>NC_089982.1:20587439-21837439 GCF_036417845.1 Apteryx mantelli | reverse complement strand
CAAGTTATTTTTACAGCAGTGAAAGGCCCATGAATGAAGAGACAGACTAGCATGGCTGAACTCATGTCTGCCCACATCTGTGTGTAAAGACACTGAAAAAAATGCCATGTTTTCTTGAGGCTATGCTGGGTAAAAACCACAGTGAAGACAAACTTTAGCTTATTAACTGTGAGAGAAAATCCCCACCTGCAATAAAATTGAATATATTTTTATATAAGAATAACTAATATATATTACTTGCCATAAAGGAGGAAATTCAGGGCTTTTAGTTTTTATTACCAAGAATAAGGTCTTTTTTGGTTAGGGTGAAGTTTAGACTAGATAAACATAGCCAGTGTCTCAATCAAGTTTTTAAATTGTATTAGGCTGATTAAACCGAGCCAACAGGTCAAGTATACATTTAATTTGTGCATGTGGGAGATGTCTTCCAGGCTAAACCTTGCAAGAAGTTACCTACTGAGGTACTTGCTAAGCGATTCTGAGAATGAACACCTACTATATGCAGTATTTCATAAAATGTTCACTTTGGCATAACCTCCAAAGTGGATGTTTCATGAGGCATATGAAAAAAAACCATCAACCCCATCCCCAAAATAACAATTAGCACCTTCCAAGAAAGTTTTAGTAACAAGCTGTGGCAATATCAATGCTATAGTCAGCACAGCGCAGCCCATATGCCAACATGGAGCACACCTTCTCCTGTGTGCACTATTCAGTCCTCTTGTCCCAACAGCAGCAAAATCTTGCTTAAAAGATGAACCTTGCAAGATGCCCAATTGTGGTTATTTAACATTGATATGATAAGCAAGACCTGAAGTAGTGGATGTAGCCCCAAAGTACTGACCAAGCCAAAACTACACAAAACAAAAAACAAGGCAAGAAAGCAATGTGTGAGAAAGCCATTTTTCTTAACTGTATTTCAGTGTGTAGCAGGAAAAGAAAAGGGAAGCAAACAAATATCAGCTGTGGCGGAAAAACAAAATAAAAGAGAAAACTGTATAAAGCACAAAGGCAAAAAGGTATTCAACCATGTCAAGTCCTATGTATTATTCAAGGGATGGGGGAATTAGAAGTTATTCCCTCCACAGAGGCAAGGAGTCAAGAGAACTACATACTTTTATACTAATTATGCCTCTTCAGTTTCGGCAACAAGAAAGCACGCATATAACTTGTATACTACATACCACAATATATGTTTCCACCTGCATGAATTAATGGAGATTTTTTTTTTCCCCCCCATGGAATGGTGGACCTGCTTCTTTCTAAACATGATCATTCCCAGTTTGTTTTTGGTAGTCTGCTGAATTACCCACATTTCTCTGCTGATAGCTCTGCTGTCTGGGGCAGGCGGGTATTAAACCCAGATGCAAGTTTTGGCTAACCTACCAAGAAGTATTTTCCCTTTCCCCACTTGATGAAAATCTCTCTTGGATTTACTGGAAAAGCAGATGAGAGTCAGCACTTGTAGCTGACTTCTAGGGCACCCGGGCATGCCACAGGATCTCCAAGCTACCTGGTGAGGTGACAGACTTTCACAGAGGGGAATTTTTCCCCCCCAGTAAAGTTATCAAGTAGCTCCCCCTATGTGATCATCAGCTGGGATGTAATACATAGCAGAATGCACTTAACGCAAAGCTGACCTAAGCTTTACATTTTGTGTCTGGAGTGAGGGCAGCGTGTAGCAGTTTTGCCCTCTACTGGCCAGAGCCACTCGTGGGGTCCCCCAGAGACCAGCGCCAGGGAAGGGGGGGGCTGTGCCAGCACCATCGCAGGGTTGCTGCTGCTGCCCCGAGCATCTCTGAAACCCCCGGGCCGCTCCTCAGGCCGTCAGAGCAAGGGGGCCCTGAAAGCTCCTGGCACCACCTGCATTTCATGGGCCATGGGACTGTTTAACCATGGGGCTGGGGAGTGAAGGTTGACAACCTGAGGCTGTGGGCAACTCATACAAGATCTGTTTACACTTAGCACGACCAGCACTTGCAAAAGAGATGACTGAATTCGAGTACCTCCTTGTGAGTGTTCAGCTGCGACATCACTGACAGATCCCAAACTGCAGAAAACCCTGAGCATTTACCCACTTACACTGAGGCATCTGAAACTTACCAAGACACTTCTTGAGTCCGTTTGATCTCAGATTCAAGAGTTAGTGGAAAGTGTCCATCACCAGAAGCAGCTGTACTAAAAAGCTACCAAAAGAATAGAATAACAATTCTAAATTTCATGCAGCCACAATCCCCTCCCCCTGCAATACTGATTTCTGCCCCGGCCCTGTAAAATGTTAGAGAGAAATGGACCAAATCAAACAATCATAAGTAAAATCACATCCCACTGGAATGCTTTTACCAGATTCATCACAGTCCTCACTTTATTCCAGGTCTTTTCTTTTGCACAAACCATTATCATTGAACACTGTAATTACACATTTCAAAATCACATTGCATTACTGGCAGCCATCTACCACTGAGTAGGTAGAGGCAAGGTGCTGGGACACAGATCATGCACTTCATAAACGCAGCACTTTGCCTACATGGCTGTCATTTGCTTTCAAGTGCTGGGGTTGTTTTGTCCCTTCCCTTTACCTTTCTCCCACTCCTTTTCACCGACATATGTTTGTTTTGTTCCACTCTCGGAATGCCGTAAGGCAGTAAAAGTGTAGCTGTGATGAACGTGTGTTTATCTAGCTTAAAACTGGTTACCTCGGCAACAGCAAGCAATGCTCTCCAACATTCTTCTGTCTTCATTTGCTCTTGTTTTTGTAGTGGTTTGCATGACTTGGATAATAGATATGCATACTAAGTATGCCATCAACACTGATTCCAGCAAACAGACATAGCATGAATAGAAGAGTTGGCTCAGCTCAGCTTGTAAACTGGCAGAAGCCTGCGGGTTGCCAAGGACCCCAAAGAAGTGCCCGGCACCTTGGCAACAGCTCACCCTCTGGTTCAAAGGAGCCACGTACCCTTGCAACAGCGAACACGCGCTTTGACGGGAAGTTCGCAAATCCGCAACTTCGCAGTTCTGTTGCACTTACAGCTCCATTAGACGGTGACCCTTTGAGGATTAGATTTCAATTAGAAGAATTGTATTATTAGTTTGATTGCACATTCAGCCAGTATCTGAGCAGCATCAATAATTTGTGTTGTGCAGTGGGACATGGGTACTTACTGCTATTTTTTGCAAAACCAAAGAACTATATATGCAGCACATGCTTATTTCCAGCACTTCTAGTTAACAACTGGCAATGTATACCAACTCTGGGTGCATCAGTCAGACACTTCGTGTGTGTTTACACTTTAGATTTTCTTCAGCAATGAAGTCAGCTTAAAGTTTCCCACCATTACTTGCCCAGGTGCACATTCTAGCTTCTCCTTATGGAAGGGATTTTTCTCTTAATTCAGACCACTGAAGTGACTCACTTTACAGTGGATGCCCACGGACACTTGTGTCAGCACAACCCACAGGGTCATGAACTGTGTGACAGGAACAGGCGTGAGTGGCCCCAGGCGGGAGATGGGACAAACTTCTAAGCCAGTTTCACTGCCAAAAACCAGACTGATAATCAGAACACGATAAAAAGCAGTTATCAATACAGTATTTTCCTTTGTAAAATTAATCAAGTATGTTCCCCCAGCCTTTTCTCTAACACCCTGACAAAGCACCTTCTAGCATATTTAAGAAGTAAAAAACAAAATATGGCAGCCATGCACTTGCATTTAAGATAAACATTCTTCAGTACTTGCAAGATCAAACTTCTGAAGTGTTACAGGAGAAAAAAATGCTTTAGGAATATAATGATTTAGTACTATTAGTAAGTGTATAGCTAGTTCACACCCAGAACACTACAGGTAAAAAAAGCTGCATTCCTCCATTTTAGAGTCACAATTGGCATGAATAAAGCATATTTAGTGTTAGGTAGAATATTCCAGTTTTGGTACAGAACAACTTTTTTAATATCATACGCAGGAACTTAACAATTTGTAGGTAAGATAATCATACTACTTCCGTACTCGGTCACATTTCAAAGTCACCCAAGCATACCTTATCTAATTATTTTTTACAACATTATGCAGTATTATTCCCATGATTTAATTCTGTCTGAGACCATTAGACGCTGTTGTACCATAAGTAAACAATTACAACATTGACCCAAGTTCTAGGAGGGCTTAGGCAGGCAAGTGCCTTTGACATCCATCAGAGGGTAATTTTTTTTTTTTATTTGATTTAGAGCCTCTCTAGAAAAAGATAATTGACTTACCTACCAGCTTTCAAGGACTAGCTTAAAGTCTGATTTAAACTAGGACACACAGCACATCTCAGAAAAAAGAAAATAAAAAGAACGCACAGAACACCAACGTTAGCTGTGTAAGATAAAATAGGTAGAATAGGCAATGTTAAAACAGACTCATTTGGACGGTAAAAAAAATGAAAGAATTAGGTAGAGATAGAGAGAAGGACATAGTCTCTGGGAATACAGCATGCAAACAGGGGATGCAGATTTAGAAAGTTCTCTTACTGCAAATACTCGTGCCCTGGACAAGTACACTTTGGAGTCACAATTCCTCAAGAGGGCGTCTCGTATAGGAATCATAATTCTTCAGTGCAAATTCACTATAGAATAGGCAGAATTTTCAGACTTATTGCTTGCTCCAGATGACAGTAATAGAAGTTTCAAAATTAACATTAGGTGAAAAATCGAAGGTAAAGAACCTTTTCTACTCTACAAGGACAAACAGAAAGGACACAGGGTACAAGCCTAATGCAGACACTGGGATACCTGCTCTGATGGTGAACCACTGGCTACTGAAAACAGCAGGTCGAGTAACTGTGGGACATCAGGCTGCTTCTTTTGTGTGGGGGTGGTTTACTAAAGCTATGTTACTCCTTCCAGCACGTGTACTGTACAAGCTGTGCTTGTGCAAGGTAGGCAATCACACAATGGGTGGACACATATATGAAGATATAAGTAGCACAAACGGCCCTTAGAGCTGCATAGCAGCTCTGTGGCTCAGAGAACAAGGAGGTCCCTCTTGTGCTGCTTTTTTTCTGCACGATTCTCCACCTCCTCATTAGAAATGACTCAAATGGATATTGGGAAATGCCCTTGTTATGCTCAAAAGGATGAGCAGGAGCTACGTGCTGTGAAGGCGTGCACTGCACTCTCTGCTTGCCTGCAGGGTCGATTAGTGCACACAGCAGCAAATCCCCTGCACCTGCAAGGATGATGGGTCAAGGGCATTTCTGAAAGTCACATTTGGTGCACGAGGGCCTCTCTCAAAAAGGCTGAAGTGGAACGAACATGGCATCCCTTCTGGAAAACAATGGCTTTATGATGAGTTCAAGATGAGAATGGATTACATTTTAAGGTTACAATAGCAATCTAAAAACCTCCCATCAGGACCTGTGGATCCAAATATTGGATTTTCTTACTATCTATCAATAATTATTTTGGTGGGAAACATACATAGTTAACAGGGCTTTCTGACTTTGGCTGCTAGTTCTACTGTGAAGTCAAAACAGCAATTGCAAAATCTGCAAAAACAGATTAAATCCAGGCCGACAGACATTGATAATACTTCTGAATTTTTGAGACCCTCTCCTGCAGGTAACAAATAATTATTTGCCACAGAGCTCCCTCCTCCAATGTCTTCAACAGGGATTTTCAGCCACCTGTCACTTGCGCATTCCTGCACCTTCCCACCTGCTCTGGTCCCCTCACCCTTCTACTCTAACTCTGCTGGGTAGCTGATCCTCTTCAACTCTGCCCATGCTGCTTGTTGCCATCCCACTGATGGCTGCGCATGCGCATTCCCATCCTCCTCCTCCCCTTCCTCTCATCTCTGTTACTTCCGAGCTCTTTCTCTCCACAAAGCCCAAGTCTCAGTCAGCCAGTTGGCACCACTAAATTAGCCGTGATACACAGTCCTTGCTAAAAGATGACACTACTCACAGGGCCAGTTTCTAAACTTGGAAATGTTACATCAGTTGAGAAATCAAAGAAACATATAGGGAGAGGGGAGGAAAAAAAAAAGTTTCTGTATAGAGCACCCATGATCAGATTGGTGGATCAGAGCACAGTAAATGATCTCTAGAGAGAGAAATCTTCCAAGTCATCACCACAGGATCTAAATATCTTCAAAGATGACTTACTTTTTTTTTAAATTATTATATATATATTTTTAAAAACCCAGAGCACTCTTAAGTGAAGACCCAAATTATTAATGTCCTGCTGGCTTCGAAGGCCTCAGTTACATCAAAGGTGCAATCCTGCAGTCAAAGGTTACGAATTCCTGTAATTGTAAGGTATTATACTGATTTTTTTTTATTTTTTAAAAAGATCAAAATGTGGTGTTTCTTGGGAAAGAAAAGTCTGTATTTTTCCCTAAAAACACAATATGATACAATCTTGGAAGTTTCTAGAAGTGGATGAACCTGGGAAAAAGCATTAGAACAGAACACTTAATTATAAGAAAAAAAATCAAACCACTGCAGACAGATATTCCAGAATGAGCTAAAGGTGCACTCCACTGGTCCAAGGTCAAAAACAAAATACCTTAGGGCTGCAACTCTTCTGCAATGCTAAAGCTCAACAGATGGACTTCATAATATATGTTGATAAAGAATGATAGCAGTAAACTTTAACTGTCAAGTATATTTAAAGAAAAAAAATACATAAACCATTCTGACATACTTAAGAATCCAAGCTTCATTTGCAAAAGTGTAAGTCCATAATTCATGTACATGGCCTCTGAAATGAGTGGCAAAAATTCTATTAATGTCTTCAGAAAGAGTTTGACTAGACACGCTTCCCTCTCTCTTCCCAAAGAGATATCAAGTACATTTATCCCATCAACTTCAATATGGATGGATTTTGCTTTATGGGTAAATTGAAGCTGGTTTCTCCACTAGTTTGAGAGAGGAGAAAAAGAGAAAGCTCCTTTTTAATGGTAAGTACTTAACCTATATAAATATGGAAAGGAACAGAAGGATGATTTATCTTGCTATGTGTTCAAGTCAGGAATTATTAACAGAACTGCAAAACTTAATGTTTAAGCTATTCTGCTTCACTCCCCACAAAACATAAACATTCAGAATCATTTATGATCTGAATCATTTATAACACAGATGAATTTTAGGCTTAAATAAATTTCAGCAGAAAAGTCCAAAAGATATTTCACTTACAACAAATGCATACATTTCATCCAGAGTAGTACTGTAACTTTTTTCCTCCTCCAATCACAGGCATGAAAAAAACCCCTATCTTTCAGGCAGGATGGGTACAAAACATTTTATTGATCACTTTGGTTCTTTTCATAGCTAGATATTTCAGCTCTGTCTATTATGTCATCAAATATTTTACCCACCTAGTATAAGAGAGCACTGGAAGATTCAAAAAACTGCAACTGGGCAAAATGCCTGACAACTGGTGAAGGCCACACATGAGATCCTGTCACATACGTTGGTTCCTAGCCTTCTCCTCTGCTTTTCCCCAGAACTCCCTGGGAGGAATTGTCCTTATGCAATTGCCAGGAACAATTAGCAAGCTCCCTTTTTTCCCCTTTTTCCCCTGAAAGTTTGTCTCTTATCTTACACACACACACACCCCCCCCTGTACTTCTGCTATCTCTAGTCTGATCACTGTTATACCTTCTCCATTGATCTGTGGCAATTCTCTCCATTCACTTACATACTGCCTGAGGAGAGGGATATACTGCTGGTTGGCTGGTGGCTCAGATGCTAATCTGCATCTTGTGGGAGTAAAGGATGGAGATTTATGCCAGTGGTGCCTGAACCTACAGACCTGTACATATAAATAGTTCCTATTTCTTCTGCATTAGGAGACATCATAAGAACTAGCACATAAACAGTGCTCCATAAATATTACTCTGCTCTCACTGTTCTGTTTCTTTACACTGCATTATTCTTGTCTTGGGTAGTTTGGTTATAGTTACTGTGCTTTGGCATAATCTCTTTAAAAATATTTTTCGTATTTTTCTCTCATTTGCCTCTTATTCTCTCTGCAAAACTAGCCTAGATATTGCAGCCACAATGCTTTCCAGAATTCAGCAGAAATGCAGATTTTTTTTCTTAGATAGCAGAAATATACCAAACTTTGTTTTGTTAATTTGTATTGTTAAAAAATATCTACACTGCTCCAGTAGTTTCACAGCATAGAATTTAAAATAATGTTAACCTATCTTACCAGCAGAATCTATAGGCACAAAAACTCATGTCACTGACACAGTTTCTTTCAAGAGACTGTCGTCGTATTTTAGGAATGTACTTCTAGCTTCAGGATAACTGGCTCACCCTTCTATTTATAAGGAAACTTCACACTTCTATAAACCAATGTGTTAGCGTTCTATTTGCTCTGCAATCCAACTCACTAAAAAAAAAATTCACAAATAAACATGTGAATTTCTCTTTACATTAATGGAAAGAGAACTGCAAAGGCAAAGACTTAGCCATTTGGAAGTTTATCCTTTTATATCATTCCAAAACCTTCAGTTCAGCTCATAATTTTATATATTTTTATATTATCAGTCTACAATTAAGTAATTTAAAGTACATTAGATTACTATCTTAACTTGTGAACTGCATAACTTTAAAACTTATCTATAAATGAGAAATCTCTAGAGCTAGAATTATCAGATGTACCAAAAGTTTTCTTACTTGCCCTCCTCAAAAATACAATTATAAGACTTGTCACAAAAACACTTACAAAAAAGTAACTAAATTCAGTTTTGTGTGCACTTTATGTAAGTAAGTTTTCTTCCAGACTTCTCAATGACGCAGAGATTTTCAGATAATCCTAGCCACTTTAAAAACACAGAAGATTATACACTCATTCTACTGTATTTTTCTACAGTCTGATGGACTAAACAGTGGCCTAGAAAGGTTTATTTAGCATTAACCATTATAGTGTCATAGAACTGTTAGACTGAAGAATTAGAGATGCACAACTGAAAATTTCTCAAGCATTTTATTTTATAACCTAGTGTATAAAATGTCAACATACAAAAATTCAGAAATGAAACTAAAGCAAAATCTCTTTTAATACATTTTTTTTCCTCAGAAAGCTTTACCTAAAAGCTCAGAAGCAGTAAACATTCAGCCTATTAAAAAATGGGACTCATACTTGCAGTCTGCAGAATTATGAAGCAAATGGACCAGTTTTTGATATCTTGAAAACAGTTTAGTTGCTGTAGCCAGTGTTGTTTTTTTTTCCCCAAATCACTTTCAAGATTGCAGACAGTCTTGGTTAGTTATCTTCAGAGAAGCGAATATGTTTACTTGCCTGTTGAGTCTTTGCAAGTCTCATTCTTTCTGCTTTGGCAATCAGCTGTGAACAGAAAAAAAATATTAAAGAAAATATTAGAAGTTGTTTATTATTATTATTATTCATCTCACAACCATGACTTTATGTCACTGATTTACCAAAACTCATAAGAGAAAGCTAATCTTTGAACAGCTGAACAAATCTGTATATCTAACTAAAAAAATTTTTTTAAATTTATTTCAGTAGTACCTCAGAAACATTAAAAATAGTACCACATCTCTCCAATTTCTGTACAGTGCAACTTCTTTTATTCCATCCCTTTTGCCTCCCAAAATGGTTGAACAGAACAAAATTAGAAGTTCAAAAATCCCCAAGCACAGTCTCATACACCAATTTCAAAAAAACCCATCCTTTTATTGGATTCAGGCTCTTACCAACGTAATAAAAACAAGGTCAGCCCACAAAAAAAAAAAGCTCTTCAGGAAGGTTGTGTCATTTTCTAAAATCAGAGGAGAAAATAAACACTGAAATCCAGACAGGGGCCATCCTTCAAGCTGGGAAAACAAAGCAGCAAGTATCACAATCCTGCTGAGAACTGATCTCAAGAAATAACAGTACGAGTCAGAGGAATATGGGTGCTAGGAATTTATAACTCACATCTCTGTCATATAAAAGACTTACTTGTTTTCAGTGGCATTTTAGGGATATTGCCTAAATTACTAGGGGCCTGAGACCACATATTTTTAGAAAAATTTGAAGCCGTAGGTGCCGAACTGTGGTGTTACTGAAACCGCTTGTCTCAGTTCCTCAGTGTGGTAATATTACAGGTGCTTGCAATGTGCTTCTTCAACTGGAAAGCCTTTCACTTGTGGCAGTATATTCCTCCTTCTCCTTTCTGCTAAAACAGCTTTTCTCACTTGCTTTGTAGAAGATGACCGGCTAAGACATCTTTCATACAGCGCTACCCTGACAAGTGGTGATCCACATCAGTTCAGAGGACTGTCCTAACATACTTTTTCCCTAGGATGGGAGACTCTTCCCCACCACCACAGCTTCCTACTGTAGGCCGGGAATCCAAATCTAAATAACTAAATCCAGACTTTACTGCTCTAGAGATACCGGACCATCTGGGATCTTCTAATATATTTTTACCTTAAAGAAATGATCTCTGTAGCAACTCCCTCACATCCCCCTCATCTGCAGGTCAAATAGCTGTCTTGCTTCCTTGCAAAGACTGAAAATACAATGGGACTGGAAAGAAAAACCTTTGTTTTCAAAACACCATCGTAACTTGGATAGTGCATCCCACCAGCCTGTCTTTAATTTGTTTCATTTATTCAATTCAGAGGACACACGTGAATCACCAGTGCTGCTAAAGAAAATACATGCCATTTCTTGGCAAATGTCAGCTGCTCCCAGTTCAAAGGGATGAGAAAAGCTCTTCTCAAATATGACTAACCTGCTAGTTTTCAGCTTCTGGTCTCTGTGTCTTCAGGCTGAAAATAAAAAACACTGAACCTGACTTTAAAAACATGCTTGTTTTTAAAGCATCCATACTAGAGCATCCACTGATTTAACCTTACTAGTGCAGGCAAATCCTATAAATATCAAGAAGCAAAGGTGGAAGCTTTGTTACTCTGATGCCCCATTAAAATTCCTTAACAATAACAGATCATGATTAACTACTACATGGCAAAGAGATGAAAAATAAATTGAAACAAAATGTAAAGAACAAGCAGCTAAAAGACTTTCTAGCATGGATAAACAGTGAGAAAGATGAGACTCTTGTGAACCTAGACACATCTATAACGCACCATCATAAATGCACATTAACTTATCTGATGTAGACTGCTAAAACATATTAGCTAGTGCTGAGAGAAAGGGGGATTTGCTCAGTAGGCAGTTCAAAGATTTTGTAAAATTTGAAAAAAAAAAATCACATAAATCTAATTATTTACCACTTATCCGTATGACTGTGCTTGTAATTATGTTCTATAGACACTGCATCTTGTACACAGCATGAAAGTGCATGGTGCGCTGCTGCACTGATTACCGTCATCAGGAATTACACTCTGCACTAATGTTACGTGATTCCATTGTTTGCTGCAAAATTACTACAGCACTACAGTTACACTGGCACATTTTTTTTTCCTGTGATGGCTAGGACTCAAGTAGATGGCAATCCTTCATGTAATCCTCAACAGCACTAGAACTCAAGTTCTGGTAAATAGCTTTTTCCCCTCAACCATTCTCCAGTAAGTAAAACTGATCTAAAAACGTAACCAAAAGTTACTTTCACTCTCTGGTGTCTGAAGAATGGATTAAGAGAGTCAAGTTTTAAAAGGAAAAGAGGAGTATAGTGGCTCATTCATTTAATGTATCACATAGAGAAGCACAAATGCTGAAACAAAAGCCCTATAATGTGAACTACCCAATTCATCTAAGTGGGTGTTTCTACTTCAGCACCTCTGCTAGAGAATATGCAATATGCCTCAAGCATTCCCATTTTCAGCTCATCAATCCAGCATCAGCACCTATTTCTTAGCACACCACTTATTGTCACCAAGCAGCTACATAACCCCTCCCTGGATAACAACTCCAGGGGAATGACAGGGAAAGGGTCTTACATGTGCTCTGGAGTGGTACCTCTCTTCCTCCTTTCCCCCTAATATAATCAGGAAAGAACAATGTGAGCTGCTCCCGGGCATTCCCACTGTCCCTCTTTCCCATTTTTTCTGCCAGTTATTCCTCCCTTCAAACACCCGATTCTCACTTCCTCCCCAAATGCCGTTCACTATCATCACTCCCACTCTCTCAGAACTCTGCCTTTCTCTCCGTGTAAAGGGGTGTACAGGGTGCAAACAACCTACAGCAGCACATCCTCTAGAAGACAAGCACCTGAGCTGAAAACTTTCAAGCCCTCAAGCCTGCTTTGTGAATAGACAACTTTAAGCAATCTACAGGTTTTAAAAGAGCTTAAGGCTGCAGTTTGATTAATGCTTTAGGCCTGCATAAACTAGCACTGCCCTAAAGGAAGCCATCCTGGCAAAAAGACTTTTAATCTATATCACTTTCTCAACTTGTTTGATCATGCAGTTGCACAAAGGGATATAGAGGACATGGATTTGGAAAGATGTAGAGAGCACAGAGGTGGTGAGGAACAACCAGGCCTGGGGGAAAGACTATATATATATATATATGAAAACTCGTTATTACTCGTTATTACTATATTTACATGGACATCACTGCAGCAACATGGTTTATATGAACGTAACTTAAAACCTAGATTTCCACACTCATTGAAATGAAGTATCTTTATAAGATTCTGTCTTTAATATACCAGAAAAAAGTTAATAGATAAGTGCTTTTCTTCAAAGAGAGGTCTTGTACCTCACATAATGAATTGATTTAAAAACCCTTAACCAAAGATATTTATAGTGAAAGATATACTAACAGCATTTCAATTGTGCACATTTAATTATGAATTATATTACAACTTTTCCTTGCTTTTATTGTGACCTTCAAAGAAGTCAACTTGTCAGTAGTTTGGAAATATTTTCAACATAAAGGATTAACATTAATATTAATGAGCAGAGTAAAGAAATACTGTGCTCTTCTTAATAGCTTTTTCTTAATAGCTAAATTCTAAATAATTCTTTTGATTTGGAATCCAGACTGTCCAAAAGTAGCAAAAGGGTTAAGAATTCTTGACTACAACTAAGCATTCTTCTCCTGATGTTTTGCTTAACAGTGTTAGCATTTAAATAGTATTCACAAAGCTTTGAAGTTAACACCTCCCAGTGTTGCAAGGTGATGGGTAAGGGGGAGGAGTAGGAGTCTGCATCCTTGCTGCTGCTTTTGTTAGGCAGAACTGAGACAGTTTATATTTGCAAACCTAGATGAGGTACATTACTGACCACTTTACACCAATTTGGTCAACAAATACCAATCTGTCTTCAAAAGATGAAGACCTAGAAACTTGAGAGCAGGGCATCTACAGTCCTAAATGAAGACAAAGGTGCCACTGGCAAAATACCTTTTGTTTGAAATAACTAAAGAGAATTTTTTAAAATTACAAAAATGGTAACAATCAGTAAGAGGCTATATGGATTTCACATTCATAGAGCTTTAGAGTCTCCTGCTTTTACTAAAGAATAATGGCTAAAAGCCAATACAAATTTTTATGCTTATAGAAAAGTAAATCAGTCATTTTGGGAAATTCTTTAGGTACACATTTGTTTAGAAGGACTAGATTCATTTGTCTATGGGATCTTCGAAAGAAAATTTAGATAAACAGGATAATACATACAAAAGTATGCCTTGTATAAGACAAGGTTTAGACCTGCATAACTGTTTCTTTAGATAAATGTAGTATTTCAATTATGTACAGAAAAACTAGGAAACTTTTTGTTGTTATTTGTGTACATTATTGGAGCATCTAGGAATCTTAACAGTGTTACAAGTCTCCAAAGTCATTATAAATTTATTAAGGCCAGGTGATTTCCAGATTTTGCAAGTGACATTACAAAGATTTAGGTTAAAGCCAACTCAGAAACCTCAGAATTTGATGTGTGTAAAGTAAACCTAACAACAAAATGTTTGTGAAATACTCTTCAGCCCCTCTCCACCAGGTAAAGTGTCAGACTAACTTAATTAAGAACCTAAAAGACACCAGGATTCATCATGCCTTCTGCAAAGTCACTAGAATGTAATCTATCTGGATTAAACATGGAGCCAAATGTCAACGTTTCAGAAAATGCAGATGTACACAGAAACACAGTCATATTTTCAATCATGGATGTACAGGAAAAAAAACTGACTTGCAACTTACCTTCTCAGTACCCCGCTTCTTTTCTCGAGGCTGATTAAGTTTAGCTTGTCTGTCCACCAGAATCTTCTGCCAGTACCGTTGTTCATGATCACCTTGATACACAAGTTAACAGGACAGTACATGAATAAAACAATCCAATATAAGCAGATGCAGTATTTCATCTCTGATGATTAGGAATCTATTTTAACTCAGGAACATACACAAAAATATTTGTTAGGGAAGCCTGAAATTTCAGTTCTAGTAAGAAAAGGATTTCTTTGTCAAAATACATGAACTTCTTTTTATTAGGACAGCAAAACAACTCCATTCTTCCAACAATCTTCTCTGCTCATCTCAATAAAGTTAGTTTCAAATCAGATCACTGAGCACAAATGTACATTACAGTCAAGTCTTTCCTATTAGTCTTAAACTTTATAGTCATACAGCACTGCAACATCTGGCCAACACACACAGGGGTGAACAAAAATGAAATCCTCTGTCTGAAGAAACTTAAAGCTGACAGTAAGATTTTCATTCTATGCAAACTGGGCAGGACCTGAGTCAAGTCATGGGTAGGACCTGAATCATGTCACTAACAACCTTAGGACCATATTGTCAGCAGGACTAACTAAGTATCCCTAAGCAACTAGTTTTACAAGTTTAACAAAAAGATATGAGGAAGTACGAAACAGCACTGTATATACAGAAGCAGTAGAAGGAGCTCAGTTTTAGTTAAGACAAATTTCATCACAGCACTCAGAGGCCATTTGCTTCACTAATATACTCAACCTTTAACTAATTTTAAACAATTGAGCAGACTCTAAAAAAATATTGTGTTTTTGTTTCATCAAAACCACTGTTAGAAGTAAACTCTGGGGACTTTGTGGGCAGCATAGCAATAATTGATCGTGAGGGGGATATGTGTAGAATTAATTTTGCAGTTTTCTTCAATGGCTGTTTTGCAATAAGAAGTAGTTTCTCATTGTTTTCTCTGGCTTGTACCATAACTATCACAATAGTGAATTTTGTAATGTAATGGGGTATGATCTCATGGGAAGTCTTTAGTTGTGAGCAAGTTTCCAAGTGATCTTTGTGCCTGGAAGAGTTATAGAATTAATAATTTTGAGAACAATTTTAAATACATTTTAACTACATGATTTATAAGTTCAATCACACTAATGTCTAAACATTACTGAGTATGGCTACTATTTTGTCAGATGAAAAGCCAAAGAAGTTTAGTCAAAGTCAAGTTCTATAAAGTAAAATATTGCTGGGAAAGCTTCTCTCTCTTCAGTGGGGAGCATTAAAGACTTTCCCTATTGTTACTCTCTGTGTTCACCTTATCCTACCAAGACAAGCTGAAATCCTTATTGTGACTTCTACATTCCTCAGAAGCCTTTCTATTCTCATTTCAATGAGGTGATTGGGGGGAGGGGGGGAATCTTACAACCATGAATGGAAGAATACTACAATCTAGTACTTATCTACTCCCAATCTACTACTATACTCTTTTACATAAGGATGCAAAAATACAGACAAATACACAGAGTGTACAGCTGTAAAGAGCCATATTTCTTCAAGTTGTTTCTGGATCTCTGGAACACAGAACACTCTGGAGACAATTTTTTTATCTCAAAATTAGCTACAATCAGTGAGTCCCAAACTTTAATTAACTTTGCTTGGTTTTATCATGAAGGTGAATGCTTCCATTACAGCTCTTCTTTCTGCAGTCCTTAATTGTGATTTATGTGGGTTGACATCAACATATGCATGGAACAAAATATTCTATCTGGGCCCTGTGTGAGGATCTACTGCGGGTTTGTGGTAAAATATTTAAATGCATATATGAGAGAATCATTTGCACTGTTTTATAATCTGTTTTCTGCTCTTTTAGTTTTTTTGTGTGTCCAGTCTACATTTAAAAATTTTACAGATACAGTAACTAAGTTTGTTGAGAGACTCCTCTTCTTCTACCCCTCCCCTCCATAAAGGGCTTCTTTATACATGGAAAACTATTCCAATCTAAGGCAAGATATGAATTTAGAACAGCAGAGCAATTCCAGGAAGAAAAACCAAAGCCCCACACATGAGGCTAAAGCTCCAGGTATATCAGTGTAGATGGGGGAAAAAAAAAAAGGGGGGGGGACGACATTACACAGGAATAAGCTATTCAGCACCCTGAAAGAAGATAAACTGGAACATAAGCGCTAATACCACTATAGGCATATCCATGCTGTGAGATTCTTGTCCTGTTATGTCACATATCACAAATTAGTATTCACAAGAAAAAACTTCATTTCCAATTCTTTAGAATCATCAGAACATTATACTGAAAGTTGAAATGTGAATTAAGTACTGCAATCCGTTGGCAGTAAAAGTAATGTAACTATTACAATAAATGAAAAACAATCTTAAAAGAACAGAATTAAGTTCACAAAGGCAAATAAAGTCATTATTTTGGTTTGAACAGTGGTTTAAAAATATTTAGCGTTTTAACAATTTCATTACAGTTGAAAATAGAGAAAACTGATAGGAATAAAGTTATAAAAGCAGTCATATACATAAACTACAAAAATATCTGAATACGTTCCATAAAGCTAACATGCAATAACCATCCTTCTCATAGTACTTAGAAGTCTTCTCTTGACCTATCATTAAAAAAAAAGAAACAGCAACAACTTACCAGCGAGGACTTCAAATTTCCAGTTGTTTTTAATCTGTATTTCTTTGTATGATTTCATAACAGTCTGCGCATCTTCAGGAGTATTAAAACGGACATGACATTCTGTATCTCCCTCCAGCATGTCAACATAAGCAACAGCAGCCATCATTGTCAAAGCATCCTACCAAAGCATGTGAAAGAACACAGCCCATAAACCAGACTTGAAAAAAATGAATACAAGTTTGCAGAGGATCACTGGTATTTTCAAAAAGGTCATTAAGTGGAAGGAAGCAACAGTGAACTTTTTCATTTAATGAACAAATCTCTTGTCAAGTAGTTTTGCATTCATGTATTGTTTTTCATAAAAATATTACTGAATTCTGAGTTATGAGCCCTAACCTTCAGTACATCTCATTAATCTCTCATCTTGTCCTCCAAGAGGAATTTAGAGCAGCTAATTCTTGCAGATATTCTTTGCAGAAGAATAATTTTACTAACAGGCCATAAGTAATTTTCCCTTGAATTCAATGTTGTATCTGCACAGACTCCCCTCCCCCCCCTTTTTTTTTTTATATAGAACACTGATATGTCAGTCCAATAAAAATATATTTCATTTAATTCTTAGAAGAACATATATAAACATAGGAGCACGAAATATAAACAGAAGCTCAACCACTACAGATGAATTGAGAAATCAGTACAGTAAACCAGCCCTTCATTTCTTTATGAAATGACCTCTGCCTAAAAATTTTCACCAACAGCTGAAGAGTCGTCACACATGCTCTTTCAGATGAAGCACTTCACTTGTAATTCCTGCTGTTAGGGAAATTAACTAAGATCACACATTCCTAGTCAATTTTGTTCACAGCAGGCAGCTCAAGATGCTTCTATTCAAGAATTACACACTGCTTTTAACCCTCCACTACCCAAGCACAACCTTAAAAACACAGGGTGGGGAGGAGGAGTAAGTGCCAAGACTGCCAAGATCATTTGAGAGCCTCCCCCCCTCAAAAAAAAAAAACAACCCAAAACACAAAAACCTACTTTCAACTCTCAATTCTAGTATCCCATGTATGACTTGCAAAGAAAGGACCCAAACCATTTCTTGGTATTGACAAATATGATTATCTCTGAGAAACACCATATTTAATAGCAGAATATGGAAATATTGAAGTACAAATTTTAAACGTCAAAATATTAAAACTATTTTGCAAATATCATTCCAGTGTGTGCTAAGTAATTTGGGTTTGCCGCACATAACCAGAAAGAGAGATCACTTCTGTAATTTTATTAAGGAGCCACTACATGCATTGCTTTGTGGTAGCGTTGCTGTAGCTATGACAGTCCAGGAACACAGGCAAAGCAATGTTTAGGGGAAGAGTCATACCTTTCATGGGACCATCTAGTGTGGTTGGAAAATAAATAAATAAATAAATAAAATAAATCCAATAGGCATTGAGCACAGTTTGCAGCTTTCAGACCTGAAAAAGAGCCAGTGCATCCTAAAGTTTGTCACTTCCTCCAGCTACAGTTGTATTCTGCAATTATATTTGCTCTTGAAAGCTTGTCTTTTTTTTTGGTTAACATTTCTGTGAAATATTTTGCCTGTCCTGCTTATCCCTGCAACCAAAGATGTAATAGCAAAGGCCACACTAGTCTTATGCTGCCTCCCTTTACTTTCACAAAGTATTAACTTTCCCTGAAACGCTTCCCTACAACTAAACCTAAAGAATAACAATTTATGTCTGTGAAAACATCAGACTAAGTTTGTTTTCAGCTATTGTGGGAAGAGTAAACTTTCCCCCTGAATACAATATATTGTTTTGTAACACAAACCTAACACAATAAAATGTATAGTGTAGCCACACTGAGTTGGCCCTCAGATATTACAGTGACAACTAATATGAGGGCCACACATTCTCCCAGTGTCTCTAGTGCTCAGACAACTGCCTGCAAATACCTAAATAGATAAGGCTGATTAAGTTGAAACCATATCAACAGTTTGTTTTCAGTGAGAGATATGTGCCTCTCATCTTGCTTAGATTTACGCACATGGTAAACTTCACACACTTGAGAGCAGCCACAGTGACTTCAAATGGACTACTCAGAGTTGTAAACATAAGTAGTTTGATAAGTCATCTGAGAACTTGAGTTTAAATTATTCTCTCAATGTCTTAAACAGTCTACTAAGTATTTATTGCAATCTGAGTTAAAGCTGTTCAAATTATTTCCAATCGTTATGCTTCCAAAAACAATTTCAGGAAAAATTGACCCTTGTCACATTCATGGACCAGAAAAAAAATTCTGTTATTTCCTTTGGAAAACTGTTTCAATATTTCCATTTTGAAAGGACACAGTTTAAAAAAGTTACTGTCTTTACAGGAAAATATTCTATTTAATGTATAGAACTTTCATATATGACATGAAAGAAAATTCAGATTCTCCTAAACACTTTTGTCCTTAGTTTTTATTGAGAAAATGGAACATTTGCCATAGGAAAAAGAATATCAATGAATGAATCACTGCACAAGTTCTAATGTCATCATTCTCAATGAAGTTTTTGTGATGGCGAATTTCTTGCTGAAAAAGATGGTTACTTTCCCATGCAAAGAGCATTTTCTTGCCCCCACATTCCTGTTAATGGTTGAAATCCCAGTTTACTATTAAAAATTCCTTGATAGTAAAGAACTATGGCACATTAATGAATAAGGAATGCTGCACCCACTTTGACTTAAACTCTTCAAAATGTAAGAACGCTATCAACAGTGATTTACTTTTAACAATATAAAATTAGCCACGTTTTTCACACTGAAAATGCAAGGACAGAGCAACAAGGGCTGGAGCTGAAGGTGAGAACTGCTCACCCTTTAGGGCATTATTTTTGTCATTATTTTCATTGTAAACTTGGCATTGCTTGAAGTACTTTCTAACAGCTACTTTTTCCTTTGAAACATTACCTGATTCTGCCTTTGTAAAATCTTCTATTAACAGGTACTATGGAAGCATCTGTACACAGCTACTGGCCAGACAAAAATTTGGTAATTGTTTACATGGTATTCCATATTCAAACGTTTTGGGGGCACTGTAAGTGGAAAGGCTAACAGCTACCCTGAGGTTACAAAGACATTACCTTGATCTGCTTCCTGCCCGGCAGGGGCTCAGTGCTAATGATCTTCACAATTACTCCACTCACAAACTGGGGCCCCATTGTGTTAGCCTTGGCAGGAGGGGCACAGTCTTCACTGGTGGCTGGTTAATTTGAAGAGCAGGGAAAAAAACATAATGAAATTGTACCTGTAACGGTTTGGCAAAGCAAAAGATACTACAAAAACACACAAGCAGTGCGATGTACACACAGAACAAAACAAAGAGCATCAAATATTGGTAACGTAGATGCTTTTTCTTTTTTTTCCCTTTAATCTTGGATCCAATCTGTTCACACACATCTACTGGCAGCAGAAACAAATACTTACTACAGTCAAGTCACCATGACTAAGAAAACAAACCAAAAAAAACAAAATACTTCCCACGAAGAGAGTCTTACAGAAGTTCTTTTACAACTTAGAGGGCCTCCCAACAAAAATATTTTACATTCAATTGACTACAGTAATAGTTGAACCCTGAATTATAGTTATAAAATAAGCAGACAGGCATTGAGCTGGGCGTATTGAAGTTACAGAGAAAAGTACAGAGGATCCAAAGTAAAGAGCAAGCAGTCCTATTGCTTAAAAAACGCATCAATTTAACCAAGACAACACAATCATAAAGCTACTTCTAACCAGAAACCTAAAAAAATTGATTACAAGCCATTTTATAAACTCCTTACAGCAACAGCTTTGTAAACTTCTGTGGAAGAACAGTTAAGTCAAAGTAAATCAGGCCCAGGTTACATCATCAAGAAGCAGATTCTTGATTTATTTCCGAGGGTGTTTATGATCAAAATTACCTAAAATGATCTTTAGGTTTAAAAAGTGCTACTGGAGTATTCTTAAATCACTGGTTTATTCTTTACTCCAAATTCTTTAATCCCAGACCTGAATGAGGGGTGCTTGTTTTTCATAATATTTGGCATTCAGAGAAAGCACCAGTGTTACAGAACCTAAAACTGTACTCCAATTCTTCTGGACAACCAAGGTCTTAAAGCACCGTAACTATGTTTGTGTACTAGAATCACCATAAAAACAAAACAGGAAACACCACAACCAGCATTACATTTGCCATTTTTAGTCTGAGGCTTTTTCTGTGCACAAGTGTCTGTTTCCATTTCTCCCGTAGGCTCAGGTTTGATTTGAGACATTGTTTTCTTTAAGGAGGCCATACTGGCTTTCTGAAGGGCCAAATATTCTTGCTTCAAATCCATCCACTCACTCCTACAGATAACAACAAAGGAAGAGAATGTCAGCAGCAAACAAAAACAAAGTTCAGAAGCTCAGAAACCTAAGACAAAACACCTTACAAATAGCTTAAGCTGAACTTGGGGAGTACTTTGGAGACCCTTCTTACTATTAGGAATCTCCTTGCTTTCAGCTTATCTTGAACCTTAAGTCTATCTCCCTTTGGTATTATTTTACTTTATCTTTTAATATTCCAAGTAAGTTCTAACAAGATCAACCTATCATTCAAATAGAGTAACTCCCAAATTTGTTACACATCTTCAAAAAACACTTAGAATGGTTTGGTAAACTAGAAGGATTCAGTGTTTTCCACTGGAACTACACAAAGCACGCGCACAACATTCAGAGTTGATTCACAGTGAACTCTGAATTTGCTGACTTAGTTCAGTGAAGCCTCTCCTGTGTGTTACTATATTAAGAATCAGTCATTTCTTTTCTGGAAAAATCATTGATTGAAAATCAACAACTGGTTAAACTCACCAAAAACCTACTGAGATAAGAACATTCCTTACTATTCAAATGCACTTAGGTTAAAAAATAACACCACATGGAAGCAATTTATATATTTACATACATTTAACATGGAGATGTTTCTGCAAACAGCTAGAGCTTTGCTCCACAGAAACACAATGCCTACAGTGCCACTGTGAGAACGACTCATTGTTACCCTAATCTGCGCTATCAAACAAGCTGATAGAGGATTTTTAAAGAGGAGGATATCTTGTGGTAATGGTTTTAGCTGTTAACATTGACAACTTATACTTCAAAAAAGCATCCAGACTCACCCAGGATCATACATTCTCAACAGAGCAAAGACATTAAAATAACAAAAGACCCACGTAATGATTCTTTGAGATAAAGAGGCAACACCATTCCATAGGAAGGTATGGTATAAATACAAGCTCAAGGAGGTACTCCTTGTTAACTTGACTGAAAGGAAGAGAAGGAAGAGAAGACCATGAGGAATGAGCCAGGCAAGTATTTACAATGCTCTTTTGAACCTTTTTTTTTTTCCCCCCTGTGTTATATGCTAAGGTTAACTAAAATTTGAACTTTTTTTTTTCCTCCTGTATTTGATGCAGTAGTCTCAGTATCCTGGTGGAAGAGGACACAAGTCGTTACTAACTACTGGTTTCTGTGGACCCCTTTTACTTTAACATGGAGGTGCTTTCTGTGACTTAAAAAAAGTAAGTGCTTCCATGTTTTAGTAGAGGTGAATCCTGTTCTCAATCCTGAAATACCATCCACGCTGAAAAACAACTTTTCCTCTACACTACTGCCAGAAGATTTGTTGACTAGAACTAAGAGGCCTCCTTTAGGAAATTTTCAGTAAGCAAATAAAAGCATGCTTTGGCTAAACAGAATTACAAGCATAAAGTGTTGAATGTTCAAAATATTTTAAGCAATTCTAAGCAGTATTTTCAACTGTTAACGCGGAACAATTTTAAAGGACCCCCTTTGCTTTAACATGGAGGTACCTGCTGCCTAAAAAAGTAAGTGCTTCCATGTTTCAGTGGTGGTGGATCCTAGTCTCGATTGTGTTTCTAGAAATTAACTACAGCTCAAAGCCTCAGTGTTTGCATGTTTTTTTACTGTATTATCAAAAAACTCTGTATCTTCCTTTAAAACCCAGTATTTTTTATAGTTACAATTTCAGAGCAGGTGGGGAAAAGTGTGTAGTCTCTGCTTACAAGGATCCCCACAACTTAAATGTGGATGTACTTGTTTTGTTCCTGAAAAGTAAGTGCTTCCATGTTTTAGTGATGGTGAATCCTATATTCTCAACATTGAAAACACTTTTCTCTTCCTAGGAAACTTAACTGGATGTAGGAACTAAAGAGAACAAAAAGGACTGACAGAATTAGGAACACTACCAATAAAAATCCCCTTACTGTACAACAGTGAAACTCTTCCTGGGTAAAGTCATATGAATTTCTGTGTGCAAGGGGATAGTAAGACTTTCTTTTCTACCCTATATAAGTAATTGTACATAGTATCCCTGTTAAATATGAAGCACAAGATAAAATAAAATCTCATCACAGTACAAGATGGTCTCATTACAGAAAGATGGTCTCATTACAGCAAAGGACCCCCTCTACTTTAACATGGAGGTACTTGCTGGATGCTTGAAAAAGTAAGTGCTTCCATGTTTTAGTTGTGGTGAATCCTAAAAGATCAACAGTTACAGAAGTTCACTGAGAATTTCTGGAATGGCACAGCTTAAATGTCTACTTTTTCCTCCCCCACGAGGAACAATTACAGGGTGATTTGTGGAGTAACTGCATTATACAGGTAGAACTGAATATTGCATTCATTACAGGGTACAGTCATACAGGGTGCAATAATCTAAAACATAAGAAAAACACATTCAAAGTATGTAAAACAAATCCAGAAGGTCTGACAAATATTTATAAGCTTTAAAAACATGCCTCAATCTAACGATCTTTTGCAAAGTTCCTTAGGACTGTTATTTGTACTTCTTTAACTACAGGCTAATACTGTTGCTAATATGCAACTCTGTTGTATAAAAATTGGAATTGCACTTTAGCAATGGTGATGGACTGTAAGACATAACAAAGACAAATATTAAAAATTATGAGACATTGAAAAGGTATTCTGAATTACTGAAATAAAATTCCAATGGTTGGAAACAATGGGAAATCATTGTTCATAATGTAAGCTTGTTAAGCAGTCAAATTCAATAAAGTATGCAAAACTTGTGACTATTGAAAATGCTTCCTGTAACTAACTATACACTAAAATTTAGAAATACATACTCCAGGAAAAATTAGTCTCAGCATTGCTTTAAGTTTTTCATGAAGCCAATTTAATAATAAAGTACACCTATGAAATTGCCTATATAAAGATGACTTTGACTATCAATACATATTGAAATTATTACTCTGTTAAACACTAAAAAATAAATTTGAAAACAAATTTGAAATTCTTAGGTACAGTTGGGATGGCAATTCCCTAATAATACATACCAATGTTTGTATGACAATCTCTTGATCATCAACCGCCTAGTAATGAACTGCAAGGAGTCCAGCCTGTGCCTAATCCAGGACTGGAAGTGGTACAGAATAAAGCCACTATGAAAAGTTACATGGAAACAGCTGGGCTTGTTAGACTTTGTCTCAGCCAGCCGCAGTAGTTGCAAAAAGCCAAGGGGCTGTTTCAAAAACTGTAGTGAAGAAGGGTACAGAATAAACATGGCAGCAGCATGGAGGTGAGGAAGTATTAGTGAAAGCAGGAAAATGGTTCCAATAAATTTTCTGAGGCTTTCATTACAGAAATTAAGAAACCCTTATATGTGTTCTTTAACTTTGGCAGTCCTTTAAGATGTTTTTCTGCTGACACATGTACATGTTGTAACAGCCACCCATCACACAGGCAAAAGAATTCCTCCAAATCAGCACTTAAAGGCAGTACTATTACTGAAGAAAATTTTGATTAGTTCCACATAAGTATCTGCTAACCAGAAACTTCAAAATGCAAATATTAGAACAGAGATGATGAGTTAAATATTCTATAGTCTTAAAGGGCTTTGTAGCAACTAAACAATCAGTAAACAAACACCTCCCCATACATCAGATAGTGAATAAACTGCAAAGAATTGTAGAAAATACTACTGTACTACTAAAAATACTGTGTAAACTAGTTACCAAGCTAAGCTAGTTAGTTTTATAACATACTTTGAGAGTACTCTGAGTGGAATGACTTCTTCACCCATTTTGTGCCTTTCTTTGTGTTTTTTCTTATGCTTCCGTTTAGATTTTGAAAGGGAAGTGTCTTTCTTATCAGCCTCTTTGTCATCCTCTGCAGGAACTTCTAAACGAAAAAGTCCAAAAGAAAATTTGAGTTCTAACTTAAGAGATACTTAAAGAGATAAAAATACAGCTTTAGTAGACAGTTCATAAAATAGCATATTTCTACTTATTTAACTCTTAGTTCTTTTGTTTTTATATTAAAACCATTTGAAAACTACAACAGTGACCAACTGCAATCCTGACTACACCTCCCCCATTTTTCCTCTAGCAATTTTTTATTGATAAAAGCATCGATTCTTCAACTCATCTGAATGAAAAACCCCTTCACAGAATCAGAGCCTACTACTTATTTCTAATCCACTTTCTCAGCTACCTCAATCTAGCCTCTAATCACGGATCCTTGTCAACTCCACGTGATTGCAATACGGCTTTTAATCCCACCTATTGCTTTTTGTCTTATCTCATGTAAGAAACCAGGATCACCAGCTTTTTCTTTTGTATTTTAATCTTACTTATCTAGATCCTTATACTGTCACCATTTGCATAGGCTGTTTAATCCATACTTTACTTCACTGAAGTTCCATTGATATTAACTTCTTTGTAAACAATTTTTATTTCTGATGAGATTCATCCACTTGAGTGTTGAAAGTTCTTTCCTATTCTCCATCTAGCTTATCTCCTTGGAATGACTCATTACTAGGTTTAAACTTAACTGCAGAACTCTGTATATTCCTAAATGGACTCTGTTATCCTTCCACTATTATCATCCATTTTTCACCTATGACACAAGCAGAACAACTTTTTAGCAGTTAGTCTTTCAAAGCTTCTCTTTCAAAGAGAGACATTCAGTGTCTGATTTGATCACCAGCAGTTGAAAGGCTTATTCAATAATCTTTAATCCAAGCAATAAACCTCTTAGCTTCCTGAAGTCAGTTCACCAATGCACTTATATTACATAGATTACAGTCTTGTTAAATTTCTCGCTGCTTTGCAGCCATATGCTTAGCAACTCTCCTTTCCTCATTTGCTTGTTACCTACTTGCATTTCAAAAATCCTATTGACTTTGCAATTTGCAAAGAGAACAGCATTTCTTTGACTCAAGCTTTTCTCCTTATCCATGCTCTTCCCCCATTCCTGAGCCTACCATTCATCATTTGTAGCAGAGAGATCCGTCCTTCGATTGTATTCCTCCAAATAAAGACACAATACTATAAAGATATGCAACATGTTTTACCATTGGGATCTTTCTGAGCTTCCGTTGTTTCCTCTTTAACAGAATGAACTTCATCCTTCTGAACAGTTTTCTTGACTTTTGCATTTGATGCCTCACCGTCTCCAGAGCTGCTTCTTTTTCTCTTCCCTGGCCTGTTTTCCACAGGCGCCTCAGAGCTTTCTGTTCTGTCCCATTTTCTTTTCTCTCTCTTAGAGGGCTGCTTGTGGGCCTCAGGTGCCTCCATTTCTGAACACTCAGATGAAGTCCTATGTCTTTTTGACTTCGGTACTTGTTCTGCTGTAGTGTTTATGTTTGATTCCTTTGTTTCTACAGCTGCCTGTACATTGCCCTCTTTCTTCATTTTGGATTTCTTCTTTTTCTTCTTTTTCTTCTCCTCTGCATTAGAAATATAATACTTAAAACTCTGCCAATGATTAAAGACTAGATTAGATTAACCAATCTAACTAAACAATAGTATTATCACACATCATTATAATTTGGGATGTTAAATAAAATGCCTGTCTCTATCACATCTAAAAGATCTGAAACATTATCCTGAAATTCTTCCTAAGCATTTTAGGCAAATGAGAGAAAACATAGGTAAGACTGTCTCACAAAGTCAAAAAGACCCCCAGGTCACATGTGAAGCTTGACTACAAGTTTCCTGGAATGCTTACTCTCAAATTAAAAAGAAAGGATCTAGACTTCTTCATATTTTATTATGCCATCCTTTGAGGAGAGATACCTTCTTCCTTCCAGGCCAGCCAACACAAAAACGAGCAAATAAATAAAGACTGCTAACTCGTATTCTGAGAACAATACAAGGGGATACTCAACATTTAGCTGAATACATTCAGTAGATGCTTTCATAAGCCCAATGGATCTATCACACTACTTACATAATGAATAACTGTATTTCTACTGAATTAAATGATGTTGCCTTAACTTTTATCAATCTGAAAAAAAAAAAAAAAATGGAAGACCCCCTCCCCAAACATTTAATTCCTGAAATTGTTCACCTGCTTCAAAATTGTCATAGGCAGGATGCAGTATGGAGCAGTAGAGAGGATCTTGAGGATCCTGAGTGGGAAAAGCATGCTTTTCTTTGATTTTTAATAAGCCCTAGTAGTTACTGGTATGAATCAAGGATATACTAACAAAGAACTAGCGATAATGAGGAATATAACAAATGAGTCAACATCATGCTTCAAAAAAAGGGAAGATGTCTGAAGGCTAGGAAACAGAGTACTATCTCATCAGAAACAAGAGGAAAAATGCTTTAGTGATTGAAGTTACAACATGATCCTATGACGACACTTCAATAGATATTTTAATTAGAATAGTAGATACTATTCACTGGAAAAGTGCTCAGCCGAATTCAAGATTCTTTTCTCTGCAATATGCTCCAGGTTTTTGTCAGTAATTAATATAAATCATGAAAGCTGGAACCATAAATACACTGTGAATAGTTAATTCCCCCACAGACTGCTCAAACAGTGAAAGTTCCAAAGAGAAAAATGCCAAAACTACTCTCTTCACGGGGATCATGCTGAAACGTTAATCAGAGAGTAAAATTGGAAGGCTTGGTCTGAAACACATCAGATGATCGTAACCTCATCTGAACAGCACTAACATTTAGGCGTAATTTTGCTTCTATGTTTGTATCTTTCTTTTCAATACTAAATATTTTAAAACAATCTGTCACATTTGTCTTTTGCTAGTGTTAAGTGCTTAAATAATGATTAATTGTACAATCTGAAATCTGTTCTGCTAGCATAACAATGACTAATGGTAGTAGCTAGCAAGGGAAGAAAAAGAATTTAACTTCCTTATCAAGTAGGAGAACAAAAAGGCAGAAATTTACCATATTTCACTTTTACAATTCATTTGCTTTTACAATTCCATTTTTTACACCCACATTGACCAACAAAAAGAACAGTAGCAGGCATTCTTATTTTTATAGGTTTTTCAAGAAACATAAGATTATGCTGCAGTAACATAGCAGTTTAAAATTTTATCTTCAGAAGCTGAAGCACAAAACAGGGTTTCCTGACCCTAATAATTTATTAACACTTACCTACTACACTGCTGTTACTTGTATTCAGTGCAGGAACAGGCTTATTCTTTACTGTTTTGGGGAAAATCCCAGGTTTCCGTGGTGCTTCTTCTGGTGGATTATTCAAAAACTTAAGATAAAAAAAAAATTAAAATCAACAAATCCCTACTTAAAATTATTGTTTTTTTTAAATCCCCACCCAAGTTAAAAACAATAGTGTTGCAGCCATTCAGGAAAGATGCAGTCCCCTATGAATCCAAAGGTATAAATTATTTTTTCAGTCCTACCAGACTTATTTGATTTCACATAATTAAAGTTATGTCTTTGTGTTTATTCAACATTTTGCCTCTATTACCATTATATTGAAATGCACACGTTTTAAAACTTTTTAAACAACGTACTAGAAGGCAGAGAACTTGTTACGACTATATTCTTCCAATTAAATTTAATAGGCTATTTTCCTTTTAGATGGAAATCTCTATTTCTGTAATCAAAAGATGCTGAGTATCCAACCAAATTAGTCCCCAAAATGCTCACTATGTTTCTATTAAAACTCCAGCTTGTCCAACAGAATTACCCTTTTTTTTATGAACAGTGGAATTAATTGAAGGTCTGAGGGTAGGAGACAGAGACATAACTCTTACTAACAACTACGTAATACTTTAGTTTTTAAATTATGATATTTTAGGAATTTCTGTGTCTAAAATTCACTAAGCTACTCTTCCACTGCACTTGTCAAGATTATACTATCCATATTAGAGTGACAAACACGAGGAATGTTAACAGAGGTACCATTACTCACCTCAATAGCTTTATCTGCTTGCTCTTTAGTTTCAAATTCAACGAAAGCAAATCCTTTTGGATCTCCACTAGATTTATACCGGGGTATACTGACGTAAACTACATTACCACACTTTCCAAACACCCGCTCAATCCAACTGTGATTAACATTTTTGGGAAGCAGCTCCTAAAAAATAAAACAATTCGTTTTATAAATATTATATACACATTCTTACAAAGACTATTATGATTATATCAGGCTGTTTACCATATCTTCTAATTAAAAAGTCCTCCAAAAAAAAAAAAAAAGAAAGAAAAAAAAAGAGATTTTCACATTTGTGGTGACAAATTTGAGAAACATTTTTGTTTTTATTTCAGTAATCATTGCTGGTGAGAGGTTATAGTATTTTGGTAGCAGCAATTTGTACATGATGATCTGAAAATGGATCTCTAACCAGATGCATAAGTATAGCGCAAACACAATATATATTTAATATAGATATTTCTATCTTCTTCCTGTGACAGATACCAAAACTTCACCTGTAGCTGTATCTTTGCAAGATGAAATATCTTTGTAAATTTAAGACCTTCAAGCAAACATAACTCTGCATTGTCTCAAACTACCCACAGCAGAGCACAAGGATTTTTGTGATTGTTTATAACCTAGGTATCACAGAAAGAAGAGTTCTTGTAGGTCAGTAAAGAAGCATTACTCAAATGAACTGATGAATTAATTCCAGTAGCCAACACATTTTAAAGCTTAGAGATTAGCACTTATGGGCCAGCTGAACAGTTGGGGCACAAGTGAGAATTTTTAGCCAGTTGCTTAGACGATAAAAATATTTGAACTCAAAACTTTACCCAACACATTTTAGCAGCTTGTAGACATCAGGCTTCAGTTCCTAGCCACTTCCCTTCTCCAACCAAAGAGAAATCCTGCCAGACCTATTTCCTCTCAAAAATTTCAACAATTTCACTTAGATCAGGGCAAGTTTCTATACACACATGTAAAGTAACAATGTTA
This sequence comes from Apteryx mantelli, assembly GCF_036417845.1. Lineage (NCBI taxonomy): Eukaryota > Metazoa > Chordata > Aves > Apterygiformes > Apterygidae > Apteryx > Apteryx mantelli. The sequence continues at coordinate 21,807,452 of NC_089982.1, read as the reverse complement.
CTACTCCTTAAAGAAACACATCTTTAAGGCTCAATTCTTATTTCAGAAATGAAGCTTTCACTTCCCACATGAATTCAGAAAACATACTACTGTGTTTATGTTGGAGACATTCCTCCCCATTGGAGGTTTTAACTGTAATCTCTGTATTGATCCAACATGGAAATCTTTCTTTCCCCTACTCCAGAATGAAGCAAGACTTACCAAGAAAACTTTGACTACAACTGCTCCGCTCTCTGCCCCCCCCCCCATCCTCCCCCGGGGGGAAATACCAAAGGGAAACATTTAACATGGCTTAACACTTCTATAACTGCAGTATAAAGGACAGATATTATGCACATTGGACTTGAAAAAAACACACACTTTTGGTAGTAACAAAAGGTATTTGATTGCTACATAGTCTCCAAATATCATCTCTATGCATTCAGTAACTTCTATAACACAACAGTTACCTCTTTTGGATTTGCACAACAACTTAAAAAATAATAAAAACAGGTAGCTATGTAGTTAAGCTATGTACAGGTTATATAGTTCATTACATTTGGAATATCTTTTCTGAAAGTGATATAGACAAAATACTTGAAGAGTTCTGAGCAGTCCATATAATCATGTTAGGGAAATACGATGTTAAAGAACAGATAACGATCAGAGTAATCCAGTTTCTCCTTATCTGGATGGGCTGGCACTTTGGACATGATTATAACATACCTTCCATCACAGGAAGTTTGGTGCATACCAGAAATTACTAGTTTCAGGAAAATTCAGCTGCTGACAACTTCAGGTATATACCTGAGTTAACACTAGTCATGAAAAGCTTTCTTTACAGACAAATGGAATTCCACTCTGGCTTCAATTCTATTAAAAACATAAAGGACTTTAAATAAATGGCAGTTTGACCATCAGATCTTTTTCTGTACTACTGCCTAAGTGGCTCAATGATGCAGTAACAGTTGTTCCATTTTGACACATCTGTAATATCATGTTGAGATGCACAGTGTTTTTCTGACAGCACAAGCTATTTTCACTGAAGTTCAGTATCAAAAAATCCACAGAATACTGTGACCCAGTAGGAGGATTCTAAAAAACAAAAAGCCCCTGAACATAGGACTAGCTCATTTTGGTACATTCTCCCCTTAAAAGAATGTTAGTGTTAGAAAACCAGTGGCACTTGTAACATCAACCTTTGTAAACAGATAGTCAGGAACACTTTAAAGACTATCTTGCAAACTCAGCAGGTTTCTGTTGTCTGATAAAACTAATAATGTTATTACACTAAAGCTTTGACTACATTATGGTAATTTGTAAATATTTCTCAGTACCAGTGCTACTTCTCTAATGCCATTAACCAGAAAAGCCCAGTGAGCACACTAAATACATAAATAAATGCATTGTTTTTCTCACTAGTGTGCAAAATCATTCTTTGCTCAGCATTTAAAATTATTGAAGCTGGCACAAATCAGTGTACCAAACAAATCCCTTCCCTTCCATGGCCATTCCCCCAGGGCTCACCCTGCCTTCCCTTCACGCTGCACAAGCACCAGTAGCCAGCCCTCCACCCAGTCCTTTCCTGCTACTGATGTACAGACACTTTTCCAATATAAAAATATTTTCTGCATTAAATGTGTACATTAACCTTCAATTAAGGTTCTAAGCATTACAAGTTTAATGCATTTACAACGCACTTCTCTCTCACATGGTGATTTTCTTTTGCAATAAAAAAACCAAGTTCTATTAGCATTTGCAGCTTATGCAAGCATTTCTTGTACTAAACCTGCAATGTTCTTAAAAAAAATCCACCTTCTAATTTTGGTAAAACTATGTGTCTGCTTTATGTTGCTGTTATATTGTTAGTAATAATAAATAACATTATGTGATTAGATCTTTATAGCCTAAGAGACAATGCCCAGCAGGGTTTGCAATCTAAAAGCATTTATAGTAAGAAAGTAAGTTTAAAAGAGTTTCTATAGATCTTAGTAATAAGAAAGAAAGCACCCGTCAGACTAATGACAAATATAACAGATGCAACCTTACCACATAGACTGTACGACTGTCGACATCCTTCGGTTGCTCACCCAGTGGCTGACGCCTTCTGATTCTAGTTCCTTCTAAATCCAACTAAAAGTAACAAAAACATTGAACATGCATTTTCTCTAAGATTATTGTCTACTTCAATACAGTTATTGTTACTCCAGTTTCAGCAAATTCAAAAGTGTGAAACATTAAATACTCACTTCTACAACAGATGAACTTTTAACTGCTCGAGCTATCAATTTTCCATCAGTAGTCAATTTTTTCATTTTGTTGAAAGAAACAAGAAGTGAAATGTCAACATCTAGGGATAAAAAAGGTGCAAATGATGAAACCAACACAATCTAGAAAGCATTAGTTATGTGTTCTAAACTGACAGTTAAGACTCATCTAGTATTTTTGTAAAATAATGTGCAAGTCAACTATAGTCTGTAACCATACTGCATGCTGCCAAGGTTTTATAGAAAAGTGAATTTTTGCCAACATAATTAAAGTTTTGAGTAATCTTATATTTAATTTCCTTTTGTGCTAGCCTTTATCAAAGGAATTTTGTTCTATTCTTTTACCTCCCCACTGATAACTACTGTCTTTGAAAGGGAAGAAAAACTTCTTTCTTATGTAGTTTTACAATACAAAAACAATTAGCATTGAAAACATGCCTCTCCTTCAAGCACTCAATTAAGTGTTTAACCCAATGTTCTGAACACAAAAGAGCTTCTTCTTACACTTCAGATGAGATGAGTCACGCTGCTAAAACCTCCACAGAAAAATATGCAATATTAGTCTTAAGGATTTTTTTTTTTTAAATCAGGTTTAAGACATCCAAACTTAAAGAGCTCCAGAAAATGTAGAATAAAGTTTGGACCTCTGAAGGCCCTTTTTAAACTGGCTTCAAGTTTAATACACTTCAAGATATACCAAGTACTTAGAAGACCAGACTTTTCACACAACACAACTGGATTAATGATTTACATTTCAAATAAATACAGACTTAAGAAAAACAAAAGTAAACACTCGTGGAACTCGTGCAGTTTTGTTGGATTTGATGGAAAATAACCACCCCATTTTACAGACATACTGCAGGTCTAAGTCCATCTGGTATAACACAGTTCAACAATTATACTGATAGACACTGTATTTACCACACATTTACTATTTTTTAAGCAAAAGAACACTAGTCACTGAAGCTAAAGTGCAAACTAATTTCTTCTTCAAAACTGGCAAATAGTTTCAGAACAAAGCTCATTTTCCTACTCTAAGGTCAAATCAACCACGCAAAAAAAGTCTTTAGGAAAGAGACCAGTAATAGCCCTACATGCAAATGCACTACCACTCTCATATGAAACTTGCACAAAAAAAAGAAAGAAGTGTCAGACTGCAAGTCCAAATGACATTTTAATTTCTGCATACATCTATCCTACAAATCAAGTACTGTACATATGAGGAGAAAATATGATCCTCGTTTGCTTGCTTGTTATGGAAACTATACAAAGTTAAAAACAATAACAACCCCCCCAAAACAGATACCTAAAGATGACTAACTCACTTCTGTAGCTGGTAGTGTTACCAAAGCCCGATTTTGGTGACAGTAGGAAAGGAAAGGAAAGGAACATAGGAAGGATGAATACAATTTCTCAAAAACTTAGTACCAAATTCTGACTCCTGACCTGCTAATCCCAACACTGGTTTCCAGCACAAACCTATTCTCTTCCCCAGAAGTACATATGTGCCTAAAAATAATGTCATGAGCAATATTCCAAAGAAGAAAGTTAAAAACACATATCTGTTTACAGAAATATACTGAAAACCAACTTACATCCATCTCTAGACTTTTCTATTTGTTCTCGGAGAAATCTATCTTTGTGGAGATTAACATCTCCAAACCAGAAATCCACTTGTTTTGCTATATCTGCCAGCACCTGTTTAACCCTTGACCTCTTCTTTTTCTCTCTTTCTTTCTTCTGTTCAGTGCTTTCCTCTTCCATGGCTTTGTCTCTTGTAGCTTCAGTCTCCATTCCTGTCATTCTGTCAACTCAAAATTAAACATAACCTTTGTGAAGATCAAAATATTTTTACTGCAAGGAGTAAATATTGGTTTGCATTTCTACCCCTTCCACACAGTAATTTTGAAAAGTTTTATCATACATTAATGAATCTAACTTCACATGTCCCCTGTGAGACTCGCAGTATTAGCCATTTATCTGTACTGTAGGAAAATACAAAGCACAGAGAAGATAAGGAACATTAGGTCACACGGCAACTAGGTGGTGAAGACTAAGCCGGAACTCAGTCTCATGGCTCCCAGTAGAGCCATTTAGCCACAGAGATTCACTGCAGGCAAGTGAGTACCAAACTGCAGGCTTTACTTTAAAATTGATACTATTGTGTTAATTCAGAATTCCTCATGAACAAAGCCTGCTCTCGCCATTAGATTTCTAACCGCAGCTTTTGAATTTCAGCACCAATCACAGGATTCAAAGTTCCAATTGCTTTCATGAGTCATCAGACAAGCAGCGCTATCAAAAATATATATTTAAGTGAATTGTTTAAAGCACTTAGTAAAAGACATTTTCTGTCCTGCACAATACATAAATTCCCTGCCACCAGAAGAGCAAAATACTTGTTAGAGAGAGTCTAAAAAAATCTATCCAAAAGCAGACAATGTTCCTCCCAATAAATACATTTCCTTAGATTTGAAAAAAGACATAAGTTGAGCTTCTCTGTTCCTAAAATCTTCTAGTAGAGAGTGTAGAAAGAGTGTAAAACTACACTTCAGAAATTACCCTTTTATGCAGAAGAGAAAGCAAGAGGAAAAAAAGAAGTCAGGCTATACAGGAGACTTCTGAACAGGCTGGCCAAAGGATAATGCCTCAGCAGGCATATATTGCAAGTTCAGTGGTTGCAAAGAGGTTACACTGATGTACATACAGCAGCTGAAAAAATTTATGATACAACCGCCAAATGAGAAACATTTATTAGTCTTTATAAATAAATACAATGTCAAGATATATTTAAGCAGGCATTTGGTATTCACAGGAGGTTTAGTGAGGTTTGTTCCAAAAAATTACCTTTATGTCAAAAATGAAAACCCCTATCACTGTCAACTGCCAAGTTCCTGCCAAAGAGCAGGAATTTAAAAACTTCTAATCTTGCCTTTGAATATGGTCCAACACATTCTTACTACATTTATTGGTCTGTTAAAAAGTTGAATGCAGAGTATTGCATTCTGGAGGCCATTACTTACCATCCTTCTTGCAAGTCTATGTGGCAATCAGTATGTGCTATATTTAAATAGGCATTTTTCCTTTCTTTAGTTAGGTCTGTTCCATCAAAGGTCACTGATTTTAATGGGAAACCAAGTCCTGTTAAGAACTTCAGAATCAGGTCCCTAGAAAGCAGGCACTAAACTAGAGAGAAGTGACTTGAATTTACAGGCTTACCTTGAAAAATACTAGAACTTTTTAATGCATCAATTCATTTTTTTTTTTGTTGACATTTCAATTTACTGTAGCAAGTCAGCCCTCCTTGAAAGCTGCCAAAGTACTTTATTTTACCGAGCAAACCAGAAATATAGCCTGGCAAAGGCAGACAGCTTTTTGGAAATTAAATTAACACAAAAATTGAAGTAATTAATGTAACAATCACCATATGAAAGACTTCTCAGCTCACTGCCAACAGATAGTACTATAATGTAACATACAAGGAAATGGCAAGTACAGCCATCAGAGAGGAAGGCCATCTCTATAACAGGATGACATAAAAATGGAAATTGTCTTCAAATTATTGTGTAAATCAGGCTTCTTTAGACGGTTATCAGTTTCTCTCCCTGCTGTGAGCTGACCATTCAAGACGGTGAAAGGTCAATGATTACCTTGAAAAGATAAGCCAAGTAAAACTCCCCACTGAAGCAGAAGTTCAAGCTACATTCAAGTCCTTCAGCGAGATATTAATTTATATTAATAATCAGTAGAACAATACACTACTTAGCTGCAGGCTACAGGTAGTTGCATGCATTAAGGTAGAGCATATTATGGGATACTTTTATTGGTTGAACAGTGTATTAAATAACCACATTGACTGCAGATTATGCATAATAAAGCTATAATTTAAGGATGCATCTGAAGTGTTTCATGCATTTTGAATCACTCAGCCTTGGGACTTATTTCCCAGAAGACAAGTTCTCATTCAAGCTTAAAGGAAACCCAAACAGCTGTGAGCTATATTCTGCTCTTTTTATGGTACTCCCTTTCTGCTACTGTTTCAGAAATGAATCTTTGAGAACCTGATTTTGGAGGAGCTTAGAAACAAAGCATCAGAGCAAATATCAGCTATGAATCTATCTTACAATTTGTGCACAATTCTACATTTAGTAGTGAAATACTCATACCTGAGAGATCATTGAGTTTAATTCATAATATAAGAAAATATTGTTTACAAATAAGCAAATGCTATGAGTTTTTGACTTTTTTGTTGGTATTCCTCTTCTTCGCAATTACTGTTGCAAATCTCAATTCAGCAATAAGAGCTGCAACGTGAAAGCATAAGACACGTCTGCATTTTTGCTAACTTGCCAACCTTGCAACTGCAAGCACTGTTTTGTCAAACAATAAAAATCAGAAGAAAGCACAAGCAGAGTCAAGATTTCAGCCTATTAAAACAGAACTACCCTCTCTTAGTTCTCCTCAAATAAAATAAAAATCACATATTCTCTACGTGCAAGACTGAAAGCAGGAAAAGGAGGGACAATTAAGCAGGCGTGCAGGGTAGGTGAGGAAAGGGGGAAATCCAGAAAAACAAAGGTGATGTATATAAAAATAATGCAAGTCCACACAAATCTATAGTGGTTTGCCTAAACACTTTATACAAGACAAATAGCAACTAGCAATTGGTGCTAATCTGTATAGAAACAAATTCCAAACCTAACTTCTACTGTTACAAGGACACCTAGAAAAGCATAATTAAACGTAACTGTTATCCAGAGTCTGCAAAAAATATAGTTCCAATTGTAAAATATCCAGTTCCCTTATTTTAAGCAACAATACCCATGCTTGTTTGCTTTTGGGATTTTAAATATCAAGAAATGAGAGGAGAAAGAATCATTCAAAATACTTTTTACACTATGAAAATGTTTCCATATAGTCAGTGTTTCCTCTTTTTGACACATACTCCAAAATAAAAGCAGGTATTCAGCATAAAGTACTTTAAAAAAATATATTTTGTAATCCATGTTGGGTATTCTTATTCTAATATATACACAGGAAGAGCTGCAGCAGTTTAAATGCTTACCCTGCCTTATAACTTCATTATGCAGAAAATGTCCTAAGAAAGGACAAAAATTATTACATGAAGACCAGCAAAATTTGCCGCATGACCTAACAACAGAGAACCTTCTGCTTTTTTTCCAGTTCGAACCATGAAACTAAGGTAATTTTAAACTGACATTTCAGGCATTCAAAAAATGTCATAAAACGCTGGGTATAGATTCTAGGACCAGTGTGCTCATAAACAGAAAAGGCTCAGCTTCCACAGGACAGTGATGGCTGTTACGGCTATCTCCAGACATGGGCAGACCATATTGTGCCAGTCCTGCTGTGGTCACCGTTTTCTGTCATCACCAGAGTCTGAAAGGGAGGTTTTGAAAAAAATGCAGGCCCATAGCACAAGACAACTGCAATAACAAGAAAACAGGCACCTCTAGTAAGACATTTTGTCAGTGGATCTCAAATAACTCTGTAAACAAAGTCAGTTTCATCACCCCTTTTCACAGTTGAAGCAAATGGAGAACCACAGAATTAATCTACTGTCATAACTCCTTTTCAAGAGTTTCATTTTCCCATTCTTCATTCCAATGACTAGGAAAGGCCATTCTGGGTTATAAGTGGAATAAGCCTAACTTCAGATGCAAAAGTAAGGAGTGCAATTAGACTGATTTAGCTGTATGAACCAACGATTCACTGACACTAAAAGGGCAGCCTGGCTCCCGTCTTATTCACTACATAGTCCTCCCTCAGAGTCTGCATCATCCTCTGAGGAGACAGTTCAAGTCTCTGACCCAAGAAGTAAGTCACTATTTTGTAGTCTTACTTCTCTGCTGGATAAGTGGGTTAGGTTAACTCATTAAGGAGCTTAATAAGCAGCACAGATGATCAAGGGAAGCTGCAGGAATGAGCACTCAGGAAGAGGACAGAGGGGTTACAAAACCAAGGCGTTCTGCTGCCCTTTTAGCAGCTGCAAACAGACCAGCTCAGAGGCACTGCACAGCTACATGCGAACTTCCTCTTCTCTCTCCTTCAAAGGGGAGAGACACGATGTAAAACAAGTTTTCCTAGCCCGGATACAATCTTTGCCACTGGAGCAACTGGCAAAATGACACTTCCCGAGGAGGCCAAGCGCCATACATTTGCCAACTATTTAGATATTGACCCCCACAGTTTTCGGCACTGTTACCCGGACTGCTCGCAGACCTGGTGCGTGTGTGTGAAGAAAAAGCGAGAAGGCAGTGTTTAGCCCGGGAGCGGCGGGACCGGAGGCGCACACGGGCCGAGCCGGCTCTGACATGACAAGATGGCGCCCCCGCACGGCCGCCCGTGCGCCCGCCGCCGGAGGGGCCCAACGGCCCGCCTGGCACAAGCCGCCCCCTAACGGCCGCCGCGCGAGGAGGGCCCGGCGCATGCGCACGACGCCGGCGGGGCAGCGAGAGGCGGCAGCGCCCCCTGCCTGCCTGCGCTGCCGCGGCGAGAGCGGCCCCCGAGGACGGCCGCCGCTGCCCCGCGCCACTGACCTGCCGCCGCGCCCGCCGGTAGGGGCTCGGGAGGCGACGTCGCACGGGGACACCGGGGCCGCACCGTCCACGCCCGCCTCTCGCCGCGGCCCTGCCCCCTCCCTCGGGCCTCGCGGGCCGTCAGTCCCGCGCGACGCGCGGCCCCGTCGCTGAGGAAAGCCCCAGGGCGCCGCGCCCGCATGCGCAGTGCGGCAGCGGGGGGGCGGGGTCCGCCGCGCCTCGCTCGGGGCGCGTGATTCGCTCCTCGCGGGCGGGGGAGGGGGCCTTTCTCTCTGGCTGTCGGCGTCTAGTGACGTCACGCCGGCAGTGGCGGGAAACTTTCGAACGCGCGGAGGAAGCGATCCGGCGGCCCCGCGCGCGCGCCCGGGACAGGTGGGCAGGCGGGGGGGGGGGAGGGCTGCCGAGGTCCGCGCGATGCCCCCGAGGGTGACGTGACGTGGTGTGACGTGGTGCCGCGGCCGCGCGCCTGAGGGAGCCGCTCGGCCGTTGCGGCGGTGGTCGTTAACGACCGCGGGGTCGCTAACGGCCGGCCGCGTCCGCCGGGCAGGCACCGCCGGCTGCAAGCGATGCCCTTGCGGCGGAGCAGGGAAGTCTGTAAGGAGGCAGGCTTTAATCGAGTACCCTCGTACGGGCAGCAAATGCGTACCGCTGAGTGACTGCTAGTAAGCTACAAAGGGCTTAACTGACATACCTTTACTACGTATTGAGAAAGAGCCTTCAGCAAGTCTGTATAAACTTAATCCTGACAGCGTCCATATTCATTCCTGGTTTTGCTGCTTTCTGTATTAAATTATAGTAACTATTCACATTGCTCCAACTGCTGTGAATAGCTAGAGGAGCTATTCTATATCCCTGAAGACTGTCTACTTTTTCCCTAGGTTTTGTACCTTGCTAAACATCTTTTCTCGTGTTTGCTTCTAAGTGTGTCACCATCCACAGTGCTGTACGTGCTGATCCAGGGACTGCCAAGAATGTGACAGCTGTAAAAAGCAGTGTCATGAGAAGAAGCGTGTGTGTGTGTGTGTAGCTACTTTATATTAAGTATTTCTCACTAAGTTGCTGTGTGAGAACAAATGGACATGTTATGTTGTGTCCTGTGATCGAGTTTCATTGCAATGGTGTTAACTGATTAAACTAAATAAGGTCTTAAGTACTGCTCTTTAAACACTGATGCAAATCACAGTACTGATCAAATATTAGCAGCCAAAACGTACAATAAGTCACAGCTTCTGAAGAAGAGTTGCTTTTATAATGTTTTGTTCCTGTTTTCATCATCCGAAACTACTTTAAAAATTATTTTGAACTGACTTTACATATTTAAAGAGGCTTGACTTCATGGACAACTGATTTTGAAAATCAGTTATCTTTAATGTGAGTTAAGCATGCATGACCAAGTCAAGTCAATAAACTCTTGACAAAATTAGCCTGTTAATAATTTATACGGTATTTTCTTGCTGCAAATGAACACAGTTATGATAATTTGTAATTTGAAAGTGCAGTATGATCAACAGAGTTTTCAGAGTTGCCAGGCATTCATTCACATGAATTTAAAATAGATGTTGGCATCTATAAAAATGCCCCCCCCCCTTTTTTCTTTTAGCAGCAGGCTTTGTGTTAAATTATTTTCAAGGTGTGCGTTTAAAATTCCCAGATTAGGTATGCCCTGAGGGTGGGGGGGGAACTAATATTCCCACATCAGGGGGAATGCCTTGAGGTGGGGAGCCAAGGTGTATGTGGAGGTTTTTTTACTTTTTTTCCATCTACCTTTCTTTTGAGAAAAAAAAAAAGAGAACTGACATCTTTTTTCTTCGACGCATTTCCCTTACGACTATGCTGAATTCTGAAAATTTTCCTGTCTCTCAGGCTGTATGAAGATATGAATATTTGCAGAATAAGCTGTTGAATGACTGTTTTGCCAAAGCAATGACTTCTCAAGAATTTACTGTAAGTCTTTTTTAACACTGTATGCACTTAAGTAAACAAAATCAATTAAGTATCAATGAAGCTGCTGTATTATTTGAACATTTTCTTACTTATCATTATTTCAATATTTACTCTTTTGAATCAGGTATTATACACTCACCAAAAAATGAAAAAATCAAAAACGTGGCAAGATGGAATTCTGAGGATTAGAACCGGAGGAAATAAGGTGAACAACTTAAATTTAACACAATTTGATATCATCTGCTGCTGTTTGACTATCAGTATTATAGTAGATCTGTGATATAAAACTTGGTATTTAAAATTAAAAAATTTTTTTTTTCATTGCAGGCAATCTTGTTTGATGATAAAGGACAATGTTTGGAGAGCATTTTTATAAAATCTCAGGTATATTTTGTTATGGAGTTTTTTATTTGTATGATTATGGCTGTTGGTTTTTGTTTCAGGAAGCATTTCAAACTTATTCTTTTGGTAATTAAGGTAGTACCACTTTTTCTCTCTGGTGATATGGCTGACAGTTTTTTTTTTTTTTTATCGTGAAAATCTGCTATAATACAAATAATGAAATGCTAAAACCACTTTCATTTATTGATAAAACTGTTTTCCAGAACCAATGTAGAAAATTTATGGAAATGTATTGATTTTGGGTAAAAGCAGTGTATTACAGTAATATATTAAGTGCACATAAGTTGAAACTAAATGCTAATGTTTTCTATTGTATTTGGTCTGGCAATTTGTATGGGGAGTAGTGTTATATTGGGTGAAAAATGTTAAGTTTTTGACTCTTTTATGTGCAGGTATCACAACATTTAGAAGGAACTGTTTTTGTTTCTTACATAGCACTATTATGTACACACTACTGCTCTCTCTTTCCTAGGTGAATGCTGGAGATAATTTAGAAAGTGAACGCTATTTGATCACTGTTGAAACAGTAAAACTGAATGAAAAATCTTCTGAAGATCAGCCAAGGAAAGCAGAAACTCTAGCAGTGAATAGAAATGTTGTAAAGCCTAGGGGTCCGCCTCTAAGACACCTGCCTGTTGGGCTGAAAAGGAAGTTTACAGTATGTCTTTGTTTCAAAAGTTGTCTGTCATTAACATGCATTTTAAAACACCAAGGGCACATTTTTTTTAATGAATGGTGAATATATACATAATGTCTCTCTGCTCTTTTTGGAACTGGAAATCAGAATATGTTACTGGGGGCTATTTTTTCATAGTTTACTAAATCTTTGTTGGGTTTAGCAAAATTGCTGTTGCTAAGGGTACAGTGAAAGTCACAAGGGTTTGAGATTATTTCTGTACATGTGTGGAATCACTGTGATATTTGGCCAGGATATAGTTTGTGAAGCATGTCCTGTTTTCATCTTTTAGATTACAAAATGTAAAGTTGATTTCTGAATAGAATTAATTTCAAACTTTTCTCGTAGGGTTTCCAAGGGCCACGCCAAGTTGAAAAGAAAATACCAGCAAAGGAAGATGAAGAAAAAACAACAATATTGCCTTTATCTAAGCAGTGTCAGGGTTCCTTTCCATCTAAGTTTTATATCACCTCTCCCTTATTTTCTATGATTTGCAAGAAGGATGCAGACACAAATTTATCTACCAACTTTCATGAAGATGTGTATACAAACAGTGATAAAGAACATATGTCTTTCACCTCACTGGTTTCCACTCCGTTTCTTGATACATGTAAAGAGACAGAGAAGGGGAATGCTGATCAGTCCATTGTGAAGCCAGAATATCCTCTAATTACAGAGCACACCAAGACAACCAGTCATGTGGCAGTGTCACAGAACATCAGGAGCACGGCACAGATAATAGCTCTGTTGAAGTCTAAACCAGCACAACTATGCAGAGAGCAAGCAACTTCTGATGTCACAGAAAGTCATTCTAGGTTTCAGACGTCAGAAAACATAGATAGTTTATATAACCGAAAGAACACAACCCTACCTAGCTTTTCAGGTAACCCTGACACAGGACTTATTCAAAATATTCAGCACCAACATTTTATAAAGGAAGCTGGAAGTGATAAAAGGGAATGGAATGCTGAAATGCTGCTAAATTCAGCTGAACAACCTTGTGATAAAGAAGTTGCGGGACAAAGACATGACAGAAAGGCAAATAACTTAAGTCAAGATTTACAAGATTCCTTCAATACAAAGACTTTGCACCCTGAAAAAACATGTGCCTGTATGAATTTAACAGACAGCAAAGGGCAGTGCACTCAGGATTGTGAAAGATATCGAGAACATGAAGGTGTGCCTAAAACGTTATCAATTAACAGATGTGCTGCCAACGATCAACCAAATAGTTGCTTCCTATCTGAATCCAGCATAAGCAAAATGAGCAACAGTCAATTTGCCTCATCCTTAAGTGATATTTCTTATTCAGCAAGTCCACCTGAGTCCATCACCCTTGAAACAAATCCCTCCACATGCAGGGAGCATTCAGTGACCAATGGTCTTATAGAGGATTCATCTGTAAAGTCACAAAATGAGCTCCAGCCAAGACAAAATTCAGAAATAGTGTCTAGTGACTTGGAGCTCTCTGCAGACGTAGCATTGACTGGACTTGAAGTTGTAAAAGAGGAATTAAATACACATGGCAGAGACAGCGGTCCAGATGAACAGGTGATGGAGATTAACTTCAATTTATTGGAGGCTTTTGATTTTAGTGACACAGACGATAAAGACCTGTGTGAAAGAGATGTGAGAGAGCTTGGTGAAGGAGCCATGCTTTCACAGGGTCCAGTTTGCTTAAAGGGAAAAGATGCAGCACAAACTGTTGAGTTGAGACTTCATTCTTCCTGTGGAGTAATGTCACACAGCAAAAAGGAAGAAGTCAAAGGTTTAACATTTGACAGAGAGAATGATGGAAATTGCTATACAGGAGGTATACCATTGCTGCTTTGTGACAACAATGGTGGCGACATTGGGAGAATTGCAGAACACTCTGTAAGCCCCACCAGAATTGAAACGGAACTTTTGGATGATAGAAACAAAATAAAAGAGATTAATGAAAGTCAATTGAATGTTGAAGCTATGACCTATAAGAAGGATCTTGATGTCTGTGCAGCAAGTACCATTAATGACAGGTTGATAAAAAACAAGGACTCTGATCTTTTGCCTAGTGGTGCAAATATTAATGAAGGTCATGCTAAAACCAATACGTTGGAGAAAACTGAAAGTAATTCATGCATTTCTTCCAGCAGAATGGTTTCTGCAATGGACAGAAGAACTGAAGAAGATGTTTTACCACTTGGATGCACAAAATCCCAGTATATAGATTTAGAACAATTCCAGGGTACTAGTAATGATGACATTAAACCAGGTAGTCCTTTCCTGGCTTTGTTGCAAAAATCTGATACTTCTTGTGGCTCATTCAAATATATTGCAGAGGATCAGCAAAATGTATTTGGCATTTCATGTAAGGAAGATACTGTAAATTCCAGAAGTGCTATATATCTTTTAGGAAAAGGCCATTCATCTTCAGAGGAAACAGAAATAGGTGAAACTGAGTTTGAAAATATAGAGGGCATAAATTCCCTTCATGAAGCCTGCGAAGGTGAAAGAATAGGAATGGATTGCCTGAAATGCACAGCATTTGTTGAAAATTCATCAGAACTTCCTGATTTGGTAAACAATATCGCTCTTTTAAGAGCTTTGACTGAACATAGCACAGCATTAGAAAGCTTACAAAAAATGCAGGAAAATAGTAGCTTACTATATGAAGCAGAGACTTCTAAAGAGATATTTGAACCCCTTGTAAAAGATGAAGGTTAGGTCAGCTTCTATTTTAAATTGAATTGTGTATATGGCTTTTCACGTACTTGACTTCTGTACTCTTATCTCTCCTGCTGGATAATTTGTATCCAGATATCATACTTTTGGAGTGATATGTTATAAAAGTTACCTCATGCAATTTTTAGTGTTTAAAGCACCAGTGGGGGCTCAAAATCTGCTTCTCTGTTTGCTTTAGTTCAGTTAATTTCACTTGTGCAATTATTCACAAGGTTTGCAAGCTAAATAAATATTCAGATTTTTTCTTATAAAATTGATGCTGTAACTACAACTTATAACACTTTTCCATTTCTTGTAGCCGTAAAACAATTAACAGAAATGCCTTACTCAGGAAGTAGAGAGATATCTTCTTGTTCATACTTGGATTCTTCTGGCCTTACGGTAACCAGTTTTTGACTACACATATCTATCTCTACAAAATTTGTTTTCCACAGGGCTTACACAATTCCTGATTTATGAAACAATAGTGGTTGAGATGGAAATTGTTTAAAGATATCAACTAATAAGCTGATAGTAAGCAAAGGATGTCATCTTGCAGACCCTATTGCCAGTAAATGTTGATGAGACTGAAAGTATGATAAGAAACTTAATGTCGGTTGTAATATCTAGTTATATTTTATATCACAAAATTATAAGGTCTGGCACTTCCTTTCCTATCTTATCTTCTTTTACTATTTATTTTTTTCTTTCTTTCACCATCTTTTTGGATGCATGGCTTTCCTAAGAACTTTAGCATTTGGGTTGAGATATGCTAGCAATCTATTTGAAAAATTTTGCTTTGTGCTTGATGCTTCACATTGATTTTTATCCGATGGTATTACTAGTCTTTCTCTTTCGACTCCGCCTTCCAAAGTGAAAAAAAGATTTTAGAATGAGTTCTTCTGTTTTTTCCCAACCCATTTGAGCAGCAAACATAATTTGTTAACCTATCGTTGATTTTTTTTTTTTGGCTTCCAAATAAAAAGGATGTAATTTAAAATGCCTTCTGCTGTATCAATATGTTAGGTTTTTGGAAAAGTGCTAAGCTTTATTAGCTTAAGTTCTTGTCTTAAATGGTTATTAAACTGTTAGGCTAATTAGTTTTTGGTACTTTCATATGCAGCCCCTCTGTGTGGACAACTTATTACAGAAACTTGAAGCATCTAGTCTACCAACAGCACTGGGCCAAGGAGACTCTAGGACTTTTGACTGCCAACCAAAGGTACAATTTCTGTGGAATCAATGTGAATAAATACTGTCTCTTAGAATTCAGTTCAGTAGTTCACTGTTTTCAATATTTTGCAAAAAGTCCTAATAAATACTTAACCAGTCTCATAATAGACTTCTTAGATGGATCACTTTTTAGTTCATTTGTTTGTAGGTTGTTTTCCATTGAGAGTTTCAAACTCAGATTTTACAATGTGAAAATAAGGCTAAGACATACTACATCAGACAATCAGTTTTCTATTGGTACAGAGATTTTCCAAAACTTTATTGCTGCTAAGTTGCAGAGGTGCAAGAGAAAGATGGCTTCAAAAGCATAGATTTTTTTTCCCCCTCTACTACAGCTTTAAACAGGTGATCTTTGTTATATGCATGCATAGTACTTTTATTGACTCTATAAAGTTCCTGAACAGTTCTTGTTTTCAGTTAATGATAATTCTGATATATTGTGTAGCCTGTTGAGTTTCAAGGGCACAGAGTAAAAGGGTCAGCAACTAGTGAGATAATGTTGAGAGCTCCCTGCTCGCAGCTAGGATGGCACCAGTACCCAGATATTATGGAGTCTGCAGCTGAGAGATTTTTGTCACCCCTGTTTTCAAGCAATTATATCCTTACTGACTGCAGACAGGTAAAACAATTTTTTTTGAAGTTATTCTTACTAACCTTAATGCAAGACAGTATCCTGTAAATGTAAGATAAAAGAGAATTCACAATTAAAACATTATAATCATATCTAAATCATTAGGAACTAAAGCTAGTACTTTATGGTTAAAACTTTGCAATTAGGCATAATTATTTTTGCTCATCTTTGTCACAGGAGTATACGTTTGCAAGACAACTTGTTTTTTGTTTTTGTTTTTTTTTCTCTCTCTGATCACGTTCACTTTGAAAAATGTTCAATATGTGGTATTAAACAAAGAAGTTCCTTATAGAAAAAAGTAGCAAAGGGCTTTTACAATGATTGTTTCCTGGGGTTAATAGTATAATATTCATCTTGAGTGAAAATGAAACATGAGATGCAATGTAACACAAACTCTATTTTTCTAGTGCGGTATCTGTTTCAGTATTGGAAAAACTGGAAGAAAATCGGTATTATGTATGCTTTTTATTTCCAGAATGTGCTAGAGATGCTGAAGATTTATACTTAGAAATAAGATCTTCATCCAAAATATTATTTATAGAGAGGACTAAAAAAAAAGTTCAATTTCTAACAAGTTTTTGTTCATGCTGTTTTTGTAAAGTCTCCACATTCAAGAAATTTTCATGAAGATGATACCAATTTTACTGGAGAAGGGAATTTTCAAAAGAAGCCTAACACTATTAAAGAGTCAATAATGGATGAAACCCGTAAGTGAGAGTAACAGTAGAATGGCAGTGATTGGCCTCAGAACAATTTTTCAGCATGACTGCTGTCCTTCCCATATTTTTCCTAGCATTGGCACTGAGTGTATATTCTGAAGATCCAAAACGGATAATGTCAGGCTCATCTTCACATTCTGATTTGGTGCAAATGCAGTGGACTTCATGGGAACCTTGCAAGGTGTGAATTGACTCTGTTGTAGATTCCCCCCCCCCCCCCCCCCGTGTGTGTGTTCATGGTAGCAATTTTATGTCATATTTGGTGCCTTCTAATCTTAGCTGGGAGACATTTCAATTAGAATGATGAGAGAAAGAACAGTGACAAAAGAGCTGTAATCAGTTCTGTTTTTTTGATTTTTTTTTTTTCCCCCAGTCCTTCACTTGATATATTAATTATTCATCTCTAGATGATTTCATCAGTACCACTGGCTTCCTCACTTAATCCAGAGTCTCTGATTTCTCCAACTTCAAGAAATGAGGAAACTATTGAAGGCATCCAGGAGCCCCTGATGGACAGGATCTTACCAACTGGCACAGAACTTTCAGAATGCTTCTTCAGTAAGAAATTGTAGTTTATAATTGCACTTCACAATATTTTTTGCTAGAAAATCTCTGAGGTTCTTTGGAGCACGAGTCCCACTATAAAAAGCCAGTTACCCTGGGCCCTGAAATAGACTGATTCTGTATGTGTCTGGGTAACTAGAGACTTCTATTTCTTTCACCTTGTTCGTATATATGTTTGTCACTTTTTTAAGTAAAATTTTTAATAGTCTTTAGCCAAATCAGTTAAATTAGCCTGGGGTCAGTTTCTCCTCCACCTAGAATAAATACTATTTTCTTCTGAGAGAAACTTTTGTAGACTGATTCCATTTATAAAGAATTAGCTTCTAGTTTGGAAAAAAACAGGCTGTAAGCTGAGCTTATAATTCATGCTAGTGTTTTCCATTTATTTACTTGCTTTTAATTTTCTTCCATATTCTGCTGCCCTCTGACCCACTTCCAGTGATTAAATTGGCATCTAACATTGTCTGTTATTTCTTATTGATAATGAATTTAACCAAAAGGATGCTTGTAATGCTAGAAGCCTGTTATCCATATTGGTTAATATTAATTCTACACAGTTTTGTGTGTGATTTTGGGGGGAAGAAAGCAAATGTTAAGTTATTGGTTTGTTTTTCAGTTGGCAGCTGTAGTGACAGCCAAAAATATCGTGAAATTTTTAATAACCTCCAGAATGGAGTAACGTTTAAATATTTTCAGCCAAACACTGAATTTATAAAAGTAGAGTGCCTATAAAAATGTGCCCTGAATATAGGAATTTAAATAATAAAAGCATCATAGTTGAAATTACTCATTTTGTATGGCATGATACAAAGAGCTTGCCAATTAGAAGACAGAATGTAAAAGGAAGAACTTTGAATTCTTTCTTTAGCTTTATTTTTGTGCATCTGAGGTTAATGTACCATCTGTAAGTGCTACATGTTGCTTATGAGATGTATTTGTCCTACAGCACAGGAGGAATCCAGCTATCCAGAAGAATGCAACCTCTCAAGATTCAAACCTACAGTTAAAGCACGAACTCCGCTTGTCACTGTTCCTGCCACTGGGAAGATTCCTGACAGGGAAGTTTATCTAACTGACTGTGAGGCGGTTCAGCAATCTGTTGGCTCTTCAGTAGTCAATTTATGCAACAAGTCAGTAGTGTTTCCTATCAGTGCTTTTGGCCCCGAGGACAGGAATTATGAAACCTCTGTGTTTGAAGAGTATACGGAAGATGGACAAAGGGAGTCTATACAACCAATGTTTCCTAACGTGACTTCACAATATAGACAAAGCAAGTGGCTAAAATACCAAAACAGTGCTCAGTGTGACTTGATAACTCAAAACAGCGATGATGTGGAAGTGACTGATGACATCTGGGCTGAGAACATCCTTGGAATGCCACTGGGTGACACAGGAGAGAGCCAGAGCAGTGCTATGAATAAAAGCCCTCCCGGCTCTGTGCCTCTGCAGACGGCAAAGAGCATGGTTGGTAAACGCTGTGCTAATAGCAAGAACAGAGATTTAATTTCAGAGAGGAAGTTACTTTCTCTGCACTTAAGTGAGGCTCCTATAGCTGAAGCAACACAAAAGGTGTTAAGTCATCTGAGCTCTCACACTGTAACAGGAGAAGTCCAGGTGTGTAACTGTTCAAGCAGATATAGTTATGACAAAAGCACATTTTTTCTGGACAAAGTAACTGCATTTATCTGATTTCCTGCGAGATAGTTTGGATGAAGTGTTTCTGTATATTTAGTAACACAAAAGAGTCTCAGCTACAGCACAGCAGCTACTAATATACTTTTCAGGGCTGTAACTAATCCTTTATAAAGGTAATTCCTTGGCACACGCAGTGACAGATTTAGATTTGTAATCTGAGTGTTGATGACAGGAAGACACAGTAAAATCAGTTGGGCTGATTTATCATAATTGGTAAGAACACATTTTTAAGAAGTGGTTTTCTTAATTGTGAAATCAGTGGTGTTTTCACAAACACCCACATCTTGCTTCAAAGCATAGTAGATCATTTTTAAATATTTAAAATGTCATCACTTTTAATCATGGAAAAGTAAGCTATGGCATTGAATAAGGACCCTAAATTAACACAGCTGTTTGCAAATAGTAGATGATCTGAAACAAATGGAGTGTGTTGGAAAGAAACCAGTTGTCAAATGGCTATGCTTGAGAGTTGATGAAAATATGTAATTTTTTTTCTTTTTTTGATACAAATGTGGTGTGGACTGTTTTCTGGTTCTTTAAAAGTGTGATTGTCCAGTAATATACTCACATGTGAACTAGAGGTGTGGAAATAACTACTGCATTTCATATATACTGGTATATACTTTGTGTGTGTGTGTATATATATATATGTGTGTGTGTGTGTATGTGTATATATAGACTTATGTATGCATACACATATATACTATATCCAAATATATTGGATCCTAAAAAGCTTTTTAAGAAGGTGATCACTATTATGCCCAGGATCGACTGCAGCGTAGACGAGTGAGGGAAGCTTTTTTGGGACTAGCTGAAGGGGAGGCTGGCAATAGGGTCAGTTTCCCCAAGGTGCTAGTCTGGTTCTTCCTTCTCTACTCTGTACTACCTTTGCTTCAGTTTTGTCTGAAGAGTTGTATTTCAGTGCAGAAACAGTGCTAAAAATGGGGTTTATGTGCTTCTTCCTTGTGTGAGGGGCTAAAACATGTCTCTGAATTACATAATTTACTCTAAAGCCTTTGAAAGTATTACCTATGGTCTTCAAAATGCAGGCTGTATGTCCAGGGGCAAATTTAACTTTGTTAACCATCATAAATCATAATCCAAGCTCTCTGTACTGTAGCTGTAGGTGTACTTAATTTTACTCCTGTTGGCAGTTGGCAGTTGGTTAACTGTACCTACAGTTAACCAGGTTTGTAAACGTTTGTGTTGAAGGGGATTTATATTTCGCTTTTGGAAAACTGATTCTTCTTTGACAGTCTTAATTTTGAAACTTCTGGTTGCAGAATGAGGTCCTGAAGTGTAGAAACACTGCATCTGCTAGCTGTATCTACAAATCTGAGCACAATGTTTTTTTTGGGGGGGGGGGTGGGGGGGATGAGTTTTGGCATTTCTGTCCAGTTGTCAGTTATCAAAATTAATTTCATTCATGTTTAGTCATTTCACTATGGAATTGTACAGTCAGAATTTTGCACGTTTTTAATGGTTTATTTTTCTGCTTTTTAGGACATAACAGTTTCTGAGTTGTCCTTTCCTAATGTGGATATGGTAAAATATGCTAATCTGCCTAAAAGGAAGGTTGCCATACCAACTGTTTTTCAGTCTCATGTTCATTACAAACAGATTTTTACAGCTGCTTTAACAGGTATGTCTAACATGATGCTCTGGAAAACGCTGTCATTTGTGAATAGGATGTGATTAAAAATACACATTTCTGAAGCATCCCAAAGCTGGCTGGGAAGAGAGATAATATCAGCATCATCTATTGGAACAACTATGTGCATTTGGTTTTAGATATGTATATACTCAAATATGTTTGGTCTATACCCAAAGTTGCAAAAACAAACCAAAGGACTAGTTCACTTCTGTTCAGCTATGTAACCACGAGCTTGTTTACCAGTCTTTATGTTACCAGCCTTCCTATCTATGCTTTTTTGTAAGTGCGGTTATTTAGTGTTTGGATTTTTTGGAGCCACATACTTAAATGTGATTTGTATGAAAGTAAAGCAGTTATAACAAATCAATTGCATGTGTAAAATGTGAGTTTTGCAGGCTCAGAAAATAAATGGTCTCTTTTAGGACTCAGATTAAATATTTTGATTCAGATGTGGGATTGAAAGTTTCAAATGAAAATGTACTTGTTTTATTGTTGTATACTCCTGTAACCATTTTGAGGCTGTACTAATTGCTCTTTTATTCTCCTTTTTATGTCAAGAGCATTTAAACATAATTCTATTTGAGCTGTCACAAAGATTACACAAGGCCCTTTCAAAAGTGGATATATCATTTTACACTTCATTGAAAGATGGGCAAAGTGAGAGCAAAGAAAGCCATGTTCCACTGTGCGATCACATGCTTCCTGCTAAGCTTGTTGTGGTTAAAAAAGAAGGTCAGAACAAGGTGCTGTTTATTCCTTGTTTGTTTACATTTTGGGATGTTTGGCTGTTTGGCATATAGATTATATTCTGTGAACAATTAAAGAAGGATTCTAAATGTGATTTACAATTACAAGTTATGGTGATATGTTATGGAGATCACTTTTAAGATCAGTTTTAATGTCTGCTAGTGTCCAGAATTGATGAGCTAATAGTTCTCTCCATATGGAAACAGTTTTATATATGTAGAGAGAAAGACTTGAATTTATAATTTTCTGGGTTATATGGGATTTCTGTAAATGGTGATTACAGAGTGGCTCCAGAACCTGAGAATTCTGGGAGCACACTTGGTTTTTCAGTTGAATGTGTTGAAAACACAGGGGTTTTATCTGATTTTATTACATAGCAGCTAGTACTGGTCAATTGCTTTATGTGGTTTTTTTTGATTGTTTTAAAGTGCTAATGGTCTATCTTGTTTTGTTATTTTCTTTTCCTGTTAGGGTCGTTTGTTCTATACCTGTGATGCCCCAAAAGCTGAGCAGTGTTCATTTTTCAAGTGGATAGAAGAGGTTAACAACCCAGGACAGATAAAATCCAGACCCAGTGTAGTGCTTCATGATGTAAAAAGTATTGGGGCGTACCTCAGAAGTCAAAAGATTTCCCTCTATGAGGGATGCCAGCTTTTGGTGAGGTATTCTGAAAGGTTTACGCCTCTCACTAGTGCTATGTGAAGTGCAGGATTTATAGATATACCAGTAACTCTGTATTTCAGTAGAATTTAACAGACACATTCAGTAACTATATTTAAAAGGGTTACAGTTCTGTGTAGAAATGTAAAAGCCAAATTATTGAAGGACAAGTATTAACAGCAGTGGCATTTCAGGTCAGTATTCTTTTCATCAAGAATCAAAACTGCTTACTAGCAACTTGATCAGTTGCTCAGTAGAGTCCCTTATGACTGTCCTATTTGAATTACTATTCATTTAATCTTTTGTAGGAGAGTTTAGGACAGAGTCCGATATATTCTCGTAGTGATACTTCTCAAAGTAGATGTGTAGTAAAGATCTTTGGTCATTAATATTTATGGAAACAGGAAAACCTGGCTGGATACAACATACATATTCTGATGTTAATATTAGAGATTCTGTCTAAGGCTCTCCTTCTACACTGCTTAAGTAGAGGAGAAACAATTTAAATTTGGATGACTATCCGAGAAGTACTTCCTAGTAGAGATAAATGTTTTTAAGCCCTGCTAATTTAAGAAGATGCATAAACACTAAAACCTGTGCTGTATAATTTGGTCTCGTCTTTGGAGCTTTCTTATTTTTTGTGATGATTCCAAAATGTGCTATTGATTAAACATTTTTTCTTAAAATTATAATTTAACAGGAAAGCCTTTGAAATTCAAACAAAACGGTTTAATAAGTTAAAGAAATTTATGAATACGCATGCCAAATTCGATGGTGATTCCAAACGCAAATTATACCTCAAACTGAGCAGAAAGGAGCATTCTTCTATCTATAGTAAAGGTAAGCAAATCTGAATATCACAAGAATTATTCATGTCCAGATTCATGTTGTGCCTTTTACAGTTTTAAGTTGTAATGGAAAGAGAAAAGTTCATTACACTCTCCCCCAACCTCCTTTTTGATCTCTTGACAGCTCTGGCAATTTAATTCTGATTCTAGAAGAGCAATAAAGTAACTCTAATTCATCTTTTCCGGTAAATATTTAAATACATCTTAAGAAAAATATAAATGTTGTGTCCTTAGGCTCAGACTAGATTAAGTCTGAACAGTGAAGTTTCAAGAAGGGTCAGTATTCAGATAGATGACTAGTAGGGAAAACTTTATGTGAAAATTGGTGTTTGAATAGTTGCTGCATCTCTCTTCTAACTTAATGAAATGTTGCAGTGTTGGAGGACATTCATTTGCTCTAGATTGTCGCAGTAGTTGGCTTTGCTTCAGTTACTGATGAATTGATACTTATATCCTTGTAGTTTGTTCACTTAGCTGTGGAAAATAGTGGAAGGAGATGAGGCAGAAACAAACGTGGCTATGCTCACTTTACGCCCAGATTCTGAAGTGTTCTGATAAATCATGTTTTTGTACATTTAGATTCTGAAACTCTGCACAGGCAAAACTTCTACTTGTGTATTGATATATATTTTTTTGCCATTGTGTGTACAGGCAAATATACATGCACTTTTATAGCTCTCAACTTAAAAATCTCCCTTGCTGTGCTCTGTAATATATGGTAGAGGGAGAGTGTAATGAACATGCCTCACCAGGCATGTCAAATAGAACATCTGTAGGCTCCAATCTGTGTTTTTCTCAAAACTGAAGGGAAGATGTATCTTTATCTTGGTATTTGCTATTCTTTAGTGAAAGTGTTTAACTAGATTTATAGTATACTTCAGTGATTTGCTCCAAATAATCTCTGATTTGCTAAAACTTTAGATTAGCCAGAAGTCACATGATGCTAAGTGCACTGGGAAAGAACTTACAGTTAGCATGAATTACAGAAAAGACTTAATAGACAGTACTAGAAGATCTGACTTACATATTTGTTGTTTTACAACCAAACTAAACATATTTATGACTTTGATCCCATGTACTTTCATTTTAGTGGTGGTTTAATCTGTAGTGTAGTAAATGTTGGGCTATTTTGTTTGGCTTGATTTTTTTTCCTTAAAAGCCTGCAGTAGAAAAATATAATGAGAATTATGTATTATTTTGACAGATGATATTTGGGTTGTTTCGAAGACTCTAAACTTTGATCCCCTTGATACTTTCATTGCAAGTAGTGCCTTTTTTGGACCATCATCTAACAATGAAGTAGAATTACTACCACTGAAAGGCTATTGTCCCTCAAACTGGCAAACAAATAGTAAGTTGTACACCAAATAATTTAGTATTAAGTAAAACCATCATTGTGGGGAAAAATGTGGCCCGCAATGAAGGGTGAGATGGGAATTTCTAAAATCAACATCATTTTATTCACAGTATTTTTTCCTTGTAAGTATGTTCAAGTATGTAATTTAAATACAGTACTTATGCAATTAAGGCTATAAAGTAAGGAGTAGGAAATTCTGGAGCTAGTAAAAATACACCCCTGCTAACCTTTTTTTATTTTTTTTAAATGCAATGTGAAAATTGTGCGCTTAAATCACAAGAAGCTGTATTCATACCACTTAAACCTAAGGAGGTAAATTGGGTATTTGAAGTTAACAAATTAGTCTTTTTAAGCTTTCTGTGTACTCATTAGGGAGAGAGTTTCTGCAAAGCAGAAATCACAGCACCTACATTAAACTCCTGTTTTGAATTGCATTCAGGAGATTAAAGAATACAGAAAATAATACTATGATACATGAGTTCTGTGTAGCCATACTTCCTATTAAAATTAAGGGCTTCAAATTCAATTGGAGGTTTGGTTTTGTTTTTTCCCTGAGTATAAATTGCAAGACTGGGGTCTCGGAGCAGTAAGGTCTGGGAGAGTTTAGCTTTTTGGTCTTAATGTTGCTGGATTGCAGGCTTTCAAGTTTATTTTTTCTTAGGAAGTTTTTGGTCTTAACCTTCTTCCTGATCATAAATACAGATTTTATTTCATACTTCTATGAGCTTTACAAAACTAAAAGACTAAAAGTAGTGTGAAAATAAAACTTTAAATAATATATAATGGCTGCCAGTTATAAACAACATTAAAATCGATGTATGAGGGTTACTAAACATATTAGAAACCCTCCTCTTTCTTCTTCCTCTTTCTTCTTGCTTAGGAAATCCCTGAGCCCCAAAACCGTAGCATACTGGCAGAGAATTCAGAAAAATATGGTTAAATATATGCTCTGTTCTTATACTCTTCCGTAGGCATCCACTTTAGGACACTTTGGAAAGAGGACACTAGACTAGATGAACTTTTAGTCTGGCTGAATGTAGGTGTGTTTGTGGGTTTTGGGGGTGGGCTGTTGTAAGAACACAGCTGTTTAGCAGATCAGAAATCATTCTGTATTGCAATGTAAATATTGATAGACAATACAATTTGAGCTACTGTGGTACAGGTGGGTTACTTATAAATTCAACTACTAAATGCCAAAGCCTTTTAAGTACTTCTCTACAAGTATTTTTAAATAATTAAAGATTTTTATCTAAACTTGCAT
This sequence comes from Apteryx mantelli, assembly GCF_036417845.1. NCBI lineage: Eukaryota > Metazoa > Chordata > Aves > Apterygiformes > Apterygidae > Apteryx > Apteryx mantelli. The sequence goes on along the minus strand of NC_089982.1, from coordinate 21,781,555 downwards.
CCCAGAAGGATCCTAATGCTGGAATTACAAGTACCTCAAAATAACACACCTTGAAAAGAAGCACTTAGAGATCGCTTTGCTCTATAATAATCAGTCAGACATGGTAACTTGTTTAATTTGGTTTCTGTTAGGGGGGCTAATTATTCTTTCAGTATTTTGTAGCTCATATCTTGAGTTGATACGAAATTTTGGCTAATTTTCTATTTTCCTAATTTTATTTTTCTGTGACCTCTTCAGTGCTTGTTCATGCCTTGCTAGTTTGTAATGCTAGTGGTGAGCTTACGTCTTTAAGAAATATGGAGGAGTACTTCAATCCATCTACTCTACCACTAATACCATATCTACTAAAAATGTAAGTTACTGTTTCAGTGATACTGTGAACATGCCATATGTGAATAGGTAGAGAAAGAACAACAAAAATCCCATTGAGTTTGCCTTATTAAAAAGTGGATGAGAAAAATGAAAATCAGAAAGACAGTGTAAGGAGCTAACGGTGACAATTTCACTTACATAGAATTGCAAATATATCCCCTGCTTAACTCTAAAGGATTATCTTTCCTAAAATTAACCTGCAGCCCACATTTTATAACCTAGAAATTCTATATTTCTATAACCTAGAAATTAATACTGGGCAACTTTATGGCCATTAGATTGATAATACAGTTCAGTGACTGTACTAAGTTAATGTGTATACTTCATGGGGATTCACTAAAACTGTTTTTCCTGTCAACCTTCACAAATTTTAGAATCTGTTGAAAACAAAATAAAAATGGGGGGGGGGGAGGTGGAAAAGGAACTACTTGTTTGGAGAGTTGGAGCGATATAGGGATATTTCCAAGACTGCTTGTGGTTCACTGGATAAAACAAGTATTTATATAAACTCCTGCTACCTCTGGCTGTGAGATTATACCATTCTTAACTCTATGAAACTCACAGTCTTGCAATAAGTCAGATTGAAAACATAACTTCACAGCAAGAATGATAAAACTCCAAAGTCCATTTTGGATGACACAGCTTCCACCGAGGGAAGTTATAAGGGGGCAAAGTATAAAGTCCTGGTATATTTTGGCGTTTAGGGGGGCAGCAATTTCTAATTCCGCCAGCTCTTAACTGTAAAACCTCAGCATTTCTGTGTCAGGTGAGTAAGAATGTCAGAATCATGAGATATAAGTTGTACATTTGCAGTATTATACATTTCATACCAAGTGGTCTGGATTCATTCTTTTTTTGATTGTTGTGTTTTTCTTAGGAATTTTGATTCTGAAAAAGCTACTAAGAAAGTCAACAAGAGAAGATTTATTCCCCCAGCCTCGAACCTGAAATACACAATGATGCATGGGCTTGTCAGCCCTGAAATAACAATGGGACTAGCCAGAAAGATGATCCAAACATTCTCATTGAACCCAGATCAAGCTATGTCACTGATTCAGATAGCTGGGATGATGACTTCACATGAAAATGTCAAACCAGCGGAAGAACAGCAGATCTTACCTATCACAATCATACGTGGTATATGGCAAATAATTGTTAGATTTACAGCTATTTTTTCTATGAAAAAATGCTAATTGATATGTAATGCCAGTGTTAGTGACATATCCCAAAATTCTGTCCGTGATGGTCCAGTAGACTTGTTTCCTTTGTGCTAATTAATAGTTACAGTTCCAGGCAGACTGAGATATTCTTACATCTAGATAAATGTTGATTTATTTTAAACTCAGGCAAAAAGATGCTCTTGAATAAATTGCCTCTGTTTGTAATATCCTTTTCAATTGTTTTATAACACTGCTGTCCTCACAGTTCACATATTTCCTGAAAATTCGTTTCTTGCATGAGGCCCCTCTGGTAATAACCTTGATACTATAATCATTGCATCCATTCTATCAGCACAGACCTTTTGGTTTTTGAATTGCATGCTAACTTTTGTAGGAATTTTACCTGAGTGCAGAATTCTTTTCTAGCAGACCTGTACACAAAGCAGAGTTATTTAGCATCTTCTGCTTATTTTTTCATATTAATTTTTCTTGAGATGTACTGTTTTTGCTAAATTATCATATCTTATTATGTATTTGTCCATGTTGTTTTATATTTCCTTCTATTCTATCTCGGTTTTACCAGACTCTTCAATGTGTCCAAAAAGGTTAATAAACATCTTAGATCAAAGAGATTTTTAAATCTATATTGAGAAGCAGTTACCATAAACTTGAATTTTAGATCCTGTCAAAATAAATACATTGACAATAATGACACTTTTAGTACAAATAGCACTGGATTTAAATTGCCTGAACTTTTGTTAGGCTGTCAGGCATATTAATCTATTCATAATTATTAGACATTCCAAAACAATCATCTCTAAAATGCCTTATTTTGTTCCTGAGGACATAGTATGAGGATGTGCATGCAGACTTTTGTGTTTGTATTATGTTAATGTCTTGATGAGACTTCTTAACAAATACTACACATGTTCCAGCAGAAAATTTAGAAAGAATGTCTTATCTTACTCTATTCTCTAGTTTCTTTAGACATTGCAGGCAGTAAATAAATACAAAGTGTAAGCCAGCTGGTTGCCCCTGGAAACTTAGAACTGCTGCAGCAAGCACATGTTTAAAATATACAGTATGCAAGGAATCACAGCATGATATTTCAGAAGATAAATTAGTGTTATAACAGTTAATCAGAACTGTATCTCATAGACATTTTTCAGTGCTAACTTTTGCTTTCTTCTGAAATCTCAGGTGTTTTTGGAGCTGGAAAGAGCTATTTGCTGTCTGTTGTGATCTTGTTCCTAGTACAGCTCTTTGAAAGCAGTGAAGCTAAGGAGGGCCAAAGGCCAATTCCATGGAAACTTCTGATTGCTTCCTCCACTAATGTTGCCGTTGACAGGATACTGCTTGGGTAGGTTACAGTGAACTAAAATTTTACAGGCTATTGTTGCAATGGCAAGAATGCACTTTTATGGTAAGGGTAATTGTGTTCATATTTCCAGCATAAAGCTTTAGAAAGATGGCATTCTCCCCCTATGAAGTATCACACAAGGACTTTAATTTTACCCTTGATCCTTTGTACAGCACACCACACTAAAAGATTGTGTAAGGCTAGCTACACTAATTTATATGAGGCTAATACTGAACCCGATTTTCATCACATTTACCGTTAGAAGCTACCGGTCACAGAAGGTGCTCAAGAAGCTTTGGGAAGTAGCAGTAGGAGAAAGGTTTGGGGAGCTTCAGCAAATACAGGAGAAGAAAAAGAAGTCGTTAGAGGTTAATGTGGAATAAAGCTCATGATTTGAAAGGGTAAAGGGAGGAAGGGAAAGTACAAATGGAAGATCATTTATGAGAAAAGAATTATAAAGATATAAAACACTTTTGAGACAAATCATGATGAGATAATTTGCTTTGACTTTGATTTACTTGAATTGTGTTCTAAGTTACTTCACATTATGAATTGTAGAAGCTTGTGTTCTTCAGTGTTTTGATGTGTTTTTTACTGTCTTTAGAACCATTTTTAAATTTTTCAAAATTGCTTTTTATATTTTTGTAATATGTATCATCTCTCTTTCTTTCAAGTCTACTTGATCTTGGATTTGAGGGTTTTATCAGAGTGGGAAGTATTAGGAAAATTGCCAAACCAATTCTTCCCTATAGGTAAGAATCTTAATCTTTGAAGGATCTGAAGAGATTATAAGATAGGTCATAATTATGTAGTGTTGTAAGACAACTATTCTGAAGTCATTCAAAATGTGAGAAGCCTATCTCAGTATTTTTTTTGAACAGTGGAGAGTTTTTACCTTGTTTGGGGAATTTGATCTGTTGCTGAATGGAGCTAACGCTTTTAAAAGGAAAGCAGTAGAAGAGAACAAAATAATGGCAGTTAGAGATTTGGGAATGTATGCAAGGAGGAAAAGCAGAAAAGACAGGCTTAAAATAGATAGTGATCATTTGTAGTGATGAGAACTAGGAGGAAGTAATCATAAATTTAATGTTCAGTGAATTAATGGTAACAAGTCATGAATTCTGTACTTCTTACCCAAGTTAACTTTGCTATATAAATCTAAAGTGTTATGGGGTTTGTGATCTAGATTGTACTTTCTGCACAATTTAAGAGGATGAGATATAGGTCAAGCTCAATAAAGATTAGATTTCCATTACTTGGTGACAATAGCATATAAAAGGTATAAAACGGTGAATGAAAAATTTCCCATCAGTTCTAGCTCTGAAATCAACTGTATAGCTTGGAGAAGTCATTTACCATGCTTATGTGTTTGGTTGGGGCGGTGAGTCAGCTGGTGCAATAAAGGTCTGTTTTAAAATAGGTATTGTACTAGTCTATCTCAGCTGGATTTGGTATGGGTGAGTACATTGTTGTGAAGTACTGTTATGTACTACGTATGATTATTTTTCTTTATTGGGTGTTCACTGAACTCTGAAAGCACTGTAATTTTCTGTAGTTGTAATGCCTGTTATAAAATTGTTTTTGAAGTTTACATGCTGGCTCAGGAAATGAAAATGAACAATTAAAAGAACTGCTTGCTCTCATGAAAGAAGATTTAACTCCAGTTGAAAGAATCTATGTGAGGAAGAGTATTGAGCAACATAAACTGGGGACCAACAAAGCTATATTGCAACAGGTACTGTCAAAGTGATTGGATGGGAAAGTGAGAATTCAGTGTGCTGTATTCACAAGGCCTAGCAATGGGAAACTGGGAATCCCCTCTCACACCCGAGGCTGCCAACTCCTACAGTTTTGAAAAATAAAATGAATGCTAGGACTGGAGCAGGTTTGATTCCATGGGTATGGCTTAGTGTCTTATGTGTGTATGACTTCTCTTCTTCTTTGTGCTTATTCTTAGTGGTCATTGCTGCCACCTTTGCCACTGGGGCCCAAAAGGTTTTGCAGGGTTGGGTAGTCATAACTCTTGCTGTATCAGACTTGCTCTGGTCTTAAATCCATGAATCTGTGAATTCTTCTAATACAGAAGCATGCCAAGCATAGCAAATGTCAGCCTTTGATCCATCTCTGTGCATACACAGTACTTCTTACTGAAAGTTAGAATTTAATTTTTGAGGCTCTGTGAGCATGTCATAGCATGCAGTAGAACTGCTTTTAAAAAAATAAAAAAGTAAGTGTATTCTACTGCAGAAGCTATAGTTATATACTGCACACAGATAAACTATTACATAATCTTAACATTTTCTCTACCCTTTTCCCCCTCACCAATAACAAAGGTAAAAGTGGTTGGAGTGACCTGTGCTGCCTGCCCTTTCTCTTGTATGAATACCCTTAAATTTCCTGTGGTGGTGCTGGATGAGTGCAGTCAGATGACTGAACCTACTTCTCTCCTTCCTATTGCAAGGTACAGCTATCCTTTTGCATTTCAGCAGGGAAATAACTTCTAACTAGTAGTGACACAACTTTTAAATAATTGCCAGACTTGGACATCTGGTAAAGAACATGAGCTCCAAGCTCTTACCTTAGAAAGCAAGATGAATAATGACAAATCGAAGCCTGCTCTTAGACGCCATCCTTGAGTTATCATGTTATTTTAACTATGGAAAGAGAGTGATAGCGAAGGAAGCCTGATCCATAGAGTGATCTATGATATATAAAGAAAGCACACACTTTTGTAAATGTTATAAACAGTGTATCATCCTTTTTGAAAATTTTTTTTAATGTTCTTGTTTAGGTTTCAATGTGAGAAGCTGGTCCTTGTTGGAGACCCTAAGCAATTACCGCCAGCTATTCAAGGGTCTGATAGTGTTCATGAAAAGGGACTGGAGCAGACTCTGTTTGATCGACTTTCCTTAATGGTATGTACTACTAACCACATCTTTAACAGGATGGAGGGTGATATTCTAGGCCCACTGGAATCAGTAAAAGTCCTGATTTAGATGTCAGAAGGGTCAGTGTTTCAGCCTTTTTTTTTTTTTTTTTTTTTTTTTTAAGGGAAGCAGATTCCATTTTGGTGCAATTCTGTGGAAATGTTGTTTTAACAGCACACAAACTTGAAAACATAACAAATGTAAAGTAAAATAAGAATGAATTAAAGTACAATTACAGATTCCACCTTCTGATATTTTTGTACAGTTTCCAATCCAGGCAGAAGAACAGAAACTAAAATATTTGTTTTAACTTTTGTTGAGCTGTATGAATGAAAGTAAAATCAGCTTTCTGCAGGAATTACTTCCACTTATTACTTGTTTGGTCCAATTTGCATTGCAAAAAACTTAATAATTCTCTTGCCCATTCACATTTTCTGAATCATAATTCTTTAGGGACATAAAGCAATACTGCTTCGGACACAGTACAGATGTCACCCAGCTATCAGTGCCATAGCCAACGAGCTGTTTTATGAAGGAAGTCTGATAAATGGTGTTTCAGAGGAGGATAGAAGTCCTTTATTGGACTGGCTTCCAACACTATGTTTTTATAGTGTTAATGGGATGGAGCAAGTAAGCTTTTAAACATTTCTTATATAAAAAGTCAATATATTGTCATTTTTTGCCATTCTGTTTCGATTTGCATTGTCACTGTGCAGCAAAATGTATTTTAACTGCTGGTTATCAGAGCTAAATTAGAACTGCTTCCCCATTTCCAGATTGAAAGAGACAACAGCTTTTATAATGTGGCGGAAGCTCATTTTACAGTCAAGCTTATCCAGTCTCTGACTGCAAGTGGAATAGAAGGATCTGCAATTGGTGTGATTACTCTTTATAAATCACAGATGTGTAAGGTTTGTATAATACATTAGCAGTAAAATATTTTTCTTAAATTTATTCTTTTAGAATAAACATAGGCTCCATTTGAACTAGAAAAACTGAGCTAGAAGTGAAAAAAAAAGTGCTGAATAGGTAAGGCAGAAGTTGCATTTGTTGTCTCATTAAAAAAAAATCTATAGTTATTTATCTAAAAAATTAGAGAAAATGTTTTAATTCAAACTTGCCTCAGAATTTTTGATTTCCCCCGCCACGCATGCTAAGAAAACTGGTAAGTTAACTAGTACATAATATTCACAAATGAATTAGGAGCTGTTGCAAATTGGTATTTATAACAGGAACAGAATTATTATATTCAATAACACTGATGTTATCTATTTAGCAGGGTTGCAGGTTATCCAACCTGGTCATCCAAGGCTGACATGGGCTGCTGTGATTACTAAGCAAAAGCAGTGGTTGCCAACTGAATGCCACCAGTGTTTTGTCAAACATGGGTTCGCTGCAGAATATTTTAGAGTAGTTAGTTGAGGTCTTCCTGTCATTACATTCTGTATTTTCTTAATCTGCATCTCATATAAACTCAGACTTGTTGATTGCTTTTGCTCAAGACAAGTGATTGACTCTACGAATATATAACTCATCAAGATCCGTATTCATTTGTCTGTAGGTTCAGAATTTGCTTAGTGGTGTACACTCTGAGGCTCTTGAAACTAAAGCTGTCCAGGTGTCCACTGTAGATGCGTTCCAAGGAGCTGAGAAGGAGATCATTGTTTTGTCGTGTGTAAGAACAAGACAAGTTGGTTTCATAGATTCAGAAAAGAGAATGAACGTTGCACTGACGAGAGCAAAGAGGCATTTGTTGATTGTTGGAAATCTGGCCTGTTTAAGTAAGAACAAACTGTGGGGAAGAGTAATTCATCACTGCAAAGGTAATATATTCTTTTTCTTTATTTTCAAAATCATGTAGCTTTTTTTTTTTCTTGCCATATGGTACATTGCAAGCATGCAATGGTTGCAATTTTGTCTGCACACTGTTTTCATACTTGACATTTATTTATTATCTGGTAATGGGACTTCTCTTTGATGCCATCAGATAGCTAGACAAAAAGCACTGTGGGAAGGAGGTTTGAAACCTGTATTATCACTGCATTTCTAGCCCTTTCCCAGTTCGTTTTTACTAGTAGACCCAAGCAGAAACAAGTTATAAACAAATTCTTCCATATAGCAGAATTTCTGAATAAATAGTATTTAAATAAAGGGGAAAAAAGTCATGAGGTCTTTCTGTGAATAAGTGCTCATATTATCTTTGGAAGATAAATGTTGATCTGCTTTTAAAAAAAAAAAAAAAAAGGCTATTGGAGATCAGTAAACTCTATTAAGTAGTTCCCAATTGCTTTGTTTACAAGTGACTGTCTTGTGAACATACTTGTTTTATCAGACCACAGAAGGAAGTACAGGTTTTTTGAAAATCAGTTTCTTACATAATTTCCACATATTTCCTGAAGTTTACTGTAATTCTATATTTCATAAACTTGAAAGCTAATCCTGTTTAAAAACAAAACAAAATGCCTCATGGTTACCACTTACAACTCTGCTAGAAGGTGTTTAAAATGCCTGAACGGCCCCTTTGTCCTATATATCTTTGCTTCCCACAGCATGCACACTTTGGAAAAACAGGTTGTATTTCCTCCCTTCATTGGCGCTTGAATTATCCCCCTTGAAATGAGACAGTTCAGATCTCGAAGCATTATTTACCTCTCATCTTAGATTTTTTCCTTAGAAGGTTTCTTTGAATGAGCGAAGCAATGATATCCAGATCATCTAAATAAGTTTAATAAAATCTGACTGAATCTGACTTCTCAGTGCCCACTGAGGCACCCTTGCAGAGGGACACATCCCACTTTGGAGGAGTAGAGCTTTCCATTAACAGATGCTGCAAAGGGAATTCCTGGCCTGTAAGACAAGAGATAGCGAATCTCGGCAAGAGATTCCCTGGAGAAGGTGCCAAAGAGTTAGGTGCTGAAACAGTAATTATTTTACTTCCTTACTTGGTTGACATCAAAGGAAGCATCTCATTAATGGTTGAACTCTGTGAGGAAGAACAATTTTCAAAGTAGAAACATTATAACCATTTGTTGGGTTTTGGGAAATAGATGTTCTCATCACCACAGACTAAGTACAAGGTGAATACTGTAAATGAAATGTAATTATCCTGTTTATTGCTGCTTTTAGGTTGGGAAAATGGATTACAACATGTAAGCCAGTGTGAGCAGCAGCTAAACAACATTCTTAAGTGTTATTTGGAGAAAAAGAATGAAGAGGAAAAGGATAAGAAAAAGGAAAAATAAGATGTGTGCATATTTTTATATATTACAAAATACAAATTGTGTGTTTATAAAGATCACTAGGACTCTTTAATCAAATGTAATATTTGTTTCATGTGGGATAATTAATTTTGTTTACACCTCAGTGTGCTGATACTCCTGTGCTAACCGTCTGTTTATATGGCTAAAAACAAAGAATAAAGTAATTGTATATGCTTGATAACTGAATCCTTTTATGCTTAAGAAATACCTGATTGTATTATTCATGTTTCATTATACTTCAGGTTAGATATAGACCTAACAGCGTAACTTAAAACAATTTTGTGATATTTTGTATTTACACATCAGGGAACCTTACATCTAGAAGCATGATTAAAACAATTAAAAAGGGACTAATAAAACAGAGGTTTTTTTTCTTTTTGAAAAAAAATTACATGTTCTTGGTCTATTAAATCTTTGAATGTCAACAGAGGCAAATGAGAAGAGATTGACCTGCACCTAGACTTCTTAAGGTTTTGGACAAGGTCCCTCAGAGGTGGTTGGAGACTACTAAAAAGATCAAGTATTTTGTTTTGGAAAGAGAATACTGTTGTGTCAGAAACTTTCTCTGACAAGAAACAAAGTTCAGTATCTTCACCATGGTAAAAATTTAATCAATAGGCTGTCTCAAAGCCTGTACAGGGAGCTTCAGTGATTAACGCACAAACTCTGGGGGAAAGTGTGCTGAGCATGGACCTCATAAAATTTCTAGATGCTGCAGTGTTGTTAAATTTCTTCCTGAGAAGGCTCCAAGGAAGGCTGGAGAGCCTGCTGTAGAACAGGCATCTTAATAGCGCTGAAACTATTCTGAAATTATTACTAGTAATCTGATTTCTTTCTTTCTGCAGCTTTGAAACGAACTGCCTCTGGTGACTAGTTTGTTGTGTTGTTGAGTTGTCTCTGGACATAAATCGTAATGGTGGGAAGCACATGCTATAAACATACTGTAGTTCAGTAAGCTGACTATGGACCTGGTTAGCCCAGGACGACGTAAGGAAAGAGAGAAAGTTTATTTTACCTCAAAGAAGTGAATTAAATTCTTGCTACCTAAGCAGATGTGTGCGGGGTGGGAGTGGAGCAGTCAGTCAGAACGGGACTCTTGGCTGCCCTGATTCACCCTCTGGGGGTGAGTGTCAGCGCTCGAGCTCCAGCAGTCAGTGCTAGCATGGGTTTTGGACAGGCTCTGGACAACTAGCACTACCTAGCTATTAGTGGGCAGGGGACTGCCTTCCTAAGGGACAGATTGTATATCCTCTTGTATAGTTTCTTAATTGTTTCTGCTAACTGTTTTGATGGTTCTGTCCGAGAGGGAAGATACTGGATTTTAGGTGGGTTACAGTCTTGATCCAAGCCGATGGTTGTTTCCTATAGGTTCACTGGTACCTACCTTGGAAAAAAAATGTAGTTTATGCCTGTGCCCTGCAGATGTATTCTTCCAGTCATGAACTTGCACTTTGCTGCTGTTTACCAGAAGGGCCCCAGTGCTTGCAGCATTTCCCTTTCCCAGTGTGGCATTTACCCTTTGCAGTGAGGTGTAACCCAATGTCCTTGTTCCTGGGAAGTAGCAACTCATGCTGGACAGCAAGCGCAACCAACTGCCACAAAAATCTTTACCCATAGGAAGAAGACAACTAAGTGCGTCAGCTTTGTATTAATTTCATAATCCACAATGGCTAAAAGATATGTAATAAAACTAAAACATCTTGGTAACCTTTCCAAAAACAGCAACAAGAAGCAAACCGTATTGTGAAGCATCTCTGAAACTGTATTTTTAGCAGTCAATTTTAGATGGCTTTCTCAGGCTGTTGCTCAGCCTTATTAGGTGGTGTGTGTGTTTTAAGGAGCATCATATCTAGCGGGTAATGCCCTAGAGCAACAGAACCGTTTGCTTTCTACTCCTATTTTATTGGATCAGCCACAGAGTATAAGTGAATGCTGAAGTATCCTTTGGGACTGTGTTTCCTTCAGAAGCTTCCTCCTTTATTTCTGTCCTGGGTTAGCGGATCTCTGTACAGCCACCTTGCTTTTAGTCATTTGGCTGACAGGTTTAAGAACGAATCGAGAACTGTCTATTCTTCAGAACAATTTTGTAACTTGCGCGGTACAAAAGCGCTCATACAACCATTGAGCCCTGCTGCTCCAGCTGCGTGGGTAGCTGCGGCCCCTAAGTTTCCTCCTTTTTGGGGGGGTTTAGGCGGTTCTGTCACACTGTAAAACACCCGCCCTTCTCTCTGCGTCTCCCGGGGTTTTTTTAGCTCTGGCAGCTCCCTGCCGAAGCTCAGTGTCGAGGCCGCCGCGCGGGTTGCTGCTGGCGGCCCCCGGCGGGCGGGGAGCCGCGGTGCTGGCCGGGGCGCGCCCGGCAGGTGGCGCCGCCGCCCGCGGGCGCAGGGGCGCGCAGGGGCGCGGAGCGCAGCGCCCGGCGCCGCCGGCGCGCGCAAGGCCCCGGAGAGGCGGCGCCGCTGGCCGCGGTGCGCGCCCGGGCTCAGCTGGCCGTCACGGGCGTGTAGAAGTGAAGTGGAGAGAAAGAAGAAACAGTAGACGACTGAATAGCTCCTTTAAATTACTGCTGACACCTCTGTTGCAGCTCCCTAAAATCTCAATCAACAATCCATTAGAACTCGACGGGAGTAAAACTAAATCCTCGTTTAAGTGTATTTATCCGATCTCTTTTCTCTCTTTCAAATGCTAAATCCATTTCAGCATATGCCCCTTCTTTCTCTCGCCTTTCTCTAAAGACTGGCAGCCTATACTACTCTTGTAAATATGAAAGATGCTAATCATATGACATATCACGTCTCAGTCGGAGCCTGGAATAAAGCCTTGAGATTTGGGATCATTGCCTCCAGACAACAGCTTCATCAGCCGGAAAGTTGGTTTTTTTCTCCTTTCCTTCAACTCTCAATCCCTTCTTTGTCTGGGGGAAAATGCAGCCAACTCGAGCCACCCTGGCCATATGGTTCACTCTGTGTTTTCTTAGTTGAATTCTGAATTGTTTGTGACTTGCGAAGGGGTTTTTTTTTTCTCTTTTTTTTTTTTTTTTGGATGTGTGTATAAAGACATAGAAGAGGCTGCCTGTGCTGGGGTGGCTTTGCAGGGTTGCTACATGTTCTTCACATGTTCCTTTCACACACTCCTTCTGCAGCCACTTCACTGCTACTACTCCGTGTAAGAGCCAAAATATAAAACCCTGGGCACACTTTTAACAATAACGCAAATGATTCCAGAGACCTTAGGGTTTTTTTTCCCTCTGGAGGATGAAAATGCCTTCTTTAACATGATTTGTTTTGTTTTTCAGCAGTGCCTGCACTCATCCACAATCTGGTTTGGATTTGTGGCGAGTGTGTAAAATAGGGTATATGCTTTCTAGCAAATCTGTTATAAAAATAACGCCTTGGACAAGAGAAGCACAGAAGTATTCTGTAGTAAGGAAGAGTGGCTTTTAAGATGTGTATAATTTAGGAGCTGAATGAGTTCGGTGCGCTCAAGTTTGGATAGCCCCCTGTTTGATAGCAGCCTGCCAAACTTTCTTTCTCTCTTTCCTTACACAAACCCCCCCCAAAAGGCCCTTTCACCAAATCATTAAATTCTACAGAGGTGGTCAAGCTAGTCCTGCTTTTCATGCGTTTGAGAAAGAAAAGGGTCCTTGAAGTTTAGAAGATGCCCAAGGAAAACTCATTGAATGACATCAAAAGAATGAGTTTCCATAGCTGTTGAAGCACGAGAGCTGTGTAGCTGCACAAAGGCGGGTTGGGGCAGTGGGACTGTCCCACTGCTCTATCCCAGCACAATTGGGTCACTGAAATAGGGAATTAATTACCATTGGAGAGTGGGCAGCCCATTCACCACTGGCTGAGTTTTATTAAACGCCAATATAAATAACAAAACAACTCTTGTGGCTGCACTATTCCTACACGCCAAAGGAAGGATTATGTTGGGGATTAACATCTTAAAGTCTATGAGACTTTCTGACTCAAGGCTCGGAGCTGGTAATCGTATTTGTCTCCTGGTTCAGCGATTAGTGCTCTCCCTTGCGCACCTTCGCCTGGATGGCCAATGTCCCTTTTTGCAGGCACCGGGTTTTTCACACAATCGGCTGTTCTTTTCCCCATATCTATAGAAAAGAATAAGAAAACTGAAGCGTGTTCACGCGATCCTCAAGCTTCTCTTCTTCATGGGAAAGGAAGGGACCGGCGGCCTTTTTTCACAAGGGGGGGGGGAGGTGGGGGAGGCAACCCCCCTTTGGGGCTGGGGGGGGGAATGCACAGGCAGGTCTCTGGGTCGCAAAATTGCTCTGCGGGCCTGCACCTGCCATGCAAATCTGCCGGCAACAACTGGCCCCGCGCGGGGGCTTGTCCGCCGTCAGGGGCCAGGGACCCATGCAGGGCAGCGGCACCCAGGGGAACCCTTCCCTGCCTAACCCCGAAAGGAGCCCTAGGCATGCAGGGGGCCCGGGAGCGGGACCTGGCCTCATCCTGCCCCTGCAGCGCTGCACGGCAGCTTTGGGAAGGGCCTGGATGGGGGGGGCTGCAGCAGCCCCTGGTTGCACCCCAGTGCCCTGCCAGGAGGGACGCAGTGTGACCCCCAGTTTAAGGGCAGAGCCGTCCTGCTTGGACATGCGCCCCTCGCACGGTTGGCGGGCCCCGCTGTTGGGCCGGCACCCGGGGACATGGGGTGCAGGCGCACCTCGATGCCGGGCGGCTCACACCCCCCCCTTCCCCCTGCAGTTTCGCCCTGTCCAGCCAGGGCCGCGGGCCTGGCAGGGCGCTGCTGGCGCTCGCAACTTGTGAGGTCGGTGTGTGGATCCAAAGGTCTCGCGGCAACACAGACCCTAAACTTTTAGGGCTATCGGGTCGCCTCGGAGTTCAAGCTGCTTAGGGCAGACAAAGCCGCGCGGAGGGGCTCCCCCTCTCCCGCACGCCAGCTCAGTCGCCTTTATTTCGGGGCTGTGTGATAAGCTTAAATCATTGTGCTCCCATTTCTTGATCGTTGCCTACTTTGGGCTTTTGTCCCTGTAAAGTAGGATCACGCCTGGCAAAGGGGCTGGAGTTGAACAGTTTGACCCTTGGAGGACAGTTCACGCCGCCGTGGACAGCGGTGGCACTCCTGCTCTCCCCTGGCCAAGCGGCCCAGCCCTCGCCCGCGGGGCGGCCCGAGACCACACAGGCGCCTCTCGCGTCTGGCCGGGCCACGCGAAGCCCCCCATGGAGGGGGTCGCAGGCTCGTCCCGCAGCCCCCGAGCACCACACACGCCTTCCCAGCCCCCCTTGCCGCCACACGTCTCCTCCTTGCGCCGCAGCACCATGGCTGGCTACTGCTCGCCAGGAGGTTTAAGGGGCATTTTGGTCGGCAGGAGCTTCAACACGAGCACCCCGCACTTCCCACCCACGCCAGTGCTCTTACGCCACGGCTGGAAGGAAAAGGCCCATGGTAAACAGGGTGGGATGGAGGGGCACAGGCTGGCCCCACCGCAGGGGACTCTGCCCTGCGGTTTAAGGCAGATGATGGAAAACCAGAAGCTGTCACGGGGAGTTCCTCTTTGTGTCACTCTCCCCGTACTGCCGAGACAATGTACAGGTTTCCCTTTTCTTGAAAGGGGGAAAAAAGTGTCAAAACCCCTTGGAGTCTCAGACATTTTCTAATAGATCGGCTAAATCGTAATGAACTGGTGGTCACTGATGTTACCAGAGGATGCAGCTCTTAGCTGGGGTGCGAAACTGTGCATAACACAGTTACGGGAGGTTACAGAGATTGACTTTAGAAATTAATACTCGAGTACATGAAACACTTGAGGCAGTTCTTTACTAAGCAACCCAGTCACACTTGCCCTCGCAGGGAGCAAGACGGGGCCACGTACTCACGAGGCAGCAAAAGGAAGGGGATTTAACCGGGTGTATATGTGGTGTGTCTGATGAGACGATTGCTGAGATTTTAGTCCTGGTTTGTCTTTTCTGGGCTTTTTCTACAAGTTGTGCATAAAACTGTATCAACAGAAATCCTGTATTAAAGCCCAACTCCCCGCAATTGCCCTAACGATGACTTTTTGTATGTGGAGGGTACCACACTGTGGTTTTCATTTTATATGTCCTTAATGTCATTCTTTTCCCCTGATGGTCTGTCAGAAAGAGCAAGTTTGTTGACCCTGGGGGCATGCTGCAAGGCCTATCTATTCTCTCGGGCTTTTTGCCTGAGAGGGTGGTCTGGAAAAGAGGTGGGGGTGGAGGCTTTTTCAGTGGATTGACAAGTTTCTTTTTTTTTCTTTTCTTTCTCCCCCTTTTTTTTTTTAAAGTCTTCTTGAGTGTATGTTGTGTCCTGGAGTTACGTTTTACAAGGTTGAGTGAGAACTGCTGCCCAGGCACCAGACTGAGACCTTTCATGAATGAGAAAACACAGATGTCAGGCAGGTACTTCTCATTCGTCAGGCTTGTTCTGCTCCTTGCCGAAACGATGAAAAAGGAGCGAAAAATGCAAGGGTACATAAAGTGTCAGCGAACCCATTGCGTTTTAGCGCCTGGGCTTATATAGAAAATGTATCTGCGGGGCACGCTGTGCCCAGATCAGCCCAATATCCCAGCTCACTTCTTGCGGCTCTGCCACAGGGACGGACGCGCTTGAGTCGCTATTAATTATGTGCCTTTGTCGGGGCCGTGAACCCCGGTCCCCCCGCGCACGTCTGCTCCCCGCACACTTGCTTTCGCCCCCCGGCCCCCCTCCAGCCCTTCCTCGGGGCGCGAGCGGCGGGTTTCCCTGCGGCGCCGTTGCTGCGTCCCCCGGCAGCAGGTGCTGCAACAGCGGCGACCTACAAAAAAAAAACTTAATTCCCTTTTTTCCTTTGCCTCCCCCGCCCCCCCGCGAGGTTGCGCTCCCCCGGGCTCCGCGCGGGGGAGGAGGGGAGGGGGCGGCGCTCCTCAATGGGGCGCTGCTCCTCAATGGGGGCGCTGAATGGGAGCCGGCGGCGGCGCGCGTGGCGCGCGGGGCGCCCTGATTGGCCGCCGACCCCCCATTCAGCGCTAAATGAGCGGCACGCTCCGGCGGGGCGCGGGGCGCCAATGGCGGCGCGGCGCGGCCCGACGGGGGGGGGGCGGCGGCGGCGCGGTGCGGCGGGGCGGGCGGCGGCCGGGACCGGGGGGGCGGCGGCGGCCCCCGGCGGGTATATAAGGGGCGTTAAGGCGGGTCGTGTGCCAGACACGCCGCCGCCGGGGCCCGGGCCGCTCCGCCGCCGCCGCCGGGGCGCGTGCCAGCCCCCGCCCCGCCGCGCCGCGCCGCCCCGACGGCCTCGCCGCGCCGCGCCGCAGCATGCGGGGGGCGGCCGAGAGCCCGGCGCCGGCGGGCGACGACGAGCTGCTGCTGCTGCGGCGGCGCCGCGCCTCGCCCGCCCGCTCGCCCTCGCTGCCGTCCAGCGCCGGCGAGGAGGAGGAGGAGGAGGAGGACGACGAGGAGGCGCCGGCGCCCCCCGGCGAGGCGGCGCTGTCGCTGTCGCTGCGGCGGGGCCGCGGCCGGGGCCGCGGCGGCGGCGGCCCGCGGGCGGCGCGCACGGCGGAGGCGGCGCAGCGGCTGCGGCGCAGCCGGCGGCTGAAGGCCAACAACCGGGAGCGCAACCGCATGCACCACCTCAACGCGGCGCTGGACGCGCTGCGCGACGTGCTGCCCACCTTCCCCGAGGACGCGCGGCTCACCAAGATCGAGACGCTCCGCTTCGCCCACAACTACATCTGGGCCCTCACCGAGACGCTGCGCCTGGCCGGCGCCGCCCGCCTCGGCCCGCCGGGCCCCGACGGCAGCCCCTCGCCCGCCTCCTCCTGGAGCGGCGGCGCCGCCAGCCCCGCGCCCTCCGCCTCGCCCTACGCCTGCACTTTATCGCCCGGCAGCCCCGCCGGCTCCGCCTCGGAGCCCGAGGCCTGGGGCGGCCGCTGCGCCCCGCCGCCGCGCCGCCGCCTCTAGGCGCGCCGCGCCCCGACGTGCACTTTGCCCCGCGCCCGCGCCCGGCCGGCTGCCCGCTGCGGCTTGTAGCGGGCGGGGGTGGGAAACCGGGGGGGGGGAACCGGGGGGGAGGAAGGAAGAAAAGTTTTTATTTTATTTTATTTTATTTTAAAGTCGTTTTGTTAGGGGTCCAGGTTAGAAGTCATTGTATAATTTGTAGGCTTTGTGAGGGCTGAATGCAAGCGTGGAAATTTAGGCTGAACTCTCTATCAAAAGGAGGAGGAAAAAAAAAACCGTTAGGGGGAAGCGGGGGTTTGGGGCGGGAGGGTGGACCTCTTCATGCATTATTTATTTCGACCTTTAAGGGGACGAGGAACTCCCCCCTTCTTTCAGGAGATTAAAAATAAATCAACAGACTGAAAACCTACACAGACACGGGACATTACAGCGATCAGCCACACACGTGTTCGCGTTTATTTATTATAAAGAAAGATTTCATGGAAAAATATGTATTTTTTTGTATAATTTACAGAGTTTATTCTAGTATGTATTTACAGCTGAAGAGCAAACGGATTGTTCTCGTCATAAAATATAAATAAAAGATCTAATTTTCCTAGCCTTGTTTGTTTGCTGCTTCGGATGGTCTGCGTGCCCTCTGTCGGGACTCGTTCAGCTCCCACCAGCGAGGTGCCGGGGGCCGACAAGTGTCCCCGTCCCCACCGAGGCGCAGGGCCGAGCCGGAGCCGGAGCCGGAGCCGGAGCCGGCCACCTCGCAGTGCTCGCCGTAGCGGGTCGGTCGCGTGCCTTCCTGGTCATGCAGATAAACATGCCGTCGGACAAAATTGTGGCAAAGTGGAAACCAGCCAGGCTTGCACTCTCGTGGTGCCCGGAGACCTCGAGGCTCGTCTGTTTTCCGGGAGCCTGATGTACATTTTCATTTCCAAAACTTTGTTTTGCTTCTTTTTAAAAGAAAATAAAAATAAAACTTTTTCCACAGCAGCAGAACAAAACTGAGCTCCTTTTTGAGATGCCAGGTTAGCCGCAGGCAGAAGGGGGGGGGCACCGTCTTTAGGTGAAAAGGTGCTGGGAGAGAAATGGATCCAGAAATGCTCTCTTCTTCCACCAAAGTAAATCCTCAAAACTTTGGGAAGATTTTTCCCCAAATTGGGAGGGGTGTCACGTGCACACCAAAATCAGCCCCCGGCTCTTCTGGGGGTGGCTCCTTTTTGTTGCTTGGTTTCTCCCGTAAGGCAGCCAAGGAGACCCATCGCAGTTCTTGCATGAAGCACTGTAGTTTATTTAAATTCAGTGGAAATTTACTGATTACTTACTTTTGCCTCTTGATACAGAAGGTGCAGTGCAGCAAACGCACTTTAATGACAGGTAGAGAAACTGCTTCAAATACTTGTCAGCCGTGATGATGCCCGAGTCTCATGGATTTGAGGGTGCAAACTCAAAAAAGTATGTGGCTCTCGCTCAGAGCATCCCTCGCTGCAAACCCACCACGGCACCGACCTGGTGTTCCCCGCTGGCTGCCTTTCTGGCCAAAAAAAAAAAAAAAAAAAAAAATAGCCCAAGCAACAACCTCCAGGAAAGGTGCGGCGGGGTCCTATCCCTTCATTTTATTCCTTCGCACCCGAGGCGCTGCCAGGGAGGGGAGCGGCTGCCTGGGGAGCGGCTGGTGCATCGGGGCCCTCCGGCACATCGAGGCCCTCCCCACGGCCCGGAGCCCTCGGTCCCTGCCGGGGACAAACACCTGGAAATCATTAAAAACCAGCGGAGGCGCCTGAATGTATTAATTAAATAAAATGTGCAGCACATTAATCTGCCCGGTGCCCCCAGATCCTGGGAGCGTGAAACCCGGCCCTGAGAGCGACATCCCCAAAGGGGGGGGGGGGGAGAAAAAGAAAAAAGAAAAATGTGTGAAAAGAGAATTAGTGAAATTAGGTTAGGCCAATAAACCGCGCGGGGGTTCCCCCCTCCCGCCGCCTCGGGCGAGCAGGGCTATCTGGCCTGAGCTATTGTTCCCCCCCCCCCCCGGCAGGGGGGTTATTGTGTGATAAATAATTCCTGGGAAGAAAAAGTGGGCACATTTGCATAATCGCCGCTTTGATGTGGCCAGCCGCACGAAGCCGCGTCGTCGTCGTCCCCCCCCCCCCCCCCCGAGCCGCCACGGGCCGGGAGCCCCCCTCCGCCGCCCTCGCCCTCGCCCTCGCCGCCGCGCGCGGGGTCTCAGCAGCTCGCGGCCTGCGCCGCTCGCCCGCCGGCCCCTTCCCGCGGCCGCGGCGGGAAGGCTTCCCTTCCTGCTGGCGCTCGGGGCGAGCAGGCCGCGGGCCCGGCCGCGGCTGCGCCCTTTCGAGCGGAGGTTTCCCCCTGCCGCTTGGGCCAGCGCGGGGGAGCGCCGGGGGCGAAGGCGCGGCGCCTGCTGCGCCCTTGCCCCGGCGGAGGGCTCGCGCGCCCGCAAGCCGGGTCGGGCCCTGCGTTTCCTTTTCGCGCGGCGGTTTCCCTAACGGGGTCACCAGCACTGCGACCCTGGGATGCCGTGGGGTGGAGAGGGGAGCAGCCACAGCAGGGCTCGCCCGACGTGGGGTAGCCGGCGGTGCCCTCCGATGCTTTGCCATTGAAATGTATACCGCATTAAGCAGTTACGCACACATGGGCTATTTTTTAACACTGGATGCATTAGCTGTCCCAGTCACCTGGGATTTTAAACAGTTAAATCTTTCCTTATATTTCCATAAGGAACTATGTATCAAATTTGAAGAAATGTAACACCTCCTCAATGAAAGCCTACCCCCAAATATTTGTAAAGCCTATTTTTATATATGAAGGGCCTCCCATTTCTCTCCACAGTGTGTAATAGGCCCATGAACAGCACGTGGCAGAGTCAAGCGTCAGGTGAGTCCCACCTTTGGACCAGACCCTGCAAGGGCAAAGGCGGGGGGGGGGGGGCATCTGTGGGCAGGTTGGGTCAGCTGTGCATAGCGTTTCACTTGCCGTAACGGGCTCTGGACAGTGCAGGTGATGCCACATGTCAGCATATGTAGTGGGACAGAGATGGTTTTATCATGGTGACACTGAATTGGGGTTTATATCTTGGTTACAGTGAGTATAATCTATGTTTATATTTGTGTATATGCATGTCTGTGTGGTATCATTCAGTGTGCTGTATTACCCGCTCACTGACTCTATGTCAATCTATGACTTTGAAATACAAGTCCAGGGAAAAAGCTGACATGACAACAACTCCCATGAACACGTTTAGGTCGACGGGACCACGTGTTTCTTGGGACAGGCACGTTGCTGGCAGCCTGCAGCCAGCCGGGGTCTGCCCTCTGCTTTCCTAATTCCTCCAAGTCTGTGCTTGCCACTAAGGACAAGGCAGGCTTTGCCTTTGGTTGCTGAGGGGCAAAGCAGGGGGGTGCACACGGAGCTCCTCACCCGGACCCGGGGTGGCTGCCAGCCCAGCAGCGCCAGCGCCCGGCTTTCTGCCTCTTCGGGAAACGCCATCCGACCGCTTGGGAGCCAAGCGCTCGTGGGGGTGTCAGCAGGCCGTCTGCTCCCGGCTGAAGTAATCAGATAAACTCAGCGTGAAGGAATAAACCGGAGCCAGAAGCAAGGCTAACGGTTAGATGCAGCTAAGCCCGTGTTTTTCAGGCTGGTATAGAAACTTGTTTGGGAGAGGCTGACTCCGTGGCAAGCAGCTTGGGCGGCTGCACTCAGCAGCCCATGCAGGCTGTTAAATGGTAGAAAGTGACTGCTTCACCTAATCTTATTCTATACACAGGGAAAACAACTTTGCACAGAAACAGGAGCGCTATCTGCCAGACCAGTAGTAGTGGGAGCCGCAAGCATGAGGGTTGTTCCTGTGACCAGGTATTCGTGGCAATGCATGTAGCCAAGCAGATGGAAAAAAAATGTTCATTTATACTCTTCAAAACCACTGGTTTGCATGTGCAGTGAAGTGTCTGCAGAGACTTGGGCAGTACTTGGCAGAGGCGTAGGCACCCGGGCGTTGCAATTTATTGCTGGGGAGGCGAATCGTGCAAGCCAAACCCTGTAGGGCTTGGACTTCATAAAACTTGTTCCCCACGCGTGCAGCGGGCATGTGGGGCCGCAGGTGCTGGGAGGCTGCCGTGCCGGCAGGGAGTATCCATCGTGCCGCCGCAGCTCGGGCAGTCGGGCGCTTTCTCCCTCCTCCCCTCTCCCTCGGCTTTTATTAAAAAGAAGAGAGACTGGACCAAAGCTGATGGCATATTTACCTTCATGAGTTTTAAAAAAAGTTAATTACTGCTCGGAGCAAGTTGGTATGGCTGTCCTGAGCTGTCTTTTATTAGGAGTCGCCTTCATTAATTTCCCTCGCTGGATTTGCTGCTAATAGCTGCCTGGCCAGGGGCAGCACAAAGCAGCATCTGTGCCATTGAGCGGGGAAGCGGGAGTCAGGCAACGGCGGGGTGGGAGGCGACGCCGTTTGCAAATCAACCTCTATTAACATGACGGCCTGCTCCGAGGGAACGGCATCCCGCATCCGGCGCGGCTGCTCGGGCTGAACTTTGCTGTTACCCATCCGCCAGCAGAGGAGAGACAGTGACCAGCTCCTCCGCGCAGTGGAGCAGGGAGCATGGCCCCGGGGCCGGCCGCTGGCCGCAGCTGTGCTGTGGGGGCTCCCGTGTAGCCTCTGGGGGAGTGGGAGAGCCGGGGAGGGGTGACCAGCTCGCTGCGGCGAGGAAATGAGTCCAAACAGCCCTGCCGGCTCCCTGCTCCCGTGTCTCCTCTCAGGGCCTTTCCAAAACCCGCAGCCTTGGGTTTTGAGGCACTGCACACAGGGGTTTCATGTGTGCAGGCACATAGGTATCATTTTGTGTGTGTGCTGCCAGGCCAAGATTGCTGGATTTTGGTGTCACAGCTGTTTCCCTCACCGGTGGGAGCGGGCTAGGGCTGCCGGCCCTTCGCCCAGCGCCTGGCGAGGCACAGCCACGCTGCAGCCACAAACAGCTTCCTTTTGCACCGCACCTCTTGCGAGAGAAGTTTCTGAAGGATTTTGTAGCAGTGTCGGAAATTAGCCAAGCAGTGAGAAAATAACTCTGTCAACACTCCTCAGGGTGATTAACATGCTTTGCTCATATGAACTTTTCCCTTTCGAGATCAGAGGAATGAATTTCTGTAAATAAGCACACGAAACGTGTCAAGCAAGCCCTCCATCTTTCACCTGGATACTTACAGAAAGATAAGGAGAAGAGACTTCTTTAACTGAACGGCTTCCCGAAAGGACAGGAAAGGCTGTGTCGTCAGGTTGTCAAGAGCATGAGGGTTTTGTGCTTGACTTGCTCTGGTGCTCGCACTGGGTGTGAACTGCAGCCCTGGAAGTGGATGCTCTGGCTACGGGGGAAATAATACTTCTTCAGACTTCATGTCCCCACAATTAATATTTCACTCGCCTAGCGCAACAGTTTCTCTCGTTTTGTAGAGCCCATGGGGCGACCGTTTCTTACCAGTCATATTGAGCTCTTCTTACGTTGAGCTTTGGAGTGTGCTGTAGCTAATCAACACCCCCCCCCCGACCCCAACCTCCCTTCGTAGCAAGTAACTTAGCATAAAAGACCACATTTCTCAAAAATAAGAATCCACCAAGTCTTGCTGGCTCAAGCGACTTTCCTCAGAAGCCGCATCACAAGAGCAGAGAGCAGATTTTTTTTTTTTTTTTGGTCAGCGGCTCCAGGTTGGAGCTTCCAGCCCCCAAATTAAATGCGCCACCATCAGTCCGAGTGAACCTGATCTCCCCACGGCAACATGGGCAGAAATCCTGGTGCAAGGAAGCGCCCGTGGGGCGGCGCAGGGGCGCGAGGCCTTCCCGGCTCCCCCGGAGGGGCAACAGCAGCTGTGGCGGCGGGAAGCGGCACCGCGGCTGGCAAGGCAGCTGCGGCCCTTCGGGTAAGGGCAGGGAGATGCGCGTCTAACGCCTTCGGCACTCAGCCTGAGCGTGATGGACGCAAAAATGCTGGGTGCTTCCAGGCAAAAAAGAGTGAAAACTTGCTAAGACAGCATTGCTAACACTAACTCCACCTCACATATGGAAACCTCGGGTATCTCAGAAGGGAAAGGAGCGGCTGCTCTAATGTTGGTGTAGCAGTTCTTTAGGCGACAAAGTTACAGACCAATTAATTCAGGATTTCAAACCAGTATTAAAGGATGGGATGAAGACAGAGGGCTGAGTGAGAGCCAGTATTCGTGAAGTATCGATACTGCTGCATTTGAGTTGCAGCCTGTAAAGATTAATATTAGTAGAAGCTACAAGGTTAAATATTATGATTTCTATTTTAACTGGGAACTGGACAAGCTCATCCTTAACATTAACTTTTTTAAATTGCTTATTCAAAAAAGTATGATAGCCAAAAACTTAGCTGTGATGGTACAACTTATTATATAAAACAACAAAGGAAATCTGTTGTTAAATGTTAATACTGCAATATTAGGAAGAATTCAAAATATTAAAATTTCCTGTATGTAGATTTGTTCAAAAGCATAGCTAAATATAGTTTTTTTTTTTAAATTTATTTATGAGAAACATAAATGGGAAAATGCAAAGCTTATGTTTTAGGGGGTACCTAAAATGCAATGTGGTATGAAACCAATCCTGCAGGGCTGGTGGGGCTGACGGTGTATTAATTAGAACACTTTGTGCTTTAAACATTGTTAGGGAGGTTTTGTTTTGCTTTTAATTGTCTCTCTAGAGCTCTGCAGAGAGGCTTTAACACAACATCTCTGTTGCCTAGTAATTCCTAAAATCTTGCTCACTATCTTTGTTTCCTCTTTAGCGTCTATAGCTGTATTTTCCAGGCATGCTAGCCCATGTATGGCACAATTTTTGTCACTTGGTTAAATCTGGCGTTTTCCTGCAGCAGACAAGGCAGGCCTTTATTGGCTGCAGAACAAGATAACTGGCTTAATCTTCCCAGTAACACGTGAGTTTTCATGTATCACTTTAATCTGCGAAACAGTGGGGCCGAGTGTACCGTCACATGCCGATTTCACTTTTCTATGAGCGAGTGACTTGGCGGCTCAATGATGGATTGTTTGCTCCCTTTTAACAACAGTCAAGATGGTGAATGCCCCGGGGTGATAGACAGTGTGCAATGGGAACGGCAGCAAAGCTGATGGCCCAGTTCAAGTTCACCTGACAAAGCTGAAGCAGCCTGTGAGCTGCATTCTGGAAAGGATTATTCACACTAGCATTATATTTTTGAATGCATTTTTCTTCCTGCGCAGCTGCCCAGCTCCCCAGCACTGAAGGTTTATGCACCATAATAAAGAGATTTAATTTTTTTTCTTGTGCTGCTCACTCTTTACACCTAGTGCTAATTGTTCGGTGTCGTGATAGGGCATCTATCCAAACAACTTGCACAAACATCAGCTAGAAAACAATAGCAGTGCTAAAAAGTGGTAACAAAAGCCTAAAAATCTCTGCTGGTTGCAGAAACAAAAGCTGATGGTTTTGTTAAGGCTAACGCTGTGTTGGGGAACCCATCTTTTTGTGGCAGTTCAGTTTAGTGCGATGTTCCCTTTTTCACCACGAAAATCTCGCCAAAGGACCGATCCCAGACTTTGTGGTGTGGGGCAGTGCAACGTCAGGGCACATTTCGGCTTTTGAGAAGAAAAGGGGAATTCTAAATGAAGGAAGCTTTTAACTTCAGCTTTAGCAGGAAAGCTACATACCCCTTTTCAGATGAAGAACCTCATAGTACATGTGCATGTGCAAACACAAATTCTGGATGTGCTGGCAAGGTTTTTGAAGAATAAAACATCAGATTTTATTTTGGCTTGAGAAGCAGATTCCTGTGCAGTAGCAAATGTTAGCTCCACTCCTGAAAGTTAATCCAGTTGTATGTGGCACTCAAAGTGAGTATGTAAAACCATTTCTTCAAGTTTCACAGAAGTAGCTTTTCCACCTCCTGGTTAGGAGAATAGCACCAGGGAAGATGGGCTGAAAGACTATAAGATCACTTGCTGTCTGCTGTGGAATATGAACTTAGATGCAACCTGTACATGCAAAGATAGGCCCTCTGGTTTTAATCAAAATTTTTACATACCTCCTCCTTTATCTCCAAGTTATGAATGATTTTGAAAACTATGTTGCACCTTATTCTGCATAAAGAAAGGCAAAGCCCTGGCAGTCCCCCTCTTCGCCCTTCTTTCTTTTGAAATCAGTAGCATGGGTGAATCCCCCTTCCTTCCTTCTTGTCTGCTTCAAATGCTGTGTGTGTGTGTGTGTGTGCGTGTGGGTGTGTGGGTGTGGATTGTGGGTGTCATATCTGCAACGTGTTCATGACAAAAGCTGAAACAAATACCTTCCTGTCAGCGCATGATGTTACGCACCCATTGGAAGTTAAGGGGGAAGATCATTAGTCCTGAGCAGTTGGCTCAATAAAATTCTGCCCACAGTAGACTTAAACAGGACAGTTGAATTTTATAGGACTAAAATGCATTAGCCAACATGTTTGGTTTGAAAACGGTTCTTTTATCATAGGCTGAGTTCAGGCAATATTTCCGATAGCTTTTAGTTTCTTCATCGCTCAACCAGAAGCCGCAGCCTGCTCAGCTCTGCCTTGACGGGGCACAGCATTGTGTGGGAGGGACTCCCACCCCACACCCACCATTTCTTCTGGATGTCTTCTCAGCTGAAGAAAGGTGGACAAGGAGTGAGAAGGCACCATAACAGTATGTGTATAGCATCATCTGACCATGCGCTCAGCTTTGACTCTTTTCAGCTAAGCAACCTGTGCAGGAAAAAGTTAAGATTTCAGCTGTTTGGCTAGAATTGGCAGAAATGGATGGGAATTGCTTTCCTGTACATGCTTCTGAAATTCACTGGGATGGTGTAACTCCACTATTTGGGTCTCAGAGACAGACAAAGGGTTACCGTTATTTAGCTTTGCCGTATCTGGTAGACCTGTTCTATGGCTGCAGTAACATCCATGTGGTTTTAGTTCTGTCTTCAGCATAGCACTCGTCAGTCAGACTGTGCTCAGGAAAAACGGGGGGGCGGGAAGGGGCATCCGGCGCAGGCAGTGCTGATGTTCGATGGCATTTGAATATGTCCTCAGTGGGTCTCTGGGAAGCGACCGGCATAGCTCTGCAGTTCACACTTTCCAGTTCTCCAGGTGGTGGCTCACGAGAGTCCAAGGAGGTCACACGAATGAATTACAAGCTTTGGTTTAAAAAAAAGAAAACAACAGAAAAACCACAAAAGATTGTTTCATAAAAAGTAAAAAGCTGCAGCTGCCTCTAACCCGGGCAAGCACTATTGAAGCATGTGGCCAGCACGCATACCACAGGCCGTTCAAAGAGCGCTGGTGTTAAAAATCAGGGGCTCTCTGAGTACACTTTATAACCATGAACAATAACCAAAATACAGCTCAAATGTTTGAGTTAAAGGAGATATTCTAAGCTGCAGCTGTTTGCGTGTGCAATAGTAAAGTATGTTCCCAGCACAGGCACAGTGACAAGAAAAACCCTCATTGTGTGAGTAAAATTAGTCTTTAGTTGTATGAGTGGGGTGGGGTGAGAGGATAAGGGCTCTTGTTGATAGGGACAGTGTGTAAACATATCACCTAAATGTTATAGGGCATCTTTTTTATTTTATTTTATTCACAAGCAAACCCTTAAAACTCTAGTACCTGTTCTGAATAGTTCATAGTCCAAACTGCACTTACAAATGCTCAGCTCATATATCAAACACCCTGTGCACTGGAGTGCACTGGAGGCCAGTTGTACCAAACTTGATCTGTAAGCAATAAACTATGGCAGATCTGCTGGTGGTGATAACTTGACTTTGAGCTGCAGGCTTTTAAGGTTACTGTGAGCTTTCCTGCAGTGTGTAAAGTGCAGTGCTGACTGAGGAAGAATACAGACTATTATATGCATGCAGGATAGTTAGACTGGTGTCTCTAAATTCCCATTAGCACATCAGCTTGCAAACTGCTATACGGTATCTGGGGAATGAAGCTTCTTTCAGTGGTGGCTCTGTTCTGTAGCTAAGGCCCCACTGAACACGTGTATAGGACTAGCTGCAGCTCCTGTGTTCCTTCAGGTTGCTCCAGCCACCGCACATGGGGCCTTCTCAGCCCTGGATCGTTCTTGCTGCTGCTAGAGGATGTACAAGCTTAACTTTTTAACAGAATATCAGAAAAAAAGAGGCATAACCTGAACGTGTCAGGCAGCACCTGGGGGTAGGGCTGATGCTGTCATTTGTGGAGAATGACCATTGCAGGTTTCTTGGTTGGCTCTGGGAAGACATCAGCAGTAAGTGCATGAACTGCCAAGTGCTGAGGTTGACAAAAGTGACAGTGTGGCTCTTGTCAGTGACAAGACTGATGGGGACAGCAAGGACACAAGCGTCGTGGGCTAGGATGGCCAGGAAAGCACTGGGTTGAAAGCTCTGTAGGCTGTACCTCAACCAGTGCTGAGGCACAGCTCAGTGCATCTCCCTTACGATCGGCAGCAAATTGCAAGTCTCCATCTGTCTGCCCCTTCCCAACCTTGTCAGTGACTTGGCTGAGCAAAGTCTCCTCTTGTTCTTGAGCGCCTTCCACCTGTTAGCTCCGTAAAGCTGTATTACGAAGGCTCAAACTAAATTCCTCTGGGTCAGACCAGAGGCAGATGCTTTGCCCATCCGGTTGGAACTAAAACTGGCACTGAGGCTCTACTCTGTAACAGCACTTGTGTTCACCCGATGCTGGCCTCTTTCACAAACCGCTTCTTTGTGCAAGTGGCTATCTTAATTTCCAATCATCAGATTATTTGTGGGAATCACAGTTGTAGAACTAGTGACCAAATCTATGGTGCTCAAAGTTTCATTATGGACAGCAAATCTCTTCTGCCCTTAAGTGAGAACTAGTCTACTCACAGGAAAGTCTTCTGAGAATTTGTTAAACCCAGTGGTCCTTGATCATCCTTGTAAAGCATCTCTTGCTTCAAGAACAGTATTTTTTCCTCTAAGGGCAGCAGTTTTCTTGGCTGTTACAGTTAATACCATAGTTCCTTCTGTTTAGACATTGTGTGTTTGCATATGTACCTATAAACACACACACCTCTGAAAGAAACTACGATTTATTATTTTTTTAGTAACCCAGTACACTACCTTTTGTTCCCTGAAGCACTTACACAAGTTGCTGAGAATCTTACAAGTACAGTTAAACCAAAGTGTTTGAAATACAACTCTGCTTCTGTCTCATTCTATTCCATATTCCATTTCCAAAGAGCAGATGGTGCCTACTGCCCTTAGTGAATCTGCAGATGGATTAGCAGCATATACAGTCCTGCAGTACACCCCTTGCTAAGCTCCAGATTTTGGAGGCTGCGGTCTTACTCCTCTTACACTCTTCCATTAATTCTTATAGATGGCTATAACATCACACAGATCAGATGGTACACAAGATGGTAACATGGTATTATGAGCCTGGACGCAAAGACCAGAACTTTTCCAAACTTGTTCAGGTAACGACTGACTGGACTCACATGGGTATTGCCTCAGTGGCTCTGTTCTCACAAAGTCAATACATTCCTAAATGTGTGCAGTATAAAACACTGACGTCTTATGGATCATTTTCTGTTAGACTGTCTTGCGTGAGTCTACATTGGTGGCTCTATTGAGGGCCTTGTTAAAGAAAGGCGATGACAGATTTCATTGCACTCCGCATGTTGATTATTGAAGAAGTAATAAATTCCTCTCTTCCCGAAGTTGGTGTGTGAAACATCTTTGCGATTAAGAGAATGAATCTGGGGGTCTGTGAGGTAAATGAGGCCTTTCCCATTACCTGTCACCCAACCTGCAGAAGAAAGGATACATCTTGGTATCAAACAGCATAGTCTTTGTATTATTGTACTCAGTTCTGTCCGTTTGGCACACCCCATGCTCTGCTAATGCCAGTTCAGTGACTCCCAGTTTACAGCTATGTCTGCAACAGCAGAATAATCCCTAAAAGGTACATAATGAATAGTTAAGTAAGGTGTGTATGAGTATCACAACTAAACCGTGTGATAAAGGCTGAGTTTGAATGGTTGTATCCTTGGTTCTTAACCAAAGAGAGCTCAGTTCTCCACTAGCTGAATAGGGGACTTCGTTCTGGCCTGCCAATTTTAGGAAGGTGTGAGGGTGACAAAAACTGCAGTCTTTTAATGGGTCTCCTTTAGATGGTTACACAGGAAGCATCTTTGTAGAGTGGCTTTGTTCTAAATGGGTGCAGATTACTCCATGGCATGAAACTGTGACATGCTAGCAGGAGCATGGCTTATGTGCTACTGCTGTAATACAATGGAGAGCAACAGCACTGCACAAGCCAAGAGCATATCTGCATGCATCTCCTTCACTTTGTGTCTTTTAGAGAGGATATGTCCTTTATACAGCATATTCTGGAACGTGAGAGGCTATGCAATATATGAAACCCTCTGTAATACAAACCTTGTAGATCAACAACAACATCTGTCCCATTGGAGAACTCATAGCAGAAATGGCCATAGGCCATCCCGTACTGTGTGGCTTCGTACTCATTCTTTACTACCTTTGTGTTATTAGACAGCTTCACAAACTCTCCAAGGATGTAGGGCTCCACACTCACACATCCTTTTATAGTTCTGTCTTCCAGTATCTGAAAAGAGTTTTAATGTTAGTCATCCAAGCAGAGATGGGAAAACAATGATGCTAAATCTTGACAAACTGAACTTTTGTTTTTTCCTCCTAGAACTTTCCATCAAAAATGGATGGGAAAAAGTGTACATATTCTACTGCCAACTCAAAAACACATGCTGTTTAGAAGAGGACCTCACATTTAACTAGAGCAATGGCAGTATGAGAGCCAGTGTGAAAACAGCCTGGTAGGCCAGACTCTGTTAGCAACAAATTCTACAAATGTCCAGTTTGTTCAGCAGTTGAGAAACATGTTTCAAGGGACTATGTCTAAAGACCAAGCTAGAAAGCTGGAAAGATTGCCTTGGGTAAACTTGCACCTGTTCCATCTTAAGTGTGCAAATAATCAGTGTTTTTTTATTAATTTCTATGTAGAAAGACTTGAGTGTCAGGCTCTCATTAGGCCTTATTAGCCAGTGGTGTAAGTCAGATCAAGTGTCGGACTGCCCAGCAGATATAGTAACATGCACATCATGCTACAGTGTACATACTAATATTCAAACAATTAATTCTGCTCTGCACCATGTAGGGAGAAACTACTTAGTATTTGAAAAGCAAATAAAAAATTAAGTGTAGAATATAACTCTAAAAGGTACATAATGAATATTTAAGTAAGGTGTGTATGAGTATCGGATCCAACTTTTCCGTGCTGGGAAGTGCACCCCATCTACCCACATCTGTTTTTCCTGGAGAAGGCACAGCTCTGCATGTAGATGTCTTACATCTTGAAATGAGCTAATGCACTTACTCAGTAAGGTCACATGAACTATAATGTGTCAGCTAGAGGTGGCCTGAGCATTGGTATTTTAAATCAAAATCGATTTACAACCCTCTTTAAATCAATTCCTTTGTATCGTTCAGAAGAAAGTTCTTACCAGGAGTACTGCAGAAGGGATATAGAAGATTTGCGTGGGGACCTTTTGCTCATACAGCCTTTTGTTGAATTCTGTCACATAGTACTGGGCAGTCATTTGTCGTTCCACGTCACTGAAATGATGAAGCAGCCCTTTTTCTTCCTTATATTCTTTCCCAACATACCTAAACACACAGAGAAATGTTTGGATTTAGCCAGATTTGCAGCAAACTGCAAACGCGAAGTGCTGCTAGCAGTGCAGAAACATCACTACAAGGCAGAGCTTGGTTGTTCATAGGCAAAGCCAGCTGTTGGCAGTGCCATTTAAAGTGTCAGTGATTAAAATTATGCTTTTTTCTTTTATATCTCTTATAGGCATAAAATGCTGTAAAGATTAACCAAATGCTAGGATGGGGTTTCATAACACTGGGAATGTTTATAGAAGACAACTCTGCCTGACTCTGAAGGGAGACCTGATTCAGAAGTACTTAAAATACTGTTCTTAATCCATACTAATTCATAAGCTACTTCCAATAACAATCCAAAATCTGTGATTAGCAACAAGCAGGGCTTTACTGGTGCAGGGGCCTATATGAAGCAAATAGATGGTCTTAAACCTGCTTGAGAGCAAATGCATCCATTTCATAAACCCGCTGCTAAAAATTAAAGAAACGCACTTGAAGTGCCTGTTCTTCATATAGGTAGTGTTGCTCCTTCATCCTGTGTTATGAACAAGCTTGTTGCCAGCCGAACAATCCTAGTGGGGAAGCCAGACGCTCGGTACTGTAGTGCGCTCTGTTAGCTAGGGTAGTATGCTTCTCATGATTTCCTTCCTAACTCAGGCCCAGCACCAGGTTAACCTAGATTGCCTGCTTTCAGACCAGAGCTGCCGTGGAGCTGCCATTGTGGGACTATGACCAGAACAAATGTTGGTGTCTACACAGGAAGATGAAGGCACGCAAAAAGTTTGTTCCGACCGTGAGATACCCTGTGCTTGTGCCCTCTTGAATAATACTAATTGCTAAATCTCCCACCCATGAGTAGGATTAGAAGGGCTTGTTTTATGAAAAAGCCTACTTTGAAATCTCTGTCACAGGTTAATTACTGTTAATTTGGGCAATACTCTCTTAAAGAACAAGTTTATTTTAAATTAAGGATGCCTTGTTTGAATGTGTGGCAATATCAGAAACAGGAATTCTCTAATACAAAGCCAGAGGTCAAATAAACAGAGGTGTCACTTAAGCTCCCATGCAATTATCGCAGCATGGACGAAGGTGAAGTCAGGCCTAACAGATGTAATGAGAAAACAGACACTAGCATGGCTGTCAGAAGAAAATAATGAATTAGCTTGTTCTTCCCCCAAAAAAACAAAAGTAGAGAGGTAAATGGGGTGATGGGAAGAACTAGCATAGTAAAGATTGACAAAACATCCAAGAGGTTTGGAAAAGCCATAAAACATTCTTGCTTCAGAATATCAGTCAAAATCTAACTGAGTGCAAGCTAAAGCAAAGGAAAAATCTTCTCCCAAGTTGACTGTGACTTCTGTAGTTCTCTTAGTACAAACTTGTACCATCTTCTGAAAGCACTTGATAAAGGCTACTGTGCAACAAGGCACTGGACTAACTGAATCGCAGGTAACAGTCAAGTTTTACCAGACAGTTTTAATTCATATTTATACAGAACTGGCATGGATAAACATTTTGTTTCAGAAATTGGTTTGAACAATACCTTCCCAGGCTTTCCTCTTGATGCAGGAAGTGTATCCAAAATGCACTTCTCTGTTTGCCTTCCTTTGCCACGTTCAGGTAGTCCCCGATAAATACAGCTGTTTCCTGGCCTGTCCAGAGGTCTGATTTCTTTGAGTATTTCAAAAGAAGCGCAGCTACAACAAGAAAAATCCCACAGGTAGAATGCACAAGGTCTTTCACAGGACTGTTCTGCGCTGTGCTGAGGGATGAAACAAGAGTACCTAGGAGCTAAGACATCCAGGCCCCTCTGAAAGCAAAGTACTGGGCTATAAAATATATCCTAAGAGATATTGAGGTGCAGAATTGGATATTATACAATTAAGGACAAAACAAACAAACAAACAAACAAACAAACAAACCAACCCCCCAACCTAAAAGGGCTGAAACATGCAAGATGGGATGAAGGCTGAAGGAGGAGTTATACTTAATGAACCCACTGAGGCATCCTATAGTGCTCCTGACTTGTGCATTTCTCAGCATATTGATCATACATCTGTATATTATTGATCATATGCCTGTATATGGCAAATAAGCTGTTATTAATGATTAGCTTAATAACCATTATCTCAGATGTGTAACTTACAGTGGTGAGACATGGACTCTGTATGAGAGACTCAGATAAAAAGGCAGAGAAGGGCCTGATGGATTGGCCCAGGGAAGCAAGCAGCCGGAGTTACCCATTGTGGGGAGGGATGATGCAGGAGGGCCCGAGTGGGCAGGGAGATGGCTCAAGGGAAGCTGTGACTTATATGTAAGTGGGTAAGGAGTAGGAGAAAATGGTTTGAGGGAATATTCTTCTATTATTGCTAAAATATTTATGTAAAAACAGTAAAACAACAAAAAATAAGGAGTCCTAACAAACGATGATTAAAACATTAAAAAGCCTGAGTCAAGACTGTTCTGCTATGTGGAAATGCCCGTTGCTGCGCGAAAACTTACAGTATGCTTTCTGAAGCTGTTTAGCCTTAAAAATTCCCGTAGGCAACAGTCTCTGGACAAGCCAACTATGCTCTACCCCTGACAGGAGCCTTGAGTAATCATCATCCTTCAGAAATCGAGCATCAAGGACTTCTTCCTTGATTCTCCCAGGCACGAAGACAAAACCACTTCCCCTTGGGTTCAGAAATGGACGTACACTCTCAGGGGAACTCTTGGACATCTGGGCTGGTTTGTGCCATGGACTCAGAGGTGAGACGGACTCTTGCGTCTGGTTCACCATATTCTGAGACTTTTCTTCATCTTCCTCAGTAGTAGCACAGTCAAAGTAGTCAGTTATGGACATCCTTCCCGCTGAGGGCAAAGTCGTTTGCGTGCTGGGAATGAGCTGATGCTCTGGAACAGTTTCCATAGGATAAGGGTATGTTAAGTTACCAATACTTATGAAATCAAAGTCAGTGTCATTTACTGTTTCTGCTTGGGGGTCAACTTCGGGCATTTTGAGAGACCTGCTTCCCACCACTGCTGCAGATTTCCTCAGCCAGTCTCGTACAGAGGAGTCACGGGCGTCTGGCTTGACACTGGCAGCTGTTACAGAAGCAACACCACTTTCGTGGCGCCACGCTTCGGCTGGCGGCTCCTCGGTGCTGCCTGCGGTCTCTGCCTCGGGGCCGGCCCAGGTGCCCCCCTCGGCGGGCCCCGGCCCCCCGGCGTCCCCCGGCCTCTCAGCGTCCCCGCCGCAGCCGCTGTCCGCGGTGCTGCAGCCGGGCCCGGCCCGCTCCGGCCCACCCCACGGCTCCAGCTTCTCCCAGGAGGAGGAGGAGGAGGAGGAGGAGGAAGAAGAGGCCACCTCCCTCCCCGGCCCTGCAGGGCCACGGCAATGCCTGGGGAGGGAAGGAACTGCCTTGTTCGCCAAGCCCCCATTGCTCGCCTCCCTCGCGGTCTTTTCTGAAGCGCTCTTCCCAGGGTGTCGCCCCTCCAACAGCTGTTCCCCGCAAACAGAAGACTTCTCCACAAGCTTCCCACCATCTGCCTCCATGGAAGGCTGAGGAGACCCCGGACAGCTCTGCAGAGGCTCTCGAGTAGAAGGATGCTGAGCTCCGGGAGACGACGAGCACAAGCTACCGGCTGGAGCATCTTCCTCAGATTCTGTTGTGCAACATTGCTCCCCTGCTGAGCCCTTTTCCTGCTGCTGCCCCTCTCTGGGTGGCTCTTTGCTGCTATTGCAGTTCAGTTCATCCCAGCTGGAAGAGTAACTTGATTTTGACAGCTTGCACCAAGAGTTCTCCAAAGTAGTAGTCTGACTCCTGTTTTTCCATCTGCTGAAAACACTGTTTTCATCATTCATCACTCTTTCTAATGGTTCAATCTCCTCAAAGGAGCTTTTTGTCACATCAGAACCAACGTGTTTATTTCTTGTTTGGCCACTGAGTCTCTCTGACCTACTTCTGGCTTCTGATGCAGTATTTCTTTTGGTGGTGTCTTTCGCCTTACGCACTGCTTCTTCAGTGGTACCCACAGTGTCTATGTTTTTTGTTTCTGTTTTTAAGGTTGTGATACAAGCTCCCATTCTGGTTTCTGCTGGTGTGGTTTTATGACTCCTGCAAGCATTTTCAAATACTTCACACACTGACAGATGATGCTGTGAATGCATTGCAAGGATTTTCTCAAAGTTTGCTTCCCCTTGAAGAACAGTTTTTTCCACTGCACCTTTATAACTGTCTGGAACGTAAGACCTGGCATCAGAATTAGGGAAGCTTTCCACTTGCAAGCCCTTCTTAATGGATGTGATCAGAGACATGATCTCTTTGGCAAGCATTCCTTTGTCTTCGTCTTCTGCAAATGAAGTGCTGTAAGCATGCAGTTTTCCCATGGCTTCTTTACATAGCTGACTCACCTCACAGAGCTTCTTGCTCTCCCCATAGAGCCATCGATGCACTGTTGTGAGGCAGAAAGCAGCTTTAATAAAACTATGGAGCTCCTGCTTGCTGGTGACAGGACTGCTTTCATTCTTGGTGAGGAGGCCAATCTCGAAGGATTCCTTTGCTTCAGACAAGTAGAACTTTCTCCTTTCTGGGGGACAGTCCTTGGAGTGACTGTAGGACAGCAAACATGTTCCACGGATGTTCTGGGGGGGGGGGGGGGGAGGAAAGATTTAAGTTCAAGGAATGATAAACCTGAACCTCTGTTGCAAATAAATAAAGAGGAAAAAATCTATTTCTTTCCTTTATACAGTTTGAGGCAAATGGTGGCTTGGGCTGCCTGCTGCTGTATTTCCAGCAGGAAATAATCTTACTTGTTTTGCTTTTAAATGTATTTGGAGTTATAGTAGAAGCAGCACTTCCTGGTGGGCTTGAAAGCTGGTCCTCACTCTGTAGACATACACCGCTTTCCACCCATCCTTCTCTGTTTAGCTTCAGGTTGGAGTTCAGTATAATGTGTAGCATCATATCCACAACACAGATATGAACACCCTGAACAATGCAATGTTTGAAAGCTGGATCTAGATCCAAATTTATTAACCTGGACTCTACTCTTATACAAATGACACTTTCAGAAGGAGGAGGAATCATACTTACCACTGCTGTGAGCACAAAGAGCGGGGTATATTGGCTGTAGGCTGCTGCTAGCTTGCAGGCCTCCGCAGCTGACAATAAGCGATGACTGAACTCTCCAAGAAGGCGCTGGTAAAATGAAAAAAGCAAGAGGGGAAACCTCAGCTTAAAGGCTCTTTTCAAAGAGGAGACTCTACCTGGTAAGCAACCCTGTTAGACTGGAGGGAGACAGCCTGGGATTTGGTCACCTGAGTCCAATGGGATCTGCAGGTTCCATAAGCTCTCTGATGCCTTCGAATCTTTTGAGACATCAAATCTTACACAAAAACAGGCAGGTCTGTTGTGATTTTCTGTTCTGCAGGAATCTTTTTACTCAGCTGCACTATACCTGTGTCACATTTTGGCTCTATAAACATGCTATAATTTTTCTATTAAATAATACATACATTTATATTACATTTTATATGAATGCAAGTACACACACACACACACACACACACAGACACACACACTCTCTATAAATATTTTTAATGTCTTTTTATTCTGAAGCAAAGTGGTTTTCCCATGTAGTTGCTAATGAACTTTTCCCACTGGAACGATGAAACTTTCTTCAGCCTCTCAGCACAGGAGAAGAGCTGGAGAACAAACTAAGCATGCATAAATTTGGGACAACTACAGATAATTCAGCTGAAGAATTTGCAGACAAATACCAAATCTTACCAGGTCAATCTCAGCATTGGTTTTAAAACGGACATAATCTTTCTCATTCATGGAAGCAAAGATGTCTGCCAAAATACCCAAGGAAGTAGCAATTCCCTGAAAAAGAAATGGAAGAATAAGGTAGAGCTTTCCCCTGTATTTTGATTTTTGGTGCTCATAATATGTTAGATGCTATGTAGGGCACATCAGAAATTAAAAAATGATCCAATTTCAAGTGCTTCCAAGAGAAGCACTGCTAAGAAATTCAGAGAGGTCATCTTGATTGGCTTTTATTAATTTAGCTTGCAGAAAACACAGCCTGCTGAAGCATGTGAGGCTTCATGAATGGCAGCTATCTGGATTAACAATACCTCTAGGTTTGAACAGAAACTTGAATAGCATTGCATTTTCCTTAGCAGTTTTTCTAAGGTGCTGTTTGTGATAAAGTACAGTCTTGCAGGATTACTGAAAATTGCATTAAGCACTGGCTAATCACATCTGAAAAAAGACTCAAATCTGTTTCTATTGTTTTGCAGAAAAGACTATAGAAAGCCAAAAATAGTGTTTAAAAACTCACTAGTACATCACAATCTTTCTAAAAAGTCCAAGGTGAAGATGTCTAGATAGAGGATAGAAGTAATAATGCTGATCATGTGTAGCCTAGGAAAACAAGCCACTTTTGTTGACAGAACACTTTCCTAGCTTATTACTCTATTTCAAAACAAATAAACAGAGTTTAACAAAAGTCAAGAGATCCCAGTGTTAACAGTTTAAATCTCTGGTTTATAATATTTTTGTTTTTGGTAATCTGTAATTGCAATTGATTTTACAGAACCAATTAAAAAATAAGATGTGAATATGCAACATGTAGACCCATGAACTTGCAAATTCTCTCTTTCCACAGCATTTGATTTATACATGATAGCTAAGGGCTTGCCCTGCTGAATAGTTAAGAAAGCTAGGAAGTATCTGTATGCTTTCTATGAAATTCACTTCACATCTTTGCTCCCATAGAAATATTCTGAGATTAAGGTCAAGCTTTAACGTAGGAGGAGAGGTGACAAGATCTGTTTTTGTGGTATATCCTATACTAGGGTACAGTTACAAAACTTCTTAAAGCATCACCTTGGAGCTTGGCAGACATAGGTTCACATTTCCATTTACTTAGAGACATGCTGCGTGACTGTTGCTTCATCTGCAATGAGAAAATTAGTGTGAACCTGCCTCACAAAGGTGCTTAAGATAGACACATTAGATGTTGTGAGGTGTTCATATACTACCGTGCTAGGGAGTATCTGTCACCCACCCAGGATAGCACAGTGCAGCTCATGGATGCTCCAACAGTCAGACATGTGCGGCTACCAGGAAAAAATTAGCCTTAGTCCTGAAAAATAACCATAGCTGCATTCTGCGATTAGTTTGTTCTTATCAGAGAGACATACGACATCCCAGGTGACTGTTCACTTTGGAACATTCTGCTTAATAAAAACTATCACTTTTGTTCCTCTGCTGGAAGAAAGATGCCCATAAGTCTCTGTATGCATGTGGAAACAGTGTATGATACAGACGTCAGCTGGAATATTTGTCCTGAATGTTAACCCTGACTGAGGGGCATAACAGTTGGAACATTATTTCTAAAAGATATGACTGAAACAAACAAAAGGTAATCTGGAATGATTTTTAGATTGGCAAAGATACCCAAAATGAAAAGGACATCCTACCTTTTTATCTGGTTGAGGAAGTTTGAAATATCCCACAACTGAAGCCCAGATCAACTCTGCTGCCTCATACCACATCCCTGAAATAAAGCAGAAAAATAGTCACTAAGCAGATAACTGCTACAGATGGCTTTCAGTAGGCTGAGTTTACTTTATATCTCCTTGAGTCAGGAGCCCTCAGAACAGTATAAAACCATACCATGGCACTTTTTGCTTTAGTGAGAGTGAACATTTATTAGTTTAGCTTTTGGCTGTCCATAAACGCACATTCTATATTCATAAAGGACCTCAGCTCAACAGTCACTGAAAATGAAAGATCACACCAAAAGAACAGCATAAAATTAAGGCTGTAGATCTCAAGTACCAAGCCCTGAAAACAGAAGTCCATCATGCTCTAAGCTAGGGAATTTCTTGCATTGACAGAGGAACCATTGCAGTGTACTTATGATAAGCTACTGCTTGCCTTTGGAAATAGCAAATTTGGGAAAAATATTAGCAAATATGGAATAGCACAGGAAAATATGGAATAACTTTTGAAAATGTTCCTTGACTCTGGTCTGATTGGTTAAAAAAAAGATGATTTCTAAAATGTGGTTTCTTGGTAAACGGCTCTAGGTCCTTTTTCCTCAAACAGATGCATACAGCTCATCTTCCGTAGCTGTGTTATGGACATCAGGCAGAAGTTTTACACAAGCTAAAACTTTGACATATGACATGCATATCATTTTCAGCGTTGACTGCAAAGAAAGAAAAACAGCAAAAACCTTGAACAGATGTTTGTAGAAAAGAGCCCTACCCAGCTTTTGAAGAATCTGTCCTCTGATTTGTAAGCAGACTGACTGAACAAGAGTCCTATCACTTTCCTTAGCATATCGCCATGTACCTGAAAAGCATTGAAAAATTTAGTAGAGTACAAAAAGTGTTGTTGTCATCTTAGATCTCCGAAGGTTACCTAAACCCCAGTAAATCTCCAGGAGTTTTTTCATTGGATTCAACTGGTTTGAGGCAGGCCTTAGAGGCAGACAGATGACAAAAGTGACAGTACATTAAGGAAGACAACAAGACAGTTATAGAAGCAAGTAGCTTGAATCACAGCTATACAGAACATAAGAACAACACAAAAATAAAAGGTGCCTCTCTTCTGTAAGATAACAAAAAGTCATTTTATATAAACATTATACAGAGATATATTAAAAAATCAATCAAAAGAATTAATATGGGAATATCTTTGTTATCATCAGTATATACAGGAGAGCACAATACAATAATTTTTAACCATTGGAAAAGTGTGCTTTCTTTTCAGATATCAGTATATTATATATATTAAATCAACAGTTTTCATTTTAACAGAGTATGATTAGTTATACAAATCAAGTCATATGGTGTCAAACCTGTACTTGAACATCTCAATGCAGTATGAAACCAAGCCATTAAGCTTTCCTAAATAATATGAACATTTCACTGCAGTTCTCAGCATGAAGTATCTGTTCAACAATGCATGTTCAATGTTAAATAAACAAGTGTTATCAATGAATATTATGCAAATAACCTTAAAAGAACAGCATAATCCCACAAGAATTGAAATGCAGTGTTTCTCACAGCCAGTATATTACTTTAACATTGATTTCTGGTATTTTGTTTAAAGCTGCCTTACATAAACGTAAGAGAATCTCACTTTCAAATAAAAAACAAACCAACATAAACCAGAACAGTTTTCCTGAATTTCCTAATTGTCATGCCTGCAGAGAAACCTGAATGTATTGGCTAGATAATTCCTGAAGGCTAACAAGACGCATAACAGATATAAAAACCTAAAATATATATTGTCTCAAGAATCATAATTCAATAATGATTTTGGATTTCTGACAAGATTAGCGAATTGGCGAAGAAAAATGAAGGTGGATTAGTGAAGCAAAATATATAATTTCTAAAAATATCGTCAAGCAGTCAGGAAAGTTCCCCCTTGTACAGTTTTGCATGTCCATCCAGCACTAGAAGAAAGTGCTGTAAGATCCAGGACTCGCTCTCTTTTTTTCTTAACTCTAAAAGATACTAAATAATTACATTGCAGTCTGTGTACAGGCTTAGAATAAAGTATCCATTTAGTTCATAAGATCAGTGTGATTTTGGAGGATACAAATTACACTAACAATGTTTGGGTTCTGGGTTTCTTTTTTGATCTTTGTTTTCAAGATCAGTCAACTTCTTGAAATTAGTTTACATTTTAAAATTCTTAAGGCAGAGAAATTTATAGGGAGACCAACAATGCAAAATATGTTTCCACCCAAGTGAAGATATACAAGCATGAATTATGGAAGTCTTAAAACAGAAAGTTTCAGTTTCCACAATTTAGCAAAGAAAGGTGATGATAAAGAGAAGCATGATGTAATGGGTCATTACTGAGGTCTGACTGGCCCTTTTTAAAATTTGTGTGACTGTTACAATTAGCATAAAAAAATCCCACCAAAATAACAGTTATGAAATTGGAAAAGAAGAAATACATACCTGTTGCTCCATTGTCATTAATAAGGCTGCTTAAGATATATTCAGCTTTTAAAAGTTTACCTCATAAAAAAGCAAAGATAGAAAATGAATGTAAAAATGTACTATGCAGCATGAATTAAACGAAAACACTCATCTGTGAAAGCCTTCCGCAAATTTTATTCATCTTCCCATCATTGGCATTGTGTTCATGTTTAGTCTAAACTTTCCACTCAAATATGCTCTACTATATTTTATCTCATGGTCAGAAATCTATTTGATATCAGCTATTTTGAATATACAAAAATATTGCATTAAAAACAGCTGAGGAGGTAGCTGTTTCTAGCTAGACACTTGCTTTAGAAAATCCCACAAAGAAGCTGCGTTTTTTTAACCTACTACATCCTGAAATCACTTGCACACAGATTTGTTACTCTCGATAGTTGTATCTGTTCATACACTACATTCTGTAATACGTGGTTGCACAGTAAGATAAAACTACGTACTTTTTTTTTTTTTTTTTTTTTAACTTAACACCCTATATATTCCTGGAAGAGTGCTTAACCTTAAAAAGGGAGAAAGGCTTCCTCAAGTCAGGCTCTGGTATCTCTGCTGAATTTCTGTGCATGTTGTTCATACTCTACAGCAAGGCTTCAGTAAAATGAATATAAAGAGAAACCAACAGACACTTTTCCTCTATGGGAGAGG
Source organism: Apteryx mantelli (assembly GCF_036417845.1). Lineage (NCBI taxonomy): Eukaryota > Metazoa > Chordata > Aves > Apterygiformes > Apterygidae > Apteryx > Apteryx mantelli. Next base: position 21,740,182 of record NC_089982.1, on the reverse strand, counting down.
TAAAGGCTGTGCGATGGTTTTGGAGTAAATCCAGCTGCTACTACAAGCTTGATGCTGTCGGCACATGACTTGAGGCACTCGCTTCTCACTCTGCTCATTCACATTCATTGGGTTGCTGCTGGATTCAGAGCATGGGAGGTGGCAACGAGCTTGGGGCAGGCACTGAGCTGCAGCTCTCCCCTTAGGTTGGGAATCCCTCGCTTTTCTCTCTTGCAGAAGAAAGCAGTCCAGCTTGCTTCCTTCGGCAGCAGAGCTGCCTGTTTCTGTCCCAAAAAAACCTGGCTTTTCTAAATGTAAAACCATTCTGGTCTCTTTGGGGAGCTCGCTATTCAGGGAAGCTCTGCAGATCTACCTCAAAGCCAGCTAATTTGAGGTCCCACCACAGAAAGCGTAGCTAGGGGCTATGCTGCCTCCCTGTCACTCTAACCAGTTTTTAAGAAACACCCTAAGCACAGAATTTAACAAAAAAGCCAGCATAAATAGGATGCAACAAAAGATGGGCATTCTGCATTTCAGCTGCTTGTCATATGGCACAAGTGTGTCATGTGTTTTTGTTGCATGTTTCAGTGGCCTGAGTCATCCATGGCAGGCTTGACGGACTGCAGGAGATGCCTAAGGACTAATTTGATCAGTTTTATTCGTGTTGAATCCTGCTTTTTGTCATGACTGTCCAACTGAATTCAACAAGGCTGTTCCAGTCAGTGAAGAATTGTAAGTGTTGGCTGAACTAGCCCATAAATCGGATGTGCCAGTACCTTAATACCATGGTAATGGGCACATTATAAGTCCACAGTCACAAATAAAAATGGCTATGAAGGGAACTTACAGTTCTCACTAATTTATTCAAATAAAATATTCCCAAACTGTGTTTTTCAAACCAAGCCTATTTAACTTTGTTTTCTGCTCCCCAAAGGCACAGGAAGAAGATGCACTAAAATTCCTTCAGGTGCAGTCCATGTTGTAGGAACGATGCACATTTTTTTTTTAATCAAATTTTATCAATTTGTAAGCTGCATTGTTTGCATAGTCAAGTGGGTCTACTGAAGAAAAAAAAAAAAAGCAGCTGGGACAGTACAGAGAAAATGCCAGGATTCTAATTTACTTTTTAAAGGCCCTTGGTCAGAAGTATAGCAATTCAGATACCCCTGTTTGAAACCAGCAGGGAAGATTTGTTAAGGAACAAAAGCTCCAATTAGTATTTTCCACACCCTTTCACAATTTTCTCTACCGCTTTTGGCTCTGAAACCCTTTATACCAGCCCCTTTGTGCTAGTGAGAGGAGCTGGGAGGGCTCGAGGGGGCTGGGAGTGGGTGTGTGTTTGAAAAGATGGCACCAGGACCGTAAGCATGTCATCCCCAGAAAGGGACAAAGTATCTTCTTGAAAGTCAAGTAGTTCCTAATTGGGACTGAGCTGAGAAAATGGAGGGGTGAGTGCACCGGCGTTTTGTTACCTGCGTTCACAGAGAGGCGAGCCTGGCGAATGACCACCTGAGGGCCTATCGGCGTCGCCGGCTGCAACTTGTGCAGACCTTTGGCAATCCGAAGAAGTTTGCTTGAGGCGTCAATCCAATATAGGAAGCGGTCAATCAGAAACACAATAGCAGCTGCTGTTACACAGTCCTTGACCATGATGGAGGCTTTCAAATAAACCTGAAAAGAACACCAAATCATGAATCAGCCTTGAAGAAACTCAAGTAGTAAAGGCTCAGTTAGCTGTTTACAGAAAATATTCAGGTTTAAGAATTCTCTGCCTAACAGTGCGGCCTACATACCATTTAAAAATGTTTGCTGTAAGGCAAACCTACGGTTTTATAGCAAGTGAAGTACTGATCATTATAAGATGCAAATATTCACCAGCAGTTAAAAGGCTGTCTCAACTTTCCTCACTCAGCTTATAATTTTTATATTCCTAGGCATGTATGTATAGGAGAAAGCCTTGGGGACAGTGATCAGATAGGATTTATTATTATTTGTAATTACGACTAATTTCAGTCATATTTTTATTTTTAAGATAGGAAGGTTCCAGCTGTGTATTTTGTTAGTACTGTAAACTTCATTCCTTTTTTTTTTTTTTTTTGTCTATTTGTTGTGTAGTATCTGGAACCATATAATTTGCTGCTCTGTTAACAAATTTAAATTATACACAACAGATAAATAGCAGTAACAACAATTAGTTCAGGGGGGATAAGAATCTGGAAAGACTGGAAATGGTCACTATAGCAATTGTCCTAGATGAAGCTCAAGCTATCCATGTAGAGATGGGGAATGACTGCTTGTTTTATTTGGCATATAAAGCATGCTGAGGCACAGAAAGCCCAGAAATCTTGTTTTCAAGCCATTTCTGAAAATGAGACTTCTTTGAATATGCATGAACACGTAAATGTCTACCTGGTCTGATTTATCACTGTTGATGATTAGCTGGTGTTGCCACTAACTTCAGTGGGAGTACTACATTTTAGTTCCAGCTTTCCTTTCCTCTTTTTCCTTAGAAGTCCCATAGGAAACAAGGGACTCCCAGGGGACCTGCCGCTCCCTGTGGGACCAGGCCCTAAATATAAACAACCAGCATTAATGCAGCATTAAGACTAGAGGATCAAACGCTCCTTTGTACGCCACAAAGGAACAAACAGGGCAGGAGTCCAATGTTTTTCCTTTGCAGGTCATCTTTAATGATTTCTAAATCTGCATTAACTCTCTTGGTACTCCCACTGTGGCTGAGCCTGTAGAGTGACACGAGGCATCAGCCAGAGCCGCCGAGGCAGCGTGCTGTCAAAGGGAAGGCAAAGCTGGCAGGGAAGCTGCATGGAGGCACACGGCCTCTGCGGGTACCCAGGAATCCCTGCGAACATCTGCTAGGATGGGGCACCAAAACACTGCCCCACTGCAAGCTGGGGCAGTCCTCCTGCTCATGGCTCCACACGCTAACATCTAGGAGATTCGCTTTTCAAAGGTTTGTGCGGGGAGGGGGGCAGAATCGAACCATCATTTCACTGAAACATCTCCCTGATGCAGCCATCTTCAGCTGGGCATGATGAATGACTAACAACAGTGACCAGAGTCCTCCCCTTTGTATCCTGTGTCAAAATCTCTCTATAGCACAGAAGACAGGATGAACAAAGAATATGAAATGATGTCTCTAAAACTCTTGCCTCAAATAGATTCTTTCTTACACAATCGCTGCAAAGTATGAAGAAAACCAGGGTGTGGAGGGGAGAAGTACACAGCTTTGGAAATATAGCAATCAGCTGTAACGACAGACAAATCTCTAGCTAGGGAGTCTCACGGGTGCCAGGCACAGCCCTAATCTGACAGGTCTTGTTGGTCACCTGCCTTTCAACAGCCTCACGTGGTCTACAGACAGCCTGGCCTTCTGCTGCCCAGCTTCACTCTAACACCTTGGAGATGGCAATATTAAAGTAGTGCTTTGGGGTATGTAAATCACAAGAGAAAAACCAAAAAACCACCTTGAACCATATCGAGTCTCTTCATGAAAAATATGTTTTCTCTCTCATTGATGTCAGTGAGTAACTCCAGTAATGACAGACTTGAAGAAACACAGGGGAGGGAGAATCAGGCCCCGTTGCACCACCAAAGAACAAGAGACTGGCAAGAGAGCTTTGCACAAGTCCATACTAGAACACTGAGTTTGGCAGCTATCTCCCATTTTTGTCTGCAGCATGTTTCTTTCACTTGCCTTTCTTGTGAAGCATCAGAGGCCTGAGAGCACTGAGCCAGACAGACACCTAACTTCTCCTAACTACTTTGGACACCATTAAAGTTACTTGGGCACATTCCTTGGACTCCTCCCCAGTCTAATTTCTATTCTTTTTGCTTTTAGACCAGAGCCCCCTCACTGACAAGAAGATTCATCTTGATTTTTAGCAGCATAACCACCATCCAATCTAGAGGAGGAATCTTAGCAGCCTGATCAAACAACACTTACTTGCTTCAAAAGCACAGAGCCCTTTGAGGTGCAGGAGAAAGCCTATTTCAGATGGTTTGGAGAAGAGCCTACAATATATGGCATGAATGCCGGATTGCAGCACTGATCTGCAGCAAGTATTTGCTAGCTTGTTTGCACTTCAGCGAGGCCGATTTGTACAAATTTCCTTTCTTCCTGAGCCCAAGTTGAGTTTTCTAAGAGGATGGCACTTGAAAAGGATTCCTGGAGCTCTGTGCACCCAACTCTGCTTGTGCCTGTCAACAATGGAGGAATCCCCCTCTCCAAGCACCTGTAAACTGACACTGCAAACTATCCATTCGAAATGCTCATGAACAGGCCATATATTTAAGCACAGAGCATTGCCTAATCTATTTTTTTTCCTCCCCTTCTTCCTTTAATAGATTGGAGCACAAAAGCCTGAGAGAGGGTGACCTACCAAACAAAAGGGCCTTTGAGTTCCTAGGAAAAGTAGACTTGGAGGAGGATGGAAGGAATCCAAGTGGCCCTATTATTTCCACTTGCACTAATTAGACATTTTTCTGTCAGCTATTGAGCACTGCTGAGAGGCCAAACTCACTGAATTCATTTCTAAAGTGTTTACAGAAGTTTGCATCTGTTTGTGTCTCTTCAGGAGGAAAATAAGCACTTCAATAGCATTGTGGAAAATCTAAACGAAGCATCCTATTCTGAAGGGCTTGGCAGTCTTGCAGCTGCATAATTTAACTCTCTGCTCAATGCTGAAACCTCTTGTGTCCCTCTCCAAAACCAAATGGACACAAAATGTAGAAAAGTCAAGCCAGGGAGAGAAACTCCGCTATTTTTTTTTAAAAGGCAGGGCTGCATGCTGTGTGGCACACAGAAACACGGTTCGATGTCAGTCTTTGCAATTATGTTCCCGTGTTCCAAGCAGTACACCGAGAAATTAATACCCACTTCTTTCATTCACTGCCAAATTGTGTGACTGTAAAATTCCTTAGCACCTACAGATAATGCACTGTTGTGCTGGGCACATACACAAAACATGCACAAAGACACTCCCCTCGCCACTTTTAAATGAAATGCGAGAGAGGCCCTAATACGGCTCTCTGTCACCCAGTGCAGACCCAGGGAAACTCTATTGACTTCAAAGATGTAACAGCCTAGCTGAACACAATCAGAAATTCAGCTCCGCTCGCCACATATGGGCACTTTGTTCTTCATGGCGGGCTAGCACAGTAAACAGATTTACTCACTTTCTTTATCACTTTAAAGCTTATGTATACGCATCTACGCAGAGAGAGAGAGAAAGAGAGAGAGAGAGAGAGAGGTACGTGCACACTTTGTTTTAACATCTGTGTCCATGATGTGAAATGCATATATCTAATTGAGTTTATGACACAAAGGGAACCTCACGGCTGGGAAGTGGAATCAGGTGGTGACAGAATTAAATTTGCACGAGATTTCTATACATGGACCATTGGGGAAAATGCAAAACAGCCTTTAGTGAAGGGTTTTTCCTTAATGGCGATGAGTGGGAGGGTGTGCTGTTTGCATGGTTTCCTGCATTAGTGTTTTAGCTCCTCCTCACATTGCGCCTGAAGTTTGGGTCCCAGCTTTGGGTTCAAAGCCATGATGCCTCCTTTGCATTGACAATGGGGGCTGTTCCCAAGAGAGGGGAGAAGCTCGAACTAGAGCCATCTGGCACTAGAACTGGCAGGAAAGCGTCAAAGGGAAATTATTGGTGCATAGTAAATGAGGCCGAGGAGGAGGGGAAGAAAATAGGGGAAATCTTTATGTGGCAGCTGATGTAAGAGGAATTACAAGCACAAATAAATGAAATATTGATTTAATCCACTCTCTCTGCCCTCTTTATAAAGCGAGGATCCCATAGGCAAACCTCATACACAGTGTGCAGACTGGGGAGGGTCTCCTTTGGAAAAACGCCTCTGCAAGCTGTAAGGTTAGAAAGCAGGGGCAGGAATCATTTAGTTTTCAGAGTATGCCCACAGCTTTGCAAATAGTCTGAATTCCTGTGTTGGCTTATATTCATTCATCTTAGACCATTTTAGTCCTTATTTCATTTGTAACTGTGGCTGAAGTTTAAAAATCTTAAAAAAAAAAAAATCAAGAGTGGTCAACAAAGAAATTCAAATTCTGTGCACAGGGCAGGGGTTTCAATGGCACGTATTTCCAGGTGCCTTAGTTCTCTCTCTCAGGATCTCTCCCTAGTTAGCACATCACTGAAATACGTGAACCCTAACAAATTGCTCACTTTTTTTCCTACATTCGTCCCCTGTCAGATTAAATGCACAGTCAAAACACCAATGGATTTAGCTGAAGTCTCACCCTTTTACCCCACACACTGTTAGCAAAGACTGCATTTCCAAGGACTAAATCTGCTGTCACTGCACGGGACTTCTCTATCAATCTCTGCCTTTCAGCTGGCAATCAGTGCACACTCTACAAATAACAATGAATTAAGCCTCCTACCATCTCCGTGATGGGCAGAAGAAAGCACGTCCGCAATGTGCAGATGGATAAGCTTGAAATACAAGGCAGTCAAGTCCCATAGTAAACAGTTGTGGACTCAGGAATAAGTGGATTCTGGACACTCACCTCTCTGTTCAGATCAGGAGAGGACACAATTTAATGGCTTGAGCTTCTGAAGCTGTTAATTAGCTCCAATTATCCATTCTCAAAGCAATGGAGGGTTGGGTGTTTATTCAATGAAAGCAACATTAGGTCCATTATTAGCAGCTCAAAATACCATAGAATAGGTCAGTTTTTACAACCAACCAAGTTTTCCTTCACCAAGTGAGAAAGCACTGCAGCAGTATTAATCCCAGCTTTTATTGATAACCCTTCCTTTTTTCCAATTTAACTTATCTGTGATTTAGTTTTATTACTATCGATAGGTTTAATTTGCTGTTCTAAGCTTGCTCTCTCTAATTCAATGATTCTCCCTCTCCTATTTGCAAGCAGCATCACTGCAGCAGACTAATTGTCTGCAGAGTGCAGCTGGCAGGACCAGCTCCCATGATGTGGTCCGAGCTTGGCAGCATGGAGAGAGCCTCCCACACCCTGCAAGAGAAGGAAGGTATCATCCCTGACCATGCTGCTATTTTCATGTAGATTTCAATGCTGCTTGCAGGTAGAGGTAGTGATGGGAGCACATCTACCTGTAGGCACAAGTGAAAACCATCTGTGTGATGAACTTGAGCAGTGTCAGGAGGGAGGAGAGCAGCAGGCAGCTCAGGCTGCTCAACAGCAGCATTTTGAGGAAGGACAGAAGCAGAATTGTTTAAAGCGCTGAGGAAACTCCTCGAGTGGGAGTTCCTGTGGGCCTTGTATATCTGCCAAGGCAGCAGGGATTTGGGGGACTGTCATCCCAAAGAGTCCCTCACTTTGGGATAGGTTCAACAAGCAATTTTTGGCCTTAAGACTTGCCCTGCTGTGCTCCAGATTTAGGTTATGTCTAAACTATTGTGGTAATTCTCTGTGGTATGTTAAAATACTATGTTAAAGGGGATATTTTAATACTTAAAAATAGCTAAATGTCAGTGATAACTCTCCCTGATGGGGTAGGATCAAGCCCATTAGAGTTAAAGATCTAAGAGTCTTTCTTTCCTAAATCTGTGTGCCCTCAAAATATAAATCCATTAGAGAAGTAGTTTAATTTGCAAGAAAAAATACAGCATAGCAATCTCAGTAATACAATTTGAAGTATCTTCTAGGGAGGAAATACTCCAATAAGCAACATCTGAGAAAAGGAAATCCTAGCTACGAACAAGGTGAACCAACACCCCTCTAGGTACCCAATATCAGACTTCACACTTTTCACTTGCTGCTCCATATACAAATTCTGCTGTACTTTTTCCACATAGGTGAGCCACCATGGAAGACTGAATGCTTTTCAGTATTGCATGCTGGCAACATCAGGGGAGTCACCCTGCGCCCAAGCGGTAAAGCTGCCCTCGGATCAAGTAGGACAAATAACTTCCAGCTTCACCTGGGCGCAGTGTCCAAAGCACTGTCCATTGTGACTCACAAAGGAGGAAACTGCTGTTCTCCTGCACATACAGAACCTGATCTCTGATATTTCTCATTTTAAAAGCCCTGAAGTGTCAGGGTTCAGCCCAGCATAGGGGAGGCTGTGAGGCCGGGAACTCCCTCTTGTGCTGAATTTGGCCCACAGCCACAGTTCTCAGTTACGTCACTCTCCATTTCACCGGGATCACCCAAGAAGAGCCCTTATGAGGCAGGTAGCAAAAGGTCAGCCTGAACAACTAAGATCCCAGGGCTAAGATTTAGGGCTTTAATTCTCCTGTTACCACACCAACAGGTACAAGGCAGAGAAAACTAAATCCTCAGCCCCGTCTTTATTTCTTTTTCAAAGGCTCCCAGCTCTCAAGTGCCACACACACCCCCCTAACGCTAGTTAGGGTACTTCCCTCAGAATGGTTTCCCTAATGATAATCCATCAGTACGTAATTAGCCAAAGTCCCTGCAGCCCTTGCTTGGGCCTATTTTTTCTTCTCTTCAACATTCCCATTAACTTCAGTGAGATTCTGCACAAACAGGGCCAGAAAATCCACATGCCCCCTGCCGCCTATGACAGGGAGCAGGGGACGAGCCTGCAGGGCTCCTGTGGTGGCTGCAGAGGCACCTCAATGAGATCCGCTTTTGGAGAGCCTCTGAGGCGCAGGCGAGTGCCCACCCAGCAGCCCCTCTGCCACCGCGAAGCTGAGGGCTCCCTGCATCCCCCTGCCCACAAGACTGCCCTGAGACACCTTCAATCCAGAAGCCAGTGTCGCCCACAGATTTAAGGTCATTTAACTAGTCCACTTAAACATGAACTGCAAATTGTTTTCCTCAGTGTCTTTGCATGGGCAAGGCCTTAGATGATGAAAACGTTGAAGGTCTGACTTTGCTTTTGTGTTTGCACTGCTCCTATCCCAGCACAGCCTGGTCTATGGATGAATACCTCCACCAGCCACAGTAGCTATTGATACCTAAGATAATAACAAAGTGAAGTCCTACATCATTAGGGTGGGTTTGAGAACGGGCTCTGATCTTGCAAAAAAAAACCCCAAAACAAAACAAAACATTGCATGAATAACCACACAAGAAAACTACTTGTGTGCACACAGTAGTCTTTTGATGAAACCCCACGATAGGGTTTGCCACATCAAAGCCTATGTGTACATGGGCATGTTGCCCTCTGTTGGTTGGTTACAGAGCAGAAGGATATTTCTATCACTTCCAATACCGGAGATCTGCAAGAAGGGGAACTGCTAGAAGCCTCCGTTTTGGAGTGCAGCTCCAGTCCTAACCCTGCAGAACAGGTGGGTTTTAAGAGAGGAAGAGTAATCCCTCTATATTTACATTTGTCAGCAAGGTCCTGTGACAATTCTGATTTTGCTTTGACTTGTTAATAAAACAAAAAAATCCTAGCGTTTCCAAGTTTTTGCTTACATAACAAATACTGGTTATCATCCTTCGGACTTCTGTGCAAATTCCCACCAAATGGGAGATGTGGCTGAGAAGGAGGCTGCCCAAAGGGGCCCGCTTTGCCAGCTGATAGCAGCTAACAGCAAGGTTCTCTTAAAATCTACTATAAAAATGGGGAAAACATTATGTTGAGCTTGTTGAACTGGGCTGACTTTTTTTTTGGCTGGTGAATCCCCAGCGGGGGTGGGGGTGGGGGAATCTTCTAGAAGATGCAAAGATCTTGTAGAACCAGAAGTGCTGGTTTGCACTAAGTATTACTACAAATCTGCTGCCTTCAAATCCCTAGGGAGGTTCAGTTATTTCATATATTGGAGAGACAAGGAAGAAAAAAATTTGCTTATATTGCCAAACTCTACACTGAGCTCTACTCTACGAGGCAGCGTGACTCCCTCTGAACTTAGGCTGCAGCGAGAGCCCCAACTCTGGCTCGCCTGTCCCCTCCCTTCACTTCTTCCCTCCCTCCCCGAACTGGTTTTGCCATGCCTTCCTACTGCTTTAGCCAGCATGCAGAAGTAATGATCCCACAGCAAAGGCAAAGAAGAGCACTTTAAAAGGATGCAGGTGCAGGTGGCTTTGCCTTCCTGATGTGTCAAACCAGCACGCAGCCGCCAGCAACGGGTATCCCACTTTCTAAAGCGCGACACTAAGACAAACCCTTGAAGCCAAAGCCTAATCCGCTTACTCCCTGTGCTGGTCTCATGGAGCTTTTCAGCCTACTCACTGAGTAAAACATCCTCATCACGAGCACTGGTAGCCAGATCTGGCCCCTCATAACAGTGCCAGTGTGTTATGGTAATGAAGTGCCTTTCATTCATGGATCTCAAAGCACTTTCAAAATGTAATGAATTACGGTTTATGAGCTTATTCTAAGCATGGCAAATTAAAATAAACAGATGAAAAATTTTAAAGGTTTTTCTGAACAATAAGTTGACAAAGACTTATTTTTCCTTTACGGAATTAAATTATCCCTCTGTCCCTCATGCCAAAACAAAAAAGAAGGAGAAAAAAGTTGTTCAGACTTTTATCTTTCCTCATCACACTGTAATCACTTCTCTTCAGCCTCATTTCCCCCCCAGCTTTTTATTCAAAGCACTGAAGCAGCCTTTGCTCTGCCTTGAAATTTTATTAAAAAAAAGGGGGGGGGGAATGGATGAAGGGGAAAAAAATCCCTTTTCCTGACTAATACTAATAATACAGGTCAAAATGTCAGTCTATCTACACTTAAATGGAAAACAAAAAAAGGTTTTCCCTTTTTTCCCATGGTACAATAGCACTGGAATATAAATTACCAATGAAAATGAAATAATACTTCAAAGCACATGGGGAAAGGCAGCACAATGTTTACAAAGTATTTTCACCCGCATGATGAAACATTGAAGACAACGGTAACCAATGGACTTCAGGGGGTGTTGGTGAATAGTCTAAAACTAGCATGCGGTAGGATTTTAGGTCCCTATAGTCTATGACCCCATGATATGCTTTGTTTAACAAGGGCAGCTGCAGTTATCAACAGATGTTTCAGCAATAAATAATTGGTATCATCTCAGAAAAGATCCATCTACCTGGGGAGAGGGCATAATGCTGAAAACACTGCTCCACTATTACAGCCACATTAATCTCCCATCTATCCAGGTCTCTCAGGGAGTTTACTGCAGGTGTTTATCCTGGGAGAGAGCAGACAAACGCTCCAAAGTTAGAGCGCTGTGCGGGGATTGTAAAGGAGGTCAACCACTGCCATAAATTTCTGTCTAAGGCCACACACACCAAAGAGAAGAAGAAAATAAATACCCAAGAAGAGTCGCTCCCCCGCCCCCAACCACCGAATTCAGAATTCCAGCAACGTATGATGCTGGCGAGGGGATGCTCGGGCTGAAATATCTGCTTCGCAGCAATCACAACCTTGTTGCTGGCTTTTCTTTGGACTTCTCATTGCTGTTGTTAGAAATAATCAGTGTCCTCAAACAAACAAACAAAAAAACTTGCTGGCCTTATCTGGACAAGGTTCTCACTGAAACAGGCAAAATCTCCTGCCCCCCTTGTAGTTAACAGCAGTTTTGCAGCCTGATTTCTGTGGGGCCAGCTCCCGCCCAGGCCCCCAGCTTTTCAGGCCAGATTGCCCCTTCCCATGAAGAACGTGACTGTTTTGGCTTGGGATGTGCACCACAGTAAGTACAAGAAGATCAAACACATCATCTTTAGTTTATGTCTGTCCTGCTAAAGAGACACTCATTAGGCTAGATATCACATTTACCACTGAAAAGGGAGTCCTCTATCTGCTACAAGTCATGTCTGACGTCTGAGAAAATTAGAAAAACAAAAAGCAATCCAACATTTCTTCCTGCTTTCTAATCTTAAACTCCTCAACTTTCACGATGGGATCCCCAAGCACAGTTTGGGTCCTGCAACTCCTTACTCAGACAAGCATCCTTCACCCACATGAGAAGTTGCGTAAGTGACTTCTTGGCTTTCCTGCCTTTGGCCAGGCTAGGTCCCCAAAGGGATCCTGTCAAGTCTTTTTCTTGAAAAAGCAGGCGTCTAATTATGCAAACCCTACTAAGATAAATAATCCTTACTTCCTCATAGCAGTCTTGAATTAAAAAATGCACATAATTCTGTTCAAAAATCTTGTTTTCTAAAACTTTATGTAAACATTCCTCATTTTAGTTTTATTTCAACACCAGATTTTCATGGAAGAGGTGAACATTCATCTCTGTTCCTGGAAACAGAGCTGCACTGTGGACCCAGATGAACTGCCAGAGCGAGTGCCCAACCTACTGTTGGGAGAGCACAAAGAGAGTAGGAACAGCACAAAAAAAGTCATCACTGCACGTTTCAGTGAGCAAAGCTCTGGTCCTGTAAGGTACTCAGTGCATGGAAGATCCCTGCACATCCCTCTGATCATTTCTGGACAAGGCAGAGCCTGTCCATGAGCTCTTCTATGGCTCTGTCGCCTTCCCCCACCCCAAGTAATTTTTCACGGCTTCCTCTTCTCAGGGCAGCAGTCTGGTGCTATAGTTTTTTTGATTTGGGGATTGCTTTGTGTGCAACAGCCTAAGCATTGGCATTGCTAACAATGTATACATGCACTTTTCATTAATACCCCGGCACTTTTTTCTCAGCACAGTGACAGTCAAATGCCTGGATACAGAGAAAACTTTACCCCCTCAATCCATTTTATCTTCCCTGGCCTGGGAGAGCACATAAAACTGCAGCTACCAGTCAGACCCCAAACCCGAGCACTAGCTGTCCCGTCTCATGTGATGTTGCGCGCACACTCTCCAAGAGCTACATGGCCAGGGGACCACAAATCCAAGCCCGAGGCAGAGCTCCCATTGATTTTACACAGTTGGCATCAGGCAGTGGTTGGGAGCAGGACTTTGCCTCCTCTATTCCCTCTGAACACGCCAAGTGAGGCAGAGATTAGCTGTCTCGCAAAGAGCAATTCACACAGATTGCTTCGTAACAACTTCAACAAAAAAGTCTGAAGTGATTTGTAGCTTCTGGGTCCCTCTTTTGCCTGAGCACTGCAACAGGTGAAAGCCCCATCTCCTGCTTTGGCCCTTTGGCCCCCATGAGCGGCCCCTTCCCAATAGAGACACACTCACCTCAGCCTGCTGACCAATGTGTCACTGCCACAGCTACAGTGCAGAAAACAAAAGTCTCTGAAAGCCCAGTACTACCTACAAGGGCTTTGTGCCCGCTCAAGCACCTCGGCGGTAAGTTTTACAGAACAGGTGTGTTGAACTCCATACCAGTAAATCAGGGAGCCTCGCGCTGATCACATCTTGCAGGTTTGTTTTGTCTTCCGGGCCTACGTCTTGTTTGTATTGCCACTTCTCCGGCACAAAGGGCCACTTCATTTCCTTTGCCTCCTCCAGGAGGGTCCTCAGCTCGTCGGGAAGCAAAGCTGGAAAGGTCAAAGCGCAGGTAAAGGCCTTGCAGTGGATGCAGCCACAAGTGCTACGATACAGCACCCCCCCTGCAAAAGCACACCTCCCCCCGCCCCATGCCTTTGCACAACTGCCACGAGCTGTTGGCTCTTGCCACAGGAATTACCGTGAGGCAAGGAAAGTTTGCCTGTCATCAGCTACTCTAGCCTGCTCTGCCCTCCAGGTAAATTGGAGCCATCAGCCACTAAAAAGGTTTTTAGCAAGAAGTAACACAGCCCTGTGGCCGGCTACACGTGAAGAGCTACTCGCAGGCAGATGCGAGGAAACATTTTCCCCTGCATGAGGAGAGGTTTCCTGGCAGAGCAAATGAAGGCAACAGTGCAGAAGACCTATCCCCTTTGCCAAGGGCTGTATTTAAGATTTTGCTCATCACAATAATGAAGGCCTGTTACAAGCTTTAAAAGTCACATCCAAATTGGGAGATAAACCTGGACTGTATACAGCGATCAGACAAAGACCTAAAGGGATATAATGAATAATGACAGTATGTTCTTGGGAATAATTATTTGATTGATAATTTAGTCAAAAAAAAAGTTGTTGGTCCGATTTATTCAATGTGCTCTCAAAGAAGTAACTGTAGATTACAGCACCCACCTTTGAAGCACAAGAAAGCTCACTTCTACAGCAGGAAGAAATTGCTTAGGCCACGTGTCTGGGAACTGATATGGATACTGCATTTTCTACAAATGCACCACAGGCACCAGTTGAAGCTTACATTGCCCATATACGAGATTCACCCACCAGCTCTGTCACTGTGTGATACGTCTTCTTTGAAGCCAAGGGATCTCAGTAATTTGCATTAGCTGAGGATGTAGCCTGAGTTTCTGCATTTTGCTCGCAGTTTATAACAGAAGTAAAAAAGAAGCCACAGGCGCAGGGCAGCCTTGGTCCCAGCACGCTCCTACTACCAGGCTGTGTGACCAACAGCCAGCACAGAGCTGTGCTTCTGACAATCCCAGTCCTCGTGCCTTCACCTGAGGGTTTCAAAACGCTACATAAAGCATGGCTTATCTCCCAACCTTGGGAGAGCAAAGCAAAAGAAGTCAAACGGTAGATTTTGCTCAGTGAGAAGTCCTCCCAGCTCCTATGCACTTCACGTGGGACACCTGGTGTTCAATCCTCCAGAGAGGTGCTGGGGCTCACAAAGCAAAAGCTCAACTTTGCATTTAGCTTAGGCTGCTCAGCGGCCACTGCCAAACCCCCAGTCCTGCTCCCTCCCCGGGGCTGGCTCTTTGCTTCTGCCAGCACTAACCATCATCCAGCTCCAGCAGCAACTGAGTCCAGCTGGAAATGAACATTACAAAACAAAATGATCAGCTTCAGTTGGATCTCCAAGCAGATCCAACTAAGGATGCAATTGCTAGTAGGAACACACAGCTGGAGATCTGGGCCTGGATTTGTCCCCTCCTTTCAGCAGCAGCTCACATTTAATTTTCCTTAAAATAGCAGTGAAGCTGCAGCCTCAGTGTGCTGTGCTAACCGCTAGGCCAGGCAGACTCTCTGGCCAATAAAAGTGGATTAACATGGATTATTGACCAGATGGGGTTAATGGTGATCATCAGCTGCAGATCTAGCCCCTTCTGGCCATTAATCCCTAGAAAACCCCTGCTCAGAGACCATCATTGCTTTAATGAGGTAATGCAATAAATGTATTACTATGTATTTTTAAATGAATCTTTTATGGACAACTGTAGAAAATACACTACATACAAATTCTACTTTGTGCTCGTACTATAGTGTGTTCACTGTTTTTTCCTAGGAAAAAGTTGAAAGTCTGACACCTAGGGCCAGATTTTCAAAAAGTTGCCTTAAAAAATTATATCACATTTTCCAACTTAAGTTTTCTCACTTGTTGCTGCGGTTCTGGATACGCTTCCCTTTATACATCACTGCAGTTTCACCCACAACCACGTTTCCCTGCTTTCTGAAGTTGTGTCCGGAGAGGCTCAGTCCTCCCTGCTGTGCAGAGAGCAAGTGTGTGGGAAGGTGGCCAAGTGGAGGAGCTGGTGGGGGGGACAGGATGCTGCAACGTGAGCTCCCAGTCTCGCAATCCCAGCAATTCCTGCAGTATGGCAGCCCTGCAAAAATCAGCGCAGGAGCAGGGATGCTCACCTGATCACAAGGAACATGAAATGACAGAGGTCTTTTTTTTACCCTATGTAGGGTGGTCAGAGGGATGTTAATACCTGAAGACCGAGTTTCCCTAAATCTTCTGCAATGGAAGATGAGGGATGCCTGAAGGCAACCACAGCAAGCACCTCCATAACATTTTCCCGTGTGATCCCATAGGACTGATGTGTATGGGGGAATCCAGAGAAACAGAAATGGGATGTTTACACAGAAAGCCTTTCTGTCTCCTTTTCTGCCTTCTTCTTCTGTCTTTCCCAACACAAACTCATGTTTACCTCAATAAAATGAAAATAGGAAAAAGTATCAATAAAACAAAGATCCATGGGATGAGGCGAATGATGATATCCTCTCTAGAGCATAAATGTATTACTGCTATCCTCCTGTTCCTGTTTCCTACGTTATCCTTAATTAAATCGTAATCTTACTCGATGCACTAAAGAACAAAGACTATGGCCGAATTCTTTAATACTGAACTTCTATTTTTAGAGTCATCCTTAGCAGTCATCATTGCTGAGCTGCTTAGAAAAGCAATCTACAGTAACATTTTTGGAAGGATTTAGTGAGCTGGAAGCCTTCAGTTGTCTTTGGGATGGGACCTTTGTACAAACCCAGCAAGCTGCAGCTTCACACCTTGCTGTGGTGTCTAGTTGTCACCACATGGAAATAAATGCAATTAGTGTGTTAATTACAATAATATGATGAAATGTAAGGACATGCACTAGACCCCCACAAAACAGTCAGTGAGATAGCTACTATGGTTTTCAGCTAAACTCCAACTGCCAGAACAAGAGATTATATCTGATAGCTGCTATCTGTGTAAGCAATGTAAATTCACTAATTAATAGGGGTTGAAAAGGAGATGAACCCACACAGGGGTTAGCTTGAAAGATTTGTTTAAAAAAAAAAAAAAAATTCCAAACCAATCTAATACCCATTCTGTCTCCTAAAATAAAGCAAGATGAAGATTCGCTCCTCCTCTCCCCTCTCACCCCTATTTATATGTATTTGGCTTTCAGTTCTTCCTGTGCTTGGTCTGAAGAAAGCCAAGCTAACAAAGACAATGTCTGGGGGAGGGGAGGAGGAGAAACCCCCTCCGCGTTTGTGTTCAGAGAATCCCCTTGGCTCAAACTGCTGCCAGAAGTGACCCTGTAATAATGCCATTCTGTGGGAGGCACATGTGGGCCCGATGAAGCCGTTAGAGCACAAGCTGCTTGTTACTGCTGCTTAAAAACCACCTGCCAGCGGCAAGGGGCTGACAAAGCCCACGGCAGCCAACCTGCAAGTCTCTGTCCTCCGTGTGCGTGTTCGCACGCAGGAACTGTGCGCAGGTATTAATATTGCTGTTGCTGCCCTACTGCAAAGTATTTTTCTTTCTGCTTTCAGCCAGCTCATGGGAACAGTTCCTCAGAAAAGCCCGCACCCCGCTTCACACTCTGATCACCCATTTCCTGAATCAGTTTACCTGAAGGACCATGTCTAATTCAGTGATTATAAGGGCACTGATTTACCTTATCTGGAACTAAACTGATTATTTCTCATACTTTGTGGTATTTAATAGGAGAAAAGGAAAACAGAGGATGAAGGAAAAAAGCGCTACCTGATTAGGAGTTCAAGAGCCTATTCTAAAGAGTGATAATAAAGCTTGAAGGAATTTGTGATGAGAAAACAAAGTACCTTTTGTTGAAAACAAAAAAGAAGAGAAAAATTTTCCAGTATCCATAACAGAAACCTATATGCCACCCTCTATCACAAACACACTCAAAAACAGACTTGGGTGCTTCAGAAAGCGACAGCTGACCTCCCAGCAAGAACAAGGATGTTCGCAAAACCATATTCTAAACAGCTCTCCTCTCCAAGACAAAGGATTTCAAAAATCAAATTAACATTATGGCCAAGTCATTCAAGCAAAGCAAACCCAAACATTACTAACACCAAACTGGAAAACAGACAGTATTGCAAATGTATAGTACTAAGCAAAACCAGCATGCAGAACTGACTATTTGCAGATCTTTTCTAATGCCTTTTTTTTTTCCTCTCAGAAATTTCATCATCATCTCTTACTATATCTCCTGTACCTACTGAAGATTTTTTATCTTTCTGTGTTGCAGAACAGAGTTCAAGCTTCCCCAGCTTGTATAGAAAAAGTGTAATTCAAAAAAGTTCAGCAATTCAAGCATGCCTTTTATTTTGTGAGTAAAAAAACCTGACAATTCAGCTGTGTAGCCCTCTGAAAATCTGATTCTAGAGAAAACTGAACTGAGTGTTTTACACCCTTTTACAATTAATGTGAACTGGAATTCCACTGGAATTAAGAAGTAATAAAAAATTTTAAAAACCACTCTCAACAAAATAAATACCAAATAAATACTAGTTTTTTGCATTTAATGCTAGCATTAAAACAAATGAAGAATTCTTTTATTATAGCCCTTAATAAATACTGCATCCTTTCCTGGATATTTATTCCAGCCATTAGCTGGCATGGATTTTCCTTTCAAGAGGGATTTTGCAAGTTTTTTCTCTGGACACCACTTACAGAGGTCACGCACATTTTACAAGATAAAGATTCAGGCAATGAGCTCTTTAATATATCAGGAGAAGCTGACAAACAGAAAACACCCTCCCCCCAGTTCCTATGAAAGGAAAGGAAATATGTGCTCTTATTCAAAAGTTGCATCCTTTTTTTTTTTAATAACTGAAATTTATGTGCATCAGCAAACTTTCGGGCATTGTTCTTCCCAAACTAAACTGTTCCTTACAACCTCATGTTTACTGAAGCCTAAAATTAGAACTGACAGCAATTCACTGCAACAAAGTGGGCTTCTTTCCCCGCCTGCCTGTAGCCCACATCCCATTCATGGCGTGCAAATCCAGTCATCTCTTGACACTCATCTGCCAGGAGAAGAAAAATAGGGCAGGGCTGAGGACTGGTCACTGCAGCGCAGAGGCACAGAGCAACCTGCTGGCTTGCTCCTGGTGCCTCTCCTCAGGACCTCACCTTCGCGCCGCTGGTATTCTCGCTCATCCTCCTCGCATGTGTCAGACTTTGCCGACAGGAGCGTGTCCAGAGCTTGCTTGCACTCCTGCAGCAATGTGGCCACAACATTTTGATTATTCATGAAGGCTGATCGTGCTCCACTGTGAATTGGGTGTCCCCGGGTGCAGAGTGATCAATTACTTAGGAGAAGACACGGATTCGAAATGAAAAGGATCCCTTCAAGGCTGAGGTACCTGCTAAACAAAAGAGGGGGAAAATGATTAACTAAAGTATCATCAATTATCTGAAAGACTCAAGCAGGGAGAAATAATAGAGGAAATACATGAAAATACATGACAGCCTCGAAGAACTGTATTAGAGGAGTGTGTGAAATTACCGCGGGGTCTCTGTGACAAACTGTGCAAGGCACACATCTCTGAGGTGCCAGAGAGAAAGGACTTGCTTTTCAATAGAGCTGTGAAACCATAAGCAGTGAAGTGACTTGCTGGGGTGTTCTGGACTCCTTTGCATTTTGGAGGCTTGTGCTGTCAAGTACTTTTAGCGTGGACCGAGTCGCAGACCTTTACATGCTCCGCACTTGCTGAGGATGTTGTGTAAGCTCACCAGGCTCTGGAGGAAACAAGGACACTGCCTCTTACCCAGGGGCACGGGAGCATGTCGCTCTCTCCTCTTACCTCTGCTCATGCTATCCCCAGTCTTTCCACACAACACAAAGTACTACCAATGTTTGTTTGATGCAGCCAAGCAGAAATAGCCTTCAGTCTATTTTTCAAGTCTGCCTGAATTAAGAGTCTTTTTGCTGCTGATGCTGCAAGAGTCAGGAGCTAACCTAGTACAAAGTCACAGGCCCACAGGATGAACACTGGAGTTTATTACAGCTTCACCAACTTTGTGACAGACAGAGCCGACTGGGGCTTTTGTCTGTCTATCAAATGCACAAGGCTTGCCTTTGACAAAGCTAGGCCTCCTCTAATGAGTCTAGCTGCTGCTTCTCTCGCAGTAGCCTTTCCAAATCTGATCTTCAACCCTGCTGCCTCCTTGCCCTTTCTGTCACATGTTGTCTCCCCAAACCAAGGCCTCAACACTTGCTAATGCCTCCTTTCCACCATCCATGCCGATCCCATACCTCTGCCTCCCATGCCTTCCCACCTTGCACCTTCATCTGCAGGAAGCACTCCTGGTGCTGGCACTGTGTTGTGTGCTGCTGAGCAGGTTTCAGAGCAGGGGCCAGAAGCACCTTCAAGGATGAGCGAATATGGGAAGAGGAAATCAGCTGGCAGCGCCCATGTGCAGGGTCCAGATATGCTGCAGTTGCCGTGGGGCAGCTTGTACATGATGTGCAGGGAACCAGCTCCAAACCCCTCCCAGTTACTACAGTACCTTTTGGGGAATGTCCCTAGAAGCAGAGGTCCACCACCATCTGCTTAGGACTGCCTGTAGCAGAGGCCAAGCTCTCCACACACACACACCTTTACTAGGCTTGCCATAACTCTTCCATTGTAAGACCTTCAGGTGCTTATGACATTGTCAATGGCAGTTCAGAAAAAAACAATTTCTGTCTCAGGCATCTCTCTCAGTATCTGCTAAAACAATTCAGCAGCTTCCAAAAGTGAAGCATGGAGGAAATATTTGGGTTTTTTTTCCATAGCAATACAAATCTGGTGACCTTTTCCCTTAGAAAAGCACTATTCCCATATTTTGAAGCAATGTAACCTATGAAAACATGTCTAAAATTGACCCAATTATAAGCCTCTGAAGGAGGAAGGGAAGAGCAGGAAAATACACATACAAACACTGTTTGCTTTGCTGACTAGAAAAAGCTTTTTTAGCAGCTATATTTCTGGACATTTTCTTCTCTCTTGCTGCAGCTCTGGGATCTCTGGATCATGGATTTGGTGGCAGATAGCCTGTGTTCTCAATGGCACCAAGCAAGAGCAAGCTGCCAGATTGAAAAGCAGAGGGCAAAAGAGATGCACTCATGCAAAAGGAGAGAGGAACAGAGAGCCTGCCAGGGAAGGGCAGGTGGAGCAGGGCAAAAGATGGGATTGATCAGCAAAGAGCCTGGAGGCAGGAGTCAGTCAGCGGTACTGTGTACTGTAACTGCCTCGGCAGAAAGAACTAGAAACCCACACAAGGGAGAAAAAAACCTCCTGACTCTTCAGATGAACGCCAGAGAAAGAAGAAACTGAGAGAGAAGTCATAAAAGGGAGACTGAGTGCAGGCGTACAGGCAAATAAGAGCAATCAGAGAGCAGGATGGACAAGCAAGACACCAGCTAGATGCAGAGCCATAGTAAAAACTCAGACAAAGCTAAGACTGCTGATATGTTTAATTTCAACATTTCCTAGGCTCTGCAGTTTGGCTTTGCAATCACATAGTGCTTTGTTGGTGTCAATGCTTGCTGTGCCACACATACAGCTGCAGGGTTTCATTCTACGGCAGCTCCACTCTGGAGCACAACACAAAAAGGTCCTGACATGCTATTCAACGAACTGTGAAAGCAGACTGTAGTTTTAATGTTTCGGAGAGTACAAAGCATCCACTAGGAAGAATTCAGGAGTCTCAAGAGTACAGCATCAGACAGAGATACAGAAGAGCTAGGTTCAGTTCTTAGGTCTACTGTTGACATCCTGGTGTTGTCAAGTCACATACTGTGTGTTTCATTTCTCCCTTTCAGTACCACATAAACAAAGAGGAACAGAGATCCCACTTGAGATCAGGCCCATTTGCTGAGCCTCTGAATAGACAGCTAGAGACCTCAGGTGCTGTGAAGTCAAACTTGCTCATGTCTGTGAGATGCCTACTGTATGAACAAACAAACACACTCTGAGGAACATCATAGGTCTTATCACTGTATTTGTGACTGTGATCCAGTGAAGCTTGTGCTCTGAAAGCTGTTAAAACAATGAACCCATCAGGAAAAACAATCGAATAAAATATACAATTCAGGCTCCCCCACAAGGCAGGGGGGGTTGAGCCAGGAGCTGAGGGTGACCCCCATACAGAGCACAGCCCCACAGGGTCTGAGCAGGGCAGGCAGAGCCAGGTGCTGGTAACGGGGTGCTGCGACAGCCCCCGCACGGTGAGGTCATGGACCAGGACCAGAGTCCATCAAGGGGCTCCCATCAGAAGATGGGTCTGGAGACAAGGCTGAAGACACAGCTGCAGCATGGGTCCAAAGTCCATCCAGAGGCAGGGCTGGAGACAGGTAGTCCTGTGATGTAGCTCAAGCCAGGACTGAAGGCCCCAGGCTGAGCTGAAATGGGGCCCCTGGGCAAGGGGTGTGGGTGTGGGTCCCAGAGAGGCTGGTCAGGGCAGCTAAGGCCCCCAGGGCCCTGATCCTACCCTCTTCCACAAGGGGAGGGGAACACGGGGGAACGGAGCCTGAGCGACAGTGCCTCATTTGGGTCAGTACAACGCAGACAGAGATATGACAGAGAAGAGGTCCTCAGGCAGGATGCTGATGTTGACCACAGAATAAGCAGCATTTTGCACTGTGTGAGTTAGAGACTACCTTTTCCAGGGACAGCTCGCAAAAAATAAGCAAATACTCCTAGGGCTGAACTCTCTGTCACCACCAAAGATCATTTAAAAAAAAAGCAGCCAAACTCATGGGATTTGATCACAGCATGATGTCCTAGTCTACACCCTAGTTCACAAAGCTCTCCTCTTCCTAAACAGCTCCGGGACAACAAAGACAGGCATCTGAGTCTGGTGACAACACCAAAAGAAGCACATCCTTGGGACAGAGTCACCTCCTCTCTAATCTGCCAGCTCTAGAAAAGCTGATCCAGTTGCTGGTTTTCCACCAAGAAAAGCAGTCTTCTCCACTATAATCACAGTAACACACCTATGCTACTGTTGCTTGCTCTGTTAACTGCACTGACATCTGCTAATTGATTTATCTGATTAAACAGCCCTGTGTGGATGGGTGCGTGGCTTTCCAATGAGTACCTCTCAGGTTGGGATGAAGCATCCCTGCCATCTGGCCCTGATTCCATTCCTTTGTGTAACTGATTTCTCAAAAATCTTGTTTTCTAGGAAGTCCTCTCTAGTAACAGACATGTACATGGACATGTATATCAGCCCCATAACAAAATGTGAGACAGAGAGGAGGAGACTGTTACACAAGCACACAGAAGTCTGTTGAAGAAAACCCATGTTCAGGTGTCACCCTCCCACCCCAGTAGACATATGTTCCTAAACAAAAATTTCTATAAAGATGCACTAAAGCAAACAAGTGCTGGGACACCTGCCTTTACAAAAGATAGCATAGTATCAAGTGAGCCAAAAGGGAGCTTACACACATGCCCCAACTTCTCTGTGTATGCTGCTGCCAGAGCCAGAACTAGTCTAAAACATAGCTCGTGGACAGGATGGAGGGCTGCAGCGCTGCAGCCTGGCACATCACGTTGGTCTCTATCGTAAGAGAGCCATGTGGCTTTGTGAGCTGCACAGAGCGCGAGCCTCACAAAGAACCGATGGGGCTTAGTGGGGAAGCTTAAATTAGTGTAAAAATACAGCACTTGGCTTCCCAAGATTGCAAGGATTTACCTCGCCGGGAAACTGTAAGACCAATGACGAGGATGTATGAATTTCAGCAAGTGAGAAATTTTTCTTAAGGTATATATTTCCAAAGATCTAAATAAACAGTGAGAACACTTAGAGTAATAAATAGTGATTTACAACAGCAGTGACAGCAAAGTGATGGAACCACATAGACCAGTGCAATAAATGGTACATTAGTACTTAAAGTGAAGATACCCTTTTGCGACCCATCACTAAGGGCAATGATTTGCATCATAAAATCAATTTAAAATGCAACAAAGAGCTTTAAACTACAGCAGCATCCTTTTTACAGATGCCACTTTAACTGTGTGTTTTGTAACAGCTGTAGTATTGAATGACAGCCAGGACATGAAAATAACCAAGCACACAGCTTACAACTTGAGGCAAATGCAGTACCTAAGACTAAAGCCAAATGGCAGTACTTGCACAAACTTCCAGAAGCATTTGGGACTCTTCCAGTAGTTATTAATTAGCTTTCTTAAAGTACTATTAAATCTTAACAAAAGGTTTTTAAAGGTGACTTGAGTTTTGAAGTGAAAAAAAACTAAAAGAGGTCCAAAAATTGCTTGACTTGATATGCTGCAAGACTGTATAGACAAAAATGCTTTCTAAGGACACACCAGCAAGTAATTCAGCTACTACTGTCAAAACACAGATCAAGACTCTGACTTAAGAAAACAATTTTACATCAGATTGAGGATTTAAGCATTTTCCGGGGACAGGAGAGCCTCTTGACTACAACTGTGGGCACAGAGTGTTCTTAAAAGACTGACAGAAATGTTAGACACTTCGAAACACAAATGGTGAAAAAAAAACCTGTGCCATTTCTGGTTGGAACCTGGATTAAAAAAAAAAAAACATTCTTGCGTCAAATATTATGAAAAAAATTTAAAAAGGCCTCAGGGGGAAGGAAAGTGTATTTCTACAGTTACTGTCTAATCAGAGGTGGGATTGAGAACAGAGGGAGGGAGAAAGGAATTGGGTGGGCTACAGTGAGATGATCTCTTTAATAAGAAATAGACCATATTGTGACATTTCAGAGCCCTTGGGCTAGAAGACCAAAAGATCTGTCAAGAGAAAGGAATTCTAAGTTATACTGTGGATAGAAGGAAGCCTGAAAGTCAATCTAGTTAGCTTAAGACTACAATTAGCTTTGGAAGCTTTAAAAAAAAAATAGATGTAATTGACACATTCAAACTTCAAATACAGCAAGCATAACAAGCATTTGCTTCTCAGACAACATCATTTGAGAAATGTTGCACAGCATTATGGTCCTGAAACACAAATTAGAGATTGCCAGACCTTTTCTCTCTGAAAATATATTATCCTAATTTTCATCTTATTCAGGCTACCCTTCAATTCCAGGGAGACTAATGAAGAGGAAGCAAAGACCTGATGAGTTCCACGTGGAGACTACATTTATGAATTAATCCCAACAGGGAGCAAATAAAGCTTATTCCCAGAGCTCTCAGCTGGGACTCGGCACAATCAATTGAGGAATGGATAGTTATTTATGACTGAGGCTGTTTTGACTTTCAAATAAACATTTTAATTATTTTAAGTGCTACAACGGAAGTTAGAATTTGAGCCCTGTTTTAATTTTGATGCCAGCTATGCCTTGCTCTCCTCCCTCCTAACCCCAAACCACTCTGGTCATTATGATCCAGTTTAAATGATACTGATCTTCATGCCCATCACATTTGAAAGCACTTGCCTAAGCAAAATCCACTGGCCAGACAGTATGGGGAGAAGGAAGAGACTTGCTGCTTATCCGCAGCAACGAGGTCTGGGCCAGAGTTTCTTTATGCTTGTGTGAGGAAGGGGTAACTCTCTTTAGGAAGAGGATCCCCCAAAGTGGAACTAAATGCAAGGAGCACCCTCAAACTATGCTGGGCCTAAGGAAGCAGAGGCGCCCATCTCAGAAATCCCTTTGTGTTCTCTTTACACACCCTGATCCATCTTTGCCTGTTTTTACAAGCAATTTTAATAACAAAGTACTTATTTTTAACAGTTGTTTTTCAATTTAAGTGTCTGTACCACTTGAACTTCTACCTTTTCCCACGGGTTTAATTCAACAGGCTGAATGATTCTTCCCTTCCCATACACTTTAGTCATGCCAACGTCACATGGCATTTTCAACGGGCGCTGAGATAGGAACACTTGCCCATGCTTGTCTGTAAAAACCAGTTCCTTATTCTAACCAAGAAATGAACTGCTCAGCAAGAAGATTGCATATAGCAGCTCCTGGTGTAATGTGGCA
Source organism: Apteryx mantelli (assembly GCF_036417845.1). Classification (NCBI taxonomy): domain Eukaryota; kingdom Metazoa; phylum Chordata; class Aves; order Apterygiformes; family Apterygidae; genus Apteryx; species Apteryx mantelli. Next base: position 21,714,845 of record NC_089982.1, on the reverse strand, counting down.
CATCTGCATATAGCTTCCCTCGGGTCAATGAAGCTATACAAACTTTTGAGCAGGATTTTTAAGCTGGTATAGTCTCTTGATGAAATTAGAGGGACAATGGTGAAATTGTAACAGAGAGGCAGTGCTGACCTATTTTTGCTGCAGACCCTCCTGGAGCTGACTGAATTATGGTCTCACTTTCACTCCAGAAGTGTGCATGATGATATTTTGGTTCACCTTGCTTTCTGTAGGGAGACTGAAGAAAATGTAAAAGTTGTCACTAAAAGAGCGATTGGACATTCAGGCCGGTATTTTTCCTTCAGCAGGTACCAAGTCATATGGCACCCTCAGTTGCTCCCTCTCCCACGGATGTGAGCATGAGCCCTTTGGAAACTTTCCCATTATCTGTGTTAAACAAACAGGCACAACTTTACTGGCAGATTTGTCGACCATGGGGGGGGGGGGGAGGGAAGCAAAAAACAGAACACAAGCTAAAATTATTTAGTACCACAAGCAAGTACCACATTTTAGCTGATGAGTTAACAGCATTCTTCACAGAAAGTACATTCAGTTTCCTGACTATTTCAACACACACATGCTTGTGTTTTACTGCAGCATTTATCTTTCTTTCTAGTACATGGAGGCTTTGCCACACGAAAGAGACAAGATGGTTAAGAAAAAGAAGTGATTTGCTAGGGGCTTTATTTATTTATTTATTTTACTTCTCTGGCTTAAAGATTAGATGTTTTCTCTTGGTAAAGCTGGATATACCAACTGGCATTGGCTGTATTAAAATAAGGAAGAACCTCAATCAAAAAGCCTCTCCTAAGGCAAGCTTTCTTGTTAATATGCACCAACATGAAAGGCTTTCTTTTCATCCTATACAACTACAGTGTGTGTAAATTGCAGGGGGCTCATTGGCATAAATCTTGGCTGTGACCTCTGAGGTAAACTGGATTTACATTACTTTCTGACAAGAATTAAATGAAGGCCTTGTGGATATATGAACAGCCTTCTAGACTGCAACAGATGGGCATGAATGTGCTCCCTAGGCAAACTATCAGTGACATCTGTGTCCTCCAAATTCTGGTGGTCTCAGCCAATTAGCAGGCAAAAGGAAAAAACAAGTCAGCCTCTGCACAGCTACCCCAGCCAGAGCTGAAGCAGAAGTGCTTCTGTTTAGAAATGGGATCAGAAACAGCCTCCAGCAGCAAGGAGATGGTTATCTGGCTGGGCAGACTACAGAGGTAGCATTACAGAAGAAGCTAAAGTAATTAGATGGAACTGATATTAATATTAATACAGAACAAATTCCAGTCACAGTTAAGCCTGTGTAAGGCTAGAGTAACATCACTACCATGATAGATTCACTCTGATGTAATGGAGAACAAAGTTTTGCCGAGTGCTAAGAAAGCAGAGAAGGGTCCAAAGTGAAACGCAGCACCTAACCTGGCTAGCCCAAACATTGCAGAAGCCTAGCTCTAGATCTGTATTCAGACTAACACCATGTCCTGCTTTCTTTGTAGAAGAGTGAGCTAAGTATCCAAATGTTAATTCTGCCAGTACAGATCTGTGCTTAAGAACACTCCTCCTCTGGTGGATAAAGTCCAGGCAAATACTACATTCAACAGTGCCCTTACCTACCTTGTCCAAAGCTGAGATTAGTGCTTTGTGGAAGAGTGTCTAAGTTGTAAGCAGAACAAGAAAAGTGCTTTTATGTTTTTGTCTGTTAGAATGATGGTTGGGATTTTTTAGTGCAGCACAGAAACAAAACATTCCTTAAAGTTATTTTTATTAAAAAAAAAAAAGGAACTCCAGACCTTTATTTCAAAGCTAACCTTAATCACAGAATGTTGCTTGCATGAACTTTTGTAATACCAGCCAGGTTTTAAGGATGGCAGCGGGAGGTGAGGGGCTGATCATCCACGGAAAACTTTATAACAAAAACACAGGGCTACTGGCCACCTCATGGAGCTCATTAAATGAAACATTTGGGAGTCAACCTGATCACTGAACTATACAAGCTCCATTTTGCTAAATGTTCCCTGTATGAGATCCACATTTTTAGGCCATTCAATCTTAAGAGGAGTGACCAGACAAATATAAAATACATTAGAAAGTCAGTCCTCACGGCACATATGTTCCTAGATATTTCTCCGTCTTCCCCAAATTTTTAACCAATCTTTACACCCAAATTAAATATCCCTCCCATGATAAGAGCAGGCAGGATCTCTGGCTAAAACCAGATCTGTGATGGAGCCAGTGCTTAGTGCTGAACAAAAGCACCTGTTGTTTTGCCCTAGTAATGACTTTTCAGAGTGGCAATTTGGGCTCTTTCCCCTCATCATTGCTATCTCATGCACCACTAGGGGATGCAGAAAAGAGAATAACTGAGGGGCAGATCGATAAATTAAAAAGTTAAAAAAAAAGGAAGACATAATGAATTTGGTACAGCACATATTTTTAGATCAAAGATGCCTTTGAAGTGACAAACCCTTAATCCATAAACTACTGAAGCACTTCCTTTCTCTCCCAAACTACTTGTTGTCAAATAAAATGGAAGTTAAGGAAATTATCTTTATCTGAAAATGGCCAAAAGAAGCCATCACCTAATGACAGCCTTGTCAAAATGACAATTGGGGAAATTGTTAGGAAGGCGAGGCCGAAAGACTGGAGGAATAAGCTTGCTGTTTGCTCTAATCTGGTCAGGCAGGCCCCACACAATTCCAGTCAGCTTGCTGTGTGAAACAGCTAAGTCTTTGTCAATGCTAATAGGGGCTGGAAAGACTTCTCTTTCATGAATATGTATCACCACCCCTCCACGTCTACAGAGAAAAACCCTTCAAAACTGCAAAATAAAAAACAACCCACCAACAAAAAAATCCCAAAACAACAAAATCCTAAGCTGTGGGGCTGTGCAGAGTGAAAAACTACCAAGTAATGAAAGCTCACGTTTGGGAAATGGAGCCAGAAGGATCTTCTTCCCAAAGTCTTTCTTGGGGCTTTTATTTCCCAGCACACTGGGATGAGGCACTTCAAGTCTTCACTTGTAAGTATGAAAAAGCAAAACGACCCATTGGGGTGTATTATGTCCATCACTGTATATCAAGTATTTGTCTGAATGTGCTGCACAGGCATCAAAACCCTGGCCACACATACACGCCCTTGGGCTGATATGGCAGAGCCCCACATGAATGCCTGCTTACTTGTGGGAGGAGATCACTCGCGGCAGGTCTAAATGTTTCCACGTGCAAAGGTTTCAAGTCCAGGCACTGAACTGGTTTCATATCAGGATAACAAATTTCCTGTGAAGTTTACAATTAAGTGGCATTAAACATTATACCTGGAATCATCTTTATTAGTTACATACCACACGCTAATGCGATAAGAATGGGTTCCTTTACACGTAACAACACACCCAAGGCTTTCAAGAAGGGGCCAGTGATTTCCCAATGCTCATGTTAAAATGATTTTTGGAGGCATTTATGACCTTCTGCAAATAAAATCCTTCACAGCTTCTCAAATTAGACAGTCTGAATCACTGATCCCCTTGATGTTTTAGGGAGATATATATATATATATGCATATATATATATGCATACACATACACAATATTAATTCTCAAAAATTCTCAAGCTAAATCCTGTCAACTGAGGCTGATGTACAGACAGAAGATGCTTTAAAAGGATGAAATGGCTCAGAAACGCATGTCAGAAATATTGTCTCTCTGCAGGACCGATCCTGAAACTTCCGTAAGCCCAAACCTGTCCTTTAAATCAACGGAAGGACAGAAAGGGAAAGAACAAAGAATCGAACCAAGCCTATGCCTGTTTCAGAAGAGTCAAACGAATACATTTTAAGATATGGTGGATTTTCTCTCTGCTGGAAAGCTGTGACATCATTAAAACATTTGATAGTGTTTGAAAAGTTACCTTCAAATTTTTGTTGTTATCTTCTTAGCTTTGCTAAAGAGAAATCGTGGTGATATTACAAACTTCACTTTTTCTCCAAGTAACAAACAGAATATAAAAGTTTGACTTCCAGCAGAGATATCAAGACACAAAGCTCAATTTTGAGGGTTTGCAATATTATGCAACGTTTGCTGTAGACATTTCCATTTCGTTAGCATATTCTACTTTACATGAAATCCAGCAATGAATGCTGTCCCTGATTTAAGGCTAATCCTCTTTAAAGAGCTACAGGCTATATCACATGTGGCCACAGCCATGGTTATGCCATGGCTGAATCACTTTGAAGCCTATTGAACAGAGTTCCCTTGTGAGGCTACACACAAACCCATGAACTAATGCTCCCTGTGTTGTGAAATCCTACTGTTTTCATCACCAAGAATCTTAAGGGCTAGAACCTCCCTGCCCCCAAATAAGGGGGCTACACAAGGAGGAAGAAATACAAGGCTGCCCTCACTACCTCTCAGTGAGGATTTACAGCTAAAGCATACACACCTAATGTGGTACAAACACCTCGCTGCTAAATTTCAGAGAGCAACTGCTCAAAGGGAGGGTTACTGGAACAACACAAGGTAAAGATGAACCAGGCATCAGCTTCCTTTGGTAAAAGCTCTGTCTCACAGTTCAACTTTTTCAAGGCTTCTGAAACACAGCAGGTTACAATGGCTCAAGTCTTAAAGGATGACAGACAATATAACCCTGAATGGGAAAGAAACGGGAGATGCCAAAGTAAGAATATTTGTCAAAACAGGGTTCCCTCCCTTCTTTTTTTGTACCTACTCCACCTTAAAGCCCTGTTTGTGGAAAGACTCACATTTATTTCAGCAATCTTTTACACAGGAAATTATCTCCATTTAAACAGCGTAGAACCAGAGAGAGTGATAAGACTCAGTCCCTATGGTAAAATCTCATCCCTGTGAAGGCAATGTTTAAGTTGCTTGTTTTTAAAAAAAGCACTTCATCCTAAATGTCGAATATCCTACAAAATTTAGAACTGCCACTATATATCTGGAAGACAAAACCATATCACTCCTCAGGTGGAACATGTAAAGGAGTATCTAAATGGTATTTAGGAGGCTGTTTCAAAGTGCGCTGAAGTCATGAAGTTTCTTCTTTCAGCCAAATCATTTCTGTAAATTTTAGGTCAGTTGTCACAATTTTTACACTCCAATGGATTTACTTCAGAGCAAGAAAAAACAGATTTTAAATGCAGCAAATACATTTTATCATAAACTCTTACCAATTCCCAATACAGTATTAAAAATATTTGCCACTAGCCACTCTAGGTATTGTGATGCCTTTGATTATTGAGCCTTTGCTTATTTGGTGGCTGATATCAGGCCACCTTGAGAAAGTGCAGCTTTGGACAGCTTCCACAGCTCAGTTCTTTAGAAGGGGAAAGAGCAAAGAGCCCCGTACCAAACTGGTAACACAAGGCTTGTCAGCTGGGGAGAACCTACTTTCCTGAAGCGTAATCTTAGTAGGAAACCTGCACTAGTATTCCAGCTCTTGCAAAGAACACTATCAGGTCTCCTGATGGTCATAGCTGATCAGTCGGATTATAAAAGTTGAAAATCCACTGCTTGATTGGTTATAATACACCAATTCAAGTTTTCCTTGTTTACATCTTCAACTTTAGACCTGACATGAAAGATGGAACTTCCATTTCCCGGCATGCCATCTACTGCACAGACTCAGGCAAGGTGTCACACTGGACTACCAAGAGCAACACAGACTTCTCTTCAACAAGCGTCGATAACATCCGGTCTTGTTTAGCTTGTGAAATCTGACAAGGTCAAAAACTCAGATATTATAAAGAGTCTCTAGGACATATGTGAGAGGTTTACAGTGTATCTATAGGGGGGGGAAAAAAATGCCTAAATCACATACGAATTCTACACCGCTGGGAAACAATCCCTAACCATCTCTAGGTAAACTTAAAAGACTTGAAACATGATATGAATGGACCTGCTGTATTTCCATTTGACTGTATGGTCACAAAATTTATTTGTTCATGAATGGGGAGCTAGAGAGAGGTCTTCCTTATTTTGTGTAACCAATTTACAGCCTGCTTTACATGAACTAGACTAACTGGAAAACAAAAGAATTTAATTTACCAAGTCATAAATGGAATGCCTCAGATAGTCCCAAAGCACTAGCTTTTAAAGTCACTGGAACTTAAGCAGAAGGAAAAACTTGATGTGTATGCCAAATCTTTTCTCTTTCTAATTTGCGAGAAGTCTCACAAAATAACAAATGTAAGTCTCTACATTTCTAGCTGGCGTATACTTCTCCCTAAAACTAGAGGATCGAACCTTCCACTGATAAATCACTTCCATATACAGCTGAAGACAGAAGACCATCAAATAACTGAAAGCTGGACTCCCAGCTTTGGTAAACAAAGACAGCTCCAGTAGGGCTAACTACCAAATAAATCCCTGCTTTCTAACCACTTTTAAAAAACAGAGAGAGTTCCTTTATTCTACAGCTGTGAGGAATGAGCACAGTTGCAGTTAGCAACTGTGTACAGAATACTCATCCCCAGTGTGTTTTTCTAAGTTGCACGAATGATTTCTCATTTTCAGCTCCATTGAAATTCATTAAGACACTCTTCTCTGAGAAACACTCTGCTCCAAAATGCTTAGACTTCAGTCTTCATTCCAACTTCAAAAAAAAAAAAAGACAACGGGGAAGAGCTGACAATTCTTCTTATGGATCAGGGTTTAAAGATGATTTGTGTATAATTTTAAGCAAGGAGCAATTACTGAGTACCTGTTCTGTGGCACTGGACCTCCCTTACTCTTCTCTTTCCACTTCTTGTCCCCACTGCTCATGAAAGCTGGGATCACACATAGCTTGTCTCCCACAGAGTGCTGCACTGCATGAGCCTTCCTCCAAAGTCACAACCGTCAGTAAGAGGGGGCTCCAAGTAACAAGAAATGTCTCCACCTCTTTCCATACTGTCCCTGCTGTCCTTTTTTCTTTCTTGCCCTGGCTCTCTACCAGTTATTTACAGGGAACGTTGCCATCCCTTAGACAAAATAAGGAAGGAGATGCTGAAGATTCACTGTTGGGTCAGCTCAAGGTTCTTGCTGTGCGATGCCAACAAGCTGAAAGGGATCAGTCCGTTCCACCTCACAGCCTCTTGCTCGTGTTTACCTTATCCCTTGACATCCCATGACAGTGTGGTTTCACTGTCCTGCAAGTCATTCTACAGGCCCCAGTGACAAAACAAACACAGGTTGGAGAGAATGACCGAGGAGGGTAGGAAAAACAATCAAGAAGATGGCAAGAGGCAAGAACACCAAACAACAAGAGGGGCAGGAAGACAGAAGAGAAATTGAGATAGTACAGAAAAATAGGGGAGAAGACAGAGGGGGAAAAAACAAGACAGGTTCGGGTGGAAAACCAGAGGCAGATCATGAAGGTGAAACAGAAAGAAAACAAGAAAGTACTAGGAGTGGCCTAGACAGAGTCCATCTTGTAAGATACAGTTCTCCCCACTAGTCAAGAGAAGCGGCATCATCAGGAGTTGATTCAGGTCAGACGAGATTGAAAACAGAAGCATTCTTTTTCCTGAGTAAAGGAGGACTGAAGAAGTAAATAAAACATGGACGGAACTGCACTCCCTTTTTCCTTTGGAATACCTCCTAACTGCTTCATGGTGTGGAGCTATTTTTGGAAGCGGGATCCAAAATTTCAGTGAGTGCAACTCCTTCTTGTGCATATCTCTTCCCTCTCACGCTGAGATCCAGCTGACTATCTTGCTTTATATTTGGAATATATGTGCCTATGGTGGTTCTGTACAGATACACTACAGGTTGCTAAATACCATGTTTATTTGACTAGCCAGGCATATTTCTTCTCTATTTAAACGTGAGGCACTTGGCTGCTGCAAGGTAATAACAATTAACTGCAGAACCTAGCTACAGGTTGCTGCTTACTCTTTTATGCCTTTCCCAAATGAACTCTTGGAAGCTACCGCTGTTGTTATTACAGTTTATTTAAAGTACCACAACAAGCTCTTGCAATATTAAAATGGTAAATTCCCACTTAAAAATGAATAAATCAGAATCTTTGCCCTCTCAGGCAGAGGACCTGTTCAGAGCGCTGCAGTGCCTGGGGGACCCCGGGGAGGACACGGGGGCGAACTGGCTGCAGAACGGACCCTCCCTCGTGGCCGGGAACCCCAGCCCTGCCGCCAGGGCTGGCGGCCGTGCTGCAAACGGGCACACTGGCCTCGGGGGCGCCGGGGGGCACCGGGGCTCGGGCCCCCGCTCTGCCCGGCTCCGGGGCTGCGGGTTGCTCCAGGAGCCCTCGAGCAGCCCCGAGCGGCGCAGGGCCCGCGGCCCCCCGTGTCTGATCAAACATTGCCACCTACCGGCTACTGCACCTTCCGGGGCCTGCACAGGGCAGCCAGGAACTGCGGAGCGGCAACGGGAAAGCTATACTGTACATATTTCTGCTCCGACCATTTCCCAGTTAGCTGGGCTAACTTGAACTGGGTCAAGAAACGGGAAGTGAGATAGCCTGAGAGGAAGAGCAGCAGAAGGGCATAGCCTTGGTAGTTGAATCCAACACGCATGATATTCACAGGTTTAGGCAGTGAGTATTAATCCCTAGCATGGTCTACGCACAAGTAAACACATCCACCGGCCCTGGGCTTTAGGGCTCTAAAGCACTAATCAGCTCTCAGTAACCACTACTGCTCCTCCTCCTCAGCTCTGTGCATCCCTGAAGCGTGAAGGACCATTTCGAGCCAACTCCGGGCTGCCCAAAGAGCTGGCGGGGGCCCTGGGACACCCCAGATACAAGTTCAGCGCACATCCTGCCACGGAGCACGCCTGGGCCTGCGCGACACGCGCTCACCGCAACACAGTAGACGCAAGGCCTGTAATGCTGGGGAGAGTGAGTGAACAGACTGCAAGTCTATTTGGCCATGTGCCAGAGGGGCTGAACAAATGAGGGAAACAAGGAAAGGGCTGGGGTGGTAACTCACTCAGCTATTACATTTTTCATAGGCTTTCCACTAAACCCACTACATAAGCTGCACTTCAGATGTTTAACACATATGATATTCAGCACATGAATGCATTGCTTATGTCCCCTTGTGGTGAGAGTTCAACCTTGCAGAGTAACAGCATCTCCTCATACTCGCTTTTAAAACAAAAACCAACAATGCATTCAAGTGTACCACAGGTATTTTCTAATGCAAAGTTTGACATAGAAGGTCACGACTAAATCACAGCTTCTACTTCAGTGTTCACATGATGACACCATTAACAAAGCCACTGCACTAGGGAGCGAGAAGCCCACCAACCAGAAAAAGGTTACCAAAACCCCACTAATTCTGCTTACAGCTTTTACAAGCACGGTTCCCCTTTACACCTAAAACCGTTCTGTCACACGACTGGCAAGCCTGTGGACTACATCTGCCGTTTTGATAGCCACCTGTAAAAGTTTGGCCTTGGGAAGGAAGGAAAGAACCACAGCGAGATCTCAGCATCACTGAAAGCAGGCCAGACGCTGTTGAGCTAACAGGATGCAGATTCTTTCATAATACTCATTTAAATAGCAGAGAAAAGTAGAAAGTGTCAAACTTGTCCAGGCTACCTATTAACTAGCCTCATATCTTGTCTCCAACCATAGGTCTGCAGAATGGCTTTACACAGCAAGAGAAACAGAACTACAAAAGAACATGTTTCCTAAATACCTGAAAAACATTATCTGTCTATCACAGAATTCCTGACTTATAATAAAGGTGGATCATTAAAAGCCTTGCCAACAGCTCAGTGTGCCAGAACATGCAGAAAACCATTACAGGAATGTTTTGTTAAAGTTTCATCTATTTTTTTGTTGACTTCAGTTCAGTGAAGTCACTGGCCACTCCTGGAAAAGACAACTTAGCAATCCACTAACTATCCTTAGCAAATACAGGAAACTCAGCTACACCTGCTGCTCCTTTAGTTGTCCATCTTTACATGGGAAGCTGTATCGCAGAAGAAGTAGGTGGGAATAGCTGCTGACCTTCAATGCTACAGCACAAACTGCCAGTCAAGTAACTACCAAATATGTTTTACAGACGTGTCAAAACAAATGTACCTCTCAATCACCATAAAATGGGCACGCTTTCTATCAAAATCAAATTTGTCAAATAATAACATTCTACTGCGTGTATCATCAGTCACCTTTAATATTTAAAGCCTGTAGATTTTTCTGTGGTACTCACTGACAGGGCTTTGTCCTATGAACATCACTGAAATCAAAAGGTAACAGTTCAACTTGATAACAAGAGAAACTCTTTTAAAAAGCCCACGTGCCTCAGAAGCAAACCTTCTGCACAGTCCAGGCAAAGCAACAGGGATGACAAACTGAATCTCTGAAAGGAATCAAAAGTCACTCGAACTTTATGTTCTTCCACAACAGATAAAGAATGGCTACAGGGCAAGCCAGGGGGTGAGGGGGAGAGAAGTTTTGTGCTCAGCTAGCCAAAAAACAATTAGCTGGGTTACACCCCCCCCACCAAAAAATTTATAAATAAATAAATAAATAAATATATAAAAAAAGCCCTGTCCTTTCACTCACTAACTCAGAATACACTTTATTTCTTATTGCTTTCTTTTTAATACTCTTATTACCTAAGATGAACTTTCTGAAAAGAGAAAGAAATATATCTGCCTTCAGTGACTCTCAGGTCTTCAAAGCTGATCATGACTGAAAGCAGTTTAAGAGGTCCCAGAATTTTCCACTTTACAGATTTATATATTTGGGATCTGGAGTTATCCAAAGCCTTAGGAAATCAGACCAAAGTTTTTGGCCTTAAGAATCGGACCAAAGTTGTTAAAACACAACACCACAACAACCGCCCCCATCTCTTAACTTACCATAACCACCCATTACAAATATTTAACCAGCCCAAACAGCTAGCATCTCTAATATGTAACTGATATCCACACAGAGAAGCCACACTGGACATGATAAATAAGCACCACAGCACATTGGTATCAGAGGAAACACTCATTTAAAGTAATGGGCATTACTCTTTTTAGTACTTCCTCCTCTCTTACAATTGGTAAGGCAATGAATACAGGTGTCTTAAAAACAGAGCCAGTCAGAAGACATGAATGGAAAACATGGCTCTGCTCCGTCTTTATTTACCCACCCAGCACTCCCTTTGTAATCCAAGGAGAAGCTATGTGTCACTGGCTGTGCAATCTGGCTTGTGCAGGTTTCTATTCCCAAAGTGACTGAGATTTCAAATTTACCTCGATTATCAATTCCAGGAAGCAAAGTGCCTTTTCTTCCCAGTAAGTAAAGTGGGTAAAACCAAATAGGCCTTGTAAAAAAAGCACAAGGGAAATGTTGACATCAGCTCACCTGGCTCAAGCCCCAGTGTCTTGTGCACAACACAATGCTGCCCAGCCCTACAAGCTTTGGGCATCTATTTGCAGTTTCCCTTTTTGTCTAAAGAAATCCTCCCCTCCCCCCCCAAAAAAAACCCCCCCCACAGGAATGAACTCTAGTAAACCAAGTAACTATTACTGCAGTAAACGCTTAAGACTACACCCACAAATATGAATGCAAAGAGCCTGAGTCTTTTCTCATACAAGAGGAAACCTGGAGTCGTTTTCCTGAAGCTGGTGGCATTCCAACCAATGTAAAACTTGCAGAAGAAAGGAGCATTAAATCCAATTCCTGTCATCTCCTGTATGAAGTCATGTAGAGCTGTATTTAATTCAAAAGCTAGCAAGAAATACGCAGTTAGTATGAGGTTACATAACCCTAGAAAAAAAGAAGAGAGTACTCACATAGCTCAATAGCTACCGGTATCAAAATAATTTGATCAAAAAAGATCTGGCTCTCTCACAGCACAGAAGTCTTGAAAATAGGCTCTACTTCCGGGAATGAAAGGCGAGGAGGAATTACAGCAATCAGCATATGCAATAAATGGAATGATTGCACAACTGTGGGTTTTCCAGAAGAAAGCAAAGCATTTTTGTGTGAACATACGTGCCCAGCCCAGATTGCTGCAAAAAAAGCATTCTAGTAAGTGAGGAACTTTACAGAATCTGTTTTCATTATCCGCTTTTCAAAATGATTTCTTTCAAAACAAAATATAACCTTGTTTTTCAGATGTAAAGGGAGAAAGACATGTGCAACAGAGAGCTTTTATCTGCACCCAGACTATATTGTATGAAAACAATTGCCAAAGAAATTAGCAAACTAGCACCAATTTCCCCGTTTATTGACTAAATAAAAAGAACCTGTAAATGAAGTTTATATGGACTGACACAAACCTTTTATAACCTAAGCCAAAGCAATCAAACTTCCTGTACTTAAGACACAACACCTTTTTTAGTGCCAATGCTACACAAATATACATGGGGGGCACAGAATAGTCTAGGATTAAGGTTGAGATCAAAACTTGTATTCTACACTCTGCCTCTGGCATGTGTATGGGAATAATCTTACTTATTAAGAAAAATTAAGCAGCTGAGAGAGGATTGCACATTTTTCCTATTAGACATATTTCCTATTAGGTAAGGGTGCCCTAGGACTGCCAGTTTTCAGCTCAGCTTAGATAAACAGCCAAGAGAAGACTAGATTTTTACCAAAGGCAGGTCAATAAAACTCAACAACTTTTGCTTCAAGCAGAACAGAATAACTGAATAGTTTATTCTTGATTATAAAACATTATCAAATAACTGTTATATTTAAAACATTCTACTAACTAGTGTTTGTTACCTTTCAAAGGGTTAATGTTTTGGGAGTCTGCAATTGAAAAGATTTTAATTTTTCTGAGATCTGGACCTGCAAACTCAGGCTCACACACTTTGTGGCATCAGTGTGACTACTCATGTAGTAAAATGCTCACAAACACAAGATTTTTACACATCTGTATAAAATCCCAGATAGAGCTGAGACTATTTTTTCCACTTATACACTGTAATAGAAAAACAACTGTATATTTTCAGAGAAGTCATGTAAGAATTCCCTAGTACCTGGAGAACACAGATTGATTTTTCTTCCCCCCAAATGCAAAACTGGGCTGAATATCCCATGCGGTTTTAAGAAGCACATGTGAAAAACACAGTCTAAGGAGTACACGGGCTGGGAACTGAATAGGCATTGAAAAACCACGCCAAGGACACACACCTGCTTCCCAGGACACCTTATGTACCAAGGGATACCAATATGGGTACACTGCTCCATATTTACAAACATCCCACAACCTGTTTCCTTCAGCTTGAAATAACAGAAATAACAGTGGTAAAAACAGATAAACAAGAGGCTTTGAAGATGACCTTGAGGAATCAATCACCTGGTTCATCCCTCCATCTCAAGGCAAGATCCCCAGGGTCTTTAGCTAAGTTCACCTCCCGCGTCTCCAGCAACAGGCACCGCACGCAGCGGTGTTTTTACGCAGCCTGACCCGCGCCGCTCACACACGCTGCTTCCTCACCGCCTAGCCGTGGTGCTTTAAGCCCTTTGACCCTGCTCCTACTACAGAGAGCTTCCTCCGCGTATTCTGCCGCCTGCATTCACCGCTTTTAACGTGTGTGATAATCCGCCACGCTCAGGCGTCTCTCCTGCGCATTAAAAAAAACCCCAACCGCCTCCTCGCCTTGCCCCCTCCGCTCGCCCTGAACGGCGGCAGGCGCCCAGCGCTGCCCACCGCTATGTCAAGCCTGGGCGCCGAGCGCGTACCGAGCTGCGGCTTCGCCCCGCGCTCGCGCTCGGCCCCCGGCGCGCGGCCGCCCGTCCCAACCGCCGCCGCGCGCGGCCGTTGGGGCCGTTAGCGGCCGTTGGCCGCACTGCGCCGCTCCCCCCCTTCCCTCCCCTCCCCTCCCGTCCGCCCGCCCCCTGCCGCGAGCCGCGCCGCGCCCGCCGGGCTTTGACGACCCATTTCCCAGCAGCGGCGGCGCCCGGCGCCGACAGCCCAGCCCAGCCCGTCCCGTCCCGGCGGAGAGGGCAGGGAGCACGCAGGACGCCGGGCGCCCGCTCTCCGCGCACGACGGGAGGCGGCCGGAGGCGCCGCGCCGGACCCCGCACCGGCGGCGGGCAGGTGAGAGGCCGGGGCCGCCGCCCGGCGGGGCGGGGCAGGACCGGGCAGGACCGGGCAGGTTGCAGCCCGCCGCTGCCGCCGCCGCCCCGGGTGGGGGCGGCCACGGTGGGCGCAGGCCGAGGCGGCGGGCGCGGGTCCGCGGCGCGGCGGCCGGGAAGGAGGCGCCCTCCCTCAGCCGCGCCTGGGCTGGTCGCCGCTGCGCGTCCCCTTGTCGGCTGTGGCTTGTCGCGACTGCGCGTCCGGCCCTCAGCAATGCTGTCCGGCGCTGGGGAAGGATGTCCCGGCGGTCGCCGCTGGCTTCTGGGAGCCTTGAAGGGATTCACAAGTGTTTGCGCTGCGCACTTGTAACATCCTCAGCTGTGCAGTCTGGCTTTGTGGATGCTTTCCAGTCGAGGCACTGGATGAGGCTTTGAGGTCAGCTGGGGCTTTGCAGGAATTACTGATTTAGGTAATGGCCTTGGCATCTGAATTATTCTGGGAGTTTCCATCGTCAAAATACTTGTAATTGGCACCATGAGAAGCTGCCTGAGTTTTGCAGCTGAAATACCTCAGAGCGGCATAGATTCATGTTCGAGGAGTCTGGTTTGTGCACACAGGGGATGAGGAATGAATGATAGTTTAAGCATATACTCTTGCAAAAATGGTGTAACTACAACAAAGATTATTCTTTAAACAAAATTAAGTTTGCAGAAAGCAAGCACTACGAAATCAGAAGTAGTTTGCCTAGGAAATGCTTGTTTTCCATGTGCAGCTGTGTAATGTACAGTGTTTATTTAGGTACAGTGTTTATTTAGGTGTGCATGCCTTACTGTCTAAATTAGACACCTGAGTCAGTGCGCAGGACAAACCTGCCTGGGGATGAATCAAGGCTGTAAAAGAGGCTGTTGTCTGCTGGCCTCCTGTGTAATCTCTTACAGGTAGTGGAAGATACTGTAGTGATCGCAGTGTAGGATTTCAGGAGGACAAAAAGCATAGCTGTGTGCTTTAAAGCAATGATGTAATGTCCTTGAAAATCATGTTCTGCACCTCCCCTCCCCCAGCATTCATGGTCATTTAAAATGAAAAGCGGCCACAAAACAGATGTTATTCTTTTTCTTGGTATTCAGGTTGAAACCCTATGTTCTAATTTGTGGAAACAAACTGGCAGAGCAGTCTGAACTATAACTCGCATGTAGAAAGTTAAAACTCTTGAATAAATTGTTTGTTAAACACTCAAACAAGTTGGAGCCCCAAGGGCCTCAAGTTAGGTATCCTCGTTCTTATTTCTCTGTGTCATTCTTCTGTATCTAAAAAATGGGGACAATGGTAATCCCATTCTGAACATTAATGCTTTGAAGAAATTAAGTCCTCATAGTGAAAAGCACCATAAAGAGCATGAGGAAAATTAATATAACTCCATCTCTAGAGAGTATTCCAAGAACATTCAGTTAATAAAGCCTACAGGAGTTATACAACAAATCCAGCTGATAGACTAATGTTGAAGTTCGCTTACTAAAACAAATTTCTCTTTTGCACACTGAAAGAGAGGATGTTGAGAGAAGAGGTGAGGTCATGATCATTTGACTCAAATGAAGATACAGGCAACATGAGGACAATGGGCTGCATTACAGCTGCAGGAGAAATGTTGATTTTAATGAGAGGAAAGCTTCCTTCTTCAGGTGGAATTCTTGAAGTCTTTCTCCTGTCCAGTACAATCCTTTTGTTCTCTAGTACAATCTGGCAAATAGAAACTCCTTCAGGATTTAGATGAAAGTCTGTTCCGTCCTACTTCAATAAACTTCTAATACAAGACTCGGCAACTGGGCTCAGGGTGCCTGAGATGGCATACGAGTAGATCTTGAACAGAACACAGTGGTCTAGGAGCTGCTGACATCCAAGTTCAATGAGGGCTGCTGTATTTCTGAAGCAATCTGTGACACTTTGCCTCTCAAAGGCAGCATTTGCCACTGAACATATCCTGACGTACCACTTTTGGAAATGTTCCTACCCCTTCTCTAATTAATACACATCACCATTTGTAAAATTTAGAAAAAACTGAAGGAAGACAGTATTTTGCATTGATGTTATATACAGTTATGTACTCTACAAATTCCTCAGAATATATTTCTTTATATTCCTGTCTGTTTTTTGCCCAGCCATGATGCGCTTTAGAAATAGATAAAGGAACTAATGGGAATAGAACATGTTTTTAAATCTGTATCAAATTCAGCCCAAGTCTTGAGACTGAAAACTCTGCAGACTGTTTTGTGAACTAAGTGAAATGAGTTGGTTTTCCCCTTTGAACAAAGTTGACCTCATATAACACATCTCACTTCCTATCGCTGGAGCAAAACAGGAAAGTGGGGAACTAAACACAGAAAGGGTCAGGCTAAAGGGTCAATCTCTAGCTTACAAAGGTGCTTCCAACTAATTGGAGTCGAGGAATACTAGTAGAATGAGTAACGAAGACTTGTGCCACTGCAGCTTGTCTTGTAGATGATGGTTATTCCTTAATAACCTGCCAGCAGGGTGTCTGTTCATACTTTTGTCAAAAGCATAATGATATTTTCTGATTTGGTTTAAAGGGAGATCTACCTGAAATTTGATGTTTCTCTAATCATCTAAGCTTCGTAGAAGCCCTATTGTAGGCTACTTAAGAAAGTAAACTAAACTTTAGCCAAACTTGTGTCAGAAATGTTGCTGTTATTGTGTTACAAGTCTAGAAGGAAGAGAATTCTAGGTTTCACCTAGACAGAGCTGCACTGATACACCATTCACTGTGTCTACAGCTTACAAAAAGCAAGCAGTGATGATTCACCTAGCCATAAAACAGAACAAATTGAATTGTAAATTGCTTCTCATAATGATTCACTGAACAGAGCTGGTGAGAAAGTTCAGAATCAGTGTGACATGTTGGGAACTCACTGAGATCTAAAAGGAAAAACATTGCTAACGTCTGCCCTATATGACTCCATTTAAATGGCTACTTGTTAATAATGCAGTTTAATAAGATGTTTCTCTGGTGAGTAACTGACAACTCATTCTTGGGTTCCTACTATAATTACCTGGTCTTTTCTTTTTTTAGACTAAGTTTCAGTCCAGGAACTACCCCTTTTAAATATTTGGCATTCATGTATAGAGCACCAGACTGCAATGTTTTCTAATGTATCTCATATATTTTATTGGGATGCAGTGCAGTAACTCAGACTTTGGAAAAGGATTTAGTTCATAAGCAAGTACCTCCATGCTGCATTTGAGAAGCTTTTAAAAAAAAAAAACAACAACAAAACTTATTTGTTAGTTCTATGGCACTTCTCCACTAGATTGCTGGGACGGGGATTTTCAGATAGGCAGTGAGCCAAAAGTGAAGTAACTAGAATTGGTGACAATTCCTGTTTTAGGTCCCTCTGAAATTCCAACTTTTGAGTTCATTTTACACACTGTCACATCAGTCATTCTAAACACTGTATTTTGTATTATACAAGAGGTAAAATGTGACTAAAGATACAACATGTTGCTTTTTACAATTTTGAAATATTACTGCCTACAGTCAGACTGCACTTGTAGAAGGTACTTGTCTGATATCTTCTAGTCAAAGGAATACACTGTAAAACAGTGTGCACACCATCATAAATACTGCTACTTAATGCTCTATTATAGGTCCATAGAACAAGTCTTACTGTATTTCATTCCCTCTAAGTGACATATTTCTTCCAAAGATAAATCTACATGTGAGATCCTTATGAAGAACTAGTTGGTGGCAATTTACAGTCATGTATTTTTTCAGAGTTCTCAAGTGCTACCTAATGATCGCAGTAGATATGAGATGGCTATCAACCTCACTTTATATAGCTGGCAAGAGTTCAGCACAGAGCGATCTGTCATTTAGCAGTTGTCACCACTGTGGAGTCTTTGGCAAAGTGATGGGAAATGATGATAGTCATGGACAGGGTATGTTCTACTTCCATGTCTTTGTTCCAGTAGTTTCATTGTTTGCTGTCATTTCTTCATAAATACACAGGCACTAAACAATAGCATATAAAGTACTTTAATGCCAGTCTGAAGTAGTACCTTTTTTTTTTTTTTGGTACTACATTGATTCCATGCTCTGATTTTACTTCTTTCTTATAGTTCTGAGGACTCATTTTCATCATGACCTCTTGTGAAGAAGCTGAAACTGAAGAAACAGTAACATGTCTCCACATGACTTTTTACCATCCTTGCCAAGAAGACAAGATGATGTTTCGTTGCCTGAATTTCCATAAGCGAGAACAGGTCAGGGCAGGTGAAATGGCTATGTTCGGCCGCGATTCTAACATCTGCCGTTATAACTTAATGGACTCTCGTGTTTCTCGGATTCAGTTTTCTTTGCAGTTTTACAGAAAACTTAACAACTCAGAATTTTGTTTTGAGATAAAGAACATGAGCAAGAAAACAAAGCTGACTGTGGACCACACTGAACTGGGTTACTTAAACAAAATTGACCTGCCATGGAAGTGCATCATTTGTTTTGGGGACTACCAGATCTTAACAGAAATGCAAGAAGGAGAGTCTATGGATTATTTTGAGACTCACTTACACTTGGCTCAAATGCCACTCTTACAAGAAAGATGCCTGCCATCACTGCAACCCGTACCTGAGAGTGGCATTTTCCCTTCTTTGTTTCTTTCCCAAGACAAAAGCCCAACAGAGATTGATGAAAATGAGTCATACTAGGCGGGAAAACGAGGCTGGATCAGATTTTGAACATTTGAAACTTGCATGACTTCAGGATTTGAAATCATGTAGTCCTTATTGCTGTTACATCAGTCCTCTTAGCCTTTGTTTTCAGGATGGGTGCACAGGAACTTAGTTGCTTCAACAGAAACAGGCTCCTGCCCCTGTCCTTTCTTGGGCATGTGTGCTGTCTGATCACCACTGTTTGTCACATCAACATGGGGGAGACCCCAGTTTATACGGCCACTAAAGTCCCCAGAAACAGATTCAATTCTAGAACCAGGGCCACATGCTCCAAAAGTATATTCAACAGTGCTCATACAGAGCATGCAGAACAGTGTTCTAGCCCCAACACTGGGTAGCTGAGTAGGGATGTAGTCTCTTGTTGCATTTGTTATATTTTGTGCTATGTTTTTGACATTAAGTTCTGATCAGTATTTTCAAGTCTAGATCATAATTTCCCAGGTTTTACAGCTTAGAGACACTTTGTCAGCATCATCCTTTTTACTTATCATTTTTATTAACTTTGCAGAAATTTTTCTTCTATTTTTACAATGGATTAAAAAATAAATATTTTTGCACTTTAACTGCTTTTCTTGTTAATGTAAATAACCATATACAATGTCAGTGATCATGTTATGTGAATATCCAGCTGAACTTTGTAGTAAAAGCATTTGGTTACTCAGTAAGGATTTGTCTTCCTCTACAAATATAATCTGAAAGCACTTATGTGAGCAAAATAACTCCTAGGACAATTCAGATAAGAAATTATTTTTACTGGCAATATTCTGGGCTTTCTGAAAGTGACACTGCTCCAAGATAAGAGCTGACTGAAACATTTTCAGCAAGTCTTCTTCCCCACCTCGCTTACGATTTTGTTTTCAGTTAACATTTTTGGTTAAATACCCAGCACTACTCAAAAATTGTTTCAGTTAAGTATGTCTTTGTTAAGGGCTTAACATTTCATTGGCGCTTCCCTCCATTTTGTCAAGTTATTTTAGGTTGTTTCAAAGACACATAGGAAAGAATAAGAACATACATAAGAGTTACCCATGTTATCATCAAGCATTATATCTGCTCAATAACTTAATTATCCTAAACATGCAGTAGATCACTCTCCTGCCCTGTACACTAACTACTTCCATGTACACAATTGTACAGCACTGAAGAGGTGACAAAAGTTTACCTCAACCACGTATCTCTAATGATCCAAAACCTACCTGTCAGGGGAGTCCTGGGATAGGGTTTACATTTTAGGTGCCCTAGACTATTCCTTTTATCCTCCTAAACATTAGGAATGCATTTCAACAATAATCGTTACGAGTACAAGAAAGCCAGAAGTAAACTGAAGGGAGAATTACACAGCATAACCTGAGATTAAGGCAAACAACTACAAGAGAGAGCAGGTCACTGGAGAGGACAATGAGACCCAGACATAGGCTTATGGAGGATTTCATTAGTCTGTTGGTCTCACCCTTGCCAAAAATGCCTTGTTTCCCATATTTTCTACTCTTTGAGCCAGCCTCTGATACTGATGTTGCTTACTTAGCTTTTATAGTCTTCATCTTAAATGTGCAATTCAATTCATTTGTGATCTCAGCACCACCTCTACCACACACCCAACCCCTCAGCTTAGCTTAACAAACCTTAGCAAGAATTGCCATGTCACCAGTTATGTGTGCTTTGGGTTGCAGATTTTCAGTAGTTGTTGGCTGCTTGGCTTTTAAATGCTTTTGACCTGAGTCTTCCTGCTCTTTAATTAGACAGAGATGCAAGTAACTGCAAATACAAGCTGTCTAGAAAAAGAAAGCAAGATGAAAGCACAATCTCACACAAGCTCGTACATATATAGGCTTCTATCTGCAATCAACCTCTCATAAAATGCATAGTGTCTGAGAGAGGAGGGAGTGTTTGTTTTGCATACCCAATAAATGGCGCTGTTCCTATTAGTGCTCTTAAGTTATTAGCAATGACATGCAAGTTCTTGTTTTGTACTGCTTTGGATTTCAAAAACAGATTGCTAAAACTACCACTAAGCAGTAGTAGTATTATGCAATTTCTATTCACCGGCCCTGTCACATAGGACATTAATCTATGCCAGTAGTCATATTAATTGCTTCCATATTCTGTGCTATTATCTGCAGAAAAAATGACAACATCAGTCTCAAGTTTTCAAGTGCATTATGTAAGCAGAAGTGTCTACACACAGTACCTACTCACCTGAGAAAATCTTCTGTCTGTTCTGCAGAGTTCACAGTGCTGCATCTCGTTGTACATTCTGCATTCACGCTGACTAGAGGGACTCTGGACATCCATAGAACTGGGGTGGAATGTTGAATAGACACATCTCCAGGAACCTGGAGAAAATATTCATCTTGGGAATAAAAAAAAAAAACAGCAACAAAAAAACCCAACCCAATGCTTTCCAAACCCTAATCATTTCCAAAACTATATTTAGCTGGGTAAGAACCAACTGTAAAATACATACAAAAAATGATTCCTCTCCTAGGAGAATCCTATCACTATGTTGATTCAAACAGCAGGTGTATTAGTTTGACTCAAAGAGGAAAACAGTATCAGTATCAAGTGACTTGAAAAAGTATTTCATGTTGAAGCTCATTTTCTGGAAGATGTCCTGGCTGAAGAAATCACTGAAGAGCATGACAATACGTTAAGAAATAGTGCAGCGTAAGAAAAAAGTCCAGTTACTTTTGCATGCAAAAATGCAAGCAATAAATACATTACAAGTGCAGGTGAGGGCACAACATTACACAGATGTGTAACCATCAGCTTACAGCCATCTTTGTCCCCATGCTGTGTCCCCATTTGGCTACTATTTCACTGAGAGCAGCTGATGGCCATGAGCGTGCAGCCAGCCACACACAGGTTGAGATACATGCCTGGAGAAAGTTGCACTGCATAAAATTCTAGATAAATGAGAAGCTGGCACTGATGGTGTTGAAATTTTGAGGCAGTTCATCCAGGAGTCATTTTGACACATGGGACAAAGCTGAACGGCTCTTAAGGGTTCCTTAAAACTGTCTGTTTGCAGCTTTTAAAATTGTGAGTACTTGCTCTGTTCTGGAAGTCAGGGATCATCTAACTAAAGGACAGCATCAGATGCACTACTCATATACCAATTTTGTAGCACTTTTACCTTCCTATAGCTTGGTTGTCTCATGATAAGCTACACTGCCTTCCTCGCTTTGCCACTGCTGAAAGCCCTCTGAGCCTGACTAAAAGCTCACTGGAAACATTCCCACAGATTTCAAAGGTTTTGGACTAGGCATTTAATGGAAATTGTGAAAACTTAAACAGTTGGCTTTAAGGTCCTCTTGCATATGTCTTAAGGTGCCCTCACCAGAGTTATTCTGAATTTGTATCATCACTGAAAACAGCCTTAAGTCTAATACTTACATAACTGCAAAAGATGAAGAGACACTCATGCTTAAAAAAAAAAAAAAAAGTAACCATAAAGGTTATACTTTTCTTGCTTGATTTAGCCTATTCACACAGGTGCCTTGAGCTATGCTCAAAAAACCAGCACAGTCTCTCACAGCACTGATGATCACAGAAAAATAATAAAAAGGCTTACTTTATTATGATTCCTCCCAAAGCCTTAAGAATGCTCTAATTTTCTGTAAACAAATATAAAAAAATCACCACAATTGAGAAATTGTAGTCACCAGTTCTATAACAGATGTCAGTCAAGAAAATACTGGAAGGGACACACACACCTGATGAATACCTCTAACAGTTATTAGTTGTTAATGATTGTCTGCTAACATAAAAAAATATCAGTTACATGTTCTTAGTAAATCTGGGCACTTTTCAAGTAATTTCAAGACCTTAAAGACATTGTTGCATAGAGCTGTTCTTCAATGTAATCTCATATCTAGAACTAAAATAATTTATGTCAAAATAAAACCCCAAACCAAAACCAGGCAGACATGATGGGAATGGATTTTGACAGAACAAAATGAAAATATTTTTTTCATCACGCAGTACTTTTCTATCACAATTTCCATTGTCTGCGTTATAGAGCAGAATATTTGCACGCTGCTTCTATGAACTTTCATAGAAACCTTTCTGTCATTAAATGTAGACAAGCCATTTCAGATAAAATAAACTTTCAGTGAAGGAGAATCAGCTGTTCAATTTAAGAAAAGTTTGGGTTACTTTGAATGATTGTGTATAACCTGAGAGCAGATGCAATCTTCACTTTCAAGTCTAGGTTTATTGCACATGCTTTAATAATGTGCCTAACTCAGTAACTTTAAGTTTATTAATGTCATTGCAAATCACATCAGAGCATTTTGCATGAACCATACTGCAAGAACAAGCCATGGTAACATACCAGGTGAAAAATACAAGCAAGAAAACAGCTACCTGCACTTTGATAAATTAAGAATAATTTCTATAGAGATCCTAGTATTAATACATGAAGTATCATAAACAAATAGTAAATCATTAGCAGAACACAAAGCTGTGTATTAAAAAGAAACATTTTGAAAATGAAGTTTTGAACATGATACATATCCAGCAGAGACATACTAAGAAAATATCTGACCATGCATTTTTGCAATAATGGATGAAGAAAAGTATTTACGTAAGATTCACTTTCACAACGCAAACTATCATGATTTCTAGAAGTCAGTAAAATTTGTTGTCATGAGTCAAGTACATTCTGATCATCTATGACACTTTCATTACTATGTATCTAGGGGCTATTTCATTGTAGAAGATGGTACAAAGGAAAAGAGAGTGAAAATGTATATTTTTAAGAAAAGTAGATGGATAATTTGATGTCATTCTTCAGCAAATACTCTCATAGGCCTGATCCCTTAACTTACAATGATTCTTTCAGCATTTTTTAAAAATGATTTTAATGCCCATTACACAGCCCTTCCACTCTGAACAGAAAACCCTGTTTTTCCTTTACATTGACCACATACTCATTTCATCCTATTGACTTGAATCAAATTTACTGTTGACACGTATCAATTCATTGAAAGACCACCTTTGGATGAAACATCTCAACCATCTCTGGATTACAAATAAAATTTACCTACGGTTTAGCTTAAGGTGATTTCAAGGAGGAAACTTAATTGCCATAATATGAAGTGTAAGTTTTGAAATTTACTCAGCTGTTCATAGAAACAGGTCTTAGCCCCACAAAAAGGGAAGCAGGGGGAAATCAAGTTTACGAAGATTTTAATCCAAGGAAGACAGTCTGATGTTGAACTGTATTATTTTTAGGTGGTTATTATTTTTAGTATTGTTCCAAATTCAGGCACACAGGAAATACAGGAGAATTAGGCACCTGGGAATAGGATGCCAAAGCCAGCAAAGTTAATAGGAAGCTATGTAAGGTTGCCAATTGAAGTAACTCGGAAATGCAATATAACTGAAACCTTTTGCTTTCCAGAATTTAGATCTTAGATCCTGAAGGTACTCATTTTGTATCTTCCAGATGATCAATGTGAATTCTCTACTCTGCCTCCTTGATCTTTTTTCCTGGAGACTGCTATTAGTCATATACTGCAAACTTAATTGTAAGAAATATTACATGCAATAGGACAGGTAACACTTTCTATGATTTTTCACTTGGCTCAGCCCTCCTAGTATTTACAATTATGGAATACTAAAACAAAACACTGAAGCACCAATTTTACACTTAGGTCACATAACTCTGAACAGACTGCCCAAATAGTTGTGTCAAACGATTTTCTATTTGACAATGGCACAACTTCAATGATAGTGAACTTTTGCTCAAAGCTTCTTAGCACAGAAAAAATTTTAGCATAAAAGCTATCTGTATGTATAAGCAGTACATGAACAACTCAATAAAACTCTTTCCATGAAAGTAAAATAATAATTTCCTATAAAAGACGCTCTCTCCTACACAGGCGCAATCAGCTACGTCAATTAAAATGGTACACTGGCTAATGCAGTCATGAGGACAGGGAAGCTGCTTCATTACATGAGCAGGTTTATCTTTCCTTTGCATTATGAGGGTACAGCTTCTTGTTTTTGGTAATAGCAGGGCTCCGTGCTCCAAGTTCCTCAAGTCCTTTATTACTGCAGCTTGTTAGAGCTTCCTTTCCAAAGCAACACCTCTCAAGAAGAGATGCTGTGGGGTTCAGTAAAAATATAGCTAATCATTTAATAAAAATTTCCTTAGTAATTCTCATGCACAGGTAATTCTGGATTACATTTTAATAATTCATCTTCATATGCAGCTTTCACTGTATATGAAATGAGAGTCCCAAAACAGCAGCAGATAAAACATTGCCAAATCTAAGAACACTACTGACACTTAGTCATCCTCCTAATAGTAATTGCAAGCTATAATACTGCGCTAGCCAGAACCCCCCAAAAATACTGTCCCTGCTGACAAAGTGGAAAGACTGTATCTAGCTTTTCCAAGCTAAGTGGAATTTACTTTTTCAAAAGGTAAATTAAAAGCTATAAAAGTAAAACCTACTCAAATGAAAGGGGAAATTTTTCTAAAACAGCTGAAGTGTTTCTACTGATTATCAATTGTCTTTAGATTAAAAGAAAAAAATGATGGGGGAATGGAAGATGAGTATAATACAGATCCTGAATTAAAGATGTATTTTTTTCAAAATTACTTTAATTATAGCATTTTAAGTCTGTACAGATATATATAATTTACAGTACTGTTGCATTATTTCACATAAGCAGTTTATATCATCCTTCAATTTCTTAAACCATTATTTTAGCAAATATTGACCATAATTTCTTAAATCACTCATTAATGTGATTCACTGAACTCTGAGAAGTGGAATGCTATTAACCATGGCTACAGAACACGCACATTACAGTAGAAACCTTCAGTTGAAGTTAAAGATTCCTTTTTGCCAAATGCTTGCTCATTTCTCAAAGCAAGAATGTCCGCTACAGTTTACTTCCCTCAAGCATGGTCAGGACAAGTTAACCTCACGTTCACTGGTAAGAAAAAGTAGTGACCACTGCAGATTAAATTACAGTTTAAGCAAGTAAAAAAGTGTTTATTTACATGTTGAGAAAGTTGCCTTACTTTCAATAGGTTATCATATGAATACGTTAGGAAAAGTTACACAGGAATAGCTAATGCCAAACCAAAAATATACATTTGATGTGTACAAATTTTTTAGAGCATATTACAGGCATTGCAAATGTAGATAGTTACATTTAATATTTCCAGTGACATAGCTACACTTTAAATTAAGAGATGGAATGTTATCAACAAAAGACTTCTCTGTTTGTTAATGTCAATATATGTACATATTTAATCCAAATATCCAGTATTTTTATTTAAGCTAAAATAACATGAAGAGGACCATATTATAGTGACCCTGACATTATATGGAATCAGATAATCTAAAACAGTTACACAACTGTTACCAGCATGTTCAATTCTTCTGACAACGCAGCTTTTACTACTTAACTGTGTTGCTTTTATTCCACAATGGAGAAGTTACACCCCAAACCCTTTATTTGGGGAGAAGCAAGAGAACAACACAAAATAGCAGTAGAATAGAATGGCTTTACTGAAACTTTGGGGAAAGCTTGAGATTTATGATTGTTTTGCATTTCTCTTCAGTTAGCATTTAAAAATTTTTTTTTAAACTTATATTAAAAATAAGGGGAAGATCACACAATAAATTACACAAGATTTGCAGTAACTAAACACCTGTTAAATTTCAGCCCATATCAGGAAAATTAAGCATCCAACTAGGAGGCACAGGAAAGCTAGAGCACTTAAATACACTGTTTTGTAACCTGAAAAAAAAAAGACATCCTTCCTTCTTTGTTTTATGCAGGTACAGGAATCCAGTTTTTAGGTCCTTGTTCTTTCCAGGCTAGTTGCAACTGTCCTTCTCTCCAGTTTTCTCAGAGAACGTTGCTTTTCAGTAACTGTTCCTATCAACCTGAATTACAAGTCTTCCACAACTTAAGAATTTTAACTGCTGTGTAATAACATCTTTAGATCTGTTTCAGGGTTTGGGGGAGGTGGGGGGAATCAAAACTTTGGTCTTCCTAGTTCTCCATTAAATAATGCTGAAATTTTCCAGCTTTAAGCATAAAGAATTTGTATAGTTGTTTTCTATCTAGCACACTCTCACTATGTTTGGCATATTATATAAGACAGTATCTTACCTAACCTGATGATTCATACTATGTTTATACAGGTTAATTGTGCTTAGTATAAAAAAAAAAAAAGTGTAAAGAGGAAAACACAAGATTAGGAAGAATATAAGTTAGAGAGGGAAAATAGCCAATTGCAAAACAAATTTCACACATGGTAAATTGTCAGTTTTGCCCCCTAAATAGCTAAAGAACAAATCATATAGCACATATTGCAAAAAAAGACACTAAATTTTTTTTCCATATTCAAGTATTAGATAAATTAAATAAGACTATTTCTGAGATAAATATTAGGCCAATGATGAATTTTAAAAACAAATCAGTAGAAATACAATCCAGAAAAAAAAAAAAGCCTAGTTAAAATATAGACATGTCAAGCTGCAAAGCTTAAATTAGAGTGGATAATATTAAACCAGATATCCAGAAATATACACAATAGATTCATCCTAGTTTTCACAAAAACTTAGAAGGCAGATGATAAAATTGCACTTAATTCTGAATTAATTCAGATAGCAAGTCATTCGCATTCCTTGCCGATTAATTTATAACATTGTTCCCTTCTTTTTCTTATAAAAGATCAATACGTTTTTGTATGTTCTTTCACTTTTAAGCATTTGGTCATAAACAAGAGCCACAAAGTTTTACTATCTGTCTTGTTGATCAGAGTCAGATATCCTTACATCTGATGCAGACAAATCTAAGACAGGATTTACAAATCCAGCATACTCTGAATTGCCATTATCATCCATTTCAGCACTAACAAAGTCATTCTCCCACTCCAAACCATTAGAATCATCAGAGGCTGAAGCTGGATTACTTCCAGTCTTCTTGCTGCTAAATTTTAGTGCTGCCCGGAGTATATCTTCTTCTGTTTTAGAGCGTTCTCTCATTGGAATCATTCTGTTCATGCCTACAATTTAAGACATGCTTGTGAGAAAAAAATTTTGAGGGAAGCATCTTTGCATTTGTGTTAGAATATTAGAAGAAACAACAACAATCCTTTAGAGATCCAGATTCTGGTAATTTCACTCTTGAGTATCACCTCATTTTTTCTAGTATTATTCAAATTAAGTCAGTAGTTTGCAGTCATATTTGGCCCAAAGAAATGTAATAGCTAGCGATGTTATTTTACAGACCTCTGAGGAAGACACAGAACACTGTGAAACAATTCAGTTTCAGTATTTATTTCGCCTATGTATTCAACCTGCTGGCCTCCATTAGGGGCATACAAATACTAGATTTTCAGCATTGTGCCATTTCTAGAAAAGCTAGTATATGGGGAATCCTGTAATACTCATCTAACTTACAGACGAGTAGTTTAAGCATCAAGTGAAACATTTTAACCAGCAGCTAAAATTTAGGGTGCATTCGTATAGGAAAGGTCTTCTATTTCTATAAAAGGCATGTTTAAATTCATGCAAAACACTGATCAGAAAACTGTGCAAAGACATTAGAGATACTATGTATGTTGTCAGACTTTCTTGTGGTGTACCAAACACCATCTCTACCACTGGAGCAGAAAAAGGGGAGGACTGAGCATGCTTTTTTTCTTAATTATTTTTCTTAATTCTCCTCGTACCTTCCTAAGTAAATTCCCCTTTTAAGTTTGGACTGACTAGCTAACTAATTAATTATAATTGAACTTACATATCGCAAGTGAAATACTTACATAAGTAACTTTTGGTGGGAACCCTGGGAAAAAAATACCCAAGAGGTAAGTTTTTCCCTTCCCCAGACTCTAAAGTGATGGATTTTATGTTAATGTTTCATTGGTATTTTAAAACACAGCTACTTTTCAACTTGATTATTCCTTTGGTACCAATAGCTCACTGAAGCTGTTGTCCATCTCTTGCTGACGCCATATAAGCAACACCGCCAAATATGTCAGTACAGGATTAGCACTACAAATTCCTTGTATGCTATCTCTATGTGATGCCAAAGAATGAAAACAGAATTAGTGTACCAAAAACTCTGTATTTAAGTCAGAACAGTTACTGTTTCTATTTTATCCACACCCCTTTTATCTTTCTATAAAATATGCTATATGAACATTGCAGGTCAAGAACTGTGCATCTGCTGTGCTCAAGCGGCTCCAATCCACAGGACCCTTTCAGTACCACCATTAGTAGTATATAATCATTGTACACTACCATCAATAGTACATAATCACGCCTAGGGCAGATCTAGGCATTTCTTGTTAATAACCTAATCTGGCAACTTCTCAGTTCAAGCAACATTATATTTTGTAGCTATCCTTATCCTAGTTTTAGTGGTTAAAAGGCTAATACCCTTAAAAAAAACCCCAAACCCTGGGTTTCCTCTACTTTGTGTTCAATCCCCCGACAATTTACTAACAGTAAAATGTAAAACTAGACTATAATCAATACCCCAGATCACTAAGCCCAACCATACACACACTTACTTTTTTAGAGTTGTCCAGTCTCTACAGTAGCTTTTTGACAGCAATCAATGCAATAACTAAACCTCTTAACCCTAAGAAGTAGTCAGCCCCTTCAGGGAGATGGTTGGGCCAGATCTACCAAGGATGTGTTAAAGTCTACTCAAAGTTCTTACAATAAGGACTAGTACTTCTTCAAATGGCCATACTGACTCCTTTGCAGTCATCAAAACAACTACGAGACTATATTCTCAAACATAAGCAATCTCGCAGGGGTCCTATTACCATATTTTCTGGTCAAGCTTTGAAGTTACTAGGGAGAAGAGATGTGTTGCTGTCACGACATGAACTCTTAAATATTCGTTTCCCCCTTGTACAGCATGGGGTAGTAGGAATCAGAAATAGAACTCTGCAGCAGTTTTGTTTTCTGTGTTTAGGCTGTTTTGGGCACTTCTCATCACTTACTATTCAAAACCTGATGTAAGCTTATGAGTAGGCTACTACCCAATCAACATGAAAGTGATGCAATCAAGCAGAGAACAATGAATAGCAAACTTCACTGATTATTATTCTATACACAGAATTAAGCCCCCCATTGGGGAGGGTAATACAGGCCCATGCTCAACAAAATCCTCCACCCATCAGACAAACATGCTAATCTTGCATGCAGGTATGGCTGGTAAAGCCTGAATCTCATTCTCATCTACTTTTCTGTAGTTACGTAGAAAGATACTGCAGTAAGCTAACACTTCGGAGTGGGAGGACAACTCAATCTGTAAAAAGCAAAGAATGCAGCTTGCCCATTTCTTGAGTATGGGGTAAGACAAAGAGCTCCCAGAAGGCTGTTTCTGCACTGTGCTAATTCCTCCCAAAGTAAAATCCAGTACACTTCAATATATATGGTATTACTCGAGCTTCAATTCCTCAAGAATGCTAATAGCTCTTGCACACACTACCTAGAAAGTATGACAGGTATTTCTAGGAAAATCTGGCAAAAGTCTGGAAAATCCAGTTTTGAAATACAAACTAGACATTTCAATTTTCTTGACAGTGCTAGATTTTTGAAATATACACAGGCTGTGAAAAAACACATTCTATTAAGCAGAAATAATTTAAGTATGAGTTAAAAAAAATCTTAGTTTATTTTCAGCAGCCTTGAAGGCATCAGGGTCTCAAAATTTTGGATGCACTTTGAAACACAGACAAGAGCTTTTAGTAAATCCGCAAAGAGCACAGAAAACATCTATAACAAACAGCAGCAGCAGGGATAGTTAGGGTACTCACCTGGAATTCAGACTTTAGAAAAAGTTTCCAGTGAAAGTTACAATAAAAGTAATTAAGGTTTAAAAGAATCAATGCTTCCTGAAACTTTTTAGTCAGAGACTCTTGACTCTACATAGTAAAACAGAGAAGAAGCTGTTCCTGTTGCTAGTAGCTCATAAGAGGGCAGCATTTCTTTACAGTTAATTTTATTGTGGGTTTTAGTTTCAGATTTACTGAAGGATCCAAATAAATGAATTGATTTATTAGACAGATGAACACATTTATCAAAATAAGCAATTTTCTAACTAAAAATCATTTACATCTATTTAATCAGTACACACTTGAAAGAAATGCCATCAGAAGAAAGCTTTAAGCCACCTTCCCTTATAGAAATGACAAGTTTACAACCATCACAGTTAAAACTGTCAGCATTTTTGATCTGTAAGTTCAGAATGAAATTGAATGAGAGAATAAATACCTTCTTCATCTTCCCACTCTAAGTCTAATGAAGTGCTGTCATCATTTCCACTAGTTGATTTTGTTTTGGTCATTAAGTCACAACTGCTCTCTGTGTTTGGTGTCAGTACTGTAGCATCAGATGAAAGTCCTATATCAAAAATATATTTTTAAATCGCAAGCATACTTGATTTGAGATTCAACATGCAAAACTAAACTTTCAAAAAAGGTTTAAAGTCACAAAGCACAATAAACCTCAAGAATATCTGAAAAAACTTTGTCACTTCAAAGAGTACACAGTAGTTTTTTAATGGCATACAACATCATTAAGAGATTACAGGAGGACACTTAGCAATACTGAGTCTAATTAGAACTATAGAGGAATTTAGTAAGCTGGACTTGTACAGAGACTTACAACAAGAAACAAACTACAGGCAGTGTTTCCCAAGAACTACCATCAGTCCTCAACTTCTGGCTGACTATCAGGTACTCTCATCAAGCTTACAGGTAATTTACAAAATTGTTTTCCTATAAATTGTTATAGGAACCATAGTACTATGGAATTTTTAAATACAGGCAGCTAAATCCTCTTTTACTCTTCATTAGAAAAAAAGAATTAACCATTAGTATATTTTGCTAAGAAATGGTTAAAAAATAACTATATACATACACATTTGCATCTTTAAAAATACCTAGGTTTTACAAGAAAAATTCACTGCAGGTTATTGTCTCTACGCAGATGGCTGAAAAGTCTTAGTAAGATGAAATCCATGCAAAGGACATGTTTGCTTACAGAATTTGCCTTTGAGAACTGGAATAGCTGTGACAAGTTGTATATGCTGTGCTTTTTGAGCCCATGAGGCATCAGGAATTCAAGAGGAAAATGAGTTCCTGTCTGATTTTATTATTTTATTTTATTTATTTATTTTTAAACAGAGAGATAGGGACATAAGAATGATGTTTATCTTTGGGGGAACTCCCCCTCCTCAAAGAAAAAAAAAAAAAAATCACACTGTGCTCCTCAGAGTCCTTTTACATTTAAAAACATACATCAAAAAGAAAGACTTACTACTACTTCGAAAAGCTTCATACTGGAATTTTGTATTTCTCAAGAAGGAATCAAAATCTTCCTCTGCAACAGAACTGTAAAAACAACACACTTAAATTTATTGCTTTTAGCTTTATAAATCTCTAAGGATGCTATTAAAAATCCTATCCAGGTGTCCTACTGTTCACACAGTTTTAAAGAAACTGTTCACAGTCCCTTCTATGCTACAAAGTACATACAGCTTTAACTACAATCTTTACAAAATGATCCACAAAATTCCTTTCCATTCCTATTCATCAGTCCTCTCCCAATCTGAATCTCTGTTCGATTTTTAGCAGCAACTTCAATTAGAAATGAATTATCTTAACTTCTGTCACAAAGCAACTCTTCCCCTGGCTGTAGCATCAATTTGCATGCATCATTCTAATAACTCCAGTGAACACCAGAATGAATACAATCTACCCTCAATGTCTGCAGATTAATAGCAACAAGTATGCAGAAGTAACTACTTGGTGCGAAGGAGAAAACTAAGCAGAACAAAAAGAAATTTGACTTAGGAATGCTGCATTTGTAAGTGTCAAAAAAAGAAAAAGCATATGTTTTTTTTTTTGGTGTGGGGGGGTGAGGAACAGAAGTAAAGATAGTTTTGGTTCTCGATTATCATTATTAACATTTTGTATCTTACCTTTGATATTCTCCATTATTAACAGCATGCGCTCTCTGTGTTATCCTTTGCAGTCTATGTTGCTACCAAAAGAAATAAACTGTTGAAAACTGCTGAAGAAAATCACTCAGAGATATACTCAATGCCCTGAGCATTCTCCTAACTGTGATATCAGAAGGAGCATTATTCTTTCTCAACTTGGAGCAGTCAAAGTATAGCTTATGGAAAGACTGACTTTCAGTCAAATAAATATCAAATTTAATCAGACCGAATTGACCATTATATACAAGTAGCATTGTTCTCAATCTTAGAAACTGCATCATAATCTTAATTTAAAAGAAGGTATTGTGAATAGAGTGCGCAATATTTTAATGTATTTTGTGTATAATGATCAAGAATCATCAATTTGTCTAGAAACATGTGAACACCACTTTATTCATGACTGCATCCGTCCTCTTCTGCACCGTATTCTCTTAACTTGCAAATATTTCCATCGCAGTTAATACCTGGGTTTTGTTAGATTTGTTCTGTTCTATGCACAAGAACAACAGTCAGTTACTGAGTCTACCATTTAGAAAGAATGTTTTCTTACAGGTCCCTCTACCACTGCACAAAGGAATATTGCCATCTCTTCTGGTTGCCTGCATCAGCACAAAGTGCTTCATTTATATTAATAAAAGCTTTATTGCCTTGCTGGGACAAAACTAGGCAGAAACAGAGTGAAAAACGCAAGACACAAGCAGTCATAAGAGGAACAACAGATGTCACATAAGTAGGGTGGCTCTACTTCTTGAAGTTTTAGGGTTTGAAGTTGATCAAGTTTCTTTTCCTTGCCTTGAAAAAAAGATAAGAATATAAAAACTGGGCATATTGTAGTGTTGTGTGATGAAAAGTAAATTAGTTATGATACAGTAATTGTTCACTCTGATTATGGCAAAGATTAACACAAAAAATGAAAAAGCTAGTTTTATAGGCAAATCTGACATATCTAGCTACCATGTTTTCTGAAAATCTACTCTCAGTATTAATGGATCTGTCCCTGAAAGAGAAAAAAGGGGTAAGCAAACCAGAATTTTCAATTTCAATCCTTATCTAAGAACTGCTCTTAGTTGGGTAAATAGTCTTGTGGAAAAAAATGCATTTGATCAACTACTATTTTCAATCCCAAGATGATGATTGCTTCATTTCTTGACACAATTTCCATCTTAAGTATTTAAACAAGCATCAGAATAAGCAAACTGAATCTGGTGAGGAGATGAGAAGTTGTAGAAAAAGTAGAAAGATCACCTAGTAGTAGTTATAGGTGAGAAGAGTTAAGTAAGTAGGGAGAAAGAGCCAGGAATTTGACACCAACATATAATTAAGCAAGCCAGGAAAATCAGTTTGAGATATGCAGCAATTTCCTTTTTAAATTCACATACCTAAATAATACCGGATTTAAGTTATCTACTCATTTTGTTAGGTCACATACAAATATCCAGCACCACAAGTTCCAGGATACACCTATATTAATATTCTCTGCTGTTACAATCCCTGACAATTATCTGGGCAACATAAGCAAGCCAAATTTGTTTTAAGAAGATGCCATCTTCCCAGTGAAAAAGCTGTTTTCATTTAATAGACTTCTGCCCACAAACAGCAAAGATATGAATTACGTATTTAAAAATGGCTTCTAGTTTATCTAGCGTATCCATACAAAAATGCTTCCTTAGAAATCCTTATAATCCTTATAGATGTTTGGGGGAGATTATCTGTAAAGGAGATAAATGGTACTAGTCCTACAAGGGGAGGAAATTCAAATCTCTGTAATATAGTCTGTATTAGGTCCTGACTAAAAAGCAGGCATATTAAAAATAGGGAAGACAGGGAAAACAGCACTTCTTCCACAGGACTTCCACAAAGAACACTTGAAGTCTTGAGCATAAAATTAATTATTTTTGCTGATTTTAAATAGGTGAAAAATATGTTGAAAAAACAGGAGCAAGCAAAAAAAGAAAAGAAAGAATTAACCCCTCCACCCCAAATGGCAAGAAGATAGAATGTGAAATATGACATGAGCTATATTTAGCAATATAATTATTAGATGAAAACTGAGTCATGACCATTGGTCTGCAAATAACGGTTTTCAATTCATTCACTGTTCAATACAGACAATACACTAGGGTTAAAGGTATCCCCTATAGCTATTGCAGATTCCAGAAACTTTTTCTTTCAGTGAGTGTAAATCTGAACTTAAAAGAAAAAATTACTTGTAATCGTACGCATACCATGTGTCCCGTGGACTGCCTCCTTGAACATGCTACAAATGCAGCCATACACATTATATATTAACAGACAGGGACAATTCTGTAAATGTTCTTTTTAATTTGCACGTTTCTGGCAACCTGAAATCTATGCAAGACTACATATTTTTCTGTCTTATTAGTATAGTGAATATATTGAATGCACTGATAACCAGGGGTTAAAATAGGTAATTCTTTAAGCTTCAACATGAAAAAAATTCAGTCATAAATACTCCCAGGAGACGGAACAGCGTATGTTTTTGAATAAGCAGGAAAACATAACTTGGCTTTTGTTTTGCTTGACCAAGCTCCACAGGCATAGACACTAGACATCTAAAAGTAGGCACAGATGTATTCAAAACAAACAAACTAACAAACAAAACCCCCCCAAACCTCCCAAACAACACACCACTACTATTTAGTACTTATTACTGGACTTTGTCTACTATGAATAAAATCACAGAATCATAGAACAATTCAGGTCAAAAGGGACCTTAGGAGGTCATCTAGTCCAACCTCTGGCTCAAAGCAGGGTCAACAATGAATATAGATGATTCAGAAACACTTTCTCTTCATGTTAACACAAGTCATACAGAATGGGAAAAATTAAGTGCATACAAATATATGAAGTGTATTTTATAAATGTAAGGACATCATAATGTGTACTTAATTTCAATTTTTTTCATTAGAAGACAATCACAGATCACTTTATATGAAGAGCAGTTAACTTCTGTATAACATAAGTCTGTTAAGCTAATTCTATATTTAAAAAAAACATCTCTCATTCAAGGTCTGTACTCAGTATCATAAGTTGTTTCAAACAATTTTGTTCATTTTCAGTTGTCCCAGTCAGCTGTACTTTCAAATCAGGTATTTCTTTCTCTTTCTTTCCCCACTGGAATTTACAAGCCAAAGCAAAGCAATTTCCTCATTACATTTCCTCAGATGTAAAGGACATTAGGAAAGTCTGTATACACGAGAACAGAACAGAAGCTCTGATATATATTGGGGTCTTTTTCCCCTCACCTCCAAGAGCTTTTTCTGCTTTGCTGCCCTGGCTGCTTCACGTTGTGCAGCATATAAAGCCTCCTCTTCTATTCTTAACTTCTCCTCTTGTAAGGCTAACTGTATATGAACAAAATAGTTAACAAAAGGGTTAACAAAAGTAGAACCTATCTAATCTTCCTATGAATAAAACCATAACTCCAATAAATTAAAAGAAGAGCTACTAGAAAATAAAAATAAAATAAAATTGACTATAGTTAAAACATTTTTCCTCATTAACAGAATTTGATAGCTCCCCCCACCAAAAATCCCATGAAATGTAGATAGCTAAACATTACACTATTAAACAAACATCATTACTAGGGCAATAGTGAATTGCTGTAAATGCACGGTTGCATTATGAACTGCACAGTGAAAGGCTTAAAACTTTTTAAACACATATTTCACTAGTACTTCATTCAAAATCATTCTTAATTTCTACATTGTATTCCATATCACAATCCACTAATTGCTGCGACACTGAAGCAAAATGACAAATTAGGTTCTCTGCTTAAGAAAAGCTCTAAACAAACTAAGCATTGGAAAAGCTAAATCAAGTATCCTGCCTGTTTTGCCGTTTATATGAAAAGAATTATGGTTTAATCATTATGAACAAATAACTAGCCTATTTATTCAATTTGTCATCTGAGAGATTGATGAAAAGAAACAATCTCTGATGCAAACTTAATTTCACAGCAGTCAGTCTCTTTGGGTATCTTGTAGACTAAAAAACCCCAAGAGATGAACAGAAACAAATTGTTTTGTTCATGTGAGTAAGATCTCACTGCATTCATGGTTAAGATTAAATACTTTAAAAGAAAAAAAACACCCCACACCGCACTAGTCATCATAACTGTTTACCTCTGACTGAAGTTTCATATCAACAGCTCTCTGCTTTTCAGCAATGGAGTCATAGTGTCTGTCTTTCAAGTCAGCAATTTCTTCCTCAGTCAGAGGCCTAAAAGTGTGGGAGGAACGCAAAAAGACTGCAACTATTATTTATTCATGACAACTCTAACTTGCAAAAGTAACCTAAGTATATTCATATAGCCTTTCTTGACTGGTCCTTTAATCTAAATTCAACAAGCCATGCTTTTGTCTTACCCCTCCTAAGTCCAGAGTTCCAAAGTTCCAGTTTACTCAAGACAAATCACTCTCTCTCCTTCCCTCTGTAGAGCATTTTCTGTATCTTTAAGGAAAACATGTTACCCAAACATCTTTTGTTAAAAGGACTACTGTCGTTGTTATGCAAGTCTCACTATTTTCTTATTTGTTCTGGTCACCCAAGTGTAATTGTTCCTCTTTCATCTGTTCTCTACTTTAGGTATACTTAACAAACAAGACTGCAAAAGTGTTATAGTAATTACAAGGTCTGCTATATCTAACAGCTCTTCCAGGAGTGTTGGCTGGAGATCAACATTTTGGGAACTATCAAGCTGAAGTAATACAAGATGTCTAGAATTAGGCAACCAAAGCTCACACTTCGGTGTTAACATACATTACCTATCAAGCAGACATCTAAGTAACTACTGCTTACAGAAATATTAATATGCTTACAAAAAAATCCACTGAATCTGCAGTCCTAACACCTGTGTAACTTTAAATGCTGACCCTGGGAACAAGAAAGATTCTCTTTACAACATACTATTTTGACTGTCATGTATGGTTTTTGCAAAATGCATTAACATCTAAAATGTTTTTCAAAGGTAAACATTAAGGTTAGTAAGACACATTCTTTCCACATATCCAATAACTAAAAAGACAGAAAGGGTTTTGATGGGAAACCTCAGGAATTTAACAATCACAATGGGAGAGAAGGAGAGATCCTGAATCTCAAAGTCTTACCTGTGACTGCTTCCTGGGCTTTCCCCCTGTTAAAAAATAAATAAATAAATAAAGTTTTTGAGAATCCCATTAATCAATCAATTTTAAGACAGGGGAAAAAAAAAGAAATTATAGTTTCCCCCATATACTGTTTTTACAATTGGAGGGAAAATCTCCCCTTATATATCTTTTTTATTTGGAATTTCAAAGGATCTTGTTATGTAACCAACTGAATTGGTTGACTCTATAAGTAAAACAAATAAAAGGGGCTTCCAAATGAAAATAAGTATTCTGTTGCTGTACTTGAGGAACCAAACTATTAATCTTCATGTTTTTAAATACAGGGCGGATACTGAAAACACTTTTTCTCGTTATCAAGCTAATGGGAAAAAAATAACAGTGTATTAAATTAACAGTGAAGGCCTAATTTTCTTTTTTTTTGAAACACTGCTTCAGATAGTTTACCCATAATCTTCAGGACAGAGTGCTCCCAACACTTTCCTTAGCAAAACAACTCATGTTCCTTTTGGCTCAGATACAGAGCATTTGATGAATCTTATACAAGAGTTATACCAGGAGCAAATTCTCCTTCAGGTCCCTCTTTTTCTGTTTATCTTTGATTTTTGTTTTCTTAATGACCATAGTGCTCTCTTCCCCAAAGGACTATATCCTGAGGCTGCCCTACACTGGATTTCTCTTCTATCAGGTCTTCATTTCTCCCAAAGTGTTAAATTATTTATTTTTAGGGCAAGCATAACTCAAAAGTAAGCCCCCCTAGCAATTTAAGTCTAAGCAGGTCAACATGCCATGAAGTGGGAGGAAGACCTTGGAATAATTTTTAAGTGAATGTATTGTACTAGCAGGTTTCACATTACGATCCTAGTACCTACCTCATCACTTTCCACTAGGTTCTCAAACTGCAGAGAAAAAGAAGTAAACAATCTTTACAATCCAGTACAACACATCACGAAACACCTAGTATAAATATAATTACATGTTAAACCTGTTTTGTAAAAACACTACTCCAGTGATAATACTGGGACTGCAATACTATTTATGAAAGCCTCTACTTTCTGAGCAAGTATTACTTTTAGAATAGGACCTACTCTCACCAGGATTTCTTGTCTTAAAGATTACATTCTCTGAAAAGGGCAAGAATCAAAACTGAAAGTCTTCACATATTTCACTACAACTCCTGTGAGGGCCCTGATAAACAATGAAGTCTCATTAGCTTATAGCCTTTATCTGATGTATTCTAATATAAGTAGTGGCCGGAGGGCTATGACTCTTACATAATCCAAAGCACTATTTTAATTTAAAAGCGTACAGAATTTGAAGGGCACAATGCAAATAACCTTTACCTCACATGGCAACTGTGATGCTTATCAAAAAGTATTTGAAGATGTATTATTAATTTACAGAAAATATAAGGTTACTCTCTATCCAGAATTCTAAAAAACCAGAGCTTTTCACATAAGAAACTGAAGGTCAATAAAGGCAATGTAATGCTTTATGAAAGGAAGTCAAGTATGCAGAGCCCAAACCAGTCAAAAATACCTGAAAAGCATTCTAAGCTGCACAAACTCTTACAGCAGAGATTGAACTATCATATAAAAATGAAACAAAGCAAATGGAAATCCTCCATACTATTTCCAGTATAGTATTGTACATGGAGGAAATACATCAAGCGTGGAGGGCAGTACCTATTGCAAGACTCCTTATGGACCCCTATACCAACTAATTGCTGTGCACAGAGTATGAATAAGAATTTTGGGGGAAGGCAGAACCTTCTTTTCTCTATCATATTGCTGCTGTAACAACATTTGCTCACACTGAAAGATGTGTGCTAAGAAAACAGATTTCACCAACCATATACCTCTGTCCCTTTTCTTGAAGGCCAAAGCAGTGATTACTATTATTACTGCTATCCTCAGTAACGGGGTGAACCCGAAAGGTCTAGGACTTTTGACCATAGGAAACAATCAGAGAACGTAAACCAGGTTATTCTGAGTACTTCAGATTATACAAATTAACCTTACAGCAACCTTGGCAAAAAGGGGTGATGTTCAGTGGCCAAGAAGGGACACCTGTACCAAGCAAAGTAGATAACTATAAAGAAACCTCAGCTGACTAGCTTTTTGTAGATCAGATTCATGCAATCAAGAACTAAATATCCTACACTTAAACTGTCAGAAAAAAAAGGAGACACCGTGCCCCCCCCCCATTCCTATCACAGCAGTGATGTAAGATGCAACAGACAGACTTTAGAATGCTTTGGTGCTGATGATCAGATGACAATGCATGCTTTATGTCTTCACAAATTACAGATTAAAGGGAGATGATGTATTAATATTCTGAAGATAAGATAGGAACCAATATCTTGGCATCCAGTGAAGTGTCAATTCAGTCTGGAATAACTTGAAATATTTCATTATACATGAACTGCAAAAAGTATTAAAGGTATTGCTAGAAATCAGCCTTTTTTCCCCCATTTAGGACTACTATAAATGTGAGTACTCACCTCTATAGTGAAATGTTCTCCTGTTGAACATGTTCTAAAATACTTTGATCTGGGAAAATAAGTCTACAGTTACACTACAGAATGATATTCTTCATTTCAAGTTCACAGCAGAAGAAAAACAAGCCTGATACTTAACATACTTCAAAAACTATTTAAAATTAATAAAAGAAACATGTAATTTTCAGTTTTAAACACAGTACTTGTTAACCTGTGCTCTGCATTGCTGCCAGAGCACAAACAGGTAATAGCTTATAAACATGTGATACACAACTGGAGAAAAGACAAGCACTTCAGATGAGGGAGATCACTTATCAGGATGCTGGATTCTTCACCTCCGTGGCCATTTGGCATTTGGAATCAGTTCTGTGGCAGCTTAAACACAATTTTCTTGAAAGAGACTATGCCAGACAACTTCTGAAAATCCTATTGCTCATCATGACACTCAACTCTTTACTAGCATAGCATCTTGTACAACATCAATGTCAAATTACGATACAGTCTATTTTGACAGCTTGACATAGCTAGAAGGTTGACCTTCCATTTCCCTCATACGTCTAGAAGCATTACTGATTATTAAAAAACAACTAAGCACCTCAAAGGAAGATACCTACAAAGGGGGCAAGACAACACTTTCTGATCAGTTATTCATAGACTGTAATTTTATATTGGGAATCAGTCTTCTCCTTGATTCTGTAATTATCTTAAGGTTGTTCTCTATAAAAATCAATGCCAGTACCGTATTAAGTTATCTGAAAGTATTTAACCTAGTGAAAGAAGTTTGGCTATCATTCCAAAGTACAATCAAACGTACACTGCTGGTTTAGAAAAATGTCCATTTCATATAGCTTTTTAAAACCAGAGAGTTTCCAGTTGCAAGTGCTCACTCATACCAGGAAGAAATCCAGGGCCTCAAGCATTTCTATGTGTGTACAAGTAGATTGTTCTGTATCTGCAATCAGCACCTACTTCCACTGTACTAAAAGCAACATGCCAGACAAAGCCTGAATCATTTTAAACACATCATATTTCATCTCCATATTTTTCCCTGGAAGTCAGTTGGGGTATGTCTCCCCCGGCAACCTGTTGTGCAGCCCACTTCACTGCAGGTTGCTGATCAACCTCTCCTTGTATACACCACTTTACCTTGTAATGCATAGTTGGTGGCACAGAAGAACTGCTTCTAATTGATCCTCAGCTACGAAACCAGAGATGAAAGGCCAGTTCAATTCATGCACTACATCTTACGTATAATTGAGAGATGTGGCACAGCTACTTAAAATACATTCACTATAACATTTCGGTGTGCAGGAGCCAACACCATTAAGAATCTAATTTATTAGTCCTCAAACAATTTTGTTTCAAAGAAGGAAAAACTTTAGGCATGCTTTTACTGAAAGTACAGTTCTAGTTTACAGCATTGGGGGCTAATCAAAATATGCTCAACTTTAAACAGCTAGGTAAGCTGCAGTCAGATTACGTGTAAGAACTGAACAGTAAACCTATGGAAAAGTTAGTACAGTGTAAGCTTACTAAGTGTAATTACAAATATCATATCAGTGGTGCCATGTAAAGGAAGACCTCCTACATTTTCTGCTACCTCCTGAACACGGACTTGATAATACAAGACCTAATTCTGTTCAGTAGTTGGAGCCCTGAAATCCCATAGCAGCTATGGAAGATTGAGGTCATGAAGGACAGAAATGGAAGACACATCAACTCCATCCCCATCTTGTCATATGTACCAACTTCAATTGAAATAAAATAATAACACATTTAAAATGTTTACTGCTTTTATTATTCTCATTTAAACTGTACTGCTTCATTACTTTCTAAAACAGACTTGAGAAGCACACAGGTTTGATATATACTAGAGAAAACAGTTCAGCTCATAAACAGAAATTATAGAGACTGTCAAATCAATTTTCAAAGTTCTAAAATTACTAAGGAGACTGACTCTTCACCACTCTGAATCCATATATACAAACATACATATATATGTATGCACGTTATTTGCTTTTTATGCATAGTCATGTTACTAATCTTTAAAAAAAAACTTATTCAGAACATGCATGTCACTAAAAACGTCCCTAAAAATCTTTAGCAGATTTAATCTATTAAAACAAAAGTATGAGCAAAAACTAACTACATTTTCCACATTAATGACAAAACAGGTTTCGGATTTTGGTTTCTACACAATAGGAAAAAAAAGCTGGAGACAAATTATATATTTTTTTACTCCTTTAGGAGTAAAGAGCAATTCTTACGATTGAAGGCAGTGACAAACCAGATGTGACCTACTTTCTAATTATGGCTGTAGCTTGTAGTACTCCAAGAAAAACTCTTGATTTATTTCAGCTGAAGAATAAGGACACTCCTTAAAAAAAAAATAGTTAAAGAAAAGGTTTGTATTTTTACAGAAAGGTGAACTTTTACTATACTAAA
Source organism: Apteryx mantelli (assembly GCF_036417845.1). NCBI lineage: Eukaryota > Metazoa > Chordata > Aves > Apterygiformes > Apterygidae > Apteryx > Apteryx mantelli. The sequence continues at coordinate 21,672,041 of NC_089982.1, read as the reverse complement.
GGTTTTGGCAATTCATTTCTCCTTACTCATGCACAGCATGAACCTTATAACAATTATAACAATTCATACATAAATCTCCAAATTTTAAAAAACAATTACAAGCAAATGGAGTTTAGAATCTTAGAGGCTTTTGAAACACTTTTTATAAATTGTATACTTAGTTATTTAATCTAGAGTTTATTTCTTACAATTAAATCTTGGCGCTTCTAAAAATGATGAAGTAGGAGGCTTGGGGAGGAAAAAAATATCTGAGTTTGACTAAAACAACCACAATTAACTTGATGAGCTACATTATGCTGTTCCAGAAGTAGTCAGATTTGCAGAATTTTGTAACAATCTAACTTTCAAACTTATGGAATTTGTAAGACACATCTTACAGTTCTGTTTTTAACTTAATTCCCTATCCTCTCCCATCACAGAGTTATGGAAAATACCTACATTGTGCAACACTCCAATACTGTAAATTACCAGCTTACCCGGAAAATGAAGATCCATTGAGACATATACCAGCTAGCTATAAGAGGTAGCACTGATAATCTTTTTCTCATAATTTGATCCCTGCATATCATGTTCAAGGTTCAAAAGGGAATCCAAATAGACTTTCCTAATTGAAAGGACTATGCCTATTTCCTGTACTATCATTTCAAGATTTCTTAAAGCCTTCCACTACAGGCTATGCAAACAAACGCCTGGACAAATTTATATAATATTTTTTTTTAAGATCACAACAGTAGACAATAAGATTTATTTCACTGATAAAGACAGTTTGATGTTGGACTAACAGGAGGACTATATGCACATGTAAGTAGCTAAGCTATAATGGCAAACACAAACTTCTTCTTTGAGGTTATGCTCCTAAAAATTTCTTCCTGAATCTGGAACAGACTTATAGAATTCCCCACCATTTAAGAGAATGGCATTTTTCATAATTCTGTGTATTGGCATTCATATTTGCCACTCTGTGAACTAAGCAAGCAGTAAATCAATAGTTACACAGAAGGCACTGAAACACATAATAAACTCTGGCAAGTAAGCCCTCAGACTTCTGTAACAGCTTGCTGAAAATATGAGAAGGTAAAGCATGGCAGAGAGCTGCCGAATGATACTTCAGGAATCAAACATGAACCAAAACCAAATACTAGAACAGATGACACTGCAAACACTGATAAGCAAACAAAAAGGTAACAACAGAGTACAGCAAACAGAAGGAAAAAGAAAATGAGAGATAAACAAAAAAATATATATAGGTAATAATCACTTTAAAGCTGAGGGAAAGATAAAAGATGACAGCGTATCTAGAAACTGCTGTTATAACCAAGACAACCTTGTACCTTTTTGCTCTCTGCCTCCTACTAATGGCTCAATAAAAATTAGAAACAAAAAAAAACCCCTCCCCTAAATAGCTCCCCCAAACCTAAAGCAGTAGTTGAAAGGGTAAGAAGTACACTTTGCAGAAGTCTTACTATCACTATCCTTGAATGTTTAAAAAAGGGTATTAGCCTGTAGAATGTTAAGATAAGACTCAGCAAAAAACACATGGTAAAGCAAGTATCTTTCAAATATTATCTGTTTTTCCTCATATCATAGTACAAGAAACAGATACTTAAATGACAGCTATTCAGCCATTTCAGACGTTTTCATGCCCATTGCCTATGCCTATGTATCAAATAGTGGTAAGCATATGGAAGAAACCAAGTTCTAGAACAGGGAATGCATCCCTTTCTCTGCTCATATGCTGCTTTTTCATGTCCATAACCCGCTGGTTGTTGCAAACTGAAAAAAGTAGGTTATGTGCATTTACAAGAAATACAACAGAAAGGTTATCCCAACTATTCCTGCTCTTTCGTAATGCAATTACCCTTTACCGCAACAGCGTCTCAGCCTCTGACTAATATACAAGACCATACTCCTGAAAACGTGGTGTTTTTCCATCTTTTCATAAACACAGCACCCTGCACAGATTTCCGTAACTGCTCTGAAAACCTTCATAAGCTTTTTCTTTTGAAAAAAACCTGGGAAGGGGCTAAGGAGTCAAAATTTACCCAGGGAAAGAGCCCAAGCCGCCCTTGGACGCGTATTACGATCCGAAGTGCAAAGCGCACAGAGCGGAGCAAAGCAACCATTTAATGGTGTTTCATCAGCTCGGGCAGCCGGCGGAGACGCGCACACACATCTCCTCCCTCTCCCCTACCCGCAGCCGCGCCGCGCCGCCGCGGGGCGCAGCCGGGGAGCAGCCCGCTCCGCCCGCCCAGCCCCGGCGCGGCCCCGCGCCTCGCCCGCCCGCCGGACCCCCCCCCTCCGTGCCCGGGGCCGGGCCCGGGCCCGTTCCCCCCGCTGCGGCGGCGGCGGCGCCCCGCGCGGCCCCTCCACTGCCGCCGCCGGCGGCCTCCCGCGGCGGAGGGCGGAGCCGGGCGTGCCCAGCGCCTCCCCGCCCCGGGGAGGGGAGAGGGGAGGGGAGGGGGGAGCCGCGCACTCTGCTCACCCGCCGCCTCGCTGCAGCCGTCCCGCTTCCCTCCGCAAGAAGAGCCCGCAGCACCCCTGCGCCCAGCAGTTCCCCATCGCATCCTGGGCGGCGGCGGCGGCGGGGGGGGCGCAGCTCCTCCCTCCTTCCCGCCCGCCCCGCGCGGCGGCCGCTGGCGGCCGTTGGCGCCGCGCGCGCGCCCGCAGCTCGGATTCGAACGGCCCCGGCGCCGCGCGAGCCGCCCAACGGCCGCAGCATCAACGGCCGCGAAGAGCCGTTGGAAGTGGCGGGAGGGGAAGGGGGGGAGAAGAGAAGTGGAGGTGCGGCCGCTGCCTGGGAGACGCCGAGGCCCCCGCCAGGCGCAATGCCGCATGCCCGGCGCTGGCGCCGCCCCGGCCCGCCCCTTCCCAGGCGCTGAGGAGGCGGTCCGTCCGCCTCCCCCCTCGCCTCCCCCCCCTCGGCCCGGGCTTGGCTGCTCCCCCTGCGGAAGAAGGAGCAATTTTTTGTCGCGTTTGGCCCTTCCGCCCCCGGCCGCAGCGGCACGACGGAGGGAGAAGGCTTCCCTCACCCGGCGCCGGCTCTCCGACCGGCTTCCCGTTGCTCGCGCAGGTACTGTTTGCTCGGCCGCAGAGCCGGTCACGAAAGCTCCCGTAAAACACTAGAGACCTGGGAACAAATAAAGCCGTTAGGAGTGCTTAGTCTAATGGAGCCCGGTCCCCTTTGGGTTTGTAATGCTACCTATGTTCTGCGGTAACTCCAGATCCCTCCCGTATGCACTGATGGGTCATACACAAATTATAAAATTATCATGCCTTAGCACAGGTCTCACTCTTGCTCCTGTTTAAGCCACTAGCTACTTACTGGGCCGCACTGCTCTTGGCAGCTTGTTAGCACGTGGGCGGTTGCAGACTTACTGGCTGACTTCTCTCTTGGCTGACCAAAGCAAGCCAATAAAGAACTGAGTTAACTCTATAATTCATCCATCGGAAGTGCAGTTAACGTAAGTCTGGCTTTTTCTGCCAGATGTTGTTTTTCAGGAAACTTGGAAGAACTTCCTGAAAACAGACTCTTTCAAATGTTGTTAAAATTGCCAGGAGGGTGCAAAAAAAGAAAAAATCGTGGCAAACTTACAAATTTTGAAGGATCTTCTCGTTAAACACTTTGTAAGCATGTCACGAAGGTATTTATTTCCTTCCAGGTTTTGGATAAATTGAAAAACATAGCTTTGGACAAGGTGAGGGAGACATGATTGCATTGTCTTGTGCAAATGTAAACTAACAGTAGAAAAGCCCTGCATAAAACAGAAGTGAAATCTTTTGAAGAGGAGAAGCAAATGTTGATTAGGTTCTGTCATCTGTAAAAACAGAATGAAAAAAGTCAGCTCACTGCAAAATAATACGCCCCTGCCTTGGACAGAAGGCAGTAACATCTCATGATCAACTATCACCACCACCACAGGTGTGATTTTTTTCTCCTCTGTTTTTTGTGATGAAGTATGATATATTGTAAAATCGTGGATCTCGGCATATGTTCACTACAGCTTGTATACTGTATGTTAACAAAAATTCCTTATATAAAAAAAAAAAAGCTTTGTAACTCCAAGTTTGGAAAGATCATTCAGGACATCAAACTATTTCATCCCTAACTCCTCTAAGTCATTGGATACTTCGTTGCCAAAGATATTAAATGACTAGTGTGACTAATCTAAAAAGCAAGATCTAAAGGACAGGGGCTATCCTTGCCTTGCTGAGGATTAATTGTAAAAATTATGATGGATGATTCTGTCAGATACTACGAAGTCTGAAAATTTTTGGCAAACAAAGTAGAAAAGCAGGATCAGAACTGTCACTGTGTTGACGTTCTCTAGATGAACAGTTCTGAGAACTACACTAAGACAAACAAGATGTGGAGGGCGCACAACACACGCACGCTTTATTTAGTATAACAGGGTAAGTGATATATAAAAGAAATGCAATTGCCCCAAATCCAAAGGATCCAAAATCCACATTGACAGAAATCACATCAGTCTAACTGTGCTCAAAGTACTGAAAATGTCTAACTTACACTGTAGATATTCAGAAAATGAAACCTATCCAGTTAATATTTATTGATTTAGATACATGTTTTTTGTCACCGTAAGACTACTGATTTCATTCTCAGAAAAAGCTCTTCTGGCTAGTGACTTTAAAACTCCTCTACCCCTTTCTCATTAACCTGATGGCTGTCCGTTACTTTCATCATGGAAGATCAAGAGAGTTCACAGTAATCTGCATTTAAAAGAAGAAAAAGATGCCAGGGTTCCAAAGGCCAATATGAAAATCAGTTGCCAATAATCACTCTTTGGAGGAGAGGAATCCAACTCAAGGCTCCTATTGGCCACAAGTATCACATTATAAAAGAGAAAAAGGTTTATCTCGAAGTAGCAAGACTGAACACAGTAAATGTCATTCAGATACCAACAAGCTGTCAAATATATATGGAGCACTGGTACTATGTGATTTAGCAAGATATCTCACTCATTCTTCACCACCTTCAGTCTCTGTACTTTAGCACCACACAGAAACACATCATCATAAATTTACAGTGAGGATACACGTGCATGCGCACACGCACACACACACACATAAAGATCACTGAAAAAACCCCCACTATAATCAAAAGAAATTGTTGCCATTTCTTAGTTAGGTGCTGATGGTAAAAAAACCCCAACACATTGTATTACTGCTGTGAATGCTCAAACGGCAGCGAGGAGGCTGGAATCATGGCTAAATGAAGATACCACTGGCACTGGACACTGCCCACAAGTGAGAAAGGCTAAGTCACCACCAATCTGGTCTACGAGACCAGTCCACAAGCATCAGCCTCAGCTTGGATAGGAAAGGATCTTGATAAGTCAGCTGGACAAGACAGGCATATCTATATACTGGGGAGACAGAGAAGTAGTGCTATACCGTATGTCATCTCATTAATCTTCCATAAATTTAACAAATTGGTGCCAGAGCACTGCATTCTTGAAGATCCTGTAGTCACTCGTTCTCAGCTGAAATCCCAGAGAACAGGGAACAAAGCCAATGACCCCTCTCCTACTTCTCCCTTGGTCTCTAGGTAGGCCACTCAAGTGCCATTGTGTTATCTCTTTTATAAGGTGCTTTCGTCTTATTATTACAGCTGAAGGCACAAAGGAAAGAGAGGGATGTTCTTCCTGCAACATTGCCTGGTGATTGCACCTATCTTCTCTGTAACAAGCAAAAGATATTTAATGTACAGTCACAACAAACAAACGTGGCCTATGTGACTATGGAATGGCTGTGACTCTTCATGAGGAAAGACATATCTTGTCAGAAGGTACCGTACAGATGCTACCGACAAAGGAGTATCCTTTTAGAATAGGCAACAACTGTATGGAAGATCTCTAGGTGGATTTACAGCTACAGATTAAGCTTTTGGGCAGGTAGGTCAAGCAGAGGAAGCAGAATTATTTGCTGGGATTTAAAAAGAGAAAAAACACTGAAAAACTATCTGCATTGACAAAATGACTTTTTGAGGTCTACTCTGTGTCTGAGGTTGTGGTTAGCACCTTTCATTTAATGAAGCCAAAAGCGGTATCTCAGCAATGAAAAAGTTAATTGGGTGCCAAGTTAAGTATCTGTTAGCAATGCTGAACAGATGCCAGGACCCAGAGAAGACAATTGCTATGATAATGATGAGCAGTAGAAGGTAGGAGGAATATAATAAAATAATGCCAAGTGATCTCTGATTTTTTTTCCTGGAAATATGAGGTCAGCCTTGAAAGGTGCATTACAGTGACAGCATATAGGAAGTGAGAATGAGTGTGAAGGAGAAATAAAAACAATCAGAAGTGAATTACAGAAGATGATGCACATCAACATGACTCAAGAGAAATATGATATAGGTTTCAGAAAGGATTATTGTAATGTATGATGCTTCATAATGCTATTTTCCATGAAATTAACATTTTGGTGAGGTATATACAGCTCCTCTCCAAAGAGAAATGTTGCAGTAGTCAAGTCTGACAAGCATTCATAAATTTCTTCAGAGCAATTGGAGACCTTTTCTTCTACACTACCCTAGACTGTGAAATATAGGCCACAGTTTACAGTACAACTCAACCATATGTTTTGTACCATATCATTTATACTCTGCCAACTGCATAGGTATTATACTAATACTGGACTATGTAGAATTTGACAGAGACATCAGGATTATAACTAAACAAACACAATTCCTGACTAGGTTTTAGAACCTCCTACTAAAAAGAAAAATATTAAGGAACACAGTAATAATAACCAAATCTCAGTTACTAACTAATTTGAACCGAAAGAGCTGTAGAAAGCCCATGACAGTTACTTGTCTGTCCATCTACCTGACAGAGCAGCAACAAAAAGAACAGCCAGTTCATCAAAATAAAGTCAATCTTCTGTGGTATAAAAGCCACAGTGGAGATAAGTTCTAACAAGATGAGGCCGAGGAAAGATTCAAACAACTGGGAAAAAAAAAATCAGTTATCTTCAAGAAAGAGATGGTAACTTAAAGAAAGGTTCAAAAGCAACATATCAACTTTGTAATGCACACTGTAATATCTTGTCTTAACCTTAATTCTGAGAAAGGATGATTGTAGATTTTAACAAAATATTACTCATATAAGGACAGAGCAAGTGAAAAATCACCCTGTCCAAACATGGATCCTGAAATTAAAATGTCAAAGCTTTGCAGAATTTGTAGAATTCTAGGTCTGTCAGTTATTCCAATGACTTTTGAGGTAACACACAGATCTATAATAGGAATGGAAAGCAAGGATTTTCACCACACATCCTTAGAACAACTTTTTTGCAAAATGATGGCAGTCCTGCAGAAATTTGCTAGTCAGGAGCAATGCCAGTGGTCCTTTCCTTCCCATCAGAGTAGTAACACAGAACAGCTCCATTACCTTACCTCGAAATGTTTGCTGAGGCTCTCCAGATTGAGGAAAGAGATGCCTAGGAATTGCTTGGAAAAACAGAAAAGGAGGGTGGCTAAGCCCTTGCATGATGACAGTGGGGTATGACATTTCCCCACTCACTAAGGGGGTAGGAGTTGCACGGCTTCACAGTCCTTTGAACACACATTGCTAGTCTGTAACTACACTTTCCTTCATGTTGCTTTTATCTCTTTTTCCCACAACTCATTTTAAACAGAATACCTTTGTTTCTGGAATACCCTGATTTGAATAGCCACACAGAATTTCTTTCTTCCTGTAGTTACAATTTTTGAGTTTTATTAGATTGCTTTCTCTCACATGAACCCTGCAGTGTCACTCACATCCACAGCAAGACAAAATGTGCGTAAAGCAGAAGAACTCAGTTGCTCACCTTCATGGGTTGCTGTATCAGTCGCCATCTCCTTCACTGCTTTTACATTGGATGCAGGCCTCATTCTGTAAACACATGCACGTGCTTAAACTTTGCCATAAGTAGCCCTTATTGAAGTAAATGGGTTACATACATGCCTAAGACTAACTTGCGTGCAATATGTGCAGAAATTGCTATGCTTTTAAAATACAATGCACAGCATGGGCACTAATACATACATCCATTTTAAAGCAAATTATTCCACCTTTATCATTGCCACAGTCTTAGCAACACAAGCTGCCTTGCAACAGCACACAGCTGCTCAGATACAGAACATTCATTAAATGAATTCATACGGATTTTTTTTATCTTGGCACTCTGCCCACCGCATATTTTCTTGCCAAGATAAGATTCCGTAGTCATTTGTTCTTTCTACGTCTTAATGGCTTTAAGAAAGCACAATTTTAAAGAATCTCGAGAGAGAATGTCTTATAAGGCCTTTTTACTCATTACAGCCAAAGTACAATTCCAACACATCTTGGGCATTCTCATATGCGGGCTTTGTTAGAAAGGAGGCAGGCATTTCTTATGCCATCAGCTCACAATTTCTGTTGTGGCTATTCCTGTCTTCCTGATACCTTGGCAACTGTCTAGAAAGCAAATGGAGAACGGAGGAAGTTTTAGGGACCAGGAAGAAAGACAGAAAAAGGGGGAGGTCACATTCAAGGGGCATTTTGGGTACAAAACTGAAGTAGGTCTGTTAATTTTTAGGCAATAGCATTAGCAGAATTTGGTCCTGTTTTTAAAAATACCCATTTCAAATTCCTCTTGCGCATTTGCATCCCCAATACAGGCTACGTTTATTCTTGCAGATCATAAACCTTCTCACAAGTATTTTTTTACCTTTTTTTTTAAGGATATAAAAGGTGAGCCCACCAGATTTGAGATCTCTGGAATTTCCTCAAGACATTCAAAAATAACCCTATCATTTTGGAAGCCAATCAGGGATATCACGAGGGCATGGCCAGTTAAACTATTCTAGCTGCCATAGGTCTGGGTTAAATTGTTATCATCTCCAGCTGTTCGTTAATCTGGATCCTTTCACAGAATCAGCACAAAACCCAGTCACATGAACAGTTTAACAAGCAAAACTGAAGGGACAGTAATCAAGAGAGCAGGGGAGAGGCAGGAACAAGCAGCTGTCCCAACTTACCTGGAGTCTGCTTTGGTCAAAACACTTTGTTTTACTGTGCCCTAACTGTGAACTCTAATTTTTCTCAAGGCACTGTTATTCACTTTGGTTTTATCTGTAGGAAGTTACACTGAAGCCCTTTTGCTAACAGTATAAACTTATAAGACCCTGGACACAGTGTTCTTGATTAAAATAGGAACATTTTTCCACCTTTTACTTACAGGCAGTTAGAAACTGGCATTAAATATTTTTAAGAAAATTAATTTTAAGGGTGGAGAGCAGCCTTGATGGAATGGAATTCCCCAGTATTTAAACTGTGCTGACAACAGCAAATGTAGGGAGTTTATTATATTTGGGATCTGGAAGACAAAGAGCAGAGCAAGAATGTACAAAAGACACAACTATCGGTTCAGGATACATAGATAGTGGGGAGCCCAGCAATTTAAATTTACTGTGGAATGTAAAACCAGATCGCTGCGTAGTGACTGGTTTGATGCTGGAATGGCGCTCCTATAACAGATGGTCTGGGAAGAAGCAGTTAATGTAAAATGAATGTGAAAGAATGCTACATATTACATTTTTGACAATCGTTTTCAGGCTTCATGCATTAGACCCTAGGATATTTACTCATGCAGTTAAATTCCCAAAGGTAAAAATGGGAAGCATAGTGTCACTTATAATTCATCACCTCCCTAATTTAGAGCATGACAACATCCTTTGAGCATACCTAAAGCAGCAATGGTGCCTTTCTGAACCTGCCATTAGAGCTGGAACGTGTAAAAATGGAGGCTGCAATTTCCTTTTCAGTGCGAGACAATGATCCCAGGATAGTTTTTTTACTAATGCTATTGATGACAACTCTTTTGCAGGTCATCAGGTCACACAACACACTGGCAACTACTCCTCATCCCCCTGTGTTGGCAGTGGGAGTCTTAGAGCAGCCAAGCTTTCAAAATTAAGTCCACATTAACAATGTCACAACTTCCATAAAACAAGGAACCACTGTGAAGATCTCTATTCTTTCAGGAGATGCCACTTATTAGATAATAAGATAGGCTCTTCTTCGAAGGCAACAGAGGGTAGATCAAAGAAACCTATATTGGACTGGAACACCCAGTTGTTTATCACCACCAGCACTTTTGTAGTCTTCTACATGACATTTTAAAGCAGTGCTAGGGGGCAAACGAAGCAAAACCAAAACTACATCTGAGGTCAGTCCTATCTTTTTGTTATGTCTGGACAGTGCAATAGGATCCCAGTCCAGTAGAGGGGCTCCTAGACAAATAATGAAAGAGAGATCAGTATGACAGATCAAATAGTTTGCGTACTTTTTGGTATTTTTGTTTTAAAACACCATTTTGGAGATAATAAAATATATATGCATGTGCATATAGTACATATTTTAAATTGTATACTTACATATATATTTATTATTTTAAATTGCAGATTTGCTATCTGAGCCACAGCTAGGTGGCTGGGGACAGGCACAACACACTTAAAAGGTGATAAAGCATTTTTTGTGTTTTTCTCCTTTGTCTTACAGTAGTTACTTAAGGGCTTCTGGTGGGCTTGGTGACAGCCCAGCACTTCTCTAGCAGTCACTGGCATGAACTGGTTCCCTTCTTACTCTGGAATATGTTGCTTAAAGTAGGTCCTATGAAAGGAGGCAATATTCAGCTTCTACTGATGTGTTTGCACTGCGCACCTGGCACCTTTATGGCCCTTCTACGGAAAGTGAACAACACACAAGATCCAGAACGGAGAAAGTAATGTTCTCCAAATATTTAAATATAATTATACTCCAGACTGGCATCATTTATATCATAGCAACAAAAGAGCTGAGAATTGTCACTGTCCAGTGACACTGAAAATGGCTTTTTTTTTTACTGAACAGCCTAACTGTCCAGTAAACTTGTATCTGAGACTACTGGCACGCACTGATATGAATCAGTGAGGCAAACAGAGAGGAATGACTAATCATCAAAGAGCACCTCCTCTTGCTTTTTTGCATGTTTTATTCTGGTTTATTTTGCCAAAGAAATTAATTTATTGTTATTTTCAGTGCCACAGATAGGCTATAGAGAGCACATGCACAAATCTTTAATTTCTGTGCATCTGATAATGTATTATGCATATCTTACATAGTCACGAGGGGAAAAAAGACAGGACATGGTGTTTTACTGACAGCCCAAGAATATCCAAGGGGGTTATTAAACTGTTGATAGGAGCCACTGTCAGACGAGGAGATTAGCTGGACAACTGACTGAGTGTGGTAATTCTGGGATTCTCATGCGCCACTAGGGATCCTTTTTGATGTTCAGTGTGGGGGGAGTCCTTATGTATATCTGTGTCAGACAGAGTGGTCGTGGGGCTCTGCATTTTCTTTTGCTCCTTCACTTGCATGTTGGATCAGAATTATAAAGATTGGTGGTTAAGCCCAAACACTAGCAGGTCACTGAGTTAAGTGCTCTATCACTGAAATGCTGTAGCTTTAAACAACAGATCATCTCCTTCCCAGAACTGATCAGGGGACAGATCACCTAGCAACAAAGTCCCCCTGGAAAAGGATCCATGTCTAGTGTATTTCAAGGAAAAAAATCTCTTATAAAAATCATCTTCGAACAAATACCTTGTTCTTTATGTCTAGGATTTTTATGAATAACTTTTAAAGAGTTAAAGATTTTCCAATGGCACAAGAATTACTTTTTAGTAACACCTTTTCCAGTTAGTAAATGAGAAACACTAAAGAAAATAAGTATTCTGTTAGAAATGGCTTGGCAACGTGGCATTTTTCAGAGTGAAAAAAGTGTTATCAGTACATATTTAGCAACCTACACAGAAACACCAAGCTTTCAGTATCTCATGTCAAAAAACCATAGTAATGCAAATTAGAGAGTGTGTTTGATTCTCCCATATCTGATTCATTTTGAAGACAAAAAAATCCTTCCAGCCATATATTCAGTATGTTCTGTATTACTCATTTAGAGACAGCGATGACTGCAGTTATGGTTAGATTCACAAAGATGGTATAAATTTATTAAATATTTATATGATCGTACAATCAGATTAGATGGGGACCTCAAACTCTTGGGAAGTTATCTATGCCATTATCTATGCCATATCTATGCCATCACACTGTCTGGACTCCCCTGAAAAAGATAATACGAACAACTCACAATACCACAGCCACAGTTGTGATGACTTTTCAATGAAGCACTAAGCTGTGGAAAACAAGCCCCTGTTGTATTTCATCAGTTAGAAAAGAGTACCTGTTTCTTCAGTTAATTATGTCAGATTTCTTTTACTTCACACCATATCACAGCCTCTGGCACCATTTCTTCATTTATTTGGGTCAAATCCCACTGGCTGATATTTTGAGGGGTTACAGCTTTACCTAATATCAGATCTTGGGATTCAAGCCTGTTTACTGAGCAAGAACTGCATCTTTGAATAAGACTCCCATGCACAAGATAATGATTTTTCCATTAGTGCATTAAAACTCATTTCTAGGTATTCCCACTGAAAGATCTCAAACAGCCAACTGTACGGGACTAAGACTTCTGTTGGATGCTAGTGTGCTCCTTTCTGCAGTGCGCCCAGCATCCTTCCACAACTGCCCAAGCAGGCAAAGTCCAGGCTGTATACGCCCAGCAGATTCAGCAGCTGAGCGGGTGTCTTCTAACGGGATAGTCCACGAACATTCATGCTGTGCCAGGAGGAACATTCCTCTTACTGGAAGTGAGCCCAATAGTTTGTTACTGAGCTGAGTTCAGACTCGTTGCAGACTCTTCACGGATTCTGAAATTAGCTCCTGAAGTTTGAGCCTCTAGAAGAATCCCAAGAGTGGGAAACTAATACTACAAAGGATCATGGATCATTGAGCTGAGGTACTAAACTGGATCTCTGGAGATCGATGCTCAGTTCTCAGCTCTCCCGCAGGCTCCTTTTCTGTGCTCACAGGCCAAACCTCCTCAAGAAAAATACTTTTTTCTACCCTTTGTCTTTTTTCATTTCTTTAGAGATAAGCCTTTAGAAATAGATACTACTTTTCACAATGTGGTTTTACAGCATCAAATGCATAGAGATTTGTAGGTACTAATTGAAAGTATCAGGTCTCTGGGGTAGCGGACTCAGTGCCACATGGGAGATCACTGATTGTCCTGCATAACGCTGCCTATGTTGACATAGTATCACATTTCTAGTACATTATTTGGAACAGAATTTCTTAAATTACATCTTTTCAGTGTATTCTCTTTATCCATGAAAAAGGTACATACATATCTTTAAAGTCAGCATACATACATGTTTTTAGCCACATCTGCCAACATGCTTGGTGTACAGTTCTGCCTTGCTTTTTTATGTTTTCCAGAGAGCTGTGTGCTCAGAAAAGTACACCACTGAGATGGAAAACTTCTATTTGCAGGTTGAAGCAGTATAAACTTGCTGGTCTTAGAATGTGATCCCACTTAGCTCTGACATTCCCTTACTTGATCTATTTTATACATGCCTGTCTTCCTTCCCCCTTTACTAAAGGGGAAGTAGAGCCAAGCTTTCCTCCCTCAGCAAAGGTAAAGAGGAGTTAGTATCAGAGGTATCTGATACACATTTCTAAAAGTAAAAAGCCTTTGGCACTAGTCTTTTGACTATCTCTCCTTTTAAACCAGAATTCAGGAGCCATGTTTTCCTAATTCTTTATTTTTTGGCTCATTAGATGATGAAGTACATCAAATAATGCCACCTGTGACAGCTACTTTGTGAATTACACAGTTACTGACTAGTAACTGTGTTTAAGTCATTTAGTCCAATTGCAGAAGCCTACAATAGGCTGTGGTTTTCCTGGTGACTCAGGTTAGATTTGAACTGGTAAACAAGAGCTGAAAAAGTCTTCATTATACCGTTACTCTCATAAAGGCTTCTTCTACCTAGGCATCTATCGGTTACTGAACTGTACATGAAAGGGGAGGAAAGTTCTGTAACTGTTAAGCAATTTCTGTTAAACTGAAAAGGGAAGTGTTGCTCGCATCATTGGCCAAGAGATTATCAGCTTTTATGGTCACAAGTAATTGAATGCCCAACCCAGGATGCTGGGGGCACATTGCTACAGTGTGCAGTTTATTGAGCAAACAAAAAGCAAGCAAGCACAATTTAGCAATAACTGGACTTGAAGAGCCTCATGCTTTCAATGCCTTTTTTCCTTCCACTTTAATGATGCTAATACAGATCATATCAGTTTGGTTGTTCAATAGGAAGTAATACTGTTCTTTCTTTCCTTGACTCCAAACTGGAGAAATCAGATATTTGGAAACACAACAGTATTAAGCAAATTATAAACTGTGTTATCTTAAGAATGAATCTTTCAGTTAAACCAACCAAAGTCAGAGCAAAGAATGAGGTTAGATAATCTCTTTGCGTGATATACAGTACTGCAATGTGTTGACAACCAGAACAGGGGAAACGAGCCAAAAGGCAAACTCTCTAGACTACCTCTCTAGATGCTGTCACCCTGCACTGCCCCTTCTGGAAGAGTGCAAGATAAACTCAGACTGGTTTTTAGTTGTAGCAGTGAACTGGAAGAAATCTGCTTCAAAGTCAGGCTTCCCCTGCTGCAGGCAACCATCTCATCTCTCATCTCATCTCAACCATCTCATCATCTTTTGGAAACAATCAAGCTTTATTCTAAAGCTATTTACATTTCTTCTTGTCAATGATCCTGCTGCTTCAGGATCTTACTCAAATGAAGGTTTGAAATCTTTTCCTAACACCCAGACTAAAATTACTAATAGCCAGTTTTTACCTAATTAATCTTTAGCCAACATCACTCTTTCGCTTAGTGTTTCTTTCCCCATGCGCTTTGTCCTCTGACTTTATTTTACTGTGATAAACAAGCCAGCTTCCATAACATTTTCATTTCCATTAACTTTCCTCTGTACCAGACCCACTTTAAGCCGTTATTTTTCTTAAAAAATAAGCAAAATGAACAAAATTCAGTGCAATGACATCATCTATTGTAAAAATAAATCTTCCAATACATCCTAGGATATTTTCTGAAAGCCCTATCTTAGTCTTGGCTCCTATTTATCTTGTATTCAGCTAAAACTCCAGTTATCCTTCCTCCTATGTCATTTTTCAACAGATGAGTTCTCAGAGTGCCTTCTTATGAACTCGGAAGTATATGATCTTGCACATCATACAATGACATTTAATCCCCCCGCCAGTGTTTTTTTTTTTTTTTTTTTTTTTTAACTCCAGGCCTTGACTCCATGGTATCCTTGCATAACCTTCTGATACTCCCTCCTACTGATTCTGTAACTTTATGACTTTCCTAACTCTTGTATCACTATCACTACTGAAACTATAAACGAGATAGGTATACAGACCAAATTTGAAGAGTTCTATAAAACTTCTTCCAGTCTGATAGTTTTCCTTTGTTTCCCTCATCTCCATTTGACTTATCACCATCTTCTTCCTATATTGTATAAATACCTTGCTGATTTACAGGTAGACTAGATCTGCCACATTTCTTCTGCCTAAAAAATCAGTTATTGGAAATACATTGGTTCTAATAAATAAATTCACATTATATTTTATCAAGTTTTATGAATAAGTTTTCTATTATGGAAATAATACATAAAGCACATGTGGGAAGTCTCAAGTAAGCAATTTTAGAAAAGCACAGCAGCTTCTTGCAAACTCTAGGAGTCTAGGCTTCAAGTGATCAGTTCAACAATTTCAGAGTTCAAAAGGCAAGATAGGAAACGCAAGCAATAGATACAAATGTGCTAGGCTTCCTGGAAAAGCCAAATACAGGAAAAGGTTTTAAGCTATTTTTGTTTCATTTCTTAAAGGAGACTCACATATATGGTTATCAAAGCCCCATTTTGATTAGTATCAGGCTCAGATAAGCTGTGCTTGCTGAAGATATGCTGAAAAGTGAGCCATGAGGCACATAAATAATTTAAATTCATTTTATGACACTCTCCGTACTTAGCACAAGCTAATGCTATTGCAGAGCTTGGTTTCCACTCTGCACTCTCAACAAACAAATAGGGAGCCCCTCTGAGGAATAGAGATGGCTTTTCTGAGACCGCAGGAGTGTACTTCAGTGTGTTAAAGTCCCAGAGTATTCAAAAATGCTCTGAAGTTGTTCAATTTTGGAGAAAACAGTGATTAACCTGAGGTAGAGAGGCACTAAAAGAGTTCTCTAGGTACTAGAAAAAATTTGCAGTTTGGCTTATACATGTCAAATCTGCATGCATTGGTGCATTGATGAGAAGAGCTGGTGATCTTTTAAGGGACTGTACATAACACATCTTACATACACAGACTAAATAAAAATTGAATTTAGTCATGCAATGAATAGCTCTTCAGGCCATGCAGAACTCCATAGATATTTGCAGTCCTCTTTTAAGTTATCTACACCTGGTTTTGTTCTAAACTGACACCACGTTTGTCTGAGTTGTAGCTGTTGGCTTTCTGATGTCACTGCCTTTCATCGCTGAACAGCCCTTGCTGTGATCCTGAAAGTCATTCAATAATTCATTCACATCTTCATGAGAGTTTTTTTTTGCATTTACAAGTCACTTATGAGAAGTAAGAAGTGTGCAACCCCATACTCAGGGCTGGACAGGGATCTAGAAAGAGAGCCAGGAAAGCGCCACGCACAGTTCAAGGAAGGAGAAGTCGCCTTCCCAGGTGCATGTGACGAAGGATGTATGTTGCAACTCAGAGCCTGCATAAACTTTCTAAGATACTGCACGCCGTATCCTTTTTTAAACCCTCTGTGAAGACATTTCAAACTACAGTACCAACCAGTGCCTATTACTGTCTATTACTGTTAGCAGAACAGGAAGAAGAGACTCCTAAAAGCAGTAGAGCCAAGGTTTAAAAAAGTTTTTGTGTGTGTGACAGCTCACTGTCCAGACAGGAAAGTAAGAGATATTATACATCTGTGAACTGCAATGCTAGAATGGTTTTGCAAGTTTTTGCTATAATAAAATCATTGAAGCAGGAAGACATGAACAAAGATAATAATCACAATGTATGGCACTATTAACTATTTAATTTTTCAGTGGAGTGCTCCAGTGCTTTTTACAGTAATAATGGCATGGACTCTTGTGCCTGCATACACCTCCTCGAGATAAAATGCTTTTCAGAACTCAGCAAGGAAACAACTTTGATTCAGAAACTCAGAAAAGACACCCACACACATTCAACTGGCATCGTGTGCTAGCTTCTGAAACACAGCCACCACTATGAAACAGGAACTAGCCCCTAACTACTCAACTTTCACAGCTCTTCAGGCAAATGTAAAACGTATGGAAACCCCAGGATTTCATGAGAGGTGGAATGAGAAGCATTATTTAAGGCTTCATGGTGTTCTCATTTTACAGCAGGACAGTTCAAATGCTACTTCTTTATCTGAAAGAGAAACTATTCTACCCACTCCTTTAAAAAGTCTGAAAGGAGAAAGACAGAAGCCTACGCTTTTGTTTTTAGTTAAAGTTCAGAGTCTGTTCTATTTTAATCCATGCAACTATGCTCTTGGCAAAGGATTCCTCCTAAACCATTAGTCAGAAATCTAGGCGAAGGCTTTACAGTCCTGTAAAGAGCCAAAATTATCCTTGCCCAGGCACCAGCACAGGGACAGAAGAGAGGCAGCATGTGACTCCCCTGTTTAAGGTCACTGGAGACTCAGGTGACTTCTGTCACAAAACATGTCAACCGTCCAAACAGCTCCCTGCAGGAAACAGTCCAGATGGGCTTTTTCCCAGAGTGCAGAAAAGCTAGGATGCAGCTTTGCTTCAAACTCACCCCTGTGTAAGTGCTGCCTTGAAATGCAGCCTTGGAGCCCTGGCTGACACTGAGGCCACCCGAGGACATTTTTTGGGGCAGGACGATGCTACTGCCCTCTATCCCGCACCTACAACAGGATCTAAAGAACTTTCAGCAGGAGTTACAATAGGGCTGGACTAAGTCCTGATTTGAATAAAAAAATTTTCAAGGTGGAAAATGTCATAGCTCTACATTATCCAGAGATAAAAATTAACTCTTATGTTTATTGGATACAAATTTGAAAAAACACCATATAGCAAATAAATCAGTAACAGTGCTGAAAGTGGAGAGAATGAAAGATTTCACTACTAAAATCAATGTTATATGGGAAACTCTGAAAAACTGTTTCTTCAGTGGGTCCTTTGTTTCTTAGCAGATCCTATGACAGTTAAACATCTTAATTCTGGCAAACTTCTTGACTACTTGTTACAGGGAAGGTTGTGACAGGTTGAAAAACTGCTTTGAACTCTTAGCTGTAATTTTACGGGAGGGGCGGGGGGAGTCCTCAGTAGATTCTTAATGGACAATAAAGAGGACAAAAATGGTCAGAGACAGACCAACAGCTGTGCCAGCAGGTGGAAATGCTCCTTCCAACAAGATTTGAGTTTGGCCCTGGGGACTTTGTCTAAAAGCAGCATGATGTGGTGGCAGGGACAGATTCTTCCCTTAGGGAATTCCACAGGCCTCAGTGGCGTTATTTAGGAAGCAGCAGTAGGACCAAATAAGCTCTGTCAGAAACCTGCTTTTAAATAGTAGTAATAATAATAAAAAAAAAAGTAAAAAGAAACAATATATAATGATACAGAAGCAGAGTTGATTCTGAGTTAAATGCTTTCTGAATTTTCCCAGGAGAGATCTGAAGCACTTAGAAAGGAGAAAACAGCTTGTACTACCACTGTGGTGGAAGCAACCATCTTTGGTTTAAGAATAGCTACACTTTTTTTTCCCCTCCATGGTCAGCATTTCACAGGGATTTCAAGGAGGGGCAAAAAGGCAGCAATCAGGAAGCTTTCAGAAAAAGATGAGAGAACTATGGCATCAAAGGGGACTTGTGTTATCAATATGGAAATCTAAGGGGAGGATTTAAAAATGCATTGAATTCATTTTTTTAGTAACAAAAGAAGGACAGAGCATGCATGGCAGAACACGGTTACCTGTGAAGGCCTGAATTCCTTTGACAATGTTTTTAGGTTATTTGCTAGCGTTTTTTGCAAAACGTTGCTCAGTCTCCCAGGAAACTGCAGAGAGCCACTGCTGCACAAATAAATACTATTAATCTCAGGTCTTAACTATACTCTAAAATCTACTCACTTATAAGCGCAGAAGCCCCCCCCAGCCTGTAAAGCCCAAAAATTTCAGGATGGAAAATGTCATAGCCCAGCTGACATGGTAGGCAGGTCTCAAGAATGACAAAATCTCATGCTGGAGTGCAGGTTCAAAACCCTAAATTGTCTAACAGTCTGGTCTCCACTGAACTATATACATGGCAAAAAACAGGCTCTCCCTAAAACAAATGTTACAAGAGAAAGCTATACCCAAAGACAATGTCTAATGAATTTGAACAAGAAAACATGGGGACTTTGAAGGCAAAGTTAAAACTGAATTTGTTAACAGAATTTTGTATTTATCTGTTGAATACTTTGCGGTAATAATTTGTGAAGTGAGAAGAGACAAGGAAAGCTTCATTGCTAATACAGCGTAGTCAAATACTTTCATCTTTTTCTCTCTAATCGCAGATGGAATCAATAAAGTAGAAACCAAAATTTAAAAAGTTTTTCGAACATTTGCATGCATTTGGTTCTCTTATCTGACGGAACATCAAAAATGGGCAACAGACTCAAGTCTGTTGCATCATTTTTCCTCTGCAACAGGAGGATTCACAGAAGACGTGTACTGAGGTAAGCTGAAAGGTATAAAAGTTTGCTCTTAGGAAAATTGTATTTAATGCTTTTTCTAATCTTATTAGGATCAGGACAAGAATGCAGTATGCTGGAGTGTATTTCCACTCTTTAACAAGAAGGAAAGGACAGTTATGTGGTGCTCAGCTGTGTGGAGACAGGCAGAGTCTGTTCAGCAGCAGAAAGTCCTGAGCTTAGAGGACTGAAATGCCTGAGGAAATTAGGTACGTGGCTGATGTCAGCTCTAGCTAAGCATCTTCCAAGATGCATGAATAGAGAACATGACAGTAAAGGGAATGCTGGAGAACTGCTTTTAGACTTTGTGACACAGGCTATATAGAATTAAAAGTATGCCGCTCTCTTGCTGTGACCTGGCATTCAGTGTGTACAGGCTACATTCACTCACACCAGCAACAGCTATTAGGAGAGGAGTATCTTTCCGAATTTTTGGACTGATAGTACAAACTTTTAAAAACACGAATGAAAGAATGATTTAAGTGGATAACCAGGTAAAATTTTTGAAACAAGTAATTTACAAGCCAAAGCTCATTTTTCAAAAGCATGTTGGGCACTTAAGAGCTCAAATCTCATTCAAGTGCAGAAGAGGTTCCTCAATGCCTGTCACTTTATAGTACAGAATTTTGGTTCCCAAAGGATTTTTTTTGGCCTAATAATTCATCTCTTTGCTATGGACTTACTGTATCTGGGAAGTATGTTCCAGGCACCTAGGGAAAGAACACTATATTAGAAAATAGATAATTTATTTGTAAGAGATTTATTTGTTAATTAAGATGGAAAAATGTTTGCTTTCCTCCACCTGTTCTAGGCAGCATGTAAACCCACGTCTCTTGTACCTTCATCACCCGCACAGCAAAGGCAGCTCTTTCCTCTACCGGGAAGCCATCAGCAGTTTCTCAGTGACTAATTTGGCTCCTTTCTCATATATATTAAACCCTCATTCAAATAAGGACTGAGAAATGAACCCCTTTTCCCCTGTAAGGCTTTAGAATGCAATCTACAGTAAATGGTACATGTAAATGTTGTCTAGAGAGACCCAGACAGGTTCCAGAAACATGTTATAAGCAGTGTTCACTCTGAACACAAGCTGATGCATCATGGCAAGCCATGAAACAGCTGGGCTTAATTAATTTACAATTAATGAACATAAATCATAGACACTACACTTAGCTCTGTAACAGTTCTGTCCCAAATATCATCCGACCAAATCCCTTGTTACACTGTGGTGTAACAACCCTTCCCCTCCCATGCCAGCTGACCTCTTGCTATTTCATTGCTGCCTGCGGCCTGGGGAGACTTTTCCCTGCACTTCAACAGCCGGCTGCACTCTGGGAAGGAGACAGTTCATCTGGGGCTGCCCCGAGAGCAGCTCTGCCATCCGGAGATGGTCCCATTGCACCCCTCTGTACCATTTTTGGGGGGTTGTTTCAGTAAATTCTGTGGGAAAAAGGATATATTATCTCAGATGCTTCACTACTGCATTTATTGAGGAAAAAAAAATTGTATGGAGCTGATACAAAGACTTTTGACAAGAAACAGCATCAAACTGCACATGAGATACCAAGAATGCAATCTGGATAGTTCAAGACCAAAGTTCAGAAAGAGTGCAAGTTACACCAAAGTTAAAAACACTACTGTAAGTCCAGTTCTCCTTTCCTATCCCCTTTTAGTTCATTTGTATAAAACAGAGTTGATGAAAGCTCAGTTTCTTCAGAGCAAGTAAGGAAGGAATACTGATAATTACATATACAAGTGCAGGCATTACTCTGAAGAAACTAACTGTGGCTGGGAGTTAAAGGAAGTTAGCAGTCCAGCTGGCCTGTGTAAACATGCAATAACCATACCTGCAGGCTGACTGACCCCTCTATTCTCAAAATTCGGGCATCAATCTACCAACAGCCCTTTGCCACTCTCTGGACCCTTTGTGGATTGCAAACCACAGTTTGTTAACCAACATCTAAAATGACACACAAGCACAGTGAAAAATGATTACCCCAACATGTTTTTAAAATCCTCTCTCCAATTTCTTTTCCTCTGCTGTTAAGCAGGCACAAAATAAAAGAAAAAAAATCCAACTGAAAACAAAATTTGTGCCATGTAACAATGTTTTTGGGAGACTGAATGATAAAAAAGCAGCAGCACCTGGAACACAGCAAGAGGCTGTTCTAGTGAACAGCCCTAGAGACAGCAGCAGGACAGAGCAAAGAAAGGAAAGGAAAAGGGGATGAAGCCATCAGTTCTGGCAGAGTGGAGAGGCTAGAGGCCAAAATCTAGACTAAAGCCTGGGATGAAAAGAATCAAGTAAGATTTTCTGACACTACTACAGAATTTAGGCAGACAGCAAATTCTGTAGCTAGATTCAAAGCCTGAAGTTCTTGAACTTGCATACATACAACACAAGTCTTACTTATTTTGTGCAAGACTACTAGTATGAGATTGAAGGACCAAAATTCAGTTTTGCTACAGAGGAATTATTGCCTGCTTTTAGAAAACCTGTGCTATTTAACTACTTGTGTATATTGAGCAGCAGAAACACATTTAAGTATCTGTTGGAGCTCTCAGAACAAAACCCCATCTGAATTGCGGGAGGAAAAAAAAAACAAACCAAAAAACTGAACAGTTTGAAGTGGGTTTGTTTTGAGGTGTTTTGGACCACACGTTGCTCTGTGAGTATTTAAAAAACAACCAAAAGCTCCAAAAGCTTTCTGGGGCATAACAATTGTCACTTTAAAGTATTTTGCACACCCCTGACCACATTTGGTTCCTCCAAAGGCTGTTTCTGGATGCAAAATAGATATGCTACATGATAAAAAGCTACTTTATACCATAATGTGGCCATTATTTGTTAACATCCTCTAGTTCTACTTTTTAAATTCAGTGTAACTTGCTGCAAACGCAACTATAGAGAACTGATATAGTTAATTCAGCCACTGTACGGACAAACACAAGTATTGGTATTGGCTCCTGTTATTTCTCCAATAGCAGTAAGTTCAGCTGATTTCAGTGGATATTTGAAAGTTGCCATATTTCATCTGGGTCTGCCATGAAAGTTTAAAAGGAGTCAAATAACCCTGAAGAAAGCACCACAAAGAATTCACAATTCTCATTGATGACAATAGTTTTTATTAGAAAGAATAACAAAGTGCTTTCTATAGGATACAATTAATACAGAGTTTTTAGGAAGCTTTTTTTTTTTTTTAAATGGACAATTTCAATGTGATGATTTTTCAGTGCAAACAGGGCTCTCTAAGATTCTCCTATGTGTAGAGCTTCTTCTCTGTACACAGTAGTTCAAACATCTGTGCTTTTGACAGGTGTGAAACAGTACTGAAAAGTCCATCCTTTAAAAAACAGAGGTTATGTAAAAAGCTTTTAACATGTTGCATTGATTGACAGGAATTACATCATTTATTGTTTAATACAGGTTTAGGGGACATAATTCTCTCATACAGTTCTACACACAAACGCATAAAGGTGCTTTCAGTTTTAACAAGAATAATAATCATATATACCAATATAAACAACATTATCAGTTTTCACTATATAGACACAAGGGAAATTGTCTTTTTTTCATCTTTTTTTTTTTTTTTTTAATTAACCTTCTGATTTTGAGCTAGGAACATTCTTTGAATGCTTGGTGCTTCCTCTGCCTTGGAACTAAGTTTGGATGGAAGGAAGAAAGAAAACAATGCAAGGACTGTTCACTCATTTTTCCTCATTTGTGATGCACATTTACAATTAGATTTCTTTTGATACATATATGCCCCATTTTATTGCATTTCATTTTCAACTCCTTGGGTCTGATTCTGTCCCAGTCACATTTTTCCCTTAACTCCTTTTTCCTCTCCTGCAAAGGAGAGGGAAATATAAATATAGCAATAGCACAAAAATTAGGACAGATGATTCTATGCAAATTCTTATATACAATGGAATGTATGAAACAAAACAGGTGTATACCTGAACTTTATCTTCCATGTGATAAGATTTTTTTTTCTTTTTCAGTCAAGCTAACTCCATTATGAGGGCTATTTTTTCAGGTTTTTAAAAATGTTATAGTTACCTTTAAGAGAAACCATTAAAACTTCATTATACACAATTCTAGTCCAAAAACTAGACCCATAGCTCATGTGTTTACAGACATGAGCGTGAAAAGAATAACTGAAATGACTGCTCATGAGTGAAATAATCGTAGTTATGCACATAATAAAAGACTACATGCACATAAATAGTTTCCTTGCCTAATTAGTCAGCCACACCCTTGGTTCATTGTTCCCCAATTCCCTGTGTACAGAGCAAAATCACCGCTTCAATACTACGTGCCTTGTCACAATACAGTGTCTTTACACAACGGTGTTACTGCAGCACGATATCACATAGACACTTTTTCCTACAAGACAAAAGGAACTGGATGAGATCCTCTGAAGAGTAACCTGGTTGTGGGAAGAAAGGAATTTTTTTTTTTTTTTGGCTAAATGACAAAATGCTTTTGCAGTACAGTCCTTATACAGGAGAAGAATACACGTAAAACCACCATTAAATCTATACGAATATGCAAAGGTATAACAGAGATTCTATTTTTTGAGGGATTTGAAAGAAGAACAGTTTACCCTTAGGCACTTGTGAATACAGATCTCCTACCCCCAGGTTCAGTGTGCACATGGTCTTTGCTTTTGCACTTCCAGCTGTGAGTAACAACACTTGTATCCAGGAATACTTCCTGTTGTCACGCGTTTCCACGTTTTCTGCACAACTATTTAACTAGGTGCTAGTCAACACAGGTTGCATCCTAAAGGCACACCTGGGCCTCAGTTCCAATCCATGCCATCCTGCTGATGCAGCAGCGTGTCTCCGATGCACGGCCAGCGTCACAGAAAGCATCTGAAGATTTGGACAAAGTCTCGACTCCTCAGAAGGTAACTGTGCATCAACCCACCATTCATTACAAAAACTGAAAGAACTTTCTATAGATCAAATTTAGGCACATAAGGACTTTAAAAGGAGCTGGGCCTTCACATTCATTGCCCTGAATAGCAATTATTTCAGTGATAGGAAAGGTTGTAAGGACTGGGGCCAAAGGTCCTCAAAATAGAGCCCAGCAACCAACAAGATCCATGCTGGCATAAAATCTGCCTTGAGAATCCAGTTGCAGGACTGGGACAATACAAAAGCTTCCCTTGACTTCAAAGGTCTTTGGAAAAGACCCAGCATTTTCAACTAAAAACTCTTGAGTTGTTAAGCACTGCTGGTATAAAAAAGTTTTAGAAAAAAAATCACTGCAAAAGCTTAAGTAATTTTCTGTAACTTTCACATATTACATCTCTTTAAACAAATGTATAATTTAATTCTAGAGTAGATAAAGTCAAATTTGTAATGAAGTATTATTAAAAGTAATGTACAGCAAATATTAAATTGGCCTATTTAGTAAAGATTCTGTCTCATTATACTGTTCTCCTTTAATTGAAGGCTTTCAACTCATTCTGAAATATATAGCACTTCTCTGGAGTGGCTCCTATGCAGCCAGAGTGTATTTTGTACCTCCTCTTGAATATCCTGTTCTCTGACCTAGTTTGCCCATAAGATGGGTCTACAGATATGCACTTTTGATGCCTAGTTTGGAAATAAATCAAGTAATACTACTAAATAAAATAACCACTTGATTCCAACTACATTCTTGTCTTACAACAGGATACAGGCCTGATTTGCTTATATAAGCAAAGCTTCTCCCTAGTCTTAGGTGCACACTGCAGTAAATCAGGAGAGCATTAACTGATCTGGACTGTTATCTACCTAGTTGTTGAAACACTTCACACTTGCACAGAAGACTGCAGAGGAAGTAGACAATATTCTAGCATACTGTCTGCAATGGCAAATGCCAAATACTGCAGCTGTATCCATCTACAAAGTCCATGAACTATCCAAATATTTATCTTCAGAAGGAGGGGGGAGGAATGGCAAGAAAAAAATAAATAGCAGCAGGAGTCAAGTACACGTTCACAAACAAGGCAGATCTACATTTGACCATTTGGCCAACACAGGCTGGGGCTGTGATTCTTCCCTAGCCCTAAACAACAACAGAAGCCTTGTGTGAAGTCATTAATACCAGTATAAAAGCATTTTTCTGGCATAGCTTGTTCCCTGGAGGAAAGCTTGCTATAAACTACACTAACCAAAGATGCTTTCAAGTTGGGAAGCTGCATCCACCTTATGAGACATTTGTCATTGTAGTTCTGTTAGCAAACCTCCCTAGTGTAGATGTAGCTTTTCAGCAATGAACTAGCAATTTATGCAGATTCAGTAACAAACAGCACACAAAAAGCCCCAGCAATAAGCAAGGATACTCCCACCAAGTGTCCACTTTAAACCAGACAGCGTATTTTTACTGTACAAAATGAGAGCATTCAGAGGGGGGAAAAAATAAAAAGACAATCCTTGGACTAAGCCCCCAAGGGTGGAGGAAACAGCACATTACTTTGGACAATGCTGTATTGCAATCTTTTTTTTTTTTCTTTGCCCTTCAAAGATGTAGTAGGCCTGCTGACTTTGCCTAAAATGCATAATTTTAGTCCCCCTCACCCCAAATCTTGGAAGTTCAGCAAGATAAAATTTGAAGCATTCAAAGCACCCATTTAAGTAAAACATATGAATCCACTGAATGGTAACAGCATTGTAATACCTACTCCAATAGGTATCTATAAAATGTTACTGTTGCACATAAATAATGACAAGGCACAGAACTGCAACTAGTCCAAGAGCTTGTAAGCCAAGAAACCAGAGCATAATCCAGAAGAACATAATTATTACAGGTTCTACTATCCGTTCTCCAAAATACATCCTTGTGAAGCCTATTCTGATGAGGCTTTTGTTTAATTCGCCAAAGAGAGTCCCCATCTTTTTATAATCATCTATTACGGGTTCTGCGGTGTGGTTTCTTTGTTCGTGCTGGACCTGCAAACAGAAGACAAAATTAGGAAATATGTTGGACAATCAGTTATTATTATTATAATTCATGTGAAGAAGTCTCAGCTGTTTCTACTTTAATGCATAAAATAAAATATACATGCAATGAAGCTATTCATTAACTCTAGCAATTGAAAACATTATGCACCTGGTGACTTACACATGACACTAAGGGTGAGGCTCACTTGTCTAAACTTGGGATATCTGGAATTATACTAAATAGAGACAATATTTTGTCTCCCCTCCCAATGTCCTGGTAGAGGGGTAAAGCTCTCCCAGAGGTCCTATTTCATACCTGCCAGCCCAGCATGGATGCCAGTGATACCCTAGGGCAACTACAATGAAATCGGATGTCCGTGTCTTCAGGGAGAGGATTTGACTGAAGAAATTTGTTATAAATCGTTTCCTGAGTATCTTCAGAACCACAAGAACTGTACAGAACAATTAAGCATAAACTATTAGGTATTTTCCACCAAAACACAGGAAACCGAAAGGGATACTATCACCACTGAAAGAAGGGCACTGAATTAGACTAGGGTAGAGGGTGAACATCCATCCTGGCTTGGGGTAGAAAGCAATGGAAGTCACGCAAGGGAAACAGCACAAGGACCACCCAGCCGCCGAGCGGTGCCATGAAGAAACGAGGCAGAGGGGAAGCGAGGTCCCCAGCACTCCCAAAAAGAAAAAAGGACTGGAGGCAAGTGTGGAGCAAGGCAGAAGTGGATCTTAAGGTGCAGATCCCAAGTTCAGACATCACTGCAAATAAGACAGGTTGGAGTTACTATTTCGACATGTAAATTGTAACCAGATTAGACCTTGAAATTACAGCTCTCTTTCCTCAGCATCCCGAGCTTCTTTGTACAAAACCTTATTGCCTTGTGCTTGGGTATGACAGGGTGAGCGCACTTTCAAGGTGACAGTTTTAAGTTTGCTAGTCCTTCCATCAGGTAGCAATGAAAACACAAGCAGCAGCTACTCATCGATATTTCAGTCAACTGATCGATAGGTCCACCAAATTGCCTGTAAACCCTACTTGCAATTAGTCTAGGTCTGGATTCAAAGCAAGAGCATATCTTCAATTATATCTTCAAGGGAGAAAGTCATTCTACTTCCTGTGGTTATGCAGCACAATCTCTGTAAGAAATACAAATTCCATCCAGCAGCAGTATGGACTCTCCATTAGAGACCCGGTAGTAAAAGTGAATTCTCATTCCAATTGAAAAGCATCCAGCAAGGACTACTGAAGGAAGGGAACATTTCCTAAGCCAAACTTGCAGGCCATGACACGGAACCTTCTGAACTGAACGAAGGTTAGCTAAAGTGCCACAGCTGCTACTAGTAAAAAAAGCTACTGTCCTTCAGTTGTGTGCGCTTGGGTAAAGTATTTCTCTTACTTGTTTATTCATGCAGATTTTGTTTTAAAATTCAGTAGTGAATCCCAGAAAGGGAGGAGTGCAGGACGCCTACATAATTGTATCTAATTATTATGCAGTTCTACAGAAGAGAGTCTAAACTTTGAAAACATCAATATTTAATTTAGTGTATTAACAGCAACCCTCCTTTTCTCTCTTTAGTTTGCTTCTCATGCACAGGTCTTTTTCTCCCCCTTTATGGATATGAAAACCCCAGTATTCAGCATTTTAGCCTTAATTCTGCTCATAATTCAAATCGCTATTAATTTCTCTTTAATTTCAGTGTTTCAGGATTAGCCTCTTCAAGAAAGGCAGAGCCTCTTTTGTGAGCCACTGCAGGGTCCAAATGGCAGGGTGTTTGCCACTGGGAATAAAATGTTATTACAGGAACTCTCATTCCTCTGTTCTCTAAGAGCAGGGAGACAAACAGGAGAAGTGCCGTATTATTAGCCTAAGTGGCCTATCGATCACAACAATTAGGAGAAAGGGTATGCTGGGAAGAAGAATGAAATTATTTGCTTCCTACCCTCAGAGACCACAGGGAGCACACGCCGATGAGACCGTGGAAGAGGTCACAGCGCAGTGTTCACCAAGTGGCTGCAGACAGAGCACTTCCGAGAGAAACAGTCAAGGGATGCAGGCGCAATTGCTGCACTTTCTAGAGAAGTAGTGTCAGCCTTGAGCTAGTGGCCAGGGCCACTGTGAGTGGGGAGAGGGGGGCAGGAAAAAAACCCAACAACAACACAGAAAAAAGCACTTCTTTGCCTCTGGATTATTAATAGTACTCAGCAACCTGCTGAAAGCCTCCTCACAGAGGAGGAACCATGGGGCACTGGGAAAAAGGTATAGCAAGAGGCATATGAACACAGGCTCCACTTCACCAGGCCAATTAAGCACCAAGACTCGTGTTCGTGCCCACATTCAGAATATTGCTCACTTCGGATCAGCTGCAGGGCTCAGCATTTCCCTAGCCTTCTCATTTTACTTTGACAAGCTCACAGCAAGAAACTGCCTATATTCTGTTAAGCAGGATACTGTGTAAATTCCAGCTTTAGCCTTTTTTTTTTTTTCTTTTTTGAAGTAAGACTTTACCTCACCCTCCCCTTCTCAAACATGGTCGGATTCATGAATCCCTAAAACAATTACACAAAGCATGCCTTCTAGACAAGGAGACTGAAAAGTGTGTGTTTAATGGCAAAACACATCAGTTATTTTTCCAAATATTTTACAGAGCTTACAAAAACTGAGAATGGCCATGGAAATTCTCAAGATTTCAAAGGCTACTTCAATTAATTCAGGCTGAGTATGTCTTGCTTCAGGCAACTCAGCAAAAAACAAGTGAAACTGAAAACAGATGATCAACTGTAACACATGGAAGGCATATTTTTCTTTACTACTGCGTAATCATTTCACATGCTGGACAAATACTTTTCTTCAGAGGTGGAACTAAAATAGAACCATTAGGGCAAACACCAATAACATTACAATACTCCAAATTGCTAAAAAATATTAAATAAATGTTAACATTGAAGCTAAAAGTTTTCTCGTTAATTTTCAAGGAGATAGTAAAATAGCATAAAGTTACACAGATATGCCAGTGTCTATCGAGCCATATCCTTAGAATGACAGATTTCCTTTTTTCCAAAAGAGCTTTTCTAAATATTTTTAGAAATTGGCTGTCTTCAGTGAACACACAGTTCCCAGTTGACTCTTAATTTCTGTACAACTATTTTCATGCTAAATCTTGCTAAATCATACTGAAGCTATAAAGACACAGCCATAACAGAAAAACATAAAAAAAAAAAATACTGATCAGGTCCATTCTGACCAGACACCTATCTTCAATGAAACAAAACAAAGATTCCCCACTTAGAAGCAAAAGAAGTTTCTGTTTCAAAGTTGTTACTTGTTTTAAAAATCAACAACCCAGACTCGGTTTCATAACTTATTTTACATAACACTTTCTGTATAAGAAAGGAGTGGAAGGAATTTCTTTATCTGCAATAGCCACTGCGTACGCCTGCTTTCAAGGCCTTCCCTGAGGCTTGCCCGCCTCCCCACAGCTGCCAAACGCTGTGCGGTGGGCACGGCCAGCTTCCATTTGCCCAAAGGCAGGAGGGGCTGTAGCAGAGGTTTATTTTATCCTCAGCAACTTGTTTGCCTTTCCTCACTGTTTGAAAGGCAGAAGTGATGAAGAAATTCAGAGGGGCAGGGAGGAACAGAAGTGCAGTTGGAGATACACTTGGATGCATGTCCAACAGATCTCCTGGAAAGAGAACAGCAGCACTGACTTCCCAGCTTCTCTGCCCTCCTTCCTCCTGCTGGCAGAAAGGCCCTCATTGAATACACACATACAGGATTATTCCTGAAAGAGAAAAAAGAATGGGGCTTTCCTGTTTGAATGAAAATGAACAATGTATTAGAAACGTTGATTGCATTTGTTTTGTACGTTAATGTTATCCAATTGAATTACTCTTTGCTGTAGTTTAAATTAATTTTAGACTTAAGTGATTTTAGTTATTTTAGACGTACTGGGATCCTCTACCCTGTTAAATCAAATTACACTAGCATGTTTTTTTTACTCAGTATTATTTCAAATGCACAACCACTATATATGACTCCATTGCCTCAATTCCCCTTTCATTTTATATTCCTTAAATGCTTCCAAATTGATAGTGTAATAATTCTCTCCCCCCTTTTAATAGTTCATATTTGGTTTCTATTTTTGACTTACATACAATTATTTAAAGTTAAAAACAGAGTTACCATATAGGAAAAAAGGGGAAAATATCTGTGATCTTTTATGTAATTCAGTGTGCATGCACAAATGATGCTCTTCACAAGCCTATTGTAACACCTGGAGGTTGCTGTGAAGCACTGTGTGTTCTGTTGTCTTTTAAATGTTTGCTGTTATAAAATGACATGTTTTTCATCAGTAAAGCTGTCATCTACTGTCTCTCACTATGTATTGACAGAGCCAGAACCTGAAGATCCAAACCTTAGAAAACTTTCCTACAGAAACTTTGTAACCAGAGTTTCCCCAGTCCAAAATTTCCCCAAGTGGCTTAGGGGCTTACATGCTTTAGAGAGAATTACTGTCATGCCCCTCATGAAGACAGAATAACACAAAAGGAACATGTATTTTTTTTTTCCTAAAACTGGGGAAGTCTCTGAAGAACACACAGAGGAGATGCTAAAACTTGTGCTCAGTAACTTTGAATCCAGTTTATGCGCCTACATCCCTAAAGTACTTTTGAAAAAAAGTCTCCCTTGTAATTAAATGTTTTTCTGGTAAAACAATAGAAAAGATAAAGTCAACTCAACCTACTGAATTCAGTGAACATCTGGCTGTGCCGTTAACAGTTATGTTTGTCATCAACATAACACAGAAAATTATATATATTCTGACCACTACCTTTGCTTATGGCAAACTTCCATCACTTGCATTCAAATTCACTACTATCTATTTTCAGGAAAGCACATGATAACCTTGTGGCTTCCACGCGACGAGCAGATGCCATTCCACCTCAGCCTGAGAGCAGTAACTTTTTCTGGCTTGTCCTTTGACATCAGCAGCATTTTAGGCATACAGAGAAACATGAGTTCCCATGAGAAAACAATCCCTCCCACAAGAAACCATCTTCAAAGTGATTCACATTCTCTTTTCACTAGCAGAGATGGATAGCACTGAACTTTTCACAATCGTGTAAGGCTCATGCCTGTCCGTATCGCCCAAGCACAACATATCCACGCCAAGGCCTTTTTCCCTCTGAGTGCTGAGGGCACTTGGTTTCTCCCTGACAATTTGCAGGCCACACTGAACAGCCCCCAGAGGATGCAGGACACAACGGGGTCAGCACGGGACACGTACCTGCCCAACACGCTGGGAAAGTTCAGTTTTCCTGCTGCTAGCCAAAGCGAGTGTTGAAGCACAGATTTAGCATTTCTCTTATTTTCTGTTATCAGCACCTCTACCTTGCTAAAGGACGTTAGCAGTGATGCCTTTACGTCAAGGCTGAACATCCTTCTACAGCACCGCCAAGAAGCGCTGCCTGGTGAGGCCCTGCATCACCTACAGGCACAGAAAGGTGCTGTGGCAGCAGGCTCCTCGGCATGCGATAGAGCCTGCACGTGGGTTCAGCACGCTTATGTCACCCATGCACACGTCTGACACTTGCTGGAAGTGATGGATTAACTGACCATGCGCAGACCACCTCAGACATAAACCACACGGCATTTGCACACAGGTAAATCTCCGTGCACCCCCTAGGGCTGCTGCTCTTGCTGGAATCATTCAGGTCTCCCACTGGGTATGAAAAGTGGTTTGAAAGGAGCAACGAGTTGCTCTGGCAGCTGCAACGGCTGCCTCCCTCCTGCCAGCCTCTCTGAGGAAGGGCAGGCTTGCTCATCACCTGCCCTCTGCTGCACGTCTCCCATGCCAGGCACAATGCTGTGGGGCCACCCAGAAAGACGGCCGAGGGCTGGACAAATTGTCCAGAAGGACCATAAATTGGATGGGTCTACAGTGACTGTAACATTTCTCAATCCTGTAAGTTCACTACAGCACTAGCTGTAATCACAGCAACAGTTTCAGATACAGTCTTGGTTTCCAAGCATTCAGTCTGCTGAAGCAGCAGCTTGGTCCAAAGTTTTCCACACTTACCATAAGGATCTTGAGATGGTTTGTTTTGTTTGTTTGTTTGTTTTCCTTTTAGTGTGTGGAAAAAATCATAATTGATGTGAATGAAGCAATTGGATGAAATTAAATAACCTACATTCTGTAGGAGGAGAGTGGATGAACATAAGGAATCTGTTCTGCCTAAAAACTAAGAATGTTTCTTTAAAAAAGAAAAAAAAAAACACTATTCAGCTACTCTGAAGGTATGAGATCATTCAGAACAAATCAAATACATCTCTCTTCCTCCTTTCTCATGATTAATGAATTGAAGAAATCTGACAGTCCTTTCTGTTGCTCAGACACCTTAAAAAATTTCCACTCCACACTTAACTTGACAACAGTAACAGTGAAATGGGGCACAGTCCTATCAGATTCTCTTTTCTTGCATCAGCTGTCTGGAAGAGCATTACACAAATGTGACTTCCAACAACGGAAGCAAAAGAAGTCTGACAGACTGGGAAAACACAAAACTACTCTGATGCGGTGCTGACTTAAAAGCTTGTTATTACACATTTAGGAAAGAATGCTAATGGGCTAGTAGGGGAAAAAGAAAAAGAAAGAAGGAGGTAGGAAAGCAGTATCCATGAAGAAAGTTCATTTCAAACACAGGAAAGCAGCAGTGTCTCTGAATTGTTTCTGACATGCCTCAGATCAGACTTGGTCACATTACCAGTTATATATATAAAAAAAGTATATTTTGGAGAATTATTTCCAAACTAGACAGAAAAGAAGCTCCTTTTGAGTTTAATAACAAATATGTGTTTAAAGATATCTAAATGAGGCATTAAAAAATTGGTTATCAAGAAATGCTAGGTTATCGCATATACACCCCCCCACACACACATTTCTCTTTTTAAGTAAAAGTTTCCTCTACAGTATTTAGTCCTCACAATCTATTTTACTCCACTCACGGTCACTTTTATACCAGGGAACAGGTGGTGTATCTGATAGCTGAAGGCATGACTTAAATGTCAAAAAAAGCCCCCAAGATGTGACATCAGCATCATGTTTACTTACTGAAAAGTACTCAAATATTTTTGAAAGCTAGAACGTTAATGTTCAAAAAAGACAGCCTGGCAAAGTTGGTTCTTTTTAGAGGATGCCAAGTAAAACCGAAAATATGTAAGCTCAAACTTACTCAAAAATATGAGAAGAGAGAAAACGGATGACAGAGACTGTAACAGAAACAACCACAAGTCCCCTTCCCTCCAAAATAAGGGGCCAATTTCTATTGAGTTCAACAACGGAGGCAGGGACACCTACCAGCAAACACACAACCATACGTGTTTGACAGTTACGCAGCCAGCGAGAGGAGATTTGGGACAACCCAGCTTGGCAGCCTTGCCTGCATTCACGCACCTGGCTGACCATGACCAAACCACTGTATTGCCACAGACAGACTCTGGACATTTGCAACTAACTGCAAGTTCACTAGTGGTGGCCTCCCTCTCTATGAACAACAGTCTCACCTTGTTACAGGGCACCAAAACCAAACATTGCCATAAGGAGCACGACCAGGATTACATTCCATTTCATCATATTTAAGAGCATTTCTTACATTAAGGAAAAAAAAAAAAAGGCAAAAAAAAAAGGCAACCCCTCCCCCCCAAAACCACCAAAACTTGCCCAAGAAGAGCAAATACATTTAATGGAATTTTTCTCATTTTCTTCCTCTTCTATCAGGAAGAGAGTGGTATCTGCATCATTTGCTAGGATGAAACTAATGGTTAGTATTTGACCTTGTAACCGTAAGTGGTAAAAAGATCTTGATATCCTGCCAAAAGAATGTTAAGACAACAAGCTTCATGTAAACTGCCTGCAGAAAACCAACTGGGTTCATTTCTCTAGACTAAGTTTAATCTGATATTTAAATATTAAAATATGTATAGACTAGAATATGGGGAAAATTGTAATCACTTCTGGAAAAAAAACAAAACAGTGAAAAAAAATCAGGTTTAACTTCTTTCTCTGGAATAAAAGCACATTAAAAAACAGAAAATTGTTAATATCACGACTACTTTCAAATACTAGTAAAAGTCACATTCTTAAAGTTAAACGGGGAATTTTGATGTAAACTTGCAAAATAAAGACTGAGTTAATATTCACAGCAAGAATTAGCTGCCTCTTACAAAATAGAAACAAGATGTTTCTATAGAAACTAGCAACAACAGAGAAAAGCAACTGCTATGTATTAGCTATATTCAGCTTTTATGACAACTAAAGTTCAGGATCAACAGTTGCTGCAACAAACTGCGAAATGCCAGGAGCAGTTTTGTGTTAGTGAAAAAACTCAGGAAGCAGATGAAGAGGCTTTTCCAGATACTAAACTTATGTACACGCAGAGCGGATCAGACTTCGAGAGCAGTACAGTCTTTAGTGGATAACCTGTATTTCAGTCCTGGTATAGAAAGAAATGGGAATCTTAAACTTAGCCTATATCAAAACACAGGGAGTGAAAATGAGTAAATTCCTCCACTAATATTGCATCCAACATTAAAGCACCACAGACAGAAAGGCTGCCTGGGAGGCTCCGAGAGGCAGAGGTCGGGGAACCCGGCCAGCTGCCCCGCTGGAAGAGCTGCAGTCTCTCTCCTCTGTCTCGCACTGCTCTCTGCGCTCTTCCTTCACCTACACAAAACACTTCCACTACAACCCTTGCAAGGTTAAACCATCCCTGCTGTAAGTTTATAGAGACTTGATAGAGTCATTTCTGATCAATCTTTTCCTTAAATGTGACAAAGTATACCTGCAACACCTAATTTCCTCAGGATTTTGCTTTATCAAAGTTCCCCTACTAAAAGTTATCAGCTTGACCCAGCAGCACTTTCAGTCATGCAAAAAAATTACAATGCACCATACAGTCTGTGGTGCTAGTCCACTACCTTGCTGAAAACTAACTATGGTTATTTTTTCTTTCAAGAAGGAGAAATTTCTATTCACTTCTGACTCTAGAATTTTTCCTTTAAGAAAATGATCTCCATATTATTAAATCTGGAGTACTGCGTCCAGTTCTGGGCCCCCCAGTACAAGAGGGATGTGGCACTACTGGAGCAAGTGCAGCGAAGGGCTACAAAGATGATTAGGGGACTGGAGCATCTCTCTTATGAGGAAAGGCTGAGAGAGCTGGGCCTGTTTAGCCTGGAGAAGAGAAGGCTGAGAGAAGATCTTATCAACGTGTACAAGTATCTGAAGCGAGGGTGTCGAGAGGATGGGACCAGACTCTTTTCAGTGGTGCCCAGCGACAGGACGCGAGGCAATGGGCACAAAATGAAACACAGGAAGGTCCATCTGAACATGAGGAAAAACTTCTTCACTGTGAGGGTGACAGAGCACTGGAACAGGTTGCCCAGAGAGGTTGTGGAGTCTCCTTCTCTGGAGATATTCAAAACCCTCCTGGACGCGATCCTGTGCAACGTGCTCTAGGTGACCCTGCTTGAGCAGGGGGGTTGGACTAGATGACCTCCAGAGGTCCCTTCCAACCTCAACCATTCTGTGATTCTGTGAAAGCAAAGCATGCTATACAATTCTATTATCACACTATACAATTCTATTGTAGTTGCTACAGACATTTCTGAAGGGGATTTTTTCCTCTTAAAACCTCGGAAATCCCAGTGATGCTTTTTAGAAAAAGTTGTGGTCATGTATTATTATAGAGCTAACAATCTCCGCAGTAGATCCCATTTGTAGATCTAGAACAAATTTAGTACTAAGCCATCCCTGTTGGATATTACTATTTTCAGTCCAGAAACAGATCTCAACAACTGCAATCAGGAGAAACCTACCATTTTCAGATTATCTCAGAGTGGAATAAATTCAAAATAGCTTTTTAGCCTTAGGCACAAAAGTCTCCATGCATAAAAGTTTACTTTAAAGCATTCTTGGCCTCTACTGTCTTATGACTGAAACTACATAGTTCCAGGCAACACGGTATACATCAATCCTACAGCCCTGTGAACAATGAAACATTTACAGGAGGGATACCACAAATTTGTTGAAACCAGAGGATGATTTTGTCTCTGTTCAGTCTTTCCATGATGGAGAAATACCAGTAATACAATATATTGGAAACGTATTCAAGAAGTTTAGAACTTCAAACCCTTTAAGACATTTGTACCTCTTAAAAACATCAATGGAAAATACAAAAAATATTTATGATAGCTCTTCTGAATCCATCTATGGGAAGATAAAATACTCCATCTATAGAGATAAAATACTGTTCAAAACAATAACAAAAAAAGAATCCCAAAGAGTTACAAATTCAGGTTAATAAAAAGGTGATTGCCTGAGCTATTTATTTACTTGTAAATACACGTGTCACAGATTAAATCTTCATTTAGACGTTTTCTGGGAGGAAACCATGATTTTAGCTTAGCTGCCTGACAGCACTTTGGCTTCTACTTATCCTAAATGAACTTGAGGTGAAAATCCTGGCTTCACTGAAGCAAACTGGAATTTTGCCATTGCCTTCAAGTTTAGGCAGAGTTGCAACCCTGACTGTTAAGAGTGAAACCCACTGAAGTCTATACAGACAATAACTTTCAGTACAGAATTATCTATAAGAAAAAATATTTTCATGGAAGTACATTTTCTCCTGCAAAGTAGTTTGAGGATAAAAGAATAAACACAATTTTACAGAGCCTGGTGTGAGCAGGGCAGGTCACTTCTCCTCTTCCTTCCCCTCAAGTATCTTCTCAGATACTTTTAGACACTGCTTATACTGTTATACACTGACAGAGAACAAAAATGTAGCAATATTAGCTAGCCTCGTTCACTCAGTTTTAAAAATAGAGAATATAATTCTTGTGCATTGCGTGCACTGAAAGTTTTTTGTCCAACATGTAGAACCAGTGACCAAGGAGCATGCATACATTGCCTTCTAACCTCTGACTTACAGTATTATCAATAAATCACAACAGCTTTTCTGAAACCCCTCTTGCAACCATTTAAGCACCTAGAACAAAGTAATACTCTTATCCTAGGCACTGTAATTTTGGGGTTAAGAGTGAGAAAGTACACTGTATTATGTTTTCCACAACTTAGCAGTCTCACAGTGAATGTCCAGCTGAACAGTTTCTCTTCTGGCACCTCAAATTTCACCAAATGTTCTGCAAACTCCAGCAGCAGTGCAACAGCTCGGGACTCCTTTGTGGGGCGAAGCAGCACGTGACCTGCCCCTGGCGGCTGGTACCTCTCAGTGCCTAGGAGGTTTCTGTTTGTAGTTCAACTCTTGG
The DNA here is from genome assembly GCF_036417845.1 of Apteryx mantelli. Taxonomy (NCBI): domain Eukaryota; kingdom Metazoa; phylum Chordata; class Aves; order Apterygiformes; family Apterygidae; genus Apteryx; species Apteryx mantelli. The sequence goes on along the minus strand of NC_089982.1, from coordinate 21,634,014 downwards.
AGCTGCAAACATAAAGGTGGGCTGCAGTGTCTCAGAGATGGGAACACACAGGGCGCTACTGCTGCATTTTTATGGATACAAACTAAGAAAATTTTTTAACTTGAGAGTTCACCGACAGAACAGTGCATCCATCCCTGAGGAAACTTGATCTCCCACCATGGACATTACTAAGCATTTAATAAGGGGTAGAAAACAGCCACAATGCCAGGACGTTTAGGAACTAAGCTCTGCTTGCTGCAGCAGAACTTGGTTTCAAAGTCCCTACGAACGTCTCAAGTGCTCTCATCATCGAAATAAGTAATTCTACAGTCCATTACAACAAGGGGTTCCATAGGCTATGTATTACATTTAGTAACATATCCTTTTATTCTTTTAAAAATGTAGCTGTCACTAACTTCATTAAGCAGGTTCTTGCTGACCTTGCTTTAATAAGCTTAAATAGAATATTAAAGCCAAAGGGATCAGCATTTCTTAAACAGATTTATTTCCCAGAGAGTACCCTCATTTAAAGAAATATTAAGGGGTGTACATATTATTATTTAGGTCCTGCTAGTCAAGAAGGGTATTATTTTAGCATTATACCACTAGATATGATCTTACACAAACTGAGTTCATTTGGGAGAAAATGGAAAAATATCACTCCCAGGTTATCAGCTTCAGATCTTCACCTAAAAAGCTCTCAAAAAGTCAAAGGGATTTGCTTTTATACAGACTTCTTTACTTCAATCAGCCTAGAGTAATAACGATTTACACCATTGTCAGGGCAGAATTTGACTCTTTTACGTCATACATAGCACTGTAAAATGGCACTCACAATCATATTTCAGGACAGAATATGAAATAGGAAACATAGGCTGAGGTCCAGCTGTTGAGTTAACAGTATAAACACCATCAGCAAACACAGTAACAACATTAGGCCGCTACAACCAATTCTGGTTAAGTATCTACTCTGGAAATTTGATTCCTGCAATTTGGAACGCTAAGACTCTGCAGCAGCCTTTCTGTGAGGGCAGGGCACTGATTATTTCAAGGGAAATCTGAGCACATTTATGAAAGCAAAACAGGGACAGCACATGACTAGACCTGATGACCCAACAGCCCCCTCCCCTCTCCCCCCCCCCCCAAACTATATTCCTATATCTTGGACTTTCTGCCAAAGTTTGCATCAGATATCTCTGCAGTAACTCTGCAGCTAGCCTCGGTCCTCCCCCCCACCCCCCTTTTTAAGGCAAGCAATGTTCCTAATTTCCAGATCTGGTCTATTATTTGTCCATACGTTAGCACCTCAATACACAGGAAAAAGAAACAGCACACTCCATAATAATATTAAAATATTTCTAGTAAATACATAGCAGCCTTTTTTCCCCTCTCACCTATTGAAAAACTCTGCCTACCTACCCCAATATTATGCCTCAACTCGTTGGAAAGGGCCATGATCACTACCTTTGCCTGAGAAGAGCTGGAAGACTCAGCCAAGCGTGCTTGTGGCTACTCAAGTGGTACCTTTCCCAAGTTCATTTTAAAACATATTTAGGCAATATCCCTAGGCAGTTCTTCAGCCTGGACCATCCCCTAGCAGTGTTGCTCCTGAAACCACATTAACACACTTGGTCACTCCGCCAGAAGCAGAGGTAACCTCTGGAGAGCTCCTCCTGCAGCAAGGAGTTACAACCAGCTTGAGGGCATTAACATCTCAGATTATCTGATGCAATATCTGACCTCTTGTTTCAGGGAAGGAAGACAGCAGCCAGAACTAGGGAGCATTTCCAACTCTTCTCCCATGGTATCTTGCACACGGGTTTCCATAAACATTAGGGAAAGAAGGAAACACAGAACGGAACTGCTTTGCCTCTCTGAATACATCCTGCCTTGCTCCACATTCGGGCACGTACACATGCACACGCCACGCACCTGCTCTGTTCCATTTTTCCATATAAAGGGACGTGAAAGCCACACTGCCTTATGTAAATGGTCAATGAGTGAATTCTCTAGGATCAGTTTCCTTCAGAAGAGGCATCCTCCTACTGTCTTTGAAGTCAGGTGAGTAGTATGAGATATTTTCAAGTATTAAGCTATTTCTAGCTGTGAAAATTTCTAACAGCTCATTTATGATTGAGTCCAGTCACTACAATCTTATATAAGTTTTCAACAGAAATAATTAAGAAGTAAAACTGTCTGGAAGTTAGTTTGAGATGTACTTCAGCAGCTCTCTCTGCCCATTTACTTAAGCGTTCTCAGGCATTCATAATGGACTGTTACATTTAAGTACCGAGTAAGAAAAAGATTTTTTTTTTAAACAAAACATCAATAAAGGTGCATTAAAAACCCTGCCTTTGTCTGAACATACAGACAATGGTGTCTAAAAAAAAAAAAAAAAAACTGACGCAAAGAGTGTGTGGAAACCCGTTTTACAATTAACAATAGGGAAATTTACAGGGCTCCTCTCATTTCCTAAGAGAATAGCCCACTTCCACCACGCAATAAAGATGCGTACCCTAAACAAACCGGGCAACTTAAAAAAAAAAAAAAGTTGATTGTTGCAATCATAATACAGTAGATTGCTGTAAGTAACGAAGAAAATAAAAGCTTAAGTTTTTGATTGAACAGGAACATCGCTTTGCTTTAGAGACCTGAATTACCCGGGAAGCGTCAGCGAGGCGTTCGCCCAGGTGGCCTCTGTGGTGCCGGGGCGGCGCGGCGCGGCGACGACCGTTACGCATTTGTTACGAGGCACTCTCCATGAAGTTTCTCAGAGAAAGCAGCGCCCGCCAAGCGGCCACACCGCAGGACGTGGCAGTGCCACTACCGCGTCATTTGGGACGGGGCAGGGGCCGTGAGCGCAGGTTCGCGCTGCACCAGCCGAGGTGCGAGACAGGCCGTTACATAACTCACCCCCCGAACCAACCGCCCCAGGCGGCCGGCAGCGCGCGAACACCGCCGCGCTGTGGCAGCCGCGCCGCGGCCGCAAGCCCAAGCGCAAGCCCGTGTCGTCGCAGGAGGCGCCCCCCGCCCGGCTCGCTGCTCGGGCCATAGCAAACAGAGCGAGCCAGCGCCACCCGAGGAAGGCGCGGGCCCGGCTGCGGGGACTCCAGAGAACCGCCTTCCATGGCTTATACACCGCAGAAGCGGCATTTCTTTTTAAGGCTCTCGCTCCGAGCCGGCGGCCGCTCAGCGTCCCCCGCCGCCCCGCTCCCGGCCGCCCGGGGAGGCGCAGGGCAGCTGCCCCCGCCGCCGCCCAGCACAGCGCCCAGCCCCGCGGGGGCTCCGCCCGCCCGCCCCCGCCGACACCGACCTGCTCCTCCGGGCGCCGCCGGTGCCGGGCGGCCGCCGCCCCCGCGTCCCGCTCGCTCTCCCCGGGCGGCGGCGGCGGCGGCGGCAGCTCCGCCGCGGAGCCCATGGTCTTCGGCGCGGCGGCAGGCGCTCCGCGGGGCGGGGGCGGCCGCTGCCGGGAGCCTCCCGGAGGCGGGGAGGGGGCGATGGCGCTTCCTCTCCGCAGCGCCCAGCGGAGCCGCTCGCTCCCCGACGGCGGCGGCGGCGGCAACTCCTCCCCCTGCCGCCTGGCGGGGCGGGGCGGGGCTGTCACGAGGTCCGAGGGGAGCGGCCGTTGGGGCGGCCGTTGGGGGGCGGGCGGCAGCGTGCCCGGGGGCGCTGGCTGCGGCTCCCGCCTCGGACAAGTATCGCGGGGGGCTGCCTGCCGCAGAACCGCTCACTGCTCATTACAACAAAAAACCCTCAAATGCCAACCCTTCATCAGCGACAAACGCGCGCTTGAAACGCCACGTGCTAACAAAGCGTTAACTGTAACAACACTCCTCGCTTCTGTTCTCTTTAGCTGCGTTTCTTGGGAGGACTTCCTGACCGGCAGCCCTTCGGTGGTACTGAACGTGGTATTAGCTGTTCTTTTCCAGAGAAAACAGAAAATGCGTGTTTATCTTTTCTGAAGCTGTTGGAATCTGCCGTTTTCTTTAAAACACACTAAACCAAACATACAAATACAAAGAAAGTGCAGCAGCAGGACCAGCAGACGGGACTTAGCCGCTGCAGCAGGGCGCTGGGGGGAGATCTGCGATGTTACTGTTGCAGATGAGTGCCCTGGTGACCCAGCACCAGTTTACATGTGGCCTGACCTGACTGTGCAGAGCCACCTCGCTTGTGCTAGTCCTGCGCGCAGGATGGTTATGGTTCCCTGCGGCGTAAGCAACGGGCCTGAAGCGTGGCTCCATTTCAGTGTGTGGCGTTGCCAAGGTGTGCTGGGGCCACTGGTGGCATCCCCGTGTAGCTTTCCACCTCATCCAGGAGCTGCTTCGTTTATCAGCTGTGCCAGGTACTCCTGTCTCATTCTGCAAGGCTGGGCACGGTTTTGCTTCCGTGCCGATTACAGTGGGTGCTGACAGCTGCACGACACCAGGATTCTGTGGAAATTGGGCATTTCTAGGAAAAGGCCCTACTTCTGGCCTGGCTGCTGGGTGCGGGTGCCGCTGTTCCTGGGGGGATCCTCCCTGCCCGCCCTGCCATGGCTCCTGAAGCCAGGCCTGCTGCATCTTAGCATCCTAATAAGCAATACAGGCACCGACGTAAAGGAAACTGGGAATTTATGGCTGACACATGTGCAGACGTATGCCACATCTGGTGGTCCTTAATCAGAAGTTGCCTGTGCATCCAAACTGTTATTTTGTGAATTGCTGACTTGTAGCAAGTGCTTTATTTCCTAACTTGCAATGGTGACAAGGCAGATGATTTGCACAGCGAATTTTCTTCTAATTCATTTTATTTATCACAGAGGATAAGTAATACCAAATTATCTGTCAGTGTAGGTGTTACTTTCTAGTTTAGTCTATTAATTTCACAATATGGATAACAGCTCAGTGTATTGAATAGATGGGTTAGTTTTTGTGCTTAAATAAAATCTCTTTGCTTTTCCTTTCATTCCCATTGGGCAATGAACAGCAGTAGCTATAGCAAACCTAAAACCATCACAAAGAAATACTCAGCCTATTATGGTGTAGTAAAACCCCCAGGCTGCAAGCAAGTATTTTTGCAAGAAAATGCAAATGATGAAGCTCTCCTGCTGGAGCCCAGCCTGAGCTACCTTGCAGCTGCATCGCGGCCCTGTCTGCACCTGGTCTCGGATTGCCCTGACTCCTGGCCTGCTGATGTGACTTCCGAGCCTGACACTGGACCTGCCTCATCGCCGTGGTCTGGCATGGCAGTCGGGACTCCTGGCTGAACCTAGTGACCGTCACCGGAGCTGCCCTGCTTGCCGCGCTCGGGTGGTGGGACGGGGCCCCTGTCAGAGAGGCTGCTGCCTCTGCCCGCCTGGTGATGTTCTGCTCCGGGCTCCCCTGTCGGGAGCAGCTGGCCCTTGCTGCTTCTGCAGGCAGAGGCAGCTTGCTCCTTTGCCAGGCAGCCGAGAGCAGTTTGCCCTTGCAACTAAGCTAATTGTTTGTCTAGAGTGCCTGGTACATGACCCATTTACAAGTAGTATTTCTCAGGAATGGGGACAGGTGTGGAAAAATATCAAGCTGTTTGAGTGAGTACCATTTAAGTAGTGCCCATCAACCATTGCTTTACAGCTGGCACAGTGAAATACTGAGCGTGATAAGACAAAAATTATATTGACTTTACTGCTGAGGGCTGTGGTGATATGTCTCTGCAGACAACGTGACTGCTCCACAGAAGCTCTGTAAAACATCTTTGACTCTCTACACCTCAGGTTATTTGTGAAGAAAAGAACTGTCACTGGTAGTACTGACATTTAGTAACTTTCTTCTGGAAAAAGGGTCTTAAAGCATTGATCAGTTAGTGCCCCTTTCAGCAAACTTTTCATTAAACTCAAATCCATAAACTTTTGCTGGTTTGCAGATCACAAAAATGTGTATTAGAAAAAAATATTTTTAGAAGTCTGAGCAGAGGCTACATTTTTATTTACAGCACAGCATCTGATCTCTGCTGTCTCTCTGGGACCAGTGACTGTTGTCCCAGGCATCCTGTGGCATGTCCTGGTTGGCTTGGTGCTTCTTTGTTTCCTCCCCTTCCTGCCCACCTGTCTGGCAGTCCTATTGTTTCCATGTAGATCTGTCAATAGAGCAAATGTCATGCTTGGAGCACCGGGCCTCCGACTCCTTGGCTTTCTCTGCAATGGGGGTGTCCATGGGGAAGCGCGCCTCGGATAGCAATAGCCCCAGTGTCCAGGGAAGAATGGGGATGTGGAAGCTGTCACTGAGATATCTTAGACACTGTTACAGGCCATGCAGCTTTGGTAACCTCAAAGAAACCTGCTCCTCTTCAAAGCAAGCGCTCACAGCAAGGGCAGTGCCACAGTCACCTCACGATCTCTAGCCCTTATAAAAACTCTCCTACGCCTCATGTGCTGCAAGCACTGGAGTCTGGTTCTGCGAATGTAGCTGAACTGCTGCAAAACTGCTCAGAGTGACTGATGTTTCAACTGTTTTTACTGAAATATTGATGCTAGCTGTATTCTTTCCAGATACTCACAAGAGTGTGGATGACCTCCTCTGGCTAACTGGCTTCATGGAGACTCAGTGACAAGAATGAGCTGAAGAGCTGTGTGACTGAAAGAGACCCCCACAACTTAGCAGCTTCCCCTGCAAGTAGGGGATGCTGCAGTGATACCTCTCCAGACTGTTCTCTCGGCTCCCAGTGACCGTGGTTCAAGGACTTCCTGATTGCAGGCACTGAGCTGGATAGTGAGGGCAGGATTTCAACAGTGGGGTCGAAGGCAGCCCGGGGAAGGCATGCTACCACAGGGATCACATGTAGCCAAGTCACAACGAGTGCTTATACTGGTCTTGTTGCCTGGGGGAAGGCTGACCTGGGGCAATGTGTCCCTCTCCTCCTGCACTTTTTTTCGTGTCCACCTTCCCTGGCATTCCCTAGTCATTCTTCAGGCTGCCGCCAAGGCTGGGGCAGGGAGCCAGCCTCTCCATGGATGTCAGCTGCTCCATCCCTCTCAACCTTCCCATCCCAGATATCCGCCTGGGACACAAAGGCACAGGCAAAGGCTGCCACAACACAGGCTGTGGTTCAATGATACAATAAAACCACTTTTAGAGCTCTCAGTACTGGATGGACAAGGCCATAGCTATGTAACAAAGAGAAGCCAGACACCTTGCTGGTTCAAACAGGTCAAAAATTTTTGGTAGTTTAGTTTTGTGTATAGGTGGGTCTTACACCAGAGCAGGTACTGTTTGTCTTCTCTCTCACCTAGCATAAAGTTAGCAGGAACTTCTAAAACCAGCCTAAAACTAGGCCTCGTACACTAACTGATTCGAAGGACACACAACTATGTATCTGCATCTGCTCCAAACCAAGCTGGGCCATTTGGGTTATTTTTAACACAAAATTTGCCCCTGGGGATGCTCAGAAAGGACCGGGATAAGAACCAATGGATGTGCTGTGTTCTTAACTGCTACCTGCCATCTCTTACCAGCTGCTACTCTGCTAACTTCCTCTAATAAGTATGTGGTTAAGGACTTCAGAAATAAAAGACTACTTTTTCTCTTTATATGCATCTAACAAATCTCGCTGACTTCAATATGAGATGCACCCACATTACTGGCTGCATGGTTTGATCCTGAATCTTTCTGAACTCCAGAGTTCATCTGAATATTAAAAGGCTTGGAAAAAACAGAGGGTCTTTAAACCTCTGGTAATGGAAACTTTTGTCATAACTGGGAAGAGGTCAATGTGGTTTTGTACAGTATAATGGATATACTGATGAATGAAATATTTCAAACTCTCTGAGGGATTTTATCCACTTTATATTCCAGATGTTAATATAAGTAAATTCTCTAAACTCTCAGACAATTTGTCCAGTATGACCATGCAGCTTATGGTGATCATTGTAGCTCTTAGACGGATTTTTGAAGTAAAGCTGTTAAATTCTGTAATTTCCTTAAATCCTTCAAGCATATTAAGAAATACAAGAAATGACTTTTCCAATACTGGCTACAAAGTGAACTGGGAGAAACTGGAATTCAAAACATGAAAATATATTAAAGTATACTGAATAAAACTGAAATGAAACAATTAATTTTGCTCCTTTTTCTTCCATGTATAATGACAAAAGGACATTGAAAATCAGCCCCCATTAGCAACCCCTATTCCCCAACAGTTGATATATATCATACAATCTCATTTAAGGGCCAAAGCAAAATATATATATGGGCTCAGAAAGACAGAATCAAAAAAGCGGTGGAGAAGATCTATTACAAAAGGTCACGTGGAGCATTCCCTGGCATTGGAGGGTGGTTTTCTGCAGTACCTCTTCTAATGCATTTGCCAGTCTAATTTTTTTCTGTCTCAAGTGAATTCTGCCATTTCTCTTGGAGATTATTTCACAGTCTAAAAAATCTGACTATCAAAAAGCTCCCCCTTTAGTATCAAATCAGAAGTTTCCCTTTTCTGTTTCATTCTATTATTAAATTTAGCTTCATTTATGCTCCTAGATGAAAGCCTGATCTTCTATCCAGCTTGCTTGCATGAACAATATTTATCTCCAATAACCCTATTAAGGTTAGTAGGTTTGCAAAACAGAAGCTTAATTTTGCTCACTTAAATCACTCTGATCTTTCTTAGTTTATGACCTTTCTGCTTGACTAGCACATGAAAAGAGGGGCTTGATCTTTTTCTTGCCATGAGCTTTGTATAATCATTTACTCTACTGCAAAATAAGCTCAAAGCAAGCTAAAAAATACTTTGAAAATGTACAGACAGCCCAAATTTGCAGCAGCATTTTTATTTATTTATTTATTTATTTATTGCCATAGGACACTGGAAGCTGGGGTCCAATTTGCTGCTTGCTGTCACTCACAAAGCTCTCGTGCTTTCCACAGTTCTCCCTAGTCACAGTCTTTCCTTTTTGCAGTCTTTTTGCTGTGTTCAATAGCAGTAAAATTGTTCTCCCAGTTCAGCTGTAAGTTGAAATATGTCTGACAGGACACTAATATGATCCTTCATCTTTATAGCACAGACTTATTGGTATGCCCTACCAGTTTTGCAAGCCCCTCCCTGCCTCTCCCTTCCCCGTCCAGCTGTAGTGGCCCATCGCCCTCCCGCAGTTGCTCCAACAAACTGCACAGGGGTCTGTGCTGTGAAGGAGACACTCGGCTGTGCGGAAAAATATTGGCCAAGCACTATAAAGGGCTCGTGGTTGTTCTCAGCATGGCCCTATTAACAGTTTTGTTGAAACTAAACTAGGATGGTGCTTTGAGTCATGGGAACAGAAACGAATGGCTTGAGGCATGAGAAACAGAAGGCAGAGGGAAACTTCTTCACACAGCATCAATGCTGAACATTTCACATCAGGGAGCTATGACTTCAGCCACAACTTTTGATTTTGCTTCCTCCCCTCCACCAAGAATCTCTGTGTGTTTACTTGAAACAAACACATTTTTCTCATTTCAGCTTGAGGGCAAGAACACTTAGGTTAGGAGCATTTTAACAAAGATGGACTTGTAATGCAAAATTTGTTAGACTAAACCAAAGACCCAAACATTCCTCAATGTTGCACCTTAAGTTGTCATTAGTGTGAGTTGTCCTAGCGCAAGTAAGGACAGGCCAGAACTGTAGTCTGCTGTACAGGGCAGGGAGGTTGGGGGGGGGGGAAATTAAATCTCACGTGGACAAATGAATTAAGGTTTTAAGTGAATTTGAGTTTATAAAATTTAACTACAAAAGGAGCAAAAGGGATGCTGGCATGCAGCAGGGTGTTGGCAGCAGGAAAGCACCTTCTGCTAAAACTGGGGAAGATTATGTTAACTCCTGAAGAAAATCCCTAGCAACCTTGCAAGCAAAAGGGATCGAGGCAAATTAGATATTCTCAAAAGTATGGCAATGAATTTATAGAAGAACTCAGTAGACAGGATAAAAATGAAGAGGAATGGCCTGACTCAAAGTACTTAATTGAGACAGCTTCCTAGCACCCCAGAGTGGGCAGAAAAACAGATATCAGGAGAAAGATTGACTAGAAAAACACACAATTCATGTTTTGTTTTTAACCTGACTGGGCCTTTCTTTGCCTGCAGTAAAGACAGTATTTTATTTTCTGACAGTAGCAGCCTGTGAGAAAGCTCTGTGTGTGTGTGCATGTGTGTAAGACTCAAGTTATGCTTGATGAGTCAGGGCTGTGCTTGGTGATGGATCCAGTTTACATGGCCCCAGTTTCATTTTCTGTAACTAATTTAACATAACTGCAAATCAGATAAGGTTTGCCCAAGTGAATTGTAGAAGACTCAGAAAGGCCTAAGTGATGCATTTTTAAAATTAAAAAAGTTCTCTTTTTAAAAAAGCCTAGCTATTTGAAGCTCTCACATATTCTAATGCTTCAGGGAAAGGAGTAATAAATTAGGATCCTTATCTTGCACTAATTTAAAGTTTCTAGTAAAATTATGTGAATAATTCACAATGGATAATTTATTTGACGAATGTTACCTCTCTCTTTGCTAGTTGTCCCCAAGCAGAGCAAGTTTTCCTCATATCTGTTAGTTTTAAAAAATTATTTGTTAAATTGTTCATTTAAACAAAGTCCTGGGTCTGCAGCTCTTCCATGAATAAATCCCCCTGAATATCTGACAGTCATCTTGTGAGACAGGAGGTTAGAGTAGCATACGTTTTCCTGACTGGGGTCTCCTGTTTACTGACTGCCTGAATCCTCAGATGGGGCAGAAGCTGGAGTGGTGTAGGGTCCCTTCTGGCTTGTGCACCTGCAGTTCCTCCCCAGAACAATCAGGTGTGGGGAGGAAAAAGGTAAAGCAATATGCACTTAAAAGCCATCCTGTCAGCCTGAGGGGTGGGTGTGCCTGCAAAGTGACCTGTGTCCCAGAGCATAAATGTTGCCATTGGCTATTGCAATAAGATTTCTATTATAAAAGGTAACGATTGTGAATTCAATGGCTGTTTCTAGTGTATATGTCAAAATAGCTGCCTAACATTTGCCTTGCTTAACACTGCATTAACCTTGGAAAGAGAATGCAAGAGTCAAGAACATAGTCAAAGAGTGTTTAGACGTCTAAGGATGCAGCTAATGTCATGCTGGGATTTTTAAAAGTGTCCTGAGATGTTTGTGAAAATCCCAGCGAACATCTATTTATATCTTTGGGCACCTAAATAACCTTTGAATCTGGTTAAAAGTAATATGAACAATCATCCTTTGATGTTTTCCTGCTGTTTCTCCAAGCCCTAACTATCTGAATTTCAATATAGTGAACCAGACCCTTCCTAACAGCCAAATTATAATGCTTGGTTCTTGGACAAGAAGAAATGAATAAAGAGCAAATCTTTAATAATTTCAACTACATAGAAAACTAAAAATCACAGAATTCTCTACTGGATTGAAAAACCAATACAATGCAATGCAGCAGAGACCTGTTGTGATGACAGGCTATATTTTAACTAAATGGCAAGACTTAATTAACACTGCCCCAGCCTGGGTTCAGAGTAAACTAAAGCCTACTGTATGATTAACTGCTCTGCACTTTAGCGAGGGTGAGGGAAAGAGAGACTGCAAATGCAAATTGCAAAATAGCATAGGCTCTTTCCAGAATTTAATTAAAGAAATGCAAAGAAGTTACTATTGCTACTACAGTTTCTCCTTTGGGCAACAAAAGACAAACATAGTAAGTGGGAAAGGAGAAATTCAGAAATATGAAGGAAAAAACCCTCCCAAACAAATCCCAAATAACTGAGCTGTTTATGGCTGTCAAATTTTCTGCTCCTCATCTCCTGAGCAAATTGGCTTAGATAACATCTATTAAGATGCTGAGACTATTGCATGAATTCGGTTTTGAAATGCCTACTAGTTTTTTTACTTTTTTTCTTCCACATCAGTGTTGGAGATCTAGTATAAAAGATTATTATAGACTTACATTAGAGAAACAGCTATTAAGTCTTTAAGAGCCACTCAGGGATCATGATTCGGCTTCAGTACATGTTGTACTTGGACACAATGAAAAGACTTACCATGCCCAGATAACTTATCTTCTAATTACGGAGAGCTGATGTAGTTCATAAAAAACTAACAGAATCCTTTTAACTTGTAAAATACCCCAGATACCCCAGGATTAGTTGCCTTATAAGGTTTTTTTGGAACTTCATATTCAGGAGAGACATCCAACTAGAATGTAACAAATTTATGGAAATCAAAAATTATATATCTGCTCCAGGACTACATGTCTGTTTTGCTTACTAAAAAAAAAAAAAAAAGAACAAGATGAAAGAAAATGAATAATTCTAAGGGGAAATAATGGAAAACGGAAGTTAATAAAAACCTTTTCTAAAAGCTAAGCTTCATGTTCTTTTTCATGTCCTCATCTCTCCCTTTTTAATTACTACTATCACTATGTAGGTCTTTAATTCTAAAAAATATCAAAATGTAATAGTACTTGAGTAAAGCTACTCTATTTATTGTTAATAGGGTGCCCACTCTGGGCATCCTAGGAACACTGATAGTCCGACAGCTTATTCCAGCCAACTTCTCTTTTGAAGACAAGCCCTTCAGACCAGATTTGCTGGTCCAACAGGTGCTGAAAAATCTATTCAAATTAGACAAACTCGGGCAGTCATTTTAAAAGATGGAAGCTCATTAAAACAAGATATCTACCCAAGGAGGAGGCAAGCTCTCAAACCCATGACCTGGGTATTAATCCAAGGTTTTGTTTAAACTGTATGAAGACCTTGGATGCATTTGGCACTCTGTAGCCTTTCCTTCTGACCACGGTTCCCATTGGACCTGTAAGCCTGCTGCCAGAAAGAAATGGTTTGCTAAGGTTCACCATGGCCAAAGGAATAGCAATTGGAGGAGTATTAGGCAACAGCACTATATTTTGAATCTTGAAGGAAATGTTTGGTGTGGGATTGTTAGATAGGAGAACTGGCACTAAAAGCTACAGATATGACTCAAGTCTAATGTGAAATTACAGTGCCTTTTATATTGCAACTGATTATTCAAAAAATGTTACGTTACCTGCAATACTACCTATGGAACCTCACCCTGACCTCACTAACTACAGAAATTCCCAGTCAGCTTCACCACTATCATAACTGTAGAGGTTATGACCAAGCAACAGAATGAGAAGAACTTGTGTTGCTGCTAGACAGAAAGCAGCCAAGCCTGACACTGTCTAAAGCGAAAAATCCTTTATTTTGCAAGTATTCTTAAAGGGAGAAAATGTCAGAAATTTTAAGAAATAGTTATGCTGAAATGTTCCTAAATGTTACCTAATAAAGCTTCTCATCTTTACATTTTGAAAGGCAAGTGCTGTGAAATTAAACTAAACCCCATTTAAATTCAAATTACTTGCTCAAATCAGTTTCTTCACTGCTTCTTTTCTTCACTGTTTCTTTTTGAATTTGCTATCAAGTTATATGATCCTTAGTTTTTCAATTAGACTTTACACTCCTTCTGATCTGATTGTCTTTTTCTCTCGATGTCAGCTGAGAAATTTTGTAACTTGATTAACTTTAGGAATAGAGAGGCACTTCTGCAAACCACAGTTTAAAACTATGAGGCTGCGTCCTAGAAAGCTGCCCTGAACTTTTATTCTGGTTTTCATTGTTTGGTGCAATTGTTTCGTTATGACTGTGGTATATGTGTGATTTTATGAAACATCACTGAATCCTTGAAAATAGCAATCAAACAGTGCATATCATTGTAAGAAACCTTTTACTGATTAAAGCAATGAAACATGAATCATGGCCAAAAAGTATAGGCGATAAGATACTTACTAGTGTATTGAGTTCCCAACTCACATGTGCTGACTTACCTATGGTCTTGTAAAAGTGTGTGTAGGCATAAGCTTTTAGCTTATAGGCCTTGCGCTGGGATGTAGGATGTGAACATAGACACTGTCACTGACCCTCTGTAGCTCCGGGAGTGAAGGTCGAACCAAGTGTTCACTGCTCTCATTTCTCTGAGCTGGAGCCTGGAAGGGAATAATAGGGATATTGGTCTATGACTCCTTAGTGCTGGTATTCCTCTGAGGTACTGGGTTGGGAGTGTGGCACCAGGCAGCATTACGAGGTGTCCCAAAATATTAGGAGGACTGCCTGCTTCTGCATAAATTTAAAATGTTTCTGCATGCCTCTGTCTTAGTCTTGTCCTTACACTCTTTTATGTCACCTGCCCACCCTTTCTCAGTGAGAGCACCTTCTTATCCCTGCCCTTTTTTTTCTCTTTCCTCCTTGGGGATGCAATCATAAAGCCCTGAAAGATTTCTTTTCTTTGCCATGACTCAGAGATTTGTTTGGTGTTCTGCAGTTAATCATATCCCTGTCCAGGGACCAAGTGCTTTGACATATCAGAAGTAGAAGCTAAGGGAGCTAAAAAAAATGAAAAAATAGTTACTGTCCTAGTTTCAGTCTCCATGGCAACAATGATAAAATGTAGCTTCAGCCCCAATTTTAGAGTACCATTCTTGTAGTCCCCAGTCACCAGCTGAGACAGCATGAGAGACCTGTCCTAGCACCAAGGCCTTGGCAGATTTGCTGTGTGACCTCAGTGTGTCTGCTGGGAAAGGCACTACTGTCAGAGAGCCGCTACCAAGAGAGGGAAGGATTGAAAGGATCTCAGGGTAAGTCCTGAGGATGTCTGTCTGGGAACGTACTGGCTGGGGACACTGGAGTGCTCCCACTGCTGCCGCCTGAGTGAAATGTCTCCTAATGGGGAAAAAGAGTTTCAACTTCCATCAATATATTGTGTCAACTACACCTTACATTCCTATATTCACTTAAATATACTCACTCTTAATTATGCAAGATGCACAGAACAAAACATTTTTGAACAAGATTAAACTACATTTTTTTCACAGGTGACTCTTAAAATCACAGTTTCCTAACTAAAATTATGCTGCCCCTACCAGAAATCCCTTTTTTTCCTCATTTACCCCAGCTTTACACTCTACTGATGTCTGTAGCCTAACTTCTGCCTGGTATGGTGGAAGAGGAACATCAGAGACTGTGTATGCTGTACTAAAACTGCATCAAAATAAAGGTTTATGAGTTTTATACTAGGAAGCTTCCCATAAATGCAGGAAGCTCTTGGAGAATGAAATGTATTGCCTGTTGGGCTTATTCATCATCCACAGTTCTGAGTTTGCACCACTTGGTGACTGTCCACTTCTTCATTCCCCTTTTCTGTTGCATTAGATGTAAATCACACACCATCACTCATATAGATTTTCTAACAAATCAATGAAAGAGAAGTAGTCTGTCCTACCCACTGCAATTAGATTTTGTTTCCCTAAAGCATTCATGTAATTGAGGCCAAGATCAAAAGATCAAAATATTCCCCCAGAAGAGAACTGTTGAGATTACATTTCCAGAACCAGACAGATCCTTGCTCAATAATAGTTTATGCCTGATATAATGATAATCTAAAATAAGTGTATTTTGTCTTCCATGTTCTTTTAAACATAAAAGCTCAATGACAAAGTGCCACCTGGTGGACAAAACTGTACTGTTTTTTTCTGTTCCATACCTAACTTCACATATTAAAATTTCTTCATTTTTGGAACAGCGCTTGTTGAACAGAATTTTAGCTTGCTTTTCTTTCACTGGCAAAGTCTCTTACTTTCCACTCCAGCAAGATCTGAGCTACAGAAGCCTCTAGGGAGGACACCTAAATCAATTATTTTTAAATCTGTTCATCTACATCTACCTTTCTATATAGATATTTTTAAATTTTATTTTTAGAAGTAGTCCAGCCCCACACCTATTGCTCTTTGCTAGCCTTGCTCCTGCCGTCACAAAGAACGCTGATGGTTGCAGCAGGAGCAGCTTATGTGGCAAGCGTGAAAGCACCAGGAGTTAGAAGTCTTGCAGCATGACAAGCTGGGAACTCATCTTTCTGAGGAGGAAGCCTTGCCTCCAAGGAGCTGTTCTCACTGTCAGCTACAGAAGTAGTTTATACTTCTGCTATTTTCCTCTAAGGCTTCTGCAAGAGCCTGATTTTTTGCTAAAGTGTATATTGCTGCTAGAATCTGTCATGGGATTTGGAGAAAATGGGGGAATCACCAGTTCAGGGGAACCTGAGTGATTTATACTTGTTCAAGCACAGGACACACATAGCCTTGATTTTGTGATCTTAGCAAGATACAGGAACTACATCAGAGTGAAGCAGATATCTGAGGCTTTACTGGATCTGGATTGTCTGTGCTGAATGAGATAAACTCTGTTCACCACCATCCCTATGAATGTTTGTACCACAAAAGATTTGGAGGACGCTGCAAGAAACTCCTCAGTGAACATTTATAACGCCTTCTGCCCCAAGGATGTTTCTTTCTAACCATGAGAACTGATTTATGTCTCAAACATGATGGCTGAAGTCCTTCTCTATGACTAATTTTTAAAATAATTCTACCTCAAACAATAACCATGTTAAAAAGAAGATCCTGTTGACATTAAGACTGCATTAGATCACTATCAGAGCTCAACATGAATTTTAGTGCCCTTCAACATCGAAATTTCTCTGGTCTTCATTATCTTTGGCAACACTGTTACCGTGTAGACATATAATATACATAATATTATTTCTAGAAATGAATGAATGAAAATAATATTATAACATATATAACTATTAAATGTCTATATCCATATGTAAGTACTGTATAGTAAAGTAGTACAGCAACCTGTTTAGATTTTAGCCACTAGGCGGTAGTATAAGATTAAGTCATGTAAAAATAATTGGTAGTTTTATATTCATTTTATAGCAAGCTTCAAACACATACTGGCTCTCTAAGAAATTCTGTAAAACATTTTCACGCTTATTTATCATATCAGCAAGACATGTGGAATAAAAATCCTTCTCACAAGGTTACACAAAGGGTTAAATGCATTTTTTGAAGTTCCTCCCTTCATTGATGTTTTCCAAGACTGGTAATAAGGCTAATCATAAATTCTTAAAATGGGGATTGTCTCTATCTTCTGGACATTTTTCTCCGGTCCAGGACTGATATTACTATGCTCATTTTGCAGCAGCTAATAGGAATTTTCAATCACATGGAATTATGCTAAATGTAATAACAGTCTACATGTGCCACTATCAGCCTTCTGCCTCATCCTGAGTGAAAAATATAATGTGATCTTTGCAGCTAATTGACCTTTGCTCCTTAAAATGAAAAAAAAGACCTCAACATTGCAAAACACACTCGCATGATAGTGGATTGTTTGAGAGCAAAAAGCACCAACTGCAACATAAATAAAATGTCAGAGTCTCTCACTTCTATTCTTGATAGTGTTTCAGATGAATATGGGATTTTCAGTTTGGGTCTATTATGACAAATTAATTTTATGGGGTTAGAAGCATGAAAGGAAGGAAGACATAAGACCACAGGAGGTTTTAATAGCAGAATATGGTATTGAGTGAATTTTGCGAAGCTCCCAGCTGTAGTGCTGTAAGTCAGCCTGGTTCACTTCCTCTTCTGTGTTTGACTTCCGCATACTCTTGTGATAATGTGGTTGATTGCCTCTACGGACTGCTAAAAAGGTTGTGCCAAGGTGAATTTGGATAAACAATGAAAAGGCCATGTATGCCTTTTTGGCTCTTTTTCCCACAAATGAAAAGATCAGCTCTTTTTGCAGCAGTGCCTGCCTGGCCCAAAACAATTTCAAATGTGCAATTACTAATAAGATGTTACACACGCAGCTGTGATTTCCGTGCTATTTTACCAGCAGATCGATCCTCAGCAGAGCTTGAATATGGGCCACAATCAGTGAAAAATCTAGCTAATGGAAAAAGAATATGACAGGCAAAGCCCCAAGGATGCTGTTTTGCTCCATTTTTCTTTTTTTATGGAGTTATAGATCCTTCTCTGTATTTGAACCATTCCCTGTTACTACTCTTGACAGCCTATGAAAGCACTGTAAGTATTAATGTCAGAAAAATGGAAAACTTTCCAACTAATCTACATTAAAATGACAACAGATAAATATACACTTTAATCTTCCTTGTATAGACCATTGTATATAGCAGGAGGCTGTTTATGCCTAGGTATGTGTAAATATACCTTAACAAAAGCGCTGCAAAAGCCTGAAGGACAAGGAATAAATTCACCACCCAAATGACCTGAATTCATGCTTTTCTGAGATCCTCAGCTAATGTTGTTTCTATTCTATCAGGCACATAAAGAGTTCCTTCTGAAATACATGTGGCTATTGTTTCTTATAGCACTAAACTGCAGTATTCCTTTTGCGTGTATTTTTTGCTGATGGGGGAATGCAGGGAGATCACCATGAAGAAAGCCTTGTTTAGATTTTCATCATTTTTAAATATCTTCTCTGGTGGGAAGAAGAGGGGAATACATTATTAGGAAAACTAAAAAGTTTTCCTCAATTTATACTTACTTTGCTAAGAAAAGACTACAACTCTCATTTGCAATACATTTTACTATAGCTTTTTTTTTGCTGGTTGCCAACATCCTTATCAATGTGCATTTTGTAGAGTGCCTTATGGATTCAGAGTACTGTGCAATGAATTTTAAACTGGGACTGGACATAAGCCACAAAGTCCAAAGCCAAACAGCAAGGTGTTTTTATCTTGATGTTTGGTTCAGCCTGTTACAAGAGAGGGAAGCCAAATGCTACATGAGAATGTGGGGTCACCCTCTTTGAAGAACAAATTCTATAAATATTCTGATTTGACTCGAGTTCTGTTCTTTAAATACAAACAAATCCATGGAAGTTCATGCTCTTCAATTCTGAAGCCTGCACAACCATGCACAACCAAGCAAGCATGAAAAGCATAATTATATTCCAACTAAAACTGCCTCAGTCTCTCAAAACCTTTCCCACAGATGCTCATTTTTACTAACTTGTTTTCAGCCTAAATTGGAACTGTCCTTGATGAATGTTTGCAAAATCAACCAGAGTTCTGCCCAGTTTTATTTTAGTGCCATTTTTTCAAACTGGACCTGATCCCTCAAGGAAACTGGAAAGACTCCCAGCACCTCTAATAGTGCAGGATCAGATCATACAGACCTAATATGGAAAAGACTTTTTCTCCATCTCCTTTCATCCATTTTAAGCCTGACGTAAGTCACGAATTCTCTAGACCCATTTCCTTTTTCTTTTCTATTATTTTTGGAGGAACTTCATACCATCTATTCCTCTCTCTCTGTTGAACTGTAACATGAAGAGAGATATTGCAGTAAGTACTGGCGGAGAAGGGACTTTTCAAAAAAATATGCTGTAGTATGATCTTCTGGTTTTCTCATGAAGAATGTCAATTAGCATAGGTCATAATGTGGACAACAAATATGCAATGATGCAGTTCCCTTTGCCACGTGGTAATATTACTATTTTCCTGCTTTTGCAGGTACTGATATATTACATAAAAACTCTCAGTGTTTTTTCCATAAAACAATAACATTAAACCCTTGCATCTTAATATATTACTTTGAAAACTCAAAGAGTCAATAGTTATTTTAGGAGGCTATCCAAAGGTTAACCAGATAAATCTAAAATTATGGTCATAAATAATCTAAACAATGACCAGCCGTAGAAACAGATGGTGCTTCTGGAAGGGCCCAAAACACATCCACCGTTAATTCAATGTAAACCTCCTGTCTGGAGCTCTGCAGTTTTGGTCTTTGTGCCTGCCTTTAAATGCATGGTTTCTTGAAAGGTGAGATTTGTGACACTGTATCTGAAGCTTCTTTAAGCAGAAACAATACTAAGCCCCCGTACACAGTCTTAACAGAAGAATTCAGACAGTTCTGAAATCAAAGGGACTGTTTATGTAACCACAGTTACACAAAGTGCAACTGAAAATAACGCCAGCCTTACTTTCTACTGTTGTTTTCTTACCATTTGTAGCACCTATCAGTATCTCTTAAAGACATTTAATTGTCTTTAACTCATTATTAAAGATGACTCCTTGTCTAAAAACAAACAAATTTTGATATCCACTTCTGAGCTTTCACGAGTTTTGTTCTAGTACAGCTTCATTTACTTTAGTTATCAGATTTGTTAGAACCAGAGGTTTGGTGCTTGAAAGATACCAAATTACTTAGAGGAATGCTCTGAAATAGTCACCAGAGTCAAATAACTTAAATAGCACAACTCGACAGGGGTTGATTTCTTAGACAGCATACATTTTATCTGAAAGAGGATGAACCCAAAGAAGCAGTATGTAGATCAGACAGTGGTGTTTGCCCTCTAGCAGACCTGCTCCCAGGTACAGGGTTCTTTTTTATCCAATTCCTGTCAGAAAAAAAAATGTGTGGGTGTATGCTTAATGCTAGGCTGTGTTCACTGGGCAAGGTCTTGCCAAAAGCCCTCTTTATGGGGAAAAAAAATCATTACATCATAATAATTTTAAAGAATTATGTGAAATAAGTGCAGGATATCCTTCTCCGTGTAATTTATTAGTTCCTGTGCTTCATCAATCTTTCAGTCTCTTCTGCAACAGGCTATTTTTTACTTCCATGGTACTGAGGTCTGCCATTCCAAAAGGAGGTAATGTAATCCAAAGTGGGAAAAAATGTCTGGGAATTTATGAACTAGATACATGCAGACATAAAAATCATGAAAAAAATAAATCCAAAGAAGTGGTGCAATAATTACAAATTTGAGGCAGCATAAGGTAGGAAATAAAAGCATTTCCTCCTCTTTTAAAAATATATTGGAAGAAAAATTTAGGGGTTGGTTGCTTCAGACCAACTCTTGCTCCAAAGTGGTTGATTATGGTTGTCGTTGATCTCATTCAAGACCCAGGAATCAGCTACATTCACTTATTTGATTGGGGTGTACCTGTTCAGTTTATTTATAGCAACTGATAAAATATGTAAGTCAGTGGATGGAGATATTTCATACATAAAAATGTCTAATGAGGCACTGAAAAGGAGAGGGAAGGTCTTTTTATTACTAAAGTCAAGGCAACATAGCAACATTTGCAGCTCTAAAGACTAGATAATGTTTAATTCATGTAGCTACAGGGTTTCTGGACCATCGCTTGAATAAGTTAAAAGTAAATACCTTTCAGGGCAAAGGAGTAAATATGCTTTACAGGACATGGGCCGGGGGAGGAGCAGATAGAGAGAGAGAAGGAAAGCATATGTGGAGGGAATAAATCTGTCTAGACCCCTGGAGTACTCCAAAGAAGGTAAGTTTTAAAAGCCTGCATAAGAGCAGCTTCCAAATAGTTGTGTAAAAAGCCTCTGTCACTAAGACATCTGAACATCAGAACAATATTAATAAATATTCTCTCACAGTATCTTAAAGAGGGGGGACACTAGAAACCTGATTTCCCTTTCCCTTCAAGTGGGTTTACACCATTACAGATCCACGGATTTGAAAGTACTTCACACTTGCAGCAGGATGAGTGGGAGACGTGAGAGGTCCCCACCATGCGTCTGGCCCTAGGGCTTACAGGGAACAGATGAGAAAGCCAGAAATGGCACCCAGTGTCGTGTACCTGGAAAACAGTTTGCTGCTCCAAGGCTGAGCTGCTGAGCAGAGTTCCTCTGCTACCCTGCATGTACTTATCAGCCTGCCGTGGCCCAGTACTGTGCATCACCGTTGTAGTTCTCGTCACTAACGTTACTGTTCATTGTTATCTCTTTATGAGTTAGTGAAGTAGAATTACCTTACAGCATATAACATGAAATAATTGTCCCTTTGAAGCAACATCTCTAGATGAAAACAGGACAGATTTGGAAGCTGTGTGGAAAACGAGTTCCTGTGAGAACTGAATGAGGTGGATTTTCTTTACAAGAATTATTAATGCCCTGAGTCCAAACACCTTCGGGCAAAATGTGATTCTGTGTCTTACTGCGCTTCTCAGAGCTTAACAGGCATTTGCTGTTTGGAGGATGAATAATTTTTGTTACAGGAGTGACAGTGCTGAGGGCTCTCTGAACTGACGTGAGCTTTGCTAGGCAGCAAGTATGCCATTACATACGCCCACTTCAGAGCCTTGCACAGTAGCGCCCTGTCTTGACTTGAGTGCCTGTGCACTACTGTGATACAAATATTTCATAATGATATAACGGTAAGTTGTAAGGATTCACAACACCGGTGGTGTTCTGAGGCAGGGCAGGTATTTCAGGATTTTCTCTGTCTTTATTGTTTGAGCTGGGCTTGGGTGAGAAAATGGCCTGGTTTGCTCAGCTTGCCTTCTAGGAGTCTGTTACTTCCCCTCTGCTTTGGGTTTCTCTTCTTCCTGACGGTTGCTAGGATAGAGCTGAATGAAAGTGAATTTTGGTTCCTGGTGATTGTTTTCTTTTGAAAGGTTAGTTAAATATATAGATATGTTTATAGAGAAACACATAAATATATTCATAAAAATATATGTGTACATATAAATAGACAGATATTCCTCCAATGGCAAAAGGAAAAGGAGAAGTAATAGGATGGGGAAAGAAAGGAAGAAACACAAATATGTCAGAAAATGATGAAAGATCAGTTTCCGGTTTACTGAAGGTCAATTTTATCTTGATGACAATAAAGGCTTTGCAGTAGCAGGAAACATCAGACTTTTGTTTTTTTGAATGAATTATTATAGTTCAAAGATTTTAAACAGCCTATTTTCCTAGATATTCTTCCAACACTTAGGTATGTCTGACAAATCAGGCCAGTAAGAAAAGTGTTAGAATTTTTATGTGGGAAGAGAAGTGTGTGTTACTTCCAGCATCATCTTTCCACTGGCGCGTCCAAGCAGAAGCCAGAGAGTTTTCAGTATCAGCACATCACTCTGTCTCCCTAGCTGCTTGCATTAGTAAAAACACTTAATTGTTACTGCTATATCCACATGAAACTCCAACACAACTAACTGGATTTTCATTAAGACAGAAATTTTGAAAAAAGAACAAGCATGGACAGTTTCTGCCAAGAAGCTTAAAATGTTTTAAGTAGACTCATTTGCAATCATTTGTTCCAGCTTTAATCCTGAACCTAGCTTCAGCGATGTTTTCCACAAGCAGTTGTATGAGCACTTTCACAGACAATCTTATGTGTCAGCTTTATCTTCTGGCACATGATGATCATTGGCTATCTCAAAGCTGTTTTTGAGTTCTCCTGCTTATAATATTTCTATCATCTCAACAAGGAGTAAAAAATATGGTGTAGGTGTCTGCTTAGCAAGAGCTTTTACAGATGCAATCACTATAGTTATATTGCAAATAATATCTTTGGTTAAATCAAATCACAAGAATAAAAGAAGCACCCAATAGACTAAAAAATCATTTTCTTCTACTGTAACTTCATTAATTCAGTAGAATTTCATTTAAATTAATAAATTTAGCCCACTCAGCAGACTGCGTGAACAGAAACCATAATTCCCACACCCCTCTTTGCATGTTCTGTGCCTGCCAGTGTCAGAGTTGTAGCTGAAACAATTACTGCATGAGATGATTTTTAACTTCTGAAAAAGCTATGCTTACTGATTCAGCACTACATTTTAAGTTTACAAATCCAGTGTCAGAAATCAATGGCATAATGTTCTTATGGTAATCTAGGGAAAAGCCTTTTCTAAACCTAAAGTACATTGTATTTATTCCTAAAATCTCATCAGCTAATCCCTTAGAAATAAACTCTTGTGCTATAAATGTCATGTATTTTCCTGTCTGTGTGTTCAATTCAAATGAACGCTTCCTTTTCTGAACTTCTCCCACAGAGCATCTTTTACCTCTCTGGAGCCAAAGAAAAAGTGTTAATCTTCCAGAAAGATGGAACACAGCTAAAATACTGCCATGCAGAGTTCATAACGAAATGGAAGTATCCATGCATTACACATCTTCAGCTGTCTATACATGTTGGTCAAGACCTTCAGGTCATGTAAATTGTATTCAACAGATTTATGCTGGGGAGCTGGTCTGCGATAGAGAGTCCAATTGTGCATCATGTTCACCAGCAACTCTAAACCATGCAAAATTAATCTGGCATGGATTCTATTTGTATAGTTCAGTGGAGTTTGGATTTGTTTATACAAGATTCAAATGAAAATCACAATTAAGAATAGATATTTCTTCTTTATTGCACTGTTTCTGAGAAGAGAATGGGTAGGCATTAACTCAGTTATCATTTTAACCCAAACCACTAACATTGTCTTTTATGTATTTGCACAAGCTTTCTATTGCAAATACTTGCCAATTATTTTCGTGCTGAAGACCTCTGCAAACTGTTACTACAAGGGACCATTTTTTTCCCTAGTGCAACTTTGTCTCAGTCACCTGTTTATTTCATGGATGAATCTGGGACAATTAAAATCGCTTTGCTCAGAAAAGGGACAGGTTTATTGATGGCTACACGTCCACAGAAATTATCTGAAGGTATTTTAAAAACATATATTCTTGCCCACACACACCTTTTCATTTTGAACTCTGCAAGGAAACTCCCAGGAATCCCTCAAAACGACCCTGTTTGCACCCCTTGCCTCTCACTGCCCAAGCATTAGCTTGCCCTCAGGCCAGCCTGCAGCTTTCTAGTAGTGCAGCCACCCACCTTAGCTGTTAAACACGGCTCCCAGCAAGGCAGGACTGGCCACTATGTATCAGATCATTTTTCCATCAAGGCTGGTATTTTTCACTAGCAAGCAGTCAACATTCAGTGCCCCAGAGAAAAGTATAAAATCACATCACACTGATATGGTGTAGAAATAGAAGAAAATACTGGGTCAATGCCTGAGATACGATTATCTTGCTCAGTATGCTAAATTCTGTGATTACAGGCAATTGGACTGGTCACTTCTTTTCTAAATCTAGTTACACAGCTAAGCCAATAGACTCCCCATGAGAACAATCTCACTGACTTCTCACAAATGGCAAAGACAGTAGATGAAGAAGTCTCGCTGAGCTTTGCGGTTCCACCACATAGCAAAAATATTAGAGATAAGCACAAGAACACAGCCTGGATTTTGGACACTTCAGATACAAAGGAGTTTGGAATCAGGTCTTTGGTTTGACATATTATGAAGACTGGGCCTTGACAATGTGTTTGCTGTTTCTTTAGGAGGAGTGGGCTGGGCAGGCTGTGGCAGGAGTCCTGCCTGCTTCCCTGCCATGCAGGAGTTGGCTATTCAGTGATGGGGGATCTGCGGTTCCCTTTGCCTCCTCTCGACTGCAAGAAACAAATTCAGATTCAGATGCCAAAAATTCTTTCCTTGATTAATGGGCATTCAAATCCAGAGGTTTGGCTTGGGCACATCTCTAAACAGAAAGCTTAATCAAACAGCTTGTACCTTTTGGAAGAGTCATCAGTGCAATAACTGTTGACTAATGGTGCTTCACAGAGCTGCTTCAGTATCCACCATCAACTGTGAGAGCCCACCTTCACAAATGGCTTTGCATCACTGATATAAGCCCCTTATAGGAACCAAAGGGAACTGAAAATTCAGTGCAAGAAATTTTATTCTTCATTGTTTGACAGTAAAAGGGCAGTTGGCTCTAATAATTTTCCTAATGGCTTAACTTGCATTAGTTAAACATTACAAAACTAAACTAACCAGGCAGCAATTGCCAAAATTAACAAACTACAAGAACTTCCACTTTTTAAGAGTGAATTGATACTCTGCTTGCAGTAAAAGTTCAGACAATTAAAATGTACATTCCAGAAAGGACACCAACATTAGCCTCACTTATTTAAGCTAGCTTAGAAGTGTATCTTTGAAAATAAATTTTGTATCCGTCAGAGGAGTTGGTTCTGAACCTTGTTCCATTTTTAAATTCCTCTCTATCAGACAGCTCAGAAGCCTGAATGCTCTCATTTCAGCTTTGGCCAAAAATAATGAAAATACAACAGATAAAATAAAGCTCAGTGGTATACTTGAGTATAGGATGGCCTCATATAAAATGAGGTCAGCTTGGCTTATGTTATACTCAAAGCATAAATGAACATGCTGAACTTTTTTAGTTTTTCTTTTTGTATGCTGTACTTTATTTAGTATGAAAGGCATTTATGATAAATATTGTCATTTCAGGTATTCTTGCCAAGCACTTCCTTAGTCTTTTCATAAATTTAAGGAACAATATAACAGTTCAGCACATTTAATAAACATACGTTACAGGGAAATATTTTTTTGGATAATAGCAAGCTACAGTTTATCTTAAAAAGTTCTGCTTTACTTTTGCAAAAGCAAGCTAACCATAATCTGATTTAAGACCTTATGCTAATGATAACTTAAATGCAAATGCAAACATAAATTATCTGCATTGATAGTCCTTTACTGCATTTTAAAGACTGCAGATAAATCTGGAATGTGGTCAGAGACAATGTTTTAGTGAGAACTGAGAAATATGAAAAAATATTTAAGTTTGTAACAGCGATGGGCTAAAAGTGCATTATGCTGCCCTGGGACACAATGTAAGACGTTTCAGACAAAGAAGTGAAATATGGCACAGAGTTACAGCAGAGGAAAAAGAATTAAGTATGCTCGCTTCAACTCCCAGCTTGCAACAGATCTCTTGTGCATTCTTTGGATCAAAACTGCAAAGATATTTAAGTGTCTCTTTGAAACAGAATTCCATGGAAATGAGAGGTTTAGTGATTTAGGCACATATTGTCAAATGTATTTGGCAGTTTTGATTTCTCCACTGTGGCACTTATTTGAGAACGTACAAATGCGCATCCAAAAAGTGTCAACGAAGAGATCAGTAAGACTCAATCACACTGTTAAAGTTAAGCACTGGGCCGGCCTGAGAGTCTTTCTGAACCAAAATCTATGTGCAACATGTGCCATACGAAAAGCGAGGTTTGATTTTCAGAGCTGGTGAATAGCCATAAAGCAGGTGAAGGCAGTGGGAGATCTGGGCGTTCTTCAGATCTTTTGGAAAACTTTTCAGGTTAAGCAGGCAAAATGCACCTTGGCTTTGTACATCTTACATATGTACATATTTCTCTCTTTAGGGACCCTTAACCTAACTTGAATAACATTTCTCACCACTATTCCATTCAGTCTTCACAGTGTACAAGGGAAAATCCTTCTGATGGAAAGGCATACTCTGAATATGGGGATTAAAAAAGGCAACAGCAACAACCCATGCATTAGCCTGAAAATATCCTTTTTATACTTAATTGATTAAACCAAATCTTTTCATATCTTTAACCTTATAGACTATGCTTTTGTGCAATTCCCTTTCAAACATCCAGGTAATGTCAACCTAGATAGCTGTTGTTTTGATGAAGCTGGCTCTGCTGTCAGACGCATAAAGGATGCTTACCATATTGTAAATCAATGCTAGCCAGTTTTCATTACATTATGATGATAAGATTATTCTTGTCATTATGACTGGCATTAATGGCTGTCTTCTGATGTTGAACTTCTTTTCAAATGGTTGCACCACTCATTTATTCTCAGATGGCTGGCACCACCTGCATTCCCAAGGACCTTCCTCTGAGCCCCTGTAAACCCCCAGCTCCTCCCTTTGCCCCTTTTCTCAGAAGCACCCCAACAGCGGGACTGCTGCTGGGTTGTGCTGTGAACACTCCTGTGGCATCATCACTTGTTCTGGTGTGAATCTAATTTTCCTCACAAGTTTTTATTTCTTCCCCCAGGAAATATATGCTTGTGGCCTGGGTTTGAGACCCTCCCAAAAAGAGGGGGGGGAAGGGACACCAAGAATTTGTGAGATGAAAAAATAGAAAGAAATTATTGAATTTTCTTCTCCTTGTGAAGTAATTAACCTCTTCTCCTCTTTTAAATATCACTCAGGACTTTTCTCTTAACTAGTATCAGCTTCCCTGGAGAGAGGAGGGAAAGGTGAGAGCTTCCCTTTTGTGCAGTTCCCTGGAGCTGCTGGGGGTTTGTGACGGAGGTGGCACCAGGCAGCCGGGGGGTGTGAAGGACCCTGTCACCGCTGGCGGCTCTGCATTGCCACTGCAGTGCCCACCTCCTCCACGGCCCTTCCCAGCAGTGATGCCAGGAGCGCTGCAGTGGCTGGGGATCAACGGGCTCCCGGCTCCCCACTGTGGGAGAGAGAGAGTCAGAAGCACACTGGCAGTTTGTGGGGACAAGAAAGCACAGCTGCAATGCAAGAAGGCATTGTGGAGAGAGCAGCCGTGGCACGGTCTCACATCATGCTGGCTGTCTTCTCCTCGCAGCCCGGCGCAATCGTGCTTGCAGAGGCAACGGTCTCCCAGCATTTCTGCTTATGCAGTGAGACCGAAGCTCTCACCCTGTGACTTCTGGCACCTGAGGGCTGCCTCCTCCCAGGATGCTTTCCAAAGTGGCTTGTTTGCAGCCTGAGAAAGAGGCTACGAAATGCAGATGATTGTTGCTAGGAGAGGATCAGAAAAGATGAAAACAACAAAGACTTGTAGCTTTCCTCTTCCCCATCAATTAATGCAATAATTACTTATTATTCACATGAAAGTCCAAAGCATACAGGACATTGTACCCTAGGTATGCCACATTCTTACATCATCTTCTTTTGATCTGCTGCAGTTTAATTTTGAAGAGTCATGTTTAAGTACTGCTGTACGTTTTGCCTCCTGCCTCATTACATTTCCAAAGCTTGATGAAGTGGGTTACAATTCTTCAGAAGATGCCCACTCAAGGCTGTCACAACTTCTTGCTTGCTTATGTACTCACACAATGCTTGCGGATTTCTAATATTTATTTTCTATCCCCCAGCAAAAAGTATTAAGTGCTCCTTCTGGATCCGTCTTCCTCTCACTCCTTGTCCTTGAGACCTTTTGTGAAACTCTTTTTACAAGAGGGTACTGGGCATTCATCCAGGCTTAGCTACACTTCTTTGCCAACTTGATAAAAGGGGAGTTAGGGTTTTAGAGCATGCACTACAGCAAAATGTTCTGCTGCGTGAGTTTGATATGCCTTACTTATTCAACACCCTAGGTTAGAAATTAAGCAAAATCTAACGGATAATCAGAATATATGACTTCCACAGGGATTTGCATCTTACTGCTTCAGGTAGAAAACTGCCTTGTTGAATTTTTACAAAGACCCACCAGATGTCCTCCTTGTCCCACCAAAATGATGACAAAAGGCTATTTAACTGGCAACTTAAACCCCTCTGCAGTAGTTCAGTGCTTCATAACTCTATATATTCTGTAAAAATAGTTGCTATGCTTGCACTTTGACATAAACAGCTGCTTTTATGCATGATGTAGCAAGAGCCTGAGCCCCAAAGGAAGAGTATGTGATCTGAGCACACTTTACATTCAGAGAGTCTGAGCCGAGCAGAGCAGATGTCTCCCTGCCTATCTCACAGTGCATGGTGAAATGATGGGACACCTCAGATGCCTGATTTCCAGCACTGACAATCAAATGCAAAGTGACTGCAACTGATTTTAGTTACATATTTTTAGGGGAGTGAAAGGCAAAGGGAAGAGTACATATAAGTTTTTGGGCCTGCTTATTACTTATTTGGAAGTTTGGATTTCTGCACAGAAAGGCAGACAGAAAAGCAGCCAAAAAGTGGACTGAGCTCATACATATATACATACTTTTAAAAAGCTAAACAAGAAATAAGAAATGAATTTTCAGCGGCAGAATTAGCATCTTTGATACTTCATGGGAGTACTACATGGAATATTTATTTTGATTCACCATTATCATTTGTTACGATGCCAATTAATCACAGGGCATGTTTAAGCATTTACTTTAACACTGAATATGACAAATTAGGTGCTGTTCCCACTTGATCCCTTTGCTAGCATAGAATGGGCTTCCTGCTCTTAAGAAAAATGCTTTCTGAGCATTAAGGGAGCAATGCAGAAATGAGAGACTATAGACTGAGGACAGAAAGGTGTAAAGCTGGAGATAACAAAGCCAAAAATATTCTAGAGAATTCCTCAAGAAGTTATAAATGTGCAACTGAAATGATTTGCTTCATAAGTGGGTACTGCCATGAGGGGAAAATTTGTGAAGTGACTTTTATTCGCATGCTCATCTGTGCATATGTCACTATCCATGATGGTGCACAAATGAGCCTGAAAAATGTTGGTTGCATTCCTCAGCCACATTTAGTCTCATCCAGTGCTGCAGCAATCAGAATCAAACTCTTTCAGATATAGCCATCTTTCTTTTTCCGCATACACCTGTTTCCACTCATTCTGACAGGTTAGTACTTAATGTGGAAAGGGCAGCAGGGCCTGACCATAAGATCATGCTTACATTCCACAGAGTCTGAGACGAACAGGAGAAATGAGTCCCTGACACCTATTTCATAACCCACATGGAATAACGGGATATTTCAGGTGCTTGAGTTCTAGACATTGACAATTAAATGTGATCCCTCAGAAAAAGAAGTGTGCTTATTTGATATCTTGCCAACTAAATTGTGAGGCAAGATGCAGTGGATTTATTTTCTGGCACTGCTAGTTACAATGTAAGCCAAAACCAGAACCTCGGTATCACATGGGGTAATTTGGTTTAAGAGAGTTGAGAGCCCGTGATGAACTTAGCCAGTTTTTAGAAATGGTTGGTAATGGAATAATATGTGCAAGCTACAGGTGGTGGATTAACTCATTTTCCCCATTTTCCTGTAACCTCTATGTTTCATATGGGAGCAGCACTGTAAATACAAAAAACTAAAAATCCCCCAAAACTGGGAGCAAGAAGACAATGAAATACCTTTATTTTCTCTGTATCCCAACTGTCTGTGTATAGCAGGATTAAGAATACTTCCTTCTTCCCACTTTTTGTCAGAATAGTCTGTTGGGATGGTTGGTTGTCAGCGACAGAGATGGTCTTTTACTCTGTGTTTGTACATCCCATAACACAGAGGAGGTCTCCATTTGATAAGCACATTGGATGATGCAAGTAATAGCAATAACAAACAGTGGGGAGAGCTTGACTGACATGATCTGTTTACAGGCTAAAGGTGTAAGGAGCAATCTTGCAGAATGCTTATCTGTCAAATCAATGGCCAAAGGTACTGGGCATAGATAATATTTTACATGCTTAACCTCCTAGTTCCCTTCTCACTTTCTACATGCAGAATTCTATGGTGTAAAATATGAGTAAACTCAAAAGGCTACATGAGGGATAAAAAGGGGAAATCTGGTTAGTAAAAGGATTTACTTCAGCTATTAAAAATAAATAAATTCCTAAATCTCCAGTGCAATTGAAACAGACATCTCAAATATTCTAAGGTAGACAATGACTCAGTTGTAGCTCTAATGATTACAATATGAGCTTATGATTCATATAAAAAGTGGCATAATTACTGTGAATATCCTACTGGATTTTGCAATAAGGAAAGAAGGAATTTTCATGCTTTCTAGGTTAAGGATAAACATAATTGATTTATGATTAACATGAAGGTGTAGGCTTATCTTCCAAATATATTGTATTTCACACAGAAGTGAGGATAAAGGCATTTTTCTCATTTCTATATGAAACATAGTATTTACAAGCCAGAGCAGCTAGGACGAATATTGACAAGAGCTACTGCTAGATGAAGACTTGACATCATTCATGTGAGAGTCAAGTCCATCTGTTGTATGGCATGAGAAAGACGAATGGGAGGTCAAAAGTCTAAAGAATAACATGAAGGAGGTTTTTAAAGGACATATTTATAAAGAAACGCAATTAGGAGAAAAGAGGTCCACATCTTCCTGTCAGTTCATCACAGATTAATTAAGCAACACTGATCACCAGGCATTTCTTGGGAACTAATGAGAGTCAGAGGTTAATAGTTCAAATTTGTGCCCTAGACCACCAGTTCTTGCCAACTTCCTACTGATGGCAAGGAAGCGCCCCAGGCCAAGGCTCTCGCTTTACTTCAGCTTAAAAAAAAAACTATGAGCAAATATATTCTAATTTTGAGCAGGCTGTATCACTCAGTGGGCAACAGTTATTCCTAAAGGAATGCAAATCCGATCCTGAGAAGCATCAGGATCCGCCAGTTCCCACTGAGTCCGCAGCAGCTCACAGAGGCCCTGGCCAGCCTCACTGCATCACACCCTCAATTTCATGACTGTGCCAGTCCAATCCACAGAATAACTCAGAGGAGGACCACTTCTTCAGGCATCCTCAGCCACCATGAATACTGCAATCAAACCTCAGCAGTGGATCAAATCTGACACAGTGCACTCATCTCCAGAAACTCTCACATTATACACAATCCTTTCCAAAAGGTGCCGCTTGCAAAGAGCCTGATAGGCCAGCAAAATCCAACTGCTTCAGAGCAAGTAAGAAAAAAGTTCCAGAGACCTGATGAGTGCTGAAAAAGGCCCGGTCCCCACCTTTGAAAGTGATGGCTTCTATTTTAAACATCTCTCTGGCTTCAGCATTCAGAGTTTCAGCATTCAGCCTTCCCTATCTGCCTCTCAAACCACCTGAATAATCTGCAGTATGCTACCTTGTTTATCAGCAAGGATAACATCCTGTAGGCATGAACTGAACTAAAAAATACATGTGAATTCAGTGTCAGAGAAGGATAGATTTGTCATCTCTGTGTGCACCTGACCACTTGCTCTAGCTACTCCATGTCTGCAAGGCTGGCTGAAGTGCCAGAAAACTACAGAGCTCCTTGGCATTAGCAATTTGTGCAGGAGTGTTCAAGTTCCAGAAACTAGGTTAACCCTAACTAAATTGCTGGTCTAACTCCCACTGAAATCAAGGACAGCACTGGCTATGGCTCATTTCTGTATGACTTCCTCTAAGCTTGTATGCGCTGGGTTCTTATTCTGCAAGTGGGCCAACAAAGTCATCACACTCAAGACACTGGTATAAGAACACTGTGTAACCATATCCACAGCTATGAAGGATAAATATAAAAAGTATAAATGCATAAAATGTACTTTTGAGGTAGAACGGGGCTGAACCCTATTTCTGTGAGGCTCACTTCTGCCAGACATCATGGTGGCAGGGCTGGACTGCACTTTGCCCTTAGCTGGGCTTGCCACAAATGTACCTTAAGACCTGGCCACCTTTGCAATCCCTGGACTTGTGGAAATGTGGCGGCTAACCAGAGGTGTGTTCCTCTCTCCACATCTGGAGTAGGCCACACCTGGGTAAAAAGATCAGGCAAGTGAACGTGATGTGTGTGCTTCAGAGAGCAGACTCCTGAAGTTACCCTGTGGTATTGCAGCTCTACTCCTCCCTTATCCCAGGATGATTCCTGACAGTGTATAGAAACCAGCAATTTCACAAGTTTGTTTTAAACACTAGTCCTTATATCTAAAATCTCTCTCTCGTTAATTTTGCTAAAACACATGGCACTCAAGTCCTAGGTGCCTTCTAAATGGCTATCACTCTGCACTTAAAGGTTAAATGTAAAAAGAACAAACTGAACACATATATCACATACCTTTTAGGGCATAGACATTAAAAAGCAGAAACCTAATCTTTGGAATTTTTCAGTATAAATAACTGAGCCTGTTTATTCAACTTCTGAAAATGTCTTCCACACTGTTACATGAAATCTTCTCTAGCTAGTGCTTTGGGGAAAAGAACTGCTCCACTTTCATACTATCATTTTCACTGTTTTCAATTTATCAAGAGCAAATGTAGCCTATTAAGAAAAGATATTCCAGTGTATTGCTCTGTTTTAAAACACAAGGAGGAATACAGGAGGCAGTGAGAGAACAGTCTGCTTTCTTGAAAAATGAATTCTTTGATACAATTCATCTTGTCCATAGTTGTTGCTTTTATTAAGAATGACCTTGCTGACTTCTTCAGTTTGACATAAGAAGTCAAGATGGCAGCCACAAAATACCACAGAGATGGTGGCAGACTGCTCTGCCTCTTCCTTATCTCAAGAACTGAAGTTACAGCCACTGAATAAGGGTAAAAAAGCCATATGTGATGCTTTACTGAACATTGATCTCTGTATTTTTCAGATGTCACTAGTTAATGCTTGCATAGTGCTTTAAGAGTTTAAAGCATAGTTTGAAAAGCTGATAATATTTACCAAGTGCTAAGACCTCCTTTAAACCAGTATACAAAGAAATGGAGAGACTCTTTCTTTGAAACAGTTGTGCACATGTTCAATTTTAAAAGCAGAGTAGACACACTAAAATATGTGATTATTTATGTATTTCTAGTTAATCACGTTGCCTTACAGAATAACAAGAAAGGAGACTTTATAAACTGCACAGTACAGCCAAGCAACTGCAGGTACTGTGCAAATTACAGCCTCTCCCTTTACTGATTAATAAGATACATAGACCTTAACCTACATTCTTAAGCCAAGTTCCATGAGATTTGCTTGAAAACACACTGTAGGGTTGTATCCCAAATGCTGAGAGCACTAATCCTGAGGCTTTGCTCCTACTACCGCAAGAGGGCCTTGCTGAGCATCAGTGGAGCTACACAGCCATGCACAGTTGAGTCTGTCTGTGCCTGCAGAACCCTTCCAAAGCGCTCCTGAAAATAAATCCAATTTTTCTTTTATTTTGCAGATGTCAGGGAATTTTCTGAGCAAAGGAGATGCATCTCTTCAGTTGGAATCTCAATACAGAGACATGACCATAGCTGCCTCAAACACGAGGAACAGCCAACCTCAATCGAGCACGGGCAGACCCAAGGAAGCTGGTTTTTGTGAGTGCCTCTCAGAGCTGCATCACATAGTCTAGTGCGAAGAATGACAGACAGCTGTACTCCAAGCTGAAATGAACTTCACACAACTGCCAATGAAGGTATTTTCATGTGATTTCAGAAGCACTAAATAGTTCATTATTGAGTATACATTTACTAGTAAAATTCAGTAGAAAGAGAGTAAAAATTCTTTCAATAGAAAAATGGAAGTGGTCAGATTTGGATTCGCTTCTACTTCCCTGGTTAATGTAAGCTAAACACTGATGTTACAGCTTTTAGCTTAATAAATGCATTGACGTGCAAAGTCTGTATGACATGAATGTAACACATTCTCATATACCACAGAGTGAATATTCTTGCTAGCATTTATTTACTCCTCAATTTTCCTCTGGGAAAGAAGTTATGAATTAGCAAGAGAAATAAGGGATAACCTTGGGGTTGTAATAATCCTGTAAATTCTAACACCAGTGGGTGTTACGTTTTTCTTCTCTACCAATACATCTGAAAAAATGCTTTACTGTACAAAAAAATTGCGCCATGTTTTACCATGAACCATAGACTTATTACTCACTGCTCATTTTTTTTCTTGTTTGGAAGAAACTTCCCTTCTTGCCTTAATATTAGGAAGTGTGGTCAGCAATATCAGCAAAGGACTTGTGCCCAGGAACTGAACTAGAATTATGATTCTGTGCCTATGTCTTCTTTCCTCTCCTATCCGTGCCTTTAGGGAAATCTCTACCTTATTTTTCCTATCTATAAAAGTCTACATATCTGCAAAGGTTAATTAGATGGAGTAAAACATCTTCAAGACTGTAAGTACCAAGTATTATTATAATCTATGACCTTCAGCTAGTGAAGGAGCGCCCTGCTTTCATATAAAGCATGTCAGATATTAGATCATGATGCAATTTGAGAGCTTCTGACAAAAGCTGTGCATGACCTAGTGTGTTGGTAAATCCTTGCTTACACACACATGCATTGCTGTTGAATTTTGTCAAGATGCAGCACTTGGTGAAAGACAAGGGTGTGCATGGAGTAATCTTTATATTCAGCATATAAAAAATCAAAGCCTTTAACAAGAAGCCCTGTGACAGATTTCAAAGTAAAGGAGTATGATAACCTCTAATTTAACATATCTCAAATCACTAGATCTAATGCAGATTCGGACATGCTGGAAGAGAATTTCTGCACTGCTGATGATAGCTAAAAGAGTTTAAATAATGTGCTCCAATACGGCCTTAGGACCTCTTAAAACTTCCATGGATAGTAACTTATTTTTCTTTTTTTCTGTCACTTTTCATAGGTAAAGATTTTTTTCCCCCTCTTTTCCCCTAAAGCTCTTAATGTGGTAAGGAAGCTGTCAGGAACAGTTAAATCAGTTTATAAATCCCCATGAGAAAGAGTCCATCGCACATTTTGCATATCTCAGGGGTTCAAGGACAGTGGGCAGGAATCTGATCCATGTTACAATAATATAAAACCAGACTAATTTCAGTGAACTCGCTGGCATTCCTCCAGATGTCAGTTAGAATAACAGAGAGCAGAGTGTGGTTCAGGAAGTGAAAACTAAAACAGAAGACCTGTGTCTTTCACCATTGATGCTGTAACTTGTGACAGAAACCTTCTCTGAAGCTGCGATGTGTTGGTGTTCCAACTATGCTGAACTCATTTACTTTGGCAGTTTCTTGACTGTTCCACTGTCTATTTATTTGAAATGGAAACCAAGCCATGTTGCCTGCTCCTTCTCCCAGCATATGATTACACAATACATCTTCCATTTTTTGTAATCAGTCACTGCCAGTGCTATTTCCCCATTGTGTACCACAGCATTACATGGCTTGTGGAGATGTTTCCACTTGAACATGAGTGTAAAGGAAAAAATTAAAAACAAAAGAAAGTGTCTACGCATTTGAAATGTGTGAAGAATGTCTATGTTAGTCCATGCATTTGCTTGGTCACTTAAAGATAGCTCATTTGGAACATATGTTTCACAGACATTCAATGTGTTTCTCAGTTTTGGGTGTCAGAAGCCAGAGATTTTAGTGTCGGATAAGTGAACCTTGTTTTTCGGAAAGATTCAGGACCTGTCATTATTACAGACATCTCCTAGTTGGCTAGGCACAACTCCCATGGTGTGGCTGTTCAATATCAGAGACAGATGAAACAAATGTCTGGCATGCTCTGGATTCTACTCAAATCATTCTGCATTCAAATAAAGTAAAAAAAAAAAAAAAAGGTAGATAAGAGACAAGTCACATATAATGAATTATGTGCAACACTTGTCAAGATACACTTCAGAAAAGAAGTGCATTAAAAGAAGATTTTGATTTTTTAAAGGGAAATTTAATAGAATTAGTCTCTCTTTTTTTTTCTCTCTTGTAAGTTCATTGCTCCCACATATTGTTTGACACAGCACCCTTAGGTAAGTTCTGTTATCCTTATTGTACAGGTGTGGAAACTGAGGTATGCAGGTGAAGAAAACTGCCCTATATCAACCAGCAGGCCAGTGGAAGAATGAGAAATAAAGCTAAAGAGATAAGAATAAACCTGAATAAAGGTCAGCTTTGAAACCAAAAAGAGATCTCGGATAATGAAACTATGTGCTGCAGACAGCCATGGCCTGCGTGCAAATGCTGACAAGGGTCCCTTCCCTGCTGAGACAAGGGTACATCTGCCGACTTGTAGGGAAGGGCATGGATTCTGTCAGCAACTGGATTCCTGTGGGCGAGCACTTCATCCAGCTGTATGAGGGCTGCAGTACTGTTACTCAATTGATCAGCTAATCACTCAGGAACAGTGCTCCTATCACCAAGGGTCTGTAATTTTTAAAGGGTAGCAATTTCCTCTCTTATTATTCTGCTAAGGCTCTCTTCTCTGTCTCCTAGATCTCTCTCCACGCTAGCAGTGCCGACCTTTTGGTCTTTTCATGACATGACATCTGCTACTGCCTCTTCCCTATTGCCTTCTCCTTGTGCCAACTTCTCCAAAGGACCCACATCCAACAGCTCTCTTCTTTGACAGTTACAACTGCAGGGATTGCACATGCATGCACACTTAGACCATGGGTGTAAAAGGCACCACAGAGAGAACATGTGAGATCATTTTTCAGGAGGAGACCACAAACCTTATAGGCTTGAATGGAGCAGCCTGGCAAGCACCTGGCACATGCACAGCGTTTAGAGGGCTTAGAAGAGAAGCTTGGCAGTTTTACTGCCTGACTTCCTGAAAGTGAAGGGACAGAGCCTTGGCAAATGTAACCCCAGAATGGCGAGACCTACATCATC
Source organism: Apteryx mantelli (assembly GCF_036417845.1). Taxonomy (NCBI): domain Eukaryota; kingdom Metazoa; phylum Chordata; class Aves; order Apterygiformes; family Apterygidae; genus Apteryx; species Apteryx mantelli. The sequence continues at coordinate 21,596,277 of NC_089982.1, read as the reverse complement.
ACACCTCCCAAAGGAGCAAGCTAGCCTTATGTCTTCAATGAAGAGTGTTAAACCAGATGAGCAAATTGAACAAAAAGAGTGAGAACCTGAAAAGGAAAACTAACCAAGCAAGCAACCACGAGCAGGAATTTTTTACAGTGTGTTTGTGGTTACTCCTTTCTGCACTATCATCAGGGAAGACCATCTCAGCTGCAGCATATGTAAGTCTCAACCCACTGACGTGCTTAACTGAAAGTGAAAAAGCAAGGGGAGAAACTTCCACTGAACTGGCATCTAAAATTACACCTGATTAAATGGAGAGGTGACATACAGAGTATATGAGTTGGGGCTTGCTTTTTTTCAGCATCTGAACATTCATTTGTGAAACTGGTTCTCTTCTTACTGTGTCAAAATGAGAGATTCCCAGCAGGGTGGTTGACAGGTTAGACAAAGAGCCCTGTTCAGTGATAAAACTGTCATGCAGGTGTTCTCCGGTTTTCCCCTGCAGCATTTGTACAGAGCACATGGGCTGTGCTTGGGCCTAATACACTCTTGCCCTATCTAAGATTTGATAATTATTGCTATGGAAGCCGAGCAGAAGAGATGTTTGGACTAGCACTAGAATATGTGAAACAAAATAGGAGGGATGATTAATATTTTGCTTCCCAGGAAGGCTGATGACATGTTCGCTGTATCCACTTGTTACAATAAACGCTGGTGGTGTTTCTCTGGGTTAAACACTGACATCAGAGATTCAGTCTATTAGAAAGATCATCATTTTTCCTGAGAAGCGTCCAGCTGTCATGTACCATGGGTACAGGTCAGAGCTAAGCTAAGGATGGCATGAAGGCAAGATCATTCACAGACCAAAGCTGTTCCTTTCTTTTGCGTCCTCCTCCTACCTAATAAATGTATCTTGCACCCTTATTTTCTTTCACATGATCATAAACCACATCCAACACAGACAGGAAACTGGCCTAATTATGGCATATTGCAGTCAAAGCAGCTGGCTCCTGTGGGCTTACGAAATACCCTGTTGCTTGGAATAAGCATTCAGCTGAAGAAGTCGTAGAAAAGCAAATTAAAGTTCCCTGAGATGTGGGAGCTTCATCAAGCCTTGGGTTCTCTGAGGGCACTGTGCACTCTTATGGCAAACCACTCAAGGTGATTCTCTTCTCAAAGCAATGTAGAAGAGGAATAACTTGACTGACATGGATGGAGCTATGCTGGAGAAAACAGGCATGTGAGAAGCAGATCAGTTGGTGCCATGGTGTGACATGGAACACTATGTGGAAAGACGTATAAGGAAACCTCAACTGGAAAAGGCCCTGAGTAACCTGAGCTAGTTTGATTTATTTTGAATGGTGGACTGGACTAGGTGACCTCTAGAGGTCCCCTGCAATGTAAATTATTCTATGATTCTGTAAAAAGGATGCTATTTGTTATGGAAAGAAGATGCTGCTGCTGTTCTTCTTTGGTACAATGTAAAGCCATACTTGTTTGCACCCTCTTTCAAAAGCACTTTTGGAACTGTTACTGAGTTACTAAATACAATTAAATTATTTTTGTTCATCAGTAATATCTTGTGCTTATTATTCATTTATTCTGTAAGCAATTGTTTCTCAGTCCAGTTGGTCTGTATATATGCAGCTGAAGTACTAAGCTATTTGGGCAAGCAAATCCCTCATTATGTGTACCCTTTCTTGGCATCTAGCTTAGTGTGGTGCAGTCCAAGTACCAGTTCACACTCAGTGGTTATTTGAAAGGCAACTGTGAAGCAGTCAATCAGTAAAGATGGAAGATGGTGTTTATCAAATCATTGGTGTGATCTCATGGAAATGCTTTCAGGAGAGGAGTTAGAAACTTCCTCCCTGCTCTGCTTTCAACCAAATGCTGCTTCTTAGTTATTATCAAATAACTGTTTGTTCCTTTCTCCTCACCTTGTTGATGACTATACATCCCTACAGACTTAGGATGATTCTTCCTTTCCCTGTCTCACTCTATCTTATCTCCAGCTCTCCAAGTGGCCCTAAAATTTAGCCATTAACACTCACCCAAACAAGCCCTATACTGACTGCAAAGATCATTACAAAACCAGCCAGAGCAAATAATCGTAGTGCAGTAACCTCTCCAGAAACCAACTAGCCCAAGCTTTTTAGCTTCTGCAATGGTCTCAGTCCTCATCAGTCCAAGAGAGGAGAGTCTGGACACACAACTTTGGTCCAAACCTGCAGCACAGAATATAGCTCCAGAAAGTAAAGAAATTCACTGGGAAGACCTTTGCCTTCGTATCTCGTGTTTCAAACAGGTTTCATTGATTTTGGTGCTAGTCACTCCTTGCTAAAGATGCAGTTCTGTAAAAGGGAAATCCCTACTGATACACAAAGAAGACAGGTGGCTACCAGTAATGCAGCAGATGTCAAAAGGCAATCTACTAACCATGTCATGTTTTCTGAGATATGCCTAATATGATGCTTTTGTAGTCACTCTGTGATTATGACACTACCCAAAGTTATTTCTTACCTGATACCATTTTTTAGTAGAGACAGCTATAACCAAATGATATATCATTTCTGTCTGAAAAATTTCTAGTGGTCTTTGCTACACAAAAAGTACCTGCAAAAGGACAGATATTGTCAGATTCAATTTGAAAGGAAAAAGGGAAGAAACTGCTCCTTCTTGCTTTCAAAACCTGTATTTGTATTGCATTTATATTTGCAACCCTAATAGTTCAGGTAGTGAGGAACACAACTCTCCTTAAAGATCTGCAGGGGAATAATTACCCGTACATGAAGATCTCTGGACTGGGAATGCCAGTACTTACTTTTTCAAATGCCAAGAACCTTTGACTGTCAGCAGAGCAAATAAAATAAACAATATGTGTGTTGGAGGAGTGGTATTTAAAGGAAAAATGGGTATAGTGATTATAGTTGGAAACAATGGTAAATCCAGGTGCACAGCTGATAGAATTTATGGAAACATTTCTAAGGTAACCTTCTTTGTTACACTTCTCCAGAATATGAGGCCATCTAGAGAAGAGAAAAAATGGGAGCTCAACATGTGGCCTAGAAGGTACTGGCAAGTGGAGAGGTTTTATTGATATAGTGCTGGAGAATTTTTGGTGCTCCACCTAACCAAAGTAAAGCCAGACCTCTATCTGAGATACCTGGCAAAGTTTGGGAGCTGTATAAATAGCAGCTGGGAGAAGACCAACATATAGTGAGAATTCCAGGAGAACAAAGATGTTTGTTAGTGTTTAATAGGATTGCTATAATTTAACAGGCAGTAATAAAAGTTCAGTCAGAATGCACAGATGCCCTGGAGGAGGAACAGTTGATCAAGCATTAGAGCATAGCAGCTACCAGTATTTCTTGCGCATATCCACATCACAGTGTACAAAGGACCAGCTGAAATAATTTAATGGGAATGAGACGAAACTCTTTTAAAGAATTTAATGAAGTCCTAGACAGTAACAAAGCAAAATGTTATGAAAGTAAATGATGATGGATGAAAAAATAATCTAAGACAGAAACAACATAATGGTGAATTTTCCACATTGCAAGATACTGAGCAACGGGATGTATCAAGGATTTAAAATAAGACCTGTATATTTGATGAATTTAGTAAGGATTTACTTTTCATTTCTGTGAACACAGAGAGTCATAGGGCCATTGATACTGCTTAGATGCCCAATTAAGCATCTGGCTAGAAAATATAATCATACAGACATCTGGAGAGAAATTTTTAAGTACTCAGCAATGGTTTAAACCTTATGTAACCATTGCTGATCTTTGTCTAAAATGAAGTAAGCCAGCTCTGAAGACTTTTAAACTGGCATCAATCACACCCACAGTTACTGTAAAGAAAAAGAAAAACTCCTCCATAAAATTGTCGATACAGAATTAGAGACTAGTTAATACAAAGCTAGAAAATCAGAACCTAGTTATATGTTTTCATAACTTTCAGCTATGAAACACTGTAATTATTCCACTTACCCATTCACTGCTGTTACTTGTTTTAAATATTTAAATTACTCTTCAAAATAACAATTACCTAAAGGTAAATAACGATATCACTGACAAGACACTGTATACCTTTCTGAATGACATTTATTGCATATTTTAGGAAATAAATGCTTCCCTATTTCTAAATATTTTTCCATATTGATCTATAATACAAACTCTATATGGGAACAAACCATAGCTTTGACGGAAACATAGTTAGTTCATAAAATTTAGGTATGGTTTATTATTGCAGCTGAAGTGTCTGCCTAAAACTATTAAATAGTTTTCCATAGAATAGCCTCTATAAACTAGAATTGTTTGAAATAAGCCTGATCCTAAGAAGATGTGAAGTAGGTACTATTTTTAACATTAGAGGCAAATCAAAGCTTCAGTGTTTGACTTCCCAAATCCCTTTTAAGTTCTTCATTGAGTCTCAGATCGGTCTGTTTACTAGCTCTTTTTCTTTAGTAAGCCTGTCTTTCTGGGAGTTCCACAAAATAATAGCATTTTATATATTTGCTGCATTTGTGACATGACTATCTGATCTTTCTTAGCTCCAGTCCAAACCAGTGAGGCATTCTGGCAACTTGAAAATGAGTTAAAATGATCCCTGCCTTCATTTATATCTGAGTATTGAGAATATTTATGCCTTGATAAAACAAGGCACTTAACCATGTGCTTAATTTTAAGCACATCTCTGTTTCCTGAAAACAAACCCTGAATTATATGGAAAGGATCTGAGGCTGTTTTGCCAAGTAACTCTTCCCCGTTTCTTTTGTTACTTCAGCATTTCTGAACATACTGGAAAACCTTTACGAAAAATTTCAACTCACAGACTACACAGGGTGGGTAATTCACAGGGTGACAGCATAGTGCTATCAGGGACACCTTGAGGAGAAAAGTCTAGTACACTTGAACATCCCTGAACAGCAGTTAGGGGAGATTATTGCAGATAATCGTTCATCTCCACAGCCTGGGGAGTAATAACTAAGCTCTGGACCTGAATTTAGATGAATACACAAGTACTTGAATTTCTTTCCACTGGTTGATTATCGTCAACATTGAGTTACAAGCCCTTTTCCTCCCTGCAGTATCAGCTCATGGATTTCCTTTTATGTTTGTGCTGACTTGCTAGGGACCACCTGTCTGTGTCGCTATCCTCATTTCCTTTAAAATGAGATTAATAAATACCAGCCTGCCTCTGAGGTGCTCTGCAGGATGTTCCCCTTTGTACAGTGCTTAGATCTTGTAAAAGCCTGATTTAATGCCGTCAGCCCTAACAGAACCCATTCCCGTTAACATTTGCAGTGTCTTGGAAGATATGAAAGAATAAACCCTGTTCTCAACCCTGCCACTGCTATTGCCGAATTTCTCTGCATACAGTAGCAAAACGACTCTGGATTTAGACCCGCTAGTTGAGAACAGGAAACAAGTATTTGTTTATTGTATGAGCCTTCACTGTTTCTACTTCCAAAACTCACCGGAGAGTGTGATCTGGCCAAAACTATCTTTAAGAAAAATCTGTCATCCCAGGATTACCAAATTTGACAAAACTATGAACATTTTCATTGTGATAAAGCACTCAGACCTCCTACAGTAGTTCAGTCATGCCCTGTTTTTGTTACCTTCTAACACAGATGCATTAGAAATCTGTATCTGATCTAATACAATATTTGCTGAATATGATATGCTGGTGAGGAAGCAATTTTCTGCTAAGACTGATGCCAGACCATCAAATGTGTAGATTATTCATCATTTTAGAGGTGCATAACAGTACGTATGCATCTGATGTCAGAACTAAAGCATAAGTTATGCAAAGCACAATAGCTTTGAAAATATACTGCTTAATATTAAGAAAAAGAATAACCCTACACAATTTCAGAGACTTTTTTCCATAAACCTTAAAAAAAAAACTGGACAAATTGCCAAGTTTACAAATATGCACACACATTCCACATATGGATATGCTTTAGTAATCATCTTTACAAACCTTCTAGGCTACACATGGCTCTAATAAATAACCCATTCACAAACAATATATTATCATCTAAAAAAAAAAACCCCAAACCCCAACCCCTATTCATATATAGCTCAACAATTCTAGCCTTCACTTTCAACCCCCTGCTTCATGATCAATCATTATGTCAGTGTTCATTTTTCATGGTTTGGTGTTGAACAATAAATGGAAAAGAAAATGACTGAAATAATTAATATTGCCTCTGACAATGAGCAAAGCTCAAGAAAGAGCTAGCTGGCGACAGCTGAGGACAGTCTGCCCTCTGGAAGTTGCAAACGTAATAGAAGCTGACTTTTTTTCCTCTTTTCTTTTGGAATGAAGCTCACATGGGCAAAACTGCATGATGGGAAGATTCACATGCCAGTCCCGTTGTGTAAACAGTAAACAGCTGCAGTTAAAAGTTTTACCCCTTGAAGGACAATACTTATTAGCTCAAGGTTAAGAGCCTTCCGAAGGTCAGCCTAGCTACTGCGGAGCTGTGAAATATCATCCTTTGGCTATCTGCTGACACACAGTCATGGGCTGAGTTATGCGATACGGACAAAGCAAGCTTCATTGCTCAGGAGATGACATCGGATTAATAAAAGTTGTGTTCCCCACCCGCCAAATTATTGGGGCAGTAACTGTTTCTGACTGGTAAGACCCTTTTTGGTCTTGATCCCATCAGTTGTTTTCACTCCCAAATACCCCTGGCTTCAGTCACCTCTACCTCAAATACATGCTCCTCGGGTATGTGAGCAGGACTAAGACCTTCTGTCTATACGCGCTGTTTTGTGCATGGATGGGTGCAACCCAGCAGAAGTGGCAGAAGAGTCTGGAAGAGCGTATGACTGGGCAGCTCACGTTGTTCTCCCCCCATGCGTGAGATCTTGTGTGTGGATCCATCTAGAGGCAGGCCCTGTAACAGGGAAGGACAGTAGTGCTAGCTGCATCTGGGGAATTATGCCTTTCCATGCAGTTTCTCTGAAAAAGGGGTGACCCTTGGGAAGCAGGGGGTGGCAGAAACTCTTCTACCACAGAGGTGGAACATGCAGCCAGAGGCACTTGGCAGCGGAGTGCTGTGAAGGAGGGAGATGAGGGCTGCAGGAGAGACACCTAGTCCCCAGCCCGTGCTGAGCTGGCAGGTGACTTCATGGTCTTGACTGTGCTGTCTGCGTTTCCCCCAGCATGGTGGGGAGAGAGAGGTGAGACCCGCACCCAGTCAGTGCTTTCTCCATTCAGATCTCCACCTGATGTAGTCTAGCCAAGGTGCAATATCATATTCATTCATGCCTGTGTTATTACTCTCTCTTCTACCAAATCTCACATTAAAATTACTAGGAGGGTGTAATCTGGCTAAATTTTTTTTTCTCTTTATACTTAAATTTAAGGAGAATTCTGACTTCCTAGATTTGTCAGAGTTAACAGAAATATGCACGTTTTTCTTGTCATGTAGGACTCAAACTTCTGATGTTAGTCTAAACATGCCCAATTCTTGTTTTCTGCTAGTAGAGACACATTAGACATTCAGCCTATCCCAAGATACGAAGGATGTATTTACCTTGGCAAAAAAACAATTTTGAGCCTGACTGATGCCAGACCCTAAGCAGTACTTATTATTCCTCCTTTTGGTGGTATGTAAAAGTCTTTTATCAGAATTAAGGCCTAGGGTATTCAAAACCCAATGGATTTTGGATGAATGTGACCATGGTTATGCTTCTGCCACACTGAGCTACAAATCACACAAATATAAAGTTTTTGCATGGCTCTTATTTCCATCTGCATCACCGCTGTTTAGCTCGTGACTAACAACAGAGTATACCTACCTATGAAATTCAGTATGCTTAAGGGTGCAGAGATGGTTTCAGCCTTCTGCAGGTTGTTGCAAACTATTCAAATATGCATTTCATGAGAAAATGCTACTTGTTGTTTGACTGACCTGTGAATGCAGTGAGGGAGGTACACAATGAACAAAATAATTTAAAAAATCTCTAAAAAGAAAGATCTCCATCATAACTCTTCCTGTCTCATACCTTAACTGCACAGCCCCACTTCCCAGGTAAAATTGCAAGTAAAAAGGCGAGCCTTGAGCTGCTAACAGGTTTCAGTTCCCTCGGGCTAACACCATCCTGGTGCCCCTGCTCTGAGATTATCTTGGCTTTAGACTTGGGTCCTGTACCCTACAGCTGATCTCATCTTTCCCCCACAGAAAGATGCAGTGTCTCATCCAAACTGACTTCTAGAGAGTGAAGCAAAGCAAGAAGGATGAGTTTGTATTACTGGGCGCGTGGTACCAGCCTCATGTACAAGCTGACAGGGGTGTCGAACGACCTTCCTGTTGCCAACGGTTACAGCAGGTTCTCCTTTTCCTCCACAGGAAGAGGTTTTAAGGGTCCAGTCTCAGCTTCTGATTTTCATAACTTGCATAGCAATAGCTGTAGATACTCTCCTATTATTGGTCCAGGGAGAAATAACCCCAGCAAACCTCACAGCAGTGAGCAGTGTAGCACTTAGCTGGAATAAGGTAGAAGGGAACTGGGCCCCGTGCCTGTTGTTTGCAGTGTATGAGTTCGCTACAGTTTAGAGACACAGAATAATACGCTCTCTGCAGCTAACAGCACCAAGCAGGTGGGCAGCCACATGTTGCACTAGCCTATGCTTCCAAGTGACCTTCACCAGCAGCCCCGTGCACAACATATTGCATTAATCCCTTCTGGAGGTCACAAAATCATGGATAAGTGTGCTGCAGTCCAGATCCAAGAGAAACAGTTGCAAATGCCTAGCCAGATGCAGATGGAAAAATGTGCTTTTTATGTAGCCTGTTCAGAAAACTGAATAATTTATTAGTGCATCACATGCTATTTTTTGAAACTATGCCACTTTGAAGGAAATCATATATTTTAAATTATAAGCAGGTCCTACTGACAAAGTGGATCTCAAATGCCAAAGCAGACAAACCATTGTGTGTCCGCCAATTCTGAGTCAAGTGACTCTGATTACACCATTGCCAATGGATAGCTTAGACAGAAACAGCACATTACAATAATAAAACAATTACCGGTGCTCAGTTCAAGCATTATATCTAGATTTGAATGCACCAAGTAAAGTCCTTGAGGTAACCTTTCCCGGAGTACCCCCAGTACCTCTACCCAACCTCTCAGTAACAGATTATCAAAGGCTGCACAGTAGATTAATTCCAGTGGCTTTTCTGGAACTGAGTGAGGCTGACAGATGAAACACTATTTGCCTGTCTCAGGGTGAGTATTGTTTTCTGCACTGTAATGCAGCACAGGTGTTGCAGACCAGGAAGGAGACGCAGTGGCAGAAGTGCGATAAGGAAGCTTGCGAAGGGAACGGTGCCACGGCGAGCTGGGGTAGGCAGGGGAGAGGAGGCGAGGCAAAGGGCCCCGGCCCCAGAGGGTACTGCTGGCATTCCCCCAAGATGCACAGCATAGCTCGAGGTACCATATGGTTTGAGGATGAGCTTCCTGTGCTTCTAAGGGGTGAAAGAGAAGGAGGAAGTGTGTACGTATGGAGAGAATAATTGCTTCCCTCTTTCACTTCTTCTCCCCTGTGCCCCGAGCATCAACTTCACACCACCGTAAAAATGACGTGTAGTCTGATCTGCAAGGAGGCATTTGTGGATATAACCTCAACTGAAACACATCAGAGAACAGAGAGCAAAAAGATGACAGGATAGCATCCCAACAGCACATGGCATATCTCAGAGCAGCAATAGCCTCTTTGGTTTTCATAGTAAGACAGTGAATTCAGAGGGTCTCAGATAATCAGAATTGCCTTCATTCTGGTTTCAGGGAGGATATTCCTACATTTGCACCATACTGGTTTTGTAGCGGTGTGGCAATCTGTGCTGTTGCAGCCGTATATGCAGGGATAGAAGATCTGTTACTATCCACAGCCCAGCCTGGCTTATAGAAGAGCTTTTCCTGCATAGAACCATGTCAAAGAATCTGACGGTCATCATCAAAAATATTACAGCACACCAACGACCGCCATTTGCGACTGGAGCAAGATATTAAAAACGGGGGCAATTTTGTTGTCATGAATCACATTTCAAGGAATGTGAGGATCTGTGTTATTCCCACTCAGTTAGTCAGAATCCAATTAAATTTTCAGTAGTTAGGACAGGGCACTGAGTCAAAAAAAGATGAAACACCTAAATAAAGCCTGCAGAAACATTAGTTTATGAAAACTCCACCTAGAGGCAGATTTTCACACACATCTGCAAAAACAAACAAACAAACAAACAAACAAAACAAAACAAAAAACCCTAAAAAGAAAAGAAAAAGGGCAGCACAATATAGGTCCAGTTATGGCAGCGATACAGGTAACAAATAAGCTCAGTACATAAGTACATACACAGGTTGATACATTGCCTCTACCCTCATCATACCCCTCGTCTCCAGATTACATATGTGATTCCAGACAGTATTTTTTCATTAGCAATCTGGATATGGTTACATAGAGAGATCTAGCCATGTGCTAATAAAACGCATAATGAAAAACAAAGAAACCCTGCTGGTGGTCAAAAGTAGACTGGTTCTCAGGAAATTAGAAATTATATGCAGTAGTGTCTGTGCCACATGCTCGCCTAATTCCTCTGAAGAAAGTTCTTACTGACAAGTGCAGGTGTAGCTCTCTCTTGTGCCAGTCAGGGCTTTTTTGGATACCGAGGCCAGATTCAGACTCAGAGAGTTGTTCTTAGTTTTTAACCTGGGCTGAACTGGCAGGATCTGACCCTTATTCTAGGACAAGTGTCCCTATTCCAAGTGATGATGATTCTCCCTTTATTTCTGTAGATAACCTGAAATGTGGAATGAAAATGTTTAAATCCTATCTCAATGAATATATTCAATCAAATTACCTTAAAACTAATAAAATTATCCTTATCAAATAGTGTCTCATAAAATGGTTATATCATTTTACAAAACATTTTGATACAGAAATAGCAATTCCCTTCTCAGAGTTCAAACTCATCTCTTCACAAAAGCTTCAGTAGGATAGCTCAGCTATTCTTGTGTGCTTGCAATGTCGCTGGAGGTGATCTTTCTGGGTCAGATTTTTAGAGGTGTTCAAATGCTTAACTCCCAATGAAATCAACCTTTAAAAACCTGACCCATTTCTTCCAAATTAAAGTGGGGAAAAAAAAGAAAAAAGGAAAAAGAAAAAAAGAAAAAAGAGAAGCTTATTTGGGAAGTGCTAAAGGTCAAACAAAAGATGGTAATGCAGGTTACAGATCCTCTCCTTCCTATCTCAGACTGCTCTGTTTCAGTGTTCTACCCTGCATGACAACCTCAGGCTTTGCTCTGCTTCTCTCTTCCCTTCGAGCAGCACTATCTGCTCAAGCTTTTGGCAGTGTGCTGAGCTGCACTCACACCATTTGTCAGCTCCCAAACTAAAAAAGTTAAAAAGTTGGTTTAGGAATTTAGGAATTAACAAAGGTATGACTGCATCTATTCTGGGCAGCATATATAAATATACATGTCCCCTTCCCCCTCCCCCCCTCCCTTTTTTTAAACTTTATTTTCATTCTAATATAAATCAGAGGATTTCTTCACAGTTCTACCAGGGTCAGTCAAGAGTAAGAGAAGTTAAGCTCTCTACCCATACCTGGTACATAAGATGGGTTTTGCATCAGTCCAGGAAACTGGGCTCATAAGACATACAGTAAGGTTGATTCATGGTACAGCTTCAGTTGTAGTTTTTCTTCTTTTGCCTTCCCTCAGCTCCTCCAAGAGCCATATCTAGCACTGTTTCCATCAACAGCTGCAGAACTTCTTGGAAAAATCAAAATAAACTATGGCCAACATGGACAACTGCCATGTGAAACATACATTCAAGCATATCACAATTAACAGATCTGTGAACTTAACAGTTCTCCAGACTTTAATTTACTATGTCAAGCTAACTAAAGGAAATGCCTCTTCATACTTGGTTTTGCAAATAATTCTGTGTAAAGCATTTTATGGAAAGGAAGCATTTATGAGCTAGATGAATGCAAATGTTTAAACACAAGGAATTTAAAAAAATTAACACTTACTTCCTTAAAAAATACCGAATTTTAAAATTGATTTCCTAACTCTTTTCCTCCCTCCTCCTTTTTGGAAGTGTCCTCTTTTTGTCCTCCTGTTTGCCTGATTATTGGAAGATTGAACATATAGGATTTTTATAGATTCATCCAATATGTAACAGATTCAATGTGTTATTGGCAAAAGCCATACTGAAAAGGACTTTGAAAAATAACTCCTTTCCAGTGGATTCAGCTTTCCATATTCCAAATGTTCACATCTCTATTTACTGTTACTTCAAATAGCCTCATTTCTGTGGATGGCTGATGAGTTTCCCAGAGGGAATATAAAACTTTATGTAGCTCTTGAAGTCCTCTGTTTCCTCTTTATGAAGAATAAAGGAAGAAAAATAGCTTTCTAGTGGTAAGATTTTGTGAAAAACAACTATTCGGAAAATGGAAATATTTTCAGGCGAACTGACCAGCTCAAGATTTTTGGCTGTAAAATATTTGGTTTGCTTTCATGAAAGATTTTAATTAGAGATTAGACTATTTTTGTGCACAAGGAAAGCCATCAGCATGACATTACCTGATGGATTAAACAAGTGCATAGGGCACTCTGTTGTTCCACTGCTTTTTCTCAAATCACTTAAAGAGCAGCTGCTGCATGCCTAAGAGTTGTGAGGAACATGCTCTGCCCTTGCACGCATATCATTTTCATTCTTAAACAGCAAGGCAAAAAAGTCATGTTTCTCCTGTATTCCAGCAGCTTTTGATTGAAGAGCTGGAAAAATAATTTGTCATTGCAGCTTTGGCTACAAACCAAGCACTGAAGTCAATGAAAACACTCCCAGGAGTCCAGCCTGTGATGCCACCTCCCCATTATCATGGCCCTCCATTTACAAATAGTATTTTGGGTAGATTTTCTTTGGAGAGGTCTAAAGATTTCCTGAACTTCTTGAACAAATTTAAAAGTGAGCGCGTGCAGAACTGCATCAAGGTGGTGTGTTTGCCTTTTAGTTCAGACGGAGCAATTAAGTCAGAAAGATGTGGTCTGGCTGAAAGTTCTATTTAAGTTTCATGGTTAAAGGGCTCGCTCCAGAGACCACTGAAGTCAACAAAAAACTCTTAGTGCCTTCAGTGAGATTTGGAGCAGGACCCTGGAAGGGAGGAAAAAGTACTGGAGTTGCAGGCTAATCTTCTGCTCATATTTGGGATTAACTCTGCCCCATATGAGGCTGCTAAGGTCCATAATAAGCAGATAAAGGCTATCACAGAAATGAGAAAGCAAAGGAGGTTGGGGGACCCATTTTTATTTCATTTGTTCGTAACAGAGTCTGCAAGAGAAAAGGGAGACAACTTTGTATTTATTATTATGGCTAAGCTGCATGTAATAAATTATGGAAGGAAAAAAAGACTGAGGGATAATTGACTGAAAAAACAAATGTCAGTTAAAGTAAACACAGCAGTTTCTACTGAACCTATTTGTAAAAATGTCAAAGGAGTTGAGTTGTTTTCCTTCACAATATTTGTGCTGGTATAAAGGGGCTGTGGTTTAATTAAATTTCCCCACAGAGACTAGGTATTCCACTAGGTGTCACTTTGAGACTTCGCTAAGATGAAGGGCAGGATCCTGCTGAAAGGATGCAGCACCCCCTGCCAAGCCCAGGGCTGTGAACTGGCACTCTGCTTGCAGCAGGAGCGCAGCACCGGCGTCCATCAAGCCCAGGGAGACTGATCACAGAGACCTAACCATCTGCCAGGAGAAGAGCTGCCATCCAGAAATGCCTACTAGCGAGGATTAGGCAGCCAGCAGCAACTTTTTGCGCTGCTTGAGAGGGAAGGCGCGAGGAGAAGACTGTCTTTGCAAATAACCCACCCACCTTCCCTGCAATGGCTAAGGTGCTACTGCGGGACCTGGGTTGGATCCAGGCAAAGCGCACATCCAGCTGCTGCCCCAGACATCGCCTGCCCCTCAGCAATGGCAAGGCTGACGCGGCCCTGACACGGACGCTGCTCCCCAGAGCAGCGTACAGGCAAGGCGAAGCAAACTGGAACCGTCTCCAAAAATGGGAAGCAGATGACTAAGCACTGTTTTGGAACGATCCCATTCTTTTGGCCATCAACTATCACTTTACACACCAAACAAACGACATGAGAGCTCAGGATTTCACCAAGTATCATATACTGAGCAATGACTAAAAACAGGGAAAGTGAAATATAGCTGGCATGTTCTTTTCAAGGTAGGTGAAAAGTGAATGACATGTCTTTCTGCTCTCAGTAAGGTAATGAGAGTCATCACAGTGCCAAAATGCTGCCTTTTTTTAGCCCTATCCAAAGAGGCTTAATATTTAGCAAAAAGGGAGAGCGAAACAAAACAAAAAGCTGTTCGTTCCCTCCAAAAACGCTGGCGTGAAGACGTTGCTGCCTGGAGCAAGACATTGTGTTTGCACCTACACTCAGCTGTGACCGCCACACAGAAAAGCCAGCTGGGACTGAAAAATCCAGGAGAAGTTAAAAACGGGGCGGGGGGAGGGGGAAATGGGCAAAAAAGCACAAAGAAAGAATTATGTCTGCGCATGAAACACGCTCCACCACAGCTACTGCCAAGGGTGCCTGCCCAAAGCTCCCGCAAGCTGCATACTGTTTGTGTTGTCAACAAGAAGCAGCTTTTGTACCTATGCACGTTTGTTTACTAAATATATGAAAACAATGGAGCTCAATTAAAAGTAGCTTAGCCGCACATGTACCAAAGGAATGTGTACTTAACTGACTGTGGTGAGCCTGGCTCCAATTAAATCCCCCGAGGGGCTGCTCTGGCATGTCTGCTGAGGCCTTATTGGTATCCCATCTAGGCACAGTGGTGGCCATGGCTCCTCGAGCGTGTATTAAATGGATCATATAATAACCGTTGGGCAGATGTTGCAACAGCAGAAGTTTGCTGCAAATGTGCAGATGGGATGGCAGATTATCCTGGGAAGGGAACAGGCAGTTGATGGGTTCATTTCCATTATTGCTTGGCAATGCACCACATGTGTCACCAGAATTGCTGGAAAACCCCTTTCAAGGAACCAAAATGAAAGCTTACACAAGGGGATGATTTATAAAGGAATACTGTCAACTGTGCTAAGCCTGTGGAGAGAATGGCTGACGAGTTTCCACTTCTGACTTTATTAATGAGAAGAAAAGAGAGAGAAAGCAAGCAAGGCAGCAGGCTACAAAAGCATAATTGGGAGCGAGATGAAGAAAGAACTGCCGAGCTCACATTGCTCGGGAATTTTAAGAGTTCCATTCAGGCAAACTCCTCCTGTACAGAGATATTCAAAGAGATATTTATTATTCAGATTATCTGGGAAATTATGGAATTAAATACATCTCCTACCAAAGTCTTCAAGTCCTACGTAACTCCGAGTGCTTGTGAACAGTCATCTGAAGCAGAGCTGGGTTCAGCCCAGCCTCTTGGATCTAAGCAATTCCTTCAGTCAGAATATTCTAAATTAAAGATTTTCAGAGAAATCCAAGGTTTACGTTGAGTTTCTGTAGTTACTGATGGAAGTTCGATTTAGGACTAGCAACTACTTGCTTGAGATAACCAAAAGCCACTTTAGTGAAAAATTTTCAGTTTGAAAGCATTTGTAGGGCTCAAAAAAACAAAAAACACCCCCCCCCCCAAATTATATCCCATTTTCTTTCTTTTTTTAAATTTAATTCAAGTATATGGAAGAATATTCACATGATTTTAGAAATATTTTACTCACCAGAACCATAATTTTTATCAAAAATATGTGTTTAGGAGAATGATTTCAGGGATACATTAATATAATATTACAGAAATTGTGGACGATTTAGATAATCATTTCACAAAACTTTTTTTTTTTTCTTTTAAAAGATGATTCCTTGGAGACTTCACATGTGAAGACTGCCTTCACATGTTTAAAAAAGTTCTGCTAGCCATAATTAATTGTTTTGTTGCTTCTGCTGATGAGCAGAGCTTCCTAAATGATTGTGAGGCCACAAATCCATGTGGCACTGCACAAGTATCTCCGGTATGTGACAGCTGGTTTGCTGGGCAACCTATCCTATCTTTTGACAATAATATTACAACATATATCTACAATGCCATATCTGAAGCACTCTACAAAGACTCTATCAACCAGCTCAGCAACCCTACCACAATGGCTTATCTGTCCACCCAAATAAAGCAGATGAGTCAAGGAGAGGCTAGGGGATACTCCCTGAAAGAACAATTCAGTGGTAGAGTTAGATGTATAAATCAGAAACTCTTACTACTAGGATCCTTTTCTAATGACCAAAACACACTTTTTCTTAACAAGGTAGCTTGACTAACATATCCAATATTTGTCTTAATAAAAGCTAATACAATTCCCCCACTACCTTTGGTAAAAATCCTACAGGCTTTATTACAGAAGATCCTTTTAAAGAAATGCTCAGTTATCCCATCAATGTAGTTAGAGAAGTACTTTCAGCCTCTAGAATTCAACAGCTTTGGTTACTGTTTCTACAGAAAGGAAGAAAATGATGTGGAGGAAATCCAGGCTTCATTTAAGTCAATGGAAATTTACAGGCTTCAGTGGAGCCAGGGTTTTACCATACTAGGTTTTAGAATAACGTCTCTAGGCATGTATTAAATTTGCATAAAGACTGTTGGGTCCACATCCCTTACCTACTATAGCACTCTCCTCCAAGCGTTCAATTTCCTTGGCTTCTGGCACGAAAAGCAGACGCAGTATTTTGATAGTGGTTGTGGGGAGAAATATACTGCATTTGTTCAGTAAGTTATGCAAATATGTTCCTATTTTCAGATTAGAAATAGTCCCATTAATTCAGTGGGACTGGCTGTATATTTATACAGGTGGTTAGATTAGAACCTTTGTTAAATAAAGGAAAATGTTTGTGCATTAACAGTTTTACAGAAGCAAAGCCTGTATCTTCTGTGTTCTCAGCTACTGAAGAGTTTGGTCAAGCTCCCACTGGAATCTAAAAGTAAAGGACTGGACCCTAAATCAAATCTGGGCTTTTCTGAAATAGTTAAAAGTGTCAATAAACAATTTGCACTTAGTTCTCTGAAGTACTCCTGTAGCCACGATGGTATGCTTTCAACTCAGATAATTGGGTTACACAGATGTTCTGTATAAAGCGCATGATTCCATACAACAGTTTTGCACACAGCTTCTTTCTATCACCATATTAAAATAAAGAAATAAAAAATGAGCATTCATTGCAACTCCATGGGAGACAAAGTGAATCAACTGAATACTCTTTCACAAGTCTGCTTTCCCCCTTTCCCTCCCTCTTCCCACTGAGGGCTGCATACTATTCCAGTGTCCAACTGAATAAATGTACAGCTACGAATAAATCTGCACTCACATGTAATTCCTCCAGATTACTCAGAGCAAAGGCCTAAGACACTTCTGCTGCCTACAGACCCACAGCTAGTTAGGTCTTTGCTACCTCTAATACCTTCCACTGCATAAAAACAGCTTCTGGCACAGACAGATGATGGGTTAAAAATCAAACCTACTTATTTCAGATAAACCCAGTGGGATTATAACTGCAGTCCAGAAAAGCATTAAATACTCTGAAGTTCTTAGATACCTGATTTTCAAATGGATGGGAAACAGATACCAAAAACTTTTGCTTTAAGCACAAAAGCTGTGGTCAAATTTATGTTGATGTCAAATTTGGTCAAAGTTGGTCAAATTTACTCAATGAACAGTTTTAAAAATGTCTATTTTACCAGAGTTACAGCTACTCATCAAATAAATTGTTGGAAGAATTTGTGACATATTTGTTGTAATACATTATTAACAAGCGTTTAGGAAGCTCTACTTTTTTTTAGGTCTAAATCTTTTAACTTAGCAAGAAAAAAAAACACTTTTAAACAAGCAAGAAAAATCACACCCCATTACATGTTTTAAAAGGACTAGCGATAAATTTATTGATTTTTTTTTAAATCTACCTTATATCTAGTTTGTGGAGAAAATGACAAGTGGTACAAAAGGACCTCTCATGTATTTCTGCACACACATACATCACATACACACACATATTTAATACGCAAATACACATACAGTGCTTCGGAAGAATAGTGATGTAATCAGTGAGATTAACAGAAGATAACTTTGAAGACAAAAGATTGTACTTTAAAATGCCAAACATATTGATATGTGGCAGAATGAAATATTGAGTTTAGTTTGTAATTCTAAAAGTGATCATATTATCCAGTATTAAATACCCTATTACTTAAACAGAGCTTCCTTCTAAAGACTCTAGAGACAAACTATATTCCATAATGTCTCTAAATTAAAACAAACAAACATTTCAAACACGTTGCGGGGGGGTGGGGGGGTGGGGGGGGAAGTCTATTCCCAGATCCAGTTCACTGGCTCATTCAGGCACTGACACTGGAAAGAAAAACACCCATCAGACAATAGAATTTCACTCTCCTCGGTATCCAAGTAACATCTCATTTACACTGTTGTCAACATATAAAATTACATTTTTCATTCTCACACTGAATGATATTCAAAAGGCTATTCTGTGGGCCCAATTTTGGGGAATGTACCCCCTCCAGGATTTTAGAGAATTCATCACCCACATGCTAACATTTTCTCAGTGCTGCCTCTCTCACTTCATTTATTTTTATTTAGCCACACATACATTTTAAAAATTGATTTGACTTGAGCACTTTGGGGTCTGTCTGTTGACAGAAAGACATTCTAGTGGCTGTAATGGAGTTTCGGTCTAATTTAGATATAGGGAAATGTAATCTTGTCATACATCTACTCTGCCACTGACCCATACCAGAATTCATTTATAAGATGTTGCGGTCCAGTACCAGTGATATTCTTTCAGCTTAATGCATGTGGGAAGTGGTTAAACAAGACCATTACATTGGTTTAAATGATAAAAATTGCTATAAGTAGTAAAATGCTAACATGCCTTTCACAGCTCGTGGCAGAGAATTGTTGCCTTTTTCTTTTTTAGCACAGGGAGTGATGCCTGAAGATGGAGCTGTTTACAAACTTCTGTTGGACAAAAGCTAACATATCTACTGGCAACACAAACTTCATAGAAACAACCAACGTAATTACTTTTATTCTGTATAAATAGATTTTTCCAGTTACCTAAGCACTATATAACAAATTTATCTATAAAGCAGGGATATACTATAAAAGAATTTTTTCCATGAAATGCGAAGTCAGGCACAGTACTTATAAAATGTTTCATTCCAGAAGGGAAGAAGTCAATGAAACATTAAATGAATGTTAATTGTTAGAGTTTTGTATTTTTACCAGTGTGATGGCTAAGTATGTTTTCTAACAGTGCCCTAAGTCTCCAACCTGAGTTATTCATTTTTTTGTATTCAGTGCATATTTGTATGCGCATGTGGTCATACTGATTAGGTTTTATCATCTTGTCACATTCACAGCTGATCTCTTTTCATTAATCGTGCCAGAAAAGCTGTTATCTGCACTTAGAGATGTCAATCTTTCATTGCCTTCTGCAAGTGCAAGTTCATCCCTATGATGGAGAATTTGCAAAGGGGGTTCAATGCAACCAGAGTGCGGTATGCCTGTATAAGATTTGGTTTTTCAGCATGGCCACTGTTGCACATATACACTCTATTTTGGTGGACATTCATAATCCTTCAGCATGCAAGATTGATTCGTGTGCTGAAGTCAAACAGCACAAAAATTTTGGAAGAATCAGGGCCTAGGTAATTATAAAAGCTGTCCAAGTACACATGTGAGCATGTATTATATGCATCTTCAGTATATATAGTCTGTATTTTGGTTTACAGTATCTGCAAGAGCAAATATATTTTCCTAGAAACTTGAAAAAGGATTTTGCCTAAGTCTCACAAAGAAAAGTCACTGTCTTTGGTTCATTGACAACAATTATTGTAACATTGGCTTTTCATGTGGCTCTCACCTTCCTTCCGATAGGACATGCAATGTAAGCGCTGCCTGAAGGTATTCTATCCATTACTTATTTAAAACAGATTATCTACCTGGGTTATCTATCCAACTGATGTACAATTACTATTTTTTATTGTGTTGTTAGAAAAAAAATTTGGCTTTGTACTAAACTATTATATTCTCACACATGCACACATACACACAATCACAAGCTGCCTTTTTCTTTCAGTTGCACCAGTTTAATTAAGATATTTTAATCAAGTTCCAGTGCTGTCATCAGAAGAATTAATCTTACCTACATATCTGAATATGAGCAGGATGTCAGCTAATTTTTTAAACTTTCTAAAGAGCACTGCATAAATAATCCAAAATACCATCTACACCTTGTCTAATTACCAGATTTAAATCCTGAAGCTTCACCAAGTCTCAAAACAAAAACAAATGCAGAAACAACTCCCAGGACGTACTTTACTTTTGAGGGTAACCAGGATCAAACATGCCTACAAACACCATTTTTTCTGGAGCAGGGCCCCATCCTTTGCGCACAGAACCAAGAAGGCCCAGTGGTCATTACTGACATTTACTGATATTGAATGTCCAGTGAACTGAGTCGCATAATAAATTGTTAATTTTGTCAAAGGATTGTCAGCATTAACAAAGTAAAATCTGGTTTATGCAAGACCACATGGACTAAGTTCACTTAAGTTTTCACATCTTACCATTGCACTTTCTGGACCAACGTCCTTGATACAAATCTGGCAGTGGTTCCCTGCTGTTATTTGTCAGTACCAAGATGCGTAGTACAGCAACAGGAATGGCTGCTAGAAAAACCAACCTGTTAATGCTTAAAGCCTACCGAGACAGACAATACAGAAGTCAGAGAAGTGGTACCACCTGCTACCGTAACGCTTCGCAGCAGCCTCCTTGCTTTCTCTGGCTCAATTTTGTGCACAGAGCTAAGGCAGAGTCATGCAGCACGTGCTGTGGGAACCCAGTCTTGCAGGCAGTGAAAGCCCAGATCCCAGCAGCAAGGCCCATGTCTGAAAGGAAAGGTTTCACTTCATCTTTTCCCTGTCATCCTCAATGTTCTCAAGGAAGTTGACAAGACTTAGGTTTACCTTTGGGTGGAGGCAATGAGATCATTTCTCTGCATGTTTTAATATGTCTCTCAGATTCTTGCTCCTTTCTTCTCACCACTGAGATCGTTTGCTCTGATTCATTCAGTTAATGAATGAATCAGTGATTATTTGCATTTATTGAAGAGATAACATCAGCAGTCTACTGTGGCCCTTCCTTCCTTCCTGCCCCCCCCCCGCTTTTTTCTTTTTTTCTTTTTTCTTTTTTAGTTTTCATGTTTCAAAACAGTCATGAAAAAGCTCATTTGCTTCCTTCAGCATATTTTTCTTACATAGTGTAATTCTGCCAGACCTGTGTCAGTCACTGATATCCTGCAGTTCGATTAACTGTTGTCCTTGGGAGATTATAGGTGATGTGAGAGAAGAAGGGAAAAGGAAGGAATGACTGTTTATAGACACACTAGAAATCTGTGTAATCCCAAATAGCCCCATAGGTTTACTTGGTCAGTATTCAATAGCAGCTGTAAGATTTTCTGGTAATTACAAAGAGAAAACAAATGCTGTTGTTCCCAGAATATCAGACTGTCTGTCTTGAATGCATGTGATTACCATTCTCTGTCTTTGTAAATGTTCATCAGATATTCATTAAGATGAACTATTTGTGCAATGCTGTCTGCTACTGAAGGCTTGCTGGGGTGTACTTGACTGCTCGTTGAACTGTGTGGTATGAGCCAAACGTGAGCCTTATAACAGGGTCAAGGTCAATGGCATTACTGTAGGCAAAGGTGATGGTCAGTAGTCGAATGAACCACTAAATAAAAAGGTGCAGTGTCAGTCTCAGCACTGAACTTCTGTTGACATCCCACATGACTGATAGACCTGTACTCAGACTTATGACATGTAACAGCCACGGGTAATTTTTCAATTTTCCTTCCTTCCTCCCTCCCCCCGCTTTTTTTTTAAAAGCAGGCAGTAGATAGTGCCAGCAGGTTCATGGTATGGATTAGAATCCAGTAAAATGAAAACATCAACTGAAAATTTTATCTGGAGTATTTCTAATTGATGGCATATTGTATGGAGTTCCACCTTGTGATCTTTATGTTGCAATTCACACATAGAGGCCTCTAAAAAACAAAACAAAACAAAAACAAACCACCTTTAGAAAACTATTTGAATACACAGTTCAAAGCCAAAACCCAACATCTGACACAGTTCAGCAAATTCAGTTTCAGTAGGAAAGACCTAAGATAAAATAGGGGTTGAATTACATAGCCAATTATGCTATATTTTAATTTATTGCTCACAGATCCTCCAGGGATAAGACAACTGTCATTGCTAGAGTTGGATTTCATCTGAGGAAAACGTGTGTTTCCAAGCTTGCAAAATTCTCTCTTAACTTGCGTTGTATATAGAAGCATATCTGTTGTTACACCTCTAGGGAGCTTTCTACCTGCTTGAAAACAGGCTATTCAACATTTATTTTACAGCAACAGAAAAAAATAGTTTTTATGCTACAGTGATTGGTTTTCAAATTTAAAGACTTTACTTAATCTTCTGTGGAAAGAAATATTGAGGCTCTAGCTATGAATGAAAGCAAGCATGCCAGATAGAGAGGTCAGTTCGTTGCTAATTTTCTAGAAAAGATCTAGTTTAATGAAAGTTCTTTAATTAGAGTCCAGTTAGACAAATATTCTGGACAATTTGCTGTCTGATGGACAACCCCTCTCCCATATTCAATGTTGGACCCTCATCATGCTTTATTTTCTTCAGCATTCACTGAAGAAAAAAAGTCATGCCTTTTCAAAGAAGAGAGAGACTTTGATGGACATTATGCATTTAACTACAACTGGAAATTTTAAATATTTATAAATTCTTTTTCTACCAGAAAAATTACAAGTGGCATTTTCATGTGTACTATACTAGTTCTTATTTTTTTTAAACAGTTGGAATAAATAAATGCATATGATTGATTTCATCAATTTCTCTGATATTAGCAGAAAAACCTTTGGAAAATAGTATTTTTGAAGAGTCTTTATAAGGTAAAAGAAAAAAATATTTGCAGAAAAATACAAGCAATGTTACAAACTGAGAAAACTGGACCCTACAGAGCAACATAATGCATTCAGGAAAAAGAAAATTATTTTGCCAAAAGCTGGTAGTAGGTGAGTTCTCCTGGTCAAATTGCAGCTGTTTTACTGGTGTTAAAAAAAAAAAAAAAAAAAAAACAACCACGCTGAAAAACTGAATGACTCTCAGGTAGGAAAGGCTAGGTTTCTCTTGGCTAAAAGAGCTTCTTTAAACTTGCAAGCTTCCTGCACCCTTTCTGTCAAACCCTTTTTGCGGTGGAACTGAGAACTGACTTCAGGAATCCTAAGCCACAAGCTAATGCCTAAGCAATTAGCCATCCTTCCCCTGTCTTCCACTCTTGAAAAACTTAGGAACAATATTGACACGTATATGTAAAAGCTTCTGAGGGAAGACATTCCAGGGCAAAACCCAATCCCCTGTACACCACAGAAACCTATCCCTCCATATGTGCCCATCACCAGCTGCAGCAGTCGCTTCCCATAGTATTTATCCAAAGAAGTTCTAATCACATGTAGGGAGAGCTGTTTAAGCTTGCAATATATTAAAATGCATATCCATATATCATCACACAAGATTAGAGAGAGGATAGCTATGACAGAGAAAATGAGCTAAATTCAGATAAATCTTCATCAGTCACAAGGAACTGCTGAGTTCTGGAATTAGCATATTAAGTTTCCGTGCATCACAATCAGAAATAAATATTGTACTGTACACTTCTTTCTGACCTGCAGCATGTTGTGTAAAATGCCTCATTCTTTACACAGAATGCAGTTAATGGGATTCATGAAAGAATCTACTCCCAGTAGAAGTAGATTTTGTATTTTATAGATAAATATATTTAAAACAGATATAAGTATTGGCACTCGCCAGAATATTATTTCAAGTCAAACTGAATTCAGCTACTTTTTTTTCCAGTTGGGTGCTGTGCTACAGAAAGGGGCATTTTTTCACACTGCACCTTCTGACAGTGCCAGTACTCAGAAGTCCCAAGCAGCCCATCTCCTCCTTATGCCTTTCCAGGGCCCTTTTGCCACTCCCAGATTCAACCAGCCATAGTTGTACTTCCATATAGGCTCCTTCTCTTCTCACCTTAACGGGATCTCCATAGGCTTTCTTATCTTTACTTCCTTGCATTGATTATTGGACTAGTCCCTTTTTGATTCTCCTTGAGCATCTGGGACGAGCTCAGAGAACCAATACAATAATCTGTCTCTTCCCCTTGAGCTCTCACCCACATCCATTGAAGCTGTCTGGTGCAGCTCATACATCCACTAAAGAACCTCTAACAGCCTCATCGTGTCACCTGTGCAATCATCATGAAGCCATCAAGGTTTTTTCCTTCCATGAGATTTATATCCAGTCCCCAAGCAGCATAAACTAAGGTGACAAGGCACGACTGTCAGTATGGTATGTCTACCTCAAACATTTTGCAGGAAGAGCCATATCTGACAAGCAATGTAATTCTTTTTTCTGCACTCCCGATCAATATAACATCATTGGCAAAACCATCTGCACGGACCATGCTTGGGAAAAGAGCAGCAAGGCTTTGTGCTACCTGGGTTCATGCATCCTACCCTCACCTTCTACAGCCTTCACCATCCTAAGCAGGGCTAAGTCAGCAAGCCAATCTGAAGTCCTTCCTGGTGTCAGCCAGCCCAGATAGGTCCACAGCCACATCTCTCTGGTTTTCTTTTACCTTTTACATAAAACCTACCACCAAATCCAAACTAGCTTTTTACTTCAGATAACTCATCTCAGCTTCCAGCTGCTCCCAGACAGGGTCTGCTCAACAAAACTATTCCCAGTATTTAGCTCTGTTTTGGATTTCTCTTTCTTGCCTGCCTCTGCTCAGATCCAGCTAGGGCTACCTTCTCTACATAAAAGTGACTAAGGCCTTGAGACATGGGCATGAAGTTGCATGACACTTGAATAGACAGCAACAAATATAGAAGCAGGATTTTGTTTGCACTTTCACACTGAGAGGTTGGTACAAGCCATATGGTTGTGTCAGACCAGCAAGCTTCAGCAACTGGGAGAGCATATCTTTAGAGCAACACATAGACTTGTCCTTGTTTCTGTTATGCAAATAACAATAATTCTATAGTCTCTTCACTGTGAACTAGGTCTTGACCATTGGCTATCAGAACTTAATGATAGGTGATTTGCTAAGCTGCTTCAGAGACCTGGCTCACCACACATCATTACTGTGCTGGTATTGCTCTTTAAATTCATAATTTATCAGTGTTGGGAAATAAAAGATTCTAGTGAGTTATCACTACACATCTTGTGTATTAAAAGTACATGGCCATTTCTCTCCACACTATAATTATTTGTTATTTCACATGAGTTTGTGTGGTTTTATAGGATTAAAACTGAAAAGTAATGCTTTGTGAAGAACTAGTTGTTACAAACCATTGTATATGTCATTTAAGACCTCGTGAATATGAGATTAGTATATTCATTGTTTCTTTCTGTTTCCCTAGTGATGATACAAATATGTATTGTGAGAAGTTGGTTTTCACATCAGCATGGGTGAATTCCCATCCTGGAAGAGCACCTAAACTCACATATTTGGAGTAGAAGATTTACTTGGGAAAACGTGATTAAGATGAGTGATTAAAATCAGGCTTAGCTTTCAAGAAAAAATTGTGCCCATTTGGCTGATGTCTCAAAAGCAATCATAACTTCTTTAGGGCAGAAGTAGTCATTATATTTTACGCCTTCATTATTTTATACAGATACACCCATGAAACTGTCTTATAAGATTATTCAAACTTCAGAGTTGATTTCTCCAAATTTAGAAAACACCAAATGCCCACACACTATTCATTCATCTGCCTTGTGAGTATGCAGTATCAGAGGGTTTTTAATTGCATGCATATGTATTTATTTTTCAATGTTTTCCCAGTTTTAATAGTAAGGGATAAGACTCAAAGTAGTGGAATCTTACAAGAGCTTTTTACATGCCGTTTCTTTATATACAAGTCCATGCAAAAATACCCATTTTGAAAGAAAATTATTTGCAAAACAAAACAATCAAAATGATCACCTACTGCATTTATTCACTTTTATATGGAATATGATTCAGTCCTTACCCGCATGGTCACGTACATATTTTCAAAACTTTATTCACAGCAAGTTTGGAAGGACATAGCATATTTCTATTTTCACCCCTGAGTGATGAGAGCATCTCCTGATCCACTGAACATCAGCTAAAAATCACAGTGAACGTTCTCAATGTATATTCAGATTTGCAATACAACTAGGAATATATGTTCCTGTCAAAACTTAGAAGCACTTTGCAAAGCCAGCAGTTTTGAGATGGTCTCTACATATCCCCTGGCCCTACAATTCTTCATTTTTACATACCCTCAAAAAAGAAAAGCTTACAACACACATTCTCTGAATCGCAGCACCAGGCCTTATGCAGTATCTACACTGTCAAATGGAGATTCAAGTGTTCTTTGCATTGTACTGATGTAAATACTTATTTCTATGATTTTACAATGATGATAGCAACTGTGAGAAGAATTTGACCCAAACCAGAATCAGACACACGTTTCCTAGCCAACATTTCAGTGACATGCTGAAGGAAGAGAGAGGCAGTCAAGACTGTAGCAGGTACAAAGGGAAGTAAGTCTGATGCTTGTAAAGTGTATGTGCAGCTGAACAGCCTTTTTTGATTCAGATACAGGGAACTGTCTCTACATCATAATTTTTAATATTTTCAGTAGATATGCACATTGGACAAATTTTCAGGCTCTAGGAAAAGCCTGTGACAGCAAAAAAAATATAGGGTAGAATTAAGGGTTTTTTTTTGTTTTAAAGTAACAACCTTACTTTCTTTGAACAACAATAGCGAGATTTGTCCTGTTACACATACAGCAGCATTTTATTTTCATGCGTGAAGCCTCACAAGCAACATACATAAACAGGAAAAAAGCCTGAGTCCCTGCTGGCAGGGTTACACAGCTAAAAGCCTCTTGGAGTGACTACTGAAAGTAAAGTTTTACCACAATGTAAGTTGGAGGAAAACACAGGAAAATGGCAGAACACCTGCAAAAAAAATTAATGTAACCTTTATAGTTTTCTGTAAGGTTTTTCTCCAACCTTTCATTAGACCTAGCTCATATCTCCAAGTTCGATTTCTGTTACAGAGGGTAGGTTCTCCCCTGCTTTTTATTGCTGACATAGCAGCTGTTCATGAATGGAGCAAATGAACAATGCTGACCACAGGTAGTCACATACACCTGTGATCAGACTTGGCAGCACAGAGTTTAAATTTACTGAGAATACCACTCCCAGAGATCTGATCTCCAGACATTTGTTTTTCAGCAAATAGAATTTCTGTAACGAAACCACACCTTTCCAAACAACCACAAACTTGTCACAGCAACCACAGCACTTGTCTGCAGGGGCACAGACCTTAATCTTACTCAGTCATAGCTTTGACGATAGGGTAGTTGTTAGGAAAACAGATTTAGCAAGCCAATATGAACATTATTAACAGAAGTCCCACAATGCAAAATACTTATAATGAAGTATCTGTTTACCGAAAGCATATACAGAAGAAAAAAAGGGACTTTTCTAATGTTCAGAGAGGAAAGACAGACTGTCATAGGAATAGCCTTGAGACAAAGAAGAAACTTTTGAGGCGTCATCACCACAAACCTATTAAAAAGGCTGTAACTATGTCCCAGGTTGCGTGGAAAGAGCAATGATGCTCTAACAATTTAATAAGCTGAATAGCAAAGAAATGAAACCTTTTGTCCTGGTGAAAAAGAATGACTCATTAATATAAAATCCTCATTTCTTTTCACATCAGAATTTTAGAGGCCGGGCTGATGACCTGTGAGAATATGCCCTTCCTTGGCTATATAAGAGCAACACATGGAAATCTCATTCTCTTGCAAGAGTTGGCTGTGTCGCTGGTAGACCCTTGATTCATGCCCCAGTTAAGCACTCCAAACCCGAGTTCTACTCCCATGGTCATCGTCCTTTAGCAGCAAGAATGAACTATATCTCTCTCAGAGTATTCTTTTACACATGGTCACCCATGAAATAAAAGATGTACTACAGAGACAATGCTTCTCTATGAAAAGAATTAATTCCAAAGTCTGAAATGGTTAATTCAAATAACCAAGTTAAAGAAAGGAAAAACTGAGAAATACCTACTCTGTGAACAAACAAAAATAGCAACAATTTTTGTTATGTTACTATGCTTAAATCTTAAATAAATTCAAAAAATAAAAATATGGGTAAAGTTTCACTTCCAAATCCTGTTCTGTTCAGGTTCTTCCTCCATTCCTATTTACACAGTGTCTGAGCACAATTTGTATCTGAAATGAAGCTCTCATTGACCTTAAAAGGAATGCTAAAATATTGCCAGTGTCCAAATCCAATTCACAATTTGCTTACTGTGTTATTTTTGCTCTGCATACCGAGACAAATGTGTTTTTTGATCCATTTTTCAAGATTTTTTTTTGCAGGAGATGTGGATATTCTAAACTCTATGCCTATTTTCTGCTATCCGAGCCATCTGCTTATGGCCTAAGAGAGGAGATGAGAAGGAAAGCCCAATATTAGAGGTGAAAGAGATTAAAATGCAAATAAATGACAGTACATTTTAAGACTGCCATGGTAGCTTGTATTTGACGAAAAGGAAGCATGGCAGGTTTTCCCCTGTCACTGTGACAGGTCACCATTTCTAATCTCAGGGTCATGTCCAAGTTCTCTCTTTCATAATTGCTTGGGCTGACATCTGTTTTGACCTTTCTTTATTCTGGCCTCCTCGACTAGGGGAAGGTCACAAAACCATAAGAAGGCAGAAGTTCCATAAAATGCCATAGTGATTATGAAATGCAACTACTACCCCTCTGGCCTTTGGTATAAATGTGTATATAATATGTTACAATATTTTAACCCTTGAAAGTTTCCACAGTACACGTATTTGCCCTGTTTTGCTACAATTTGAGAGAGCTATTTTTACAATATCTGCATTATTATTTGCCTGAGCAGCACTGTGAAATAGGTATTTAATTATAGATCCTGCATAGGTTATCAAAGAACAATTAATGACTAATTAGCCATATTTGCTAAGAGTGGATAGAAATTACAGTGCATACACTTTAATACCACTGTTCTCTCCACTATTCTGAACAGCTCCAAGATTTTTATCATGTGGGTCAACAATTTGCCCAATTTGATTGACTCCATTTTCGATTTAGAAACACGAGATTAAGGTCTGCAGGTTCCAGGGAAAAGTCTAGGAGACTGGAAGCTGTAGAAACCTTACACTGACCAAAAATGCACATAGAACAATTGGATGATATGTCTAATTATATCAAATAGGGCAGTTAAGATGCATATGTTCTCCTTGATTACCAACTCTGCAGTGTTAACACTATATGGTGATAAATGTAATAGTCAAATATCAAGATGGTAACAAGTGACTGAAAAGCAATACCCTTTGGAAAGGCAGCTCTGCAGAATTAGCGCTTAACAGAAATATTTTTATGTTGTTGTGCAAACTACCCAATAATCTGAAGATTACACTTTAGTAAGCATGTTATTATATAGTCTTATCTAAAGACTCTCTGTTAGTCATTGATTATTATTGGTAATAGTCATGAGAAAAATATAAAGACCCCCAAGCACAAATAATTCACTCATTATAGAGCTATCTGAATCCTGGAAACTCTTTTTTCCACTAGGTATTTTGTTATGAATATTACCTACTCTTAAAATTACCCATTCAAGATCAGAACTAAATATCTGCTTAGTATTAAAATGGGACCTGATGTGTGCCAGACGGCCTTTGCTCCACTCAGTGATACAGGCAGGATTTGGTAAGGCCAGAATAGGCCAAGGACTTCATGAACTAGCTATTACAGAGTAGAAGGATGAGTGTCATTAGAGAAGAAAGCACAAATTCAGGCCAGGGCAGAGACCATCTGGTGACTATGAGAATATGGAGAAAAGTTGTTCACATGCTAGCGTTGGTGATAAAGTAGAAGCTGGGGCGCCACCATGACACTCACGTAGGGAAGGGAACCCCAAAGAAAGCAGAGGTGACACAGTAGGTTTTTCAAGGGGGAACTCAGCATATCCTCACACCTAGCTGAGCCCAGGGGCAGGACATTTGGCAGGGCCTTTTTCTGCGCAGCTTCTCATTCCCCATCATGACAGAAAATTGCCCGTCCGGCCCAGGCTCCAACAGTCCCTCCATGACCGAGGGGCATCCTGGACCCAGTTTGTGGGCAGTCCTGAGAGCCAAGGAGAAAGACCTGCTCTGGCCCCAGCCTTCCTCCTCTTCCTCCTGGCAAGGGGAGCACCCTGCACTTTCTCCTCTCTTTTCCTGCTTTGACTGGAGGAAACCTGGTGTTCATTTTTTAGAGATTATGGTCTGGTGGGAAGGAGGTGAAATGTAATAATCTGCTCTAGGATGAAATTGCTAATTCCGTATATTTCACCAACTCTGTTTAGTGTATGCCTATTGGCAATGCAGAGAACTAGCTCATACGTAAATACTTCTATTGCAGACATGTAAAGTTGAGTAAGATGAATTCAAGCCTTACAGAGAAGTTGCTTAGCACGTGTAGAATGCTCTATTTTCAAATTTAAAATGTGTTTACGTTCTCAGGGCTATGTTTGTCTTGATATTATTTTCTGTCATCTCTCCTTTGCTATCTCAATAATATTTTATACCAGCAGTGAATAGCAATATCATAATCCAGAAAATAATTTCATGTCATGGACAACTTCAAATACAGCAAAACTAACTGGGAATTAAATGTTTTGCAATAGTAGAATCACCCAGGAAATGGACACTCAGTCTGAATTTGAGAAGTAGGTGAATAATATCCTTTTAAATAAACACACTGTATAATCAATCATCCTAAATGATAAAGTGAGAGTATTATCTGCTCATAAAAACCTCCTACGAGTTTAGTCTCTCTCAGACCTATATGCAAGCTCCTTGGGAGGTATAACTCTGCTGAAATGAACTGAGCAACGTGAAATCCGCATGATCTGCAAGCACATTGGATGCTAACACGGCAAACGGATGTAGTTCTCATAGCAACAAGACACCCTTGATGTTTTGCAGCCAAACAGACTCTTGCCCGAAATCTGGTAATATCCTTGACTACCAACATAGCAAAACATACCTCTGTATTGCGAGCGAATGTAGTAAGTGCTATTTTGTTTCTTAGCATATATACAAAAATACCTTACTTTTTCTTGTAATTTTATTTAAATAAATAAATAGTCCAAGGTTTGCATTTTCTTGACAGCTACTAGTCCTCAGCTTTACTCTGAGGAAGAGTTCATTGTCCTAATACCATACTAGTATAGTCAGCACACTGCACAGCACAGATTATTATATAAAACCCATTGCATATATCATTAGCTTATAGCAATTCAATATGTCAGAGCCAAGTGATTTTTTTTCTTAATCAAAATACTTATGGGAGACATCAGTGCAATGATATATAGGCTATGCATGTAGTGTTGTTTAATGTCCTGGTCACATTTTCCATTCTGGAGAATTTGAGAAGTATCACATAAGGAGCAGTGGAAATACCTGATTTTTAAAGAATGTGATCCCAAAATGTCAGCAAAATAGGGGAACAAGATCTTGAAAAATGGAGACTGTTTGCCTTGATACTATAGCATAGCAATATAATTTCCTATTTCCTCATAATTGTAGTTAATTCATATGATAATCTCTAAGGTAAAATACAACTTGGAACAGGGATAAAACATTTAAAAATGTAAGTTCCTAGGCACCTAAGTTGTATTTCACTGAACAGCTGCCTCCCTGAGAGGCCTGTCTTAACTCCTCAAATCAGTTCAATGATAACAGAATGATCCTAATGCTACAGTAATTTTCACAGTCCAGTTACGTTTCATCAAATGTATCTTCTTTTTTTCAAATCATGTAATTAAGCACCACTAGTTACATTTTTGAACAGTGATTAAAGTCACCCTTGAGTTAATATTGAAAATAAGATGAATTGCTTTTCACAGTTAAAATGTCAGAACCTGGCAAGCTCTGGGAAATGACCTACTGAAAATACATTACTCCTCTGTGAAGTCATAAGAAACAATTTAAGGACTCTAGTGGAGTTTCCATGCAAACATACTACGGACTTTAAGATTACAAGGCATACTCACTATTTTTATAGACTACACAATGCTTTTCACAGTGCGGCTGTATCCTGGAAACTATTTGCAAGTGGTCCTTGCTTGCGTAAATGGCTCCACTGGACTCCCTGTAACAAGAACTTTGCAGTAGTCCTTACTCAGGCAACAAACCTCACCAATCCACATAAGTGGTATTTTTGCTAGGGTGAGACCATATACTTTGAAAAAAGGAATAACACATGTTTCAAAGATGAGTAGGTTTCAGTAGAAAGAATTTAGATCTAACCAAACTTTGCAGAACTCAGATAAGCACAGCTGGTTTTACACTCTCTCTCTCTGGTCAATGCTTAAAGCAAAAGAGTGCTGAGAACAAGAAGAAAAAGTAACTTGGAGTGCCTGTTACACCTCTGTCAATCCAGACTCCATTCTTGCTTTCTTTCTCCTCTTCCTAATCCTCCTATTAAAAAAGTAACTTTCTATAAAAAGGAATTTCAGATCTTTCTGCCAAAATGTCATTCAGTCACAGGTGTCATAATATTTGGGGATGGCAAAAAACAAATGCCAGAAATACTGGTTTGTGCTGTTTGTTATGAGCAGTCTTTGATTAGAGGTGGCAATCCCTGAAGAAGATGGACATGAAAGGTTCTTAACTTAGTCTTCACTGCAAGATTAGCTATGGTGGTTAGCTCTAGACTTTGGCAGAGAGTTCATTAGTGTGGAGATGGCTGTAGAAAGCTATATGTACATATTGCCTTGCGCTGGACTCGGAGCAACCCTATGGGCAACTATAGCTTTTGGGGGGTAGATTGCAGCTTTTTGTAAAGCTGTATTCTGACTGTCCATATTATTATTTTTAGAGGATTGCAGGAGAATTTGTCTGGCTGCTGTGGTGCACACAAGGAACTGTGGGAAAGTGGTGGAGGACTTTCATCAGACAAAAGGATTAGCCTGTTTCTCTGTGGTAAAGCAGGTGGTTGCCAGCTGAAGCATGTGTAGCATTTGCACTCTGATTTTTATTGCATCTGGCCAGCTAGCTAACTCAAGTGGAAACACCAGGATATTTACGTGAATTAAGAGCTTGCATCTCTACTCTCCATTCAGACTGGTGAACATCCAGGACAAGGAACACTCAGATCATCTGTACAGTTCCTTAAATGGAAGTACTTGTACTCTGGGGAATCATATTAATACACTTCATTGCATGCAAGCAAGCAATCCCAGATGAGAAAAATTAGGTGAAAGAGACATAACTCTTCAGTGGGTGACTAAGAGAAAGAAGCAT
Source organism: Apteryx mantelli (assembly GCF_036417845.1). Taxonomy (NCBI): domain Eukaryota; kingdom Metazoa; phylum Chordata; class Aves; order Apterygiformes; family Apterygidae; genus Apteryx; species Apteryx mantelli. The sequence goes on along the minus strand of NC_089982.1, from coordinate 21,562,734 downwards.
TTCTTAATTAATGAGGTGTCTTACTTTTAATGGAAGAAAACAATGCTTGACATTGGAATCATACTAAAATTACGAGCAATTCCAGTGAGATCTGCCCATGAGCAGCAGGAGATCATGCTATCGCTGATGTAGATACCCCTGCTCTTGAGTCCCTGTAAAGTCGTACAAAGTCATCTGAACCCATCAGGATCTGTGTCTTCATGCATTCTCACTCTGCAGAACTTTGAAAGCTTACTGTGTCAACTCACTCACCAGGAAATATTTACACAAATCTTATATGTCAAGGAAGTTGAAGCCCTATCCTGACTCAAAAACTTCCATAGCTGTGGAAAATCCATACAGCTTTACTCCAGCCCTCCTGTAGCCATACAATATGGTATACAGTATTTACTTACACTGTGTGTTCCAGGGGCAATATGATAGATGATACCACTCTGCTGTAAAGCGGGTATTAGTCTTAGTGTCATTGTTCAGTGTATAGCTCTAGGCACTATTTACTGAATGTTATTCTTGACCTGCTATGTATTCTGAATGATTCATTTCCTCATAGTCCTACCATCCAGATGTATCACAAGTATTGAACTGTCATTGCAAAATGAGGTGAAGGGTTTCCTCATTTTAATTTCCATTTTCTTGCTGGGGCACCAAGGTAAACAATTTTCATTCACATGGGTATTCAATTATCCAGTCTGAGAGGATTTCTGACTCTTGATTTCACAGTGTACTTGTCATGCCCGGCTGGGACTTCAGATGCAGTTGTGCATGCTCACTACTTTTACAAAACAGATTTCAGGCTCCTCTGTTGGATCTCAAGGAAGTGAATAAACAAGTAGAAAAATCTGCTTTTAAAATTTCTTTCTTAAGACATCCCTTCAGAAGGGATTCTGTGGAAGATGCAAAAATAAAAGTTCATTTATCCAGGGCAGCATTTTTCTGTCTTAATTAGGTTACCTTCCTTCCTCTTCTTGCCAGTCTTTGCTTTAGTTACAGTACTTTTTACTTATTCCTAAAACTAATAAACGAAGGGTTCATTCAAAGCCACCTTTACTCTAGCACTCATTTCTTCCTTCTTTGAGGTCTATTTCATATTTTCAATAGTTTCAATGGACCAGCAAACCCAACTCCCTCTTTTCTCGTTCTCTAGCTGCCTTTTCTGTTGGTGCTTTCATCATTCAACCACACAGATGAAAACTTTACATCCTCTGTGCAGACTCCTGAATCTGGATGAGGCTATCAAACAACAGCGTTAGAGGGGGTTGAGAAGCATAATTTACTGATATTCTCAGAAAGCAGAAGAATGTTAAAATACTGGAATCTGGGGCTCTGTAATGCACAGCCTTTTTTGGTGGGTACAAACCATTCCCTGTACAAATCATTTTTCCACATTTTTCCACATTTAGTCTCTGCGTCCCTTCTGCTTCAACGTCCCTCACCCTCTCCTTTCCCAAATTCCAAATCTTGTTCCAGTTTTATCTTTCCTTCAGCTCTTGCTAGTCAATGTCTCAGTTCCTAGAGCAAGTCTATTCAAATAGCTGAATTTGGTCTTCATTTGGATCATGAGTAAATTTTGCATGAACTGCACCAAACCTCTAGACATAGGATGCCCCCTGCAAACACAAGCAAGATCCTGTATTTCTTGCCATTCTCTTAATCCCTCAGAAACCAATTGCCATGTGCAAAAACTGTGTGCTGGCCTGGGAAAACTGGAGCTAGCACACACCTTCCTGCTAATGGTCTTGGATAAAATTACTCAATAGATGTTGGTGAGAAAAATACCTGAATAACCTTGTTCTCAGATTCTCATGCTAATCCCAGTCACTTATTCTCAAATTCTCTCCAGGAACTCAGTGCCTCAGTGTCTTTCATATTTCCATTTACTAGCTCCCAAACCCACTCTCTGTTCTTGCTCAGTCAGTCCCAGCTCTTCTGTTGGTTCCTTCTCCCAATATCCTCCTTTGACTGTACTGGAAACGCCTCAGATATACAGGAACGTCATATTGCGCTCCTGGGGTGACAGCAGGAACCCAGTAAGAGCCTGGGGTACAAAGAATGCCTTCTCAGGGCCTGGCTATGCATTAGTCTAGATCCTAAAAAATTTATGGATGACATTCTGAAGCATTATGTTGTCAGAACAGAAATAGCTTAAATTACAGAAACAGTGAGTAAATAATCTCTCTATATTTGCATATGTAAAAGTCATATATACTTTTTTTTTTTTAAAAAACTTGCCTACATTGCAAAATTTGGATTATTTTGTTTTTTGCTTTTATTGTTAATTTTCAGATGCTTAAATAAATTCAACCTAGCAGTATGGACTCAACACACACAAAATCATTATTTTTGCCATTGCTTTGGCACACTTGAATTTCAGGATGAAAACTCTAGTCTCCAGCTCCATTTTGAAACATAGCACATGTCATTGTCTCACCCACTGTAGTGTTAGCTGATTTATTTGTATTGGTCTATTGCAAAGTTCCTTTAAAAGAGCTTGCAGAAGATTATCTAATAGCACCACTGGTAGCATGTCCTTTCTTTTAGGATTGGAGAAATAGCCAGTGGGGACTATTACGTATTCCTTTCCGCTCTGGAGAGAGGTAGCTTGAAGCAGATTACCAAGGATGAGATTGAAACCCTCCTGGATATCAGTGTAATAATTTCTTCTACTTGTGTGCCAGGCTTATACAAGTTCTGCATATTCTACACAGTAAGGAAATAGCTTTGTGGTCAGAGCACAGAGGGTTAAAAAAAAAAAAAAGCTTATGTTAAAATGTAGCTCTTTGAAACCCAGGTAAGTAATTCCTGAAAAAGCACCTTAAGTTAGTGTTGACTGTAAACCACTCAGTCTGTGGAGTCAAAGAATCTCTCCCACATGTTTTTGCACAGGTCATAAAATATATTCAGGACTGCAGTCTGCTATTCAGAGGATCTCAGCAGGTGCCTCCCTCTTGTATCTTTTGGGAGCAACCCTTTCCCCAAAAGGCCTAGGATAAAGTGGGGTCATGGCTGTCTATTTATCTTCAATATGGCCTTAAGATACAAATATTTTGTAATTAAAAACAGCTGGAATCAGCTATAAATAACTAGATCTACTAAAAGCTGTTGATACTCTCATGTATTGGTATTCTGATACTGTTGAATTAAATCCTAAGTACATAACTACTGTAAGCAGACTATACCTCCAGGTAGTCAGCTTCCACTTACAATGAAACTGCGTAAGGAAAAAAAAAAAAAAAAAAAGAAAAGCCTAGTTGATAAGGAAGTCCCACTGTGCTCCTGAGCTAAGGTCATTACGGAACAGTTTGTTTCATTTGAAGTCAGTTGGTCATACATCAAAATGAGAAAGAAGTGGTTTTGCCACTGGCTTTTGCTGTGGTATTCATCTTTGGGGTGGGGGGGGGGGGGGAAGGAAAGGAGGGGAAAAAAAGTAGCTAACCACTTCCAGGTACCCTCCCCTTCATCTTTCTATTCATACATACCTCTCTGCAGTGAGAAAGTTTCATTATTTTTTATGACCATTTTACCTAATTTAAGAGGTGATGAACTATTAGGAATATTTTCAAAATCTACCATAAAACTAGTGTTGTCAGTGCCATGATGTTCCATGCTAAATTTTAACACGATGCCAGTGATTGCAGAAATATCTGAAATACAAATAAAAAGGTGACTTGGGAGCTGCAACCAACTCTAAATTTATTTCTAGAGACAACACTCAGCCATAATCTCACAGCATTCCTAAATGGGACAGAAATTGTTGTCTAAGGTCTATCTCTGTAAACAGCTGAACAAAAAGCCACAATCCTAATGCTTCCAAGAATGCTTTTGAGAACAGGTGTTGCACAGATAGTAAGAACAACGTACCCCTTACTACTGTGGTTTCGTATGATTTCTTGATTTTCTAAGAGACTACTATATCATAAAAGATCCAGAATAGTTCACTTTGTTAAAAATTATCCTTTCTACCTTTCTGAATTAGTTGGGTCTGCTCCTCTATTTTATATATTCCTTTATTCATTCATTTGTATCAGTGTAGATTAGTGCAAGCATAGCCATACAATGAGACCATTCTTACAGGGCAGAATTTTACACGCTTTTTGCATGTGTCACTGCAGATCAGGCCTGCAGGTATGGCAAGCTGAAAATGCACATCTGGGAGTCTAGAAGTAAAGACCTTTGAAACCCGACTAGGAGTCCAAAGTACATTTTAAAAAGAAATGAATCCAGGCACTTAAATCGCTTGAACACTTCTGATACTTTTCCATAAGATCTCCCTTTTTTTTAAAAGGGTCTAACTAAAGAAGCATGCTTATGAGCAAAGGTTTTGTATGTTAACATCTACACAGATCAGCACTGTCTTACATACATGGACAACCTGTCAGTTGCTATGAAATCGGTGTAGGAATACCATTCAATGGAGAGGTTTTTCTTTTTTCATTTTCTTTTTTCTCCTCTCAAAACCAAATAAAAAGCCCCATTCACTTAAGAAGCGATTGTCTGTAGACCTTTGAAGCCAAGGAGGGTGACAGCAAGGGCAAGAGGCTTATTCCAAGGGTCACATTTCATTTGCATAAGCAAGTAACCATAGGGCACTGTGGAATGTCTGTAAATGGATTTCATTACAGAAATTCAGCTTAATGGGACTATAAATAATCCTCTGACAAACATTGTATATTGCTTCAAGTTCTTCTGTAATAAAAATATTTTAGTAACACAACAATCTGTAAAAGAAGGAAATGAAACAGGAGGAGCTGCACATCTTCCCCTTTTCTCTCTCAGGGCAACATTATATTGTAATATGTTTTAGAGGAGAAAAACGTGATATTCATATTATTTTAGCAAAGTAATCCTATAAAAACAGGGTTCTATCATTCTGTATGGACAAGACAGGGTGGCTAAACAAATACCCAGATCTTTACTAGCTCTTCTCCCCTGGAGATCATCTGCTCAGCAGGACAGGTGTGCAGGCTGCATGGTATTCTGCCCAAAGGAACATCTCAAAATATATACCTGCGTGTAAATCTTCTTGGATGAATTTCAGTGTAGATGGCACTTAAAGTACATGTTTTACTGTGTTGACCGATTTTGGCCATATGAACGTCTAAGGCCCCAGTTCAGCCAAAGCATTTAAGAAACTCACTAACTTTAGTACATGCTTAACTCCCATTTACTTCAGTAGGGCTTAGGTAGATGGTCAAAAACTGTGCTAAATGGGCAGGGACGTACACATGTATTTAAGATGATGCATATTTAGTGCTTTACTGCATGGTACACATCAGAACTTCCCCAGAGCTGTAGGATGTTCAGAGCTAGGTATAGCTTTGAAATGGTTTCTTTTGGAGTTTCTCTAGGAAGCATGCAAAGCAACAGCTAATTGTATAGACATCACTAAAAATTGGATTATTTTGGTTTTTGCCATTTTGTCAATTCTCGGACTTAGTTTCCAGGGTGCGAATGGACAACAGCCCACTCGTCAAGCTTCACTTTAGGCACTGAACCTCTGGGAGGGCCTGAAAGTCACTGGACCTTTTGCAGTTTTCCTACATGTAGAAAGGCATCCACCTCAGCATTCCCTTACAGAGACTTGGCTTGCTATTAGCCAGCTTCAGAGTTTGGGGTGTCATCTCATTCCCACTCCAACCACTTGGGGTACTGGTGAGGAACGGCCCTATTCTGGAGAGCATGGATAGCAGCTGAAGTTATCCTCCCCCTCTTGGGGAGATTTTCAGCAATGCCTCAGTCTCGTACACAAGGTCTTACCAAACAGTCTGCCTCTATGGTTTCCTAACAACATACTTGTCATGAAAAGGAATGGAAGATGTAGGATGCTTCTGCTGAAGGAAGAAAAAAGCCCCTGGTCTTGGTAGCAGTAATTTAATCAACTAATTTCCATTTATGTTAGTTTTTGTTTCATCTTGTTTACCTTTCTAATAACTACACTTATTCTCACACCGACATTACTGTTTTCTCTGGAATAGATGTGCTCACACTGAAAAATCCAATTGAATCAGAGCGTGTAACGAGAAAATGTAATCCATCGTTATTAAAAAAGACAGCTTACCTTTATCTGGGTGTTAAATAGTACAAATCCATGAAAGTCAGTGAATGTTTTGAAGTAAAAACGAAGGGCATTACCAAGGCTGAAGTGGATTTGTCACTGAATTATATGTATTACCTCAGAAATGGCCTAATAAATGGCTGGGGAAATGGTGTGTTTAAGGGTAGGAGAAGAGAAAATAAGGCCACTTGCTTGTTTTTCCACATCTCCAGAGAGAGAAACTGAATAAAATTTTAAACCTCAGGTTATTTCATGGAAAACTGAGATTAAAAAGTAGCTTGTCCCTGAATATAAATATAGTTGCTTTACTGTCCATTTCTGAATGCTGTTTCCGAGTATAATCTGTCCATCAGGAAATGTGAATCAACTTACTGTATGTAAAGCCAAGCAGCATGGTCACAGGTACTGGCACAGATTCAGCGAGATAGTATCTAACCCTAGGTTCCTTGACCAACTTGGTCAAATCACTTAACCCATTTCTGCAGTCTCTGCTGTTAAGGAGGTAGTACAGATAACTCATTCTTACGACATATTTCAAGGACTACATGGCACAAAAGAGCCATGGGGATGCTGTGTGGTTGTAGTAGCCTGTGCTTTTGTCATTCTGAAACAGTAGCTGGTGTTGACAGTGGAACAGACTGTTTGCATCTCAGAGAATAAGATGTAATATACTTCATTCCTAGGCTGAGGTGGTTGGTACTAGAAGAGTGTGAAACACTCATTATGAACTCTGAGAAGAAAGCAAAATGGATTTACTGGAATATTTTATTTAGAGGGGGCTCCAGTTGCAAGACCTGGATCCCACTTTGAATGCTTGTGATGCTGGCAGGTGCTCCGAGTTTGGATTTTGTTTCAGTTCCACAGTCAATGCAAAACTGGAGCTGCGCTTCAGCTGGAGTGAGGCAGTGTTTGTGAGCCTTCTCAGTTCTGAATGAGGCAGGAGAAATCTATACAAAAGAAAACACTTCTGAAAATTGGACCTGAATCCACAGACTTATTTGTTTGATCTAGAAACTCAAAGCAAAATTTGAGGCCAAGCAAATTTGCTGTATCTTGAGTCACACAAGAAATATTTCACAAAACGTCTTTATGAGTCCATGTTCCTTCTACTGCCACACATGTGCAATGAACAGGCACCAAAAAGAACTACTGGGTAAAGCCCCAAACCCAGTTTTTGTCTCCTTCCTCACCAATTGAATTTCTTCCTTCATTCTGTCCCTGATTGTGTTTTTCGTTTCAAGCTGGAAACCTTTTTCAGACGAAGTGATTTGGGAAGTTTGGGGCAAGGACCTGACCTATTACATCTCCACATAGCAGGAACTTTTGTCTGAGGGGTTTGCTGGCAAAGTAGCTAGAGTGGTAGTAAACTTGCCAAGAGGCCTGTGAACCCCTGTTGTCTAGGTTCATAAATTGCTCTCGGTTAGCTTATGGTTTACGTAATCTTTTTCTCCCCAATGTCCTCAAAAAACCCCCGTAGGCTCACTAAAAACATTAATGGTGGTAGAGAAGTATATATTTGTTGTTTAGTTTTTCTACATTTAATGATTATTCTCTGCTGTCACACAAGGAAAGACTGCTTATTCCCAGTCTGATTTTCTCAGTCCCTTGACTAACTGGCAAGGAATGAATTTACAGTGATATCACATTCAAAGAAAACAGATTGTGTGGTTCTGCAGTGATCCACTCAAACACTAGAAACAGCTACTTCAAGAGTGGTTTAGGTCTTCTAGATCAAGAAAGAGAAATGCAGCACTGAGTTTTGCTGAAAATGGGGAAAAAGCATATGCTTCAGGACTGAGTAGGAAAAGTTCTCTCTATGGCATAAAAACTCATTTCTCATCCTCTGTATGTTTAATTCTGCTTAAATTCTTTTCCTCTCAAAATACTTTTTTTTCCTGCCAATTTATTTTTTCTTTCTCTGGTAGAAATCAATACAAGATAAAGAACCACAGATATTTCTTCAATATAAGGCCATTCTGGAAGGTAGAAGCAGCTTTATGTTGACAGTAGTATTATTAAAAGAGTACAGGTTTCTATTGCAGTTTATATATTCCATATTTCATTTACTTAATTAATCTAGGAAAAAGAAAACCTTAGTAGTGACAAGATTCCCCCACGCTTGTAGACTTTTAAGCGGATAATCTTAAAAGTCCTGATCATTTAACCAAGGAATAAAATCACAAAATCTGATATTTATTGCGTGCCTTCTCATGGCTTGTCTAGAGCAGAGGTTTTTCAATAGAAGGCTGTAGCCAACAAGGGGGCATAACATGTGCCAGTACTTAGAGGGAAAAGGGACACTTTGCCACCCAAAACAAGATACATCGTATCCTGTGTTTGTTAGGATGGGACAGAAGGGAGAAGTACGCGTATAATTTAAAACTGAGAGAATTTTCTCAAAGAAAAGCAAGATAATGCTGATGAACATACCCGTAAGAGATTGGGACTCCTGGATCTGTTTGAGATCCTCCAGGAGCAGGAACATCCGTCCTGCCAAAGGGCAGCTTGGACTCGTGTCTTTGTGCGACCTGGCAGTGCAGGTGATTCCAAACTTTCCACCAGTTAGTCTCCTGTTTTCAAGGGCTATTTTCATTTGGTTACTGTCATCTGTGAGTGAGAAGGGCATGGTACAGGCATCTGGAAAGGGGCTGGAGTAAGTACAATTATTTCTTGGGGATGGCAACAATAAAGCTGGGAATCTCCATTTTGGAAGACAGGAAATGTTGAGAAGAGGTGCAGAGCTAATGAGATTAAAGAAATGGTTTTGTTAAAACAAGATCAGCTCATGGACCATTCAGAAAAACAGGCAAATAGTGGTCAATTGTTCATGATGAATTATTCACCCAGTTCTATTGGAACACAACGATCCTGGAATGCTAAATTAGGAGCTAATCAGGATGCAGTCTCTCACTTCTCCTGTTTGCCATTGCCACTGACCTTATGAGAAGAGCTGTATACGGTTACAACAGAGAAATATCAAAGTTTAAGCAGTATGCCAGAATGCTTAGGTTTAGCTGATGACATACCTCCTCCAAGTAACAATCAGCAGACAAACAATGATCAGAAAACTATGTCATAGTTCAAGAAAGATGGTGTTAATTGTTAACTTTCTTGTTAGATTTGTTTTATTCATAATTAACAATTCCTCAGGCATCTGGTAGAAACATCAATACACCAGAGATAAATTAATTCACTTACATTCTTAGTAATAGGAAAGTCAGAGGGAATAACTAGAAAAATGTGTAATGAATTTGCAAGGTGGCAATCATCAGAGTTCAACAATTATTTAATCTCAGAAATTATCCAGAAAGAAAGAAAGCATTATCTTATATAGGAATAAAACCTGAGCATCCGCCATGGCTTTCCTTGGCTGGCTGAAGGAATCCCTTCATTGAGCAGGGTGCACCCCGGGGAAATCAGTAGGACTTAACAATGCTGAAGATACAGCGAGCACAGGCCCAGGCCCAGGCCCAGCACACAGGCAGAGCATTGTTCATGCTGAGCAGTGTTGGGCAATCTCAGAAGTATCTGGAACTAGATGCTAGGAGTCCCTCAACATCATTGCTTCACATAACTTGTTTAATTTTGACAAAGGCTATAACTGCTGATGCTTTTCAGGGTTCAGGGGCTCTCCCGCCTAAACTGAACTTCTTTGCATTCCTAAAGCCTGTGTTTCTTACATTAAAGGCATTAACCCCAAATACCACCGTTTTCATAGAAGATGCAAAAAGCATTAAGTTGGAACTTTTAGGAATACAGGAATATTCTGTGAATTCCTCTAAGAAACATTACCATTAATTGCTTGTATTTTTGCAGGCCCACCTTCAAAGGCAGAAGAAAAGCACTCATTTTACACAAATAGTTGTAGACTCCATCTACCTTTTTACAGAGTCTAAGAAATATGAACACATTTCTATTTGCATATTGACATGAATATTCTTTAAAGGGGTTAGTTTTGCATGTATAAATCCCATTCAGCATGAAGATCTGACGTCCTTTCATACAAGGACATCACTGCAGTTTTAACCGAGTAAAGTCTTCCACTTTAATAGGATCTACAAGTATGCATCTGAAGCAAACCAGGTTTAATGCCAAGATGTCATTGTTTACTTTTGTTAGCTGGGCTCAAACATGAAGGAATACTTCAGAGAACTACAACAATAATTCAAGTTACCATGCACTTCTAATTCCAGCCCCAAAAATAAAATAACAACTTTTTGGTCAGCCTGTTTCTTTTCTCACTTCCAATCACTAGGAACTCTTTGGAAACAACACTACACAAAAATCTTTTCAAAGGAGAATTAAACATGCTCTAAAGAAACATGCAAGATCTCTGTATGCAAAGGTATATACTTGCAAAGAGAAAATGACAACCCAGAAAGCATACAGCAGTCAGTTCCCCAGTCTCCACTAGAGCACATATGGCTAAGAAGGATTCAGAGCCTTTTCTTACCTAAATCTCACTTTCCCTAAATTGCACTCTCATGTCAAGCCAGCTCTTGGAGAAGAAAGGGGCAAAGTTGCTCACCTCCACTAATCTTCAGTTCTCACAGCAGGGTTGTTCTGCCAGATTCTGTTTGGATAACCAGCTTCAGCTACTGATTCAGCAACAGTTACTCTGCTGTGATAGTCCTATACTCCCAAATACTCCTGGATTTAGGAAAGCAAATAAGCTTTACTCTTCTCTGCAGTCTGCTAGGTTGTGTGTCTATGGAGCCAGGTTTTCTACATTACAATCAGTCTCCAGCTGGGTTCTGTAATTGGGCTTCTAGATAAAAAGTAATCTGGAGCAAATAAGGGCTTGGAAAGAATTCTTGATTTGCAGTTGAGTGTTGTATATTAGCATACTTTTCCCTTTTTTTCCTCCTGTGATCAAGGTAAATTTCCCAACATTAGATCAGATCTTATTCCACCAGCACATATATAGCAAAATTCTTACACCTATTCACTTGAGTAACAATCATCATTACTAATTATCACCTAAGTTTTATACCTTGATTATAAGCAGAAGATTAATTCCTTATTTGAGAGAATAGTAGGTTAAAATTAGAACAAGTTAAAACAAGTTTTTCTCTTTGTCTTCAATGGATGGAGAAGAGAATTTTACTTCATCAAACCCTTAGCTTACCCATGCAGTAGATATCTTCTATTCAAAACAGCTTAGTTGCCAGACCCAAGAGTACCATTTTTTTTTCCTCTCTGTGTTTGAGCATTCTACAGTTTCCTTAAATACAGTAAGTGAACATTGCATATATTTAGCAATCTAGCAATTCTAAGGGCATTTTTATGGTATCTCTTCCACAGAGAGGAAATCACGTACACTGTGTTTTTAAACCAGAAACTAAATTCATTAGTCAATATAAACTTCTATCAATAGCCTCCTTAACCGCTTCTTGCTCATCTTACCTATCTACTATACTCCACAGTAAAAGTGAAGTAAAGGACTAGCAGGGAAATATGCTATTCAATATTAGCAAAAATACAGTGTATAATTTCCTGCCATTGAAATTTGCTACGCTTATGCTGTTTGGGTGCAAGGGGAAACATAAAGACAAATGTATGAGGACATCTGCCTACTTGGATTACTTTTATTGCAATTTAATTATCAATTAACAACAATTTAAGAAACTTATATTAGCTATTGACCTTGATCTTTTGTCTCTGCATACTATTAAGGAAGTCCAAATACAAACCTCATAACACTGCAGTTATCAGTTTTATCATAAGGGTATATACACAATGCATTCTTTCTATCTGTTAGCTATGAACCTGTTCCATGTAAGATGAAGCGTATCTACTGAGGAGATACCCATTAAAGGACTCATAGGTAGTAAATTAAACCTGACTTCAAAGGCAACCCTTCCTGAGACAAATTAGGCTACAGAGATAGAAAAGGGCAGCACCAATCATTAATCTATTGAAGGACACTTTCTGAAATGTACTGTTGTTTCTAAGTTCAATGACCATTTCAAGATTAATTGTTCATAATTTTACAATGTGTCTTTATAAATTATGCACTATTAAGTGACAAAATACTGCATACCAGAATCAGTTCTTCTTTATTCTACTTAACCTAGCAAGTCAGTTGCTTTAGTTATAAAATATACTCTGAACTCACGAAGTTTAGGAGTTAATTTGAATAAAATATTTTCACAATGAGGTTCACAAAGTTGAATCTCTTGTGTGATGTTGCTTGGGTGTAAATGAATTATTTCATAAATTTACTAGGGCTAGCTGTCTCATCACTTTGCATCATCGCTTAGAGTACTGTGAAGGTGGAAGACCACAACCCTTCTGATTGTCCAGGGTTACATTAGTCCATAGCAGAAGGTGAAGAACTGGCATGACATTTTGAAGAGTGTCTCTGTCAAACCTTTAAAACTCTGTTTCATATTGAAGAAAATAGGAATGACACAATCAGGTGCAAGAAGCAGCTTTGGGTTTATTGTCTGAGCCAAATAATCAGTTTAGGTTAAACCAAAACAGATTTTTTCCCCAAACAGTTCAATAATGCAAAGTGTTGTCCATTTAAAATAATTTTTTTAAATGTACTTTATTTCATCTTCAACCCTTTTGAAGGATTTGCTCCTCTTTTTTTCTTTTCTTTCCTTTCCTTTCTAACTGTAGGTCAATTTGCCATTTCAGGACATATAAACCTAAAGATTTCATAAAAAAAAAAAAGAATCCTGGAAAGAAAGGTGAGGTCATTTGTTACCTAAGATGCAGAAAGAGAAGAAATTTGGCAAACAGTCCAGATCTCATGAGCCTGGGAAGGATCATCTGTGAAGGGGCACTGTGGTGTTAGGCATACCTCTACCCAAGACGAGCAAGCTGCCTGATACAAATTGGACACGCACCCATGAGTGCTTAATATGGTGCTGGGAGGTGTGATCACCTTCACTTCCCAGACTGATAACTGCTGGGTGTGAGCTCAGTTATGTCAACTGATTGGGAAAGCAGGATGGGAGAGAGGGCAACAGGAAGAAGGATGAGAACTAGTACTACATGGTGTCCTTCCTCTTGTCTTTGTAAAATGTTTCAAGTACATGATGGGATCCTGTGGCCTGTGGAATAGTTTTTTTTTTTTAATATGCGTATATGTATATAAACACATTTATAACACTTCCCCCCCCCCCCCATTTGTGAATTCTGGTTGCTCAGCAAGGTATTAGCCTTGCATACGATCTGGCAAAGGTTTGCTATTTCAGAGTTTATTTCTCAATGAAGTGATTTCTGTTGCCTTTAGATACCTTGGGCAAAATCACTGAACTGAAACCAACAACAAACAGTCCCTCACTGCTGAATATTTTATTGCTAATTTATAAGAGATGTTATTTGCAGAAACACAGCCTGCCTGCTGATTCACTGAGTGAAAAACAAGAACTACAGCTAGCACTCCACTGATTTTAGGATTTCATAGTTCTCACAGGCGTAAGGGGTCACAATGGAGCTGATTTGGGCAGCAGAGCATGTTGCAACCATTCTCCTTCCCCCCAAAGTTGAAATTTTAAAAACAAAGCCAAAAGCGCTCGAGGCAGGACTGGTGTATTTGTTTAGCTGACACAAAGACAGCAATGCAATATTTAAGAAACTACGTCAGCCTGAGACTTTGAAACAAAAGGAATTGCAGCTTCCGTTTGTTCTGCTAAATCATGTCAGTGAAAATATGAACAGCCCTAAAAAGCTGCTGTGAATTAAACATTTAGCATAAGAAGAAGTGGGTTTTCCTCACCTTGACTTAAATGAGTTTAAGGTATTTAAACAGCCACTTTAAAAAATGAAACTACAACACTCTTTTTCAGAGGGAATGAAATCAAAATATCAGCGGACTCAGCAGAGCTAACTGCTAATCTTTGGTTTAAACTTTGAAATCTTTGGTTTAAACTTTTTTGCTAACATTCTAGATCTTTTCCTTTCACCTTCCTTAAAACCTGTGTTATATTAAACTTAGCATGGAAGATGGAAAGAAGGAAGAACATAATGAAAATGTGCATCTTTCCAAGCAGTGAACACTTTAAAGCCAGTATTGTGTGTCTGTGTTTGGGTCTGTCTGCTTGCCTTGGCCTAGCCAAAGATTTTACATATACAGTTTTTCATTCAAGAGTTGAATAAGTAAAATTATTAGAAAATGAGAAAAATTATGCACAGAGTGTGCTACTGAAAAAGTCAGGAGACAAAATCCTGTCTTCTGGAGAAACGTCCTTTTCACTTGGACTCTCAGTTTTCCCCTTGTTCCTGTATATCAGGCAAATTTTTTAAAACTAAACATTTTAGATAAATTACAAAAGTACTCACACTAGTTTCATTTGTATTTGTATTTCTGTTGACTCCCTAAGCCCTTGGTGGCCTACCAAGCACTACTTTTTCAATTCCATTTGGTATGTTGAGAGTGTGTTGTATTTATTGATTAAAAAAAAAAAAAACCTCCAAAGATAAGCAGTTCTCTAAAACTTGCCACATATCTGTTGGATTTTTGTTTATGTATTGAAATGTAATTGGGCAACTGGAGAAAAGTGGATTTGTGAGGTGTTATTTTTCTAAAGATTACATTTAATAATGTTGGTGTACCCTCCATAATTTGTTTGATTAATAATATTTGATCTAAACCCAAATTATGACTTCCCACATATATGACATAACTAATGAACTGTGAAAGGAAAGCTGTTCAGATGGTCACCAATAACCAATGCTTAGTTAATCCTTTAAATAAACCGGAGCTCACAATGTGTCCCTTTGAAGTCATAAATAATGTATATTTTTCTTTTGACTTTTAATAAGCCAGTGGAGTTCATCTCACAGTCTCCAAACACATATATTTTATTATGGGCCTCTGCAGTTTACTTTAATTAGTGTGTCTGAGTGCTTTGGGAGACTTAGCCCTACTGAAAACAAACAGAGTCTTACCATCTATAAAACATTAGCTCCCTTTGGTTTATCCTGATACAGCCGAGGCTCAGTGAGAAACACATGGTGTAAGTAAACACTCATAATTGCATTAGAATTCCCGGGTGTATTGGTAATTCAAGCTCTGTTTCATGATATTGTTAGAGCAGTTAGAGCAGGTTTACCAATCTGGTCGTCTTCTGGGATTTCATGAAATTCCATTCGGAGAGAACTTTAAATGACAAATTTAATAGAAACAGCAAAAGACAAAGCAAGCCACAGAGGCTCTGAAAAAGAAGCACACTGCTAAAAACCGCTTTGGTGTCATTGCGGTTTTTTTCGTGTCTCTGAAATTTCTCATTCCGCTAATCTCCTTGCTGATATGTTAATTTCTGCGTAAGGTGGGTGCACCTGGGTTTTCTGCCATTCATTGCCCCTGCAGAACTTTTGGTGTTGAACAACCTCATGTTCCTATTTCTGAGCCAATTTTCCCAGAAAATGCTGCATTCCAGCTCCAAAACGAATTATGTAAAATAAAATGAATACTACATTTTTAGTAGTGTCCAGATACATTTTTTAAGAAAGGAAGAAATCAATGCAGAATGATTTCCTCTCTAAGGATGATTTATGTAAGAGAAAATCCTTCACAAAAACAATACGCTTGGCCTATAATTTGCAATTTCTTTTTGCCATTTTTACACAACAGTGTCTCTATGAAATGGTGTGAATGAAAAATGAAAAGGAGCGGTTCAACTGTGTAGAAAACCCACAGATACTAGACTTCAACCAAATACTATTCAAATCAATGTTGTTAAGTACATTTCATTCTGTTTAGGCCCTTACCCCAAACCCCACATGTATTATCTCTGCACCTTCCAGTGATCTAATGCAACAATTTTAAAGAACAGAATGATGCGTTCTCTCATGTTACTTCCATTATGTTGATATAAACATAGCGTGACTGCATAAAAAGCAGGATTATGAATCTAGTGTAAAATGAATAGCATGGGTTTTACTGTTTGCATGAAAAAATACATTTTAAAGGTACATTGCTCTGGTATTTCCATCACAAAGTTTTCCATGTTACAAAATGTCTCCTCTAAACTGAGAAGAGATTTTTCAGCAATGTATGATTTAATAACTTTATGGAAGAGCGAAAACTTCTTGTTTTTTATATAAAAATTGACAGAAAAATGTTTCCATCTGATTTTCAGAGACAGCTCAATGTCAGGGATGTATATCTACATAAAGCATTCTGCTTTGTTGGGGCCAAACTGCAAAGCCTACTGCTAACAAATACCACCCTGCATTTTTCTTGTATTCTTGCTCGTCATGTAACACAGAAATATTTATTTCATTCAGCTGCTAACCAGTTTAGACAAATAAAATTAAAAGACATTTCATTGTGCTATTAGACCTTTGAGATCCTCTAGAATCGCTTGTACCTTTCTACCTGTACAAGCTGGTCCTTTCATATTTACCAGCATTTGTTTTAGTACTTGTTTTGTTGGCCATTACATCCCTTCGGTTGGCAGGTTCTGTTCTTGTTCTTATGAAAATTCCCTCTTAAAACTGCTAGTAATTTGCTAGATTTCAAAATCTAATAATTTTCCTTACAGGATGGTTATAAATCCTTACCATTTCTTTTTTTACAATGACGAGTGCAAAGAGAACGCCATCAGTAAAACCCAAGATTGTATATACGCTGAATGCCTGAACTCGGAGAGCCCTGCAGCCGAGTGGCCGGAGCGCAGCTGGCTGCCCCGTCCTGCAGGGGCTCTGTGGCCACCTGCGAAAGACCGCAGGGCTCCGCGGGGCCACGGGAGCTGCGCGCGGCTTGCACGCCTCACCTCTTACCACTCTGCGCCCTGGAGGCCCAGAGCCCTTCCGGAGGTTATAACTGGAAAGCCGAACAGGAATTCACTGCTTATTCGCTCCTTAGAAATGCTAAGCCACTTGTCAGCTGCAGCCTACACATGCAGAGCACAGCTTTGAAAGACTTAGAGCTGTGTTTTAACGGTGACATTTTGCTCTCCCTGCTACACTGTCAGCGGGGAAATAGTGTGGCAGTGGCTCTTTCAAGTGTATTTCTCTCTCTGGAAAACCAAGCATAGAGTTGAAAATTATCAGCTTTGTCACTATGGTGTATTGTTGGTATAAAATGAAAAGGTTCTCTGCAATGGAGATGCAGGTCATCTGGGCCAAAATCCACCCCAATTTCACGTATCAACCATGCTAAGTGACTACAGCTAGATGAACTCAGCTTGTTCTTTAAAACCAATTAAACTTGTATAAATACACAACCTCTGGTGCTGAGACTCTAGCAAAGCTGCAGTACTAATAAGGTTTGCTGAAGCTATAATTCTAAACCCCTCTGCCTGGAATATTTCCTCTGTATTATATTCATCTACAGAAGTTATGCTGAAATTAAAAAAGGGCAAATCAAACCCCAGTTTGTCAAAACACACCGTATTTATAATATTAAATAATTGAAGCAATAAGTAAATATATACAGTGTCGATAAAATCAAATTATCAGGCAAAGCATAATTGGGGTTTATTTAAACTGTGATTGACTTCATTCATCTGTTATTCTAGTGGGTATATAAAGATAAATTGCTTTCTCGGAAATTGAGACACAATCTTTTTTTTTAAGATATTTTTCTTATCAGGTTTTCATTAGACAAGGCAGCCTGCTTTATATGTTTGTACAATTTAAGTAGGCTCTTAGTCTGTTTGTTAATACATCATGTTTATTTAAAACTCCTGAAGGAAGTTATTAATCTGTCAAAACTTTAAAGATTTGAAGCTGATAAATAAATGAACAATGCTAAATAATTCTTTGTGTTGTCTATACAAAACACAAAACAAGTCTTAGTGTTCTTCCCTAGGAGGTGAAGCCTGGTTTGCTTTGAAATTACTCAATATTTGCCTACACTACACTGCTGCCAAAACCTGTGCTGTCTAATAAGTACACCCACTGGCTTAAACAAGGTGCCTTTCTGACTAGAATGGCTGGTCAGGAATCAAAAATATGCTTTAATCCAATTTTCATTCTCATATCACATAAGGTGCTATGGAATGATTGCCATTTGCGAAAGAAAAAGGCAAGCACAATTAAAAGCTGAGTCTCTAATCCCCCTGCCTATGGCTTAGAACTGGAGCCAAATGAAATACTGCCTTAACAGGTACATTTCCCCTGAGGGGAAGCACACCCTCGACCACCTAGCTGGTGAAATGAAGAGATAATAGGATGTTCGGTTGTATCAGCGGCCAACAAATTGTGTGTTGGCTCCTGCTACAAAAGCACAGAATTGCTGGGTGGCAAATGAGAGCTCTGTTTTCTGACAGTGGCTGTGCCAGCAGGGTGGCAAATAAAACAGCAGCCCCTGTCTCCAGCAGCCAAGTCACATACTGGTATGTGAGAAAATCTGGGTATGCCTAACTGCCATTTCTCTGAAGAGATATCTGAAAGCGATTGAAGGGCGATGTGAACTGCTCACCACTAGTTAGGCTGCTTGACAGTAAGGGTGGGTGACAGCTGTTGCAAAAACACTTATGTTGTGACTCACTACCTGAAAGAAATGCAACTATTAATAAGTGGCTATTAATAATTTTACTCTGTGGAGACCAAACCTATTACTTTAATAAGTAGGAAGAGTGAGCTTCAAAATATTTTATTGAATTCATTCAGGAATTGTCCTACTGTTGCAAACGTATTTCTCACCAGCAATGACTCAGACACGACAGGTGAAAGATTTTACTTCCTTCTAGAGCAAAGAGGCTTTTTTTCTTGGATCTGCTCATCTACAGCTGCAAATGTTTCTGTTTCTCTAGATTAACAGAAAGATCATTGTATCTCAAGTTGTAACAGGGCATAATTTTGTATTTTTATGTAACCTCTGGTAGGAACAATTACGAGCCATGGGGTAAATATGATTCCAAGACCAGGATTTTGGAACTGACTTCAGAACACTTTCTTGTGGCAGTCAGTGCCAACTTCATCAGGCCTTCTCCTGGACACTCCAGAGTGAATCTCTTAGGACCAGACAGCACCACTGTCAAGTCTGAAATAGTTAATTGTAAGAAACAGCATCAGGTAGAGATGCACAAATTTAGATGCTGTTGCCAACTTTCTCAACTTCCTCTTGCAACATTTGTCATTTTTTTAGAGCCCTGTCTAATGTGAGAGAATCTTAGCTCTCACTTTAAAATGCAACTTACTGCCCTCAGGCTTCTGGAAAAAAGTTTGAAAATGCAAACCTTAAAGGTTCGTAAATCCATCTCAAGATTTCTTTTCACAGTTGATTTATTGTTTTCCAACAGTGGCCCTAGCAATTCTGTTATGATAGTGAAAGAAGCAAAACATAAAAACTGGGCTTGTTTCAGGATAGACTTAGAAATAAAATGAATCAAATATATTAAAAATCAGTTTAGTTTCATGTAATTATCTTAGTCACTCATTACGGAACTATTAGTGCTATCTGGATAGACACAATTCAGGTACAACTGGTTGCAAATACTGCATGGTATACTTTTGTAACAAACTGATTGCAAATAATTTATATGACTGATTGTTTGTTTCTTTCCTCTCACAAAGTGTCTGTAAACAGACTGCCAGTTTTTTAGGCTTCCTGTATGACGATTATAAATGCAGTGCATTAGCCTCATATTGCTATGAATGGTCAACTACCATCATTCCAAATACGAGGTATTGAACAGCCCTGTAAATGATTAGTTGTGATTGCTCACACTTCACAGTGCAATTTTTCCCCCTGTTTCAATAGTCATAACTCTTCTGTAGTAACTGTGAAAATGGTTTAATTGCCCAGGAAGAGCATTTCACGCAGCATCAGAGAGTTCATTCTTATACCGCCTTTCCCCCTTTTGGACTGCACTGGCCTTGGCCATTACACCTGCTCAAGAACTTCCTGAAGAGTTAAAGTAATGTTTTCTCTCAAAGATTCTTATGAAATGACTGTTAAATCCCAGTGTTGCAAGTATTCACTGTATGCATTTAAACTTAAGCAAGCATAAATTCACCAACTTTCTAGGGAGCATTTGCATGTTTAAACTTAGGCAAGTATTTGAGTGCTAAAAGCTCAGTTCTCTAAAGTGCATGTGCAGTGATGCTGTTGCTTAAGTCTGTGATCCATCCTTTCTCTACATCGTTTAACAAACACAGTAAGTGCTCTTCTGACAGCTGCAGAACTAAAACCTGGTATTGCTGAACACTGAAACAAGTCAATGTAGCATTCCGTTATGTTTCATACCACAAAAGTGTAATAACTTGTACGTACAAAGGAAGTGAATGCAAAAGTGGTGCCATTTCAGAAAGAGAGCTTTCTTCAACAAAAATGTTTGGTACAATTAGTCAGCGGTGAGACTCAGGAATGTGATGTCATGCTAAGCCTAGACTGTGCATTTTCTGGAGCAGCGAGAACTTTGTTATTTGACCCCAAAGCCATATTTTGCCATTATATAAATAAATAGTGTGGGACTTCAGGGTCAAATGAACATACTTCTGCACAGAATGCACAGCAAAACAAAACAAAGCTCGCTAATTTCAATTGCGGTTCATCTGCGCCTGGTAGTGCCTTAGCCACCAACTTACAGGACTAACACGGTTCCCAGAATGTTTGAACCCCTTCCAAATCAATATTCCATAAGATATCCGCCTTTTTCTTATGATGGTTGTTAGGCAGATTACATTTTGGTGAGGTTCTATTAAACAAATAGAAAGGAATGAATTAAAGCAAAATCTTTTATCTTTCTCTCCCTCTGATGAAAGAAAACCGTTCATATTAAACTTTCCAGTTTAAGCAATATATAATTATTATAACATATAATAACATATAAACCACCATCTCCCATACCAGTCCAAAACACCTGAAGATTTTCTTTGTTTCAGTCAGACTTCATTTACATGTCTGTAAACATGAGTCTTTCCTGAATGTTCACTGCTGTGTTGTAATGTATGCTCATACTTATGTATAGATTCTTTGCGCATGCTGTCTGAAATAGATTTTTCTCCTCAGTTATATCTACACACATCTAGAACTACTTAAACATGCAAAGAGCCATAACTCTATTAAACTGACAAACTAAATATATCCTGTGCTTATTTAATTGGCTTATTAGACATAACCATAACACATTCCTAGATAAGAAGGGGCATTGGCTTGGCCTGGTTGAAGGAGTGGTATTTTTCAGTTATTTTAACCTGACAACACTTTCAGGCTAAAATAATGTGACAGTTCTCTCAAAATGAAGGCTTCCAAATGGTATGTAGTCAGCATACAACTCCCTTCCTAAGTTAAGATTTTATTAATTCAGATAACAGACACTGGAAGATATGCTCCAGCTTATACCCAGAAAGGGATTGCTTCCGAAACTTATGAAAATGGCTTAGACTTTATCAACAACAAATGTAAATGAGTAACATGCTTTATGATTCTGGACAAATATCAGCACAATTGAAATCCATGGGAATCTTATCACTCATTTCTCTGGGACTGGAATGTGGATTCCCCCCCAAAACGGCACAGGACAGCCCCAGATCCTGGGGACATTTACACACAGGCAGAGGCTCTTGCAGTGATTTACAAGCACTAATACAGCCTCACAACACTGAGTTGTGAAGATTTTTCTCATTTTACAGATGGGAGTATGTAGGGAAGTTATGGGCCTTAATCAGAACAGGATTTTCATACTTGAACTAGTTATTAAGTGAAAGCCAAGTAAATAGGATCAATATCCTGGTGAGCTGCTGGTTAGTTTGTATAGGTTACTCAGTTTTTAATCTGTAATTTCTGAAAGGCCGAGACAGCAGGTCCTTTTGTAAAAGGCATTCCAACAGAATGCAACATTATCCACTTTTTACCAAAAATATGGCTGCAGGAGGAGCCATCTTTGCTCCCATTTTATGCAGTACGTTAATAAGCAGATGCTTTGTCCACATGGCGGATGATCTAGAATCAATTCTGACCACAATCTGAGGAGATTCAGTCCTGTTGCTAAGAGGACTCAATCCTCCCATGTCTTTGGAGAACGGGGACACAGCAACTCCTGGACACAGTGGCAAAGGCTCAAGGCAGTGACTTTAAGTTGCTCCCTGCTCAGTGTATCAGTGCCTGTGGGCGCCAGTCAGGGCACTGTCCATTGTCTGGTGGCATAATCCAAGCTTCTGGATTCCGCTGTTGCAACCAAACACCTAAAAATAAGATATTACATCACTGTGTGCTGTGCTTAACCCTTGCTCTAAGGTTTCATAGCCAGCCAGTGATGAGGCAAGGACCAGAGCCCACACTTCCTAGTAGACAAAATGTTTTCTAACGTTCTGATCTCAAAAAGCTCTTTTTCTCACTGCGATCTAATCGCTAAACTATGCCTTGTCCTGTACTTTAACTGCTAGGCTTTAATGCCTTTTATCATCATACCAGAAGTTCAAAGAAATACTTAACCACACAGAACTATTCAGAGACTTCAGCAATATGAGCTACTGAATACAGTAATTACACAGATTTTTCCTTCAGACATGTGACTGCATCATACTGAAGTTGGTATGACAGAATGTAGAAAATTCGATAGCCTTTGATTTCCCTTGAAAAGGGAAAATTCAACTGCTTCCTTTTTTTAAACAGCCAGAAGTCCTGCCAGAGCTCCTTTAACAAGGTGAATACGATAAAGACAAAATTTACAGCTAACTGGGGATATGCTCCCACTACAAAAGGTCTAGTGAAATCAGAGCTATAAATATCTATGTAAGTGGCTATACTGGGTTTCTTGGACTGTTTCTGACCCCAGTGGGAAGTTGGGTGTTGGGTTTTTTGTTGCTAATTTTCTACATGAAAGGTCTTCAATAGATTGTTGGCAGAATTTCAAATGCTCAAGGTTATCCATGTTATAGTCTTTACCTTGCAATAATGAACTAACTTACAATTTTCAAAACAAACACAATTCACTAGAGAGAGGGACTGGGAATGCGGCCTGTGCCTGGAGTCTGTGGAAACTATTTCACAATGTTTTTCTTTTTTTTTTTTGAGAGTGGTAAGGGGTAAAATACCTCAGGGTACACTGTGTATCTCTACCATTTTTTTCTGATTTACAATAGCAATAAGCACAGCATTCCTGGAATATTAGCAGAAATATTCAGATACTGATCTGGGTAATAAAAAGGATGATTTTCTCCTTTGTTCACTCTGGATATCATCATCATTCGACTGTTAAGGCTTTGAGGTCACTCAGTGTGGGAAAGAAAAGAAGATGGAGGTAAACAACGAAAGGAAAAAGGAAGCAGCATGTTCAATGCAAATAGCAAAAACAAGTCTTAGGACCTTAATGAACTAACTCCACTGAAATTTTATGAGACAGTTTAAGACAGTAACATCCTCAGCTGTCTATTATATTTCCACAGCTCAGCCAGCAGAAGGGAGAGTGCTCAGCTCTCTCTGGTCTGTTAGCTCAGACTGTTAATGAATATGGCTTTCAGCTGGAGGGCTGGACTTTGCGGTGCGGTGCCAGCTTGGCTGACTTTCCTGGGCTGGAAGTTGCCTTTGGTAGAGAGGCGGAAAATGGGACAGGAGTGTAAACCATGGCTGCAATATTTGCCACAATTTGCCTGTCATTCCTCAGAACTCTAGGTAAATCAAAAAATAATATGAGCGATCATTGGTGCTGTCTGTAAATAACATGTGAGTGGATTATACCTTCTTTTAAAGGCAAGTGAAAGAGGGATGAAATATCTTTTCTGCTCCCTTGAAGGCAATAAAGGAATCATGAAAATTCCCCAAAGCCTCTTTCAGCCCTTTCTATAATGTTTAATATTTCTTAAGGCATGCCCTCATGAATAAATCCAGGGGTGATTCTAGGGAATACTAAGTTGGTATAGCTTAATTCTTCCTTCAGCCTATCATCCTATACATTACATCCATCTAGAGCCTTCTAGACAAAAAAAAATTAATTGCAGCAGGTGTCCGCAATGTAAGGGAGTGGAGCAGACTCTGACCAACGCAGGGAACTGAGTAAAGAATAATGCTGTGGATGGCACAGCAGCAAAGAGCAGAGTAGACTCACTCCTGAATTTGACTGGTATTTGAGTGAGGCTGGTTGCCTGAAATTATAATTCAAGTTAGTATAAGGAAGTGTCACAAGAAGCCCTGGCATTTAAAGTATCAGTGATGTTCATGTGATTTTTCTGATTCATTTTGACAGATATTTTGTACCTTGTGCTACCCTTCAATTCCTATTGAGATGCCAGTAAAGCCAGACAGAAAATAGCAATACCAATAGAAAGAGAGCAGTTGTTTTAAAAGTGAAAGCAGGGTTTTTAGGTAGACTCTTCTTTTTCCTTTCGCTGAGTTCCATGCCTACGAGAAGCTATTGATTCCCAGAGCTACGAGAAATACAACACATGAAATGCAAATGTCCTGTTTTGGAAATTCATGAAAAACTCAGTCTAAAGTGTTTTACTGTAATACATATAGATTAGAAATGGCTTTTTATCTATTAGAGTTTGCTTTGAGGAAGCAATAGTTTCTTCATTATGATAAAAATTCTAGTATTAAAAGCCTAGAGTTAAAAGAAAAGAGGAAATATTTAATAAGAGAAAATCTTTAAACCTTTTGAGATTCCATGCACCCTTTAATAAGATGAAAGTAACATTTTGAAGTCGTAGGCCTACTTAGAAACATTTTGAGGTGTGCTGTTACCACATCTCATCAGCTTTTTTGCACTCAAGAGCCATTTCAGATCTTTTTATGGTATGTTTGACAATACACTTAAAAGATTACCACTTAATCTAGTTAAGTAACTTTGACTTCAAGCATGTGTCTCTCTGTCCATCCAGCTGCTTATTACTTTTTGTGTCTTTGGAAAAGAAAGGAAATGAACATCACTGAGGGGAAAACGGGACAACAAAGCCTGATCTTATTCAGTTCTTCATGCAGCTGTGAATTTTACTAGACAGAATTTTTAGTAGATGGATTATTGCCATTAATTCCAGTGGGAACAAAGCTGTATCCGGAATGCCTCATTTTCTATGGTTGACTTTATTTCAAATGAAAAATGTCTCTGGCTATGAAGAACTGAAATATATGAAAGTTTTGTCCGTAACTTCAATGGCAGCATAATGGAATCTGAAACATCACATTTCCAGTTGCTGGGGGTATGAGGCGAGGAGGTAGGGACACGTTTTAAGAAGGTGGTAGGCACCTATAGGTATAGCAGACAGCTTTATGTGCTAGAGGAACGGCCACCCCACCACCCAGCAGTCTCCTTTCCTCCCATTCAGAATGTACCTAATCCTGCTCTTAAGCGTGCTACCACTTATTGTAGCTAATACGAGTTGGAAGTCTACGGATAACCACAAAGACATTCTAGATTTGCATCCTGTAATCGCAGCCAACTTTGGTCTGACCTCCAGATTCCCCAGCTTCTCATGTAGTTTGCTAGATATCCCTCACTTTTCATTTTGCAGCACTGGATTTGCAGACACAGAGCTCTAATGAAAGGCAAAAAGTGAACAGGAGAATAAAGACAATGTCAAAACATACTAGAGGATGGAAGCAAGGTTTTAAGGACAGCCTTAACTACAGCTTTTCTTAAATTTTCATCTGATACTCCCTTGTAAAGTCATTTATTTCCTAGGTTTCTGAAGTGAAAAAGGTAGTTAAGAAACTGAAAAAGATGACACTGATCCGTATGGTAGGAAGAGAAATATCCCATTAAAATTCTCTTGGTTAGTTCTGAAGAGAGAGCAGCAGAACGCTCTCTCTTGCAGAAGATGCACATATGGGGCTCATTCAAAGTCCCCTGAATGTGATGGGAATACTTCTACTGACCCCAAAGGTCTCTGGAGCCTCACTCATTCTGTAAGCACTGAACTTTTAGTCTTCATGCCTTGTAGCAGTAGAGTAGTGGCAAATAGCTTTCAAATATCTTTTACTATTTAAAATTTATGGCACATGCCCAGGGTACCTAAAATCTTTATAAACTTAGATGGATTTCACCAAACACCAACTGACTGAGCTTTATTTCTGCCTTATTTGAGGTACCAGAGCTGTTCCAAAAGAAAACAGTTGCAAACATTTTTTGTAATCATGAGAGTGTGCGTTTACTCTTTTTGTAAAGAAAAGCAACAATAGGCGGAGTTTTCTGTTTGTTTTTTAAATCGGGAGGTCTCAAAGCACTTTGCATGAGACAGCAGTATTTCATAGATGCGGAAACTGAGGCAAAGTGATTGCATACTTGCTCAGTAACCTCAAAAGTGGGAATTTTATTCAGGTTTATTAGATCCCTTCCTGTAGCTCTAACCACTAGACGTCACTAATGTCCATTTCATATTGAGAAAAAGCTTAGACAATTCTGCTGAGAATTAAAAGTGCAATTCCTGCTGGGGAAGAAACCCAGCCTCAGAAGTTTGACAGAGCAAGAAATGGAAAAGAAGTTCTAGAATGGAAATGCTTGTGTTACTGTACACATTCTTTTTACGTACACAATGGTATGTCTTGAAATAATTAAAGTTAATTAAGTTGTTACACTGCTATTTTAAACACTAAGATTTCATTTACATTAATAATTTAGCTGCATGTATGTACATGGTGTGATCCCTACAAAAATTGGTAATTGTGACTGGCTTAGAAAGCAATGACAGTAAAATATTGCCTGCAGGAAAGATACTGAATTTGAAATTAGTTTGCTTGAGCAAAATATAAGTTTTACTTTTTTTGAACCAGATTCACTATTTTTACATTAGATTTTGAGCATTTGCTTTGCATCTCTGATGCAAGTAAACTAGGTTTTCATATGGGTATGTTTCCATCTTCTGTTGCAGTCTGAGGTATATTTTCTCTCCCATGTAATGCAATAGATGCCTTCAGAAACATGTTCACTTCTGTGTCCTTTCCCTAAGGAAAACCCAATAAAGTTCCCATCAGCTGCCTTTGAACTTTCCATCCTTTTCCATTATCTGTGATAGAAATCTGTGACGTTCAACTTGGTACATTTCCTGCCATAAAAACCCACCCAGTAGTGAAGAAACAGGAGAAAAAAAGAGGGAATTCAAAAGAGAGTGATAACATGAAATGAAAGACTTGTATTAGCAAAGCAATGACCCTAAAATGTCTTCTCTCATCTATATGCTAAACATTTGGATTGCACTTGCAGTTAACAAATTCTTGGAAGCTTTTATTCACTGTAAAAATAAGCACCTCAAATGCAGCCAAGCTAGTCCATTTAAATAAGCATGAAAATGGGACTATTTCTCCAGGTAGACAAATATAGTAAATATTTATACTTGCAGGAATAATAATGACAAAAACCTACAGAAGACAACCACAGAGAAACATCTTGTGCATACAGACGTATGTATATTTTCACCTCTGATCTACAGTCGGTGTTACACAGTGGGAATGCATTGAAACTTAATTATTACTACTATCCTTATTCCAGACCTCAAATAATAAAGGACACTGAATCACTGGCCTGTGATATCAGCATGGAGGAGAGCACTGGACACTAAAATTGCTACCCACCTAAAACCGGGCTAGAGAGAACAGGTAGCAGGACTTCCTTCAAAAAGTTGCAAATCTGGAATTCTACGCTCTTTACAAGAGAGCAAAACTCAACACCTTTCTGTTTACTTTTAACATATTATTATTATGGTGGCATTGTAAAGTGATTTCTTCTCTAGTCTTGGTGGCATCTCCCTATTTGGGGCTTGGGTTTGTTTCAGATGGTATCATTAACGATGACTTTCCTTTGAGATACCTGCAAAGGCCTGCATAGTGTATCACAACTGCATATTGCAAAGCCCGAAACACTAACAGTAATGAACTATTACTGTATAATGGTTGGCACATCAGTGAGTTGCCACACACCGGGGAGTTTTCTATGTGAATAAGATCTTTCAGGCTGCAAGACTTTGATTCAGGAAATCACTTAACGTATGTTCAGGTTCCACTGAAAAACTACAAATTAAGCAAATGCTTCAGTGCTTTGCTGCAATGAGGGTTAAAGAGGCTAAAAAAAGACAGGGCAATGTTTAATTAAAGCTATTCCTAACAAATGTCCTTCTCATGCATTCTAAGAGGACTTCAGGGTCCTATCATTTGGCCCCATGTACGGCTCCATGAAAATACCTATCATGCAAAACTCCTCAGTTACACTAGGTGAAATCCCACAGACCTCAGTAAGAGGGTTCTGCACTGGCTTACCGCCTACTTAAATGCAATAAGCCCATAAAGATATGTCAGTCAAGAAAATTTTGCTTTTAGAGTCGCGGCCATGTTTTTTTCCCCTCTAACTGAGAGCTGGATTTGGCGGAAAAGGTCAGAGCTTTAGGAGAACTCTTGAAACTTGTACACTTAAAATAACATATCCTGCTCACTTAAGTTCTTGTGCAAAACTTTAGACAGGCTTTGGTAGTAAGTTCAGAGAGTCTGTGTTGTACCGAAGAGCACATCCTGTTCTCTGCAGTAAGATGTCTGACATGTCTGGACATGGATCTCAAAACTACTGTATTAGTGTCAGCAGAATGTAGGACACTTTCCTACGTTCTGTAGGAGATGGAAATGAGAGACAATAATTGATCTTTTTTCGTATATATTGAATGTGACTAAAGTCTGGAAAATAGGAGGATAGTTCCTTTAGTTATAAATAATAAAATGGAATCATCTGATCTATTTCATTATTAAAGAATACATACATCAATTTTTGCTATACTGATGCTGAACTTCATCTAAGAGAAAGCTAAGACATTACAAAAAACACATGAAGAATCACATGGAAAGAAACTTAAAGAAGAAAAATGTGAAAAGTCAGTCTGACAGCATTAAAAATCATAAAAAAAGATAAGGGAAAATAGAAATTTAAAAGGACTGACAATTGCAGCGATGCTGTTTCAGTATGCGATACTCATATGGAAGACTGAAAGAACAGATGGCAGTGAGAATGAATCCAACAGCCATTCAATACACACTTATTTGTGCCTCTAGAGACTATTGTTAATTTTTTCCTTATCCCCTACCACTGAGAGCTTGGGGTAATCTATTATTGCTCTAGCAATTTTGTCTTCTCTATCACCTAAGAAGAGCTATCAATACTAAAGACAGACCTAAGCTGCCTGATTAAGATCATGATCTGGATTTCAAATGTTCAACATTTACACCAAGTTTAAGAGAAGGGTTTTGCTATTCAATGCATACAGAGATATATGGGCAAAGCGTGAAACCTGAATCCGGGTTTGGAGTCTGAACACTGCAGTCAGTATCTGGGGAGTAAATAGGTGGTGTGCAATTGTAGTTTGGTTCAGACTCATCTAATCAATATGGATATGTACAAATATACAATATGTGACAATATAAAACAATTCATAAACTATATATCTTGATTTTTTTTAAATCAGAGCAATGTAAGCCCAAAGTGAGCAAGGGGCAAGGGAATCCCAGGGCAATAGCTGTCCATCTGGAGAAATGGATTGTACAATTCACAAATAGTTTCCCAGGCACCTAAAGCCCCAGTCAATACATGGCGTAAGACAACCTGAAGCAATGGGGGACATTTAACAAGTGGAATTAATTCCAGTTAATAAAAAAATCATTTTTATTACTGATAGATATGCTTTGACACCATGTTAAAAAAACCTTCCTCCTCCTCCTACCCCTCAAAAAACCTTCAAAGAAAACAAAAGAAAACCTTAGGTGATAAGAAAAAGATATTGGAGTGAAAAGATGTGTAGGCCTTCCCAGTCTGGAAATGTGTGATGGAGATTTCTCACTATTATTTATAACCAGCAGGAATCTGACAGGGATGGTGAAATAAAAGCAAGATGACAGTGAAAGGTAACATAGAGGCATCTGTTACAGATATTTCAGCTACTCGTGTCATTGCTGATTCTTTACGGAGAGTTGATTGCTCCCATTTCCAGTGGCTTAGGAAGACGTCAACTTCTACTTTTGTTAGCCAATATTTAAGGGTATAAATGAGGCCTGATATAGTAAGCCCACTTGCCATATCTGAAAAACCTTTCTTTCTCTGAACTTGTAAGAACAGATGAATGACACTTGAGGGCAGAAACGATTTTTTCAGAATACCAGTCAAGCTGGGAGCACTGCATGACAGATGCGTATGCACCAGCCTTGCACTCTAGTCCCTTATTTTAGTAAGAAGCCAGCAGCATTGATCTGCATGTGCTAAAAGCAGGTAAAGAAGGTGGGGGGATGAATTGCCTTTGTTCCCATGAAGACCACGAGAGGTCACTGCAGCTATCTAGACCAAAATTTCTCGCAGCAATTCAAAGGATTTACTAGAAAAGACTGGCTGTTCCTCTCTGGGCTTGGTAAAATTACCTTTTCCAAACAAACAAATGTATTTCATCACCCGCATGCATTTCAAAGGTTATTTACAATTGATTCATAAAATAAAGAAGCTTAAGGTTTGTATGATTTAAATATTTTACTGATCCAAAAACCAAATGAATGACTTACTGTACAAATATGAAACACTTGGATTTGAATTCTAAAATATATATATGTATATGTTTATATATGCACACAGACACACACACACAGAGGCTGCATCACAGGTTCAAATTTGGAGTCTGGAAGGTCCCTCCTCCTACCCATTCCACCCCCCTGCCCTCCGCTATTTTGCCCATCCTTGGTATAGGTTGAGAAGGCAAGGGCTGGCAAGCGCAGCACATTTCTGTTCCTCTCCCTCAGCACTGCCGCTTGCTATGCCAAGCAGGATAAGAGATGGCAGCCGTACAAGAGCAGGCGCTTGTGATTTGTAACAACAAGAAGCTGACAAACAATGGCTCAAGTTTTATATCTTTGAGGTGCCTGAACAGTGCCAAGGGACCAGATTCTTATATGACTACTACCCCTCAAAAAGCAAACAAGCAAGCAAATAAATAAGACTGTCAATGAATTCTAAAGCTGTTACTGGTCAAAATCACATCTAGGGATGCCTGGAGCTCAATTTTTGTCTTAACTTTGATTTGCTGAAACATTTTTACCACTCACTAGTGGCACCACTTACAGTACTAGCAAAGTAAATGTCCTGGGCTCCTGGGCCTCTATTTGTTCTGAGAAGCCTACTGTACACACAGCCTATGTGCCACACAGATTCATTTAGAGAAACTTTAACTGTGTCCTGCTGCCAGTTAGTCTGTTAGCCCTATAGCTTTCCTTTGATATGATATGCCTGACATGATGGTAAGCTTTGCAGTGCAATCAGTTGATTGCTTTGACCTAGACTTGAGATCTCTGGTCAGCAAATAGTGTGGTAATGTAACATAGCTTCAGAGAGCTTCAGGCTGAGGCCCTGCATTGACTCCTGATTACCGACACAGCACAGTTTTTCTAACTTCTGATCAAGCAGCCCATCAGATCTGTTTGATAAGACATACAAGCCTGAAGGAAAGATTTCACGTGAAGAATTCATCACAGTTTTAGGTAAGGTATTGCAAAGGTGAAATCCTTAGTTAAAAAGTACAGCTTACTCAGAAGCTGGCCATGGACCTTGGTGTGAGACTCTCAAACCCACTTCCACATCTTGGTTTGGTTCTCTGTGTGACCCACCACAAATCCGCAGTCAGCATTATCTGCCTGATAATCATGCCATACCTGCTGTATGCCTACAATTCTCCAGACAAGCCTGACATTAATTATGCATTTTATCAAATTGAAGTAATGCAAAATGTTTCTTTCCTGAAAGAAAATTCCTCCAAAATAGGACAATGCAAAGAATGAGATAATGAGTTTGTACCTTAGCCATGAAATTCACATTAAAATAGATCCCTAGTGCTTATGAGAAACACCAGAACAAGAGCTGTCAGGCCTGCTTCTATGTAATATATTTCATATTTCTGAAGAAAAATAGCTGAATTCTAATTGCAATCATGTAGAGAGTCATCCATGAATAATCTCACACAATGGCAGCTTTATGACGGTTTTCCTGTGGATAGGACTGCTCTCTCTCTAGCTTTAGCATAAACTGAGACAACTCATTCACACTCTGAAATTACTGTTGAACCAAAGGCAACATGAAAACCTATCACAGGTTTATTTGATATAAAATTTTTATTTAATAAACCCATACTTACCCCCACTGTACACTTATATACGGGTAATTGCTTTCCACTGGATTCTGATAATGGAGTTTGGATTTTTCAGTGACTGCAGTAAATAGGACTTCTTTTAAGTGATACTTTAATGTCATTTTTTTCTCTGCAATTACGTCTAATGCTTGAGGAACATTTAGTACCGTAAAATGAAATGAATGAATGTGGAGTTTACCAAGAACTGAAACTTCCTGTATCATATGAACGCTATATATCAAACTAGACAGCTGATGAATAACTCTGATATAGTGCATACGGTAGAAACAGCAACCACTCAACCCTCCAGCACTGGATGAACCTCCAAATGTTTGAAAGGTTCATTTTGATCACCTTCCAGAAACTGAAATAATTATCTCAACACAACCCAACCTCTTTGAATCTATAAATCAAAGTCTTAGGAACAGGTTTTCTTGTAATGCTTTTGACACTTCCTGGTTTCAGACAAGTTGAAAATGCTAAGACAACAGCCTTAGAACAGGTATGTTCTAATTTTTATTTTATTGGAAATGATTCACTTATCAACACACCATAGTTCACAATATTCAGCTCACATTGTGCAAGGACTCAGGGAATGCAAACAAGCATCAACCACTGCCCTTTCCGCTGGCCTGTGGGACTAAAACCCTGTGCAGTTCACAATTTTTGTATCAATGAAGTTCACAAGAAATGTTGTGATTTTGTGTCACAAGTATTATGGAAGCTTTTTTAAAAAATTGCCACGAAAAGTTGCCAATCAAACTTAGTTTTATTGCAAAAATTGTCCCTATTTTTGCTCCTATGCAGACAAGTTTTTATCTTCAATCTGGCCTAAAACTGCATGTGTTGGTATTAGTTATACCAGCTCTACTACAGTCCTGGGAGACATAATAAGTAACAGAACTGTCACTTCTTCCTCCCAACCCTCCCAGTCCCGTTTCCCCAAAAGTATAGTAGTTTGTAACTATCAAATGGCTAAATTGTACTTCCTTCCTTCCTTCCTTCCTTCCTTCCTTCCTTCCTTTCCACAGTGTACTCACTCACATGCTACTTTCTGCTCCATAGAGAAAGGAACCACTTTTACCTTTGCATTCATGTCCAAGATCATGAAAGCTAGTGTGAATGTAAGGGGAATTCTCATGCCTGCATCAGCCGTGTACAGTAAGTCACAATCTTTCCTTTTAGCTTTTTAACTCCTTTTCCAAACACTGACCAGTTAAGGCCCTTATTAACCACAGTATGGTTGACCATTCGTGAGGACAAGGTGTTTCACGCAGACAAAATAACCTACCTTGTTGAAAAAACAACCATCCAGTGTGGAGATTAAGAACAAAGATGCAACTTGCAGTTACTGCTAGTGTCTTTTCAAAAATATTGTTGAACTGAATACGTATAGGGAAATCTGTAAGAGCTTTACTTTCATGAAGCCCAAAGAATGACTGCAGGTTTTTATTCTCCTACACCAGTGGATATGCTTCCTGTGCGTATACTCTTCAAAGGTAATGATCATTCTTCCTCTTTATTTCAGAAGATGTATAAATAGTCCTGGAAAAATCCTGTGCTAATTTTTCTATTTCCTTAGAAGGTCGAGTTCAGGCATCTCTAAACTTTGCAACTCATATCTTAACTGAACGCTAAAATTTAAGCTTTTCAAGGTGTGCACAGCTGTAATCCAGCTTTTGGTTTCTAGGGACTAAAGGTCAGCACATTAATCTATTTGGGATAATTCATAGAACCTCTTTGGAGAAAAAAAAAACCATTAACATAAAAATAAGCCATGTTTCCTGAAAATGAATGAGAACATTTCATGATATAAAACAGTATTCCAGTGATGACCCAAAATGATTATTTTAGCACGTTCCTGCCTCAGACTTGCTCTACCCTGTTTCATGCTAGGTACTGCAGTCCTTTTGTTAAGAGATTTTTTTGAGTAAGTAGTTTTGCTCTGATTATGAAGTCAATTGCTTTGAAAAATAGGAAAAAAGCCTCTATGAAAAGGTTCTGAACAGCTGTGATATGAAATGAATCAAACCATCTCCTGCACCAGTATTATCATAAACAGCAGTAAAGCCTTTAGTAACAATAAAAATGTGTGTGAAAATTTGTTTTCTTACTGCCCCCTTTGAAAATGACTGACTCTGGTTTTCAGGGAGTGATCATTACAGTAAAAGCACTTATGAGGTATTTATGAGGTTTTTATGAAATGCTTTATAAAATGCTTTATGAAGCGGGTGCTAGTAAAGCACTACAGAACTTTGTAGAACACAGCCCTAAATGTCTGGAAATTGAGGCTGTCCTAATTTACATCATTTACATCAAAGATGGGTTGTTGTTAGACATTATTTTCATTTAGCTCCATTTCTATACTGAGGTTTAGTTCTTTCTGTTCTAAATACTGTTTCTTGCTATTTGTTATGTAACAATAAATGCAGGTAACTGTTGTAACATACAGTGATCAGATTTCTAGTTTACAAAACTGGAGGCACCCAACAATGACAGGAAGAATGTGCAGGAATCATCTACATGAGAATACAGGAGGGGAGGGATTTTAATTTTCAAACTGAGGGGTTTTGCTGGTGGCAGTTCTTGGCTTCCATGTATGCATTTCATATACTCATAGCACAGAGACATGGAACTGATTTAGATGTGAAGTTCATTGTTAAGCTTGGGCTTACTGTCAGATTAATTCATTTATTGCTCATGATGTTAATTCCACTGATGTAAAGAGCAGAAAGAGAGAGAGAGGGAGAGAGAGGGAGAGATGAAGTATGTGCATGTGCGTATGTATATGTGTACATCCTATGTTAAGGGGGCTTCTTAACCTGTCCAAGAACTCAGATGTACAGACATCAGTTTTCTCAGCTGCTGAAAGACTTGATATAGTTGTTATACTATCTAAAAAAGATTATAAACAGCCCAAATGCCATCTTCTTCTCTCTCCTGCTTCCTACAAATTCTCTAGAAAATCCAAAATCCAAATCGGGGTGAGACATGGGACTTGGATGGGCACAGACACAACTGAACAGGTGTGTGGCAGAAGGCCTTGCGTATTTTGGAGGTTTCTTGGATAAATGTTCCCTTCTGACTTGTGAATTGTGTAAAAAAAGTCATTAAAAAAACAACAACCATGATTCACTGTGATTCTGGTGATGAAAAAAACCCATTGCAAAGAGCTGATGACCTAGAGAAGAGATTTTCTATAAAACTAAATTAAAGCAGTATGAGCAGTACATTTCCAAATCCAGGAATAAAGCTAGTAAGTAACCATACACAACCTGAGGAACATCCCTGAAATCCCAGGCGGGGCAACCAGTGGCACAGAAGAGCATGTTCTTGGTGTTCATTGCAAATTTAGTGGCAACCTTCTGCAAGTGTAGATGGACTGAGATATTTGATCAGGGACTTAATTAACATGGATCCATTGTCTCCAAGGCTCCTGACTGTGCTGAGTTTTTACTATCATGGGGAGGGATTGCTGAGAAAGCATGTTTCCAGTAGAGATTCCTTCTGCTGTGCAATACCTTCCATAGGGGATCCATTAAGTTAATGAGATGTGTGCACGGCACAGCATCATTAAATATCTGAGGATTAATTCAGTCGCCTCACTATGGACTTGGTACAACTATGAAGAGAAATGAATAGTTTAGATGACAGAATGATCTTTTCTGAATCCCTGCACTGTCATGCAACATGGACAAATAATGAGAAATAAGTTCTTGGCAAATGCTAAATTTGGCTCCAGAGAGCTTCAACATAATGGTAATATGATATTCAAAGAGTGCACTGCTCCGTCAATCAGATGAATAACCTGTTTTTGCTCATCCTTGTCCAATAAATTTGAGAACAAATGACATTAAAGAAACCCAATTATTTCTGCAAACCAGGTATTGGAACCTCGCAGATGACTGAGAGACATTAAATGATCCTTTGTAGGCATGCTAGTTTGGAAGGGGGAGCTGCTTGACTGAGATGAAGTGTTAAACAAGGCAAGAAATCCAGTGCATGTAGCTACAGAGCTAATCCACAATCTTGTTTTGTTGCCTTTTCTGTACTGAAGAGCTCAACTACTTATTAGCTCTAAATCAGACCTGCCAAAATGCAGAAACCTGTTGGCTCTTTCTGCCTAGCAGTATGTGCTATATAGAATTCCTGTTCTGCTACCCTAAAGATAGCACACAAATAGGCTTTAACTAATAATCTGTTTGATCAATACACTTATATGAGCATGATCTCCTCCAACTGCCAGCTGCCCTAAGGCCACAAAGGGCAAGACAATATAAAAAACCAAAACTGACTTGTGCTAATTCCATATTAATTAAGCTTCTCTTGACCTGCCTTGTGTGTTCTTAAAGAGACAATGGAAGATGTTTGCATGCAGAGCAGCAAACATGCTCTTTTGGGATAATTTCAGTAATCTCACTATATCAGGAAAATTCATGCCCTGAATTCATGCCCTTAATCAAGTTGCAGCATGTTAGGGCAATCTAGAGAGGGCTGAATAAAGCTATTATTCATTTCTGCATGAAAGCCTATATTACAGCTTAGCACACGGCAAAGGGTATAAATTTATATGTGCTTGACTAAAACCCCTTTTTTCCCCCTCGACTGTACAGAATATATGATCCCTGTTTCTTTAAATTCTATCATAATTATTTAGGTTTGAAACATTTTCCCCACTTATTAGCACATATACTATCATAATAAACATAAACTGAGAATCCAGTTATCAATAGGCCAATCTGTGGAAGGCTTGTTTATGGCTGAGGTAAACACATCAGCAAATATAAGGCTGTCAGCTTGTATGTTGCCCAAACACCATCAGCTCATGCCTCTACCTGAGGTAAGGCAGCAGCTCCTTACAGTGATTGATTTGGGCCATTAGCTCCAAATCAAAGTCAGTTTCAGTTCATCCATCTTTCTAGAACCTCAGCAAAAATGCTGCTTGAAAATAAATACTGGCTCTTTGTCTCTTTTGACAAAAGAGCAGCACGAAGCTGATTGACATGTCACTAAATACATCTCCATTTCTGCTGCCACGGCAGCAGCCTCCTGGAAGCTGTGAATGCTGGGTTTGGGTATTTTGTCTACTTACAGGCCAGCTGTGCAGGTCTGGAGGAGGAGAGATCGCACTTCATTCTAGTTAGCACTGGAAAAAAGGTTTCTTGTAAGGACAGTAAAGTCTGCTGAATGTAAAAAGCAGGCTTCAATATTTAATCCCTCAGTCCAGCTGATCAAGATTTGACACAAGATCAGGAAGTGGAGGAAAAGGGTAGTTTTAAACCATTTTTGCAAACCCTCTAGTATCAAAGCAATACTTGCCAACAAAGCAAAGCACCTGGAGGATAGCTCTACTTTATAGCAAGGTGACCGTGATCCCCATTCAGTGCTGAACAAACAGGGACTTACAAGACACACAAACCATGGTACTACCTTGACTCGACCCGCAGCAGAAATCAAGATGACCTGGAGTAGAAGTGACTCTGCATGCTGTGAGAATTCCTCTAACAAAGGATGGGTTTAAAAACGGCTGGTTAAAATGGATTTAGCCACTGGAGTCTGTCCAAGGACTTTGCCTGAACACAATTAATTCAGAGCAGCATCTCTGTCTGCCAAATCTGTTTGTAATGATAGGCCTGCAGTATGAAGTGTTTGTAGGTGCTTGAATCAAGGATTCATTCTGGGGACCAGATTTAACATTTGTTAATTACCGAAGTCCTGTGTATGCCATACCCCAGGCAAGTTTAGTGCCAGGGTGGGCCCAAACCCTGTTGAACCCTGTTGAACCCCCAAGTTGAAATGGATGCAGAAGCTCACCAAGTTCACATCACTGTTGTAGCAGATACTGAGGTTAAGTCCATCTCTAACACGAGTGCTATTTGCATGCTTCATGGTGTTTTAGCCTTTCCACTTTTTACTCCATTTTCCTTTCATTTTAATTCAGAAAATGATCTTTGTAAAAAAGGCACTCTGCTGCTGCAAACACCTGCAGCTCAGCTCAGAGTTTCTTTGGTTTATAGTTGTTCACAGAATGTTTTCATGAGTCTGACCAAAAAATTAATGAAGCAGTACTGCAGTTGGGTATTCAAGTGTGGGGGGTTTACCCCACAGCCTTTTCTTCTCTAATACATCCTTACTGCTGATTCTCCATAACTCGCTTCTCTCTTACAGCTCTCCCCTCACTCTGATCCCCCTTGCCTCAGAGTCAATGTGGGTTCTCTGAAGACTTTTTCTCCATAACCTTACTGCTAAGAGAGTGCAGTTTACACTTGAGAAAGTATAATAATTAAAGAGAAAACCTTTTCAATTGGTCTGTGTTACCACAGAATCTTTTTCCCTTTTCACATCTTTATCAAGAATTATGGCAAATTTCCAGCTTTTTCTGGATGGGAATAGACATACCCTTAGTAATTATTAGTAACTTCTTCTGATGTAAGGAGCTAAATAAATGTGATGGGGAAGCCACCAAAATGATATCTTATTCGAAGTTGACATTTAGACTTAAAACTGCTTCACTGCTGGACTCAGACATTAGAAAAAGAGAAAAGGTTTCTTTGTCCACTTTGTTGAATAAATAGGTATTGTGAACTGGAGTCAATATTTTTCTTTTGCATTTTAGGAGCTGATAATTGTTAACAGGAGGCTTTGCAAGGGAAGCTTCAATGCTCTGGTTTACCCTTCAGGGCTGCTGATTGGCTTGTCTCAGCAGGAAGATGTGGAGGCACCTACTCCTGCCTTCTGTTGAGAAAAAAGAGGATTTAGTACAAATTGAGAAGTCACCCCATACAGTGTGTCACAAGTGACCTCATTGTAGCTGCTGCAACTGGCTGAAGTCTGCTGGAGTCTGCCATGCTTTTGCTGGATCAGATTCCTTGCCTTTTGTTATTCGAGCTTCGTTCTGAAAGCCCGGGTTGCCTAAAGGGGTAACAAGACATTCCCTTTCTTCACCCTTTAATCCAATCAGAGGGGCCTTGCTTTCTCACAGAGGGCTGGGACGCACACTAGGGTTAGCTCAGCAGCTGTGAAAGTGAGGTGAAGATTAAGACTTTGACTCTGATCATACATTTCAATATGAATGAAGCCAATAAAAGGGAGATTATCTTTCTTGCTACATTTCAAATATCTTATCCATGAGGCAGCACTGCTTACACACAAGCTTGATGCGGATGACATGTCTTTGCCCCCTCAGATGAAGAAGGTTTGGTCAGACATTCATTTTAAAAATATATTTGAGGAGGATAAGAAGGAAGGGCAGTGGGGGGAGATAGAAAGAGACAGAGAGAAAGACAGTCAATTTTGGATGGTAGCAGATGGGAGCAGGTCAAGTAAGAAACACAGAAGTGCTCTTCTGGTTGCAGTCTGGCACTTCAAAGCAAAATGAAGAGGCATTTCAAAGAGGATACACATTATTATTTGATTAAGATTCAGCTTCCTGGATGAAATGTGCATACAATTATTAGCATGATGATGATAGGTTTCATAA
Organism: Apteryx mantelli; assembly: GCF_036417845.1. NCBI lineage: Eukaryota > Metazoa > Chordata > Aves > Apterygiformes > Apterygidae > Apteryx > Apteryx mantelli. The sequence continues at coordinate 21,523,222 of NC_089982.1, read as the reverse complement.
GAGAAGTTTATTTTCTCTTATTGGTTCTTATTAGTAGTGCGCTCAGCCTCCTACCCTATATATGAACTTCCACTCTCTCTTTTTTTCAATTTGCTTATATGGATGGGGTGTCCAAAACTAGCTGTATCCTTTCAGTTTTGAATACAAGTCAGCATCACATGGAAGGTCTAACCCCAGATTTGGGGTGTGTAGAGAAATTCCACTACAGCAAAACTTACATTTCACCTTCTTTTCACCTCCTACTGATGGCTCTCTGCCTTTCTGCCTTCTTGGGTTTAACTTCTCCCTCAAGTCTCAGCATCCTTTCAAGAATCAGACTTTGCCTCTTGCCTTATTTCCTTGTGCTGTTGCCAAGAGTTGTGACACTAAGGCTTTTTACACCTCCTCATTTTAAACTGGGTGTCTGTGGAGACAGGTCTGCTAATATTCCTCAGTCTTCTCTTTCTCAGTCCTGCTGAGGACCCAAAGGAAGACTTACCATCCAACTAAAAGAGGCATCTCAGATTGTACATGACTTTCTGTGGTGGACACAAATAGCTTCTCTTTGAAGCTTGCCATGGACTTCTTACTGCTGATCACACAGTTGAACTGAGGCATTTCCTATCAGAGGGCAGAAAGAACTTTAGGGATCCAGACCCTGGCCATAGCTTTGCATTCTGCCATGGTTCAACTTTCTAATGAATTTGCAAAAACCTAATTCTTAAAAACTTCAGTATTGAGAAGTGTCAAAATTCGTCAGAACAAATTTCTGAGGAATTCAATGGAAGTGCTTTTGAAAATCCAACCTTTGAGACAAGAGCAGAGACAAGAGAGACCCCAGTCCCTAGAGGTTTACTTATTTTTTTTCGCAGACCCTCTGTAGAAAATGACTGGAAGTGTAAGACAGAAAATAGAAATTGCCGTTCAGAACCAGAGCAGCCGGCCATTCTTTGCAGAGCCCTTCACTCAGCAGTGGTCAATACCAGCTCTGTCTGAGGAAGGAGCAGCAGGTGGTCACAGATAAGCTGCTGCCATAGCAAATTGCCTTATCCTCTCTGCAAGTAGGTTAACATACGCCTAAGCTCTGTTTTCAGGGTTTTTTTAGCCTTGTCTTTTTAAAATGTTTACTACTGCAGCCATATTATTTTGTTATGCAAATAATTATTCATTTCTTTCATAACCTTTCTGTCTTGTGGAAAGGAGTTTCATAGGTTAATTATGGCCCTGAGTTAGAAAAACAAAGACTTCATCAGCTCTAAATTTGCTGCCTTCTGATTCCATGGAAGCTCCTTTACTCTGATATTATGAAAGAAAGGAATGGAAGAATTTCTCATATTTACAGTGATAACTATTTTCAATACTCTTAATATTTTTTTCTCCTCCTGCCTAAAGCAAGACTGCAATTAAAGCTGTCCAAGCCTTTTCTGTTCCTATGGAGGGGTCAATATAACTACATGAAATAAAGAGTTCATAATGTTTTATGTGACTGAAAAATGAAACACTTAGTATTTAAAACATAGCTAATTTTGGATTGCTACCATATTAGAAGTTATCAACAAAATAAGATCTTCTCCTAAACGGTTTCATTTCATCTGCTTCTAGACAAAATGCTTTCTCCAGCCAATAGCCAGAACAGTGTTGAAAAAAACAGTTTAAACCACCTTGCTACGACCTTGGTAAGAGGTCTCCATCAGAGCTCTCTAAATATAGTGTAAATGTATCTTACAAGTAGTAAGCATAAAATATAAAAACACTTGCAAAAATGCTTGCTTATTCTTACACTGTTTTTTTGACTCTTGTTATTCTTTCCTTGGCAGGGAGCTTTCTTTGTTTACAGTGGTTAATATGTTAAAATGCTTACAACAGACTCACTATATTATTTAGTTTCTATCTTAACTCTCATTTATAAGAAAAATCAATCCATCTGTTTTTTTTTCTTCTATCTCAAGAATTCCTAGGGACTCTCACAGCAGGACTATTTCTGATTAAAATAGGTGAACTCAGTGCCTAGTGGACTGGTACTCATTTAACTAAAGTAGCCCTTCAGCAGATAACATCTGAGGCTCTGGTTAGCTAAGAACTGATGAGGATGCAAAATACTACATTATCCTTTCATCCAGACAGAAGGCCCAGCTAGCCAACACCTTTACCATTCTCACAATTTAAAGGCTCGCAGCAGTGAGTAGAAATCACATTTATTCCAGTGTTAATAAGAAATGCTTATGACTCCTTGTGTAAATATGTTAGGCTACTTTTAATGGTAATATAGAAGCCATATATATCTCTGCATTTATCAGGTTTACCTTTTAACTTTTTAAAATAAAAGCAGATAATCTTTCTAGTCACATAAGAAAGCCAAGGTATTATGTCACTTGGAGAAATGGAAGTAGAGAGGAATTACAGTAGAAAAGTCACTAAATTAAATTGGCATTTTTTACTTATAATTTTTAAAAATATGTAACATAGTTTTAAGGGCATATATTTAGTGCATAATAAATATATAAAGTGACCTGTCTTTTACCATGCACTTTGCATAAAAGAATGTTGGTATATTCAGGCAGCCTAGACATTTGGTCTCTAGCTTGGTGCTGTGCAAAATTCTGTATCTTGATGTGATTACCACTTATTACCATGCAAAATTCTGTATCTTGATGTGATTACCACTTATTACCATTTTAGAGAGGCTTTTCTCAGTTTTTTTTTGTGTTTTGCTTTTGTTCCTCAAGATCAAATGTTGCATGTTTAAGACTGGTGCCACTGTTGGGCATCTTCTGGATGAGCGAAAGAGCCCAGTGGAACCTAGTGAAGACACAATAAGGCTTGTGCCTCTGAGATTCCTCGCTGCATCTGGACTCGTCAGGTCCTTGGCCTGGAGGTCTTTGGATTCTCTGAGATGCTGATATTCTACATTTCCACTAAGTGAACTTTGTTTAAACTCACTGGTTTCTATGCCAGTCTTCAGAGAACAAAAGATGTCTGAAAAAAGTGGCTAAAGCGGATTGGGTATCTATTTTTTGGGCATCATGCTGGGAAACAGGAAGCCTGTTTTTAAAAATCTGATTTTATAAAACCTGGGAATCCCAACTGAAAACAATCAGAATGTGAAGCCTACGGGGAGCTGGACAGAGCAGGAGGAAGACTAAATGAATTTGTTTTCTAAGCATTATGTCATTTCAAAGGGAAAAATTCACTCTGCTGCTTGCCTCAAAATAGCTGGATATGAAACCACTGGTACCATTCAATGCTAGGTCCCACCGACAGATTTACTGCTTGCTGTAGAGCTGCTGCTGCTGCATGATGGAAATGGCAGGTGTACTCTGCTACAAAGAGGATTTCTGTCCCAAACTTCATCTCCATGCACATGTGTAACTAAGAGCAGCTAGAGGTCACAGGGGGACAGCTCAGTGTTTATAGTGACTTATGAAGAAATGTAGCTACTTTCTTTAATCTTCCTAATGACAATCTTCTTGCTAGCCCATGGTTGTATCCCAGGGCAGGGAGACTGACCAGTTCAGCGCCAAATGAAATGTACTAAAAAGTAGAGAGAGGCAATACTTACTGGACACATAAACAACATGTATCGCACAGCCTATTTACCAAAGAAAATTATCTCTCAGTTCTAAGGAAGACTGGGATTATAAACCTATATAACCAACATACAGAAAAATCCACTGGAAACAACAGAAAAATGGAATGCATTAAGTGGAGTCAAGTCATAGCCTGAGCTCTAGATGACCCTGAAGACTTGAGTACTGGAAATCTGAACCTGGATTTAGGTTGTAATGTTAATTGAAGACAGCTCTTCGTTACAATGTAGATAATTAATTACCATAGCTCATCATGCATCTCACCAATGCTATTCAAAGATTGGTCCTTCTGCTTATTCTGAAATGTTTACTTGGGTTGGCTATGAGGCTTTTGCAGCTGAAGTTCTATTTTGACCAATCCAAAAACCTCCTGCCCTGATCCTGGCTTGACTTTACACTCAGACTGTAATTCTGCTGAAGCAGAAAAGATGACATTTGGAGCATTCATCTGCATGATTTTTTAACAGGATTGGGTTGAGATTGTTCCATTTTACCTTTGGTGCCAAAATAACCCCTCTACTCTCAAAATTCTTCAGTTTGGGTCTTTTGAAATCAGTCTGAAGTTTTTTATAGCCATTTTAGAGTTGGATCCAGGTTTCAAATGTCCAGCAATTGAAATATATATATTGGGTGCATAGGATAGGTTGAGTGGTTGGAATTGGCCTTATTTCTGTTTGTATCTGCCCCAGATTCCTTTCAAAGACAGGCAAATATAATTTCAACTAATTCTTGAAGCCAGTTTTGTAGCCTAAAGATTCACTGAGGACGGATTCTTATCACCAATGATATTAACTTATTTTTTTGGTAATATAAGCACAATATAGCATAGCAAATACATTGTTCTGGGAGAAAAGGATAATGGTATTTGCATACAAATCCCCCAAGGCACAGTGTCAGCAATCTTGCCCAGGACCCAACTATTCCAGGATATATAATAAACCTTACAATGCTCTCATTACGTCAGCTAGCATCTCTTGCAGAAAAGGGTGAAAACAGAGATATTTTCAGAGTGAAAACCTAAGGCCTGGTCTTTACTCACAAAATTTCACAGTTTTCAGTGAAGCTCCTTCTATATGTAAATTCTGAATGACACCTCCACATTTTCATTCTGTGAGGTTTTTGTCATTACTCTCTCCAATTTAATATACAAGCTACAGGTAGCTTGCATGTGATTTTGGTATCCATGCAGTGTTCTGTTATTGGAAAGACAAGGACATTTGTATTTGTTTTATTGCTCCTTTTCTGTTTGTCTCCTTGCTGCCCCTTCCAAACACCTGCTGCTGCAGCTGCAGAGAAAAGGCTGTGTGCAGCATGCGCGTGGCTTAAACAGGTACCTCATGGCTTTCTGAAAGAGGGCCAGCAAGCACTTTTGCTGTGCTGTACGCTCACAGCATTACCTCCGTTTGGCATAGCCATCTAAAATTGGCCATCATTTCTTTTATGAGGCTCTGTCCTCTTTTTTTTTTTTTTTAAACAGCATTTTGGACTTTTTGGCAGCAAATTCTCAAATAGCACCGGCAGATGAAATGGGTATCTACGCTCCACACTGTGGAATGCGTGGGGCTGTTCCAGAGTGGTGAGCAGGAGCCGGCTGCCTAAATGGCTTAGGCTTGCCATGTGGCTTCATTGCTCTCCGACAGCGGATAACAGTGCTGAATAATGACTGCCCATAGCTCCCTCCTTTCCTGAGATGAGGGAAACATGCAGCTGACTTTAAAACATGTAGTCCTGACATGACTGGCAATACTGGGAATAAAGTGACTGACTTTGAGACACTAAGCAGTAAGGAAGCTTAACAGTCTGGCAAGTTGAGCCACTGAACCGACTCCATTTTTGATAGCACATTATCTTTTTATCCAGTTCTGTAGGATAGGGAAATAGGAGGGAAGCTGCTTTCGTGCACAGAAATACTTCTTTAGTAGTTACAAACAAAAAATGCAAATTCGGAATCAAAAAAATCTAGGTGAAAAGTCTAATGTTTCCCATTACACCATAGCCAAACTATGGGAAGAGAAGAAATTCAGAGAAATATGGCAATTGTTTGCATAAATGGAATGCACTTAATTAAGATACAGTCAAGAAGGGCACTCTGACATTCTCCAACCATTCTCTGCTATTATTTACTCCCAGAAAAAGAGAAAAAGAAAACAGAAAAAAAACCCTCTTTTCTTTCACAAAAAGAACAAATACAATAAATGAGAATATGCCTTGCTCTTTCTCTAGTCTCTTTTCCTATATAAAACAGAGATGAATACTTTTTACACCCTTCCCCTTAAAAACACAATTATTCATACCACACATCTTTCTACCATGTGTTAAACCTTTGCTTTCCATCAGCAGCTGCCTAAAGAGGATACCATGGAACTGGACTGTAATTTTACTGTAATACTACCATAGCAATTTCCAGGCAATATGTTTAGCATATACACCATTTTCAGTCTGTTTTGAGTTCTAAATCTCCATGAAAAATGATGCTGAGATTTAGAATGATCAGACATTTGCAAGTTCAACCATGGTAAGTATAAATGTTTTGCAAATGATTTACAGTATCTGTTTCCTACTAGGCAAGGATTTCTGCTCAGCTAAGCAACAAATTTTAAAAGAATGTTATAAAAAACTGTGTACCAGTGGGAAAACCCTTCTGCCGTAGGTCTCTCCATTAAGAACAGAGTTTGCATGTCTGTATGTTGCCCATTTTTATCTCCAAGGTGAAGGCTGAGCTACCTACTAGTCCAAGATGTCTACAGGCCTGAGCTAACTGGATGTTATTATTCTACTGCCATGTCTGCTCACACACCTCTGGATCTCATGCAGTTACAAATAATGCAAATAGATCAATAGATTTTAAGCCCAGGAGGGACCATTATCATCATCTTAATCTGACCTTGCATTCTGGTAAGGGTCACAGGATATTACACAGTTTTGTGCCCCCAAAATTGCATTTGAACTGCAGTATACTTTGCATAAAGATGACCAGTCTGGCTTGATCGCATATGCTATTCTTAACTAGGTGAAAAATTGAAAGAGGGACTGAGCAGTGAAGAAAGCTATCAGAGCCTGTTGCGAATACATGGAAGGGTGAGTACCAAGAGCACTAGTTTGAATGACCACAGAAAAACGGACCTGGGCAGCATCTTAGGAACTAACAACCTAAAAAAACATTTATTCTCAGAGACCAGAGTAACACTATCCTAAAACAGTGCCGTATTCACTGAATGAATGACAAAACTCTACTAATGTCAATAGCTGAGGTCACCTTTCTATGCAATGAAGCAAACATAAAGATTAATATATTAGAAGGATAAGAAGGTTTTTTTATTTGTCCTCAGAGCAGAGTTAAGGAAAAAGATCAAGATCCTGGTGATCTACACAGGTGATCTCACATGCCTCACAGCCACAATAATTACTCATGTAGACCTGATTTAGAAGAACATGTGACAATATGTACTAAAGTCGATGGAATGTGCTTTGAATCCTTTACTGAATGAAAGTGCTTGTTCCTCAAGACTTTTAATGCCCCTTTGTTATTTTTAATGCCCCTCTAGTATTTTTTTGTAGATGGTTTTCTATCTCCAATTAGGAAGCTTTCGCTGTGGAAGCTTTTGCAAGGGTGCACTTGAAAAGTAAGGGTTCAGTAATGCACTGAAGACAGAAGTTACTTATCTGAGTTAGGTTGAGCACACGTATTTTTGCAGGATCTGGACCCAAGCCCACAAAATCTTCTTGTACCATGCTTAAGATTATTAAATTTTACTTTCTTTCTCCTTTTCTTAGGTTTTGTAATACTGACTAATTCACACTGGTTAATATTCAAAACACATTTTTGCAGAAAAAGAAAATCATTAACATAAAGCCCAAATAACCTTATCTGATGAAAAACGTATCTTATTCTGGGAGCATTAGATATCACAGAAAGTTGTATGATGCTAGTAAACAGGAAATAAAAAGAGGGATGTGGATAGCTAGAGAAAATTCAAATCTCATAGGACCAATATTTAACATAATGAAGTGTTGGCGGCAATTTGGCATTTCTTTAGCTTCTGGAAATAGAAGGTCAGGGGTTTAATTGTGCTGCAGAGAGGAAAACATTTGCAATGTGTGGATGTGTTAGGAACTGTCATAGAGTTGGAGCTAGGAATTAGTAAAAAAAAGAAAGAGAATCAAACAGTTAAAGTACAAGGTAGTGAAGGAGAGCATTGTTTATGAAGGGCTGAGGTAAACACCCAGCCATTTCAATGTGCTTTTAAATGTACAAAATTTAGAAATGCGTCTACATTGTCAGTGAAAGATGTCTTTTTGACAGAATGACAGCTCACTTGTCTGAGGTGAGAGCTGGTTTGGATAGAATCCTAACCTGAAATTAGAGTAGGTTCATGTTCTTAGGCATGCAGTGCTTATGGTCAGCTCCACAAACCCCTATTTGCTATCAGCGTTAAGAATTTGCCTTGAGTCTTCCTTTATTTCTGAAGATCTGCATTCCCCAGTTCTTTGCTGACCTTCTGAGGCACCTGCCCTGATCGTCTGCCTTCTGTAAATAGAGACATGACCTACAGTTTCTACATCCAAACCCATTTCCCTCAAAGCACAACACTGTTGCGTGTAGTAGTGTACTTCTCCTAAGAGGTGCTTCAAAACACACAACTGTGCTTTGGCCCAGAGCAAGGTTTGACTGAAAGTGCACTTAAATTTACAAACAGGAATGGAGGGAAACAGCAGGGCACCATACCAATCTATGCCAAGAACAGAGAAATGCAGTCCCCAAAATACAATTACAGTTATTTGCTGAACAATGGCACCATATATGCCCCAAAGATAAAAACAGAAAGAGAGAAAAAAAAGAGAGATGTTTTTAGACACTTTTGGAGGATGGTTGCTCCTTCAAAGAGATTTTTTTCTTAAAAACATTGCTCAGGAATTACTCAAGTTGACTGAAGATGTTTGGCCTCACCTTTATCTGCCCCTGTTCAAAAGTTACTAATGCTGCTGATTCCAATAACTGGAAAACTGCCATCTTTACATTCACTATGGCCAATGGCTCTGCCAAGAGGTGGAAAAAACAGTCTCAGGTTTTCTTGTTTTACCCTTGACATGTCAAGACAAGGATAATCATTCTTAAACCTTTCCTTTAAAGAGGGACTGTTAGAGCTGGAAGCAGCATGCCATTGCTCTGTTAATTTGGACACCTTCCTCTGGCCAGTGCAAATGCTCAGTCCCCTTCCCCGGAGAGATCTGATTTAATTCTTTTAGATTGGGAATAACAAAAATACACTTAAAGTCAAGAACAGCAGTCTTCCTGCATTTTTTTTTTAAATAAGGGCATCAAACATGATAGATGGCAGAAGTCAAAATATGTTTCTAAAACACATAACCAGAATTCATGCTTTTTATGGCTTGATCCTGTTCCCAACTAAAAATCATGAGGAGTTTTGCTGTTGACCTCAGCAAGAGGAGAACAAAACCCTCAAACTACATAGCAAAATACTCTTTATTCCTTTCTGTTTTAATGTCTATATAGATGTAGGCTGGAGTAGGATGAAAGTGTCAGTTTTTACATTTAAGGATTTGTGCTTTATGAGCCTTGATATGTTAATGCTTCCTCTGGGGCTATTCTGGATGAGTGCATTGCACAGGTGGCCTACTGCAATTTATAGACACAATAATTGAACAGGAGAAATAAGAGACAAGAGCGTTTTCAGCACATGGGATGCAGCTGGCTCAACTACTTTAACAGGAGGCATAACTTTTGTATGACAGAGTCCTTTTCTAAAACATGGGAAGAGGACTTTTTTCATGGAGACCTATGCACTGTTTTTTGCACTCACTGTCCTTGTTTCACATACCAGGGTATGCTCTGAGAGTCACTTTGTCAGGTCCTTAAATGAGCAATTTAATCTACTATAATTTATACTGCTAAGGAACTCTTTTAAAACAAACATCTGTTAAACCAGGAGTTGAATTGAGAAACGCATAAAACTCCCACGAACTAAACAGTCACAATTCAAAGAACATTAAACTTAGCAAAATGGTGACATAACATGAAAAACAAAACAACTAGGTATTACAGTTATTATTAGGTAAAGCTGAATTCAAACTAACATTTTCATTGCTCTTTTATCAGCTGTTTATACGGTTAACCCAGACTTTTGCTGTTGCAGACTGAATGTCTTAACCTATAAGTAAGGTTTTTTTGAGGAAGCTGTAAGAAGTTCATCTAGAGTCATTTGTCTTTTTGAAATGTAGAATTATGGATAAATGAGTTACTACAATTGTTATAGATAGAACCTGGTAGGAATATTTCTAAACTATGGAAGGATACTGAGTGTAAAATGGGAATTTTTTGTTGGTTTGGGTTCTTTAAAGGAAAACACTAAAGATATCTCAATCTTTCCATGGATTAAAAAAAAGAGAAAATATATGATTTTCTTATACTGAAGAAAGACATTTGAAAGAGAAAAGACAAATCTTGATCATCTGATCACATATGCTCTGATACCACAAGACTTGCAGTGCCTTTTGATTAGGGTTTGAGGATGGAGGCAACAAACGTTTAGCATTTTTTGTGATGCAAATATTTTTTCTTAAAAATCAATGTATATAAACATATTAATTCATTTCACATGAAGGTATCCTACCTTCACCAAATATTCCAGTAATGAATGGCATTTCTCATGCCTTGATGTTTATTAGATATGAGTTCTGGCTGGGATATTTTGAAAAATAGAAACTTAATTAACATAACTCAGAGCTATGAAATCATGAAAATGTTGGCAGCTTACTTATAAAAACTGTTTGGATTTAAAAAGTTGATCAAATGTTACAGTTGGCTGTCTGGTTCTGTTCTATTCACTGCTTCTTCCTCTTAAAAAGAAATTCATTTCTTAATACTCTGAAGTTTTAAATGTGCTGTCTGTGTCTTCTAACACTACAATATTTAAGTTCTCCCTGAATAAATCCAAGTTTACACTATAACAGTACATAACATGGCCGATTTCTGATACCCTAGACATTTTCTCTTGAGGATGCAATGTGTTTTGTTAGTTTTTGAAACATTCTGTTCGCAATCCTGTCTCTGTTACTCGAACGTAAAGGCAGAAGTACTGGGAAACAGTGAGTACTCTATCCTGAATTTACATTAACAATAAAAGACGCAGACTGGAGACAATGCTCAGCACTTGTAGCATGAGACTATCAAGTCACCGGCTTGGCTGTACTCAGATTTACACAGCTGTAAATGAGCATCATCTTGGTATCCTCTCTGGAACTTAGTGCTAAGTTTCACAATCATCATTTTGGCAACTTTTAATTGTTATAATATTTACACAAGGTATGATTTCTTGTGTTTGACCACAGTTTACCAAAGGACTAGGACCCTATCATCTGTTTTTAGCCTTAATTTAAGGAAGCACTTACACACATGCTCATATTTAAAACATGAGAAAGCTGACTGAAGTCCATATGCTGAACTAAGGCCACAGAAAAGGAACTGTGTTTGGACAGAAAAAAAGGACACATGATTTCAAAGCAACCAAAGTTTTTTGAAAATACGAAGAAAAGTGGCATGTCGCAAATTTCTAAATTTCTGAATTTACAATTTGTCAGAAGGATTTCTGCATAATCCCACTTCCTCCTTAACAGCCATCTTTCCATCCTGGCACTGTCATAAAAGCCACTTTCACACCTTTACTTCACAAGAGAGGGACCAGATACTATTCTTTCCTAATACAGGTATGCATCAAAAGCTAGACATATAACTCTCAGTCTTCACATTTAGGTTTAACCTCTGTTTCTTTGACCTAAGAACCAGAAAGTTATAAGCTTGACTCACATATTGGACTCAGTATGTTGGATAAATATCTAAAATGTACAGCAATATACCATAGATTAAAACTATTAGCAGAATTTCTTTAAGGGGAAAAATGATGTTCCAAGATAATACCTTGATACGTTACTTATTTCTTACACTACTTCCTTACTATACAACCAGAACTCAGTTACTATCTATTTAATACAGAAAAACAAAGTATGCTGGAAGTAAATGATCATTTAGAATGATGCACACACTTCTAGGGGGCTCTACAAATTTGATAGAGAATTAATAAAGGTCCATTACTACAACAGGAAATGCAGTTCCATAGAAAAGCCCAAGAAAGGCAAGAGGATGTCAGAGGAGTAGCAAGGTAACTGATGTTATTTATATTTACAAATAATTAAATTATTACTGAGACCATGATTTAACAGGGTACTCATGCAGATGTCTACTATTAAGCTTGTAACACAAACAGTCTTCATTGTGCATTAACATCCTTGGACAGTTATAGAAATAACATAACTTAAACTATTACAAGTTTCCAGCCTGTGTCATGTTTTTATACCCTGAACTGTACTCTCTTCATAGGAACAGCTCTTCTGTGCCCTAGGCCATCTGGGAAGTATATGCTCCATCTATCTTTGGTAGTTGCCTCCACAACCGTCACTAAGTCTTAATTTGCAGAAGCTCTTTCCTAAGCAGAAGTAAGAGCCAGCCTATTTCTGCATCTCAGGCCACATCAGACAGAAGAAAATGGCTGCTTCTTGATTTATTGTTAATTACTCAGTTTGATTTTGTTTTGGTGCTTTGGATGAAGACTGCAATATTTTACATTCCTCTGTAGTTTTTCTGTTAGGCTGTAAGTAACAGAAGCAGGGACTACACTGAGACTTACTTCATTTCACACTACTCTTAACAGACAATTTCATTTTTGTTGTATATTTATTATTATCAGCACTAAAAACACCAGAAATAGTGAGGCCATAATTACAGTGTCAAATATCCAAGTGTTTCCGAATTTCTTTGAGCTCTTACTCGGCCATAAGCTTAGGCCAATGTACTCTAGCTCTAAATGTTCTTTCGATTGTAAAAATAGATTTCTCACACTTTTCCCTGTGCTGCCGCAAATTTATAATCCAGTTAAATGCTGTTTATAAGAGAGAGATGAAGAAAAGAACTTGCTCCATCTCCATGCATTCTTCTTGCTCTGCCAGAAAGCAAACAATTCTGCTTTGCTCATTGATTACCAAAATAGTTTCTTGATGACTTGTTAATTTGATAGGTCAAGCAATTTATTAGGTGTTTCCTGTGTTTCCAGCTACAGTCTGCATTGCAAGGAAACAAGTAGTGTCTGTGGCATGGAAGATGAGTCTGTGTCTGATGAGAGCCATGTGTACCAAACTCCCATTTTTCATAAGTGCTGTCATTTTACAGATGTATGACCCTCTTCTCCTGGTTACAGAGGAGGGGGGTTGGGGGAAGATAATGTACAGGGTTCAGTAGAGAAACCCTTGTAGGCAGAAACACAAATCATGTCATGCAAACCAGAACAGGCTACAGGAACATCACATCTCTTTGCAAAAGACAATAACAGATAGGACAGAGAAAGATGGAGTCTAAGATGATTAGGAAAACAGGAATGGTTAATGGATAACAGCAACGTGGCGCCAAGCAGTTCATTCCATGTCATAAAGATATGAGGCAACACAAACACAGAGCAGGTAAAAGGTCTTTGAAATTCATCCAATCAATGCAGATGCAGATTTGTGTTCCCAGTATATTTGACAGAGAATAATACAGACTGTGGAAAAATTAATGTATTTCAAATTAAGCCCTTTGTTTTCTTAGCATCTCTTATTCTCAATGTGCAGCATATCATCTTCAATTTGAAATTACTTTTTTTTTTTTTCGAACAGTGCTTCTCTGCAAATTCTAAGCATTCACTTTTGCCTTGAAAGCCAGGGTTCACATGCATCCTACAAACATCATTTCCCCCTGTACATCATTTCCCAATAAGCTTGAGAAACAATCTGAGACACATGGGAGTAATTCCACCCCACTCCTCACCTCCTGTGGAGATCCCTACTGCACTATTCCTGCTACAGAATTTGACCTGCTCCCACTGCAGGGTGAAGACATGGAAGGATCAGTGCTGCTAAGCTCCTGACAAAGAGGGTACTCAAAACTCTGTTACATATAGATAAGGTAAATTAAGATGTTGTACTTTCCTTTGAAGATTTAGGGTTAATCTGGAAGATGTATTAACCCCTAGTTCCACTCTGCCTCATTTAAGGTACCTTTTTCATTTTTTGTCTCAGTAGAAAATTACTCACAAACCTTCATATTTTAATTGGAAATTTGGGGCACCCCAGTTTTCTAGGCCTCTGCACACATGTCACAAAGTACTTATTCTGGAAGAGCCTTGACAGGTTAATCTGTGACAATACGACTGTTAAGACACCAAGGGTTCAGCATGTTCATAGGCGGAAATGGTTTGGGATCAGGTTATGGCTGACTTTGCTCCCATGTTCAAAGGGAAACAATACACTGAAGTCTTCTCTCTTCAGAAACTAAGGTCCCTGGTAGGCAGAAGTTTGCAAGTACATTGCAAATCTTGTGCAACCATCAGAGTTTCAGAAGAAACCAACAAGAAATGAAAGGAGGGCAGGATAATGCCTCTCAAGTCAACCAGAATTCTTCTGAGAACAGCGTTAAATAGCCTCTCCCATTCCTTCTCTTCACATGAACGTTCCTTGTAAGAAAGGAGATAGTGCACGACCAACTGTAAAGCAACCATCAGTAAGTGGAAATATGTAACTAAAATGTGCTAGTTTTCCTTTGATACTTCTACAGAACTAAATGACAGAAAATACAGGAACACTGGCAATAAGCACACTTCAGTTATGTGCTCGCTTTTCACTAAATCATTTACTTTGGTCACACATGTTTATCCTTACTCAGGCAAAGATTTCATCGACTTCAGTGGAAATTCTGACTGTACAAGGAATGCAGAATTTTTTTCCTCCTGTAAACAGAGGTTCTCTGGAATTGAAGTCTGCACATCATAAACCTCTGAAACAATTCAGACCTTTCATTCTAATTCACTGTGAACAGAGCTTCAGTATATCTCAGCTAACAATAAACATAGGCTCTCCTCCCAGTCCTATTGAAGTCTATGGCAAGACTCCCAGTGACTTCAATGGGAGCTGAAGCAGACTCTGGGGCTTTCAAAGTCCAGACATGTGACAGGATAGCATTCTGCCTACTCTAACTACAGGGTGAATCTTTGGTTTTGGGAAACAGAGAGGAGAAAAACAGCACATTTTCTGCCTGGTTGACGGAAAAAGTGTAGAGCAGCACAAACAGACATTTATAATGAAAAGTGCTACATGGGCAGCATGAATCTTGTAAGAATCAAAATCAATTTTATATACTCATCCTATAATAAAACTCAGTCAATATAATGCTTTCCCACAGGTTCCAAACCACTAAATGACAGTTAAGTAGTATCATTTATCCCAATCAATTACATATGAAAGCTAAATAAATCAAAATAAGTCACATCTAACCTATTATAAAATAAAGAATGTTAATTATTGCAGAGTTAAGACTAGAATTAAATAGAAAATGATGTGGTTTGTGAGATAACAAAGGCAGGAAAACACAGGATCAGATCTTTGTATGCCATGATTACATCACATTTGATAACACTGTCCAAGATGCTGTTGTTTATTCTTTAGATAAATGTCCTAATCAATAGATACATGAAGACAAAACAAGAGTAATTGGGAGAAGTATATTTGTCTCTGTATTGGTACATATCTATAGAAAGCAAATAGATTCTCATCAGTAAAAAATACTTTGTATCTAGTTTGCAGTTTTTCTTTTGATTTATATGTTTTAGAAACATCATGTTGGGGATATGGCAAATATTCAAGCATTTGCTTAGCTAAAAGATAAAGAGTTATAAAGTCAGCTGAGATATAACAAAACAAACAAGGTCTAGTGTAGACTCACAATCACAATCAAAATTGTGAGTCGCCTTTCTTTAAGACTAGAAAGAAGTCATGTGCCCACCACTGCACAAAGATTTATGAAGTCTCTTTAATGCTGGTTGATTTTTTGTCACTGACAGCAGTATTCAGCAAATTCTAAAACCTGACACCTTTCTACTATTATTCTATTCAAAATTTTTGCAATAGAAAAAGGGTCATAAGTGAGGTTTTCAGACCCGAATCAGCATCAAGCTTTCATTGTGCTAGGATCTGTACGGATACAGAGGCTTACTGAGGACTGGCAGTAAAGAAACAATCAAATACTTTCAATTCTTGAGGCATTTTTCAACAATGTATTTTCTCTAGCAGCAATGCCAGTCTAGTTAACTCCCATCTCCAACATTTGCTGCAACTGTTTGCCGATTCTGCTGTCATCCAGATCAGTAAAATTATCTAGGTTTACAAAAGAGAAAACACCCCCAACTAAATCTTCTTCTTCCCTCATCTTACTTAAGGAAAACTGAGGATTTAAAAAATAATCACAATCATTTCAGTGGTCTGGTTTATAGCCTGACTCCCTGTACAGTTCCCTCAGCACAGCTGAGGAGGGACCACGCTGCGATGCAGGCCTGTGCAGCTAGAGTAAGGAAGGACAGAGAGGATTTTTCATACCAGCTTCGCCACTATCAAAACTATGGAAACAAACTACACCCTAAGTCATCTTTTTTACCCTGACAAACTATGTACTAAGCAGAAATAAGCATCCAAAGAAAAGCTCAGCTCCACTTAAGTCAGGGAGTTTCCTCATCCCTTCAGTAAGGATTTCACCTTTTGTATCTAACAGGATTTGTGTTTTTCACTGCAGGCAGCCGAGGGTGATGGTATGCCTATTTTCTATCAGCCATGTGTGCAGGGCTTTCCCTGCCCCTAAGGAAAACTCTTTCTGAAGATCAGATCCAAACATTCATTTGCTGTTCAATATTTCTGGAATGCTCTCCTGTGTCCTTGGGCTCCTTAACTATTTGCAACTCACAGTATCCTATCTGCAAAGAGGGTGTTAAAATATGTGTCTCACATGGTATCTGTAACAATTAATATTTATGCAGATCTTTGAGAGCCTAGAATGAAAGTTACTACAGTATAAATGTGCTGTTTTGTTCTCGGTGTTCAGAAAAGCCTTTACAAAGCTGGTACTTTGCATTAGGGATCTTTTTGATGAACAAGCAATGATACTAATGAATGGAACTCCTGGTGTCACATCAGCAGAGACCCTCTATTCACCTCATCTCCTTATTTATTTTTTGGCATTATCTTTTTCCTTCTTATCTTTCCAAGGCCCAAGCCAATAAAATTTACATTTTCTTTGCATTCTGTCCTTAAGAAGAAAAGGAGGGAAGGAGTGGGAGGGGGAAGTAGCAGAGATAAAAGGGACAAACAGCTCTAGATACCAAGCAGTGTAACCATTTCCTTAGTCTGTGCTTTTGAATATTTTATAATTTATAAACTGAAAACACATTATGCTTTGATTTTCAAACAGCAGCTGATGTCACATGCCTGTTCTAAACCTTCTGGGGGATAAGGAATCTGACTTGGATGAAAAATATTCACTCATTGTTTTCAAATGATCCTGGTGGCGTTCCAGATTTCTATGGCAGGTGGTGGGGAAGGGGAATTTGCGAGGTGGCGGAGGGAAGGAATGAAAGCCATTTGAAAGGGGGCTTCATAATTGTTTTCAATCATGTGAAAATGGGTCCAGATTCTCCCAGTAATACCACTAGAATATTACTACAAAGTTTATTTTTAAAAGACTGTATAGTTTTAATGGTGATATTAAGCATGATAGCTGCTGCCAGGTACGCAAAATTGTAAGACAGAAAGGTTTTCTGCATTTCTTCAAAATTGCCATTTTGTGAAGTCCTGTTGTGCTTAAGAGTCACATCTTTAATTTATTTGCGACAAGAGAGTGTGATGTGACTTGCCATGATGCTCAGTAATGCTCAAGGTATGCTTTGTACTACAGTCCATAATTTACTGTATTTGGTGAAAAAAGACTGCAAAGGAAACAATACAACACTGAAGGGAAATCACTGTACCACATCCATCCAAATGAGAAATTCAGCCAGATATTAAGAGGCCTGGCGCTCACTAGGATGATAAGCCCTCTATCTGCGAGCACACCAGAACAGAAGCGCTGAACATAGCTTTCCCTGTAAGATGTGAAATAGTTACGTCCCAACTTCCAGCCAGAGCAGCCGCGTAAGAGACAGGCAGTACAGGGATACTGTACAACTTCAGCCCTTGAATTCTACAGCGATAAGGCAGGCTCCCAGGATTAACAGCCCTGTCAAGGGTAACTCTCTGAAGTGCTTATTTGTTTAGAAGAACCACCTCATTCATCATTAAGGAGTGATAGAAATGGAAGCCCTCTGACACAATATCTGAAGCCTACCTGGATGTATGCTTTCTGGGTATCATAGAAAGCAGGAGATAAAACCTTGCTATCTGGTTTTGAAAACAGTATTGAAATGAAATACATTACTTGTGTTTAAAATCCCTCATTTCTAAGATGTTTATTTTATTGCTTTTCACAGAAATATTGCAAGCCCATTTGAAAGCGAGAACTTCACATGGTGAGCAGAAGTACCTACAGGAACATAATCTTAAATTCAGTATTACAATTTAATCTTAAATTAAAACCTTCTTTATATGAGATAGTTTTCATTTTTATTTCCTCTGGACTTTAAATAGATGTGCCTGATAATGAGTACTGACATTTTTCTGGTAAAATCACAATACTGATTTGTTTTAAGCTTCATTTACATAAAAAGTAAACTAAACCAAAAATTCATAACATGAAAAACTCCAAATATTCATTGAAAGATTTTATAAGGAGACAGTCCATGGATGATCCCATATTGCAAAATAAGAAGCCACATCCGTGTTTCTTCAGTGGTTTGGATAACTCAAATCTGGGTTTTTATTCATGGTCCATCTTTCCTCTATATCTTACTTAAAATTAAGGAAGAGAGCAAGAGTGAGAGGTGTCTAATAAACAACACATTTTAAGAGCTGTCAATGCCTGGTAAATACTCTTTTCTTACAGGCCAGCAGACTAAAACGAGGATGGTAAGAAGCCATGGAATATTTAAGAATATAAAATGCTACAAGTGCTAGGAAGCAATCACTTGCTCTGTTGGTGGTCTTGTAGATACTAGACCTAATTAGATGTTAGGAATTAAAGATATCTTGTTCTGTCATTTTGACAACGTGTGTAGTGAAGCAAACTAGGGAAGCTCTTGTTTTACCAATACAAAAACTGACTCCACTGAAAAATTAACCTAACTTTTCAATTCGAAAAAACTGTCATTTACTATAAGGCCAAGCACAAGATTTTGACAGAGCCATGGTAATTTTGTTTTATTATTAGCTCCACATTTCACAGACTGTTACTCTATGTTAAAGGCACGGGAGGAAAAAAAACCCAACACTTTCATTCAGTGCTTCCTGAATTTTCTCCCTGTTTTTTTCTGCTAAACAACATGTATAGGGAAAATCATTTTAAATGACCATGGCAGGCATGAGCAGACTCCCAAACCATACAGAGGCAGTCTGGCAGTGGAGAATTCCACATATTTCAAAAAGAAAAAAGAACTATGCAGACTCACTGTCTTCAAAACAGTAATGGTGTGACTAGAAACCCTAAATCCTGTCAATAAATTGGCATTACAGTTTATGCTGGCACTGTTTTTAAAATCAGTAAGTGATATATGCTGTGCATAACATGGTATCTGTTACTGTGCATATGAAATCATCTGATTTTTTTTTTTTTTAAAAACATCTGATTACCCCTGGCTGTTCCGTAACCACTCCCTTAGAAAGTGCTAATTAAGATACTGAAGAGTCTCATCTAATATTTATACTTCTGGTGTTGCACTAGATCATTTTGCAGTGCATGAACAGCGTCATGAAGAAGGAATTAGAAGCAGTACAGCTTTGAGCCTCAGATAATCCTTCACTGATTAGTGAGATTCGCATCACCACCTATTCTGAATGCACTCCTCTCAGGATGTTGATAAAGCCCTTCAGTATCACAATATGGACTTCCAAGCACAGCTATGGCTTTTCTACCCAATCATAGCGAAACCCTCAGTTCACCTGGTTAAGCTAGCTAATCCTAAATCGGCTTTTAGATTGTCACTTAACAACTCTGAGGCACTCCAGAAGGATCCCGCACAAATCCTGTGGTAAATGAGGCCTAGGCTGAGTGAAAATGAACAAACAAAAAGCTTTAAAAATGGACAGCAAATTCTTTATCTAAGACATATTTTTATTTCTATAGCGTGAGAATTAAGATGTCAGGAATTGGACAGTTCTGTTAAACTGGCCTTCAAACGACGCTGTATGCCTGCTTAGATTTCAAATGATGATATACGACTCTACATTAAACTATAAACTAATGCAAATGATGGATTTTGTAAAAGGGTTTGGTGCTTTGTCTTTTTTGAATGTGTGGATGACTAATACAAAATTTCAATTTTTAATAAAGATTTTTAAAAGTTTCAGTAGTTCATGTGTACTCATTGGCTTTAAAAATGTCTGGATAATCTGAATTTATTGATCAGCTCCCCATCCAGTAAGGCACCTGCTTCTAATGAACTTTTTAGCAAAAATTACAGTAAATTACAGTCTTCTGTTAATGTCTGTGCTTTGTAGGAAATGGTATGCTCTCATCTATCCCCTAGGACTACACACGGTAAAAGGTACTGAAAGCCCTTCTAGCTTTTTGGAAGGGAAAACTCTGGGTTTAAGGAAAAAAAAAAAAAAAAAGTCGTCCATTTTTAGCAGTGACCAGCTGTAGGCTGGCAGTAGTTTGGCTGTGGCTGCTGAGTGACAAGCAGAATGCAAAGTAACTTTTGCACTCCCGAATAGAAACAGACCATAGGTGCTGCCCAAGTGGGTTCCCACTTAGGCGTTTTAGATTTCATAGACTGTAATGTAAAATTATTTCACTGAATACGCAGAGATTTGAAATTGCATAGAGAATTTTGTATTAAGGTAATAATATAGGAAATAAGTTCAGAATTTATCTTTTAGGTGTTAGTTGGAAAATAAACTTCAGATTGTAATACAGAATTATTCAGCTTTTTAAAAAAATCATCCTTTTGTAATGAAATGAGAAAGGAAGATTTCCAACACTACCTGACAAGTGGAGGCATTCACAGGAAAAGCTACGAGTGGCAGAGAATAAAAGTCTTGCCATCTGAAGCAGATCACTCAAGTACCAACGCTCGCTGATGCCAGATTAAATAGAAAAAACATACAGAGATCTAAGTTTATTATCTTTCATACTGAATTGTTTAGAAATAATAAATAGAATACACAAACCCTATACCACAGTAGTTTATTTTGTCTTGGGGGAAGTTTTAACAGTTTCTGGGATTAAACGGCTTTCCCATTCTGTGAAGGGTCTGATGTAAACTCTTGTACTGAGGCTTAAAGTCTTAAGGCTGTTAGAAGTTTCCATCAGTCAGTCTGTATGTCAATGGATAAAAAGTTGGTTGCTGATCTGACCTGTTCATCGCTCTCTGGAAAGATGCCATCAAACTACAGACACATTTGGCAGTGTTGGGGGGGGGGGAATGGGAGAATAGGGTTATTCAGTGAGATAAGTGAGTTCATCTACGCATTAATGCTAAGTCACTTAGCCCAAGCCTTAAAAAATACCAAACCAATTTTTCACATGTATATGCTCATTTTGTAATCGAAACTTCCTTTTTCTAAAATCCAAAGAATTGCATATATTTGCCTGTCTAACAGAGGGGAAAAATTAGGCTGCTTTAAATATACTTTTTATTTCTGAGTCAGGTTAAAACAACCTTTGTTTAACATGCTAGCTCCATGATTTTGCTAAGCAATTTATGCTTGCAGAGTAATACATTAGTTCACTGCAGAACTGACTGGCAAAACGTCTAAGAAACCTGCAGTAGATAAAAGCTACTGTTAAGTTAAAATTATCTAATATCCATCCACCTGGATCAAAATAATAGTTACAGTACTTTTAAATTTATTCTGAAATAATTTTTTTAAATCAATCTCCTAGAATTTCTGAAAGCTGCAAAAAACCCACACCCCAATCCAGGACATTATTATTTTTTCTCTGTAACATTTGTATGAATTTACTTCCACTGAAGTTTACACATAATTAGGGACAATGTAATATTATCTCTAATGCAGAAGTTTACACATAATTAGGGACAATGTAGTATTATCTCTAATGCAGTAACAATATTTTAGGTTGATACTGATTTTTTAACTGCTTAAATTCATCATCTTTGCTGCTTTTAGCTACTTCTTTAGAAGCAATATTGTCTGATTTTGTGGATGTCATATTGAAATCTGTCTTTAATGAGATTCAGCATTTTCTGCCACCTGACAAACTAAGTTGCACTTTAGTTTCTCTCTCTTTAGAATCAGAAGCATCTATCTCTTAATTTCTATTTGCAAATACTAGACAGCAGTCCAGGACCAAATCCTGAAACACCTATGTAGGCAACCTGTCCTTTTTCCAGCAATGGGAGTCTTGCCTCAAGGAGTGAGTGAGTGAGGAATGGCTTGGCAGTTTGTCTGCATCTTGCCAAAGTTAGGTTTCCTGCCTCTAGTGATCCCCTTAATTCAGGCTTCATCGGTGAGTAACTGTAGCCAGCATTTACCTGCAAATAGAAAGGAAATCTTTTCTTTTTATTCTGAAGCATGAGAAACAGCGGTCATTATGGGCCAGACCCTGAGATTAAGCTTTACTGCCCAGAGATTAAGTGAAGATATGTGCAGGTAGCTTAATGATCCACAGGTCACAGGCTGTTCTTTGCATACCAGTCCTGCTCTGCAACTTCACAGGAACCTGAAAGCACTTCCAATTTACTTTTTTTAAAATATGGTGGCAGTATCTGGGAAGAATAAAACAGAAATAATGGTATATGTTCTGAAAGAGACTTCTCCCATCCCCAGCACTTTAGCTTGATAAGAGGAAAAAATGTAGCAGGGTTCTAGAGCTACTTTGACTGTGGCAATATACCTTCTCTGGAGATGTTACTGTATTAATAGGCCTAACAAAGGTTTAATGGACGGGACTTAGCTCACCTAACTTAAGATGTCCACACGGGAGACAGTCTCAGTAGACTACCTACTTACTCTCAACAGTCCGTAAACAGGTACAGGCAATCTTCATGTGTTACTCATCTGCTGTATTTCAGACAGGTATTTCAGATTGAGTGGATGTGCATTCATTACTTTCCACTGAGCATACAGAGAGCCAGAAGCTCAGATGCTGATATCTGTATTTGACCATAAATCGTACTGTGTGTATGCAATATTACCTCTTCTAGACTACAATGGACAACAGGTCCAAACAGAAATTTGTTCATTGTTCAGCTCCTCAAAAGCACTCTTCCATGCTGTATGGGAAGCTATTCCAGACTGCCTGCTTTGTAGATTATGGAAATCACAGCTCATTCACATCCAGGTAAGCTTTTACTATGAGTGAGAGACACTGCCTAATTCCTATGTTTTTGAAATGGCACTTAGACATCAGCCATACTTATCTACTCGCATATGGCAGGCATGTCACATGACAGAAGTTGATGATGAAGGTGCTCAGGTCAGGGGTGCGTCTTGCCGCACCCTGTTTGTAGTTGACCAAAACAAGCTAATAAAAGTTAACTAGGTTAATTTTTATAGCTCTTTCTATTAGCCGAATGCAGAGTTTATCATTCAGGAGAAAGGTAAAATCACGATAGATGGAAACCAAACATCAAGCATGGACAGCACAAACAGAAGCCAAGCACAGGTCACTGGACAA
Organism: Apteryx mantelli; assembly: GCF_036417845.1. Lineage (NCBI taxonomy): Eukaryota > Metazoa > Chordata > Aves > Apterygiformes > Apterygidae > Apteryx > Apteryx mantelli. Next base: position 21,499,999 of record NC_089982.1, on the reverse strand, counting down.
TCAAATCAGGCAACAACAATGGTTTAGGAATGAGTGGGGGGCATAGTTCAAGATACAGGACAAACCGATTTGTTTGCAGAAAGTAGAATATTCTTTTGAATTTTACTGATTAATCTTTTTTTCAGAAGAGTTGAGGATCCTTTTGAAACCTGTCAACAATTCATTCCTCTTGCCACATTTTCTAGAGAGGGGTGGAGAACTCCTATCACAAATCTTTGTGGTAGGTCAGTCTGCGATAATCAGCATCTGATGGGGTGGAATAACCTTGTTACACAATGGTGTAGATTATACATCCCCAAAGAGTCTAGCACAGACAGAAGGGGTCAATATAATAAAAAGAACAAAACAGCCCAAAAACTAGATCAAAACCACATGTATCTGAAAAGGGTTATTAAACAAGACATGCTTATGTCTAATAAGACAGGTGTTCTTGGCCCTGATTTCTTGGACGATTTCCCTAAATGTCAGTATTGAACTTAGCACTTTGGAATACTGTTTGGAATTTATATTCTAATTATATTGCCATCTTTTAGGCAAAATAAAATCAGTGTCCCAGCTAGTTAGAATTTTGTACTGCTTGTTCCAAAATTAAGCATTTTTATCTCTGGTTTTCAACAGATTCCAGATCCTGTCCACTGCCAAAATTCAGTTCTCACTGCAGTTTCACTTATATCTTCAAACCTACATTATTGTCCAATTATGATGTGTAGGAAAAAATAGATATAAACTACCATTGCTCTTGTGGCACCACATCACTGTTTACTAACTCTGAGTTTGTAGACTGTGTTGTGCTTTGTAATACATTCACGAAGAGAAGCACTTTAGCACACAAGATGGCCACTTAACATATACTTCTGTAAAATGGCCCTTTATGAATCACTGTTAAAGTGACCTTCTGATTTCTTTCACCTGTTTTTAAATGTTTCATATTTATGAACAGATCTAATTTGTGTAACCTGGCTACTATGTTTTCTTCAATAGAAAGAAAGTAAGACTATTGCCATTATAATACATTAGTGAATGAAAAATAAAATTCCATCAGGATTGGAACCCAGGACTGCTAATGTAAGAGGCAACCATGTTTACTAAGTATAAACAGATACTTTTAGGAATGTATTTTAACTTTTTAAATTATATTTATGCAACATAAATATAAGATGAGTCCTTTTTCTCAACAATAAGCAGTACCTCAAACAGCAAAAAGTAAAACAAAAGGTAATATGTTCCCTGGAAGAATTCTCTGTCACTACCTGACCTTAAACAATTTCTACCTCCCTAAATGCACAAGAGAATGGAAGAGAAGGGAAGAGCTTGACATTAGATGTGGTAAGCTGTTCTGCAGCAGGCATACGGGAGAAGACTCACTAATGCTGATGCCAGATATATCAGACACATTTGACAGTTGCATGTTATCTAATGTATGTGTGCATTTGTGCATGCCTATATCTGTATATAGGGACTACCATATGCCCCATTTATTTCTAGCAAAAGGTCACTTAAAAGTCAGTGAAGATACGCCCAGAGAGTCTAGCAGGAAGTTATATTTTTTTATACCATCCTATGGATTTCTAAAATAGAATGTACGATTCTTTTAATTCTAAGCTCTTAATTTATGCAAAATTTAAATTAAATCAAATTTAGTCTTGAGTCTGTGCTGAATCCAGGGGCCATCTCCACTCTCTCAACAGTACAGAGATGTCAGAAATAAGACTTTTCAACTTGGCAGTTTTCAGTACAAACCGGATTCCAGATGAGACTGGCTTGTCTGGAAAGCTGTTGCAAAATAAGTCTGAAAACACAGTAAGACAAAAGCCCACTGGATAATGAAGCTGTAGTTCATTAAATCTGTGACAATTTTTCCACTGACTCCTTGTGATACCAAGTTTTTGCCTTGTAACTGATGAATCTCAGGCATTAAAAATCTGTGCAACTTTGCTGTCTTTGTATTTGCATTAAGGAGAAATGTATTTGTAATGTATATTATGCATTTTTTAGCTACATAGACTTCTCAGCAAAATAGAGACACGCACACATATGCTAATAACAGACTGCATTATTAGTTATTATATTTGCAATATTATATTAGTTACTATATTTACAATATAAGCATCAGTGTTATTAGGCTGAATTCCAGCCTCCCTTGAGCAATTCTATTGTGTGCGACTAGGACTGGCTCAGGGACCCATATCTATTTCTGTATCTGGGCCCTTTCCTCCATCCACCATGCCCTTCACCCTGGTCCCTAATAAGGCTGCTACCAGTGGAAAACGAAGGTTTTTTTTCACCCTAAAGTAATATACCTAAGGCTGACCAGTCCAATAATATGCTTAGAGCCAAGAATTAAAAAAAAACAACATGCCTTAAGATAAGAATTTAATCCTAGAAGGACCCAAACATGGTGGCCAAATTTTCAAATTAAATAAGAACCTGTAAAATCCCAGTTAAAGCCTTGGTTAGGGAATCTATCTACAGGTGCTGGATTTATTGTTGTTGTTTTTAAGAACTCAACACAAATTATAATTCTAAATCTTATTACTTTAATAGTTGCAACACGAGGTTGCATTAGGATGTATAACAATCATTCTTTTCCAATCTCATGACTAATTTCAGTGATCCTGGGAAGAGGTAAAATGTCCAGACACTTAGAACCAAACATGAAGATGAAGAAAGAACCTAACTGAATTTTCGCAATCTCATAAACAGTTTGAAGTTTGACTTGCTTTAAACCCACTCTTAATCTATCTTAACTAAGTTTGTTCCTCTCTTGTTTTTTCTAGAATACCACTCTCCCTAGTCATAATAAACCACTGATCATACCGAACAGAAGAACTGAGAGAAGAAGATCTGGCAACACAAATAAATAAACCTGAAGAAGAGCAAAAAATATCCCATAGCAGGAATGCAGGATTCTATTTGCATCATTGGCATTCTGGAAGGCTAAAGTGCTTTACAGACAGTACTATATGCTAGAAAAAAGCAGAGTGTCATCAGCAATTTTATGAAAGCAGGGAATTCTCCTTTGGAAAGTTTTTATGTGTTTGTGAAAACTCAGAAGCTTTCCCATCATTTTAGGCATCTGTAATTTTTTTTTTTTTGGTAACATATGGAACTGTCACTTCAAAACATCCCTTTGCATCACTATAAAACCTATATTTAATTTCTCTAATCCTCTATGGCAGCCAGAGATAAAACATATTAAAAAACATATTGTACTTGTTGTGTAGTTAAAGAGATAGCTTGACCTTCCTGCATCACAATTTCAAACTTGAGGCTTCCTCATCAATGAAATAAAAATGGCTGGCAAACAGTCCTTTTGTGCTGCGACAGTTACTGTCTGACGCTTAAAGCCCAACTAACAGTTTATCTAGAAGAACAAAGCAAAAGTAAGTTTAATCTGTCTAGGCTTTTGGATACAAGTATCAGCGTCAAAAGCCCAGGAGAGGTGTGCAGAGAGAAAGAATCTCTTCTGTGACTCCAAAGAATTTTATGGTGCATGGTAGAGCTAAGCCTTCCTCCAATTCCATTGTGTTTTACATAGACTATATTCAAGCAATTTACAATATAATCACACCGCAAGAAAGGGTTGGATACAAAATATGAGGAATGAAAACATTTCCAGGTGGAAAATAGCACTGATACCAACATACATTAGAACTTCTAGGAAAATGTTCCACTTATCAACTAACATTTAAAAACAGTATTGCTTTGTAAAATGATGTATTATGAGTTCATTACATCTCATTATATTGCTACATTTTTAGTTTGTATGGAAATTAAAGAGAAATATCTCTCCCACAGTCTCACCAATTCCTGAGCCACAGGACACCCGCTAGCATTATATATGTTATAAATAAATATATAAAATATAGGAACAATTATTACTACTTCTTCAAAGGTCCTCCAGCCCCTTCACAGTTTCCAGATGAAAATGCACGCTCTTCCACTTTGTAGCACACTTTCCAGCAAATACACATATACTTGGAACAAATTATGGTTCTCCCATACCCTGACCTTTTGCACTTGTAGGACAGCACTTATGGAGAGGAATCTAAGCTCTCCTAAACTCTCAGACTGCAACTGTTATTTGGGTACTTCAGAGGACAGGCAAAGAATTTGCCTTATTTTCTTTCGCACATGCTGTCTACCTATATCATTACTAGGACAAAATGTAGTTCACCATTAACAACTTACCTTGTTACAGAAAACACATCATTTAAAAATATATCCTAAAGAGAACTTGCTAACTCCTTACACTGTTTTACACACTGACATTGGAATATATTTGCTTATATTAGATCAAAAGTACATTTGTGATGTGTTAAGTCCCCCTTATTTTTACTGTGTTTATTCATTTGAACATTTCAGACCGGAACTCTGAAATCACTCACATGGTTAACTGTCCAAAATAATTTCAGAGAAGTAAATGGGCATAACAAAGCTAAGCACATACAGAATTATTTTCAGGCTCCTTTTAACTCACTAGTTCCTAATGAGTCATCTTCATTATGCTCAGAGAAATGCTACTGCAAGCAGAGTTTTGAAAGTACCTACAAGAATACATTTTTGCCATTCAGGCATAGTATGCATAGCTCAGTCTTTGAACACCCTGGGATGTTTATATAGTTGTACACATAATATATGGAGACAAGGTAAATCCCCACTTTTCTTTCTGGTCTTTCAGGTATTTTCAGTGGTTTCTTTGTGCTTGCCATTCTATTTGAATTTTGCAATCCTAATTCCCCAAAACAGCTGAAGAGTAAAGAGAGAGGCTTTGTGACATGAAGAAGAGAGGCAAACGAACAATAGACAGCAAACAATGCAAACTTCGTTTGCACTTCTTCCTTTAAACAAAATACATTTAGAATAAAAGCTTTTCTTAGAGAAACAGAAGGAAGAAAAAAGGAAAAATTCTGCAATCATGAAATAATTTTGACAGGCTAAGGGAGAGCCATTCAGTATCCTTGATACATACTCAAAACCCTTTGCGAAGATTTTCTCACTGTTTCATGCTCCAACTCGGTGGGAATTACCTGACTGTTCATAGTCATCAGCTGGCCGAGGGGCACGCCAATGACTCTCACCTCTGACACTGCACTCCATTCTTGTGGACTCTTCCCGCAGCTTCTCCTGGGGATCCCTGGAAGTAAAAGTCCTACCACTGAAGAAATTGTGCACCTTCTTTCTGTTTTTCTCTAGATGGCAGTATTTGCCTTAACGACTTTCCTCTACACCTACTGTGAACATTTCTCATATGGGAGCAAGAATGAGAGCCCAAGAAAAATACTTGGGAGGAACTGGAAATCCTTGCCATGTGCTTTGGTTTGATTTTTGCACTTTTCACCGTTTCTTTGGCTGGATTTTGTTAGTGTGCATGCCTAACTCCTCACACTGATAACTAAAGTTGTTGTTCTAGCACAAGTAATTACAAGCTAAATATCCAAGTGCAGTTGCATGTATGAAAACAAAATATAGTGGGGATTTAATTAATGGAATAATACATGCACAGACTAAACAAAATATATTAAATTGACATGGACTAAAATGAAAGAGCTGAAAAATTTCCCCAAATTCAAATCACATTTGAAACAATTTTTAAAGCCTGAAAACAGTTTGGTTAGCCTTGCTTTCAATTTCTGAACTCTGTATATTTTGTATAATTTAATATAGTGAAAGATGCTGCTCTTGCAGATTCCCGGATTTTATCCAGACCCTCGAAGAACCAGATTTATAAAAGATTGATTTCCTGAGGCTGCCACACCAATTTCTAGGGATGAACACACCTTCACATTTCAAAATCACATTTTGATGATTGCCATTTGCTAAGACTTGATCTCCTAGTCCACACACATAGGGGAGGGTCTCAGTCCAGTTGCAGAGCCTCATTGGTTTACAGGGACTAAACAGAGATCTCCAACTGCAGGACAGAGGCCAAATTAAGAGACAGAAACTACATTGTGGGGTAGAATGTTATATTAGCTCTTATTTTATTCCCCTATCTCACATATTCCAGATCCTCTCTTATCATTAAAAACAACTATAAATTTTGATAGACTTTACTGCAGAGTTACTCATCCTTTTAGTAATTCGTACTAGACCTCTTATTTCTGCTAAGTAGTTACACTAAAAAACAGTACTTAATTTTTGCATTTGTAGGAGTGTGAGGATGTAATCCCTAGTCTGTATTAAATGAAAGAAATGGGAGTTATCTAAAATGGGAGAAGTCTAATTAAAGTATAATTCCTGCATTTTTTTCAAATATATGCTATTCATAAAAAGAGAAGAGCATATTATCAGGTGTTTGCAACATTCCATCTCGCTGGCTTTCAAGCGAATCCTGGCTGCATTGCACATCCCTCTAGTAAATTTGTCTATTTGTAGCCTTCCCTGAAAGGATTTACTGCAGTCATTATCAATCTGCATTTTTAGTGCATCGCTATGTGTACTTATAGTAGGAACCAACGGCTATGAGGTATGGTAATTTTTAGTAGCAATACATAACTCATTCCCTATTCGGTGCTTTCCATGCACACTTGCTGCAACATTTACAGATTTTTCTTCTGCTCTGACCTGTTTGTCAGGCAGACCTCCAGTGACAGCTCTGTCTATACTCCAAGCTTCATACAAGCTATAGATTTTTTTTGAGTCCCATCTTTGTTTTTCTCATGCTTCTCACCCCTCGCCAATTTGCATTTGTCTTTTAGTTTCCTATGTCTTCTTGACTATTAGTGTTTGACCTAGGCTGACACCCTGAGCCCATGGATCCTGTGTTGTCAGAGCCATGACAATCCCCTGGACAAGACGGCTCTAAGTTCTGCATGCCAGTCACAACTGGTACGCGTGTCTTAAAAGTGTGGCAATTTAAGGAGAGGTGATTGCATTTCACTACTTGTTATTAAACTGAAAAAAGGAACAGCATTAAAAAAATCCCCAAATACACAGTACAAATGGGCCAAGTGTTAACTCATCCAGCAAAAACTTTTAAAGTAAAAGCATAAATATTTGATGCTGTAGCAGTTTGATCCAGGTTTTTTCCTCCCTATTTTATCTGCTTATCTGTGTCTCATCTGATGAATGCCTAACCATTTGAGAATTTATTCTCTCCTCTCTCAGGAAACTTTTGTAATTATTTTTAAAAATAGTGGAGACTTGGAGCCAAATGCCTATTGATCATGTGGAAAGATATCTTCTTCTTCTGACTTCAAAGAACACAGTGCTGTCCAAGGAACTAAAACTGGCAGCCAAAATACCAAGAAAGAAATAGATAGGGGTAAGGATAGAGAAACTCTATCTCAGAGTGAGAAAAAGAAACAATGATCTCCAAACTCTTCACTGAAATTACAACAAAGGTACAAAGCTACCGCAAGGTGCCAGACTTACTGGAATAACTTTTGAAGATAATAAGAATTATTTGAATAAATCGGTGTAAATCTACTTGACAAAACCATCTATAAAGTTACAAAAGCAGCAGTTCTTTCCTAAGTTGATAGGAACAGAGAGGTCATGTTTAATTTAATAATCAAGTAATGCATGGTCATTAAAACAAATGGCATACTCCAGACACATTTTCAAAGAGGGCAAAAAAAGTCATCATATTGAAATCAGATGTCATGTGCATCACACATCATTTCTTCCTGTACTGTACTCCTGTTGTCCTGCTTTTTCCAGCTTTGGAAAGCTGTTTCTGTTTTTTCTCCCTCAGTTGATATGATCCAGTTAAATCCAAGCTTTGGAGACACTTGCATGAAACATCAGTGATTACTCGATTTCTCAGCATATAAATCTAACTGCAAAACTTACTATGTACCTCAGTTATGAGGTAACTTTTCCTATGCAACATTTTTGCCCCTGCTGCTATCTGTCCTGAGAACCCACATTAACATAATACTGTCAAAACTGATCTCCATATAACACATTAAGCAATTGTTTTCCCAGAACAACTTGATAAAGCAACAAAAGGATTAGACAGGGCATTTCAGCTTTTCAGTAAGCAGCTTCAATATAAGTTCAATTCCAAGAGGATTTCAGCTTCTAAAAATCAAGGCCACAAATGACTTCTGTAGGATATGATCTACTTAAGAGTGCAGCTCTCTTCATCTCGCCATTCTGCCGGCTCTCCGAAATCCCTGTCCGTTTCTCAGGACTCCGCCTGATACTTTTACACCAAACAGTGGCTCTATTCCCAGTGCCCCTTCTCCCTGCCTTGCCCGCCCCCCTGCAGTGCAGATGATCTGCTGGAGTGAACAGGAAGGTCTCTGTGCGTCTGAGCCCGGCGCCAGCAGACAAGGAGGGCCGGCAGCACTGGTGGTAAGAGGCAGGCAGCCCTCCTGACCTCAGCGCAGAGGCAGGTTCTGGGACTGGCTGAATTAATCAGGACAGTTCATACCATAAAGGAAGTCAGTCAGACTAAGTGCTGTGGCATCCCACGCCTGCCAAATTCTGTCTGTGCTACCCCCACTTCTCAAAGCACTGGGAGGCAGAGTTACGCCCTTGCCTTAACTATATTATATTGTTGCATTCTGTCTGGCCAGATAACTAAAAAATTGTCCTGATTTGCAGGTTTCAGCATGCTTCAACTTTTGCCTGGTAAGCATCCTTACTCTGAGCTGAGAATAATAGTGGATTCTCTCACGCTCATCTCCTAAGTTTATGCCACCAAAAAGACATCCCGTAAGTTGAAGGGAGGACAGAGGCTGCAGGGGTTCTGCCTGCATCCGTGGCACTGCCAGCCACGGGGGGGATCACAACTCAACCACAAGCACAAAACCCCACAGAACCTGGAGTCCTCTCTTCAGACATTTAATTGCTGAAACCGCATCCTGGCATTAGTAGGCATCCAGAGCAGACCTTCAACAGAAACTCTGATGAAGGCTTTATTAATTAGTGAAATTACTTACTGCATACATGGTTTGCATGCTTGTATCTTGCTTGCTTGCTTGCTTAGGAGAATATTGCAATGTGGCATTTTAAAGAGTTACTCATATTAATGAATGTAAATGTTGGTACACAACTTTGGTTGCCTAATTTCCGATTGGCGTTGGTCTCAGAGGAGGCTATATTTTATACTCACAGAAGAATGAACTGTACAAGTTACTAGATTTTAATGTCTGTGATTTGTGTGGTTCTATTAACTAGAAAATAACTGACACAAACATGAACTGTAAAGACGGGAAGAGAATTAGCCAAACTGACAGACAATGCAGTCTATATTACTAAGCTATAAATCTCCTAACCCACTTCACGTGCAAGAAACTCTTCTTCAGAGTCATTAGAATCAGTTAGCAGTATCTATATCTTGCTTTAATAAATTGGATTTTTTAATAACTATAAAGGGTGTTTTGCATGGTTTCATAATTTTGCTTGCCAGTCCTTCCAGTAACTCTAATTACCAGCAGTTATTGGAACATCGTGAGAACTTTTATTATATAAACATACACTTATTTATTTAGTACTGTCCTTATGCTGACAGACACTCAAAAGAGATGAGCTTTGTATGCAGCTGAATAACCTGCATATATGTATGAAGAAAAGTGTAAAGGAGAAAGTACAAACAAGGTACTTAGTTAATGTAAAAGCATTTCAGAATATCCCTCTGTCCCCTGTAATGTTTGATACTGCACTAAAGCTGAAGACACCCCTAACGAATGGAGTTTGCAAAGTAGCCACTTAATGTGCGATCTTAAAATCAGCATTTGTTTGTGCAAATTGGTACACAGGATTGCAGTTAACATATGGGGCTCCGCATCACAGGCAGACGCGAGTTTAACACTCTGTGATCTTTACCAGATGCTCTGAGCTGGCTCTGATCACGGACCTATGACAGTTTTGCCTATCTACTTTCAGATGTCACCAGCCTCCACTAGCAATTAAGGGATTGTCTTTCCTTGCAAATGTATGGCTTTTACATACTGTTTAGGTGGCTGATCTTGACAGATCAAGAACTGATCTCACACCATTGTATTTCCATTGGCTTAAATGGAACTCTTCATGGTGTGAATAGGCTGGCTTGGCTCTCAGCCTGGAAGATATTAAATGCATGTATTTTTTCATTTTGTCTAATTTTCTAGTTCAGGACTTTTCAATTACTTTAAGTGAAACTACAAAAAAATTATATCAAATATATAATTAAAAAAAAGAATAATATGAGAACAAATTTCCTGAGTCTTAACAGAGTACAAACATGAACCTGGGTTGTTCTTTCCCCTTTGATATGCATATTTCAAGTATTTAAACCACAGTCATGACCTGAAGTTAAGAATTCCAGCACCCTTTTACATATTCCTGAAGGCCAGAAGAAACTTTCTTATTTTTTTCCTAATTTTCACCTAATGAAATAGAAAAATTAAATGAATAGATGAAGTACTTCTCGACTGCTATATAAAAAATGTTCTTGCTTTTCAGCAGCCCTCTTCCTTGTCTCTAAAAAAATACTTACAATACAGGGTAGTTCATATGGCAAAAATTGGAACGTATGATTATGCAAAAGCATAAGCTTACTAATAACTGTAGTGATCAAGTGATACTGAAATTGCAGAAGCAGAATAAGAATTAAAACAGATAAACAGTAAAGTCATGCCCCGTAAGAATTAAGATAGATAAACAGTAAAATCTTGCCCTGTATCTTTCACAGAAACTTAATTATAGAGTACAAACATTAAGAATGCAGAAGAGTCCCTTTATAAGACTCTGAAGTTTTAAAACAAATCTTGGGATTGTCTAGTATCTGCCATAATAATTTCCATATTCTGAAGCTCTTGAGTTTTTTAAAACTGCATTTTGATGGCTTGATCCAAGAGTTATTCACAGTAAATTGAGAACTCTGAAGCTCTGCAAAACAATATAGCAGCATTTTTGCCAGTAAAAATATAAGAACAAAGTACAGACCCCACTTGGCTCAATTTGTCTTTTTTTTACCTCCTTTTCTCTTCTAATATGCTCCTTGCTCATCTTTGCCCTGGGACTTTATGCAGCAGACTGATCACTGAAGTCTGCATGCTTTTTATCCATTAATAGCCTATGCCAGAAATACTTCAGCTCTTCTTGGAGCTAAGAAATAAAGGATGCCAAAAAAATCACCTGGCTGACTGTGTGCTCCCAGTCCACTAGGTGGCTTATTAGTTTGTCCGAAGGAAAAATCTGCATGTCTGTCTGGCATGATGTTGACCTTGTGCATGGTGGCCTCTTGCCTCTGACAAAATAGGTTGCCTCCACCACATAGCATTCCTGTATGAGACCAGAGGTGTCATCCCACTTCTGAAAGAGTTCCCATATATAGTATGGCTTTGCATAGCAGTCAGAGGAACCAATAAAACAATAAAAGAATATACCAAAAAAGTACCCATGCATTATACAAAGGGTGGTGTTTACTGATGATGTTAAAGGAAAGGTCTAATACTCCCTACGGAAAGAGAACTCCAATCCCTTTACCCATAAACAGTAAGAAAAACAGTCCAGCACTGTCCATGTCTCTCCCAGTGGTTCCCCAAGTAACAGCAGAAGGATTGATGTGATCCTTGCTGCCTAACAAGAGCAAGTGATCCAGGAGGTCACTGCTGCAACTTGAGCCCTTTGCCCAGCTGCAGCTCTAGAGGTCACCCAGCAACTGTCCTGACAAATAATTGCTCTCCATGATCCACAGTGGCTCCTGTCAGTGGAGAAGGATGAGTTACTCTGGCACTGAAAATGTAGATGAGAACTTAATGGTAAATTTAACCTCCTTCTATGAGTTACAGTCTGTTCAACTAAGTTCCTATTTTAAGTTTCAGGATTTTCATTAAGATTTAAACTAATTTTATAGTTTCTCTGGCCATGCCCTTCTGGTGATCACATACCAAGTTGCCCAAGTAATAATTTCCTCTAGGGAAGCTCTGAAAGAGCACAAAGTGCCAATGGGCATCTGAAGAGCGTGGTGTGCTGGAGAAGGCCAGGACACCTTACGCTGACTTTAAACATCTAAGTTAGTGGTCTCTCAAAGTTGAGCAGTGTGGAAAAATTGAGTCTTCAAAGAGATAAACTGCTTGAGAAGTTGGTCTTTTCCTATGTAGAGCTGACGACAGTGGACTATTTTTCAGCCTTTCTGTTCAGATGAATGTACCTCTAGCTATAAAGTACTAAATAATTTAACAGAGAAGCTCTTGGAGCACTCTCTGGTTCCTTTGCCCTTTTCAGTGCTGGTCTTTCTTTGTGTTGTAAATTCTAAATCAGTCTTCTCTATAGGCATGGAAATGATTAAAAAATGCTTTAGCAGGAGTGTATTATGAAACATAAAAACTATTGCTGCATCCTTTGACTATTCTTCCTAGGCATAAAAGGGAAACCATCACGCCAAAGCGTGGACAATTTTTGGATAGTTTTGAAATGAAAAGGAGGGAACCATAAAAAAAGACAGGGTCACTTCATAAAAACATGATGTGGGATAAAAACCTGGCTTCTTATTTTCACATCCATGTCAAACAGGAATGTTTTTCTACGTTTTCAGTCTTACTATAGCTTTGGCAGGTAGTTAATGGGCATGAAGTTTGTGAAAGCTACACAAATTTTGTGGTATGCATTGCATTTTTGAGCAAAAGACAAGATGGAGTCTGAGCAAAAAAATTGGATTTATACTGGGAGAGGGATGAAATTAAGGTAAGAAAGGGTGGGCCAATGGATTACAATAGCTCAGGGAGTAAACAAGAAAATACTGTTTTTTCCACTATATTTACAAAGGCCAAGGCAGTTTGCTGCAAGTGACTGAATCCTTTCCAGGTAGGTAGTTTTCTTGCAACTTTTTAAAAGTCTTCTAACTTCTATTGCTATTTTTCTATTAGGACGTTGCCTTAAGGGAAAGGGGGCTTCACTGTGCTGGGTGTTGCACAAACAGAGAAAATACGCAAACCTTACCCGGTCAGTTTTACAAAGTAAAAACTTTTTGATTTAGGGCCAAATCCTGTTCCCACTTACACTTGTACAAGTCCATTACTTTGTAGAAGGAGCATATAATAGAATAGAACTATTCACTTTGTATTTACTGTTTGAGATAATAATTAACAAACACATTAAGCAACATTTTATATAGCATCACTAAAACTATGAGTATGAGCATGGCAGTAAAATGGACTGTCCACCAGTTAGTGATCACCTTTTGTGATTTTCCCATGTCACATCCTCATGGTGGAAAAGGCCAAAATCAAGGAAGGGATCCAGAAGAGGAGTTAACTCAGAATAACAGTTGGGGTGCAAAGCTGTACGATCAGGGTTTCTGGCTGGTCATTGCCCATGCTGGGAATTGCCCATAGATAGCTGTAGCTCTCGTATAGGCTATGTGCCTCATCTCATTTCCATATAGAGTCAGCCTGATTCTCTAATATAGATGTAGCCTCTGAAGTATATCCTAGCATTTTAGGAGTCTTTCAAATATTCTAAGGAGAAGAACTGAGGAGGGTGAATCTTTTCCATTACACTGAATTTCTGATGAATCAATGTGACCAAAATCTAAATTGCTTAAATCAGTGTCTTTAACTTATGGCTTCTTCATGGTTTCTCAGCAGCAGGTCAAATGGAGATTTGCATTTGTCTTAACATTGAATATACTGTAGAGCAAAACAGCAAACAATAGGTAATCTGTTACAGCTGGTTCCTGACAGGAGCTGACCATATACTGTGAAGCGTGGATGACTCTTACCCACATCAAAGTCAACAAGAACTCAGGGAGGCTGAGCAAGTCCACAAATCAGATTCAATTATTTTTCGAGGTAGTGTGGGTTTTTTTGATTCTTTAGTGTAAACAAAACAATAACAATTCTGTTATCTCTTGCCTCTTTTCCATAGTTCTACATCTGTTTCAGTGGGTAGGAAGAGAAACAGAGTAGGGCTAGCCCCATTTTAGCAATAAGACACTTCAGGCAAAGCATTTCTGGGGGGTTATTAAATGCCTTGGATATATCACTGCCCATGAAGTGCAATAATCCCTGAGAAATGTCTGGAGTGACTCACTGCTGTTTTGAAATGGGATACTGCATGTACAGTAGGAAAGTATGGGAAAAAGGAAGGGAGAGTAAGAGAACGAGGGAATTTGTCACATTCTGCCAAATTTCCATGAAAAACACACTGATCACATGCTATATCTCGCAATGGCTTTCAACTGTAATGCTGTCAAGTAATCCTCCACTATTTCGTAGAGCCAGAGATGAGACTGATTTAGAACATTTTAGGTACATCCACTATATCCTATTAAGTAGGAATATCTCTGCATTTCCTCTTTATTAGCATAAGCCCCTGGAAAGGGAACCTCTGCTTTATATATAATAAGTGAGCAAATGCTTGACTATCAGTCTGGAAAAACACTGCTTCTGGGAAATTGTCTCTGTGGGAATACCAACAGACAGGATGAGGTGGCTGGTAAATACAGATCGAGATGACTGGCATTAAACATCTTTTGTCCTATCCAGACACTGTTTGCTGTTCTGATAACAAAAAATACATTTCATGCTCTTTACAAGATCTTCTGCCAAACATGCAATTTATGTATATACTAGACTAGATATTTCATTTGAGATCAGTGCTGATTATTCGATCTAATGCTTGATTTCAATCACCAAAACAAATGGATTTCACATTCTAAGCTTTCAATTTTGTGTCCCAAAGTATCTGTGGGTACAAAAGTTGACAACTTGGCCTCACCTTGATTACCAAAGAGGACTTCTAATAAACAAGTGGGGATCTTTGGTTGCACACTACACTGTCATAGACAGGATGAAAGTAGATGACATTAAGAGAATAGTTACAAAGGGACACAGACAGACAGCAAGTGAAATAAAAGAGAATAATAAACCCATTCTTGTTGCTATCTTACAACATTTTAATCTGATAGTAGGCATGCCAAAATCATAAAACATTTCCACCAACACTAGATTAGCAATGAAAATATTTCATATTAAATTCCCAAGCTAGGTGTGGCTATAGTTGGCTTTATAGACATCTAAATCAAATCAAATATAGTTTCTTCCTACTTCAAAAATGTAGTCTCTGAATACTAGTTTTACAGTCTTTAATAACTCTAAGATCCAGTGCACATAAAACCAAACCTTTTTCACCTCTGAAATCAGTTTTAAAATTGCTGTAAATGGTAATTAGAGATGCATGCCCATTTCTTTATTCCTATGTATAATAGGAAGAAAGTTGTATTTCAGTTTTATCTTTGGAGGTGTATTCAGATATTTCAATGTAAACAAAACTATGGACAGCAACAGTTTGTGAATACATTGAAAATTACAGAGTAGTTAACAGATATACTCCTGGCATATATCTTACAAGAATAAACATAATGGATGACTGGGTTTCCTACTGTGCTTTTCTTTCCTTTTTTTGTTTTTTAAAATCTTTCTCATTTTTTAAGATATTCATTTTGTTACTGGAAAGTGCATTTTTTTTATTGCTGGAAACCAACATATAATCAGGGATATGTTTGTATTTAATATATATGTAATAGAAAATATAGAATTATGTTTCTGCATGTGTGTGTGCATTTACACACATCTATCTATCCATTTAATTTTCCCCCTCTAAACACAAACAGGTATATGAAGGTGAAGGATAATCTGGGTAAAATATAGCCCTGAGCATTAGATAATGTGTATCACAGAATCACAGAATGGTTGAGGTTGGAAGGGACCTCTGGAGATCATCTAGTCCAACCCCCCTGCTCAAGCAGGGTCACCTAGAGCACATTGCACAGGATTGCATCCAGGCGCGTTTTGAATATCTCCAGAGAAGGAGACTCCACCACCTCTCGGGGCAACCTGTTCCAGTGCTCTGTCTCCCTCACAGTGAAAAAGTTTTTCCTCATGTTCAGATGGAAGTGTCTGTGTTTCAGTTTGTGCCCATTGCCTCGCGTCCTGTCGCTCGGCACCACTGAAGAGTCTGGTCCCATCCTCTCGACACCCTCGCTTCAGATACTTGTACACGTTGATAAGATCTCCTCTCAGCCTTCTCTTCTCCAGGCTAAACAGGCCCAGCTCTCTCAGCCTTTCCTCATAAGAGAGATGCTCCAGTCCCCTCATCATCTTTGTGGCCCTTCGCTGCACTTGCTCCAGTAGTGCCACATCCCTCTTGTACTGGGGGGCCCAGAACTGGACGCAGTACTCCAGATGTGGCCTCACCAGGGCTGAGTAGAGGGGGAGAATCACCTCCCTCGACCTGCTGGCAACACTCTTCCTGATGCACCCCAGGAGACCATTGGCCTTCTTGGCCACAAGGGCACATTGCTGCCTCATGCTTAACTTGGTGTCCACCAGCACTCCCAGGTCCTTCTCGGCAGAGCTGCTTTCCAGCAGGTCAACCCCCAACCTGTACTGGTGCAGGGGGTTATTCCTCCCCAGGTGCAGGACCCTGCCCTTGCCTTTGTTGAATTTCATGAGGTTCCTCTCTGCCCACCTCTCCAGCCTGTCCAAGTCTCTTTGAATGGCAGCACAGCCCTCTGGCGCATCAGCCACTCCTCCCAGTTTTGTATCGTCAGCAAACTTGCTGAGGGTGCACTCTGTGCCTTCATCCAGGTCATTGATGAAGAAGTTGAACAAGACTGGAGCCAGGACTGACCCCTGGGGGACACCGCTAGCTACAGGCCTCCAACTAGACTCTGTGCCGCTGATCACAACCCTCTGAGCTCTGCCATTCAGCCAGTTCTCAATCCACCTCACTGTCCACTCATCTAACCCACACTTCCTGAGCTTGTCTATGAGGATGCTATGGGAGACAGTGTCAAAAGCCTTGCTGAAGTCTAGGTAGACAACATCCACTGCTCTCCCCTCATCTACCCAGCCAGTCATCCCATCATAGAAGGCTATCAGATTGGTTAGGCATGATTTCCCCTTGGTGAAGCCATGCTGACTACTCTTGATCACCTTCTTTTCCTCCACATGCTTGGAGATGGCTTCCAGGATGAGCTGCTCCATCACCTTTCCAGGGATGCAGGTGAGGCTGACTGGCCTGTAGTTCCCTGGGTCCTCCTTCTTGCCCTTTTTGAAGACTGGGGTGACATTGGCTTTCTTCCAGTCCTCAGGCACCTCTCCTGTCCTCCATGACCTTTCAAAGATGATGGAGAGTGGCTTAGCAATGACATCCGCCAGCTCCCTCAGCACTCATGGGTGCATCCCATCAGGGCCCATGGATTTGTGGGTGTCAAGTTTGCTTAAATGATCTCTAACCCACTCCTCCTCCACCAAGGGAAAGTCTTCCTCTCTCCAGACTTTCTCTCTTGCCTCCAGGATCCGGGGTTCCTGAGGGCTGGCCTGAGCAGTAAAGACTGAAGCAAAGAAGGCATTCAGTAACTCTGCCTTCTCTGCATCCTTCGTCACCAGGGCACCCACCCCATTCAGCAAAGGGCCCACATTTTCCCTAGTCTTCCTCTTGCTGCTGATGTATTTGAAGAAGCCCTTCTTGCTGTCCTTGACATCTCTAGCCAGATTTAATTCCAAATGGGCCTTAGCCTTCCTCGTCGCATCCCTGCATACTCTGACAACGTTCCTATATTCCTCCCAAGTGGCCTGTCCCCCTTTCCACTTTCTGTATACTTCCTTCTTCTGGTTGAGTTTTGCCAGGAGCTCCTTGCTCATCCATGCAGGTCTCCTGCCTCCTTTGCTTGACTTCCTACTGATAGGGATGCACCGCTCTCGAGCCTGGAGGAAGTGATGTTTGAATATTAACCAGCTCTCTTGAACACTCCTTCCTTCTAGGGCCCTAACCCATGGGATTCCTCCAAGTAGGTCCCTGAAGAGGCCAAAGTTTGCTCTCCTGAACTCCAGGGTTGCGATCCTACTTGGTGCCCTGCTGCCTCCTTGCAGGATCCTGAACTCCACCATCTCATGGTCACTGCAGCCAAGGCAGCCCCCGACCTTCACATCTTCCACCAGTCCTTCTTTGTTTGTTAGTACAAGGTCCAGCAGCACACCTCTCCTTGTTGGCTCCTCCACCACCTGTGTCAAGAAGTTGTCACCAATGCTCTGCAGGAACCTCCAGGACTGTTTGTGCCTAGCTGTGTTGTCTTTCCAGCAGATATCGGGGTGGTTGAAGTTGTATCACAGACACCATCTTATCTTACAGTTGGTGTTTGCTGACTGTATCTGTTGCCATTTTGAACTTTTCTTATAGCTACTATTTCTCTTTAAAGAGTTTATCTATAACGTGTTGAATTCCTTCATCTTCCTATTCAATTTAGAATGGTTTACCAGCATCCTGATTTTAAGTCTCATTTCTCCCCTTGCCTTTGACCTTCCTAATATGCATTATTCCTAGTATCATCAAATGTAATTGAGAGAGATGCCAAAAATAGCATTGGAAAAATTTTGACTTTAAGAAAAACATTCTCAGTCTCTATAGAAGAGATTCATGTAGGAAATCTTACTTGCAATCAACGCGCACATTCTAAAAATGTAACATTACTTGGAAAATAAATCATTTTCTCCAAAGAATTAAAAAAAAAAAAAGAAAAGAAAAAACCAGCCCTCTCCTCTCTCCCTCCACCCCAAAATCAAAGTCTGCCAGAAGGAGACTCTTCAGAGCATGGAATATATTGTCTCAGAGCCAGAGGGCTGTACGGACTTAATTTTTAGCATTCCTGATCACTTACAACTCTGATAGATTTCCAGTGGAACAGCACATGTTTAACACTTCTAAAAAGCTAATAAGTTCCTCCATAAATTATGCTAATTGCCTCTTTAAATTAAAAAAATTTTGGCTTAACATAAAATATAGCTTGTGAGTTGTCCATCACATATATATATTTTTAAGTTTTCAAATGGCACTATTTTCCATTCACTTGGACAACTCCTAGCTGATTGAAGTCAACAGCTCCTATTGACAGCCAAGTTATTATTATATTAAGTGACAAGATCTGTTTGGGGAGGGGAGGCAAAGAGTGTCTTAGGGAAAATAAATATATATATTATATTATGCCATATCAGTATGTTTTACATATAATATTAAGACATCATTGACACAAAACTACTTGAGGCCCTTAAAAAAAAAAGCCTGCCTATTTTCAAATGCATGGTTTCCCAAGCATTTCTATTCAAGGAAGATTTTGACAGTTCGACTTGCACTGATGATTGGCATACATGTTTACATTTGCGTTCCCAGAAGAAGTGAAGCTCTGCCTTTTCAACCAGCAAAAGACACTTTGTTTTTGACAGAGGCTTTCTCTGCTTTTGTAGAACAGGGATGGCCAGCCCGTAGCCCTTGAGCCCCATCTGGCTTGCAAGCAATTCAGTTGTAACATTTGTGCTGAGACAAGATCGTGTCATCAGTGAAGAGCTGTGCTAGAACAGACAATTTCTCCCTGGTGGGAGGAAATGAGCCAGCAGACACTGGTATTACTGGGTCAGGCTGGGTTTAGCCACGCTCCCACGTGCGAAAGGGGCTGGTGGGACACCAGGGCACCCATCGCCATTTGCGCTTGTGCCTGCTCAAGTACCGCTCAGCCATATGAAGAATGGGTACATGGCTTGTAAGGTTAGGCAGGATAATCATCTTTGTTTTACAAGGTTAATGCAATAACTGTAACTAAAGCTAGAAAAGTTTGTAAGGCAATGTCACTTTCCTGTTAATAGCTGCACAACTGAAGTCACTTGACTGAGATTACAGATAACAACCAGGAGCATACACTCCAGCGTGTCCAGCCCTGTGAGAGGGCAAACATTTTGAACCACACATTGATTTGATATTTGAATGATACTCTGGTCAACGAGCAGCACGTATACAATTTTCAAGAACAAGTGATTCTTGAAATGATCATGTTAGAGTGGAGTTCCCTCTGGAGTTTCAAATTAAGTGAACTCTGTTCCCAAATCAGAGGCTCTAATTCTCTTGCTGTGTGCTCCTCTGACTACTCTACAGTAGGAAGGAGAATAAAGGTATGAAGGATTTGCCCCAGCACAAGTCTTACCTAAGTGACATAGTGTTGACAAGAGAGCTCTATACCTAAGAGTCGGCTCTGACTATGGGGCCATGGAATGGGTGCCTCTAAAGAACAACTATTTAGCTAATATTTGGCCACAAAACAACCTTCTGAGCATGAAACAAAGTGAAAAGGCAAACTATAAATAACCTGCTTTAGTTTAAAACAGAGATTGAAGACATTTTCTCATCATTTTGGAATCAGGTAAAGAGGGGCTGTAAAGGTGGAAAGCAGTCCTGTGTATCTGCTCAGCTCTGGCATAGCATGTACAAATTAATGCCAGAAGACACCCCTTCGCCTCGTTTCTGTTGTCAAGCCCATCTTACTTTGTTCATGAAATGGGCACCTGAATAGAATCTAGCTCAGTCTTTGGATTTGCACGGTACCAACAAATGCTCTCAATTTGCACAGAAATCATCTAAAGCTTGGATTATGTTCAGGTTCTTTGGTATCATTACACATCTATCCAGATTCACCAACTCATATTTGTGTAACTCGACTCCCTTTCATCTCCTGTCTCTGCAATATCTCCATCAACAGCCTCACAACACCCTGATGTCCTACTGACAGTCAGTTCAGGAACATCATAGTCCCACCTTAAGTGTCTCTGAGAACCATTTCTCCCTCACTGCCCCAGGACCAGGTGGTCTGCTTCACTCCATTCTCTGACCTTTGTGATTTTATCTGACTACTCATTTGTTTTGGAATAAGACTTTGATAAATTATTATTTACTATTGTAAATGAACACGTTTCAGTAGCACTACTGGCCAGCCCTGTAGCAAAATAAATATAAGAATAAAAAAAGAACTAGAAGATGTGATAGAAAAAAAACTTTTGAAAGGGCTAAAAGTTTGGGTATCTCACCCACAATCACCCAAACTTTTAGTAAGAACAAACAAGTAAATATGGCATTGTTAAACTGTAGTCAGCCTCTTCTGATGTGGCATTTTAGAGTAAGAAAAATGTTAGAACTTTATGACCACTGGCAATTCCCAGATACATGAATGCAGTTTGTGCGTGTGCATGTACCAGCATATGATTTTGAAGCCAAATATGGGACAGATGAGACATATGGTCACAATATTCTTCTTTTATTAATAGGTTGAGATTATTCATCTAACTTTCAAAGGCCTGAATTAAGAAGAATGTCTATCATTCTCTGATTCCCATAAGTTCTTTCTACCAGTAGAGAGGAAAGGAGCTACACTTTGATGTGGTAGGCTGCAAAATAGCAGTCTGTCCCACCTGTGTCTTATAGATCACTTCATCAAATACTATCTACTATCAAAACAGTATGCCAAGTCACCCAACTGTATTCTACCTGCATTTCCTTCAGGTTATAAAAATACAGGTTTTTTATTTTGGTATCTATTATCACAAATAAATCGTAAACACAGCTCGACCAATGAATTTAGCTCAGACTTTTACTTTCTTTGTCAGAGCAAGAAAAAATAATTAATGTCTGCTGTAAAAAGCTATCTAGCAGCTATTATGGATTTTTAAAAGGGAAAGAAAAGGAAAGGTACAAGAGAAAAAAGAGAAGGCATTTACTTTAATCATTAAGCATTACAGAAGGCTACGTATAACTAAACCTAATGATTTCTCCTTTGGTATCAAACAGCAACATTCATAAAGCAGCAATTCTAAACATAAATTTACTTCCAGACGCAGCACTAACATCCATCCCTAAGAGATATGTATAGACAGGTAGATCTATATACATAGAAGAACCACAGTACTTCAGATTGGTCACAGAATATCTGTTACACAAATTAAAACAAGTAAATTGTGTATTAACTATTGTGGAGAACAAGATCACAGGGAAACAAGAAAAAGAAAACAAGTGAAGATTAAACTGGCAGAAAAATCTTCCAGTGAAATTCCTGGAAAGTAGTTCCAGCTGAGTACTCAGTAGAAACAGAGCAAGTCCCAAGAAGCCAAACAGTAAGTAATGTTGCAGAAAAGTTCAATTAGCTTCAGAGAGTCTTATGCCAAAAATAATCAAGCAGTTTGATCTCAGCCTGACTGGAACATTCAGCTAGGAAAAAAATAACCCCTGTTCATTGTAGCAGTTGCAGTACTATGTCTTGCCAATAAGGATAACAACAGCTTGGACACCTACAATCATCTTTACAAGGGCATTTAAACAAATTTGTATCATTTAGGGGGATATCTTAAAAGTTTTAAGTTGGGATAAACAAATTCCCCCATTCAAAATCAGCTGCCTGTACTTCAGCACTATCTTACATGATATTATTAATAGTTACTAGCATGAGTCTACCAGAACCGTGTGTTTTTCTTCATAGTAGATATAATGGATCAACACATTTTCCCAACTATATTTAAATTTTTAAATTTGTTAAACACCTAGGAGAGGAACAATCCCACAAGAAGGATATACAGTTCTGACCACTGATTGTAGAAGTTTCTTTCAAGAAGTTTTTCACAATTATAAAACCAACACAATAAAGTAGAAATGAACAAGCTTGTTCCTTGGACAGATGCACAAGTTCAGAATGCAGGGCAGTCTCTGCACTTCTTAAACTGCCACGCTGTATCAGATCAGATGAGATGTGCTGCGCTGCAGAGCCCAGCATACGGGTGAGAGAGAGGGACAGATACTGCAGTGATTCATACAAATATAGTTTAATGACAGATTGACCTAAAAAAGGAATATTTTGACACTCAATCTGAAATGCTTTTTGAACTTTGCATTGTGTAAAAGGTTAGATATTTTGCTTTTTCATCCTAATTCAGGAAAAAAACAAACATAAAAATAACATCATTATCTGAGGTCAGATACTTCAGTTTTCAGTCAGTCTTAGTAACCAGATTTTACTACACTTTCATATTCCTAAACCCCTTGGCTTGCTCCAAGTTCACTTCAAGCTTGCACTAACTTCGTTTCCCTCCTTCCTCTTCCACCTCTACCGTTCTTTGCCTCCTTATGTGCAGATCTAACTTCAGGCAAGTATTTCTGGATCCATTATTACTTTCTAAAGGAAAATTAAAATGAAATATGGTCCTTACTAGTAACCATTATTTCACAATGTGAGCTCATACAAGTTACAATGAAATAGGTGCGAGTTTACAGGGATTTTTTGTTTCACAGTAACGACCTTTATATGCATACTTATTCTGCAATAAATGAAAAGTCATTTTAATTTTTTTACATGTCACTAGCTAACTTTCTAATGGGAATGCCATTTTTTTTCATGGATGCTCAGGAGGGCATGCTTTACTATCTGTAATGTCATCCATGTGGGTGACTGACAGGGAAATAACCTTTGAGAGATTAATTCTCTACCCTTAGAAGCCTAAAACCTGGATTAAACCATGATGGTGGGACTGAGATGCTCATTCACTCTTGATTTTTATACACTGTACTCTCTTGATATGAATGTTAATACTTGTAGGAAATAATTCTAATGACTATCACTGCATTTTCCTTTGTTCTAGGGCTTGCACATATGTAAAAGGGATGTGGATGTGATTTTCAGTTCTACGTCCCAAAACTTTCTGTTCACTTTCAGTAGAGATTACGAAAACAATCAGAACTCTGGCACTTAGACAAAACCAGGCTATGAAGCCAGCAACTGTTTTTTCTATTTGCAAATACAAAAATTTGTCAGTAGATATATAAGCTTCTCTTTTTACTGATTAGAGTTTTGTAGAATAAAGGGAAAGCAAACACTTCTGCATCTTTTTCCCTGTTGTTTGACTTTTGCTTTTCAGCAGAAGGGACTTCATGTTCACCTGCTGAAATTCAAGACATGTAATGGTGTCCATTCTCCTTTGTAATCTCTCTGTTTCTGTTATTTCAAGAACACTGCAAAAGGCATAAGGCTACAAGCAAAGCACTTTCTAAGAGGCCAGCGTTCAAGGATGTAATGTCCAAGTTTGGGATGAATGAATAATGGCGGCTAAGTTGTTCACTTCAGGCAGTGGAGAGGGTGCTGTTGTAGTGGGTGTCTCCACAAACTCATTGAGGAGCTAAATTCAAGTTTCCTGCATACTGCCCCACAGGAGACTGATTAATCAGCAGCCTGACCTGGGGCTTTTGGATTGTTCGTGTCCCTTGCTTTGCATGCAATCACTAAAATGTAATCTTTCCTTTAGGGATATGAAGGCTCTAAAAAAATCAAAAACCTTCAGAAGTTTCAGGACAGGTCACAAAGGAATATTTTCTTTTAAGGAAGGGGATGAGTTTCATTTGAGCTTAAATAGGAGGAAGTGAAGATCCTTGCTTCTGGGTTTTCTCTAGCAACTGAAGAAGCAGTAGATAAAACATTCCTTAAAGATGTGTGAACCTTAATTCAGTTTTCCTTCTTCCTGAACAGATTTGAACCTCCATCTTCAGGGCACTGTTGTAATCAGCATTTAATATTTTACTAAAGAGAGGTTTTCTTCCGCTTCTGCTATGGACAAAATTCCTTGTATTAAAGGCTGAAAACCACTCTGGCCTGGTTGTAATGACATATGTCAGAAAATGAGTTATTTGGTGGAGCAGGAAGTTTCATCAGGTATATTTAATCCAGATGCAGCATCAGCCAGAGAGTATTAGAAATATTCTCTGCTGTTATCACCAGCTTCTCATTCCACAGTGGTTAAGGAACTGCCCAAGAAGTGGATTCAAACTGGAATATGCAAAGCCCAATCTGCTATAAGACATCCTAGTCACCAAGATACTGCATGGGAGGGGACACTTTCATCTCCTCATCCAGACATGCTGTGAATCTAGTCCTCAGAAAGCAGCATCAAGAGAAAACCAAAGCAAATCAAATCAAACCACTTTGACTTGAAAAAACTACTGAATTTGAAAATGAAAACCCTAGTCTGGCAGAAATGTAATACAGGTGCATTTTGCTACTTTCTGAGGAAATTTTTATTTGTACTCTGGTAGAAAGGGCAGGAAGAATGAAAGGCAGGAAAAAATTATTTTCTCTTCTAAATAAAGTAGGAGAGAAGAAGAAATGGTGAGACTTCTCTATTGCTAGCTTACACCATTGCAGACTTAGAATCAAGCATCACTAAAACAGGATGCAAGTTTCTCTGGAGTTGTAGGAGGTAGCTGGAGACAGCTGGAGGGCTGAAAAAAAGGGATCGCAGATGAAGGTAGAGATCACTGAGAGAGTCAAAGATTTTTGGACAAATTCTGAGAAGTTTGGTTTCTCTCTGTTTTGAGATCTGTTTCTTCCATCCTTTGAGTCATCTGTTCTCCCCCACCACACACCTTTCTTTTGACACTTTTATTTCATTCTTCTCTTTTCTTCCTTATGAACCTCAAGAGACCCCACTTTTCTCCCGCACGATCCTGACCTAGTCAATTACCTGACCTGATATATGCCCTGATCTTGAAGTGTGATGTGACTAATGAGGTGTGGGTCTCCAACCTATCACCTTCTCTGGTAGCCTACTTCATTCACATCCTAACACTACTCGGGGTCTCCCTGTGCTGCCCAAGAACTAACAAGATCTGAAGACAGTAGCTGGCATGGAGGAGATTGCCAGCCTTTCTCATATGTGGGGAAGGATTTCAACAAGACAGAGGGTTATGAGAAGACTGCTGGGAGTTGCCAAGAAGGTATTTATTTGAGCTTTAATAAATCCAGAAATGGTTTGCATTCTGTTAAGTACAACGGAGACTGGAGTAACTTTCAAAAAAATGAGTTCATCCACATTGCACAATGAGATCCATTAAAAAAATAGTATGAGGATAAGGAGCACAGCCTGAGTGAGTAGAAATGAAAATAATGGCACATAGAAAAAGGTAAACTTGCAAAGGTTTGGATGAATTTGTATGTTTAAGATAAGTATCCCGCTTAGGGAGCCCTTTCTGAATTAGACCTTTCAACCTTTTGAGTTTTGGCTGTCGCAAATGTTTACCTCAGCATGAAGCATGTAGAAAAAAAGAGAGAGAGAGAGGGAGAAAGAGGTTGATTTATGAATCTGAATTCTTGGAAGGACAAATTAATTGCACTGTGGCACTTCTCTATAAACTAATATTGACTTAAAGGACAGCAGGAAGAGATGAAGACAATGAGTCCCTGTAGCACTTACATGTCACAGAGGCCCATTAACCAAATGTGTACTGAAGCACTAAATTTGTCTGGAAAAAATAAATGTACATCCTACAGGTGAGTGCAGTAATAACAAGCACTTGACAAGGTTCTATCCTTTACAAATACCCTCAGGAGAGAGGCTTTTTGAGATTACCCTTATTTTGCCTCTCCTTACCTTTCTAAACACTTGTTTTGGACTCCTTTTGACTTCAGTACACCTTGGAAAAATCCCATTCATAAAATTACATAAGTTCTCTTTATACAGAGTCATGTGCACCAGGCTATTTGCAATACATTGGAATATTACCAAGTGTGGTCTCCCTGAGACTCTCATAATGACAAGATGTGTGTCTGCTTAAGGCCATCTCCAGGAATAAAATTTATATACAATATCGATTCCTCACCTAAACTTTCAGCAAATCATGACTAATACATTGATCAAAATCTCTCCTCTCTGATGACAGTCATACTGAAATATTTTAGGAGAAAATACAAATAATATAAACCTATATATCTTTAAACTGGTGTCTGATTTATTAACTAATGTGAAGACTTCTCAACATCATAATGTTAGAACTTACCTCTTCACCTCCTGCTTTTAGCTTTTCTCATTGGATGGTCTTTTGCATTTGTGCTATTAAAAAAAAACAAACAAACACACCAACTTGTAATAAACTCTTACATCTGCAAATGTGCTCATTAGTCTTTTCAAAAAATCCACTCTGTGAAAAGTAAAACCTGGTGTGGTTGTGTGAACTGACCTTGCATAGTCTGGGTTTGAGTGTATCTGCAAAAAGTTATATGATTAGAATTGTCAGTAACACTTCCTGGAGCCATTAAACATGAACATATCTGCCAATGCATTTATTTGACAGCTAGCAGTGAGATCACTGGAAACGCTCTGCAGACCTTTTCCCCACAGTTAAAAAGAAAAGGAATTGCAAGAACAACATATTGCAAGAAGATTCTAAAGAGGAGACTAAATTCTTACAGAGACAGAAATACCAGAAATACCCTAGGGTTAAATCGTCAAGGAACTGAGCATCTTATATTTCCAACCATTTAATCAAAAGGCTAAAAATTCAGAAGATATTTACAAAAATACAAAAATGTACCATAAACTATCACTAGGAAAATAAATGCTGTTTGTGGGTTATGCCCTCTGTGAATGCAGAGGGATGAGAGCTGGTTCCAAAAGCTCTCCCTTCCTCTCCACCACTAACCTTTTCCCCATTGGTATGCCTTACCAGATAGCCAGACCTAATCACAGGTCCTTTGCTTTGGGGAACAAGAAGGCCATAAGGACTGTTCTCACTACAACCCATGAGGGAAGATACAACTGGGATCCAGGTAGTGCCAAGATGGTTTGAAACACTTCCTGCACCCCAGTGCGGAACAGTCTCCTGAGGATAGTGTTGGCTGTACACCCTTAGATCCACAGAAAAATGCCGCGATGTGGCACTCTGTGGAGCATGAGACAAATGTGGCTCTTCAAAATTGTTTTCAGAAAAAATAAAGACAAAGAAGATGAATGTCAGTGTGCAAAAAGAGAAAATAATGTTAAATAAAAAGAAAGAATCTCTGTCACTGTTGCTGTTTTATAAAAATGAGGTATTGATGGACCCGACAGTTGTATTAAAACTACCTCCTCTTCTATTCCCAGAACCCCACTTTCAGAACTCAAATATTTTTACAGATTGTCCAAGAAAAGTTGGAGATACAGCAACAGTCTCCTGAGAATCACGACAGAGTTACTAGGAGTGTCTAACATTCCTGAAATTCGACAATAGGTGAATTCTATGATGTATGCCATTTTGATTGCTATCTCACTAGCTCTCTGTCAATTCAATCTTTTCTCCATCATCATTTGTGCTTATTTATCACACGAATATTTCTATCATCATGTCTGGCAGATTTTTGCCAGCCAGAAGTTATGCTCCTAAGGTGCTTAAGTAGTTGAGTTAATTTTCAGGAGTCCTGAATGCCCATATGCTTTCATTGAAGTTAATTTTGAACAAAAATTCCACTGCAACATTTTTGTTAACAAAGTAAATTTGTATTGTTCCCACTAAAAGGCAGTTATGATCATTTTATAATGTCTGCACTGTGCCTGTGCAACTGAGTCTGATCTGATTATCTCCATATAAATGCTTAATAAAACAATAATTAACTACTCTAAGTTGATCAGTAAAAAAGAATAAATTTCATGTATAGATATAGATCTGTGTGTGTGTGAGAGAGAGGGGGATAGGGAGAAAGGAAGGGAGGGAGAGAGAGACCGGTAATTTCAAGTTCTTGCATCGTGTACAAACTACATGAAGCATACTGGAAATGGAAAATGAGATTAGGCTTTGTATAAGGCCTAGAATACTTTGAATTGCATTAATATACTCCTTTATATATGTCCTTACAGGCTTGATGGAGAAAATACATAGCCTAGCAGCCACGTGTAGGTGCACAATTTGTACAAGACACAGTAGCTGCGGGATTCTCATTCAGAATCTGAGTGGTACGTGTTTAACTCTCCTGTCTATCAGCTCCTGGGAGAGCACAGGGAGCACCATGCCACAGGCTATTGCGAGTGTGTCATTGCACAAGGAAAACCTATGAATTACACTTTGGTCAAGCCAGGTGTTGCAATGTTAAGCCCCTTTCTGTATTTAGCCCTGAGTGATTTGTCCAGGGCTATACAGGAAGTCTGGGTTAGAAGAAATGAAACCCTGATTCCAAAGACCCAAGGGACTTCATTCCTTAATCACAAGCTTTTCTCTCTGAGAATCAAACAACAATTCAACTGGTAGTGAAGGAAAAACAGAGTCTGATTTTCCTTCCTCACCCATATACAACCCCCTCACTTTAGTGGTATTCAAACTCCTGAACAGGCCTGGCATAAGGCAAGGGTTATCTAAGTCTTGCCCCAAAAAAATGTTTTATAGTGAACCAACCATGTAGCTCATTAAAACAATTGGGTTAGAAGACTGAACTAATGTATAATCCATGAATTTTTAAGCTACCTTGAGCCCTTTTCCTCTATATAATGGCAAAAGAGCACAATATTGCTGGCAGTAAATGCAGGGGAGATTGTATCTTAACATTTCAATACGTTGATTAATGTTGTTGTAAAGATACACTAACAAACTGCAGAATCATTTTACCTCCTTTTTTTTTTGCTAACCTAGCACATCAAGAAACCAACACTTGTAGACAAAGACACGCTATTTTGTGATGAAATTTTCTTAGACATTGTCTGCTAAATCCCTATAATTAGCATGGCCCCTGGTGAACGTCACTGTGTATTTGATGAAACAGGGCATGAACTCTGCAGCAACACCCAGGGGGGTCGGTAATGCTATCCAGAATGACTCTTGGAATTTTTAACTACTAGATAGGTTCTCCTTATCTAGGAAACTCAGGGGAGAAAGGCATTTGTCCGGTCTAATGACCCCTGTTAGCAGATTTATGCCACCCCCCTCTATACAAACCATCTTTTCTCCCCTCCTTTGGGGTATTTAATTTGAGAGAACTATACCAAAGAGTATTTTTAGGAAGGAGTATGGCATGAAAATGGTAAACAAAGAAACCAGCCACATTCTGTTTTCCATTCTGCTAATGCCATTGTTCTTCCTCTCGAAAACACAGCGAAGAGCAACAAGTTTTGCAGGGAAACTAAAGAAAAGCAAAAGACAGCATGACTGCAGCAAATAATTTCAGGTATCCTTGCAGAACTTAAATTTTTTATTAAAAAGACATCCTGACCAGGATGGGAGGAAACTCACTCTCCTTCCTTACTATAAGGAACAGAGTTTTCCTTGGCTAGCGACATATTCCCACAAAACCGGAAGGTGCATTCTTTTGTGCTGGGGAACATTTTCCAGAGTGGCAAATACTTTAAAAAAGCTTTTCAAGTCCCTCCTTCCTTATATTTCTAGTAGTTTGCTGGCTACTAACATTTACATGGGATTTGCAGACTGAGTCAAAAACTTGCTGCAAAACAGGAGTAGCAGGGATCTGAACCAGAGCTCTCACTTCTCAGGTGAGTGGTCTACAGCAGGCATGGTGTTAGCTGTTATGGCAGTCTTTTACTTTGACAGAAACTCTGCTGCAAATTTGAGAAACTCTCTGGATAAAACTTCCATTTGCCTGGCACATTTTTCTCAACAGTTTTAGTTTCTGCCATTCTGCATTTTGTAACCTAAAGGATTTAATGGTAGCATCAATCTTGCTTTAGAAAACATCATGTATCTTCCACATTTCAAGTGCTGATAATTTTTATATGAAGAATTAACCTGGAATGCCACCAATTATTTCCAAATAAATTCTGGAGCAGTTCAATGTTAGTGGCAAACTGTTTTTCTAAAAAACTTTAAAGGCACAATTGATGATATCAATGATAGGTTTAATTTCGCAAATGCATATTATTTTTGAAAATCCAAATCTCCCTCAAACTACATAGGATTTTTTTGTTTCATTTAGGTTTATGGGTGGGTTGAATACGAAATTCAATTTGGCCTGTTCCTATTTTTAGGTCCTAAACAGTGCATGATATCAAAATGATGAAATGAGATGTAGCTAGGGTTGGGGGGGGGCAGTGGGAACATTGTGTATTGTATTAAGGACTAACTCCTTGATTAAATGTAGACTCAAAACAAATAACCTCTGTGCGTGTGTTAACTAGCCTAATTAATCTTCATGTTAGATTAACTTGATAAAATGTTGACCTAATTTGGGATTAAAAGATTACAAGTAACATTTTCAGCTGAAAGCTGTAATATGCCTCCTGTCAACACAGTAATGACAGAATTAACTTGCAAGCCCTCTCAAACCTGTGTGCTGGATGTCACTGCTTAAGTAGAGTTTGGATGACCTGTAAATGCAGAAAGGCTGTCATTAAAAAAAAAAAAAAAAAAAAAAAGGAAACACTGGGCTCTCACTCAGAGTCTAACAAGTCCGCATACACTGAGGGGTACCACGAAGCCAAGAGAGGAAGTAGAGATGCATCATCCACACATGCTCACAATTTATCAGCTCCTATATACTAAATATATTCTGTGTATTTACATTTAGCAATAGAAATTGGAAAGAAGCCATTCAGCACATTATGAATTCAGTAGATCATTAAGAGAATAGAGAAGATGAAATTGGCTCTGAGGAACTTGGGAGCCCCCTGGACTTAAGAGCAGGAAAATTCAAAACCAGAAACACACTGCAAACAGCAGCCTAGAGAAGCCTGGTGGCACTGACCTGTGTGTGAACAGTGGCGATCTCTTTCTAATAACATGATATTTGGATGTGACATTTCAGGCTATGTATTCCAAAGTGTTTTTCAGAGTACAGTCATAGAAGAATCTGTGAACTTGTGAAATGTATTTTGGTGGTCACGCTTTCCCTTTCCTCTGAAAAAATGGGGATGAAGAGAAGAGAGAGGGAGAAAGAAAAAGAGAGAGAAACTCTGTAAGAAGTGATTCTGTTACATCACGCTATTTTTCCCTCTTACCAATTTCATATCTGCTCTTTTCATAGACAAAACTACGCTATCTCTTACCACCATCTCAAAAGATGGACTATATACTTTCCAGCTCACGGCATCATAAAAGCCTGCAACTCTTCCTACAAATGGGACTGAGAGCCCACTCCACCATCATGTGTACATGAAATACTCTTCCACTTCTTTTATGGCTCTCAGTGCTAATTCTGAGACTACAAAATTCTGAGGTAGCTACTTAAAGAGTGAATGTCTCTGGCTTTTATTTAGGGTAGTCAGATTAAAATAAAAACGGAGCACAGGATTGTCGTGTTACATACTGGGAAGTAATCTCTCATGTTAGGCCATGCAACCTAGTAGGGGACACTTTCCCCTGTGCTTCTTCATGTGACAGCCCACAGCTCCTCTACTCCTGTAGGCTCTTCTCTCCTGTGCTTCTACCAAAGCCCTGGGAATGCAACAGCTCTTGCTGTAGTAGTGTAAGTATCATCAGCTGGTAAAAGTCAAAGTCCCCAGTAATAATCCAGGACAAAACAGCATCAAGGAATCAGTCCTTGAAATACACATGCCAGGATATTTGATAACTGTATTTGTTATATATGTGTAAAGATGAAAACAGCCTTAGTACACAACCTGTGACAAAGTGGAATGGCAAAGTAGAATTATAGTTCTGAAATAAGTTCTAAAACCCCAAAATTGCCTAAAGGGACATATCAGAAGTCAGTAGGAGACAGAGATATAGACAGCGTAAACTGAATATTGGGAAAGGACTTTCTTTTGAGGTGAAGTTTGGAACTAACAATCTGATTTCGATCTCAGAGAGTCAAGAATGATAGAGTAAATGATGATAATACAGAGAAGGAACACAAAAAAGCCCTTACTTTTTGCACCACAACCTGCTAAAGCAGTGTTAACAATACAGAAGTAGTATTCTTTCAGTAGCTAAAAGTTTTCTTTAATGTGCATACCTAACAAATGCTTTCATATAAATAAGTCATGTAGACTTTTATTCCCATGGAACAGAAGGATATATGTGAGAGTATCATGGATTTATTTCCATTAAAACAGTATGTTCCTTGATAATTTACTACTTCAGTTATTTCTGTGCATTATTGCCTAACTTTTCTTATATGAAAAAGGGAACAGGATATTAAAGTTTTCCTAAAGTTACTATTACTAACATCCCAAAGAAGAGCATTCTAAAGTGTTTTCTGTCACTTCCCATAAATTCATGACAAAGAAATCAATGACTAATCCAAGTCTGGTCAGACAACTTGGCCCAATGTGGAGAGGTTTAAAAGCTGAATAACAGAATTAACAGCATTTTTCTTGTTTTTATTCCTGTGGAATAATGGTTTGCAGCCATAGCAAACTGCGATGTGATTTCCATCAGTTCTGAAAGGTTACGCAAGACTAGAATAGGCCTGTTTTAGGAAAGGTCAAACTATAGCAACATGTAGTTGCTCCTGCCCATTACACAGGTAGTATCCTTTCCCGGGAAAACTTAAGAGACTAGTTAATTTAAAAGATACTGCAAAAAGCTGGGCTAGTAGAGCACTTTCATGGAAGCTTTTCACTGAAAACCGATACTGAAGTCTTGACTATCGTTCACTATTAGATATTCTGTTACATTACTATGACTAGATGTTAATTAAATTCCTCACATAAGTTATACTGCATCTATACCCATATATCTCTACAATTTTCTTCACCTTTTGGCCCCAAGTGTTGTGTACCTTTGCGAAGTTTTCACTCTAGCTCAGCAATAAGGGAAGAAACCACTTGACAGCTATAGATTGGGGAGGTATTTGTAAGCTATTTTTGAAATATGCAGGATGAAAAATGCCCTAGGCCTATTCATTAGTTCAATTATTCAAAGCTGTGAATGTGAATATTGTGAATGTTCACAGGAATAGGTTAACAGAGTAAACAAGTGAATTATCTCAGTTCTTTCGTATATAAACAATGTCAATAATCTATATACATTGTTTAAAATCTGGACCTATGATACCTATCTTGATGGAAAAGGGTATAAGAAACATAAGAAAATAAACGTTTTTTGCTTCTTGTGAAAAACTGGTTACAAAATCAAAATATATCTGTAACAAAGCATTTAAAAATTTTTACCTTTTAAAAGTATCCTTTGCTACTCCAGAACTCAGCCCTCCTCTACTGTCAGAGGTTCTTTTACCTTTAAGGTAACAAGAACAACACTGCATTGCTATTCCACTCTAATTGTCTGGTCATTTCAAAATAATTGAAAAACACTGGTAGAAAACTTCTTCATGAATAACCATCACTAGATCAAAGGTTTATAACTCGAATAAAATTGTCACCTGGACTGAAATTTTAGAGAGGGAAGTACAATATGACCATTTTTGAAAAACTTGATTAGGTGTAAGCACTGATCACTATAGGCAGTTTATTAAATTGAACTTTTATCCAGAAAAATTCATGACGCACTATTTTCACTCCCTACAACTTCTCTGAAATACAGTTACTATTACTCTTTTCAAGGGGAAACAGAAGCCCAGATGGATTACAGGGCTTAAAAGAAAAATAAATCTATTCTTTTAGTCCAAAACAATAATAAAATGCACCAGCAACTATGCTTTCCAGGACCAAATCTAGCAGCCCTGAGTCAGATAAGCAATGAAGCATATGCTTAATATTAAAAGAATATTAAATGTTTTAAAAATTGACATGCAACAAGGCCCAAATTAATCCAACCTGAATTCTACTCTGTGGTAGTGTTTCCTATTAAGGAGGCATTTCTAAAGGTCTAGAGACAGCCAACTGCAAATATCAGGAGCAGGAACTCAAGTGCAGTTCAGGATGGGTTTGGGCATAAACGTTTTACTGTATAGGAGGTGGTTTTACCACTTGCTTACTTTCTGACCCACATTCCCAGTTAGCCAACTAATATTTTCTAAAAAGTTATAAGGCAGATGACTGATGATAACCTGAGATCACTTTATGAATAAGTAGACATGCATATGCACACACACATATGTAGCATCTAATGTTAAAACAGTGATATTGTGTTTCATTGTGCTCCCTGCTATTATAAATTGAGGGGATGGAGAACTAGAAGACTGTGACATGAGAGCAGTTCTACAGAAGTTCTTTCTTTCTCCTTTTCCTCAGCCAAGGGGGACTCTCCAGAAGTTATGAACCCAGAAATATTCCTCTATTCTTCCCCTGATTAAACAATGCTGCTATTAGTCAGAGTGGAATTTAGCTTTTAACCTGGAAAACCATTTACTACACTGTAATCAGAAAATTAACAGCTGCCTATAAAAACGCTATCTTCTGACTCCATAGAGCTGCCTTGCCTGTGTCTTACCTTCATCTGCTCACCGTAACGAGGAAAAATACGGTGTTGTATTACTTTTAGCCAGAGCTGAGTTATAACCAAAAGCAAATTCTATACTAGTCAGTAAAAGCTGGCTGTGGAATTCCACACACCACTTTGCTACTTACTGTCCATGAATAACTGAGCAAACAAAATTGGTAGCCAGACTGCTTTCAGGCAGAACACATTTTAGGGAAATATGATAAAAGTGGGAATATTAACACCAAAATCTTTAATACAAATATCACTGATAAGAAAGCAGAAACTTAATGTGCATTTTACATGCTCAGTGAAAATGAACCCGACCCACCTCAAATTTGATAAACCAAATATCCACAACAAGCTGAATAGAGTTGGAAACAGACCAAGATTAATTCATAGACAATATTTATCCTGCTCTTCTGAATAAATTGATTCTACTTTTGGATAATTCACAAGTAGAAAAAACATCTATCAAATGATTTTTTTCCTGCAAATTATTCTGCTCTATTATTACAATTCTAGTCCTAATATATTTATGAATTGTTTTGTTCTGCTAGTGCCTCAGGAACAACTCAATCGAACCAGCACTAACTGATGAAACATTTTTTCTGGTATTAAGGACACCATAAAATGGTTTTAGTATTTTGGTAAAAATAGACTTTGTGAAAACTGAACAAGTCTGGTATAAAATTGACTAACAAAGATTAAGTCCACAACACTTTTACAGTATTTCCTGGATTTTATTTGCTCCTTAAGTAAGCTTTTTTTGCCAGCTTACATTTTGTGTGTTCCTTATTTATTATAAAATAATAACTATAAACCCCCAAAGTAGTAATCTCCTGAAAATCAAATCCAACTTAAGTTCATAAGCAGGAACTATTTTTTCTGCAGCCAAACAAGTCATTGCTAACAAATTACACGTAATTTACAAGGAGAAAGGTTATTTTAATGCAAAATGGTGTAATTTTTTCTGGAAAAATTTTTTTAAACGTTTTTACCCTCTTATAAGAGCTCATAAAACATTAAGTACTCGAGCAGTAAAATAATGAAATAACCAAATGAAGAAAAACAGGGAATTAACTTTGTTAGTAATAGCGGTAATGCATTTCCTTTAATGGAAAATAATGGAATGTTGCTCACAGTATTTTTAAGTAAATGAGGATTATGCAAAGGAAACTATAGAATAGGAGAAGTATGTAAATTATATTCAACTTTATCTTTCAGCACAAAAAGAAAGATGGAAAAAAAGAGCTCCCCCCTCCCCCCCATTTCACCTTAAGCAATTCCAGGTGTTATGATTTCTAGATATTTTTCCCTTTGGTTTACATTGTGCTATTGCAATTTCATATCTGTCTTGCCATCTGTCACAAGAAAGAACAGATATAGAATAGTGGCAAAATCATGTTAAAAAGACTGCCTTGGGATAACAAAGAGAAAAGTTAATGGACATGGATTTACAAATTATTAATGATTTTTCTTGTCATTTCTTGAAAAATGAAAGCTATGCATGCTGTCTCTTTCCCCAAACAGATTGCATTTTATTCCTCTGCAGTTTGTCCGTCAGGCTTCACTCTGACAACATAATCCAATACTAATCCAGAGCATTCAGTTTTCCTTGTTGGCTCTCATGCACACTGCTTAGACAAATCCTGCTACCTGTCAGCCCTCCTGTGTGTGCCAAACAGGCTGCCAGGTTAACCCCTGGGGAAGCTGAGAGACCTGCTGACTTAACCCCTGCTTCCCTTCAAATAATCCACTGTAAATACATAGGACATTAACAGGCTAACTGTTCTAATCAGGGCTGGATCCCTTAAAATCTGTTTCATACACAGCCCTTAAGAACTAGGGATCTGAGCATCACTGCTGGAAGAGGAAAGAATTGCTTCCAGTTATACAAGCACTAAATAAGCAGATGGATAGAACACACTGAAAGGTTTTAATCCCCTAAAGGTGTTTGAGAAAATATACACATCTCTTCAATTGCCCACCTCATTGCTTATAAATTTTCCCTAATTGTCATGACAAGGTCAGAAATAATTTAGTGCAATAAAAGAAAGTCTAATGCAGTTACAATTCAGGCTCTTGCTGGCAAACTTTCTACCCCCTGTTTGTAAAAATTAGATTTTCAATGTTCTAGGGTTTCTGATCGTTCTTTTGCATTTTGTGAAGATCCCAACTAAATGTAATACAAGTCACTAGCTAAAACAGATTTTAGTAAACAACATAATTTACAAATAATAACATTTTAAAATAACTTTACTATCTAAAGATACATAATCATTTCCTAGCAGCACTTAAAACCAATTCATTTCTAATGCTTTAAGCCTGAAATACAGAGAAAAATCTGAGTCATAAGTCTTTTCAAAATACTCACTCCGTAGTCAACAAAACAAAACAAAACAAAACCTTCTCCTCATTGGAATTCAAGGCACATCACTTTATCTTCTGCTGCAGCATCAACAATCCACAGCAGAAAATAACTTGCGTAAGCACGGCATACTGAGGAACACTTAAAAGCCACACTAAGCTTAGCCACATGAGAAATGTAATAAAACATCTCACAGCTCATTTAATGTTTGGGAGGCATGATGTCCAGGTTAATATCTGAAGTGGGGGAAGGTAGAGTAAGCCATGGGGAGGGCTCCTGAACTCTGCCACAAACAAAACTGGGAAGGTCTATTGTGACTTCTGATAAGAACATTTATTTTACCTCAATTAAATTTCAGGCATTCTCTTGAGAGTAAGAAGGGAAAATTGTTCTTCCCTCCCACACACTGACACACATTCATATTTATACTTTATATATACATGCAAAGCACACACCTCGGTCTCAGAAGTCCTGGGAAATGTTTAAAAGGTTTTACTCATTCTTAGAAGTGTTTTGCTTGTGGCAGCTAATAAATAGATCTTATAAACGTTAGAGATTCCAGAGATGTTTAAAATATTCTTGCTGCTTTGAAATACAGTTAAAAAATTCCATTCTTTCTGGAGGTGTTACTCATTCTAACATTTTTCCTAGTTTTCTATATACCAAAGAAGTATTATTCCTTAATGAGCTTTAAAACTTGCCCTCTTTGCTATTTATAGATTGCCCACAATCCCTTTCCTAAACAATACAGAAACAAATATTTGGCAAAAATATTAGGCACTTCTAAAATAAACTGATCTGAAAAAATAACTAAAGCTAATGTTTTTTCATTATCTACAACCTTTCTTTCCCAGCTCATCTTGAAACAACAGTTATTTTGTTGACAGAAAAGTTCATCAAGGTTTCAGACAGTAGTTTGTCTTTGGGGAGTTGACAACTTGTGTTAGGGAGAAGGCAGCAGTTTAAAAGATATCTCTATGAGATAAATTTGTTCGAAGTCAGAACTACTTTTTGTTTTCTTTCCTATCAAGACATTTGTCAAATAATTTATTCATTATGTGCTAAAACAAAGTTGGAAAGATGAAATTGGGAATGCGTTTGGGAAGGTCAGCCTACATCTTACAATCCTTTCTGCTTTCATTTTTATAAAACCTGACCCCTGCAAGTCCATTACAAAACTCCCATTGACTTTCACAGGACCAAGATTGAGCCCAGAGTGCAGAAGGCATGAGTTCTCCTAAATAATTAATCTATATACAACAAAAAATTGTGCATATGAAAGCACATGCACGTGCTTAGCCTTTTGTCTACGCAAGTTGGAGGTGAAAGCACTGATGCAAAAGAGGAGACTCCACAGATTTATGACAAATTTCAGTATTAAACCCACAGGCACTGGTCTAAAATATTAGTTCTTCCCCCAAAACCCCATCTTTTAATAAATGTGCATTGTGCAAAGGTGCTTAGACTCAATCAAAAGCACATAGTACCAGAATTTTTATAGAACAACAACAGATAGCTAGTTTGTTAATCAAAATATAATGACATAGGAATTAAACTGGAACTTATAGAGCTAATGCTCAAGCATTTTATTCATGGTTGCCAAATATTACTCAGGCTTCAGGGATACTAAGCAAATGTATTTAAAAATAGCCATACCTCAGTTACCTAGGAAAAGCCTGCTTTTAAGCTGAAACACGTCTTTGCTTTTGTACTCACTGTTTTGAACTAGGTTCGTAATGGCAAGCAATGTTTGAAAAAGGTCTGTTAGAAAGCTACTAAGTTTATGCTATGGAGAATCTCATTAGACACAACTTAAAGGTCTGCCATTACACTCAGAAAGGGAGTTTTAGGATGTTTGATGATCCAGATATACACGGTTCAGTGGTCAACATTACAATTGTTTAAAATGCAATGACTAATCTGTAACTTATCAATATATTACAAACCAACGTTGACAATGCCAGGGTCTTTGTTGATAATTTTTCCTTTATATAACACCAGCTGGAAGATGTTTCCCTATTATTGATCATGCCACTTATCAGCTATTCACAGCATATTTCTTTGTACTTGGTACCAAATCTAAACAGTGTGTGGACTTGGTTCATTAACCTTTTGATATTGGGCAAAAGGGGGAGTAAGGCAGTGAGAGGAGAAGCACTCAAAGTAATTTCATTGTTATTTGGATCTTCGTTTTGGTCAAGGCTTCTGAAAAGGAAAGAAAAGGCACAAATTGACAGCAATGAAATAGCACATGGAACCTGGTCTGAAATCTATAGAAGCCAAAGGAAGACCTTCTATTGATTTAATGTTCACTGAATCATATACTGAGCAAAAGGAAAGTTCCAGAAGCCTAAAAATAAACCAAGTGGTTTCTCTGAGGACAGACTGGAAGTGGAGTTCTGCAAGGAGTTGGCAGCAAAATCTCAAATTGTAGAAAATGGAGACAGTATGTGTCTTCCTACAGACTGAAATTCAGCGCAGAACTCAGCAACAAATCTCAGTTCAGGTGTTCAGAAAATATTAACTAAGTAACAGTTTAAAATATTTAAAAAGATCTACATAAAATTCAGTTTCAGTCCACAGTATGTTTTTAACATTACTTATCAAGTGCAGAGTCAGAATGAAATTTACTTTGAAGTGTACTTCTCAGATGAAATATTTGCATGAATGCTTGAATCCGGTATAGCTCTTCTTAGAAATACACATACATTAACAAATAAACTGATAAGAAAAGGAAGTTAAAGTTGCAGAGTCAAATGTAAAACTAACATATTCAAATTCAAGCTCTTTACCTAAAAGGCAGTTTATAATGATATGATTCCCCACAATATTTTTCTTTAGGGCTCATTCCTCATCTCCTGCTTAACCACATCCTGTCACCAGTAACTTGGGCTCTTCATGCCAGTTCATGAACCAGTGCCAAACCCTTTCTTTTTTTCTGGGACTTTCTGACACTGTTGCAAAAGAAAAACGTTTAATATAAATTACTGTTTTTCATGGGTGGAAAATCTATTTTTTAGAAAAGTTCAAGTTTCAATAAAAAAAGAAAATTAACGCCTCTGACTATTGAAATGTTTCAGCTGAAACCTGAAGTATTTCTACCTGTCAATGCCACCACAGGGATGCCTACGAGTTGCAGTTCATCTGCCTCGTGTCCCTGTACCCTGTTTATGCAGACTAGACTGTCTGGCCAGAGCTGCATCACCCAGTAATGCTCTGTGGTCCAGGCTCCCAAAGGAACAAAGACAGGCATGTAAGAGTAGTGTCACTTCCTGGAGGCTTTGCATCTTGCAGTGCTCCACCACCGAGGCCAACTGGGGAATGCTGCTCGCCGTACTGAACTACTACCTCCACAGCCCAGCTAGGTAGCTGTGGACATGAGTGCAATGAGCAGCACTGTTTGGGATGCTACATGGCCCTACTGCAACTATGCTGTGCCCTCTGGCAGGGCATGGGCCCCTGCTAATGCAGCCATATGTCTCCTTACCACAGCTGCCTCATGACCAGCTTGAAGCAGAAAAGCGTGGGTCTGTCTGCAGCCATTCAAATACACCCTTCGGAGCACTTCTGTTTTATGTCTAGCTCTCCTCCCCTCCTATCCATTACTAGCTGCTAGGGTAATACAAGAAGCAATAGTTTTCAAGGTTTAGCTGAAATACTTCCCTCTCCAGCTTTTATAATGAAAATCTGGGCTTTTTAACCATAATTCTTTTTCCTGACAGCTCTGTCAGGCTAAGTTAAGTACAAAGCCAGGACAAGCTTGGCTGATTACTGGAAGACACTCTAGAAGTAAGGTTTGTAATAGTGGTCATTTTAGCTTGTCAGATTAAGTCTAATACTTGGGTCTCTATATACTGTATTGTTAATCCAGTCTTTATCCAGGCAGACTCCCGATGCCTTCACCTCTGTGTCCTCCTCAGCAATACCGTAGGAATAGATTCAGGTTGCTCAGTTACTATGCCCAGGTAGATTTACTAGTCACTGTAGAGAAGACAGGGATACACTCTCCTTGTTCCTTTTTCTATTATTACTTCGTATCTCCTAGGTTTTAAGGATCAGCAGGGCCTGCTCCCCACAGCACACTGCACTGCAATCCAGCACATGAGCATAAAAACGAGGGAAACTTTTCCAAAACCAAATAATCTTCCAGAGCATCCATAGCTAACCTTACCATTTCAGTAACACTTGACCATCCCCTTAATCCTCTTACCACTCCCAAACCTGTCTCCTGGCTTCTCTATTACAAACTTTTTCATTGTTTGTTCCTTTTTGATTGTGGTACAAAGTATAACCATACGTATTTTTTAGGTCATGCTTAAAGGCAGGAGAACAAACTTACTGCATCACACATTTATTGTTTTGTTCTCTAATCTAATTAAGAATTAGGCTGCAACTTTTTCCATTATTATGATTACATAAATAATACATCCAGAGCAAGCAAATGAGCATTCTAGCCAGAGCTTGCTTGCAATTTAACAAAATCTCAGTCCTTTTATTGACCCCCAGCACATATACCAAAATGAAGTCATTTTACTAATCATGATCTTTAGGCTTATTCGAATCAAGTTTTCATTGACTGCAGTGAAAGCAAACTACATCAAGTGATACATTATCTGACAACCACAGAGGTGTCACTTACTAAGCAAATAAGGACACACTATTTTATTTAAATGAGATTAATACATTAAGGTACACCTAAAATATAAATTAACCCATTTATTTTTCTGTTTTAGTGAACCACTATGAAATTATGGCATAGATCTATCCATGTTCTTGGAAAAACACCTCTTCATGTTTTTCAAGCAGTTTAATTCTTAATTAATTAACTAATTCTTAATTAATAAACCAATATCAAAGATTCCCAGGCATTAAAATATATTGTATATATTTTATTGTATTGTTTTGTAAATGTAGTATGAATATTTAAAACAGAAAAACTTTAGCATATTAATACCCGTAAAGGATGAACATTGTCATGCAAATTCCTTCAAATATCTTTGCCAGGCCACCTTCCTTTCTTAATTCAAGTCCCCTCCTAAAAAAAATAGCTTTAATTTTGTTTCCTGCTATTTCCTTCAGCGTCATCTAGCTCTTGCAGTGAAGGAAGCAGCAGGAAACAAAATTAAATATTAACATAACCTTCAAGACAGTAGCATGCCTAAAGAGTAACTGGGTGTTCTTTCATCTGCTTGCTTTCTCCTTCCATGAAGAAAAGGCAGTATTTGCTCCTTTTCTTGTAAAGGAGTTAATAAACCTTAAAGACAGTGCTGAAAGACAGTAACCATCAACATCATTTCAGTAATCTACTCCTGAAGTCAAAGGAGACCAGAGCATGAGAGAAGTCGCATTGACTTTAAAGCAACGAAACCAGCCATAACAGATGCTGCAACCACTCTCTGCTGTGCCTTTCTATTCTCAAAAGTCCTGAGCATCCCTTTTGGTGACCTCACCATTGCTGACATGAAGCTTCTCTTGTCACAACTTGTTCCTTCCAAAATTGGAAAGCAATTCCACTCTACAATGACATGCGGACAATGTTTGGCAAACCGTCTTTCTGCTGAATGCAATATCTATTCTCATACCCTTCGCCCTCTTGCCTCACTTTGCTCTGGCCATTCACAGAGGTTGCTTGGCAGCTGTAGGAACCCAAGTGTCAAATTCTGGAATGAAGTTTTCCAGCAGTGGAAAATTGGTGTTAATTTTGACCTGCGGATTTGGCTAATTAAAGCAGTATATATTAGATATGAATATCACTGGCAGTTCCTAGTTAGTTAGATCTTTAAGCACTAATTAGATGTTTAGAATTCCATTATCCATGTGCCACCAGTGGAAATAGCTGGGTTTGCAAAGCTTCTTTAAAGAAATGAGAAATACTGTCAGCATCTTAAACTGGAGTTCTTTCCTGCTTTATTCAAATGGAAACACTGTATGTTTCACAGTTCACAACAGGCTTACTCTGCTTTAATTCATAAAGCTAAAGTTACTTTTTTTTTTTATATCTGAAAAAGCCAGTCAAAAGATTACTAAGCACAAATATACCCACTGCACTTTTCTTTTCCCTAGAGCTCTTCTTGGTTCTTACAGCTGCAGCTCAGTTTCCATTTTATGTTCTGCAATCACATGGGAATAG
Source organism: Apteryx mantelli (assembly GCF_036417845.1). Lineage (NCBI taxonomy): Eukaryota > Metazoa > Chordata > Aves > Apterygiformes > Apterygidae > Apteryx > Apteryx mantelli. The sequence goes on along the minus strand of NC_089982.1, from coordinate 21,456,692 downwards.
CTAGTTTAAGAATCTCTCGGATTAAGTCATTGGCTTAGTCAATGCACATCCAAATACTTAGCTCTGCTCAGAAAAAATGTTGCTCCTCTTACATTGGTCTAGTATATTAGACTGTTAATTTCTTGTGTTTTTGAGAGCAAACAGTAAATTGTTCAAAATAAAAATATTTTTACAGTGGGGTTTTCTGATCAATAGGTTTCTGCAAGGAAAAAGGAGGAGGAAAGGAAACTATCCATATTAATGAGCAGAATAAGCCAATCATACTAATTGCTTCACTAACTTGAAAGTGTTGTTAGGGTATAAGAATCCACAGACAGCACTTGTAATAAATGGTAACGGAATAGATGGAAACAAAGTAAAATGTTGCATTCAGTTGCATTTGCTGCAACTCTCTGACTTCAGCTGAGTTCTCAGAGTTACACCAGTGCAATGAGAAAACAACTGCCTCTCATGAGGTGATGATTAATGAGATACATGCATATAAATTGCATATAAATCCCAAACCAGAGGTCCAAATTCAAAGTGTACCAACTCTGACCCTGGGCCATTTTACAGGCTGCTACAAAATCTGTTTGGCATGCATACTCTTTTTAAATGTCAAGGTAGCTATCAAGCACAGTCTCCATTTTCACAGTAGCAATATTTCCTATATTCTTCTGGCGAGCATTGTGCAGGCCAACAGTGTCACAGGAGTAGGTCTGAACTAAATCAGTTGTACTGTATTTGTGTATAGCAGAAGTGAAACTTAATTTGTCTTTACATCAAGGTCCAAACCATTTAAAGATTTTAAATTAAAACCGCATAGTGCTTGCCATGCACAACTCAAAGTGGTAACCAGTTCACTCCTTGCTGTATACTCTGATAGGTGTTCATGTGGATTACATTTTAATATTAGGCTGGAAGCTTAATTATAAAGGATTGTTAGCAGATCATGAGAGTACCACAGTCAGATAGGGCCACACAGCGTAGAATATTAAGAGCTGTCTAAGCTTTGACCTATTTCTTCACATCATTTTGGAATCATTGCACAAGTAGAGCTACTCACAAAACTGTTCAAGAAATTTTTTCTTTCTGCCTTACTTCCAAAAGGCTATTGCTGGATCTCCTGAAGCAGTTTGATTGTTTTGCTGGTAGACTTTTTCGGTGGGGACTATGCGTTTCCTTTGTGCTTTTGCAACTTGCTAAACGTACCTTTGGAGTTTGACAGATAATGATATGCTTTGTACGTCAAAGTCCTGTGGCAGTAAAGGCACTTTAGAGGATAGATGATAACATGTGTGAGAGACATTTGGAGTCAAGATAAATTATGTGTGTATAGAAAGTCTGTCTGAAAATAGGGCATAATAAAATTGCAGTAGAGTGTAGGACTAGTAAAGGCAGTTAAGCTTTCCTTTGGTTGATAGGAGTGATCAGAATACAAGCAACACTATTTTTTGTAAGGGGATGCAGTGCAGTCTTAAAATAGCACTTATGTTGGCTTTTGTCACATTAACTGTGGGAACTCTGGTGGAAATACATTTAGGTACTTGAAGACCATAAGTTCAGAGATAAGCTTGGCCGATACTGTGAACAGCTTGCCTGAGAGGTAAATTGCATGCAGAAACTAAACATGACAGCGAAAGATAAAACACTTATTATGATTAATACCAGAAGATGTAACAGGCTTTACTTACTGCAGCCCCAGGAAACCTCACTTTTACCCGATAATGTTTACAACTCCAATTGCACTCACAGGGCAACCACATGCTTTCTCAGTAGATGGTCTCTTATCTGTGAAACTTCTCACCCATGTGAAGTTTAACTTCTGCATTATTCATGTGAATGTTTTAGCAGATTTACAAGTCTGTAAGATTTCATGCACCTATTAAAAACCTAAAACAGCCTGACAGCATGACAAATTTTTAAGAAGGTTGCAGATGAGGAATGTGATGGTCTTCTTGTGAGCGGCTTATCTTATGAAGATTATTAAATGAGCATTAGCTTATGTAGAAGCTAGAAAATAAGGTTCGTGCTAATATATGTGATCTCTTGAAGATATCTGCACAAATGACCATACTGTCTTCCTCATCTCCTATACTTACAGATAAAGTACAATACCATGTGAAATGCAGAAAATAATTATGAAATATCAGGATAATTTTGAAATCTTGCCAGCTTAATTTGGCATCTATTTTAGTTCCTTCTAAGTCATCCTAACTTATATTTTTAGTTCCCCATTTCTGAAATTTATTTTTCTTCAGTAAACAAGGATGTTTCATGTGTTAAAGAAATTAATGCTGCTTCTTTCGGCTTAGGAAAACCAAATCCTTCTATCACCTTAAATTTGTTCCATAACAGGATAATAATCAGTATTTACAATAGGAGGACTAAAATTCAAATAGAAATCAGTAGAAGCCCCATGAGAGGATCTTCTTCAAGAGGTTTTTGTTAATGTAGCAGATAAAAAGATAATTTCTGCCTTTTTTTTAAATACAGAAAGACTAACATCAACAAACAACATATAAAACAATATAAAGTAATATAAAAGCCACAGATAACCCATATGGATAATTAATGGAGGACGGCAGCTCCCATAACATTTGAGGTATTTTGAGGTACTAGATCTATTCCACAACACTAATTCTGAGTAGCCAGCACAAAGAAAAGATTTGGTTCCCTGAAGGATTATAGATTGGACCAGAACTATATTCTAATAATGATAAAATTACTTAAAGAAATTAATGTGAAGCCTCTTGAATTTTTAATGGTGTAATTATTTTCCTATCATCACTGCAGTATACCTAAATACAAGCCATGGAGAAGGTCTCGCCCTCTCTCACACACAGAGATGCAAACAGAAGATGTATGGTTGAAGACGAAAGTGCCAAGGAACAGCTGCCCTCCTAAAAACATCCCCAGAGCCAGGAATCTGCCCTCACTCATGACTTAGCCAGGAAGATGGGCTGACTGCGGTGACGAGACATCAGCAAACTCAAGGACAGCAGCTACAGTCCTTTCTGTGCGGCAAATAGGAGCAGAAAGCAGATAGATAAGAACAATCCTGTCACTTTGGGACTGCTCTTGATCAACATAACCAGTGCCTGAAAAACTGTGAGCATCTGGGCACTTGGGGACTGGAGAAGCCAGCCACTCATCACTGCACTGTCTGAGGGGCTTCCTGCAAGCAGGGCTTGCCTGTGACCTGTGTCACACACTGTGGAGGTCCCTATGTCACTCTCAGGCCCTCAAGAGCATCTGGGAGTGCTGCTGTGTCTCCTGCTGTGGAGAAACAATTAAGCTGATGTGCAGCTTTAATATGAAAAGATGGTGGGCAGGCCGAGAAAGGTGGGCAACCCAACACAATTACTACTTCAGTTGATTTTAGTACATGGAAGTAACAATGTAAAGCAACTTCTTTCCTACCAGTATCCAACAGTCTATCTGAAACACTAAAGAGTCTAGAAATAGCTATTTTTGCTTCTCTGACTATAAAATTAAATAAAAAGGAAATTAATCTTGGCTTGACCTAAAATAAATCTTTTTTTCCTCATGTTATTGAGGGAAGAAAAATCAGAGTAAAATTGTTTGTTTAATTCAACAGCAACAAAGAGAAATGTTCCTGCTTGTTTTCTTCTGTTTGGGATTGTCAATGTTAATCCCTTTTTCAGAAAGCTAAACCACTGTAAGCAAGTATGTCATTCTGAAACCAAAACCCAGATTTTTAGTCAAACAGCTTTTACACCTTTACAATCCTTTCCCCCACTAAGTGTGCTAAAACTCCCCACCAAATAGGGAGTTGGGTTTTTTTAAACAACTCTTTCTACAGTTCTAATCATCTGTAAGTATACAGTATCTAAGAAATTGGTTAGACCAGTTGTTAACCACAAATTTTTTAAACAATTTTTTTTCCCTCCCTCCCTTTAGGAATTCATCAATTTAGCTGAACAACCCTGTGCTCCATGTCTGTGTTCTAGTTTCAAAAACATTTTCATGGGGAATGTTTCTTAGTATGATGCTAAACTTCTGTTCAAAATGGGCCAGGGGATCCACCAGCAGACAGTCAGCGGCATGACAGCTATGGCATTAACCTGGGTATTTGAAAGTCCAGCCTCAAACTCCAGCTCTGTGCATCCAGTCTACGGACCTGAGCCTCATTCCCTGCTTTCTCCTGAATTTTGCTCCTTGTAAGGAGCAAAATTCCTTGGAACTCAGTCAGAATATTTCAGATTCTTCATACAACAAAATGCTGTAAAGTTTTATACAAAGTAAAGTTTTATACAAACCATTTCTCTCCAAATAAAAACAACATAGTATATAATTTCCTGGCAATAACTAAACTCCAAGACATTTTTTTCTTAATTAAATTAGGTATAAATCATTGCACCAGATTTATTTTCCTGTTTGTGTTTTTTATTAATTAAATCTGCACCATCTGCCTCTGTTTATCTGTTTCACAATCCTTTCATCTAGCATTATATGTTTATATTTTAAATGCATATTAGCTTGCATGATGAATTTTGCAACTACAGTATGGTAGCTGCAAAGACAATCATCATAAAAGGATACCCAAATGCTACAAAATATCAGCATAGAAAGCACCACAAACCAAAATAATAATAAAAGGGACAAAATAATATAACCAAATAGGTCATCAACATAATACTTTCATTAAAGAGAGGACAGTTAGATACAGTAGGTGAAAAAGGATTTGGGGTTAATTTAGAAACACTTGTATTAATATTTTAGAATACAGACAGAAGGGAAAACATTTCCTATCTGTGAATCTAGCAGTTAAGGCATACTTTTTGCTACTAAAATAGGTAGATTACTCCCCAAATGGGTATTAAATGTTTATGCATCCTGCAGTAGCACGTAAGTTAAAAAAAACTGGGATGCATCTAGTATTTACTCAGGAACTTCAGTGAACTCTAATCTTCTTATATCAATATAACAACAAAATCCAGCCTCTCTCCCACTAGGAAAGGGGCCTGTGGTCAGCAGACTGGGTTTGGCTCCCTCCTTTCCTTGTCACACTGTATACATTCCAAGTGCTCGGATCTATACTGAACGTCCTGGGGGGAAACATGGGCTGCATTAGATGATGCAAGATTAGATTGAGGAAGAAGCAAACAAGCAAACAAAAGGCCTGTTTCCTCTCATACAATTAGAGAGTAACAGTATAAGCTAATCAGTCTATAGAGGCAAATACAGAAATGAAAAATAATTATAAAGCAAACATAGTTGGCAGTGGAAGCTGTAGAAGTGAGAAAAGGAACAGGAACATAATATGGATTTACCACAGATTAAAACTTACAGAAAATCACTGATCATATGAAAGAACAACAAAGTTGAAACACAAAAAATTGAGGAGATAATACATGAATTTCAGCTATTCTTTTCTCTACAGTATTTTACAATTCTATGGCAGTAGGTAAGGAAGCCAGTTAAATCATTGCTGCTGGCTTTGAGCCAGTAGCAGGTAGACATCTAGTTCAGGGAAGATCCCTGAGTTTCCAAGCTGGACACTGCCTATTACTCCACTTCCTTTGTTTCCATTTCTTTGGGAACTAGATGTTGCCTATTATGTAAAATTTTTTTTATGCCAATTCTATCATCTCTTATTATAAGGACAAAACTCCTCACTCCTGTTTATTTCTGCAATAACTTGACAGTTCAGAACAAAGCCTTTCCTTCTTTCTTTATCAAGGACACAACTATATATTTTCTACGCATTAAGAAAAAATGGGCTGCAATATATGCTGTTGTGCAAGATGCTATTTCTAGTTGAATTTTTTTCAATATTGTAATGTTGGTGATTCAAAAATTTGCTCTTGAAATGACATATTGCATCTTTTGAGTTAAAAGTACATGGATCATTATACGAAGTACTTTGGACCAGACTATTTACTCTGTTGAACTTCAGATGGTAACATTCTCCCCAAATACTCCAATCAAAAAGATGGGGATGACTGAAAAAGTGAAGCACTTTTTGCTACAAATAATGGAGAGTCCTGTAATGTGCTTTCAAAATGAAAAAATATGCAATATAAGAATTTCTAATACTGGATGGCTGAATAATACAATTTTCTGTTTTGATTTGTGTCACAGACTGTGATAAATTATGAACTTTTATATAGTTTTTAACTATGATAAGAAAGAATAGAGTTAAACCAAAGCTATTTATTGTAAAAACCCCTTTCTAGAAAAATTTTTGCTTTTGTCTAGTAACCAATTTTTAATGAAGTTACACAGAAGTATATGACTCATGCCAAGAGTTTAGACTGCTGCTAGATCATTGTGACTGGATGGACATAATAAACAAACAGTCCCCATGCTCTTGTAGATGGTATAAGTGATTTCTAGCAGTACAGCCCTTAGATTTAATGGTAATAGATAAAGAAAAGGTTGAGATTGTAGAGGCACAGTTTCTCAACCAGAACCGATAGACAGAAGGTATACAAAAACAGGGCCTTTCTTTTACCTTTGTATACAACTCAGTGAAATTAACATTTCTTGTCATTCAGTTTAGTATGGAGGAGGCTAAAAAATATTCAATTTTTTTTTATTTTAACATCTGGAAAGATAATTTTTTATCTTTTGGCTCAAATGTACAAGCCCCCTTGAAAAAAAAAAACAAAAAACACCTGAACCTCCCATCAAAATATCTGGAAAGCAGAAACTTGAATGGTAAATTCACAGCATAGTTTGTGCTTTCATTGAGCAGGACCAAGGCATCATGAACTATTAACGAGTATGTGTTTGTGGGTGATAAAGAACTGTAAGCAAATGTAACAGCAAAATTGTTTATAAGAAACATTAATTTATCAGTCCTGTCTGATCCTTTTCCCAACAACAGTCCTTCTCTCCTGGCCATTTACTATTAACAAACACAAGCTTCTCAGCGGTAGGCAACTGCTATTAATAAAAGACAAATACACACAAAATGAGCTTCCAGAGAGATATTATCTATTGTTTTGTAATACCACTTTTGGGGAAAATTCCATTGAGCAAAGGCCATTGAATGGGCAATAATGAGTCTGAGCAGTTCTCACATCGCTGCACATTACCGGTAGAAAAATGACCCTGGTACATAACAAATCCAAGTCTCCACACCGACTCAGAGAAAGAGGAAAGCTTGAGGATTGCTCCCTGGCTCCTTATCAAGTTTAAATCTTTACCAGACAAGATTCCAGCGGAAACCCAAATCCGCAGGTTCTGAAGGATCAGCGTTCCTTCTAAATTACCATCAGACAGCTTGAGACAGGTCTAATTTCACTAAACAAGTGCAAGCTCTCCTTTCAGTGCACTGTTTCCATGTGTCCTGAGCTGTGATGTACATACTGCAGCCGTTCTTGCACCCCCAGTCGAAGCATCCCACAGGTATAGCCAGGGCCATGCTGTGCAGTAAGTCGGCCAGCTGAATTCCTTCTTCCCCCAGTGCAAAGATCTCGTGCTCCTTTTGGCACACAGGAGGTTTGAATGCATACTTTTCATTAGCTCAACTGGGCAGCCCTCTCTGAACTGCCTTATTCGAAGGATAAAGAAAAGCCAAACCTCCTTGTGTCCAAGATGAAGTGGAGACTTCATCACTGGCCTAAGAATGTCTTAAGCTCAGTTCATGCCCTCCTGGGTAAATACAGATGCAGGTTTTGTTTCTGCCTACCCAATGGATTCATTTATAAATGTGGAACCTTTCTAATTTAGGGCCCAATCCTGTAAAAATTTGCCATCCTGCTGCCTCCTAGCCCTTGCAAGCCTTTTGTTTTTCTGTTTGTTTGGCACTTTTTTTTGTTGTTGTCAAAATCACCATAAGACTGGCATCAGCTTTTTGAAAAATTGGGCTTCCTGAATAATCAGAAATTATTCATCAAAACTTAAAAAGATAAGCCTGAAAAAAAATATATATTTAATCTACTTGCAAAATCTGATATTGCATCAATATTTCTGATTTTGTAAGTTAAGAATTAGTTTTTTTCTTCAGTTGTACTTAAGAAGTACCACTGATTCCATTAAAGAACCAGGGGAGAATCTGGGACAGTAATTTAGCTTGTACAGTACACAGTTTTATTCTTCTGCTAAAAAAACCTGATTATCCATCGGCTTTGGATGCCTACCACAATCTGCATTTTTATTATAGGCAAGAATGAAGTGATCCAAAACCTATATTTCAAAAACTCTCCAACTCTGAGGCCAGCAAATTCTGAATCTAACACTGGATCTGAAACTTTGTGACTTTAGCAGGGAGTAATAATAGAAGGAAAAACAGATGTAATAATTAAGAAGCGACCACTTCTCAGTTATGCATGGCATGAACTTCTTTATTAACTATTTCAGCTTAAATGTATAAATCAGAAAAAATCAACACTAAAATGCTAATAATCATGTCATTTTGATTGACAGACTTCCAGACCCTGGCTTATGACAGAGGAACTCAGCAGCATTTAAACAATCATAGTGTAGTTCCACTTTCTCTCTAAGAAATAACACCTCATAATATCGTTTGAGCTAAGCTGAAATATTTGTGCAGCATGGCCAGTGAGCAGAATCAGGCCCTCATTGACCTCAGTGAGAGATGAGAAAGCCAAAAGAATCTTATCAATGCCAATAGGCATGTTTGCATTAGACCTGTTGCCCATACATCCCCACATTAGACTGCATCTGGTCACATGGGCATGCAAATCACCGAGCATGCTAAGTGGAGACCGAGTTCACTGCAAATGCAATACTTGGCTTGCTATACATACACCCTGCCCAGTGCCTCCAAGACTCTGGAGATAGCCCTGCTTGGAAACCTGCAGGTTTAAAATCTGGAATTCAGACTCCCACAGAAGTGCACAGGGGATCTACAGTAGCTGCAACATCTGATATAACACTTAGGCACTGACAGTCAGTCATGGAGGACTGCAGGGCCTCATTGCCCCATGGCCCACGGGCTCTATTGCCCCTTACTTAAGGGGGAATTCCTTCCAAGGCAAGTAGGCATTCCAAATTATTTCTAGGATCATTAAAGCATGCTCTCCATACCAGCCGTGAGCTCTGCAGTGGCGGCTGAACTCTGAAAGTCTACTGGAGTGTGTTAGAAGAGTGGGAAGCTGCAGGACCACAGGAGGAATGTGAGGCTTGTCCATTTCTGCTCAATTTCAAACAGCACTTCTGTGAGTGTTCAGCAGAGACATTCAACTGTACATTTCTCCCTCTCCTCCCTTCTCCCCCCCCTTCATCTTTATTATGGTAAAGTGTTTCATGTGTTCACCACAATATTTCCTTTGACCAAATTCTTCTTGCTTACTTAGAACCACTCACAACCTGGCACTTCGGGAAAATTTTAGGCCATTTTTCTGTATGCATCATGTCTAAAAATAAATCTATTAGCTTTTGACTACCAAGATAAAAAGGTCATCCTCCCTCTGCACAGCCTGTTGTTCATATTTGAAAAAGAGCTGCTATGAAATACTACTGCGTTGTCTGTTGTGAAATGTCTGTAAATGTAAAAGATCAGCTGATTCAGACCTGCCAATTAATTTCATCTTACCATATTTTTACTTAGCTTTCTGGCAACAGAAAATCTTATAATGCAAACATAATCGGAGCTAAATAAACTATATTGCTTTTAATAGGGTGATGCACAATCTCTCTCATCCCGAAGTGTTACGCTGTTTTTTTACAATGAACTTCGTAAGGTGACTGAACTTATTTCTGTGCTTAGTTTTTCCTCTTCACATATTTACATATCTATTAAAATACCATATATGGGAGCGACAACAAAATCTTTCTGTAGACTTTTTGCTGATTTTACTCCGAGAGCCAGGCTAACTTCACAAAGTATCCAGATAAGGAAATTTGTCCATCTTATAGACTGAATATCTCACAGAAACCAGTTCTGCCAATGGTTTTTGTACATTTATGTTGGTAGATTGCAGAATACCTTGAATTTCTGATTTAAATTTGAATATACTATTAAATAAATCCAGTCAATGAAGCAAACAAGTAAAATACCACATTTTGGTTTTGGCTGGAAAAAAAGAGTTCATTCTTATTTGTGCCAGAAGTAGCTAATGTGTCCAATTTATGGAAGAAGCCTGAATTTTTTTCTGGACAAACTGGTCAAGTAATCATGTAAAAACAAATCAATATTTTTCTGGATGTTAAAAAAAAAAAAGCCCTCCCATCATGGGATACATTAGAAATGATTTAGGAAGGTTGCTCCTTTTAATTCCTTTCAAAACCTAGCATTTGTAAATAAAACCTACATGGGCTCTTGAATGAATTATGGCCTTTGTCAAACATTTCACTGCCAGGTCACAGCTCCCCATGAATCAAACAGGTGTGGTGAAATCTGTAAACTAATATTTCACTCTCATCAGAAAAACAGACTAGTTAGGGATGGACCTTTACAGTTAGGACATAACTTTTTTGCAGCAAGGCACAACCTGTCTGAAACCTGTGCTTTGAACGTGGAAACTCTGAATGACAACAGTCATGTCAAGGAATCCTATAAAAGACCAACAACCAATTGAATGAAATCCCACCAGAAGCCTGTTTCCCCACTGCTTTGCACCATTTCCTAGTGATAGACATCACTACAAAGTTAGTATGAAATGTTACCATCGTAGACAGGAGGTTTTTTACACTGATTTTGCACTGATCTCTCATAATAAACAATGGATAAGCAGTTCATATTTATATTTAAATCTGAAATATTTTTGGCATTTGTCTTATTTGAATGTTATATAGAATTTATAGCTATATGAATGATATATATTTACAATTTACATACACTTTATATATATACACACATCTATTCTCCTTTTCTGCTGAAAACTGAAGTTTTAACCAGTCTTCTTTTTCATACAAACAAATGAAGAGCCACTTGTGTAACTGGCTTTTATTCATATCTACTGGATAATTTCTGTGTGTTTGCTTCCAGTTTTAAGCCATGATTGCATACTATTATCAGTGACAGTAAAGCACACATTTGTAAGTAATGCTCTGATCTCACAGTCAACTCCAATAATCTTGTACTGTGACAGAAATTGCTTTACAGTGGATATGTATGTAAAATACAATAACTCTCTATGTAAAAAGCTACACTTGCAAGTATAGCAAAAATTATAGCAGCATAACTTAGGCAGAGAAAAAAAATTATTAGTCAGTGGTATGCAAAACTTAGTAGATGCTTCCACTATTTCACAAGCAAGAATGGGTTTTTGCTGCAGAGCCTATTCTCTAAGGCTTTGTCTCCATGGGGAACTCATTTTGCAGGAATTCAGTGCTACTTTCCAGGGTTGTCAGTAATGCATACACATTTCCTGTGTTAGCAGCTCTGCACAGCACTGTTTACTCTGTTTTGAAAGTGGGATAAGTCCTGCTACCTGAAACTAATCTTACTATTATGTGTGTATGTGGGGATGCTAACATACCATAGCTGGTACTCCATCCATTCACAGCTGATCTAACTACATAGTAACTTCCTTATGCAGAGAAGCTGTAAAACCATGAACAGAAAAGATGACAAAGGCAAGAAATAGGGTGAAGATTTTCTATCTGAATACAATTCCTGTTTTTCAGTACTAAGCTATAGACTTCAACCCCTTTCAACTTTAAGTCTTATTCACGCAGCTCCCAAGTTTTCATTAACAGGTAATGGATCCTCTCTTTATTAAACTGAAAAAATTAAAACACTTCAGTCTAGGAAAGTATTTGTCATCGTTGCTATGTTATCCAGAAACTTTTCCAAGTAATTGAGTCCACATGAATAGATCTATGGACTTGCATAAATACATATGGATGCATAATATAATCTCACGATCTAGTCCTTGTGTTATACTATGAAAATCCCTGACACTAAAGCTGGTTAAATAATGAACAGAAAATATCTGTGAATAACAGGGCAAGTTCATTCTATCCTTATTCAGAGGCCTTTTTATTTATTTGTGAGCAAATAACTAGTGCTTATTTTCAGGATCCAGAAAGTTCTCTAACCATTAATCTCAAGGAACACTCATTATCAGAATAAAGAGTGGTATTGCATTATTCAGTACCATTAACTAGTACACAGCAGAAACACTACATAGATCTCTAAGAATCATTCACATACCTTCACCCAAGTTGTTTGATTAATACTGACGTGAGCATCAGGGTTAGTTTCTAAGCGATTCACAGACAGAAGACAAAAATCACAACAGAAATGCTTAGCAGGTTTTGATACCCTGCCTTCAAGCTGCATGGAAGGAGACACAGAACCACCAAAAGGCTGAGGCTGGAAGGCACCTCTGGAGGTCTCTATTCGCAGGGGCAGCCAGAGCAGGTGGCTCAGGGCCCATCTCCCCTCAACTGAGTTCTTTTTTTCTCTCTGTATTTCAAGTTCTTTTGGCTTGTCTTCTCTTGTTTTGAAATTTTAAACCACATTCTGTTGAAGAACTGAAATCCCATTTGAATCACAGGAGAATCTCATTAAAACCTCCCCAGGAAACTAAGATTGTTACTTTTTCACATTTAGGATGTCAAGCATTACGTAAATGGAAAAAAAAGAAAAAGACTCACAATATAACCGTGAAAAGTGGCCTCACTTGTGTGGCCCAAGAGGGTCCTTCAAGTCCTGCATTTTGTATTACACCTCACTGGACCTAGGAGACTGAGGAAAAGTATTACTTTCACTATTTAATTTCACACAGAATTTCAGAGGAAGAGCTGCTGTTACAGCCTGGGTGTCATGAATTCAAGAAAAAGATTCAGATACTGCAAAGGTTTGGGGATACAAATTTTTTTGTTGTATTGCAAAGCTCCACCAACATCTCCCATTTATAATATTATATTTCATTTCCTTATATTTCACAACTGGATAATCTATGTTGGACTAGCAGGTTTTGTTTGTCCAAATGGGAACTTGCTCAGAAAAAATCCTCAGAGAGAAGCTTGCTCAGGGAGAAACTTTAAGAAAAAACAAAATGAGGTTCAAGATTTAGCTGAATTTGGAGGAGGGCACCTGCGCATAGCCTAATGTAATGCCTCTAGTCCAAATTAGAATAATAATTGAAATGTCACCATGAATTCCATTTCATTGCTCTCCTGCAGAACATTTTGGCAGTGAACTGAAGTCATTCAACATGGGGTCAGTACCATTAGGTACCTGGCCAGTGGTAAGAAGATCCATCATTATTTAGCTAAATAAATTTAGCATACGTACATAATGCTTATAAAACCTTTAAGAAGCCCAAACACAAGTACTCATCTGTACAAGAATTTTTGCTTCAGCCCTAAACTGATTTCCTACCTCCCAATATGGAAAGGTTTAGGACAACCACATAGGCAGACGACAGAACAGCAAAAACCCACTCTAGTAAATTGTATTATGAGAAAGGCCCTGCTGACACAGAAGTAGCAACTTACCTAACACAGGTAACTGCTTGCAAGCACACATGCAGCTACCTGACCTGAGGATGTCATCCCACAGTCACCGGTGGGACTGGGGACAGGGTTAAGAGAAGCTCTTTTAGGCATAGCTCATCCCAGATCTCTCTGTCATAAACTGGAGCTGAATTCATGATATGTTACACTCACCTATGGCCACAAAGCAGTCTCTTCCTTGCATGCCCCCAAAGGGCTCAGAGCACGTTTGCAGATGCAAAGTTGGTTGCAAGGGCAGCTTTCTGAGATGGGATGGAGCATGGACTATTCCCCCATCTCCATGAGGCCCTGATAACTGTTTTAACTTGTGCTGAGGGTCAGATGACACAGGGCAACCTCAGGAATTGAAAAGCACAAGCCACCATCAGTGGGTCCTCACATATGTGTGGAATGAATTCAGCCTTGAAAGAAGGTATGTGGGGGCAGAAAGGGGAAAGAGAGCTTGCCAATGAGAATAAACACTATTCCTTTTTTCCCCTTCATTTTCCCCCACTTGGCTTTTAATCAGATAATTATATTAATACCTGTAGCTCAAAAGAAAAAATACAACATTTTTCAAGAAGGCTGAATGAAACTATTTGGCATTTCTTATTTATTGATAATGAATAGGCTTGATACCTGCTGATATAAAACAGCAGTCCAGGGCTGACATTAACCAGTGCAGTCTGTGATGTCAATGTTATAAATCATACATGGGAGGCTCATGTTATGCAACATCCCACAAACTGGAGCACTAGCCATTTTTTAAAGTAATAAAGTTAAAGGGTAAGTAGGTTACTTATCGCTTTACAGCACTCAAACTTCAGCTAGTACAACACTTAAAAATACACAGATGGACAATGGAGTCTCTAAATCAATTTGTAATTTCTGAACTGGAATTATACACCAAAGCCTAAAAAGTCATGCAAATCCTGAATCAGATTTTGAAAACTCTGAGTAGAACAGAGGCAAGAGGTATCGTTACATAATTACACTTGGGAGAGAAATGCTGTAAGATGTCATAATACGATTTCAAAGCTAAAACTGTAGCATGAAGATTACTTATTTTAGAACTAGACAGTTTAATCATATCATTAGATGAGCTACAGAAAACCAACACCCAAATAGCTATAGCACATTTGAAAAAATTTTCACCTTTCGCCAGATTCAAAGTTGGTTTAGTGTATTCTTTTTACCGAGAGTAAAAATGCAGAGTTGAATTGAATCTACTGAAAAATCTTTAATAAAATAAAAATAAATTAAAACCACCAATCCCTCTCATGCAGGGTTTCATACATTCTGTGATTCCCTTCATTCAAAAAGCAACAGATACCACTTGAAATTCCCAGCCTGCTCATGAGCAACTAAAAAGTATCTCCCTTTATTTGACTCTGCAGGAAAGGGGAGGAAGCAGAGGAAGGTGAGCTAAAAAGTTACCTTTTCGATAAGGGAGGCCACAGGCCAAAACAAATCACCTTTGATCCCTTTCCTCCTCTTTATCCTCTCTAGTTAGAGAGTGTGGGGAGAAGCAGGAATCTGACTTTTGGCGGTTTTGGCAAAAAATGCTCCAATCTGGTGGTACAGGCAAGAGTTAAAAACACCTACAACCTCCTATCAACCATTTCTATACTTCAGTTTCATATGAAGTTTCAGGTTTCTAATAAATCTAAAATAGGTACACAACAAACAGTCTCTCCCCAAACTGATCTTACTATATGTACAGAAGCCAGGATTCCCATGCCTTCATCATTTATGAACACTTGCATTTGTAGAAGGTATATGTGTAACACTAGCAAAATGAAGTGACGCATCAGAGTCACGCCAGGGCCTGTCCTCAAGAACAGGTCAGATGAAGATCTACCAGAAGGGGGGGGGCATGCAGAGCAGACGCATGTTACAAGGATGTCATCTGGGGCTGTTTTTCACAAGCCAACAAAGCATCCTTTCTGTAGAAAACCTCTACAGAAGAGGCTCATGGTAACTGCCAAGTTTTCATTAATATATTAATGGTATGTACTACGACAAAGAAATAGAAAATTTCTCCCTGGAAGCAGAAAGCTTGCCAAATGCTCCAGAACCTTCCTGTGTTGTTTTTCTTGCTTAGGTGGTTTCTTTCCTGGTACAGACTGAAGTTCCTGGACTGCAGTTCTTGTGTGACCTCGCGAAATCCTATCCTTTCGCCTGCTGACAGAATGATGATTATAGGGCTATTCTTAGCCTTGTGACATATCTAATGACTGGTTTAGCTAATACCACTTTTCAAATTGTACAGATCCATTCCTTTAGGGCTATTGCATTGTAAACCTGTTGCTACAAGTTTGGAAATACCTTGCATTTACTTTCTTCTTATGCTCAACAGTTCAATACCCTGTTAATAATTTAGCAGTAAGGAATATCTCTGTGGTCTCTAAGAAATCTGCTACTTAAGTTTTGAAAGACTGTGTGATGTTGAGAGCTTTTCATTTTGGGACCAACACTACTGAGTGCAATACTTTTTTGTCTCAGGGAATAAAGCATGACTACTCTCTCTTGGGAAGTGTTCACAAGACAAGATCCTTATTTTACTAGGGTATGTTATTTAAGAGCAAACTGAGCAAGCTGGAAAAGTTTGCAAATCTACTCTGTGAATTGAGAACAATCCTGGCTACACAGCTTGCACAGTTCACATACTTGTTGGAGCTTTAATGGAATTACAGCAGAGGTCATTACTTTCATTTCTTTTCAGGATCCCGTGTTGCTGCCATTTCATTCTTACTTTAAATAATTTATCATTTCATGGCATAACTAGAAATTTCCAGCATATCCCCTTCTCCATATCTGCCTTCTAAACCAAAATCTTTTCTTCAGTGAGTCCTTATTACAGTGACCTGATATTGCCTTTGATACTTGCGTTATTTCATGAAATTCCGTATGGCCATACTTCAAGTTCTCCCCACTATGTGCAAATATAAAGGCTCTTGGGATATTTCTGTAACTCCATCTGATTCAAGTCAGACATTTCAGCAATTGCTTGCTCTCTTTAGACTTAACAGTCTTGCAGTTCTTCCCTCTGCTAGAAGGTCTGTACTGATTTTTCTTAAAACAAGACTTCTTTCTACCTGCTCTGGAAGTTCCAGCTAGTGACTGTAAGCAGGAAATTGGTGTTCAGTTCTCTTTCCAAGCCTCTGTGCTTCATGCGTGCGCACACACTCTTTTATCCTTTCCTTATCTATCTCTCTGCTTTGGCTCATAATCCCCACTTCAGGCCACTTCCCCAAGTCTCTCAGGAAAGCATGCTATTGCAAGTCTGACTGCATCTCTGCCATTCCTGTAGCAAAAGGCTTTTCCTTGACAATCATTCCCATCATGCCAATCCACAGTCAAATGCTTCCTGGTATCCACTTGGTTCTCTACAGAAAAAAAACTGTGTTCCACATTTGATGTAGTAACAATAATTTCTGCTACAAGACCCTTAAGCTTTGGTAACTAGTAATGCCACCTTTCTTAAACACTTTACAGACTGGAGTATTTCATACAATTTCTCATCAGTTTTCCAGCTGTTCTGCTCCCTCCATGCATCTTGTCTACAGCTACCACTTTTTAAACTCTGACGCCTACAGCTGGAGAGTGTACAGGGAGTTACTGCAACAATAAAAAGCCACAAAAAAATCAACCATAGAGAGTACAGAGTAACTCAGGAAAAAATAATGGATTTAGGATTAGGTACCTGCTTTAGTCTAATTTTACTCCAGAATTATTTTGGAGTAGATCCATATTAGCAGATGCATGGCAATGCTATCCCACTTACTATCATCTGACGGAATCCCAGAAGACCAAGTTTGTAGACATTAGTCACACTAAAAAACAGTGGAGATAAAGTTACCATCTGAGGTAACTGCAACTCTCTACAACTGCCACTCTCATCATATAGTCCATTAAGATTATGCACAGATCATCTCCTTCAGTGAAGTAAGGATTTCCTAAACAGTGATAGCCTACCTGCTCTACCTGTAAAAATAGGGACAATCTTCCATTTCTTTATAGCTTTCTACAGCAGAAGCATCCTGCAGAGCACAGAGAAACCCTTTTCTCAAACACTGCTCTTGAATATTAAGGCCCCAAATGGGATGACATTAGGTTGCAGTTTGACCTCATTTGGACAATCCAGATTGCCAAGCATATTTGCAACCATCAGCTAGTGTTCTGGAGAAATTTATGAACATCAGATCCCTGTATCCCAGGCATAATTCATGCTACTATCTCCTTTGATTATCCTTCTGACAACCAGCAAGGTCCAAGGACTTGTTTCATATAGGATGGTATCCTTAGACACTCAAGTCTGTAAGCTTTAACACATAAACCAGATCAACTGGAAGAGGATCACACTGAAGGATCACATCTTGCACAGCCCACAGAAAGCTTTGTAAAAGCACACTAAAACATAAATAAGCAGGCAAATACAGTCTACTCAAAAGTATGATTAAATGAATGTATTAAAAAAAGACACACACAGACAGACACACTTGGAAACTTAGGATATTTATGAGTCTCCCCATATACTTCCAGACAGTCAAATATCAGATCACATACCTGAAAGACAACAATACTCCTCACCAATTTCAGGATGTATTTTCAGAAGAAAATTTACAATTCATCCTTCGTACAGAATATTTTTATTCCAGTACACATATGGGGCAGAATAACTGTATCCTCTAGCTATCAGATGATGAAGTAGAGCTGTGCCATTGGCTATAATCCATAAGTTTCCCATGAGATAAACACCACTCTGATACATATAAAACCAGGTTGCTTAAGGCTTTAGGTTTAGACTTTTCTACATATATTTGGGTGCAAAGGTATAAACAACTGCTCATAGAGTTTATGCTATATGCACTGAAAATGCAAGGGAATATTTGTCACTGATAACCAACTCAGTTTTACATTCTTTTTCTGTGTTACTTGGTTTTATTGTAAACTTTAAGGAAAATACAGAACAGACTTTGTCTGGACAGAATTAATGGTTCTGAAGCACTTCTATAAGATAACACACTAATTTTTTTTCTAGTGCAATATAGTAGTGATAAGATTGTAAATTCAAGGATACAGAAAGATTCACCAAAGATATATAAGAAATTCAATTATTTACAACAGAAGAAAAATCAGAGAAAGAAACTACTTGCCTTGAGAATACCAATCATCCAGCACATGAGGTTATGCTTACTGGCAATAGTTCTAATACATAGGAGAGTACAGAGGACAAACAGGGAAATACATCAGTCATCTTAGTTGGTATCAACAGTTCCAGCCATTATGTTTATGGAGAAAAACTTCAGGATGTGAAGTGGCATCAAAGCCTCAGAGAACACCACATATATCAATGGATGAAATCATAATATCATAATTTTAAAAGTTAACTTCCTAAGTATTTGCTATGAATGCTTGTAAAAAAAAAAAAGAGTATGTCACATGATGCAAATTTACACTAAGTGGAGCAGAAACATAACAACACTAGTTAGGAATGCACATTGTAAGACTCCTTGACCTTCAAAAATGTGGGAGAGGTGCAGGTGGGGATGTCTCATTTTTCTGAATCAGCATTTACTTTTCTAAATTGTGAGAGAAACCAAGATAAAGCATTTGGCAAAGAAAAATGCAGCATCAGTGCTCTTCATTTCAGTTAAAGTGTTTTGCTGTTGCTCTTGTTCAAGCATACATCTGTGCAAACTTCCCCTCTTCCATGAAGCCCATCTGACGGCAGCACCTGCTGGTGAGGTGTAAGAAGAGCAGTGATGGGTGATGGTTCAAGAGTTCAAGAGCTCCCAGTATTCATTTTTGTTTTCCTGCTTCTTATTTGCACATATACAGAATTGTGTTAGAGACTAAATGAAATATGGGGATGACAGCCCCTTTCCTGAAGTCTGGAAGACAAAATATATAAGAAAGGGGATAAAAAGCAGGAGGGTAAACAGAAACAGAGGTGACTCCCCCAGGTTAACCATTAGATCATTGACAGAGCAAGAAACAAAACCTCCTCTGAGCTTTCAAAGGTGCAACTGTGCAGCTTCATTTCTATTCTGAAGCTTTTCTGTGACATCTCCCCTATACTGGGCAGCTCTGGTATTTCCTGTAACCTATCCCGTGTGTTAGGAAACAAAACAGCTAATAGAACTTCCCAAAATAAACACTGCTCTGTCAGAAGCTTCTTCCCGGAAGTCATTCACACTGGACATTAGGATGAGCAGTTTCCTCCTTACAGTGTCTCTTTCAGGCTGGTTCTCAAAATCTAGCTTCAGCCTTTTGTATCCCAAGTGATTCTATAAATTATTCTTCTGTATGGCTGGCACAGGAATTCATCAGCTCCTCCTGTTCACCTGTGACAGGCAGACACAAAGCACTCAAGCCTGGTATCTGGGTCTGCCCTGATTAATGGATGTATTTCCTATTTAATTCATCTACATTTTGTAAGTAATCCTTGCATGACAGGTGGGAATTGAAACAACCTTGTTCAACCACACTTTATTGAAAAGTGCCTTGGCTGAAGGTGGTAATGAGCCACAACTTTTGGGAAAAGGAAGAATAACAACCCAAATAAAAAATATTAAACTTAGACCAGCCAGTGGTACGATATAAACATACAACTTTTTAAGATTGTTTTGGAGAATTTTCTAGGTAGAACTAACAGTAACAAGAGGGGGAAAGGCAAAATCAGTTAAAATCATCAAGGACACAAAAAGTTTAAGAGTAGAACAAAGACTCTTGTATGAAGAAAGGCCAAACACACATCATCATTTTGTCAAGTGATTATTATTAGCATAGTGCTTCCTGCAAGAAAGTATACCTAGCTGAAGTTGTAAAAGCAGCAGCAGATAAAGCAGAGTGCTCACAACTTAGCAACAGCTTTGAAAGTATCGTCAATAAAGCTACAGTTTGAAATAGGGCCAAGTGATAGTACGTGATAATACTGCACAATTGAAGCAGCACTTCAGTATCTAATCTTAGGATTAGAGCAGATCTGGAGGTTCACACTATTGAAACCGTGTCAAGGCTGAATTTATAGCTCTCCTTGGCAGATATAAATAACAGCCACAGATTACTGGAGGCAAATTATGATATAGTTCACCAAAAAAATGCCTATCTTAAAACCATGGAAACTTTTTCATCCAAAAAAAGAAAAAGAAAATTCTCAACTGCAATAGATGCTGAGACATCTGTTTCCCACTATCACTGTGTTTATATGACTACCTCTAAAGATCCAGTTCCTTGATATTATGGCCTTTGATAAGTTCAGTTAAGCAAAAGACCTGGCTACAAACCAGCCTTTTGTCACACAAGGACTTCATATACAGGAGACAATCATCACATATCCACCCCCATGGACATATAGATATTGTAACCACTGGAGTGAAATATTTAGCATAGACAAAGGAAGTCTGAAGTCATACATATCCTTAATGATAAGAGTATTCCTTTTTTATTTTTAGTTTGTTTAAAAATATTTGTTGTGTATATACACATAGATATGTAAACAACAGTAAGAGGAAGGACCCGAAGAGAGGATGGCTTTGGAGGTAGAAAAAGTAATATACAGAAAGAAAAGTAAATGAGGAAAAAAAGCTTGGAAAAAAAGTAAGAAGATGCTATATTGGAAAGTAATATTTTAAATACTGTTTTTCAAGCTGTGCCTAGAAGCTGTCCGAGATAGAGCTGAATAATACGATTGTGTTTGATGTACCAAACTCTCACTGTCATACTTGGTTAATGTCACGCACGTAATACCTCAAGTGTAGTTACTGTTTTTCAACAGCTACACGAACCATACATTTGGCAGAAATTGTTTACAGATTTTATCTTTTATTGCTGAATTTGCATGGAAATTTGAAAGTGAAAATTATTGCCATAGAACACTGTTCCTTTTTTAGCCTGACTGACAGATGCATCTGCTCAAGCAAGAACAAAACTCAACTCTATTAAATCAGTAATCCTTCCATATGACATTGTCACACACCACGGACATCCTTTCACAGGCTTTCTGTCAAGGGGATGGCTTGTCATTCCACACTGGCAGGTAGGGTTGGGAAAGATCAACAGAGAGTTCAGAAATTACTTGAAGTGCCTTCTATCAAATTTAAACCAACCTTTATGTAATTCACTGTGGAACATAATTAATTATTGCCCCGCAATAAGTGCTGCCATTTATACACACCTAAATGCTACCAAAATTTGGGAACATGAGAGCTTCCTAACTGACCGGGAGCACCTGCCATTAGCTCTTGGATGTCCCAAGACAGGGGGCTTCAAAGCAGTGATATAAAGTTCCCTGCAAATTTTTCCACACTTTACCTGATCCCTGTCTTATTGGAGCCAGAATAGCTAGAACACCTTACTTAAGATGAAGGGATATGCCAAATAGTCACAAAACATTTTAGCGTTTTTAAATCATTCCTAATATATATAGTTTTCCTGTTATGTATGTGGCATATACAAAAGACAATATTATGGTCTAGGGCAAAGGTTTTATTAGCTTCCACATGCCTTATATAATGCACCTGTGGCTTCAACACCCGCAAATATTATGCCATCATCAAAAACCCATACTGAAAAGACTTATGCACAGCCACTTCTCTATGGACAATCCAGTAACGTTGACATTATAGCCTAGAAGCCATATTAACGCATGCACTGCATATGCAAGCAAACAAAACTGAAGGCCAAAAGGCTTCATTTGAGTATGCTTCCTTGGTGAACCCAGACTAGAAGCCTCTTTTTACCTGTCCAGTCTGAATCAAAGCATGAGCTCCCTTGAAAATTTTTTTCATCTTTAAGAAGCTTCTTAAACAATAAAGAGCATATTTCCTTTAATCTAAACAAGAAAATCTCCAGGCTAATAGAGAAACATTCAGAATTTTATTTTTTTGTCCTTCTGTATGAGAGAAAAAAAGCTTTCAAAAGGACAGATTTCTTTTATTTGCAAGAGATTAAATCCAGGTTTAAAGCTCTTCTCCAGCCCACTACTGTTTGCTTTCTTTGGATTGAAGCTGCAGCAGTGCCAGGTCCTGGGAAGAACTGCTACATGTGCTGGCAATCTTGCAAACTGTATTTAGAGCCCCTCAGATTCAATATTGGGATATTTATTAAGAGCAACTCTTGCCTGAAGCTCTTTATGGGAGTTTAGGTTAAGTCACTGGCACTCTCTAATAGGGTCAGTTTCCTGTTGTTTATCCCTGACGATGTTTAGAGCAATGCTAATCCACTTCCTGGGGCATCCCACTGAGATACAAGTCACATTATTAACAGTTAAGTAGTTTTGATCAAGATTTCCAGCAAGGACATGCAATTTGGTTCCTGGAATCTCCTGCTTTGCTTTTCATTTAGACAAATCACTGCTGGCTGAAGAGAATAAAGGAAAGGCAAAAACAGAAGAAAAATAGAATTTTCTATAGCTAGCTTTTTGTACATGACCTCTGTTTCTATAACTTGCAGCAGAACAGCACAAAGCATAATATAGAATAGAATTGCCCTCCTTCTTATACTCTGTAAACAAGGAATATTGTATGGTTAATCTATTATGTATCTTAAAATACAGAAGCAACCCTTCCAGGGCTCTTGTAACACTGATTTGGGATCAAATTCCCAGCTAGCATGAAACTATCCTCATTGGTATCAATGGAGTTGCACTAATTTCTACAACCTGTGTACCTACCCTATGGCCTTCACTACTAGCTTTTCAGTCCTTGTGGGGATTCAAGCCCTCTATCAGCATGTGCATATGCATTTAAAGGTTTTTATAAAGAGGAAGCAGCCTGTTTAATAATTTAGGCTTTCAGGTTTAATTACCACCCTTTACTGTACTGGAGGATCATGAAACTTCCTGGGTACAGCAGGAAAGAGAGATACAGAATGCTGTTTCTGCCTCTGCAACCCACTGTTTTTATGTTCCTCAGCTTTTGAAACCTTGCTGCTTTTTAAACAAAACTCAGAAGGTACTTGTCTGCTTCAGAGATTTGAAGCTATACAGAACATTCTGGCTCTCCTGAATTAAGGACCAGAGAGGCAGCAAAAATCTCAGTCAATTCACAGTCCTTTTTCCTCTGTTTTCTCTTTGCTTTGGAAGGAAATAACTACAGCCTTTTATATGAGCCTTATTTTGTCACTTTTTACCATATTAGTCAGACTCACTGCAGAGTAAGCAAATAAAATGATAAAAAAACCAAGATAAGTAACACCATTCAAAAATGAACAAACCCAAACCTCTGTATAGTTTTTCATGCTATGTCGCATCACTTTCTTACATGCTCTCTGCTCACCATTTCAATGATCAATGAGCTCAGCATGTCAGCTATTGTATCTGATTCAAAATCTATTGAAAGGAAGGGTGCAACTCAAAGTTAATGGCATCAGGCTGTCTGCAAACTCAGGTTTCCATTGGCGTTTCTCATTTTGTATGCTGAAGTTCATACACTCCCAGCTGAAACCCAGAACTCAAGGCTAAGAGGGGACATAGGGTCTTGCTTGCACCAGAGGCTCTCTAATCGACTGCACTGAGACCAGAGTCCTGAAAAGCACGGTATGCAATACAAATCGGCGGAGCTACACCAGCCCACATCAGACAAGTTTCTGTAGGCGAGAAAAGGATACAAGGTTTGGAGTAATATCAGTCATTCTTGACTCTGAATCACTGGGTCTCACAATTCTTGTTGCCTTTGCCCAGAAAGTTTTGTGCTTGTTTCCCCTTTTATAAGCATTTCTTTATGTGGTTTCTGCTTAAAGAGTACACTTAGAAAAATGGAAGTAGCATGTGAAATCAAGAGGGTAAGGCTACAAGGAGGGTAAGTCAGTGCACTAATATTTCATTATACAGCTATGACTGTTTAAGAGAGTTACTTTGCTGTGGCAACCACAGCAAAAGGGATTGAATTCTCCTTTAAAATGCATTGGCTCTGCCACGGTTACTGCAGCAAAGCAAATTAATTTAAGCTTCCCTCAGAGGTCCACATGCAGAATTATATACAACTCCCCTACCAAGAGAAAGGCAGAAATGAAGCCTGAAAAAACAAATTTCAGATTGATGTGAATTTTTCATCTTGTACTTTTCCTTTTCTTCTCCCCCCTCCAGTGCAGAGTTCAGGATTCCAACTGGGACAAGCTTTATACTGGTCTTGGGGACTTCAGTTTGTGACTCAAGTGTAGTAGCTCTCAGTTTGTGTAGCACGCCGATTCAAAACACTTTTAAAAAAACTGTTCTGTAACACCCTACTTTTCCACAAGTTGTAGCAAGCTCAGTGAAAGGGAAGTTAAAAAACAAACAAACAACCCCCCCCCCCAACAAACCTCCTCACATTGCTGCTAGGCTCTAACAGTGCATACACTCTCAGATGACCCCATGACATTTTCCAGTCATTGCAAAAAGGTCTGTCTATCCCCTCTCTGGGAATAATCTAAACACTGATCCTCCTTACTGTCAGAAAATAACCAGAGATGAGGAAAAACTTGGTTATAGACATTTTCTAATCAACAAACTTCACTTAAAACTGACAGTGTATAGCTGAACAGAGGTTTGCTTCAACTGGTAACAACTGGTTACATCCCACAGAAGCAGAAATGGACTGTGGCTATGACATACTTATAGGAAAGAGTCTACAGAATTGGTAGCACAGTAAATCCAGATCTCTTGCTTCTTTACCCAAGAGACACTGAAAATTTGAGATCAACATTTATCATTCAAGCAAGACTGGAAAAGGTTATCACCTTTACATCAAATTTAGCATTAATACTTTACAGCATAGAATATAAAGGAAATACATATACAACTGCAGCAGTAAGTTTATGTAGAGATAAAAAAAACTGTATTTAAGATGGCAATTGCAACAAGACACTTGTACTGAGAAATACCTAAATGCAGAAAAAAACCTGAGTTAGAACAGAACAACATGTTCCGATATTTTAAAACTTTGAAACAGAAAAGAACTTAAGCTATATAAAGACCCGAAGAGAGATTAACTTTATGTTAATTATTATACTGATGTCTGAGCTCTTTGCAGAGAACAACGTTGGGCCCATTAAAGTGCAAAAGCTAACAAGAACTGGGCCTATTCCTACTCTGGTTTTGTTGCTCCCTCCTCCCTGCACCCCCTGAGACAGGTCATTGAGCAGGGCTACCACTCATGCCTGACATCAAATTCATTATTCAATCTTGCATTCAAGAGCAGCGTGGATTGTACCTCAGAGGGGTCAAAAAAAGGAGAAACAATCTCTTCAAAATATATTCATTCAATAATTTGTAGAATTCACTGAAATTATTACAGAGCAATATATGTAGAACCTCTTTCTCAAAAAATTTTAAAGGTAGAATGTACATCAAACTTCCACATATAAAACTTGAAGTATTGCCAGAAAACCAGGGGAAACCTGTGTGTAACTTTTAGTATGACTGTGGGGGTAAGATATTAAAAAAGAGAATTTACATTTTAACTAGATATTCTATTTTATTTTAAATAGCAGGTGGTATACAGATGGAAGAAATTGTTCACTTACAGTTTCTTAGAGACAGGGGGAGGCAATCACTTAGCACAACAGAGAATCAAGTTAGTAATGCACTGCTAGACATTTCTAGGTTAATGGGATGTTATTAAGCACTGAATGTTTTTCAGTTTATAGGGAGCAGTGGAACTTCTGGGCCTATGCCCTTGCAGAAAGGCTTTAATTTGTTTAACATTTATGCAAAGAGATTCCCCCCATCGAACATTTATCATCTGACTGATCCTTATGATTGTTCATATTTCCACCAGTGAGCTCAGAGAAAAACAGTTGTGGGTCAAAAAGTCTGCATTACAGGTGAGGGGAAATGAACAGTTTTGCATATTAAAGTGCTATTAGATTTCTTTACTCAAAAATAATCTAAAATAAGAAAGGAAAGGAGAAAGAAACATCAAATCAGCTTCTTAACCACTGACAAGATATTTGTTGCACGCAGCAACGAGACACTGGATATCTAGGTAGGATCAGAGCTCCCTGCTGTGCCAAAACCATAAGCGATTAAAAGTTACCCTTTCCTAGTTTGGCTCTTTACACTACATTTTTACTGTGAAATACTGTGTGGCTAAAGCACCCTGCAGCTACCAGTTTTTGTGCTTAAAAAAACCAAACACTCTCCCCCTCCCCGCCCCCCACTGTTATTAATAAAAGGAGCTTCATTCATTCAGAATATAGCCTTAACTGCAAACTTTAAGGGTGTTGAGGCTCAAGAATAGGGGATATTTATTTCTAAAGAAAGCAGAAAATAAAAAACATGTGAGGCCAAGAGATGTTAGGAAAGAAAATCTATAGTTGCCAGTCAATGGTTGGTCAGCAAACAACAAGAAAAAGGGAAGACAGATGAGACAGCCATACCTTTTGCTAAGTCAAAGGAGTTGGAAAATACTATTTGTTAAAACACAGGCTGTAAATGAGGAATAATCAAACCCTACAGATGAATCACGTTTTACTTCACACCTGACACTATGATACTATACCTTTCTTTTCTTCTTGTTAGAGAGATTTTAAGAAGAGGTGTCACTTAAAAATTGAAGTGCTATCGTCCATCTGGGAAATGTCTGCTTGAAGGAATCTCACTGTCTCTAAATTCTTGTCTGTTGCTATCATCAGTTGAATAGCCTTGTATCTCATCTCCAAGAATTATAAGCTAGTAGAATTGTGGAAGCTAGCCTCAAAGGAAGATGGGAAAGTGTCCACTGTGCAATCCATCACTTGCCTGCTTTAGAAACGTTTAGATATGAAGACTTACAGTCCTGTACAGGGGAGTACTGCTGAAAATATCAAAGTATATTCTAAATCTTGGAAAAGGGAAAAGCATAGGGTATCAAGCATCTCCAGGAAACAGGGGCACAATGGCCTTTCACCTTGTGACTGCAGCTAAACCTAGTTCAGTCAATGAGGTGCTGGAGATGGTAAGGTTTTGAAGACATTTCTATGGCTCACTTGGATGTCAGTTCTATCACTTCCCCTTAGCTCACCAGTACTTCAGCTGGTTATCTCAAAACAACACTGGAAGGTGACTAAATACCAGGGAGAAACCTCTATTGCAAGGAAGAGGTAACGTTCGCAAGTCAGTGTGTGCAAACTTGCAAATTTTTTTAATATCTGCTTCATAAATAATCTGATGCCACTGAAGGCCTATATGTCCTCTGAAAAAATATAAATTCCCTCTTATAAATACATCCAGTAGATTTCCAGCTCTTTATTTCCGGAGCCCTAACATATTTCCACTGGCTGTATGGGCCTTTTTATAAATTTCAAATGTATAGCTTGCTGTACATCTATTGGTTTTTCTGATCATTTTCTGTAGGTCACTTAAAAACAATCCCAGAAGAATTATGAGTCACCGACTAAAAATTACCAATTAATTTTAGAACTCAGAATTACCTACAGTAAGATCCATGGAAAGTTAACATTTGCCAAGCAGGAGAATAGTATTGCTGCAGATGCCACCTGTTCCCAGACCAGAGAAAAGCAGGTACAGTCATTTGTGCCCTATAGCAGTTTGCATTTTCAAAGTCTTCTGCAAACATTAACTAATTAATCCTCAGCTACTCTTGCCAAATACACGATTGTATTAAGAACTGACCTAATGTAACCTTAAATGTTAAACAAAGCAACACAGTCTACAGAAATGATAAAGAAAAACTGCTAAACTAGGGAGCTGGGAGGTGTCCAACTCATTGTTTGTTTCACAAACATTTAATCATTTTAAAGATACTAGTCAAATTGATCATCAGTCGGTGTAAGGCCACTGCAGTTACACCAGAGGTGAAGCTGGCTCATTAAATAGCATTTATCATCAGTGAGGAACCCTGCAGCATGCTGTTTCTGCAAAGATATATTTGATTTAGTGACAATGGTCTCTTTGTTAGTGTTTACAGGTTTAAAGGATTATAGAGCCCTTTAGATTTCAAAACAACAGAAGAACCTGGAGGATTTTATTTTAAACTCCTGTTTATTTCCTAAATCACGCATTAATGCGATTTTTGGATATGAACTACGCAGTGCTAAGTGCTCTAACGCTAAACTGGTGTAATGTGAAAAGTGAGGTTTAACAATGGAAACACTATGATTAATCTTTGTCTCCCTCTTGTTCAAATGGTCTTAGAGAAGCAGAACAAGAATCATATCTCTGATCTTTAAAGCAAGACATTCTCCACAGCTTACATTCTGCAGCATACTAATTTTATGAATAGCATATTTTACTGAAGATTGATGAATGAAAATGTATAGGCACACTTAAAGATTATGAAAAGATTACTAGGAAGTACAAACCTCAGTTAAAGATGAACATTGTCATTTTTCTACCTTGCTGAATAATAATCATTAAAAACGCCAATAGACACTGACAAACTTAACTAAAATACAATTAAATATCTGCAAATACAGTATACAGAGTAATTTAGAAATGCCTCATTTGCTTTCAGCACATTAAAAATATGACATCAGAACTTACATAAATATATGTCTATTTTCTTTCCTGTAGAATTTTCCCTTGTTTGAAATTAATTGCACTAACAAAAATAAATTAGGCTATCCTGTAAATATTTTAAGGCTTCTGTATTCATATAGCACCAAATTCATGAGCCGGTCCAACAATCAGCATTACCTGTTCGAGTTACAAAGAGATTATTTTACAAATTTCTCTACAGTACATTACAAAAAAAAGAGCCTAGAGATATGTTTTTAAATTGTTTTAAAAAAAATAAAAACCATAATTGCCTCACTATCCTGAATATTTTAGGATATACATATAAATATACATAGGATATACACAAAAGCATAATCCTGTATGATTTTCTGGAAATTTAAACACCACATATTACCTAATCAGATCTGCTGGTTCAGCAGCTTGACTTTTAATTATAGGGTTTGGGTTTTTTTTGTTTGTTTTTAATAGTATGGTATGGCTGAGAAGGTAACAATCAACTTGCACACCTTTTATGTATTGTGCACGCCACTATATTGATACACCTCATATAGTAGCTGCTATGGGGTAGCAACATGCTTCTGATTTCCAACCTAATGGACAAATGAGTAATAAAAATTAAAATAACAGCCACAGCAAGTATTGCGATTGGCACAATTCAGCAAAGAGTATAGCATGCTTTGGTAACAGTATTGTTGATACGAAGGCAACAGTCTTTATAACAATGTAGGAGTACAACTTGAATGAGTTGGTTGAATTTTACACAGGCTGACACCATTAATAGGAATCAAAGACTGATTTTTGCATCAGTGGCATAATGGGATCAATAGCTTCCAGATCTATAACTTCAGAAAAGTTATGGATTTGGTAATCAAGTGCCACCCAGTCTGGTTAATATTGCTGTTTATCAGCAATAAATTGGTCTGTAGAGACATTGTTTAAGGCTGATATCCAGATAGACAGAGTCTCCCTTTTGTTTTCTAGCAGTTTTTCAAAAAATCTTTTTTGGTTCAGGTACTACAGAGATCAGGATTGAGAGACTGTAAGACACTCCTCTTACGAAGCTTCAAGCTGAGCTCCTGCTGATCATTACTAGTTCAGATACAGAAAGACTGATCTCCCTCACTGCTCAAATGTCGTGATGTATTTTGGTTTACTGTGGAAACCTCTCTTAAATTATTTTCCCTGAAGAAGAATGCTCTCTGTAAAACATACAGAAGAAGCACTAATAAAACAGAATCTCAGGAAGAAAGTCTGAGTGGTCAACTGTCCTTAAATAAGAAACATACATGCTATGCATACTTGAGAAAGGTATCTTTTACTCTGTTTATGCACATCTGCATTTGTGTTCAGAGTTTCTTATTCTGCCTGCTTCTAACTGTGGGCAGGAGCCAGGCAATGAAACAACAGGAAGAGGGGGAGAGAGGTGCACAAACTCTTTGTGTTCTTGACCCATCCTCATGTACTTACTATACCTTCACTATGAGTAATTAGCATTTGTATTATTTATGAAGCACTTTGAAATAGGCTAAGGACCTAAAAACTAAAGCAAACATAAGGGGGACAATCTCAATTCACATAAGAGTGAGGAACATAAATGGATGGGGAAATATACAAGGTCAAAGATGACAATAATCTGGCAGCTATGTTGGCAAGAATTGCTTACAAGATCCTCAAGTTCCTGATACTTTCTTTTCCCCTTCCACCCCCACCCATTTTTACCTATTCTTCAGTTTTTAAAGTTTTAAAATATGCCAGAGTCATGAGCAAGTCTCTGACATCATTTTGATCATAATTGGGATCATGAAGGAAGGCAGTGAGCTGGGAAAGGAGAGGATGAAGTGAGCAGAGTCTAGGGGAGATGAGATAGAGAATGCTAAACATGAAAGGAGATCAGATCAGATATAGGTAACAGGTACTGAAATAAAGAAAACAAGAAGAGAGTGCTGGAAAGTGAAGGAAGTGATAGAATCAAATCAGAGAGGGAAAACATCCAGAATTTTTCTTTTGCTTTATTATTTTTAAGTATCAACCTATAAGCATATTGTGCAGTTGCTCATGTGTTTGTAATTCATAGTCTTATTTGTGTTTTAGCATGAGGCATCAGGAAACAGTCTCCTGCACTTCCCTCACAATCTGTCTGTGTCCTTGGGCACATCACTTTACATGTCTCCACTTCCTCATAAGAGTTATATAACAGCAGCAGTATGCAGTGTTTGGACTTAGGACTATTAATTCACATTTCAAAACTAGCAACTACTGAACTTGCACCTGACATTCAAGGTTACTTCAATGTGAAGTGCTCATTTAGCACCTCAGCTGAACTCTGTCAAGAAACTAAGAGAAAAGGCAGACTGTAGAGACCAGGAAGCTGGAGCCAGGTCTGTTCATGCACAGAGCTCTCTGCTCTCTTCCAATTCAGAAGGAAAGTGTGCTGCCACTTTTTCACAAAGCCATTCCAGAAACATCCAGGGCTCTGTCTGTAGTAAAGAAGGTAATTCCTGTTCTAAAATCCCTCCAACTCTTCAGTTAATCCAGCATGCATAGACCCATAATAAGCACTGAACATACAGATATGTTTCTAAATAGATACTTATCCCCCTAAAAGATGGAAAAAGATGAGCAAGTTCCATGGGTTCTACAACTGATTGCATAATGATTAAGCTGTCTACTGCCACTGCATAATCTTGCCTCACATATACTCAAATATAAACACCGTCTTTGCTATAGGACGTACATCAACAAGCTTAAAGTGAACCACCTTCTGCAATATATGTTTTGTAAATCACTACTGTTACATTACATTTGTGCTCATGCTGCCCATAATCCCCCCCGCAATATTTTAAACATTAAGAAGGACAGGAAATTTAGAACACAGTTCTAGATGCCTTGACAAAAGAGGTCGTATTGCAAAGGACACCTGTGAAAGTTCATAATACCCCAGGAAAAACCTGAATGACAAAATAGGCATCAGGGAAAACAGTTTTCATGATGCCTGTATGCAATCCTATCCATGATTGACAGACTTTAGTACTCCACTATGCTGGACTATATGCAATAGCTGACTAATGCACATCCTGGAATGGCTTACTGTGTTACAGCCTGCTGTTGCATTTGTGTGATGAGTTGAAGACCTGTACAAAAAGCCCATGCATGAGGCACACCCTGATTGGATTATTCCTATGCTACAAAAAAGGAAGAGAGGAGGAAGACAGGTCAGTATTTCTGGGACTGCTGAAAACAAGCAATACTGAGCAGTGTAGAAGATGGTCTGAAATAACAACTTTCATTCTGGCTATTTTTAAAATCAGAAAGTTTCACAAAATGAGGAAAAGATACATTTGATAAGTATTAGAATGAAGATGAACCATTATGTAACTATTAAAAGCTTGCTCATCACTAGCTCCCTGGAACCTTCAATACTTACACCAGTTAAACAAACAAAAAAAGCGAATATATATGTATAGAAAATAAATGTAACTGAAAACAGTCTATCACCTCCTAATCAATAGAGTACTGAAGATTGGGTGGTCGCATCTCATCAGCCCCTACCATACTGCCAGAGCAAGACAAATAATCATATTTGCATTTGACACAGATGTCACTTGTCCCTTCTAACTGTGCTTAAATACCTTTATTTCTTGCTGCCTTTCTCAACCTTCGGCTGCCCAAATGCCCTCTTTTTCTGAAAAGTATCACAATTGCCTTTTAAAACATTAATGAATATTAACTAAGTGTAGGAAATCAGTACTTTGGGTTTAACCAACATATGCCAAGTTTTTAGTAGCTTGAGAAATTTTGCAAAATAAATTTTGTACTACTTAACTAAATCAATTAACTCCCTCACCCCTTAAATTAATTCTGTGTAACTTCATATGTTCCTAGTGTCTTATTTTCATTGTCTGTTAAAGGATCACTTTAAATCTAAGACAGCTACAATGCATGCCTTTGGCAATGTTCTCTAAGCAATGTTCTTTTCCTGTCCTTTCCTCCAACCCTCCAAAATAATGCATGCATGCATACATATATAAACAAACTGTACGATTCTTATTCCCAGAACTAACAGATTTTTATTTCTGACATTTTCATCATGGGCTAAAAAAGCATTATGCCCAATAAGCACTTATAGTTGTGACAAATTTATTCTTGCTGTCAATTTAGTCCATGTGTTTCAAACTTATGTTTGATATACACTCTGCTGTTTTCTATTAGTTCATATAAACAAGTGTTTGATTTAAAACAGGACTATTTTTCTTCACTGAGAGCAGCAATAAACATCACTCTTCCTGAGAATATAAATGAAGTGTTAATTCCATTAAATATAACTATTAAAATAAGGAAAAAAAATCATTAGCGTGAAGAATCAAAAATACTTTGACCACAGGTCTGTTTTGTTTACTGACCTTCAGGACAGAAATTGTTCTTGCCTGATTTAACTTCTCCAATGCTTTGCATCAAAACAAGATGTACTTTATTTTCCCAAGTGCATGCACTGGAAAAGGCCAGTCAGTTTGTTGTCATTAGCAGTACCACTGTGAAGCTCAAAGCAAATGGAGATAGGTAGGCACCTCAAACACTAGCTGTGGGAAGAAGTTCTTATTCTATTGTAGATGTTTTAATCACTTTGGGGATGGCAGAGGGGGAGGAAGAGAAGCCTTCCTTTTCCATAAACACATAATGTTCACGTTTGTAAAGTTACAGGATTGCATGTCTGCAGACGTAGTTTGGAAACTTCAGCATCTTAAAGGAATCAAGTGAGAGCATTTCCTCTCACCCTGAGGGATTATGGCCATAATCAAACTTTAATGAAAAGAAAACCTCTAAGGATTGGTGTGTTCCTAAGTGAGAATAACCTCAACTCGGAGAGGGGCATTTCGTTGTCAGCATACCTTTAAGAAAAGGCAAAGCAAATGTAGATTTGGGCTGACAGCTTGTTCCTGTAATTCAGTGACTGGCCCAGGAGGGAGAGGGGGCCAATGGTAAGTACTGCCACAGTGCATGGCTCTGCAAAAGGGAGAGGTCATAAGAGAACCATATTTCTGGTTTGGCTCAAACTGCACCACAGAAACCATTCAATTACGTGCATGGAAGGAATAAAAATCATATAATTTCTGCTGCTTTGCCTCATCTTTGGAACTTATTTTACAGTGATTGAGATGCCCTGCAGATCTAATCAAACTGTAAGCAATTAAACCAAGCTTCACGTACTTTTACACCAGGTAGTGAAGCATGTGGATCACTTGGATCTATATGATGGTGGAATTAAAAGGAGATACAGCCAGTTAGGATGAATGCTTTGACACAACCTGTGTCAGGATTGAATATGTTGAGTTGCAGTGATTTACAAAAGAACTGCTGCTGATGGTAGAACATCTGTGATACACAGGGGTCAAAATGGGGGAAAAAGTAACAGGCAGGGAATAAAAATTCAGAGACAAGGAAAATATGGATAAGCTAGAACAACAATGAAATTCAAAAGGGGAAAAGATTATGTATCCATCTTCTAGTATAACCTATTTGCAATATTAGTAGCTGAAGAAATGAGGTTTCTATTATAATATCTGGTAAAAAATAAAAGCACAAATGAGGTTTATAACCCACATGTAAAATTATCAGTTTCTTTCCAATATTCAAGAGACTACTCAATGGAATAATCATAAAATTAGAACTAAATCAAAGGAATTTATAGGACTTTGTAAAGTCACTTAGCTGAGCTTGTACTAGCAAGTAACCTATCAGATAGAGTAAGACTTAATGAACCTTGAAGGTTAAAGAAAAACAGCAATTTTATGTCTAGGTTAGCTGCAGAATAGCGAGATTTCTGTGACTCTACAAAGCTACTCTTTGAATGGGCTAATTTGTCTTTGTTTACATAAGAACTGAGCAGCAACAAAATGTGCAGTCATCCAGTCTGCACTGGAGCAGGCATCAGGACAACTCTTTTGCTATCAAAATCGAGCAGAGAGGCTATCAGAACTGCCTAGAGCTTACTAGCCTCTGCTCTCCTCCTGCAAAGCTCCTCCTTGGCACTGGGGCCCAGGGAAGTGTTTGAAGAGAGAGGCTGGGAAAAGTTCTCACCAGTTCTCAAAGCCTGAAAGAAAAATACAAGAGTTCACATACTCAGGTACAGGTACATACAGGTACATACTCAGGTTTTACAGTGCTCCAAAGGAGCATATGAACAGCATTTTCTTCTAGCTAAAATTCAGTCAGAATAGAAATGGGTAGAATGCAAAGTGAACCCCTCTCCCTATCTTGTACTTTTTTTTTAAATCTTCATCTTCTCATAGATAAGATTCAGCATAGTTAATTTCCTGATGCAGCAGATGAGATGTGGAAATAAAAATTTTCACTCAATCCTTCACCAGCTGTAGCACATGGGACTTTCAGTCACAAGTGTAGTACTGCATAGATTTCAGCTTAATTGATTAAGCACAAGTATTTTATTTGAAAAAGAGTGGATTTACCTGATAACATTTGCCTCAGACACCTCAGTAATCATAAATAGTCTTTTAGTTTATCTGAATGTTTTCCATGGCGAAGCTAAACCGTTAAAAAAAAAAAAAAAGTAAATGGGACTTTTTGGTTCTAGGAAAAGGTAGCACAGCATATGAAACCAAATGGCAGGATTTTGGAATGATGTTTGGGTTTTCTTTGGGAATGTCAAATCATTTTTACATGCTCTGCTAGGACCAAAATACCTGTTCAGAATTGTTTCATTCTTAAGCCCCATGAAACCAGCTTGTGGAACTATATTTTGCCTTGCCTTCCACTGCAAGTCTGCCCAGTACCATTACATGAGATAGTTAAATCCATGGAAAGGGCTTGGTTTTCAGTTTCTCTGTTTCAGGGATTAGGACAGGGATGGAAAAAAAGACAGGTGAGCATGAGTTAGAATAGCCTTACATGAGAGTTTTGTGCTGTTTGGATTCTCTTGCCGTGCTATGACCAGTACTGAGACAATTTACTCTAGGAGTTCTTCTGATTTATCACTTATTTTTTCCTGAAGATTATGGAGCTGCTAGGTAGGGTGACAGTCATGCTTTTATTTAGAACACACCTCCCCTGCCAGCTACTGTAAAAGAGAAATGGACCCTGTTAGGGTGTGAGCAGAAAAAATTAAGGTTGCATGGATATGAGCAAAGAATCTGTCTTGATGAATCATTACTAATGATATTACAAGGAGGGGAAAGCAGGCTGAGTGCCAAATTGTCAGCTGAACTCTTATGACCAGCAGTTAGAAAACAAAATTGTTGTTTTACTTATGAACATGGTATTTTTGCTGTGGAACATATTGGAGACAAAGATGGAACTCCACAATGCTGTTTTAAACCACACACATTCTTCAGAGTAGGAAAAACACCAAATGAATTCACATTTTCCCTGGCTACAATGTTCAAAAACCTTGGGTCATGCAGTATGGAGCAAAAATACTTTCCATATTTCCAATGCATATGTTAGATATATCAATGCCAGTAATTGTTTAGTTATCCTCAGGGGACAACTATGAATACACATACATGATACATAATTTATAAACATATTAATATAAAGATAACAAGACAAGACATGAAAAGATATACCAATGCTTCTAACAGGTCAGTGGCTGGAACAATTAATTTCCATGTTACCCTTGAGCAACAAAATGTTGACATTTTGTACTCTTACTCTTTATAGTCAGATGAAACATGTGCAAAATATAAGGCTTCCAGTTGAGGAAATGAAGGTCATAAAAGGTCAAGAGTTGTATTTATTGAGCCATAATCAAGACATTGTCTACATGGCAGGTGATTAGAAAAATCGTGTTAATTTCAATGTTGGAGATGTTTTATGGTACGTGATGCACTGAGCTGCACCATTCTGTCAAACAGCAAAAAAGTTAGTATCAAAACACTAAGGCCTTCATGTATTGAGTATAGCAACTCCACACAGTTTAAGGAGGAATGACAAGTAGTAAATACTTTTTCAACTGAAGGCTAGTATAACCTGTCCAATACTTCTGTACTATTTAAATTGTGGTAGAAAATCTTGCATTCCACTTTAACACTGAGAATAATCAATTAGAAGTTTTAGGAAGTTATACAAAAAGGAAAAACCTCATTTATTAGGATGATGACATTTTAAGTTCATATGCTTCTCTTAACAAATCTGAATAATTAATATTTCAAATTCTGAACTTGCCTCATGTGAAAAAGGATATCCCTGCTGCTGAAATAGACAAATAAGCTTTGTAAGTAACCATTTGAACTTGCATATGCATCTGTTTGCAGTAGAGCTTCATAAATACATATACATTTAGTGGTAAAGCAGAAGCATTTTAAAAGAAAGCTCACAGAATGAATTACTGGTGAGCACCAAATTCACACAAAAATTGAACTGAACATCACAAACAAATGGCATCAGGAAATAAATGGCATTCTGCACCCTGAAGTATAGCTAGAACACAATGGAAATTTACCAAATGATAAGAAATTAACTATAGTAAATAGACTTCCAGAAACAAACCTGTTTTACTTTTCCCTTATGAAAGATGAAAGTGTAGTAAATGCCCCATTTCTGGGCTTTTTTCTAGGCTCCTTAATGCTTCTAAAGACAGAAGTGGCTTAACTGGCAAAGCTGCAGAAATGACAATGGAAGGCTGGCTATTTCTTTCGGGACCTGTAATTTGTTTAATATTTCTACTCGTAAGCCTATGACTGTTGTGTAAACTTCAGTTAATATTTGATAGTACTGAAAAAATTTGTCTACACAACAGGCAGTTTCTTATTTACTCCAAGTATAAAAAGCCTACCTACTTTAGTAACAAAAATAGGCATTTACTCTTCTTTATTCTAACTAGTCCTGCAGCTCTGCTGTGGAGGCTGGATTTTATTTCTGCTTGTTCATCAGCAACAGAATTGGCCACCAGGGATTTGATCTTTCAAACATGTTTAAAGTTAAACACATGAACAGTTCTACTGGCTTCAGTGAGACTACTCATATCCCAAAAGCTAAGCACGTGCACAAATCCCTATCATCTTACACTTGTGCAAAACCAACACAAGATCTTTGTGTGAGTTAGCTCCCAGCTGATGATGCTCTCATTGAATGAGGAAAGTGGGGTTAATTAGGTTGGGTGAAAAATTGGCATGGCTCTATCGCATCTGGGTCCTGAAGTACAGGAAGATAATATACTATTATGCAGAATACAGAAAATCTGTTTATTTAGATCTCTAAAGGGCAGAGAACTGCATGGTATAGACATACCCGCAGACTGACTGCTTCGTTATGTGTTGGAGTTGGGAATTATGCTCTTTTGACCCGTCGGATACCTACATAACACAGCAACAAGTTCAGACAGGTTAATTCCTGCAGGCCCTTGCATTAAATACTTCTCCAAAATGAACCATCAATTTCAGTCTGGGAATCAGTTCCAACACATCATCAGGCAATAATTCATATTATTCCTTAGATAATTTGTATTATTTAATACAAAGTACAAAAGAGATGAGATACACAGACTAATGAAATAAGATGTCTTACACAGGTCAACAGACAGGCAGGTTTAGAAGGAAAAATAGACAAGTGACTGATGGCAAAGCAAAGCCTAACAAGCAATTTTAGACCCTCAAAAGTAAATTTCTACTGATAAATCGATCAGAGTAAATATAGTTAGAAGTGATTAGAAGAATGCCAAATTAAGCAGGTAATGTTACAGGAAAAAAAATAAGGACAGTGAGCAGATCTGTCTCAAACCATCAAGGCTGGTTACATTATGACACAATCTGTCTGATGTAATTACAGGTTCAGGACAGATGTAGAGATGAAACTGAAGACTAGTAGCTCTCCTACATTTGAAGCAAGGAGGATTTAGAGCTATCAGACTTAAATTGACCCGAGGCTGGAGATGAAAAACACAAAAGACTAACAAGAGCCTATATAAAAGAATGACGGCAGCAACAGGGTAGATATAAATCTCCCACCAACAATAACACAAGAGAGAAATAAAAGACAGATTTCAAGACTGGCTCACTCAAACAGGCCACAGCAAAATAGCAGTAAAGGCAGTGTGCTAGTAACCTCTGATCCTGGCAAATCCCGTGCTCACACAGCAATGAAAATTGTTAAATGGAAAGATGTAGCAACGTGTGGAGATTGGATGGAGGAACACACCTGCCTGCAAGGGAAGAGTCTAGAGGTTATACTGCACAGACATAGTCCTCTGCTCACTTGCACAAGCAAAGCATTCTCCTATGTTTTTGTCCAAACATGATACTAGATACAAGCACAAGGATAGCAATCGTGTCATACTGATCCTAAATCTCACATGTCCTTTGAACCATCATGTTTCTCACTCTAATTAACAAGGAGGCAATAGGGATGACTGGTTGCATAGAATTTCTCATCCTCATCATACATCCACCAGGAGAAGCAAAAGCTTTCTCTCCTTAGCAATTTTTTGAAATTTCAACAGTTTTCCCCAAACTACAAGGTGTGTTCAAGGCCTTTCAAATGTTTTGGGAGGGAGAAAGAATAAAAAACAAACAAAGTCCAGTGGTACTCACTGGCACTAATGTTCAAGTCCTTCCTCTCCAAAAGGTCATTTGGACTGTTTGCCATATTGTAGGTACGTGGGAACCTCTCCAGGTAACTTTATGTTCTGAGGTGTCCAACTCTGACAAGGCCTATTTATGAATCTGAAAAGCCCTTTTTAAAATCAAAATAAATTCATTTGGGTGAGAGTATTCCACTTGATTAGCCATTCTACAATGAAAAAAGCTTTGTCAAAAAGTTGTTAACTCACTATATTAAAGTACATTTTCATTTGTTGAACAGCACACTGTATGGACTATGGACTAGAAACAGTGTTAAATTAAGGCTGTTCTGACACATCTTTAAAGACAAGAACTTTGGGATATTTTGGTTCCAGATCTGCTGCTCAGGCTTGCATTAATACTGTCAGTGTTCAATCAGATGATTCCAGAAATCATCCAGAGGGGAAGATGACAGCATATTCGGGTTCCAGCTGCTCATGAGAATGCAATGCAACAAGATGTTGGTGGAGAATATTCAATAATTTTTCAAATGATGCTGACAGAAGGGAGATGCCTATAAAACAAATTTATATCTACTGATATATATGTATAATTACACATTTATATACATATATAAATGTTTACTTAGCATACCACACAATCAAATCTAATTAGAAGACAAATATGCTAGTGATTCACAAGAGCATTTTGCAGGTTCCATCGAGTCCAAACACGCCGTCGTTGTGTTGGTTCCCCCAGCAGAATGACAGTAGCAGTGTCTGTCCGCTTTGAAACTTGTGTTTGTTGTACAGGGAAAGGAGGCGTTTTGGGGTGGCCACCCAGCATGCCTTCAGCAACTGCTGCTTTACGCGAAAGGCTCAAAAGAGGGCGGCAGTGATTAGTCACCCTGCGCAAGCACTTGCTCCGCTTTCTTTAAGCCCAACGATTTAAGCCATGCAGGGGCTCCCTCTGCTGTT
The DNA here is from genome assembly GCF_036417845.1 of Apteryx mantelli. Taxonomy (NCBI): domain Eukaryota; kingdom Metazoa; phylum Chordata; class Aves; order Apterygiformes; family Apterygidae; genus Apteryx; species Apteryx mantelli. Next base: position 21,416,394 of record NC_089982.1, on the reverse strand, counting down.
CTTTTGTTTTCAGAACTGTACAAGGGAAAAACTCACTTCTCTGCGAATTACCTTTTGCTGGGGAGAAGAGGAGGGAGGGAAGAGGGGAGCTGGCATGTTTCCCGCATATCACATAATTTTTCTTTTGTGCTCCTCTGTGCCAACTCAGTCTGTTGGCCTCAAGATTACATTTCTGAATATGAAATAAGTAATTGAAACAAATACATGGGTATTTATATACCAGTATTTACATAGCAGATGTCCTCTTTGGACTGTGAAAAAATACAGTAAGATGGCTATACTAAAAGAGCTAAAAAGGACATCTTTAGCAAAAATGGCATTGTTAAATGATATTGTTCATGTGTAGCTGCTAATTTTAAACCCTGCCTTATTCTTACAGGTTGTAGCGGGAGTGACACTTCGGCAATTTAATAAATAAATTTTTTGAAAAGTCTCTTTACAATCAGTTCCAATTGTGACATCTCTTTGGATGCTGACTTCATGCCTGCAAGCTTTATTTTGAAGAATGCACAGCAGCCACATCTCACACTGATTTTAATATAATCAAGAATAAACTTTCCTCTTTATTTTTAAAATGGTGAAACCCACAAAACAACCACAGCAAAACCTCCCAAATAACCAAAGCTTTCTCATATTTTCTTTTTAAACTTCTGGATGACAATCTAAAGCAACCTAAAACTTTGTCATTTCTTACTACTTTTATCCTTGAAATTTTAGATAAATTGGACATGAAACATTTGCATACAAAAAATCCATCTATAATTTTTTATAAATCTTTAGTCCATATAGGGAATTATCTAAAGTTTTCTCAACTTCAGAGACTTCTTTAGACTGATTCTAAGGAGTTGCAAAATATTGTAAATGTGTGCAAATTTAAGAGGGTCAGTTTTTCCTTTTTTTGCTTAAGTATCTGAATGGGGAAGGCTAAGGTCTTTGCAACTTCCACACATTTATTTCACTGGTCCCTATGCAAAAATCAGTGGGAGGGCTTGGGGGGAGAAGAGATATATTATCTCCACTTTGAACACTACTTCCAGTAGGTGAAACTTGCCATTGAACTTCTACCTTGAATTCTCAAAAAAGTATTTATTTCCCCTTTAGACACAAAGCTTTTCTGAAAGCTACAAAAAAAAAAAAAAAAAAAAAAACCCTGCTGTGCTGTCACTGAAAACTATGGTCTATAGAAACTTTGAATTTAATTCTTTCATAAAATCACCTGCATAAAATTCCCTCAACTTCCCCCAAAAGATGATGATTCCATCATCATTTGTATCAACAAGGATGTGCCTAAATGTCATATCAGGGTGACTTCATTTTCCATCTGTCTACTGGATTTGCTTTGCATAAAGATCAGGACAAAAAGGCATGTGTTTTCTTTTTCTGCCATACTACTAAGAAAGTAACTCAGGATCACACAGCAGCCTTTTGCTGTGACTAATCCCTCTAAATCTGGCCTAGTCTTTCAGGCTGCACTTCCTGTCTGAACCCGCTTATGCGTTCTGAGAGCAGAATGAAAAACAAAACAAAAATTCAGCAAAGAGGTATTCAAAAAAAAAAGCAAAACCTCAAAACATTTGCTATGCAGGTTGGACTTCAAAGAATCTTTAAAAAAGCTCAGTGCAAAATCCTAGTCATTCCTTGCCTTCATCACAGTGTAAGGGTCTTTTCTAGGATCAGGTTTGAGCCCTTAACAGTGGGAAACTCCAGCTCTCTTCGGTGTTGGGGAGAAACCGAAGGGTTTGTATCATTGGAGCTAAAACAACTTCACTGAAAGCAAGGTAAAAGGCTGGTTTTGGTTTTGGTTGTTCTTTTTTCCTTATAAGACCTGATCTAAAAATCCATACAGTAAACCAAAGGGTTTTTTGTTTTGTTCCATAGTTAAAATCTTCAGTGTTATTTCAAAATTATTCATGCTTCTTCGCAGTATCTATTTAAATATAGAACAAGTGACTGATGGAGCAGCTCATCCTGGAGGCTATCTCCAAGCATGTGGAGGAAAAGAAGGTGATCAGGAGCAGTCAGCATGGCTTCACCAAGGGGAAATCATGCCTAACCAATCTGATAGCCTTCTATGATGGAATGACTGGCTGGGTAGATGAGGGGAGAGCAGTGGATGTTGTCTACCTTGACTTCAGCAAGGCTTTTGACACTGTCTCCCATAACATCCTCAACTTCTTCATCAATGACCTGGATGAAGGGACAGAGTGCACCCTCAGCAAGTTTGCTGACGATACAAAACTGGGAGGAGTGGCTGATGCGCCAGAGGGCTGTGCTGCCATTCAGAGAGACCTGGACAGGCTGGAGAGGTGGGCAGAGAGGAACCTCCTGAAGTTCAACAAAGGCAAGTGCAGGGTCCTGCACCTGGGGAGGAATAACCCCCTGCACCAGTACAGGTTGGGGGTTGACCTGCTGGAAAGCAGCTCTGCCGAGAAGGACCTGAGAGTGCTGGTGGACACCAAGTTAAGCATGAGGCAGCAATGTGCCCTTGTGGCCAAAAAGGCCAATGGTCTCCTGGGGTGCATCAGGAAGAGTGCTGCCAGCAGGTCGAGGGAGGTGATTCTCCCCCTCTCCTCAGCCCTGGTGAGGCCACATCTGGAGTACTGCGTCCAGTTCTGGGCTCCCCAGTACAAGAGGGATGTGGCACTACTGGAGCAAGTCCAGCGAAAGGCTACAAAGATGATTAGGGGACTGGAGCATCTCTCTTATGAGGAAAGGCTGAGAGAGCTGGGCCTGTTTAGCCTGGAGAAGAGAAGGCTGAGAGGGGATCTTATCAACGTGTACAAGTATCTGAAGGGAGGGTGTCAAGAAGATGGGACCAGACTCTTCAGTGGTGCCCAGCGACAGGACGCGAGGCAACGGGCACAAACTGAAACACAGACGCTTCCATCTGAACATGAGGAAATACTTTTTCACTGTGAGGGAGACAGAGCACTGGAACAGGTTGCCCAGAGAGGTTGTGGAGTCTCCTCTGGAGATATTCAAAACCCGCCTGGACGCGATCCTGTGCAATGTGCTCTAGGTGACCCTGCTTGAGCAGGGGGGTTGGACTAGATGATCTCCAGAGGTCCCTTCCAACCTCAGCGATTCTGTGATTCTGTGACTAGTAGATTTTAGTACCATATTCAGTAAGAACAGACTTAATTAGGAGTGACCAAAAAGTCTGGGGCCACTATGGTCATCTCATACTCATGATGGAGAATATCATGCTTGCAAATTCCACCTAACTCAGAGGGACTCATCTGTGCACATGGTCAACAGTGTAGGGAAGGCTGCGTGAATCTGTGCATCTGTCTTGTTCCTTATTTTAACCTCATCCCATTAAAACTACCATAAGTGAAGTCTTCGAAGGAAGTGTCCAGCAGACTATTACCTTTATAGGTCATATCCTACAACCCCTTGTTTTTCAGACCTGTATGTAGGCAAATAGGCCTTGCACTGAAGGAGCCCAGCAAATGTCACCTCATGGGCACTCCTGCAAAGCACTGTCATGATGATTGAGAGGCTGACAGATCTCTCTCCCCCTAATATATGACCTACTCATGCACACTGATCTTTCAAGCATTGCCACTATATGGCTAACCCTCCACCCCCAATAAACACAATACAAAGGGCATAAAAATGCCTCAGAAGTCAACAACATGGTTTGAAAAAACCTCTGGTCTATCTGGGGAATGGCAGTGTAGACTTTTACAACAGAATCCCTATTACCATCCTACTCTTCTCTCCCACTATAGAAAGAGAGCATGACAGTAGAGCAATGCCAGACAGTACATTTCTGTACGCAATTTGAGAATAAGTTGTACATGCACCCTTTACAGCAATATATAGTTAATAACAATACAGCTTCTTTAAAGATGGGATCCCAAGACACAGGACTGCTTCTTAAATGGAGCATTTGAAATCCAGAACATTCTATTTAGCTCCTGTCACAGGGTAGTTCGTCCTTCATTATCCTTCAGCAAATACAGAGATAGTTCCTTGATCTTTTTGGTTTTCCATCATAGGAAGCAAAACAGTTATTATTGCCATGTTCTGAAGTCTTTTAGCTTACAAAAATATTTATATATAGAATGACTTTAATTTTGATTTTTTTTTCATGAGCAACATGCATAATATTGCTGCAGGTAATGCAAGAAGGTAGCAGAAAAAAACAGGATGGTGAATGTAAGAAAATCTGACCACCATTCCTTCCTCTCAACACTGGGAAACACCTATTACCCATATCACTTTTTAATCTGTTTTAGTAGCCATGATAAAAGAAGAGTGTTAATCAGATTATGTAATCCTCACTGACAGAGGCTAGAGCAACCCCAGAAGTTCTCACTGTTACTACTTATGCCCACCAAACTCAAACCATCTCCCTTCCGTGGTATGAAATGCCGCTAGATATTTCTTTCCTTCCTAGTGATTTACTGTTTTGTAGATAAACTTAATCCTCCCCACTGTCTCCCACATCCTATTTTGCAGAAACTTGGACCCACTACAAACTGAAGTCCTGCAGGAAAGACTTACTAAGAAGAATAAAGATTTGCTAATATAAAGGAAGCTAGCAGATCTACTACCCCTTATCTTGTCTTCAGAGTGGTAGAAGTACAGTAGGCATTGCATCAGCAGGTGTTTCTTTATGTGTTTATCGTAGTTTTAAGATTAAAGTACTCCCTAGCAAAACAGCTAATGATAATAGCAAAAGACTATGATACAAATCTATCCTCTCTGCCCTGTTGCACAACATTCATAAATGTGTGAGATATACCAGTCTCTTTTATATATGGGGAGCATGCAAAAATGCATTTTTTGCTTCACCTTTAAAGATGAGACTTCTGAATTTTGGGAAAGTCCTTCTGTCTGATGAAAATGAAAGGAGATACTTTCTGCAACTATCAAGTGGCTGAAGTCTTCCAGAGAGACTCGCTTTGTTTGCACCATGTTACAGTAACTGCCCACCATTATTGCTTAAAGAAGGTATAAGCTCGCTAGCACAAACATCTGTAGACTCTGCAGCTGAACTTGAAAGCTGGGACATAACATGACAAAATATTACAAAGCTACCTACAGTGACACTAAGGCAAGAAAGATCAGAGCACAGTTTTGGCACAGAGGAAAATTCAACCCTTGACTATGTACATGTTTGTCAATGTTATCTTCACCTCCTCCAGCATAACCATTCACCTGGTAAGACTTTTATTTATTCATTTTTAAGAATGAGTATAATGGCCTAAAATATTCAATTACTGTACTACTTGACTAAGGGGGAAAAAAAATTCTCAAATTGCATATTAAAACAAAAAAAAAAAACAAAAAAAACCCTACTATACTCAATGGCCATAACACCTTTTTACTGATATTTTATCCTTTCTCTAGAAATTCTCTTCCTGTTTATGTGAAATCTGTACAACACAAATTGTAGACAGAAATGTAACAAGCATGTATATACACCTATACACATGTTCAGTACTAGATACTAATGTATTCTATACCATATAAAGTGCACATTCCACATACATGCAAATAATGTTGGAAAGATAAGTGACTAGCTGTGGGGAGGGTGCTAAAGATGAAAATTATTTCTTGGGATATGACTGGATGATTATATTTAGACTCAGAAAGATCCACTAAAGTGGGAATCATTTGTTTTACCAAGTAAACTCCTGGAATAAACACTGCATGTAGAGTATTAGTCTGTAACCTAGCAAATCACTGCAATGTAAGACACTGTGGGGATTACAAACATGCATTAAATTACATATTGTTACAGAGTTTCCCCCCCTTTAGGATGCACTCAACACTTTCCTCCTTCCTGTCTGACAATATGTTGCCATGCTATAAAAGCCCTAATGCCCATTTCAACGATTAGCTGTACATCAGCATTACTACTTCAAATCCACAAGTTTCACATCAAGCATTAAATGGGATGAATATTGATCTGCTAAAGAGGATTTATTTATTTCTAGCTCTATCCAAAGATCAACTACTAGCAGCTTTTGGTGGATCTGTTGAGCTCTCACAGCACAAAGCTACTGCATACATGACACCGGACTTGACATTTCAGTTCTGGAAGAAAACCAAACAGTAAATTCAGTGCAATAATCCTAGATAAATGAGATGATCACTGGAAAAGCTGAGATAGTTAAGTGGTCTATCAGAAAAGTCCAAAGGATGGTATTGAACTGTTGCTACATAGTAACCTCTCTCACGATAACATGGTGCAAGACCACCATATCAGATGTCAATATCATTGCCTTTAAAAAGCAGCATGTCTTCAGATTATCTTGAAACACTTCATGATTATTCTCTGAGCAGAAGACTATGCTAAATATTTGCATAATAAGATACATGTCAGTATCATCCTGCTTACCCAGGCATTCCTTTTTTTCTCTTATTCAGTCACTAACGTACTAATAACTGTATAATGTGTTCAAAAATACAGATATGTATTTCGGTCCTCACAGCAGAGCTAATAGGCTTCTTACAATGTTAGAACTGTACTTGAAAAGTTCTTTTCAAAATATTTCAGTACAGATCATTTTCTACTCTTTGGTACAGATAAAGTAGAAAAACATACAAATGAATTGATGAGAATTGCAAGCAGATTAGTGATGAACTAGTGAGTTGCTTTGTCTTTTATACTCAAATGGCAAGGGTGCAAGAGCTTGCTGTGTTTTCACTAACTTTGATGAGGAGTGCTTGAAATGCCAGCGTAAGAAGCCATGAAATTTTTGCTGTGTCACTCACAGGAAACTGAAAAAGTCAGTCAAAACATTGCCTCAGTGCTGTAATTTCATCAAGCCGTATCACTGAGTGACTAATAATGTTATTCTAATCATCAATATGTTTCATTTTTGTTTTATTTCTCTTCATTAATTTTCCAGTATGAAATAGTATTAATTTACAGAACACAGCAAAGAAACAGAACGGTGACACACAATGAGGATATTTGCTTCATTTTTAACTTCCTGTAAGACCACAATTCTCATTTTAAAACAGATCCATGCAGCATGTTATCAAAAATGGATCTGAAAGCTGAAAACCAAAGCTTTGTTTTGGTTGCCTGAACTCTGTGAATTGCTAAATGCCCTTGCCACAGGTAGCACTCAGTTTAATTAGGTTTTGCCAGTAGAACAGAGTGTCTGCTTTGCCTAGGGTAGAGGACTTTGAGCAGATTCTAAGTGTCAAAGAAAGAGAAACAAAATGTCTTTCAACAGTAGCTCTGCATTAAGACAACCTCAAATCATACCTCTCTCTCTCTTTTTTTTTTTTTTTTTTGGTCTTCAATGTCATCAGTATATAAAATAAATGATGATTCTGAAGACAGTGTGATATATATTAAAATGTATATTAAAATGTATTTCAAACATAGAAGTCTGAATTATTTATAAGTGTCTGAAATAGAACAACTCAGAACAAGTCTGAAAAGGTAACCTCCTATCTTTTCTGTATGATCTCTGTCAAGTTAAGTATCTTTAATAGGGCAACACTGAGGAGCCACCCCAAAGCTTTCTCTTCCAGCAGATTGTTTCTTTTTGCAGAAAAGAAACAAAGCAAAATAAAACACCATAACTGTAGTAAATAGTGACAGAGTCAAGTTAGATACAGCCTGAAGCTACCAAGCTATTTGTATTTGAAATACATGAAACAATGCTAAATTCATATCCATATAATTTTCCTGTCTTTTGTATTTTATTAACTTGGCCCTCTACAAACTGCCTTCTCAGAGCAGTGTCTACATTTGCAATGCAAGCTAGTAAAAAGTTAATTCAAATCACTAATTCTTTCTGGTTTTTCACTACTAAACAAATTTAAATGAATGAAATATAATATAAAAAAACTTATATAAAAGGATACTGTCTATAAACATTTCTGTAGTTTAGTGAGAGTATTTTCAGCAAGGAATCAAAACCAGAAATATTTGCTTAACTCCAGTTAGGACATAATGCTTTTACCTAATAGTAACTCCTTTTTTCACAAACACTTCATAACACGTTATCAGTCTGAAACAGATTGCAGTGCTTCTAGTTTGAATATAACAGCAAGATTTCAGACATGGTAAAACCCTGTATTCCACCTTTTAGCCTGTCCATGTCCCTTAGACAACTCTCTCTGCAACTTAGTGTATTGCTTTATTTTAAAAAAACAAAACCCAAAAAACTCTTTCTTCTTCCTGCCCTTTCTCCCTACCCCTCACAAAAAAAATCCCCCAACCATAAAAACATGCTCAAACTTTTTCTTTACGGGAAGTTTAAAATCATCCATTTTTGTCTAAATTAATTTACCCATTTTTGAGTACAACTATATCTACATGTAGAAAATGAAAGAAGCCAATACTAAGTGTTGAAACTGAGACACTGGTTGTCACTGTAATAATCACAGGCCAGAGCAAGACCAAAGGCCAAACTCTCCAGCAGAGCTTCTACTAAGCAGTGTGAAAGGACAGCAGTATGCAATGCATAATAGCATACCTTCTTTAGGCAGCATCATCTCTCAAACGTGCTATACTATTGTTTAAATTGCAGGTACCTTTCCAATCTGTATTTCCACACATCAATACATCTCATCCCTTATTTCATTCTTACAAGTATTTTTCTTTTGCTACAAGACACTTGGTTCCCTGACTTTGTAATACGTTTATTAGGAACCTTGTGAAATATCAGCTCCCCACCCTGCTCAGAGAACCCAAGTTTTTAGGAATGATTGTAACCCAAACAGGGCTATATGATGCACTCCACGTATTATACACACCACGTGAAACACAGATGAAGATTTTTTTTGGAGGTATTGTTTTACAAGTCACAATTTCTAATGCTACCTAACAAAACTCCTAGCGGTATAAAAAGATGCAATAAAACTCTCTAACAGTAGCTGATTTGTATGCAACATTGACCATAAGGGTAACTCTTCAGTAAACCTGAATCTCATATATAATTCATAGCAGTTAATAAATCATAGTAAAATCAGGTGGCTTTGAGCCAACAATACCCAACTAGTAATGGAAAAGGGGGAAGATTTATAGAGAGACAGACTCTGTCTAGATTTTGCTTTAAAGAGGCTCACACAGTGCAGTAGGAAGACCTTGCTGTGGTTTCCAAGTGGGCATCTGTGTCATGCTGACTCACCTCATCCTTCCCCCAGCATTGCCCCTCACTTACCCCAGGTGATGCCTCTTCTCTCTCCAAAACCTTCCTCTTTGACCTTCCACTGGTTTCTGGTCTATCCACTTTCCAGCATATGTGCTGGAAAGGAGAGAGATCAAGACGAGATCAGAACAGCGTTCCAGAAACTTCACAAAACTAAACATCTTGCATTAGATTTCAAACTAACTTAAAGAGGAACACCTAAAAAGAACCTCTTGAAACCGGTTTCTCAACCCTTAATATGCCATACTACAAAGTATTCACTATCATAAATTTCTCAGCTTCTAAATCTGATTTTACAAAAAGGATAAAACGTACTTCAGCGTGCACAATAGGAAGAATAGGTTGGTTTTTTTCTTTCAATATCAAGAGCAAAACTCTCCTCTCTGTTCTCATTGGAGACCCAGGAGAGCAGGATATTAGAAAGGAGAACTGCCGCACAGATCTGAGAGAAGGTTTTTTTTTTTTTTTTAAGCCTGTCCACGGCGATCAGAGGCTTTCAGTCAGACAGAAGCGTTAGTGCAGAAAAAAGATTAAGAGGCATCACCTCAAAGTTAAACATGCTTGCAGCTTCATCAATAGACAGTGCAATGTTAATCATGTATTCGGAAAGACTAGCATGACATATTATTCCTTGAGTTAATAATCACATTCTTAAATTACCTAATCTCATAGTAAAAATTTACTTTTCAGTTACCTTCTTGTATGTCACTTACTTTAACTAACAGGAAACCTTTTTTTTTTTTTTTTTTAGTTTATTTCTGTTAAGTTTATGGTTGTCACTGCTAAGAAGGTGTGGGCTTGTTCAAGGTCTGCTTTGGGAAAGCAGGAAAGTTTCTAAAACAAACTACAACAAAATTTCATTTCCCTGCCCTAAAAAGCAAGTTACACACACGTCTATAAATACCTGGTTTTCTAGCCCCCTTCCCTTTTTTTAAAAAATAAAAATAACTGAATGGTGGATTGATGCTCCTTGGTAACAGTCTTCTAAAAATTAAAAGCACTCTACACAATATAAAAATTCAATATGTAAACAAACCAAAAGTACACCAGCAAAGCCACAGCGTAAATTGTACCTTGAGGATTCCTATTGCACAGAGAATAATCTCTCTATAACTCTGAATCGGCTCATTTATCAAATGTTTTAGACGAGCACCCTTATGAGGGACAGCCTCCAGCCAGCACACCTCAGAACAAATACTTCCCATGAATTAGCCCCTCTTTTCTCTCACGGTTTAGCAGCGTATAAAACGCCGTGCCCTCAAGTCCGCTCGCTATTCAAAAATTTTTTGGAGACGTTTTTTCAACAGCCGGCGTAGGTTCCGCACGGCCGTTAGGCTCCCTGCGCGGCCGCCGCAGCCTCCGGGGGCACTTCCCCGCTCTCCGCCCCCAGAGACACACCACCCTCGGTATATGTAATATATACATATATGCTTATATATAAGGAAGGGAGGTCCGCGTGGCTCCCAAACCATCGCCGCTTTTGGTAAGGGCGCCGACTCCCCCCCCCCCCCAAAAAAAAACAGCTCACTCCCTTGCCGGGCACTAGATGGCAGCACCCGCTTGCGGAATGCGAGAAAATGGCGCCGGCCGCGGCAGCGGGCAGGGCCAGGCCGTTAAGGGGGGGAGCGGGCGCGACGCCTCTCGCGCACCCTGCACTCCCGCCGCGCGCGGAGACGGCGGTTGCCCCCGGGTAACGGTCAAAGCCGCTGCGGACGTTGGGGCGATACGCGGGCGTAATGCCGCCCTCAAGTACGCACGGGGCCGCACCTGGAAAAGAGAAACATCTGTATTCTCCCCCCCCCCCCAGTTAAACTAGAGGCGAAATTAGCCAAAATAGCGCAAGGACGAACATTGAGAAAGAGAATAAACATTTAAACAAAGGCAGCTCCCAGGAACGGATTTTTTTTTTCCTCTCTCCCCCTCGGCCTCAGTGGCAGTAGGATTGAGTTCAAGGAGAGGAAGCTTTAAGTGCTTCAGTGTTTCGCTTTTGCTATCTTGTTTTGTAAAGCACTTATTTGCAGCTCTGCTTGACACTGTGACAATAGTAATAGTGTTATGTATCCTTTAAAATGAGGGCTACAAGGGGCCAGCGCACTAGTATTTATAATAAGGGACCAAGAGCTGTTTAGCAAGTAATTCAGATTTGCGCAGTTTTTTGGATGTAGTTTGGCTTAGTTCATTGTGGAGTTTTTAAGATAACACCAAGCAACACTACCCATACAAGTAGTTGCAGGTTTATAGAGCCTTTCATCCTCACAGTGCTTTAAAAGACCAAGATAGTTAATGGGTAGGTAGAAGCATCTCATGAACAAACAGGCAAGCCTTGCAATGTCTGAGGTATGGTAGGAGAGGGGCTTGCCACAGCGGCTGCCCCTGTCCTCATCCTCCCCAGGGCAGCAGGCTGCGCCGCCCTGGGAAACCTGCTGCCAGCAGGATCCACGCTCAGTTTTATCCTTTTGCCTCAGTGTGTTGTCCAAACACAAGGTGGTCACGGGGATCCTACGTGTACACCTTGTGCAGGTGCTGTTCTGCCAGAAGGAGACATGAGTGAGCAGGGGGCCACGCAGAGATCAGCACCCGCTCACCGCCACCGCGAGGAAAACATCCCAATTTCCAGTCCTTTCCCTACTCCAGCAAGCCAGGGACAGCATAGGGTATAAAGCACAGAGTATGCTGACAAACAAGATCACCTCTTACATGCACAACACTGCTGACACAATCCCAAGAAAGGTTTTTTTATGCATCAACACAAGCATCAGATTATGCTTTTCTAACACGAAACCTAAGCCTACCAACTATGCTCCACACTGTCGCTACAAATAGCCAAGAAAGTGTTATTCCAGAATTCATAGTTACTTGGTAGTATTTTGCAAGGAGCAGTCTGCTGGCAGACTCTGAGGATGTACAGTCTGTACAGTGTCTCAGTCTGTGGTTTGACTCTGTAGCTCCTAGCCAGAATATTCCACTGTCAATCAATTGTAAACAGAAAGAGATACAGCTCTGACTTAAATAAAACCAAGAACAAATAAGAACTAAGAAGGTCAACTGAAATGGAGAACAAATTTTATATATATATATATATATAAAACAGGTCAGTCAAGTATTAAAGTATTGGAAAAAAGCAAAAATAATAAACATCCTTTCTCTCAACAAGCTTCCCAAAACTGAAAAAGTGTGACATTCCAAAATATCTTTTGATCGAAATTCCAATAAGTAATACTATTTTGGTGGACAGGAGGAAAAAAAAAGAAAAAAATAAATAGCACACCTTCCTTTTGCCCTTCTGCTTCAGCTTCCTCTCCAAGAGAATTACATGCACCACATTCAAGAGTGCTAATGACAGTACATGGACATAGCCTGTCTGAAATGCATTTAATTGCTGTTTAATCTGTATTTTCACAGATGAACAAGAATCTCAGAGGAAGAAGAGCCCCTAGAAATCTATATTGCTTGCTTTTAAAATTTGTGTGAATGCTTGATAGGCCATGTGTAGGCTGTCAAGCAGATATAAAAGATGCAACCGTAAAATGGTAATTTAAGCTTCTTTATTTGCTCTCATTTGGCAATGGTGTGTAGTATATGCTGTTTGAAATACTGGTACAAACTCAACAAAAGATGATGTAAGACTAAATAAAGAGGGTCAGAAGTTTGGGGAGAAGCATGAAACAGTAGCAGCGGAATATAGCAGCTGTTAAACAGTGCACAGCAACACTACAAATAGTTTATGACAGGAAGTGAAGAAAATTCCACAATCCACCTGAAGCTACAGTAGGAATTTATGTAGGCAACATATAGTTATTAAAACTGGAATGTAACCAAGGCTTCAGGGACTAATAACCCTGCTCTTGCAAGAAATAGCACCCCTTCCCTCCCCCCCAAACAAACAAACTCACTTCATTGACCACAAACAGCAAGACCACAGTTTTACATCTCAATTGAAAGAAAAGGGATTTTTTGTGATAAATTGTCACAAGGACGTGATCTTTCTGGGATGTGATTTCCTGGCAGCAGTCTCCATTTCCTTCTATAAACTGCAAAGAAGGTTTATGGATTTGGAGTTTAAAATTAAACATATATATATTTTATATCCTATTTAAAGCTATTGGCAACATTTAGGAAATATGGGCCAGTCTGATAAATTGTAATCTGACAGTTGTAATATGAATATATTTACTGTGTCTATCAGATCATTTTATGGTAAAGTTTAATTTATTTCTTGCCTAGAAATTGACTTAATTTTACAGGCCAAATATTCAATTCAACAAGGATTTAAAGCACTTGACAGAAAAATAAAACTACATTGTGCATGTAGTGCATTTTATGTCAGTATCTATAAAATACCTATACACATCATGCACAAATATCTAGGTATGTAAATACACAGATTCTGAAAGCATGTATGCATTACGGTCATAAATACTCCTGTAAGTGGAACTACTTACATATACACATTTATGTAGTGTGTATTTGTTTACAGCACTATGACTGTAGTGTATAAATATGGATATGCCATGTGTGTATGTTATGTTTTGAGGTCCATTAGCATGATATAAAAGATTCTTTACAATGAATTTGAGATGCATGTATTTTAAAGAAAGCTACTTAAAAGGAAGCTATCTAGCTCATTCAACAGTTGAGCAGATAAAAACAGATGATGATCCAAATTATCAGGCCCCTTGCATATACCATACATGCTAGAGAGAAATCATTTTAGTTATTTATTTAAAAAGCAAACAAACATTTCTTTGTATCTTGCTGCATTCAAAGATACAATCTCATTGTGGCAATGTAAAGCAGCTGTAAACCAGTATTAATTTTCATTATGTTTTACCACATGAAGACTCAAAGTGAACCAGAGGTATTCTCAGGGTAGGAAAACAGTCATCTTAAAAAAAATGGCAACTTTCCTATGTGTATCTGGATGTATGCTGATATCAATAAAGTTAGGTAGCTTAGAATCTTCAGATTGTATTCATAGTTAGGATTGCTAAAGTAGTAGGCAGAATTTGTTTTTCCTTTCTTCAAATGTAGCATGTTGCATGCTCAATATATGTTAGAAAAGATTTCTTTAGAACTGGATTTTCTTACCTGAAAACACTTGATTTTTGCAATCAGTTCTACTTCTGGTCTTACATGTATAAGCTACAATATATTCTTTAATTACACGAGAACATGAATTTTCCTTGCTTCAAACAATGCTTTGAGTGGAAGAACTTACGAGCAAAATTAATGCTGGACCAACAGATACAACATTCAAGTGCCTAACTTTGCACCCAAAATATCATTCTCTTATCCTCAAGGAGTATTTTTGTTCAAAATAAATATTGAATGAATGAAAACCTATGTATTTTAATGTATCCTCCCTCCCTGTAAATTTCTTCCCTTGAATTATACTTTTTTTGGGGAAAAAACCCCCCCCAAAACCAGCAAGTCCACAGTGTCCTTTGGAAGTGTAGTCAGGTGCCCACAACGAAGCTGCAGCAATCTGTATCAAACTCCAGCATTCCCAGTTGCTGTTCCTGTCCCTGTTAGAGCTGTCGACTACAGACCAACGCACGTGTGCTCTGCCCCTTGCACCACAGGCTGGCCAGGCACAAGCCAGCTTCTCTCTGGGTGTTAAATGGCCATATTAGTTTGTGCTAATGCACCCTGTCTCCTGGAGTTCATTAGCTCAAGCACAGGGCTGTGCTCACACGGCTATACAGCTCTGAGGCAGGAGAGGGCTCGTAGCTTATAGCAGAAGCTGAAGGAGCTCATGTTTACACTGCCCACATTGCTCATCTCAAAGCGAGAACTTTTCTCAAAAGGTGCAATGACAAGCTGCTCTACAAATATGCAAGCAAGAGCATTAGCCCAAAGGACCTGGGTGAAAATTCACCTCCTAGATACTATTACTGACACCCCCCGCCTTCCCAACTGCAATATCAGATGCACACTTGAATTCTGGGTTTCATGAATATTACTCACTACCCTTATGCCCTACTGTGTGTGTGCGTACACTTTTTTTTTTTAAGAAATATTCTTTTGATTCCTGTAGAAAAGAGGCATAAATAACTAGGGTTCAATTTCATTCCCCAAATTATTTGTAGTTAAAGTCACTCGGAAATTTAACAGACTTTATTTGTAACTATGAATTGGGAACATAAACATTTATATGACCTTAGCATTCATACCACAATTAACTATAAATTCTGACTAGACTCATGATTATTTATGGTCATAGTGAAGTGTAAGCATATAGAGGCTTTCCTAAGGCTAAACATAAAGCCATCGACAACTTAAAATTGCCTTAAACAACATGTAAGATGGGGCTTTTTGTATTGCAGAGGCAGCTATTCCTCAAAATATGTGATTGAAATATGCAGGACTGCTTGTTCAGACAAAGATTATTCACACAAGACATATTTCTAGATTGGGCCTTAGTTTGCATATATTGTAATTTATTACCTTGGATTACAAAGCACTAAAAGTATTAGATGTCTTTGTTAGCATTCAGCTTCATAGCACTCGTATTGCTTAGTTATTCCTCCTACTTTGGATTTTATCTTTAGTTTTCTGCTGCTGCTTCCCCCCCACCCCATACCAGCCATTCCTGTTTTCTTTACCTTTACTTTCTATATACCACAGGTAGAGTATGGATGTTTATAGATAGTGAGTACAAGGGTGGGGGGGGTGAGCCCACACAAGCAGCAACTTGTTGGTTCAGACAGCAAGCGCGGGGGTAGCAGAGCAGAACTGCTCATCGCAGAGCCGAGGCCTGGACAAGATGACAGCAGCAGCCTGCTTGAAAGCAGGTTGGGACCATTACTGGTAATTATAGTTAATCAGCAACAATTGTCTTGACCAAGATACCGATCAACACTGAGCACTAGCCTAACAGGACCTAATGAGTGTAATGGAGGATGAAGAAAGCCTGATTAAACTTGCAAGACGCTGAATGACCCAAGCAGATGATGCATTGCAGTTCCCAGCCCCTTGCTCACCCCTCCTGCCTTCGCTCCCTGGTGTGGACAGCAACAGTCCCTGGGTCAAATCCCAGTCTTGTGGCTATGTGGCAATACGGACTGTATGAAGAGATGCTTTTGAGTGGTTAATACTTAATGTAATGGGTCAGAAACAAAGATGAGCAATTGAATGAAACCTTTTACCTGGATATGCAAGTGGTTATAGTATATAGTTTATATATATATATGCACACATATATAAAATATATTAAAAATATATATATAAAAATAAAAGCAGCTGCAACCTCTGGCTGATTTTAGGCTATATAGCAGTTGTTGTTAAAACTAATCAGTAGTATCGTTTAGCTGTCTAAGGCTATTACAATACCCAGTGCCTTTTAAAAATAATTTTGCACAGGTAATGAATATCTAAGCATTTAAACATAATTGGAAAATAGCATATAGTTTTCTGTATCCTTATTGGTATCGCTGATTCCATTAGGACATCTAAATTGATCATAACTCTTTCCCCCATGAAGTGTGCATGTGTGAGAACAATTTTAATCCTTAAGATGCTAGGAGTAGAGCATTCTCATCAAATAATGATTCCAAGATAATGGCTGTCATTTTTACAGATAATCAATGAATTCCACGTAAATTTTGACTTGAAAAGGTTCTTATTCAAAAAGAAAAATAAATTTAAGAAACACGTATTTTAACTTTTACAGCAAAAGCTGTATTGATGGAATAACTGCAAATTATGCAGCTTTTAGATGTAAGAAAAGGTGCAGCTTCTCACTATGTGTGCGTGCACATATATATATATGTATATACGCGCACACACACACACTTGCATGCTATACAAGTAGTAGCCTCACAGAAAAAAAGCTACAGAACAATTATCTCCATTCATTTTCTTAACCCAGAAAAGTCAACGTTAGGAAAAAAAAGTTACAATTCTCTAGACTTCCCCCAAATGTAAGGAAGAACAGACACATGCACTATTTACTGAAACACAGCTCTGTCAATATCCCTTGTACTTGAAAGGAAGAGAAATTTGGCCAAAAGCCATAGAACCAAACCTTTTTATCTCGTTCAAAGCAGTGTAGGAACATGGGCTTGCCATCAAAACACCTAAAAGCCAGCCAGCATGCGGAGCTCCTATGCTTTGTAGGCAACAGACATAATTATTCTGGTTTCTCAATCTAAACCTGTTCTCAAGTATGTTTTCATGTTGTATATATTGCTTACAGAAAGTCTGTAATCAGTTATAGATGGAGGGGACAGCTGAAAGTAGGTCCTGATTTAGGAAGAGGGCCCCAATTTTTAGGAAGAGGGTCTCTGCTGGATTTTGGTTGGTTGGCTGGTTGGGTTTGTTTTATATTTTTGTTCAATATTGATACCAATACCATGATTTTATTGAGCTTCTAACCGTACACAAGCCAAAGCAATATCACAGTTACTGGCACAAATGCTATTTCCAGTTCTGTGCCCTCCCTTGCCCAGCACAGGCCAGCCTTTCCCTGCTGGGCCTCTTCCTCGGTCACTAACCTCCTGTTTTCCTACTCGAACCTTGCCTGGCCATTTGCTCCAGTAACAGGGATGCAGTTGGAGGCAGGACACGCGTCCTCTCTCCTGTCCTCTACCCCAGCAAAATGCCAGACCAAAGTACAGATAAGGGGTTGTTTATGGTCATTGTGGTTCAGGTGTTCAAGGTGGGGATTGTGCTCTGGCAGCAGGTCTCAAACAGCTGGAACGAGAGAAGGAAAGAAAAAAAAAGATAGATGAAGAACTCCCTATAGGATGACCAAAGCCTATCCTGCAGTTATTCTGTTCTGTGTTACTAGTTCTGTTTAATAAACTATAACCCCCCCCTCCAAAAAAAAAAATATAGAAAGTAGCACTACACCTTATCTGCTGAATAAAATGAGCCAAGCAACTTCTCCCAGCACCACATTGCACTGGAGCTTCAGCTACCAACTGAGTCTGCCAGAGAAACTCTTCCCAAAGAGAAGGGGCCTGATTAAAGAGAAGAGACACGTACAAGCTTATTCCCTCTTTCCTCTGCGTGATGCTGAGAAATCCAGCTGTCCCTTTATCCAAAAGGCTTAGTAGTATCTGGGTCGTAATGTAATTTTGATACCAATATACTGACTTGGGTACTGTGAAGGGATCATAGGGCACATCCCTACTACTTTCAATTTGAGCCACTCTGCTCCTTTGGGCTCTCTCTCGCTAAGAAAGGCACTGCAAAAGCCCAGATACAAACACTCAGATTTTTGTTCTCTCCTTCCATCCAACCAAATATATAGTATGATATATTTAAAATATATATTTTTATATATGTAAAAATGAATGGTCCTTTAGCCTATCTCCAAAAAACAAGCAAAATAACTTGTGTGCCTGCATTCAGCCCCAAAGTCTGTGTGTGACTACAGGATGCATTTTAGAAGTGTATTTCATCTTGAATTTGAAGAAAATGAGAGAGAATCCACCCTTGATGAGTCCCCTCCCCACACACCAGTTGATTATCCTCACTCAAACATTTGTACTTTATTTTTTGTCTTGAAGGACATTGTTTCTTGTCATGCTTCTCTTCTAGATTGAAAAACTCTTTACTATTCAGCTCTCTTCTCCCCATAAAGACATTTAGACTTGGTAATTCAACATCATCTTGGTGTTCCTTTTGATAAACTAGAGCTCCTTGATTCCCTCACTGCAGCACATTTTCTCCCTTTGTCCTTAATTCATTTTTGTATCCTCTTCACCCTCTCCAATTTTTCAACACCATTATAAACGTGTGGGCAA
The DNA here is from genome assembly GCF_036417845.1 of Apteryx mantelli. NCBI lineage: Eukaryota > Metazoa > Chordata > Aves > Apterygiformes > Apterygidae > Apteryx > Apteryx mantelli. Next base: position 21,397,511 of record NC_089982.1, on the reverse strand, counting down.
TGGAACAGAATAGACCACACCAGTGTCACTTAAATAGCATCTAGAGCCTGCTAAACTCCTTACAGAAAATAGAGGTGATGTAGCTCTTGCCCCAAATTTTTGTATTCAAAATTTAGGCATTGTAAGAGTATAAAGAATTTAGAGTTGTGAAGTTTCCACGCAAGGGATTTTTGAATGAAGACAATCCACTGCCTGGGAGCCTCCAGTTACCTGTGAATTTAGCTAACATACGACATTAGTTATGGTTAATAGGGGGAGGGGAACCCCCCCCCCAGCTTTTCAGATACAAGAGAACATACCCCAGTATAGCTTATAGATCAAGTGCATTTTTAATGACTTAAAGAAGCCCATATACTATCTGCAAAATATTATTAAATATTGCACAAGAGCACAGTTCCTGGCTCTGGGCAGAACATGCTGTGCCCAAAAGGCTGTGGGAGCCCCACGCTCCCCCAGCCCTGCAGACACCATGCATCTCGCTGCTCCGGCCACTGCTCTTCAGCAGGCTTAAACAAGAGGTGGGGTCTGAGTCAAATACAAAAGCTTCAGATACCAGGTGAAGCAGTCTGAATAAAACCTAACCTCTTCAGAGAGCCACTATATGGAGTTAAGCATGCCTCATTCTCCGGCATCCGGGTGGGTGGTAGTATCAGTCACTTTTTCTATTAAGTGCTCCAACTTTTTTCATACTTTATTCACCCAAGATTTAATGATTCTCAACATCATCTTGATTGAAATTATACCAGCACAAGATTTTTTGCTAAAATTACCCCCAACTTGCATCATATGAAAGAATAATTCAGTCCTGTGAACATTTATATCATCTAGAGACACCAGCATAACATAACATGCAATTGATTGTGGTGATTGCTTGTACCAGTAGCACCCCCCCGCCCGTGTGTGTGTGTATATATGTGTATATATATATATATATATATATCATATTTAGAGAACTGGAGAGGCACGCCTATCTGAACTTCCACTTTCTTCCAAAGCATCAAGCATAGGCTAAAGCTGGAGTAAGACTAACTTAGTATATTTTACTTCAGTTGCTGAGTAAATTGATTCACAAATTTTGTTATTTGCCTGTGTATAGTTTATTGCCAGCTGAGGTTTTCAGTTTGTGCTCTTCTATTTGTGGGGAAAAAAGGGGAGGGGAGAGGGGTGTCTCTGCCATTTACTGAATACGCATACCTTGAACTTCAGTGTCTCCTTTTATCTGATTTCTACTGGAATTATATATCCTCTGAATAATCAAGAGGTTCCAACTCCTACTTAATGGAAATGTGATTAAATGAACTACAAGCAATATTTCACCAGATACAAGCATATTCCACACTTATAAAAATAACAGTGTTTGTCAGATAGTTGCTTGAATAATAGATATCTATTTTTGTGAACAAGACTCTTGTGGTTTTACTGAATTCTACGAAAAAAACACTCCAGTCATATGAAGGGTGAAAATAACATAATGAAGGCAAAAGCCAGAAATACAACCACAGAAATGTCTCTGGCTTCAAGTTTCCAAAAGAAGTGGGACAAAAATATGAGCACTTATGGGCTCGTGAATAAGAAGGGCACTTGCTTTATCCATTTTTTTTGGCTTGCCGTTTAAAAGACCCCAAAAATGTGAATACCCACTGAATGTTTTTTTCTTCAGATTTTCCTTTTAAATGTGATATCTCAGAATCTGGCTTTTCTAAAGTAAATGACAGTCAAAGCCTACAGGCTTTGCTTTCCTAGTAATGATGTAACAGATAGTTTTCAGTTCCCTGCGTGTGGAAACAATGACATCAGTTGGCTTTTAACCTTGGTACTAAATCATTATTATGATTTATTTGCAGGACTGTATTCAAATTTCATTTTTATTTTGTCCTCCTAAAATGGTTGTTTCACTGCAGTGAATAACTGATATGCAGCATATTTAGTATAACTGAGATGCTCAAGGCCAGTTGCAGGGAAGGTTTCCAAAGGGAGAAGGACAGGATAGGCTATCCTTGATTTTGGCCGAAACAGCAGGGCATTGTGTATCTGAACTCAAACACAAGCTTCCAAAGACAGGGACGTTCAGATTGGACAGGATTCCACCTCTTTTAGCCTGAAGAGTTAGGCATAAATCACACTTCAGATATCTTCTTATAAGATGCCAGTTACTTTGCGTTTTAGGGAAGGACCAAAAATACTGTGCCAGGAACCTCTTTCCCCGAGAAGCACGGGGCAGCTCTGACAGAGACCAGAATTTTCCCTAATTTGTCACAATAACTCATGAAAGAGAAAAGGGCTGAACTAAAAAACATGGAAACATTTTCCTAGCTAACACACTAACAAGAATGGCCCAAGAGAAAGTTTCCTTTAGTTTCTGACATTATTACAGTGGTGACAGGCAGAGGTTACCTGAAAATACTGAGCAAATAGATTGCGCATTGAAGAATTGGCCATCACCGAAATAACATCCTCTGCTCTTTCTTTACATTCAGATTTGAATACTCTGCCCATCAGGCAAGGAGCATGCCCTACTGCAAGGCAGAAACTTAAAGACTTGATTGTTTCTAGATTTGGAGAAAATTCTTATTCACAGAACCAGATTTACTTTACCGGGAAGCCAAGCATCACAATCAAGCGCACATTTCTAACTTGCGCCCTGAGAACAGCCTTTAAAACATAAACTGATACAAACCTCTAAGGAGAAAAGCATTTTGTAATTCCTCTCCCCCGGGCAGCTGCAGTCCCAGTGTTTGTTGACGAGGCGTAATGTTTCCGAGTACTTTACGCCCATTCGCATTTCTTATTCAAAAGTAACCCATTCTGATCGCACCCCCAGAGCGTCTCCTCGTTTTTACCTTTCCACTGCCCCAAGCCAGGCCGATATACAAAGACCTAATTGGTTTTGCTCGTGAGAAATGTGCTTCTTCTGCCTGCCCCAGAGTTAGAAGGATTCATCATCTTCTTTACAGCTTCCCAAGCCTAAAATGCAGCTGGCTGCTCCCGACTTCGCAGCCCGCCCAGCTCATTTCACATTAGTGCTGGGACATGGACTAGGGACAGGGAAGGTGTACGAGCTTCTCCCCCTCAAAACATACAGCATCCACCTGTCCCTACGAAGGCTCCCAGCGGGTGCCTCGCCACGGTCCCCCCGTCAGCTGGGGAAAATGCAAAAAACCATGGATTTTTTTTTACCACCGCCGTTGCCAGAGGGAGCACACAGCACTTGAGGGCAAGAAAAGCCTTTGAAGATACCTTTTTGCTACAGTTCTGCCGGCATGTTAATCATCTCAAAATTACTGTGAGAGAAACAATTCCCTTTCAGTTTAAATAAAAATTACTTTTAGACTGGCTACAGGATAGGAAAAATACTGGAAGGTCACTATTGGTTCTTCAAAGGAACTTAGACCTGCACTGTTAAAATCTATTTTCTTTGGGGCAAAGAGTAACAGAAAGTTGAGCTGGGACAAGGAGTTGTGTGAGATATGAAGACACCATTTGAAAATAAACTCTTGCCTACACACAAGATTTTTTACCTTAAACTTCAGTGGCAAAGATTAATCTTAAACAAGGTAAATATAAACTGGTGAGTAGAAACAGTCATCTTATTCAGTGCATAGAAACAGTCATCTTATTCAGTTCATAAGTCTTGCGCTGATTATAAATTCCACTTTCACTTGGAAAAATCTATTTAGTCAGGTCATTTACTCCCTGTTTATAGAAATATTTTATGATTCCAAGGCTGAAGAATTCTCACCAGTATTAACTATACATATAGATTAAGTAGGATATATTAATTTTGGTTTTAAGCAAATAGATTTTTGGTTACCACTTTTGTAAATGGAAACATGTCTTTTTTTTTCAGGTGCTAGAAAAGTGTCTCTTATTAGTCATTTTTGCTCACATTTAAGTTAAAGTTGATATATTTTATTTATGGTTAAACAATTGCAATGTTTCCTAAAGGTAATTTTATGTATATACTTTCATTTTTAGCAAATCCTCACAAAGAGTCAATTGGAAATATCTGAATCAATTATAGTGTGTTCATACTTGTCTAATACCCTATTAATTCAGAAATAACTCCTATAATCCCCAAAAAGGGAGAGTGCTGAATCTTCTTTTGTTTTACCTGTACTCTCCTTACCAATTACAAAGGCAAACCTGCTGGCTCAGAGGGATTTCAGACTGCTGTCTGCCAGCACTGTGATGCCTTGTAATCACTTATTACCTGCCGCAGACAGCCTCCAATTCTTATTGGAAAAACCAAGTATTTTAGCGCTCTTCCCTTCCCCCTCTATAAAGCCACTTTACCTACTTTGGGATGCTCTGCAGTACACCATATGTTAGCTTTTAGCCCAGTGTACGGGCTGCGTGTATTGTTTTTCAGCTGAGCTGCTTGGTTCAGGTAGAAGTGGACCATGCCCAGTTACCGATAATCGGAAGTGAACAATATTCTTAGTCTTGCTATATTTGGGCAGAATGCACCAGACAGAACAAGAGCCCTGTTATAACTGCATTTTACAGGGTGCCCTCTTAGCAAAGTTTCCATTGATATGTTATTACTGCTGGCTATTTATATAGACCCAACTGTGTTATTTCCATTTTAACATACAGCCATAAAAGCTGGAAATCCACCAAAAGTGCAGAAAGAAGCCTAAGTGCCTTTGAAAGTGAAAGCCTAAGGGAAATACCAGGTATTAAGTGAAATGGATTTATAGCTGTTGCCAAAATTTGTCAGAACTTAAGAACTCCTTAAATCCAAAGTTATCCAGAAGAGAAAGTGGAAATACATTGGTTAGATATACCAGCCATACCACTGTTAGATATACTGGTCATAGCCAGCATACAGTGGCACAGAATAATGCAGTAAATGGGCCCAGCCAAAAAGGTCCCCCCTCTTGAACAATTCCTACAGAGGAAAAACTGATGGAAAGAAAGAACATGGAGGCTGAACGAACGGAAAGCACTTCAGGAGAGCACAAGATCTGTTGGCCTAGGAAGGGTTCAGATTTGTAATAGTTTGTAGCATCAGAGCTGACAGCAGCATTAAACATGTAGGAAGAGGAGAAGATACACAGAACTAGCCTTCATGCCTGGATTATTTCTCTCAGCCCTCCCTGTGCTTCCTGTCTTCCTGTGTCCCAGGGCTTCAACATGCGTCCAAGTTACTGTGAGGAACAGGTAGCACCAGCTGAACTGCAGTGATGAACCACACAAGCTCTTCGTCCACTCCAGCTGTGCAATAATATGATTTAGCTTTAAGTAGTAATTCGCAAGATCTCACAGTCACACTGGGGTTAAAGCAACTGGACAGGGTTACCAGCAGTGGCATAGTATAGCTGCTGCATTAGAAGGGCTGAAGCCACCATAACTGACCTCCAAGCTGCACTTCAGTTATTTAAAAAGATTTATTTATTTTTATATATATATACACACACACACATATATATATAAAAAATGGTCTCTGCCCCACATTTTTAAATCTCCTTCCCAGCCACTTCTCTGGGTCTTACCCCTTGCAGTCGTTACCTTCCTTTCCCTTTAGCCAACTCCACTTATGCTGCTTGGAGGTTGGCTTCCACAGGCATATCCTTTGAAGACTTCATTTGCCCATTTAAGGCAAAGAATAGCGAACCACTTGCTCCTGTTATGTATTTCATTCACTGGTAGGCATTGATGTCCTGTCCTTCTCATAAAGGCCTCTCTACATGTCTGAAGCCTCTGGGCAATACTTCAAGAAAAACAATGATAGTGATCTGCATCACATAGGCCAGATTAATAAAACAGAGCCTAATGACTTCAAGTTGGAGGCTATCTTAGCACTTAAGTTTTTAGAATGAGAAAGTTTTCTCACAGGTTAGAAGACTAAAAACACGTGGGAAATTGTCCTTTCACAGAGCGCCTTGTTTAGCTTCCATTCAGCGTTATGCAATGCCCCAATTTTATGCTATATGCTCTATGTCTGGGACATAGTCAGCAGCAGGCTTGGGACTTGTTGGTAATTGAAAGCAGGTTCTGCAGCAGTGATTATCACACAGTAAAGCTACAGTACTCCACGTGCTGCACAGCGCCAGCCGGTAACCCTAGCCATTTTCTTTTCATCCAAGAGAAGAGAACCATGCATTTGATTTTTATTTTTTTTTTTGGCAGTCAAGCAGTAAATGCACTGTGAACTTTGTTTCCAAATTGCGTTGATATCTCCTGGATTTACTAATCATCAATTATCAGCTCTCCACTAAAATGAGACATGTGGATACACGCTCCAAGACAGTAAGTTAAACCACCATGCATTACACAACTGTAAGCTAGCTAAAGAGCTTCGATCTACTTTGGCTTAGTTTCAGGTTTTCAGAGGTGTGATTCACTGTTTTTGAAGAAAGAGGTTTCAGTCTGAATTGTATATCTGGATTTTGCAACACATCTAGGCAAGTTTCTCAAAACAGTTTGAATTCCTATCCAAATTCAGTAACACACATCTTCACTTAAACACTCCTGAGGATCTCTCAAACATAATTCATCTCTTTACCTTAAAACAACAGAACAAATAACCACAATTTCTTACTTGGATTTGAAAAGACACTGCAGCTGAAAGTCTTTGGTAAGACATTTAGGAACTTGCACAGCCTGTGCTGTGAGAACCAAGTCAAGATATTCTCTAAAAAGCAAATTTTCCCTTCCAGAGGTACAGAGGTACAATTCAGGGAAGATAAATCAAAAGTTATAGCAATAGACATCTGGAGATTGGGCTACTAATCCTAACTTTACCTTAGATTTCCTCTCTCATCTTGTGCAAATCTCAGAGCTCTGCTCTCACCTCTGTAAAAATGATATTGCCAGATCCTAGTCCACGGTCTCTACTATTTCCAATTTTAAGTGCTCACTTACCCAGTAGAAAATGTTTTAGGTGTTTGGGTTTTTGTTTTTTTTGTTTTCCCTCCCAGTCAGCTCCGCAGATTTCCCTGAATGCTTGCTTTGCCCTTCTATTGCTACTAGTAGTCAGTATTTCGGATGCCAAACAAGGCCACGTTTACCCCCTTGTGACACTACTGCCATCCATGGCTACCAGGAACAAATGGAAATGAGAAAACGATTGCACTGATGGTACAAAGAGACTGAACTCCCTTTCAAATAGCTGCCTTGGCTTTGCTGCATGAACAGGATTAAAAGGTAGTAAGAATTGATTTTCTCCCAGAAGGCAGATATGGCTATATATGCAGCGATCGGGTTTCTGGAGCGCGAGCATAATTTGCAGAGAGCAACTTGATTTTTCAGGGCAGAGCTGCACCTGATACACATCTGTGCCTCACGCACCTTTGTCTCTCAAACAAAGAGGGTGGCAGCTGAAGTTGGGAGCTTGGTGCATGAGACACTTTCCCAGGAAACTATTAAAGTGATCTTTCAGTATGTGAATTGAACTTTATGATATAATAATTGGCATTGCATGGTTTTTCCTTTTACTTTTAAGACCCTAAGATTCTGACAACATGAACGGAAACTTCATTTCATACTACTGCAGTTTATAAAACAGTCCATAACACAACCACCAAAATTCTTCCTTAAACATTAGCATCACAGAACCAGCTGCATCGAAGGCACTTAAAAATAATAGCTTTTTAGCCAACCTTAGTAGTTTAGCAAAGATTCAGTATGCTATATAATTAGCTTTCGGATGCCTTTTAAAAACTTGAGTATTTTGTCTGAATTTTAGCTGTTTCTAATGCCCTCTTTTAGGAGGTGTCCTACTATTGATGCAAAAGAAATTTGAGTTGTCTTTTGTAGACTTTCTGCTTTTGCTGTTTCTTGGTCATTAGTTTTGCTGGTGTGAGGTTAAATGCAAATGCAAAAGTTGGTGAGAATGGGCACTCTTGTAGGCTTACTTTTAACTATTAATTTTGTAACTGTTAGAGCTACAAGACATGTTCTCAGCTATCATTAGATTTCTTTTATTTTTTCCACCTACAAAGCCAAACAATTGCCAATGGCTTCTGCTGCAGAGACCCTGTCAACTTGAAACCTAGAGTTTAATGAAATATGAAAAAAGTAGTTTCAGACATTAAAGTCGGGCCAGGTACTTTCCATGACTTTATTATAAACTTTTTTCTGTTTTTAAAAGTTTTCTTCTGTGTTGTCTTTTACACAGAAAAAGGGGAGGGAAGAAAAGCAGAAATTGAAATGATTTGGAAAAATAAAGTTTCAGAGCAGCAAAGTCAGTGATCTAAAAAAGGACTATAAAGTCTTGTGGCTATAAAGTCTTCTTTAAACCTCTGATGTTACTGAAATACAACTGGATAAAGAAGTTTCACAGGAAAGCATAATTTTCATCTTGATAGTAGTTATGCAGGTCCAGTAAGACTGAACACCCACCTGTTCTGCAGTTTACACTGACAGAAGGCAGTGGAAGCATTAATCATTTATTCTTTCCATGCCTTGGAAATTAGAGAAACAGGAACCTGAAGAGGTTATAAACTGGATTCCAGAATTTAATGTAATCTTAAAATGAAAAGTTTCAGCCCTGAAGCACTGCAGCTCATCAGGCTCTGAAGAAGAGCAGAAGTCCTTGGGTCCTTAGCCAAAGGGACAGACCTGTGGTGATGACAGGCAAAAACACAACTTATCACTTAAAATACACATAACACTCTAGGGAAACTGGTTCGGTGAGACCAGATCAGTCCAAGCTGGAGCCTCGCTTTACCTCAGGTGCACCTGCAGGATGCTCATCCAAACAGGGTTTTACACTTTGCCATTGCAATAACATGGCAGTGCATGCCATATAAAACCTTGGCACCTGCGAGATAACCAAGCAATGAAATAGAGCATAGCTTCCATTCAGTTGCGTGTAAAACAACATCAACCACTTCCCCCCCGGAAAAGACTAAAGTTACAAAAGCAGGCATAAGAGCAAGTGTATCACTTCTACTTGCAAGATGCAAATATAGTAATACTTTTAAGTGATAATCACAATGCTACTGGAAGAACCATCATGTTTATTTTCTCTTCTGGTGTTAGCATAGGGTTGTGAGTAAGGATAATTGATTATGCTTTATCAAGCACTGTTATTTCATTAAGGAATTGGATTAAGAAGCTGATAATCTGGATTCAGATGGTGGTTCTGCCACAGATAACCCGTGTGCTTCTGGGCAAATCACTTAACCTTTCCATGCCCTAGTTCCCACTTTCTAAAAGAATAACAATACTTCATTATCCAACACTTTATACATCTTATGTGCTTATGATGCAAGTTCTGTGGAGAGAGACTTTATTTGTACAGTGCCTGGCACAACGGGGCCCTGACAATCTATCGGGGACTCTAGATGCCACCATCATACAAATGTTTATGCATAGAGAAATTCTTAAAGGCTCTGTCAATTTACAATTCCTACAATACTGCCTCAAGCACAAGCTCTGGGTAAGTCATATCTCCCTTTTGACAGTCTCACAAATCCTCATGATATGCATTATTCAAGCTAGCACCATTTCTGATGTGCCCAGTTCTCTGGGGAACCACTTCTGAATGTCATATTTACAGACTTGTACTAAAGTATATTGAAATAGGTATCAAGGCTGGGGAGCTAAATGCTGCAGTGGGTTAATGCATTAACCCCACACACCTGGAGACCTGAGGTGAAACACGGGTTCCATTGAAGTCAATAGCAAAGTCTCATTGACTTCAGGGGGCCAGGAACTGACCTTGGGGGTTCAAGCATTGCTCCACTTACAAGTAAAATGATTCGGCAGCACCAGTCAAGCATCTGCCAGCTTTGCACTGAGCTACCAAAGGGTCTATGACACTGCAGTGATTTGGCACAGCAGCATCTTCCCAGGAGCTGGAGGACTTGTGCCAGTGTGCAGAGGTGCTCCAGCAGTGCTACGAGAAGCCACTTGTTCGTCACACCAACGTACCAATATTTTCAGGCTTTATGCTCTTACCTTTGCACAGATGTCACACCACACATACATATTCCCTATCCCTTCTACCACACCCAAATGTAAACATGATAATCGCCTGAATTCGGAAAGAATTTTCACTAGGCAGACAGCAAAGAAACATTATTCCTTACTTTTATTACCTTTGAGGTATTTGATCAAGGTCGTTAAAAGAAATTTAACACCGTAATTTAAAACTACAGTAGATTGAGTTTAGAAAATAGTGTATCATATGTCTAGCTCTAAATCTTGAGATAATCTCCAGAGAACATTAGAAAAAACACTTAGAATCTTTTATATTTAAGTAAATCATGACACTGATCTGTCCAAGACTGAGAACAGGCATCAACAACAATGTACTTCCGCTCTGCAATCATTTAGTATTATTTTCATACCAATCTCAGAGACACATCTATTTCAAGAAAACTAAGAAACATGAAGACTCAGGACATTTAGGAAGTAATCTCTCCATTACCTTTCCTGACACTACACTTATTCAATGACCCTGACAATGGATTTCTTCCTTGTACATGGATAAGGTTAAGTCTAGCATGGTGTGAAGTGATCCCTCTGTTCTCTATAAAAACTTAGGAAAAAAACTCACCTAGATATTTGGGATGTTACTCTGGGAATCTTAAAGATTAAAGGAACTATTGCAAGTGTAAAGTTTTAAAAATGTGCATGTTCATCCACATTTAAACGGGAATATAGATCACTTAGTTTTGCAGAATGCTGTTTTGAACAGTCTCTAATAACACACATTATTGAAAATTGCTTTCTCTCCCACACTCGCAGTTAGTATTTAATATCTAGCAGTTTAAGCTGACAGCAAAGTGGCATATATCACTAGGGCACTTTTCTTCGTTATAAAGGATTCCTTTAGTGTATGTTTGTTCTCTAACCATCAATATGCCGAAGACTTTGAAAAACACTATTTGATGTGCACTAGACTTAATTTATCCTGCCTGTAATCTGTCTGCCAAGTGTCAATGACAGCAGCGAGAACCTCGTTCCTTAGCAGTTCCTTCCTTTCAAATGAATTGGAAAGGTTTGACTTAAAACCCCATCCAGAGCTGTAGCCACACTTCTGGTTCTGAGGGGAAAAGATCTCTACAAACCCTGTTGACCTTTGAAGGTACTGTTCTCTCACAAATGCATCCTTTACATATTATAGCTACACTTAGCTTTTTGTATAATTAAGATGTACAGAAAACAGAATGGTTTTCTATTTGTACTTCTGAAGTATGTACGAACTATTCCTGCCATAGAAAATTCCTATGGCTTTTCTTTTACCCCTAAATGCAGCTAGCACATACGTAGATTAACCTACAAGAAACATATATAGTGCTCCATCTCCCCTCTGAAAGGGGCAAAAATGTTTTCATTCCCACAAGGCTAGGACTCGGTTCATGTTTCAGTGATTTATTTTAGCCATGCTAAATTCTGCAATAGAGTAAGCACTGATAGGAATTAAATATTAGCATATGTTAGCTTCCAGGGACAAAACAAGCGAAAAGAGTTATGGCTAGCAACGAAGTGCAAGCCAGGTATAGAAGTGCTGGCATTACCCCCACGAGGATGATAATGGCATCTACAATCAAGTAGTGCAGTTGTAATACCCAAAGGGACTGCTTAGCTGCCGTTACTAGCAGTGTCCAGATACAGTTTCTGAAGGTGCACAGACTTCAAAACTGATCACTTCAAAATTGATCAGGACACTAGTATACTCAAACAGTGGTACACCCAGGTATCCAGAGCCTTGTTTACCCTGGGGAACATCTGTTAGAGGAATGTAAGAAATGGGCTACCAACTGTCTACTCCAGGCAAGGAAGCTATGCCTTTCCATTTTGAGGGTCATGCAACTTCTAATATTGATTTTGAGGGCAGAATAGGTCATACAGTAGAATCACAGGAACTACAAACAGAAGCAAGATGCTGGCCAAATTGAATACCAACTGTGCAAGTTTGTTTTTGACTGAACTCCTATCCAGATTTAAGTGATTCAGGAGCTGAAGCTTTCACCACTTTCCTTGGGAAAGCATATCATACCCTGATGGAAGTGACATCAATTACCTGAATAATCATGAAACATTAGAATATTTGGAAAAAAGCAAAAAAACAATAAGCCCCAAAACCACAGAGCTTCTTGTCTAACCAAGCACTTCAGTTACGCAAAAGAAAAGTTGCCTGGGTGGTTTGCAGACCTTGAGTCCCAGAGGTATAATTCAACAACAGGTAACCTGGCTTATGTGTAGTAACACACATAGGGTGTTAGTAAACCAATTTCTCTTCCTTATTTAAATTCATGCCCTTGTTCTATGCCACTGAATTACATTAACAATTCCTATTTTGTGTTGAAGTCCCTTACTGTATCTGTGACACTAGAGTTAGTATGTTAGATATTATGAGAACAACTCACCTATTGACATAAGGTATCTGTCAAATAGTAAGAATGATAAGAATGATAGTAAGAAATGAATAACATAAGAATGAAATGATAGGAAGGTATCTGTCAAATGGTTCAAAAAGCCAACGTCTTATATTTATATAACTTCATTTTGAAAGCCTAAACCACTTGTGTTCATACAATATGTCTAAGACCACCAGAGTAGTATTAGTGTTATACTCATTTCTCCCAAATAGACTGTTTGTCCTCACTAGGAACACAGGAGCCAGAAAACCTTCTTCCAACTTATGAATTTATCTTCCCATCCATACCAAGAAGGGTGTGAAGAAAAAAAAGTAGCAGGAGTTACAGTTTGAGTCAGGAGAGATGTTTCTGAAAGGACTCTGTAGCTTGGAAATCTGTTTTCAGCTGATGAATGACTCCCTAAAATTGTTTGAACTAAGCACTGTTATCACTTTAGCTAAAGTAGTCTGCTACAAATTTACATATGTATATTTTTATATGTATACACACACATATATAAAACCCAAAGAAATAAGCGTTTTAGCAGAGTTTTATCCATTTTAGTGTAAGAAGAAAACTTTCATAGACTGAATACCAGATAGCTTATTTTTGAGATAAATCCTGACTCTGCAGGTCTTTGACAGCTTTGACTCAGACAGACTCGTAAGAGAACTACAGGCCTTCATTACAAGAATGGGAAAGGAGACACTGCTGAAATACTAGACTAGCAGTTAGCACATGCCAGGACACTGAACTTACGCAAGGAATTTACTGACCTTGTATGAGATGATTACTACAGTCAAACAGTTTAGATTTTCTGGATTTCCATGCAACATTGGAAAGGAAGTAATTTCCACATCCGCTGATACAGGTGGTATGGTCTGGGCTTCAAGCTAAATTATGCATTGCTATCTTGACACATCATATAGAGATGATAAAAAAATAGAGGAGCATGGAAATCCCCTGTAAATAAATCAATTAGTTATATATTTAAAGTACTGCTGTTACTGTCAAACTTAAGAAATCAAAAGGTGCAGTCTTGAAATCCAGGTAATAGACTTCCAGGAATGCATTTAAAATCAGGAGTCTCCTCTTACAATTTTGTTACTAAACTGAGTATATGCCTAAGGCGAGTGCTAGTACGAAGCTCAGCTATTCTTTGGGTACTGCTACACTGTCCATCGTGGTGATAAAAGTCTAGAGATCTTTCTTCAGAAAGGCAACAGATTTGATTGTCTGCAGAGTCAGGTCTTGAGTATTTGTCCTGGTCTGCAAAACCAAAGCCCCAAATGTTTCTTTCCATATCATTTCCTGTACTCTGTCATCATATGCTCATATAATACTGAGGAACAAAGTTTTCACTGCAAGTTTAGCAAGTGCTACTGGCAGAAGCCTGTGCCCTTGGGGGATGTTGCCTCAGCCCTGGCCGGGTTATAGCAGAGAGAACGGACTTATTTATGTTTAAATGGAAAACAAGTTTTCTCCGCTTTGCTGAACCTGTACCCCCTCATCATTTTCCCCTGCAGAGCACAACGGACTTGCAAGCCCTCGCGGCAGCGCTGGGGTGAGGACCCTTCACCAAGCTGCTGGCCAGGAAAGGGGCCAAAGATGCTGTGGAAGGGGCAGGCACCCAGCGCAGGGACCCTTGGCACAAGCCCAGCAAGCCAACAGCTGCCGGGGCCGAGCCCCCACGCGGCAACTGGCACAAATTTCTTCTGACCAGACACACACTGCAGGACCTCTGATGCTGGACTGTTAAAACCCAATTACCATAAAACAAAGTAAACAATTTGGAAAGCAATTAGCCGTTCAAAACAGATAAGAGTAGACTCCTTTCAGCCACTTAAATCTCATCAGTTGAACATTATAGATCAACCACTACACCATGATTAATATTTATGATAGGGATATAAACTTTTCCAAAAGTTAAAATGCCAACAGGATCTGAACATTTCCAAAGTTTTTCTTCTTGAACACCTGAAGAAGATGCCAGTGACAAGGGGTCTGGTCCTGCTGCCACTGCAGTCAATAGCCCAAACTCTCAAGCATTTCAGAGGGGAGACATGGGGGTCTTTGATTAAGCAGAAAAGCTAAAAACAAACAACAGTTGGTAGGACATAATGATCTTTGTACCTCACAGTCAAAAAGGTCTCTGTCCTTATTCATTTTGCATAGGAAATTAACCCAACAAATTTAAAATACATGAACTTTCGAACTTAAGGGAAATAGGTTGACATTTTCAGCTATATACTTCAAAAAACCTAAAACACACTTTGATAGGTGCACTTCTATTCATTGTCCTAATACATATCCAGCTTGGTGGTATCTTTACAAATGGAAATTCCTTTGTGCGCTAAGAAAGAATCACTGTCATTTGACTTAACTGCCTCTGCCATGAGGATGTATTTCTTGAGATCCAGACCCTGTTTTCTGCATGCTGAATAGTAACCGGCTGGCTAAACACAAGGTACATAAGGGGCTGCAAATTTAACAGTGATTTGTTGCTCAGACTGTTGAGTAGTACTTGGCTATATTAAGGTGGGCAAAAAACTCACAAAATATCTCAGCAGTTCCTTTTTATGGAATGGGAGTCCGTGTAAATTTAAACATCAACAAGGAGCAATCTTACAAGTGTGGAAATAAATTATATAACAGACTAACAGCAAAAGCAAGCTAGAAGACTATAGACCCCAAAATTCCTGGCAGTGAGTGAGACATCTCCTCAGATCTATGGTATTCTGCAGACCTGCTCTCCAATAGAAGTAACTTCACACAGTTTTACTCCATCTTGTTAGAAATTATCACATTAAAAAAGGGAGCAAGGGGAACTCAGATAAGGGGCACATTTTTCAATTCTGATGTTGTACCTTTGCAGCTGGGAGAAAGGGTTCAGCAGATGAGTTTAAGTTGGTTTTACTGCTAGTTCTCAGCTTTTATTTTTGTACTTGCATTCACTTTTTGATTACTTGTTTTAAAAATAGGGGGCAGGGATTTGTGTTTTAAATTTGAGGTGAAAAATTTTGAAAGGCTACTGAAGCAAAATTAGACTTCTTTAGGATTCAGTCAGTTTGTTATGTTTCATTGATTCTTCATTCCCACAACCATGCACTTACCAAAGTTCTCATGTGTTTTAAAGCAGTGGCCTTAATTCAGGTTTTTTGGTACACAAAACTAAACAATTGGGCAAGTATAATATGCCATTAGGTTTTACTAAGTTCAGATAAAAGAACATATCTGTAAATCACATTTCTGCAGACCAAAGGATAAACTGCATTCTTCCATAATCAGATATTTTGAGATATCCTTTAAATACATCACTTGTACAATAGAGAAAAGCACTGACTCCTTTCTGAAATCATTAACCTATTCCTGTCATTTATTTGCAGTAGTCATAACCCTTCAAAGTTCACTCAATTCTGCAAGTAGGTGCACAAAGACGGGCACTCTTCTGCGTAACACAGGCTAGCAGAATCGGACCACAAAAGAACAAACATCATTCTGGCCATTAATGTCTTCTTGACAAGTACAATATTAGCTGCCCTGAAGAACAACCAGTTAACTTTTGCTATACAACATAACACCAACACAATTTAGACAAAAATTGTCTTTCTATAAGGCACAACATGAATATGCTACATATTAATTCTAATGCAGTTCTGAGTATTGTTTTATTCACTCCACATTGTGGATATCCACAGTGTGGACAGGTCCAATTCTGAGGTTTCATTTCCCATCATTTGCAGGCCTTTAGAGCAACAGTTACTTGGCCAGTTTTACCGATCTGTAAAAAGCTCTTTCACAGAAATTATTAGTTATACAGCTATGTTACGTACTAAATATGAAAAACAAAAAACAAGTTCAGGTAAACTTAAATATCAAATTAAATGCATCTCCTTACTGATGTGATGATAAATCAGAAGTTCTATTATTTGTAAGTGATAGTACTTATGTTTAACTTCACATCAGCTGGAGAACAGGATCATGGTACTGCACACTAACCTTTCCCCTCTCCTGGAAGGGCTTTATGTGGTGGCATCATGCCTTTGAGAAGGGGTTAACGCTGATAAGCAGCTTTTGAGTCACACTGGATAAGGACAGGGTAGCTGAAAGCAAAACGTGCCCTCTGCCAGCTTCATGCTGCAGCTGCATCCCAGCAGCTCTTACTCATTTCTTGGAGTCCCAACAGCATTGGTACAGAAGAGCTGTGTCACCGGGATTCCTGCAGGGTGGCTCACGGGTACTGGGTAACACGCTCACCTGAGCACGTCATTCCCGTGCCTTAGTGAAAGGCACGTTGATATTAAAGATATTAATTGTGAAGGTTACTGGATTACAAGCTAATCAAAATACTTCAAGCAGATTTTGAGGATTCTGTTGAAAACAGAGGAAAGCAGGAAAACGCTTAACTAGCTTTTGCTTATTGGAGGCTGGACATTTTGTTCTAAACCTTGTACTCATTCTGCTAACTTCACGCACAAACCCTCAAAAACATCTTGTTCATGAACTTGGACCTACCATCCCTTCTGAGCTGATAGGGAGATGCCCATGAGTGACATGTCCATTTTACATATGAGCAAATCAAGCCGACGCTTATGTGAGAAACTCAGATACTGTATTGTCCCCATGAAAAGCAAGTCCCCTTCACCCTTCCCCAGGCAGCTCTCACCACCACTGTTCCCACCTATGCACATGCCCACAGTAAGCGCTGGCTAAAGGACTCTCGACACTATGCAACTGCTCTGTGGGTTAATCTTGCTCCTCTTTTAAGAGCTACTTCATTTTAGCTTTGTTTCCAAATTTATAAAACAAGACATAATGAAGTGATTGCGTGCTCATGAAGTTCAGGGAATGAAAAACAGATATCAAAAAAAATTAAAGTCCATCTCAATAAAGAAAAATGTTGTCCCCTCCCTTTTTTAATTGACAATTCTAAAAAGAAAATGTTCAAAGCCCTTCATTTAAATTAAAATCCCATACCATCCTCTTTGAATATTTTCAAAAGGCACATGTTTCACACTAACATACTAGAAAGACACCTCAGAACTGAACAAATTAAAAATACTACAGCCACAGTTAGCATGGAAGAAGTTAAATAGTCTCTATTTAGATTTGATGATGAACACTCTCCCCCAGATTTCCTCAAAAGAGACTGAGGAACTAGAAGTTGTAGAAGAAAATTTTCACATTACACAGGCTTCTCCCCTTTCCCTTTTTCTCTACACCTAACTCGAACAACATATCGTGTTTGCAATGGCTTTCATTATAACAACTCACATTGCCTTCTAATGAAATATCCTTATTCTTGTTTAAGAGATAGGGAAGCCAGGGCCAGGTGAAACACTGATACAAGGACTGAGGTAGGAACAGAAGAGCCAGGCACCAGATGGATACACTGAAAAGCTGACAAAAATCCACTGAAATAAATTGATAGGCTTTCTTTCATATGTGTTGGAATTAGAATTGGCCACATTTATATACATAACACACAGTGAAAATGCACAAAACTCTTCTGAAGAACTAAACTCCATCAAGAAACAAGTCCAACAAGTGACAGGTTCATTCAGCCTTCCTAACAAGTAGTAGCAGTTTTGGATTTAATATTTATTGTTAACTAGGAACTAAATACTTGCCACATATTTCTGCAAATAAGTTCTACTTTGTAAAAACTTTAACTCTGTAACTTTAACTCTTGTAAGGCAGATATCACATACAAAATTATTATTTACATCCACGATGATTGCTCATGTGATCTGAAAATAATCTCAACAAAAGCAACTGTCAGGATAAAGGCATGTTTTCCATGAACAGGAGAACATTTGGAAAGCACTGTGATGAACACATCACATTTCTAAAATATCGTAGCTTATCCCCCAACCCGTAGCTTTAATTAAAATATCACATTTGATTTTATGGTACCGTAGGCCAAGATGTTTGCAGTAATCAGAATTTTGACTCTTACAGTGAAACATTTTATAATATAATCTTTTAATATAACATAGCAGACATTTCTTTCTGATGTGCATCTGTACCATGTGTTCCCTAATCATATTTAGAAACTCTGCAATGGTATGAAAGATGCATGGAAAAAAGCTTGCTCCTGTATTCTGCTTGTCCGCATATTCATTTGCACAATAGGATTAATCCCATGAATAATGTTAAATACGTGCATAGAATTTTCCAGCCCCTCATTGTATGACAGAGGCCTACGCTCCTAATGGGACAGTTCCAGATGAAGATTTTCCTCTCCATTTGTAGTCTGCAATAGGAAAGTACCTTGGAAAAATGTCACTGAAAATGCAAACAGCAGTATACTAAATAACTTCTTACACTAGTTGCAAAGTGATTTTTCAGTAGGTTAATATAGAAATTAAAAATAGAATGACGAAATGACACAAATCAGTTGCTGAGTTAATAGCTGATTTTAAAATAAATATTATGAAGATTATGTCTTACCTACAGCAAGTTATATTCAAGCCAGTGTGATTACAACTAAGTATCTTTAAACTAACACAAGCTGATCAAAAAATAAGAATGCCTCTAATATCTTACTACCTGATTTAAATCCTTAAATTTGACAACAGATGTTTATAGATATAGATCCATATATTGCATGTCTACGGATAATACCATTATGCATAAAGTTGCTTTCAGTGCATGCATCCAAGCTTTACAGGGAACTGGAAACACACTGCATTAGTGACTACATATGAGAGTGAAGACTGTCATATGATGTGATTTGAAAGAGTTACCTAAAATGGGAAATGTAGCACTTTTGCCCCTGCATCATGACTGCCATAGTCTCAATTTATATAAACATGTGACATTCTCAAATGCTCTCTCCTCCATAAAACCATCCATGGCCAGCTGGGTGATGTTAACCAAGAACTAATCATAAACATCTGCTTAGTGTACATAAGTGTTGCTTTTATTCCCAGATTTTCTTAAAAGAAAATATACTGTCAAGCTACATGTACAAATTTTAGTCATCCTTCTTTTTTAAAGTTTAAAAAAAAATCCAAAGCCATTAATATACTTAGATCTATAGATATCCATATTATTTGATCTGACACAAAGACTAACACAAGTGTGCTATGTTTGAGCTTTGGTGTCCCTTTTCTAACACTTAATAAAAAGGTCAAATACCTTCTTTCAAACTGCCCAGGTTGACAACAACTTTTTAGCTGTTGCCAGTCTTCCCGCAGCACTGTGGTCTGTACGAGGAACAGTCAGTGAGCCATCTAACCCCAGCGTACGCTTCTCACAGCTCAACTGAAAACACTTGGGTATTTTAAAGAAATTACTTGGTGACTTTTGAAACCTGATTTAGAAATTAAATCTAGCATAATGCACTACATCAGATACCCAATACTTTTTTTTTAATCTTATTACACATTCTTATTCTGTACTGGAGTAGTTCAGCCCAGCAATTCCTAGGGCTGCTGTAGTTTCAGCAGTTTCACACCAGCCTGTCTCTGGCTGCAGCAGGCCAGCCACGGACATGTAAGAGTATATACATACTGCCAATATAATTCATCTCATTTGGGTTTTAACCTAAAATCTAACTGTTCATGCCTCTTCTCTAGTTATGAGGAATGAAAGGCAGCTTGTTTCATCTAACTACATGTTCTAGCTAAGTGCAATGAAGGTCTGGAGACACCCAACGCTGCAGGAGGGCGCAGTAGCACCCCTGGTGTGATGGCCCTGTATCTGCTCTGCAGACCCCTGAGGCTCCCCAGTACCCATAGGTGGGCTGAGTTAAGCCCGCAGTACAGACCAGTTGTATTTGCAATGGTGACCATGCAGAAGGTGGGCTTTTCCAAGATTCATCAACTGTTTTTTTACATCTCTGGAATCAGTATTGGCATGTTTTTATTCTATTTTCTTACCCTGGGAGAAGCTGGAGTTTTGTTCCCCCCCCGCCTTTGCAAAAAGTATGCATGCAAAAGTGAAGTATGAACCTTCATATCCCTATTGTTCTTTCCTGCCATAAAAACATGAAAACATAGTAAAGAGTGAAAACAACATCTAAAGGGAGGCCTCTTCCAAGTAGGAGCTGTATCAGCCATGACCAAGTTCTCTACTACAGAGATTGTGTTCTACAATAGCTTTGTACAAAATTTGTTTAAAAAGAAAAAATGTTTTTAGTCATCATTTTGCTGATCTACAAACCTAAGTTACATCTGCATTATCAAAGTTTGGGCTGCAGAGAGAGAGACAGACACTGAGGGGAATGCAGTAATATGCCATTTCTTAAGATCTCATCAACATAAATTCCAGCTTAGCCACCAGTTTAGTGCAGGTGTGGTCTAAACCTCACTCACCACTTTCCATTTCTGAAGGTGAACCTTTACTTCTGCTTTCCATCTTCAGAGCAAAACTGTCCTTCATCTTTCCACAATAAATGCCCAGTAAGGAATATAGTCTGACAGTGAAGGAACAACTTGGTAGGACTGGAGGGAAAATGCATTTCATGCTCCTAAATGGGCAATTGACAGTTCTGGAGAGTGATGAGAGGAAGCGCAGCAAGGTGGCTGCTGGATTTCCTGTGAGTGGTGGGGTCCTGGGTTTTTTTTGGGGGGGAGGGGGAAGGGGGGATTATCTTTTACTCTGCTTGTTCAGTCAGGCCTTGACAGCTTGCTTGAGATTAGTAATTAATACAGATACCGTTTCACACAAGGTTATACACAAGGCACGCTAGGAACAGACCTGCTGTTTCCAACACATCACTGACTCTCCTCCATAGGAGGAGCAGCGTCATGGGTCGGGTGCCCATGGCATTCTGCTGCTTTCACTCTCATGGTACCACTACTTCATTAGAGCAAGTAAACCTCCACAAGAAATACTGCTACAGCATGGGGAGAGGATGGGGAAATTTCTTCTTCCTCTTCCCGACAGAGTATAGCACGCAGTGAAAAACACAAGACAGCAAACTATCACGGAAATACCCCAGGCTTTGCTAGCTTTTAGGTTGGGACTTGCAGAAGGAATTATGTTTACCACACAAAAACCATCTCCCACTCCTTTGAAATTTTGTGATATCCATTTCCTTAAGAGAGTGTAAGCCACAATTTTCAGATGAGTGCTGCATATGAATGATTTAGAAAAATCGTTTAACAAGCTTTCCAAAAATCATTCTGGTAAGAGGAATTTTATATATGCAAAGATAAAAGTACATTTCTGATACACAGCATATTTTCAGAATGCCCATTTCCAGCAGAAAACAAAAGAAAGGCTTTCAAAGAGGACATCACAAGGGCCAAATACCGATCGCCTTGAAAGCGCAATTCTCCCACAGATATCAACAGAACTAGAATTTGGCCCTATATGAAATTTGTTTCACACTTCCAACAGCTATGAGAACATTATCTATATTCAATGAGACAGCACTCTGAACACACTTTAGTACCGCAGCATGCATGAAATCATCAGCCAAAGCGAGCTAACAAGACTGTGAAAGAGAGTGAACATGTGTCCAGCTGCTTATTCTTTCCATTTGAACTTTACTTGGTGCATTCTCTCCAGTCAAATCAATTAATCAAGCACTGTAATTTGAACTGCAGGAAAATGTATGGGGAGCTTTTATACACAGGGTGTCTGCTATCAGAAAAGGCCATTCAAGAAGTGGGTCTTACTGAACCCATCTCTGTGTAATTCTTAGAAACGAGTGTGTGTGATGATGATTTAGTAAACATCTGTGACTCAGTGTCTAAAGTATGGTTATGACAGTCTCTTGGAGAAGTGTTACTAACTACACTGCTTCAAGCATTTTCCTGGCCAAAAGATCACATGCTGAGTCAAACATCATGGGAAAAATTAATGATCTTCCATGCTTCCCTGACTTTTCCTTCGTGGTGCTAACACACTGCTTTGCACCAGTAATTGTTATAATCTTGTTTACCGGCAGCTTTAAGAGCTCACATTAGATAACCTAAATTTGGAGGTGTTTTAGAGGCATAGAACCAGTTCACAGAGGGTGTTCAGGTTTCGCTGTGGAAAGCGGTGTTTGAGGGGCATCAGGGCTTGTCACCAAGCCAATAACATCTCCCTGCTCCTCCGACAGGCTCAGCACCATGTTGGGAAAAAGGCAAACTATCTTGCTCCAGATCCTCACTCCAGGCGAGGACAGTCAGATCACATACTGTCTTAATCACCCCCCATCCGTGGCCCTGGCATATGATCTACTCTGTATGGAGTATTTCTCCTACTGGCTGTTACACATGCAGATGGTTGGCTTGATATGCACTAACATCTAAACAACTGTCTAGGGCTTCACACGAGTTGCACACAACAACAGTGGTCTCTACAGTGTTGCTGTACAAGCAATAGGGAGTCTCAAAATTGCTTACTGTCATAACAGTGGGACTTGTTGAGCACAGTACTAATAAACAGAAGCAAGATCAGTGCAATCCCGCCCTTTCCAAAGGGCGGGGTGCTGAGGTCCCTCCACCACTTTCAGGAGCTCTGGTACCAGTGTTTTGCCCAGTGCCGATCCTGCTTCTCCCCGATTGAGGACGAACACCACACTAAAATCTGAAACCATAACAGCAGAGGTAGCTATATGTAGTAACTAAGGAACAGGAAGGAAGAGATATGTATATTTGCAATTATCACAATTGACTTTGACTGACAAAAAAAGATTAAATTTAAATTAAAACACCTTATGGCAAAGACTAGAACATTCTAGATGTAGACAAATCCAACCGTTTCATAAACTGCAGGACTAAAGAAACCCGTTTCCTAGGTATTTGTGCTCTAGGCCTTTATTGGTGAGCCCCAGATTTCTCTTGCAGCTTTGGCCCCTAATGCCATCTCCCTTTCAAAAGCACTACCTGGTGGCTGCCTGAGTGACATGTCACTGCTGTGCTGTGGCTGGTCAGAGCCAAATCTGGATCCGTTGATGAGACAGTTACCCCCCATAAGGGATAAGGATATATATATATTTTTTAAAGAGATAGTACTAATTTTTAATTTTATTCTCTAATTGTTCCTCACATTTGCATAAGATGTGGAAAAAGTATGAGATCTTCACCTCTTTGCCAGCTTGGGTCAAATGGGTGCCAGAGCACAGCCAAAGGGGAACAAGGGAACTGATAGAGGCACAAAAACACCATTCTTCTGAAAAGTTTTAAAAAAAGCGCCTGGGTAATAAGAGCACAGTGCACTGATGTACAGGACTTCAGTACATGAACTCAGCCTCCTGCAAGTTACAAAAGAGTAGTTTGGTGGTCTCCTTGTGATCCTTCTTGGATTTTTGGCTATAACATAACTCCTGCCTAGTTTGGCACATGTTTACATGCCCAGCAGCCTTTATCCAGGAGAGTGAGACCGAAGCAGAACAAGCTTCACCGCCAGCACAGCAGGGAAAATCTGCATCCCAAAAGGAGCAGGGGCTGCCTGCAGGCTGCAGTTCGGTGCTGTGCAGAAGTTTGCACAGTTTAAGAAAAGGCAAGACAAGTGCGCTTGTGTACCAGGCTGTCACCCACACATTTGTACCAAGATCGCCCACATACTGTGCGAAAGCGTTATCTGAATAACCACATAAAGGGCTGGGTTCACCAGGGTGCTGCAACAGGCTTGCTGCAACTGCTGGCAGCGATCAGCTGATGCAAAGCAGCTGCAAGCCTGCCTGACCAGCAGTGCTAAAACCGAGTTTACAGTCAACCTGCAGTACTAGAGCTAAGATTCACAGGTAAGCACCAGCAGCTTTCTCTAGCTGTGTTTCATTTGAACTTGTGCCCAACTGTTTCTTGATTTATTATCATTGTCCAGTACAAACAGTCCTTTCCCCTTTTCTATATTGGATTTCTCAAATAAGTCGTAAACTGATTTTTTTTTAATTTTCCATTTTTCAGTCATCTCTTATTTACTTACCTTGCTAAACAATGCCTTTAAAGAGTCCAACAGATTTGGGAAGAATAACTTAGTCCTTATTTAGGCAAACTACCAGTAACTCAGTACTAATTTTTGTGAGGGAAGATTGAATAAGAACAAAGGTAAGTATTCATCTCATCCTATTTTCTTTTGGTAAACTAAGTATACTTAAGCTCTCTTGATTCATTAGTTACTCTGTCAAATCTGTGGTATCATATTGCAAACCCTAATGTCCAGGGCAACTTGATCTAGAAAAAGTTGTTGATTGCACAGGATTATTCATGATTATTCAAGGATATTCATATTTATTCGCATAAACAAATGACAGAAGTTCTTCCTTTCCATTCTTACAGGATGCCTTCCCTTCAGTCTTCTACATCAGTGTATACCAGCATCCCAGTATTTACCAGAACTTGTATTGTCTCCCTGCTGCCTCCCCCAATACTAGGGCTGGAAAAATTCAGTGTAGTAAGAGGAGAACTTTAAATGACATCTCCAATCAGCAGTTATTAAAAAGGTAACAGAAGCCATGGATGTTTATTTGCAGATCTCAGGTTTTTAATATAATTCCCCCCCCCCATAAGTTATGGGTGAAAAGTATTGTTTCTTCTTATTCAGGTTGTGTGGGGGTCCTCTAACTATTGACAAAGCAGAACCATGGGACAGCAGCTGGTTAATTAGTTTCACCTCAATTTTAAACAGCCAATGTTTAAACTGTCTGCACATCAGTAAGATGATTGGCATGACAATCATTAGCAGGACACCATGCCGGAAAGCTTTTAGTATTCCCATTGACCTAATTCTTCCTTTTTCATAGACATTTACATTGTCATTCCCACTCCACTCTTATTTTAGGACATTTGTTCTCTTTGCTTTGCCTTGTGCTCAGAGAAGCCAGAAGAACCTCCTTCTTCCAGGAGAAACCAGATCAATGGCATGAAGTTAGTTATTAACTTTTTTAGTAATTTATTAATAACACATTAATTGCAAAGGTGGCAGCAGAGCAAGGTTCCCCATGCTGTTGCTCCAAAATGCATTGAACTTCTACAGGGAAGCATTTTCCTATTTGAAAGGTTACTTCAAATTTCCCTAGCCTATATTCAGGTCCTGATCCAAACTCCTGGCACACTGACATCAACTGGTATTTTGCTGTTGACCAGAAGAAACCAGGGTTTTGCCACTAACTCTGCTGGACCTGCCACAAAGTTGTCTTACAGTGATAAATGATTATTTATGGAAATTTTACTTTTTGCATTATCAGGTTGAGGCTCCCAGGTCCTTTGTGGTAATATTTGTCACTAATGAACTGAACTGAGTAAGTAGCTGTAACCTACCAAAAAGATAAGAGTCTCTTCTTTTTTAAGCATGCTGAGACCAATCAATGAAGGTGTCTAGTGTTGTTTAGAACTACAAATTAATATTTAGAGAAAAAGCTGTTAGTATTTTCAGAGGAAGAATAAGGAAAAAACAGGAGTAGAAGAATAAAGGAATCAAGGGCAAACTCTTACAAGCTAACTCTTCAATCTTTTTCACTGGTTCTTCTACACTTTATGTAGTCTAAACTCTCACTTCTTGCCTTTGTTTTTCTCCTTTCTCATTTGTTTGCAGTTAAAAGGTGAACAATTGTCCTTTCATCTTCCTACATGCACCTTCATCTACCTTCACCTACAGCCCAAGCATGCAATGCTTCCTCACATGAGCCTTGCAGGGAAGCCCATGATCAAACTCTTGCATTCATTGCAAAGAGCACATTGCCTATTTGAAAGTCATGAAACAGGAGGCAAACCACCCATTTTCACTCAAAAACTGCATTTTTTTTTGTTTCCTCCCCCCACTCCACAATCAATGCAAGTTCAATAGATTTGAAGTGTCCAACACATCGCAGATGCTACCTAAATAAGTTGTAGTCACAGATAATGCTCTGGACACTTTACATAAGACACAGGCATAGTTAATGGAAGGTTTATGGGTAAGTAGTTACCAGCCTAACTTCAGCTCACCTGCTATTGCAGAAAGAGCACCTACAGACACCTGACTTCATAGGCATGTTTTAGCAGCAAACAGGAGTTGCTGCTAAGATTAGCATTCAACTCAGCATGCTAGTTTTAAACAGGAATACAATACAATTTGCAGTTACCCATGCCACACTAATTGAGTATTATTTTAATTTCAAATATTAGTATCAGGAGAAAAGGCAGCTTCAGTACAGCATTCCTTCTTTGTTTTTGTATGTGTGATAAACCACGTAACATGCATTTGTATACAAATGGGTATTAATGATATTTTCCATCTACGGGTTTACATAATTATGCATAAGAGATAACAGCAAAGGTCTCAGTAAAAATGAGCTGTCCCCCCCCCCCCCCCCCAAGGCCTGGAAATCTTGCTAGTAAACCACAAATTGATAATGCTGTGCTAGAAAAATGTTAGCAGCATTTAAGGGAGTAGGAGCTATACCTAGGCACATTCACTTGTGCGCATGCCAGCCATTTGCAGAAGCTTTGTATTTTATAGACTTCTTCCTGCTTTACTCAATTCTGACACATCAGAAGTTGGTATCTTATCTCCCTGTCTACCAGAACTGGTTAACTGTTAACATATTTTATGCATAAAAAGGGAAAAGGGGGCTTTCATGGCAGTCTTAGTCAATAAATTGTACTTATTTCAATTGCTTAAAAATATGCATGAACTTATGAAAATATCTTGCTCAAACTGATAGAAACATTACCTTCAAGATATGGTTAGCACCTTATTTGATTACTGGAAGACCCTGGGATACACATGCATATTTTCACTTTGCATTTTTTTTCTTATTCCACTTTTGAGCATTGTCATGATCTTGCTTCCCTAGCCAGGCTGACCCTGTTAAGGCCTGTTACTCCTCAAAGCTTGCGATTCATCAATGCACTTTTTTCAGCAATACTGTTTTGGAACAACCCCTTTTTCTGCTTGTTCAAAACACATTTATCCTCCAACTATAAGCATTCATTTCTCTTCTAGTACTGTTATCAACCCTTTGCCCCAAAAGTGAGCAGTGTAAACCCAAAGAATCTGTAATATGAATCTATGTATTTTGATAACATGAGAAGAGGTATCATGCACATACAGAGTAGCATTTTCTTCCTTGCATGAATCTGAAGAATTTAGCACACTTTTCTGATGTTTTTAATGTTGTCTTTCACAAAATTCACTTGTATGGCCTACAATGGGAAAAAAATACACTATAAAGAAAAAAAATAAGGGTTAATTGCACTGAAAGCGACATGCGAGGCTCTGTTGAAACAAGCCAATAAGATAACCTTAAAAAGAAGGCAGCGGGTAGGATTGAATCAACCTCTAAACAGTTTAATAAGTCCTCTAGACCCGCTTCTGCTGTCAGTTACACTCACGTATATCTGGGATCATTGCTTAACATCATGGAGCTCACTCCAGATTTATACTTAGTGTAACAGGGAGCAGCATGCAACACAACAAATATGTTGAAAGAAGAGGATATTGCCTTTCTTATCCAATGTTATTTCAAAGTTTATGCTTGCAACTCCACAGAAGTCCACAAAAAAACCCTCAAAAAAAAAATCAGTTCTTGAGAACTGCAATAGTTGACTTCAGTTATATTGTAAATAAAGAGCTGTGAACAGTAAATCTCTTCATAATCAATGGCTTTGGTAGATGCCCAAACAAAACCTCCTGACACCGACTTAAGTTCGACTGTAATTCTCCCAGTGTCCCCCATCCCTCCCACCAAATGCACACTTTTAGCTAGCAATAATGCAACAGCAGCATTGCTTGCCTTATGAAGCAGCATGTTGCTCTCTCCAAGCAATAGCTGGAGTCCTCAGTCTTACAAGTGCTTCTGTCACATCTCACTGAGGTCAGGGAACCTGCTGAAGCTTTTAAGATTAAGCAAGTCAGATACTGGCAAAATTGGTAAAATTACCACGTAAAGAGATTAACATGGGAAGAAACTTCAGTTGTGTGTGCACAAAACATCCGTACTTCCCATCAAGGTTACCAAGGGCATCTCTTCTGGCCTGAATACGCTAGCCTTCTGAAATAAGTGGTTGCTTTGAAATTATACTGAGGAATGCATGAAAAATTACCTGATCATGTTTTCCCCTGGGAATTCAGCACAGGAAAGGGTATTTTCCTGAGACTAGAATCACAAAAAATATATATAAACAAGAGGTCTCAGTGATAAAATGAGATTTACCTGCCACTTTGTGTTCCCCCTTCCCCCCAAATTCTATCTAATATGTCCAAAACGTTTCTTCCT
This sequence comes from Apteryx mantelli, assembly GCF_036417845.1. Taxonomy (NCBI): domain Eukaryota; kingdom Metazoa; phylum Chordata; class Aves; order Apterygiformes; family Apterygidae; genus Apteryx; species Apteryx mantelli. The sequence goes on along the minus strand of NC_089982.1, from coordinate 21,369,050 downwards.
CACAGCAAGTACCCAGCTAAGGCACGGGTGTTTACAAGCATGGGAATTTTGAATTAAAGTGGTTCTATTAGATCAATAATCTTTTAGATATGTGTAAATACTACCAGAAACATAAATCCATGCTTTGGAAGATATTTCAGTGACTTCATTAGCTCCTAGTATCATCATGTGTTTATTTAATAGTCAACAGGGAACCACAGCAAAGCCATGTTACCCCCATGCAAGTAGTTGCCGCTGGCCAAGAAAATAGCTGTTATTGTAAATACAAACGGAATTTTTTGTATTTGGTGGTGGTGAGGAAAAAGCAGCTACTGCTTCAAAGAACCAAAGCCAACCTAAATAATATTTTTTCCCCTCCAATCTTTTGGTGCTGTTGTTAATATTATGTATAACTTGCTCTTATGTTTCATGTCTGTTAAACTAGTAGTTAATTAGCACTGACATATTTAAGCCAACAATGTTTTCAGGAATTCATTCACACTTTAAATGTGGATGCATGTGGTTATAGGTGGTTGATTTGTGTTTGTTCACACAAACAAGATTTGCGCCTTCATCACTTGCATGGATGTCTAAGGCATCCGTATGTTAATGATTACCTGCAGCTAACTAATAACATGATACCAAAGCTTTGAGACACCAGAAAATAAACAAGCCAACCTTCCTTGTTTTCTCTGTCAATATTTTCATTGGAAATTTAAGTTTGTGATGCATTTGTAAACAGCTTTGAAGAAACCTTTAATGTGATTTTCATTAACACACAGTGTTAACATCTTCTATTAAAAAGGAAATAGCACTACAAATAACATATCCACCTACTGTTTTATGGCTCCTTAATACCAGCAGTCTGGTTTATCTCAGCACCACTTCAGCACCCTGTTTGCAGTTACAGGGGCATCTCAGTAGGATTCACGTGACAGTGCAGAAAACCCACGCTGTCAGCACCAGCTGTGGTGCTCTTTGGCTCATTTGGACTAATGCACAGCCCCATCTTCTCTTGATATTATGGACTGTATTTATTTTTTAAAATCAAGACTTTTTCAGGTTTTGGCTAGTTTGACAAGCTGTTCTGGCAATACTGTCACTTCCATTCCAACAAAAAAATCAATTTCTAACCCAAAAGAATTGGCAAAGCCCAACACTATTAACAAGAGTTAGCACCACAAGCACAAGCTCTTGCCTGCTAGGAGGCTCTATCTAACCCTCCTTTGCTTCTCTTTTCCTAAGTTTCAAGGCAGTCAAGCATATGGGGTAGCCCATAGGTGGGAACAAAACCAGTACCCTTGAGAAGTTCCTGTGGTTCTTAGTCAGCAAGATCCGATCCGAACTGATTAACAAAGAAAAAAACCCCAGTGTTCATGGTTAGTTATTTACAGATGACAAAATGTCATTTTAAGTAATTTTACTCCTTCTCTCCCCACCCAAAACATGATGTATGTGTGATTTAAACAGCTGGGGAGCTTCCCTCCTATTATTCACTACAAATAGGCAGGTTCAGCTGACAAGAAATTTGTTTCCTTGAAAGGAATTAGTGTGCAAAAGCATTATACCACAGCTTGGATGAGAGGATGGAAAGGAGAATAATGACATCAGACAGAGACCTCTGAAAACATTGAAACAGGGAAACCTGCAATTATGAAACACAAATAGCACACACTGGATCCTCCTCCTTATGGTTTGAAAGGTGTTTAGGGGATAAAGCTAGAGATAGAATGGGATATAGAAACTTTGACTAAGTTGTATTTAACATAATTTTTCTTCCACACAGTGACATGAATGAGCACAACTGTTTCAATAGGTCAGTGCAATTCTCTTAGACATTAAGAATAGATAGAAGAGTTTAAAAAAAAAAAAGTACTTTATGCAGCAGTTTTCCCCTCATTTCCCTCTTTACATTTGATAAGAAAATTCTGCTTTCGGCCAGTTGTTTCTGAACATCATATATTTTCTTCAAATGCTGTCTTGAGAACCTCACTGCAATGTCATCCGATTTTGTCAGGTCTGATTTTTCTTATTTCTCTCTCATCTATTTTTCCACTTTTTCTAAAAATAGAGCCATGGAATTTTCACCAGTTTCTCTCTAAAACTAGAATATCTATGCTACAAGTTAGATACCTATTTCATATAATACGGCATAGAGTTTTCCACAGTGACATATGCTTTCAATGAAGTAAAAGCTTATGTGGTATAGTAGAAGCTCTGCTTGAAATGGCAACAAACCACCTGAAACATGGAAAGACTTGAGCAATAGAAAAACCATTCCACTATGATCAGCTAATAATACACTGAGGTAGAGTAATACATCAAGATGTAAAAAGAACAAACACAGATTAAGCATAGTCTTTACGCCTAGCCACATCATGCCTCAATAAATTATAACATAGATAAACACACACCAGGACTCAATCATGTGCTACTCTATCATTCCTTAAACTATAATAAACAAGATATTCATTGTATGGAGCAAGACAGCAAATAAGGATTCCACCCGCATCACTTCAGATATCTTAGCAAAAACAATTAATGTTTTCATCTGCTCCTGCTAGCGTAATGATTCTTTGTTGCTGTTATAAAGCACTCTTTTCATTTACCTTTTCTAAGTATTTGTGTTTATTGGTGTGGAAGACTGAAGACATACATTAAATATTTAAAGAAGTGGAATATTGGTAATCACGTATTATGCTTTATTCTCTGAAAAGGAACACACAATTTTTAATGCCTGATAAGGAATGTCACTGATACTAAAATAACTGTTTATTCATCTAAAGTATTTCACTTTCATGCACTGCTAAATCTTTTGGCTGTCCACAAAACCATTATAGGGCAACATGCAGCTGATTCAAGGGAGGGACTGAGTTCTTCTGCCCTTGATATCAAAACAAGGATTGTTACTGTTCCCACAGTAATTTTGACTTGGGAGAAGTGTTTGTCCCTTTACAAGATCTGAAAGGCAACAATTGATTCACATAGAAACTTCTCTGTAAGCCAAATTCAGAAAAAAAAAAATACTACTTGAAGATACACCTCTAACAGAGGAGGAAGGTTTGCTTTTGTATTTTCAGATGTGCAGATTCAGTGTTAGAGACTGAACGAGGGCCAACATGAGCTCAAGCATAAGTTGAGCTGACCTAACATATATGAAGCCAGCTGAATAATAAACCAAAAAAAAAGAAACTTAAAAAGAAAGTAGCAGAAAGCAAGTGTTTCTAGTTAACAACCATCTCATTTCAGGGCTGTTGTCAAACTCTAGGACCTGGCAGAGAGTTTTAGGCATAAACAGTGAGTAATGCTGCATCTTAGGTGCTTCCTCATGGATCAGATCCCATATTAGAAACATTTACAATTTCAGCCCAGCGGGGGGTGCTGGGGAAAACTCTCTCATACACTGCAAGCTGGCTCTGAAGAGTCAGCCTCTCTCATGAATTCCTTTTGAAAGCCTGCCTCCACCCTATTTCTCAGCTGTTGTTAGCAGGAGTTGGCCTCTCTGCTGGTTCAGACCTGTACAGGGAAACCAACACTTAATTCCATTTTGCTTCCACCAAATTTCAAAAAGGGAAGTCCAACTAGAACTGTATCACCATTTTCCTCCGAATCATCTACTTTGCCTTGGTGACAACACGAGAACTTTAAGTTCATCTGCCCATGTACAGAGGCCACTTTCAATTTTACTGACCCTCATCATCCTCTAGGTGACTGCCCATCCTTTGTTTGTAGTCACACACTCCTAAAGGAAAGAGCTGTCTTACAATGCTAACAGTGAATACGGAAAATACACAAAAACACCGACACCACTGAAAAAAAAGAATTAAGCACAGCATGTTTAGCAGTTTGGTTTGATAGGTGAATATCAGAAGAACAAGATTTATTTCCTGCCATTAGATGTGAATGTGCCTGACCTCCCAGTTACCCAGCGGTGTTGAGCTGTTCCTAACACAGAGGAACAATATACACAAGAGAAAAGTGAAGCATTTTGCTCACTGGGTCAACAATGGATACCTCCCTTGAACAAATAGCCCTGAGCTTTTTAAAGCTTCTTCCTCTAAGCCAAAACAATTTAAGAAAACCCCTGTTTTAGTCTATTCTGACTCGTCTCAACTGTAGAGTGCTCTTAGTGCCTTAAGCAACACAGTTCATGAACACAGTTCACATTGCCTTGATAAACACAAGAGAATATCTTAGCTTCTCCTGAAAAGCAGGCATAGAACTTGTAGCTTTTAAACAAAGAAATACCAACTTTTGTTTTAAAAATTGAGAAAAAGGCCAAACTGAGAAATAGCTCCTGCTAAAAGTTTCATACAACATTCACTCTTCTTTTATCCTTATTAGATAACACCATTTTTCTAGAGTCAGACCATTTTTGGCTCCTGTGCCTGCAACATGCAAGACAGCAGGAACTACAGCTACTTCTCCAGCTCTGTTGCACACTAGTTCAGGAGCCCAGTAAGAACAGACCAAGTCTGCTGGCACTGCAGTTTCAAGTTGACAGATGTATATGAAATAGCACTGACAATTTGCAAGTCAGCTATAAAAGCCATCTTCCACTTAGAAATAGGCCCTTCTGTGTTTGATTGTCAAATACGTTTGCTTTTTGTCATTTGTCAGTCCCAAGCTACTGATGACATCCACTGCTGTGATCAACACTGAGTGCCAGCCATAACCTCAGTGCAATAATTGGGTCAACACCTCACAAACTGGACTTTGGACTGTTTGCAAGTGTGCGTTATCTCCAGCTACACGTACAGAAGTTAAACTGCTCAGGAATGCTTCCAGGTACTGGACTGCAAGACGCAATTCAGTTGCAATCGCCCCAGCACGTACTTGGCTTGCTCCAAGGAACTCTTCCCCCCACGGTTCCCAGACATGGGTGGGGGTTAAAACATTCTGTTGGCTTCCAGAAACACGAGTCTTGGGAGCTCCTGAGAGAAAAACTGTAATCACCCTATTGCATTGAATACCCTTTGACCAACCTTTCTTTTAAGGCTTTGTCAAATCAGGGTTTGAACCCCTTCATAACTTTTATTCTTGATACATCCTGTAATACTAAGTTTCATAATTTAATCATGCAGCATATAAAAATCACACCTTCATTAGCTGTTTTAAACCAACTGCTTTGTGATTTCGTAAGTGATGCACGCTAGTTCGTGCATTGTAAGAAATACCGCTCTCTCCAGTTTTCCCACACAGTCCATGATTGTTCCAATTTCTATAGTGTCTTTTCTGGTTTGTCTCTTTCAAGTTGAGGAATGGCAACCAGCTAAATCTTTTCATGCACAGAGATGGTTCTGTAATTCTCACCATTTATTCCTCACCCTTCATTTCCTTTCTTTCCCACCCCTGCCAGTTATTAATCTATGAAAGTACTTTCCCTTTGGTCTCATGACAACATAACTTCAGAGGTTTTAAGTGACTATATCTGAAGCACCAAAAAACCTCCAAGAGACTAATACTGCATGGTTTTCCTCCTCTAGAGAAGCTATGCTGAGCATCATTATATCATACTCAAAATGTAATTGCCAATTTCCTTTATAACAACTGTACCTTTTTTTTCTGCAAAAGTCAAACTTAAGCATCTGTTACCCCTGGATGGTGCCCAAATCCTTTCATGCAAACTAGTGCTACCCTTGCCACCTTCCAGGCCTCTGATGTTGAGGCTAGCCCAAAGCTGGCATCACCAGCCACAGTTCACCATTCAACAAGTTTGCACCAAGTTCCTTCAAAACTCATGGTTAAATGCCATCTAGTCCTGGTGATTTGTAACTACTCATTTTAGATTCATTCAAAAAAAACAAAAAAAAAAAAACAAAAAACAAAACCACCACACACACTTTCACTGGCACTTCAATCTGAAGCAGCACCTCTAACTTGTTCCCCATAAAGAAAAGCCGAGGTCTGAACATTGCCAAGCTCCTCTGGAAGAACTTCTGCCTGCAGATAAGTCATCACTTTTCTTTACTACAGCCAATTCATTCTTAAATGCTTTTTACTCTTCAATTATTTTAGAAGGTTTTCTGTGTCAAGGCATTTGAAATAGATTTAGTAACTTTTAGTCACTTAGCATGTTGTTCAGCAAAACCTGGCCCACCTCCCATAGGCTAAGCATTTTAGTTTTAGCTAATTAAAGCTCTTTTGTATTTTCATCTTTTGGACATCCATTCAACTGTTTAAAGAATATTTTTTTACCTGTAGCAAGTACCTACCAGAATAGCGTGATTACTGTTCTCAATTATTATGCTGGATCAACATACAACAATATCACTCATACTCTGATTGATACCCTGGTTTTAGACTGCTGATCAGAAGCTGAGTCACATGAAAGTTTATGGAATCAAAACACAGATAACTGATAAGGACTGATGCAGACATTAACATGTTCATAGTTTCTAAACGGGACAAAAATACCCTTTTATATAGGCCAAGCTTCTTTAAAAGCCTATAGTTTATTTTTTGGATAAAAAGCAGCCTAATTATTGACCTCCCTGCCTTGACATAACAAGACAATGCAATTTTCTAAGTTTAACTGTAAAAGCTCAACGATGTGTAAAATGAGCCTTAGAGTAAGATTATTAGATGCTATCAGCTTTTGAAAGTGTGTGTGACAAGATCTGATAATGCGTTGAGGATCAATGCATCTGTCCTTCTTGCATCTCTGCTCTCCTGGAGAGAAAGCAACTGTCAGACCTAGTGAAGAGATCACAGTTGCTGAGCAACAGTAACAACACAAATACGCTCCTGGCATTGACTTGGCAGAAGAGAAAAAAACTGTTGAAATGATAACCACCTAAAAATGAAGCCACATCACAAGAACAGCACTAACACTAAAATATTAGTTACCATTTCCAACCGAAGTTCTGCTTTGGATGCAATAGTCTTATGTATTCAAACAGCATAAATATCATTGGTATGGAAAACATGCAATAAGATATTTTATGAGAAGTAATTAGGAGACATTAATCCAAGTTCTATGGAAGCTACCCATAGAATTTATTAAGAAATAAAAGATTTTTTTTTTTTAGTAGTGTCACCCAGTAGAAAACCATGGGAAAGAACTTCTATTAAGTGTATTGAATATTTTAAAGAACCTGTAAGAAGATTATAATTATTATTAGATTATATAGGGCTTCTTCATAAAGGATCAGTTGCCACTTGAAATTAAGCACAGCAGACTTTAAATTTAATCAAACTACAGGAGCCTGGAAACCGCTGGACTAAGGGCTAATTCACATTATTTATTTGTCATCTTTAATCTGGTCAATTGCTTGCCTTTCTGTAATTTGTGAATTGAAGAATAATGGATATGAGACTCCTGGAGCTTTCCTTGGTATCAGTTAACAAATTCAAAGAGCAGGACTCATTGGACAAATCTCCATATGCAAACCAAACGTGAAAATTAAGTGATCTAATGTAACAAAGGAACAAAATGAAATTATTTCTCACAGTATTCTTTGTTTGTCTATCCTTAGCCACCATCTTAGAGAAGTGTAAATTAGAAGTTGAAATGATTTATTTCAAAAATTAAATAGAGCACACCACTACTTTTCCATTTCTTTGTGTACTTTCCCTTCCTGCTTTCTTCTCTTCTCCTTGAAAGAGCTATTTCAACAAAAGCAAGTAAACGCCTATAATTGCAAAAGAAAAATGTTAATATAACATTTACACAGTTCAACAGCTTCAAAGCTATTTCACTGAATGAATATGCCTAAAAGAAAGCTTACACAGAGGGCAAAAACCCACCAAATTGCTACTTCAGTTGGAAATTTTGTAATGAAACCTTAAATGCAGAAACAGAAAAGAAAAAACCCAAACCAAACAGCCTCATCTTCTACCTAATTCAAACCATTTAGAAGCTCTGTGCTTAAGCCATGGATTACTAGTGATACCATCTACTTCAGCATGCTGTGCCTAAAGAAAGCATCCCTCTTATTAAAAAGAAGAGAAAAAAGTTTAAAACCAAATAATTCAGGCCTGCATAAATCTTTAATAGGAGCTACCCTCCCAGGATTGGCTGCACTTTCTTTTCTATGCCCAAGGGAAACACAATATGTCTTAGAAAAGAATAATAGTAACTCCATCTTGTGTGTTATATGATATCTTCAAGTAATCCAGAGGATTTTGCCTTTGTCTGTCATAAACAAAAGGCCACCCATACATAATGTGGCCAGGCTTTTCCAGGCTCCTCACCTTCACAGGTGACACTCCGAAGATGGACAGGAATACCAAGCCAGCCCGTTGCTGCAGGCAAGTTTACTCACGGCAATTTAGAAATGAAAAAACAACCCACAAAAAAAGCATGAGTTCTCCTCTTGTAAGAATAAAGCACGATTTGCCCCTTGCAGTTGTCCCAATTTTCTAGAGCTCTATTTAAAAGTTACACTAAAGGGCCGAAAACATGTTTTCATGCTGTTGTTTTGTCTTAAGATTTGTTTTTAAGAGGGGAAAAAAACCTTACTCTCCAAAATTATGTGTACAAACTAGAGAATAAAAGAACAACTTCACTGGATATTTAAGAACTCAAGACCAGCACTTGGCAGTTTAGTAGTTATATTCGAAATCAATAGCAACAAATAATAAATCCCTCCTCTCCTCCCACAAAGAAAATACCCAGGGTGCTAAACAAACATCTGTAACACAATTCCATTAAGAAAAAAAAGTAAGAAACATTGCCAAGCCTAAAAAAAAGCAGTGTGTTCAAAAGGAACAGAAGAAAAAAGATAGGGAGACCACTGCTGAAATGCGGGAGGAAGAGGGTGGTAGCAGAGGGCAGGGGCAAGTCTGGGGCAGCCCCTGCTTACCGCTGGCTTTGCAAACCTGAATTTCTGGCCGAAAAAAACAACGTGCTCTTTTGGAAACGGGCAGCTGAAGTAGCTCCAGGGCAGGTCTAAGGCAATGCGGGAGCCCAGAGGGAGAGCGGCATCCGTGGTGGCCAGGACCCACACAGAGGCCTCCAGGCTACAGGGACACATGTTGTCAGATTATAGCATAAAGAAGTCCTTGAGAATTTTTTAAATCAATTTGTATACATATGCTAAGTAATAACTGGTGTGAAATGAGGCTTCATGGGTCTTTTGTTGACTAGCATTGAATGACCTGTTAAATTTTCAGTGACTGGCGCTGGCTATCAGATAGCGTGCTACAGAAAGGCAGGCCCATCACCCTCGGCAGCTTACAGGGCAAGTGCAAACAGCATTAATTGGAATAGTCTTTCAAGCTGACGACAAGATAAAGCTTCAGCACGAGTTGTACTTGTAGTCCACAACAATAAATCATTTTGCTATTTAACTGGGGATTGATGGGATCTGTCTCATTTGACAAAAATATGAGGAAAAATGATGTTCACCTTTGGAGATTAAAGCGCAAAGCAGGAGCTAAGTTACTAAAAGCTTCTGATATTTCCTGGAGAAAACGGGTATCAATTCAGTTTTGTTTGGTTAACAGATCTAAAGAGTTCCACTAAAAGAATGCAGAACTAGAACTTGGATTGGACCAAGTATGTTATTTCATCAACTGCTCACAAAATTGTGTTTAAAAATATACATTCCTGCTGCCAGCACAGATTTCGCTGGGCTACTGCATCTCTTGTAAACACACATGTATCTAGCAAATACCTCATGGGGTAGCAGAGCAGAAATCAAACCCAGAAGTATTTGTTGTGCCAGGAGGCTCTCCGTGCTCCTGCAAAGATGCTTGTAAAAGTCATCAGCTACCAGAGACAGACAGTAGAAGTACAGTGAGACCCATCATGCTGCCACCCACCACTCCTGTTCTCCCTCACACCGCCCCCCTTCCCTGCTCCTCCCTCCCTTTTACTACGGCCTCTCCCAAACGTGCTCCTTTTGCCCATAGTACAACTCCTGTACTAAAGTATCTGGCAAACCTCGAGCTGCAGCTGGCGGAGGGAGCACAGCTAGGAAATGGTATGTTTGCAAATGCGGTTACAGAGCTGACTTTGTTCTGCGGCAGTCCTTGGGCTTTAATCTAATCAAATTTGTGCCAGCAGCCTTACTGGGCAAATGTGTTGGTTAGCAAGTAGTACGAAATAGGCACCCAGAATTGACCTTTTGCATCAGCTTAAGAGGGGACTCCCGGGACCCAGCTTTGTGTTGTTGCATGCAGGATTTTTTTTTTTTTTAAATGCCTGAACATGCTTTTTAAGATTTCAAAAGCATAAATAGGGTCATAATGGTTACTTCTCTATGGCAATACATCTAAAGGTGGGACTCGCAGGTACTGGCATTCTCCTCTGGCTAGCTGTGATTCATTAGGTCAGGCCCGTAGTATTGAGTACTCCTAGGGCTCACCATCTCCATGGTGAGCCTGTCCATGCTAAAATATTGAGATACTCAGTCTTTGGTTGAGAAATACTCATTTTTGGGAAAAAAAGTACAAAAGTAAATTAATTTGTCATTCATAATATTTGGAATACCCAGTTTGGCATAGTTGGGGGCCAATCCCAATACAGGATTTAAGCATTAGCATACTATGTGTGACCTTCAGATAACTAGTTAACTTTGAGTTTCTTGGTCCTCTAGCAGAGCCCAGAAATTCAGGCCAGCATGAAGGCTTCCCAAACAGCTCCTGAACTCCAGCCTATGCCTAGCACTACTTCTACAGAAGGTTGTTTTTACTGTTTGGGGTAAACTACATACATAGGACTCAGCCGATTGCTACTTAGCATGAACCAAGAGTATTTTTGTTTCACCAGGGGCATAGGGTTAATTACACCAGATCATTAGAAACATACTTTAGGATATACAGCACACCCTTCTTCTAGCACTCCCATTTTTCCCTGGCAGTCCCTGTGGCACTGTTACAGGTCAGGGGAACCCAGTTGTAAGGTGTTGGATGAAAACAAACAAGCCCTGCTGTTGCCTTCAGAAGGGTCAGGAAAGCAAGCAGTTGCCAAAGTATCTCCCTCCTCAGATTACACCCCCCAGGACATCATTTCAAGTCACCCACACACTATCTCAGAGGACAAAAAGCATACCTTTTGCAAAAAAATTAAACTTTACTCCCAGCAGGCTACTATTAGAGGAAAATATAGAAGAAAGTCAAACAAAGCAAATAACCCTCTGCTCTCTGTACTAGCATGCTACTAACCTGAGTCTGCTAGAAACCTTCCACCTGCCCAGCCCTCTGCTCTTCTGTTCTGCATTGCTGAAGTCTGTGCCCCAATATCCCAGCCCAAAGTAACCACAGACTGACACTTTCTTATGATGCTGTCCCGTTTGTTATGTTCTGTTTGGCAGATAACTCTTCGCTTAAGACACACACTATTGCTTTTGTTTCTGGATCGATTGACTGAACCTTTTATAAACAGGAGTAGGGAACTCAAGAGTGTCTTGCAAAGGTTTATGGCGTGAACCCTTGCATATGTCCAGGGATATGCCACTCCACACAGACTTTCTTGCAAACAAAAACACTCACATAAATGCTCACAGGAAATGTTACTGAGATGAGTTCAACACTTGCTATTTTTCTGCACTATTTATCTTGTTCTTGTATCAACTCCCGTCTGTCACAAGAAACAAGAGGCACTGCAAGCTTTCCAAGACCAAAACACATGGTACCCATTGTGTGGCTGAAGCCCAATAGGTGCTATCAGAATAGAAAAAAAAAAAAAAGGAAAACATTGGGACACATCATTTTGTTCTTCTTTCAAAACTACTGGTGTATAATATACAGAGAACAGCTATATTGTTAATAATATATAAGATACAACATTAGGGATTCAAACTTAGAAAGGTCATTTATAATGCTTACTGTTCTCCATCTTTTTTTGGGCAGCAATTCCTAAGTTTCCTTAACACATTTCCCTTGGATTTCAGGGGTCTGTTCAGCCAGTTAAGCTTGGGCACACCCTGAGATGCCAGGTCTGAATTCCTCTGCTAGACAGCTGATTTTTTTATTATTATTATCTTATTCCTATTTATCTAGCAGTCACACTAGTACTGAAATGAGGATGAGCAAGTCCTTCCAGCTGAGGCAAAAATTGCCATCTGTATTGTAAATACCTTCAACTTATACTGGTGCTGCGTTTGGAGGTTCAGCTCTCTTGGACTTGGCATGGCCAAGGCCTACATCACAAGGACCATAACTTCTTTGGGAAATTTTAGTAGTTTGTTTTCCTTTTTTTTTTTTTAAAAGCTTTTAGAAGTAGTCTAGTACAGGTTTGCAGTTCATGACTATCTTTTCTTCATTAAAAAAAATCATTTTGACTGAATTGATAAAGCCTTATCTAAAGAGCTTTTATGTTTTGTTTCACTTCAGGGTCTTCTTACACCTCTGGTTCCTCAGCAAGTTTACCATCACTTGCACATCACACAAAATTATAACATCCAAGTAAAGAAGGTATCAGGAAATGACAAGCCATAAACTAGTAAAGCTTTTAAATGCTAGGAAACACAGGCACCACAAATTCTTTTTAAAATACATTATTTTCAGTCCTTTTACACTAATGCCCAATTTTGAACAGATTTATGTCCACACTATACTACAGATTGCTGAAGTCAATATACATATATTTAAATTGTGGTCCTTTTTTAGGTCTGCCACAATGGATATGCAGAATCACAACTGATGTTTGACAGCAGAAACCATTTCAGAGGAGTCAGGATAAGACAGTAGTAAAATTTGCCAACCAGCAGAAGACCTTTCTTCACTGCAAGAACTCATTCTTTTATGCAGCTTAGCTGCATGTAGATACATAAGCCATCCCTCAACATTAACTACTGCAATGTTACTCTGGTCATTTATTTAGGACTTCTGGTACCTCTGCAACTAGAATATATCCTTTTGATATTTTTGTACACCTTAGAAGTTCCTCTTTTGCTAAATTTGAACTAAATCCTGAGATAGAAATTTGGCCATCCTGCGATTGGAGCCTCACCCCCAGCAGGAACTCTGATTCAGTCCAAGTTTTATTTATTTAAAAGGAGAAACTGTTCAGTGCTAGAAGAAACTGAGCTCTTATACCTATCCACAAAGTCAAAGCTCTGAAAATCCTGGTATTTTTTCACCAAAATCAATGGCCAGTCACATCCTTTAAACAAAGATTCAATCACTGATTTTGAAATTGCATAGAAGTAAAACATCTGTTAGATTTTGTTGAACACTTTGGATTAATACTTAAACATGCAAAAGGTTTCTGTTCAGCATGAGTTGTTTTATATAAACAGGTCCCACTTCCCATTTTGCACTTGGGATTTCTCAAACTTTCAGCAATCAACTCTGCCCATGAACAATTGTTCCCCTTTTAGTCAGAAGTATTAAGAAGTTTTTTTTTTTTTTTTAGCGCATGCACCTAGGTCCTGGAAGAATATTTTCACCACTATAAAACATAAATTTCAAACTTCTTTGCCAGTGCCTTCTCTTTTAGTGCTAATATTACTGCTTCTAGCACTCCACAGGCTTTGGTGTACCTGGGCATAATTACACTATAAAAGTCTTCATAAGATAAATGCTTTACATAGGTCCATATTGCTAAACCACCCAACACCCATCAGCCCTATTAAAAAAATCCACATGAGTAATGGTATTATCTTCACCCTCTTTAACACCACCCGAAGATACTTTTCACCAGTGAGTTGTGAATGAATTACTCCATATTGCAGTTTTTGCACTTCTTTTCTGAGGACCGGGTTGTGTTGGTTTGTCAGTGCACGTGGCCGTTTGTTGTCCTTGTCGTACACCCGCTTTGAAGGTCCAAGCGTTTCCCTGACTTGCTGTTATTGCAGTGGCTTGGATTTGCCATGAGGCTTGCAAGGCCCAGCCCTGCTCATGTCCCTGATTGCTCAGGTGTAATTGGACATCTTCCCTAGTCTGGTAGATGCTGTTCTGACAAGGATTAATTCTGGGTCTTTCCACAGGAAGACCAGGCCGCTACTGCAATTAGGGTCCTATGTCGCTTTTAACCCAGCCACTTAAGTTTTGCTATAAAGCTTAGGGGATGAAAGTGTTTTCATCCTAGTTAAAAACCAGGGGGGGAGTGTTATATTTGTTAATGTTCTAATGTTTGTGTGGAGTACAGAAACCATCACATTTCTCCAGGATTTTCATGCTTTTACCTCTCACTTACTATTTGCTGCTCCAGAACAGTAACAAGGAGCAGTGCTGCTTGCAACGCCTTTGCCCTCCCTCTGCCCCACCGGTTACAAGCACACTGACCTCCAGAAACAGTAACGGCCACTGGCAGCAGACCTGGCGTTTTCAGGTCCAGGGAGGGTGTTTAGGTGTCACATTCTCGCACTCACTATTTCTGCGGTTTCCCCCTCCCCAGTCTGCAGTTGTGCCTTTTGTAATCGGCAGCTTAAGGGCCCATGCAGAGTTTCCCTCAGTTCAACATCCCTACTCTAAAAACATTGCTACATCACGCAAGGGCTGAATGCAAACACCTAACTAGCTTGTTTCAAGGGTCTTTAAAAGCATAGCTGCCCACAAAAGCCTTCAGTCGCTGTTTTGAGTGCGGAAATGGCGGCACATAGAGCGCAAGCTCACTTTGGGTGGGATGGCTAACGCTCCTGCATTTCCCCCTGTAAAGTCATATTCAGGTTGCTTACTCCCCCCCACATCTACTAGCCTTCCATAAACCATTGCCATGCTTCATTATATACCTATTAGTTATTTATAACAGTATATTCATAGACTTAGCACAACCAGTTTGGTGCTATGAAATATTTACAGCACTTAATGAGCTGTGCAGCACAAGGAACGAGCGTGGGATTGTTGGTTCCATAACTGAAAGTTAAACAGGGAAATTACAAGCCTGAGAACAAGTAACACTCAAAGTTTCACGTTTTGGGGATCAGACACTTCCACACCACAGGTGGATTCAAACAAGCCACACGCTCAGAGACCAGCCCTCGCATTCAGAAGTGGTGCATTTTCAGGTACCCACAGCGCCCCGTTGCGCTGCACGCCTCCAAGATCTCCTGATATTTAGTAAAGCTGCTAAGAACAGCTGCGCTATGCTGCAAACACCCATGAGTACACTCAACACCGGCTGCTACAGGAGCTGCCGGATGCAGCTACAGGTGGCCACGGACAGAGCAGCCCAACACACACAAAGGGACCCACAAGGGCAAAACCCAGTGAGGACAGGGCACACCAGGAAGAGATGCCACAGGACAGGGCAGCCCCCACCCAGCTTTGGGCTGCAAGGAGGCCACAGCAGAGCCACCTGGGCTGCAGGAACCAGGCCCTCACACAGTCCCCAGACCCAGCACAGGAGCACTCACCTCACAGCCAGCCCCTCCTCTGCCGGCCTCTTGCATGCCCAACATCCATCACCATCCAGAAATCCCCTTTCCTCCCCTCACAAGGCAGCCAGCACCCCCACCAAAGGCCATGCCCCCAACCACCCCTCAGAGCAGCCACACTCGCCAGCCACTTCCTCTCAAATCCTCCCCCACACAACAAGCCCCAGGTGCAGCGGGGAGGCAAATTATCCCCAGCTGCCCCACATTGCCTCCTTGTTAAAGGGCTGGGACGACGGGCCTTCCTACGCGCCCTAAGATCCCAGCTAGGAAAATCGTGTCCTCTGCCCCGTGGCGAGGGAAAAGCCCGTTTCTAAACAAACCTCTGATGCGCAAGCGGGTCAGGCCATCCCTGAATCCAACACTTGTGTTTCTCCAGATAGCGCTTTTGATATCAACCCTTGCAGGCTGAGCCTGAACGGAGAGCCACGCGGTAAAATAACAACAACACGGCCGCCTGGCCTCCGCCGACAGCACGCGACGCAGCCCGGCAAGTGGCACATGTGGGTTCAGCTAGGTAGCTTCACGGTGCCAAATACAATGGGAACTGCAACCTCCAAGGCATCAGATCTCATTCTCCTCATGTAAAGTTCATATTGATGGGTCTGCACTGACTTCAAAGGGAATACCCCATGCCTCACATTGCCACAAATGAGATGAGGATCAGCACCCCTGGTGTCACCATTTATTTATTTTTATATAAATATATATATAAAAAAATATATATATAAATATATACATATATTATAAGGCTGACAGAAAATAGGAAATTCTGACTTTCTGCCTTGAGGGACCATCTTTCATGTGCCTGGCCAGCTCCAGTTGTAGAAAACATTATTGTTCTCCCATTTGTCCCTTTTTAATTCAACAGTCCAACTTTACCATGTATGTCTTTAACCGTCAGCGTGAAGGATTTCTTCAGAGCTCACGGGTGTCCTCGTGCCAGGTACTGGGACAACAGCTGGGTCCAAAGCTCTTCAGCGGTATTTGTCAGGAACGGCTAGGGAAAGAGTGATCAGCCACCTGTCATTAAAGTGTTAATGCAATTCATTAACAGAAAATATTCACCGTTTTCCACTTTGGAGGAGCTGGACTACGCCGTTCCTTTAATAGAACTCTGCTGGAAATCAAACACAATTTTTATTCAGGGGAATGATTACTGTGTCTTGTTTAATTCTTGCCTAACAAATGTCAGCACTAATGTATTACAGATTATTCAGTCAATTTGATGGTTCCAGGTGAAAGAAAGGAACACAAATCTCTTCTTTTAGTGTAAAAAGGGTCAGCTGGATGACTTCCACTGCAGGAGCCGAGATGAGGCTTGACATGAATCAATCAAGCAGGCTCAATTTTACAGTTATAGTGCCTAATGCCTAAACATGAGCGTATGGGTGGAAATTAGCACCCGATTATGAGCATACATGATCTTCCCTTGGAAGACAATAATATTGGCATTAAGCTTCTCAAGAGGGAAGATGCTGCTGGTTTTTAATATGTCTTAAATTATGTCAGGAAAAACACTGGAACATCACACAAAAGCCATAGTCAGTGTATATTGCTATCTCATAGAGCTGGAGATCTTTACAACAATATTGACACAGGAGCAGGCAAGCAAATGTCAGCCAATATAACATATGAAATACTTAACGTAACCAATTTTCAGCTGTCAATCAGCAGGGAATAATGACTGATGCAAGGAATCAATACACCACAATTGAATTCCAGCTCACAAACTTGTTTCGTTCTGCGCTATAAAAGACTGTCAAATGTCACACCCCAAGAGATGCAACAGGATTCCAAAGATTTATTTATTTCAAGCTCTGAAGTCTATTAGCAATAGTGCTCCTTGTGCTATCGGAAAAAGAGCTTTGATGACATTAAATTTTCAGAAATGACATCTCATTGCATCTGGAGCCAATTAATTACACCATTCTATATCATACTTCAGCAATCCTCCACCATTTGACTAATAAGTAATCACACATAATTATACTTAAACAAATTCTTGTGACTTTATAGCTGTAAATATTTGATTGTATTATACAAGGTATTAGGTGACCATTTTTAAACAAGTTGCTTTGTACTTTTGATAAAGTAAAAAAAAAGAAAGCACACCCTCTCCTCATCTCCATTTTATTCAGATAGCCTAAATGTTTAAATTTGAAGATATTTCTTTCTCAGCTGAATGAATAAGAATTATTGCAGAAGTCTACAGAGCTATATCTTATCCCATGTATTATCCTGCACTGTTTTTTTTGGGGGGGGAGGGGGCTTAATAAAGGCAATTGAAAAAATTTATTCATTTTCATACTTCACAGTGCTGTAGTTCCTTCCTGATGAAAGGAAAAGGCGATACCAAAAGGAAAGAATGAAAGAACACAAAGGTGATCCCTGGAAGAGTCATAATGCCCAAAGAGTATATATTGAATATATAAAGAAAAACGCATGGAATGCACCCGCCGTTTAAAAAGAAAAATAAAGCCCAGTCATAGGAGGCTCATAGTAATGTATTTAAAACATACAAATATACTTTTTTCCATGACGTAATCCATTTTTGGTAATAGATAATTCATTCACTGGTATGTTCTTGACTTCTGGCTATTGTACCTTTCCACTTTTCCTTCCTGCAATCCTGCATTATGAATGCAAAATTTAAGGTAAGTATCCACTTATTCTATAGTTTGTCCCATTGAAGCTAGGGAGGCTCTTTGCAAGGCAGGGTACCAGTCTGGCTGCATTTGGGTGGTGGAATCTGGCACACAGTAATTATACGACTATTAAAATTAGCATATTTTCTTTACCTGAGGCTGAGAGTTAATTAAAATCTGAGAGTGCAGTGTATACAGAAGATAAACATTACTGTATTTTCTTTCCAATACATGGATATATAGTAATTCATTTAAGACAGAGTAGTTCATGCAGTTGAATGTGCTTATTAAAAACAGCCAGGAAGGTCGGGGCAGTGCTTGCTGTATCCTTCATTTGTTCTTCACCAAAAAATGATATAACTGAACTGCAAAAGTTGAGATTGAAAAGCCACTAGCGTGTTGTCTAATTCAGCCACAGAAGCTGCTGTGCACTCCGTGACTTTATGAGGGAATAAGATTACAGGTCACAAGAGCTTCTTTATTTCCCACCTGTAGCTTCTAACAACATTTTATTAAGGATTTTCCCATCTTCTCTCTCTGACCTACAGGGGACAAAATTCTAACAGCTGTTACAGGACCCTTACCAAAACGGCATTAACACAGATTAGCAGTTCTGAAAAGTAGTATCATTTTATCAGGACTATATTTATGACTGCTAACTAATATTTTTACAGTGCTTGTAAGACAAACACAGCATATCATTATGTAAACAGGAAAAAGGCATTTAATACGGTTAAACACTTAATGCATCAGGCTTGTTTTGTCTAAAATCACACTAAGCTGCTGTTTGAAGGTTTAGTACTCATTTACAGAACAAATACTTCGGAGGTAGCCTATGTGCTAATATATATGTTGTTGTCTGTATTGCGTGTGGAGGTTATCAATTTCTCATTAATCAAGTGCGGTCTATGCACACTAATACACCAAGCAGAGGTAGAACCTCTGCCAAATGTTAAGTCAAATTAATACGTGTCCAGTGCTCAGCCTTTCCTTTGCCAGTGCATTTTCAGTGCAGTTTTGTTTCCATAAGGACCGTAGGATTAGGACCTTGCTGGTTAATTGCAGAAATAACATAATCTTTGTAATCCATGTTGCTTGTTATGCAGCAATTTTTCTATTCACAGAGATGTACTAGCTGCCATTCCCAAGAAAGAAAGAAAGAAAGAAAGAAAAAGAGAAAAAAAAGAAAAAGAAAGAAAGAAAAAGAAAAAGAGAATATCTGTACTATAAACAAAATAGGCAGCAAACCAAGAAACAAGTCCTGCTCTTGTTATAAATTTCTAAAATGTTTCTCCACAAATGATCAAACATGAGTTTTCAAGAAGCACAAAATATATGTCAAATATATCTAAGATGAATTTACAGCTATTTAGTGAGTTCTCTATGCACTTTCATGGTGGAAAACCAAACAACTTTCCAAAAGTTTAGATTAGTCATCCAAAAGGCTGGGATAGACTCTCTTCTGTCATCATCCTTCTAAGCGTAGCTGCTGGGCTAATCAAGTTGTGTTATTACTACACTAAACAGCTAGAAACCTCAGCATAAAGACATATGGAACAATATCAGAAGCACGGCAGAGGTGCTACATATGTCTTGCAAAATTCTGCTTGTCCATTGACTCTCTCCAGTGAGCCACGTCAGCAGAAAGAAAATAAAATGTTGTTAGTTTTCACATTATTGAGCCTGATAAAGGACTGGGAGGGAAGGCAGATGTGTGCTGGGACAAAGGGTTGCAAGCCTGCCGCACAGTACAGCGTGTTTTCCGAATGACCCAGTAATCACAGCTGAGTGCAGACTGTCAGCTCTTTTTCGGGCACCCGAGTGAGCAGACGGGTTTCAGAGAGTTGGACACCTGGTGTGGTGAGACATTTTGAAAATCTGGACATAAATAAAGACCATGCGATAGGAGCTGCTCAGCCCTTCTGAAAATGTGTTTGTGTGTGTAACTATGTCGGGTTTGTTAATAGTCTGAGGAATATGGACAGATGTGACCAATAACAAAACCGCAACAAAATAAAACAATTACGCATTGCTTCAAAATGTGTGATAAGAAGCAGTGTGTCCTTAGACACAATGAGTTCAGCTCATTGCTCTCCGAGCTGTCCCAGAACGTGGATGCCAAACTTGTGGAAGATATTTCTTCAGCAGCAGCCTGTGGGTGCTGGCAGGCGCTGCAAGCAGTTGCGCGAGCTCCTTGGGGCTGGCTCTGCACATCTGCCAGGCATCAGACGACCACGCAGAGGCTGTCCACGCTGCATCAGTTGCTCAGTCTGTCACCTATGTTTTTGATCTTTAATCCACTTAGAAGTAATTTCAGGCCCAAATTCTTGATTTAAGGACATTGGCAGAAGCAAAAAGAGCTGTATTTTGTTGTCCTAGTAGTCACCTTGGCTGTCCTTCCAGATTCACGTTGTTATTGTGAACATTTTACCTGTTAAAAAAAGGCACGTGATTTCTGCTGTACAGTGGAAGTAGGATTCCTTTTACATGACTATTGGGAACTTTTCTGCATTTTCCTCCAGATCTTCCTTGGAAGCATTATAGAGCTGCCGACAGGGTTTTCTCATCTGTCAGCTGTCGGGGGAGCTTCAGGCAAAATACAGCAGAACCATCCTCCCTGCCGCAGCAGCAAACACAGGCGTAAACCTGCGGCAGGAGGAGGGAGCCAGCACCTCATCCAAATTTAAGCACAATGGCCAATGGTCACAGCGAATGCTTCACCCTCCGCCTCCTTTCATACAAAAGTCAACCTGTGGCTACAGTGACGTAGGGAGCCCAGAATGGCTCCAGTGGTCTCCCCAAACTTGTGGAGGAGCGCCGGCTCCTCCAAAACCGCAGGCTTGCGCCACAGGCACGCAGGGCTCCCCTCGCAGAGTCGGTGTTTTCTGTTCTAGGTTTTGCCACTGCCGTTGCTGCTGTCTATGGGGGGCAAAATCGTCCCTTTGCCCTGAGGCTGGTCCTATTGTGTGTTTTATGGGTACTATGGAAATAAATATTAACGTATTACTATCCTGAAAACTCATATCTCATGCACCTTCTGATATTTTGAAACAGACAAAAAAGTACCAAATCTACCAGAAAAGCTCCACCTTCATCACCACCCCTTTTCACTCTTCAGTCATAAAAGTACAAATTACATGAAGCCACTGAAATGTGTTGAAGCAGTGGAAAGGTCTCTTGCAAAACACAGGCAAACTGCTCATGCTACTACATCGTGATCTTCCATAACTTCTCTTTTTGCATTAAGAAGCTGTTTTGGCTAAGCAAAGTAACATGAATAAAAGCCAGGGCATCAGTCCAGATTTTCCGGCTTTAATAAACTTCCTTGATTCTGTGGACTAAGTCAAACTCTCATTGCTATTTATCATTAAGTATTTCTGAACACATGTGGGGAGTGGAGAAGACGTGAGGAGTGCAAGAAATAAGTACAGGACTTCAACTTCTTAACCAGGTTTAGTTAAGATGACACCTGGCTTGTATTATTATATTTAATAAAGAATTATATGTTTAAGGCTAGAGATTTAGGCCGGTGTACTATGTTCTCATGCTAAAAAATCCCCAACGCACAGCAGCCAGTTATGTGAGGTCAGCATAATAGCACAGATACTTACTTTTGTCAACTAGTAATTACTTCTGTGGATTTAGGTCAAAACTTGAAGATTACCTCGGGCCCAATTTCATGTCCTTTACACAAAGATACCTCCCAATGAAGTCACTGTATAAGCAGCGTGGAATGAAGCCAGTAGGATACCCTGTAACTGGTCAGCCATTCTTCTACATGTTTTTAGTATGTGTGTATATATAATATGTATATATGTATTTTAAAGTACTGTTTTTAAAAAATGGGGATTCACAGGCTGGTGTTTGCAAATGAAGAGTGTTTATCTGAGAGCTGCTGGAGGGCTTGCTTCTGTGGTTTTCACCGTGTCCTTTTGTTTTGGGTCAGAGGTTTCTACAGCATTACCCTGTATTTGAAAAACTGCAACAACAGGTAAAACCAAAATTCCCTAAAAGAAGTTGTACTTTTGTAGCTTTAAGTAATAAAAGGCATCAACAGCAATAGTTCCAGACGAAATACCAATGAACTGCACCATAATGACAAATAAAGATCACTCAGTGGCAAAATATAATCATATTAAAAAAATCAATTAGTGCAGCAATCCTTTCACCATAGCTTCAGACTTTACAGTCATAAACAATTTGTAAGACCAGTCATCCATTTTAAACATTCAGAAGATAATCCCAGTGGTCCTCCTGCTGTATATTTTGCTTTAGTGCTTTTGCGATAGGGTTTTACATCCTTAAAGGATCACCAGCTTGTTAAAAAGGCACAGCTATTTTGTAATGTGTGATATCCAGTAAAACCATTCTAATCTGTAATGCTATGTGGAAACCATTTCTTTCTTCTGGATAAATATAGCTCCTAATATAGGTGGAGAGCAAATAATCATCTCCTTTAGAGGAACTGAATTAACCAGGGGAAAATGCTCTGAGCTACAGCCCCTTCCTGTGGAATGTTTTTTTGCATGATGTGATAACACATGCGGTACGCATTTACAACATCCTCATCCTTTAATTATAAAAGTAGAAAATAATTACATAAACTCCTATAGAGCAAAATTACCCAAATAATTGTACAGTGTAGTATACTGTGTGCCAACCCAACACATTATACAAAGATATGTTTGCATACCTGTCAAAAAGATAACCGCAACTGTGTCCCACATTCAGCTACCTTGGTTCAGCAACTTACAGACTTCTATTGTGAATTAATTCCTGGCTTCATTCATGATCTGAGGACCTGTGAATGTCATTTTGAAAGCTCAGGTGAAATATCAGCACTTTCTGATGGGCTCAGAAGCTGCATCTGCAGTTTTAAAAATCATAGTTTATGCTCTCTCCACCTAACTTGCCTTAATAGCATGTTTCAAAAAGATATATATTAATACCCCTCTTTTGTCACATTTTCTGTGAAGTTGGTACAATAACTTATCCATATTTCACAGAATCACAGAATGGTTGAGGTTGGAAGGGACCTCTGGAGATTATCTAGTCAATATTTTTCCTGTGGGCTCCTTGAAGATGTATACCAGTGAAGTTGGGGAAAGAACAACCACTCACCCTATGCTATGGTCTATGCTAGAAGACAGGACCTCAGGAACTGAGAACAGAGAAAATTTCTCTCATCAGTCCTGCCCCTTCCCAACCATCCTTCCCAGTACTCTTCCAACCAGCCCAAGCCCTTGAAGACCATCTGTCTTTCATTGCCTTTTCTAGTGACCAAGCTGAGACCAAGGCAGTACTACCTTATTGCAGACTTATTCCATCTTCTGGAGGGAATGATTCATTCGCTGGCTGAGCAGAAGGATTCTCCAAACTGTAAAGCTCCACATACACGAATCTGACCTGTGGGCAGAAACCACTCAAGTTCCCCAAGTCATCCTCCACCAAGGGACAGTAAGTAAATAAGGCATTTGCCGTTTTCTCCAACTGCATAATTTTTTGCAACAGTACGTGCCTTCTTTTACATAGACAAAAACACGTGCAAAGATCCTTTTTTATGGACCCAATAAGCAGCAAAGTAGATTCCTTTAAACACTACAGTGGCAGAAGAGCACTTTCCAGCATATCAATGTCAAACGCTAAACTTAGATAAGTTGACAATCTCTAACATTATGGAGATTCAGAACTTAATTGGCACAATGAAATAAATACATTTGCACGCTGCTTGGTTTGAGATATTACAGTAAGTCCAGGACACTGCAGAGATCATGGCACGGAGTCTTTTCTGAGTGGAAGAACAGATATCTTTCTTGCTGCTTAAGCCTATGGAAGAAAGCCCATGAAAAAATAATAAATGATATTGAAACTTGAGTTTGTTTCACTGGGAATAATTATTACTGTCCTGATCTTTACTAAGTCTTGTCCCCCATGATATTGATGAAGCTCCATTTTTGTTTTGTTTTGTTTTGTCAGCAGGCTCTAAAAAGATACTGAAAGCTTGGGAAATTGCACTGTATGCGATTTAGATGAAGGCAGAGGGATTTTTCAAGGTCCAGTTAAATCAGCACCCTGCAAAATTGGCTCTGATGGTCCCTTCTTTAAGACTGTGCACCTATGAAAAAACAAAGTCCTGCTGCTGCTCTGCAGCCATCAGCATCCTCTCTCTCCTCCCACACCAGTCTCTCTCTCTGCTGGCTGAGGTATACCTTTAGCTGAAAGACAGCATCAGAGAAGGTTGACAAATTCCTCACACATATAATATACTTCTTTTTTTCCCTCTGATTCTCATCTATCAAATGGTCTTTTTTATGTGTTGGCCCTGTCACTGACTCATGGAGCTCCAAGTTGAGTAACAAGGCTATAAAGTCTTCAGTATTAGGGTTTTTAATTAAATATACAATTCTAGCTTTTAACTTTCTTAAAATAAATATATGAAATAAAATTTAAAAAAGAGAAAACTCTTTGTGTCTTCTGCATGTGTTTTCACAAAAGTACAGGACATGGAAATAGGCCCTTTCAGACAAGCTTTCAAACCACTGCCTAAAATTTTCAGCTATGAGCCACTTATGGGTCTATTCTGTTCACTACAAGAGTTATTTCTATGATTTCTTATTATTCTGACTGCTTTTAAATATATTTATACTAATTAGAAACCATTCTTCAATACCTGTTAAAACTAGTTCCCATCTAGTAAAAAAAGAACCATAATTTTCATGACATCCATAACCCAGATTAGTCATGCAAAGATAATAAAATATCCAAATAGTTTTCTGATAATTGGCATTGATCAGGTATTTATTTATCCAATTTAAGAACAGAACAGGCTTTCATTCCTTAATTTTAAAATGATTTCCCTCAAAGCTATGAAAAATACTTTTCTTGGATCAGATATTGTATTTGCTTTCAGATTATTATTTAGACTCTAAGCCTCAAAACCATGTCAGATTTCTCCGATCTAATAAAGATCTTTTACATTTTTGTTCATATACCAAGCATTGACTCATGGCCACTAAATAAACTCCTTTTCCTTTCCCTTTTGGCTCAAGATTTCTGCGTAATTTTGCCTTCCATTGTATCCCATTTCCATGGCATGCTTAACATTCAAAAGTAGGGTTTCTGCAGCTAGTATTTTTCTAAAAGCTGTCTACTTGGCTCTTTAAAAACAGGTACCAACCTGACACCTACTGTGGCACATCAACTCTCTGATAACCTGCTTTCAGGTTATCACAATGCCTACAGGAGAGACTGTGACACCAACTCCAAGCCACTCACATAATACATTAATACATCAGAATACCTACTTTTCCTATACCACATTTAGACCTGAGAAGCCTTATTAACAGTTGCAAAGTTCTCAAAAAATCATTGCTTAAATGATGTAAAGGAAACCCACCTCAGCAGCAGCTCGTGTTGCTGGAGCGTCTCAGGGCCACATCCCGGCGTGACCGTGCTGGCTGGCATCCAGCCCTGGGCGCCCCTGGGGGGCAGAGGCCGCAACGTGGTTATTAGTAGGGAGAAAAAAACATGCCCAAGACCTGGTTTGGCAAAGCTGCTTGAATGGCCTGATGATTTGATTTTAAAGCACTTTATTGAGATTTAAACTTTGATAGCATTTAGAATAGCACACAACATATCAGTACTTTATAGATAACATTTTTATATGTGTAGACAAACATTTATACTGAGAGACAAACACTGTGATAACTTAAAGGCAGAAGAGACACAAGTATGTGTGGTAGCCTGACTCCATATGTACAAGTGTTGCAATTCATTCCTATAAAATGAACTTATGTCTTCCTATATTGGTTCTTGCTATTGGGAAAAAAAAGAAAAAAAGAGAAATAAGGAACCCATGCCCAAATGACCAGCTGTAAAGCATGATAGATGAGAAAAACAAAGCTTCATGCTCTTTATAATCCAAGTACTCAATCATTACCTTAGCTATACAGTGCAAAACCATGGTCTTTTGCACTAATTAAATGCAAAGAGGGCTCATCATATATAGCATACAGGAAAAAATTCAAAAGGCAAACCTTCTGCCTGCTGCAAAAGAAGGAGTCACTTTCCCCTAAACATAGCAGATATTTGCATCTCTTTGGGATTAAAATAATATACCTGGGCAACGAGGGGCAGAACAATTTCTGTATGTTCCCTTTGGAAATGGATGTGTAACATAGTGTAAAACTGACGGGAGTCACTGTTAGCTGAAACAGTTGCTTCCCAGTTTCTCCTTCCCCTCTGCTGGGTCGACAGGGCCTTTACCCATGCCAGGAATGCGTCTGCCCCTCTGTCTCCAGCAATAGCTACTACAGAGACGTTTCTCTTTTAGCCCATTTTCCTTCTCTAGCTCTTTCCCCAAGCTGGGAGGTAATACTATCGGCTACTATGTCACGACTGCTTTTTCATTTGTGCAAACGTGCCGGCAGGTCACAGCCAGTCTGCCAGAAGAGGAAGTGTGAAAACACTTGTCTCTGAACAGGGCAATGCCCACCAGTGCTGCACGCCTACAGGCGGCAGGAGATGCTCACACATTCGAGATGCCACCAATGACTAGCTAATAATAATGGACAATTCCCTTTTCACTGAAGCTGAGAATCATGGTATCTATCTTCATTCTCAAGCTCTGGGCTATTATTTCCTACAGATTTTTTTTTTCCAGAATCCCCAGAATAACCTGTATTTTCCATAACCCCAATGACAACTTAAGCAGTATTCTTGTGGTTCCATAGTCTGATCACACACTTTCTGATATGGCTGGCATCTAAGTAAATATTGATTGCAAGAAAGGTCAATATACAAATGTACTCAATGAAAACAGAACAGAAAGGTAATAGTATCTCTCTGAGAGACTGATGTTATTTCTTACTAGATAATTCAGGCCATCCCATGGAAAACTTGTAGGAGAACAGACTTAGTTTTCACCTCTGAGATGCAGAAAAATACGTATTTTGCACTGACTACAGTTGTCTCACAGAAAACCTGATTAATTCGTCATTATGCAGCTGGATCTTATGGAGGAGACCACCTCCAGCCTCTGTCAGCAAGTGCAGGGCCTTTCCCGCAATTCACAGCTCCGCCCTCTGTGGGAAAAAAATGTGATTGAGCCTTCAAAACAGTATTTGGTATCACAAGGAACTTTAGCGTCTGTTAATTTTTCGGACACGTTTTAGGACTTAGTATTGAAGATCTGGCCTCTAAAGCAGATTCTACATGAAATGCTCTCAGTATGAAGCTGAGAAGGGTTAAAATTACAGTGCACATAATTCATGTAATTAATTAACTGTTGTTTGCACTGTATTTTTTAGTTTTCTACATTTAACTGATTCCATGTCAGCCTTTCCCTGGACCCAGGAGCCTTCTTTTCTTCTCTGCCTCACACTTTGGAAAGCATTCCTCTCCTTGCTTTTGCCTTCATATTGTGTTATTTCTGACCTCTTGCTCATCTTTTATTACTCTCTGGTTCCTAGCTCTATTATTCAAGCTGATATTGCAGCTGTGATTTCTATTTTTTCTTTGCCCTTTTTGGCTTTGCCAGGCATTTCATTAGCAGGCTCCTGGGGAGCATTTATACTGTCTCTCTGCCACGACAGAGTCCAGCGGGATTTACTAAAACTGATTCCTTGGATATATCTGCTTCCATTTACAATTAGAAATCTCTTTCCACTGAAACATATAGAGCAGATCAATTTCAGACCGGGTGAAAGTATGCACAAATACAGCGAGGCACGAAGCCATCAGGGGAGATGCAGCTTCTTAGACCAGATCTGAACTTGGCCCGTGGCATATCAGCAAAAAACCCTCCCCAAATGGCTCCATGTTAAACGTAAGCGCAGCTCCTGAACATCACACGCCGGGAGCAAACTCATGCCCCCCCCCAGAGGGACTTGTGCTATCGAGCAGCGGAGAGCCACAGTCAGCTGAGATAACTCATGGACAGGTTTTTATTTAGAGCTTTTCGGGTCAATGTATTTTGCCATAAGAGGGCTAAACACAGTGGCGTTTCTTCTCTGCAGAAAGGCGCTGCAATGAAGCTATCTGTGCATTCACTGCTTTTTTTGCCTTATGCCATGTAGGTTCCTATTTTAGTTCCCCTCTCCTGCAGTTCCCCTGCTCCCACATACCTTCATAACTTTCTTTGTGTCCTTTTTTTTCTTCTTCCCCCATTCCCTTTGTTGCCTTTTAAGCTTACTGAAAATAATGAACTTCTGTGGCCTTCAACCTTTCTAATGTCTCTGCTTATTTCTGTAAGTTAGTTTTGGCTGTTAGGTTATGTTATAATGTTCCCACACAGATATTATTTTTGTGATGACAGTAAATAAGATACACACAGACCTTTCTGTTTATTTTTTCAGCTGTTCATTTATAGTAAATTTTAATAAAAACTGTGAAACAATTTTGTTCCATGGGGGAGGCTTGACACAAAAGTAGAACAATAATGTGCCAAAAATGCGTTGTTATGATCTTTCAGATGGGTACTGTCACTAGGAGGGGTCTGCACTTCAGTCAGTATGAACATGATAAAGTAGGAACAGTACAGCTGCAAACTCCCTTTGGATAATGCTGCAAAACATATGGAAAACGTTTCCTGACTTATGAAGAATAATATTGGGGCAGCATATAGTAAAGGGACTGGGTCAAAAGGGTGAATAAAGCGTTAGCACAAACCTTAAGTGCAATCTTGTAGTCATAAATTCCCTACTAATGAAATGTATATGTAATTCTTACAGCCCCTCCATGTCTGAAAAATCTATAGTGTTAATAAAGTGACATAGTTAGGAATCTATACAGGACCTTATTTATTCATTATTTATTTTAAGAGATGGTCCTGAATCTAAACATTCCCTTTGGGAAAGTTTGGATTGTGATTTAGGTTCAAATTTGCACTTTGTGGCCTGGGCCCATTGCTAACTCTGCTTGGTTTGCAAGCCCGCGCGCCACGTTATTCCCCGTGTGTTGCAGGATCTTGCATTTTGGCTGTGCAGAGGGGCGCGCTGCAAGCCGCACTCGCTCCTCCACGCCAGGGTGGCCGGCGAAGGTCCCCGAGACCTGCTGCCTGTGCAGAGAGGCCCCCGGCCTTCGAACAGGTTTGGCGTGAAGGGCTACGCGGCTCCCCTTCTACTGGCAGTCGTTAAACAGCAGGGGCCCGATCCCACCTTCGGTGATCCCAAGTGATTTAGCAGAACGCGCCGCCCAGGCGTACGCTGTCGGCTGTGGGGCTGCAGCCAGCGTGGCCCTTCCACACTCACCAGCAAAACAGTCACCCTGCAAGTCAGCGTGAGGCATGGGAGGAAATGCTTTTGAAGTCAAAACCCCTCATTTCAGACCTCTAAAGGACTAGCCCCTTTACATGATTATGATTGAATATCTCTTACTCGGGGTAACAGCCGCAAGGAGCAGGATGTAAGCGCTTTTCTATACTCTCAATTGACTCTGTCACCTTTCTGTGGTTTTTACTTGTTTTATAATTGCTCACTTGATCCTACCAAAAATAAACCAGCACAATCAATGAAATAGGTAGACCGCGGGAGCAATGAATATCCACATGATTAAGGGTTTTCAGGCTTAGATCCTAAATAACCATAATTGCCACTTTATTATCTACAGAGTTAGAAAACAGAGAAAGTGAGGAAAGAAGTTATTGGGAATTTATGATAAAAAAGACCTCTCCTCACACTAGAGCAACAGTTTCAAATAGCTATTATTAAATTCCAATAACGGAATTGTAGCAATAAAACGTTGTAAGGTAAACAGTGGAAACAACAAATACTTTTCACATTAAACTTCCACATCATGGAGATTCACCAGTAATGCCTATTTTGCCCAGAGCGCCAGGTTTCCTATATAAATGATGGAGCTGTTGGGACCCCTCCAAACAGACAACTGAAACATCTAACATGAGATTTCTGCTCTAAATTATCCCTTTTTAATGGCAGAAAGAGTCTAGGAAGAATATTTTACCAAGACTGAAGTTTCATCGTACACCCGTGGTGAGACACTAATAGGGTCTGATATATAGTTAGGTAGGTAAGAGAACATGTGGGATGGCTCACCGTATAGCTGACGGGCAATAGAAACATTATAGTCAAGGCTGAAGTGGACATTTTAAATTGTTCACACCTTCCTGCTGTTACTGGCGGTCGTCTTCTCTTAGTCTTTCTCATTGAGGAATGTCTCAAATGTATCATAACTGCCCCGAGGGAGTCGGGGAAAAGGGAAAGCAAAGGAAGAAGGGGAAATTGAATATAATCCTCTCAGTCATTTTTTTGTGGTGATGAGTGGCAAAAGAAAACAAATTGTATTTTCCCTTAGTGGAAAGCAAAGTATTTTGTTCTTTTTATAACGTGATGCATTAGAAACATTCCTTCTTTGCAGCCATCTTAACATATGCATGGTCCCTAATAAAGAATGATATTTTTGCTGAAACTGGAAAAATAAAACAATGGTTGATTTTGACATAAATTATTAACATAATTAACTGCAGCTCTAAGAAGGCTCATAGTAGAAGGATAATGAACTGAAGTCAAGTGAGATAATTGGCCTGAAGTAGCCAAAGAAACACTACTCACTTTGCTGATTTAGTTGCCTATTAAGCTGCCTGTTAAATTGAAGCCTGGTCTTTTCTGTTGGGTGAGCTTGAAATGAATTTCTGATTTCACACACTCTGATGCTCTAAGCAGAAGCATCTACACAACTGTGCCAGCTAGAGAAAGAGCTCAGCCATCTCAAGGCAGAAAGTGCTCTGAGACCGAAAGTAACACCGCACCCAAGGTGTGGGGCATCATTGCCTGTCAGCTTCCCCTAGAACAGTCACTAGTCAATAGTAATTGAGGAATCAGTTAGTCAAATGGTTCACAAGCCCTTGACAGGAAAAGAAAGATGGAAAGAAAAATGTTTGGTGAGAGAGATACTAAATCAAGATTTTGTGAATGAATTCAATCAACATACCTTAGGCAGGCTGAGAATAATTCCCTCTCTGTAACAGAAATGGAGATAAAAAGGGTACATTCATTAATATTTCCATTAATATTTGCATGATCCTTGCAGAAAAAAAATGCAGCAGAGAAATACATCAGAAAAATGCCTTTTTTCCAAGTGACCATGGCCATAAACACACTCTGCAACATGCCAAGGGCCATCGACCATCATGAAAGGGAAGGGTTCCTTGAGTATCAGCTGGTGAAGAAATGAAGCAGTGTGTGTGCATGGAATATGTTCATTCTTATCCATCCAACAGCTGTTTGCCTGTTTTCAACACTGCTGGCACATGTGCTGGATGTAATGACAGCCTGCTCTGTGATACCTGTGCTCCAGAATATTTGGAGAAGGACCAGCTGCATCCTGCAGTTCCCAAGTCTTTCGGAGTCAGCTCACTTCTGTTACAAATTTGACTCACTCTGAAAGTTATTTGATCTGATTAGTACGCAGGTGCAAAGAGGCCACGATGGCAATTGTTTAGACATTACTGGGAAACTTTAGCAATCCTAGAAACACCTTCCAGAGGAACCAGGTATGTTAAGATACTAGCAGGAAGAAGAAAGCTGCTTCGTTTCAGCAGAGAAACAGGTGGAGAAGATGGGTTTTTTTCATTTAAGGGTGCGTTCATGAACATTTTGTAGCTAAAAAAAATCTGTTTAACAAAAGAGAGATGTTGAAATTCTGCACAATATTGGTATAATGTAAATATGGCATTATACTTCAATTTTGAATTAAAGAGCTTTATATCAAATAGGAGGCCAAGACTATAAAACTGTCAAAATATGAGATAAGGAAGTAGAGAAATGATACCTGCCATCCCTGTTAGACATCACTAAAATCTGAATACAACTAAGGAGCCAGTGTAAGAGCAGCATCTACATGCTAATCATTTTCTACATATTACTGTCCAGACTTGCAAAAACAGTTTGATATTTTAATAATGTTGAAGTGTGATACAGAAAGGCATATATGAAGCTGTAGACATATCACTTGTTGGTATTCTCTTGGGAAGACCTGTTGAGCCATTGCTGGGGGAAAGGAGAGGGACAGTAAGTTGGGAAGTTGGTTTTACAAGATGCCTCAAGAAAGGAGCACCAATAACACTAAGAAGGACATTTTAGCGATATTGCTGCAGGCAGAGTTGTCCACATGAGCCCTCCCAAGCAGCCAGGATGCTCCCCTATGCTCTAGGGCTAGTGCGGTATCCACAAGACTGTGTGGCCTGCAGCGCTCTGCCTCACTTTCCCCCCCTCCCTCCCCACCAAGTTATTTCCAGTCATTTATTTCCCCAGATGGTGATTTCACAAGTAGCATGGAATATATTAATTATCTCCTTACAGTCTGTTTTTCAGTTAAGGAAATACGGAAAACCAGAGGCAGCAGCTGCCAGAAGTCAAGCTATTTTTTTTAGTATTAAAAAAGCCTTCCTGTTCTTACAGGACCAGTAGGGCTGTCTCCTACAATTACAACACACTCGGAGAGCACCAGAGTTCAAAAGCATTCTGAAAGGTCCTGGTGTTCGGCTGAGGATATTTGAGTCCTTGACTCCAGTCCTTATCCTTTTACAGGACCCAGGATTTCAAATGTAAGCTTCAAATAGCAATTAAAAATAGCATCTAAAAGCATTCTTTAGGTATTTTATTTTGTCCTTGTTCTTTGTCTGCTATACACCTGCCATGGAAAATGTTGGATATGAAAAGTGCAGCAAGTTTTGACAAATGATTTCTTGTTTAATTAGTGGTATGTATGGTTGACATACAATACAAGATGGAAGTCAACAGATTGCTCATGGGAGATCCCAAGAGTACCGATAACAGGCAGTTACAGAGTTTGTAGCTCTCTGTTTTACGTGTTTTCAGATTCAAGATCTTAGCAAAATAGTTCAATTCCAGATATAGATTTGTGTTCCTCTTTCACAGAGATGCTCCTATCCTTGATGTACTTGACTGCAAGGTATTTCTTCTCTATTTCAAAAAGCCAATAGCACAGGACAAAATTCAGTTTTTAAAGCAGTGTAGTAGAGGCTGGATTCATTTCCTTCCCACAACAATATGTTATTATACTTGATATGTAACTTTTACCTGCATTTGTGGAGTAGAGTCCAGTCACACTCTTTATACATATAATATACACACACACATTATTTATATATATATATATTTATACACATTTTATGTGTATACATGCGTGTGCGCACACACACACACACACACACACACATATATATATAAAATGATGATTTTCTGGTCCATACACTCTTCAGAAAGCAATATGGGGAGGGATCCTGGTCTCTTAGTGCTTCTGCATTATGATCTACTGACCCTGAAAATAGGGTCAGAAGGAGGTCTCACCGCTAACTGGAAAACTAATCAATATAATTCTACCAAAGGGCTGGTACACACCAAATAATATAGTCCCCTCCCCCTCAGCAAAAGCCTATGCCTCATTGTAGAGAATATAAACATCACATTTGGATACTCAGGGAAAAGAAAAAATATCAACCAAACAAAAAGGTTTATGCGTTGTGAGGCTAGGTGAAATCACCAAGCCATATCATGGTTCTCAAATTTTAATTTTACTTCTGAGCAACTTGATGGGTTACGTTTCACATTTTGGGCTTAATTCCTTGAGAAGAAATGTAGAATTGTGTCTGTATTTTCTTCTACAGTTAGAACCAACAATCAATGACAAAAGAATGGTTTTCTTCCTCCCTCCCTCCCTCCCTGCAAATATTACAGTTACAGAATGAGAAAAACGAGCCAGTCTTACGCTGCGCAACGAGCCCTGCACAGCAGTTGGGGCCAGCACAGAGCAGCCTGGAGGGATGCCGTCATAGAGCAGGGCTGCATTTGATTCTGATCAGGTACTTTTACTGCGAAGGAGAGCAAGACAAAGGGTAAAAGGTCACTGTTGACTAATTTTCTGAAAACCAGCAGCTTGTGTAAGTAATAGAACATTTATTGTATTTCTCTGCCATCCCAGCAATGAGCTAGAAAATCCATAAGAATTCCCAGCACTAGCCTTTATTAAAGTATAGCCCTGGATTAGTTTAATGTCCAATTTAAAGTCACTGCCTGCACCTACTTTGCTTACTTTTCTTAAAGAGAGCCATTTTTCCCCCATTACCTCCCAATTTAAGTTGCCAAGAATATCTTTTTCACTAATAAAAGTAGGGTTTCATTTATTTTATACATATATGTTTATGTGTGTGCGTGTGTTGAGAAAAGAGCACTTGAGTGCTGCATTCCTACATTAGAGAGCTATTTTCCCACGCTGAAATATTAAGGCATAATTGGAGCTGGGCAAATACTGCAAAATCCAAGAATAGCTGTTCAAAAAACAAAAAGCACAGGAGCCACAAACTCCCTTTACAATGTTTGCACCCCCTCACTTGCTCTGTGTAAACATTCATATGATTTCAAAATATTGTTTCTCTGAAAGGATATTCATAGAAATCAACTCTACTGTGGACAAGACAAACTGTTAACTGAAGGAGTTCCTCACGCCCATATCCAAGGCACAGGTCTAACACAGAGGCAATCCGTTTGCAAAGAAGGCAAAAACGCCCCCTCGACGACGAGAAGCTTGCAAGTGCTGGCAGTTATTATGTTCCTTGTCCGTAATGATTTGACTGGAGACCCCGACTGCCTTGGTAGTGGAGGAGATGGCAATCAGTGTTTTCAGTCAATACACTTGACAGCTATAAACACTGTTATTGGACCTTCAATGAGATACTTAATACGTGTTAACCCCGCAAAATGTAATTACCCTCTAGACTAGACTAGAACAACAGAAAAACAGAGTATAAACACTGTTTAGTATTGAGTGAGCCCTCACCTCTTCCAGAAAGTTTTATTAGGCAAATTGTCCTTTGTTGGCTCAGATTTCACTACGTTCACACCTATATTAGATTCCTGGTGGCAAGAGCACAGCTTTGTATCATCTGAACCGTACTCACCTCCCAGAACATGCTTCTCCAGCCTGCCTCCACGTGAATTACGCCAGAGCAGATGCCGCATTATCTGCGCCTGTCACCAAAGTCCTTCGGAAACACTCCTGCAGTGCTGCTGTGCCTGTTACAGCGACCGCTCTGTGAGCAATTCTGAGCTGCTTGGTAAAAGCTACTGCATTTGGGCAAGCTCCCACCATCTGAAATCCACCGCCAGTCTGGAAGTGGCTCTCTTCCCATTCGTGTGCCTGCAAGGCTGTCTTTGCTAGCAGAGTCTCTGCACAGTGCTACCAGCTTAAGCAAGGACTGGCCAGAGGAACAAAGGCTTTCATCAGACGTACTCACTTCTGTTGATCCTTAGAAGTGCTACGGCCAGCCAAATTGACAGACAATTTCACCACTTCACCCAGGTCACCAGGCCATGTCACTTTCCGCAAAGCACACCCATCTCAGTCCTAGTACCTGGTCTAGCTCTCTGCAACCACCAGCACTTCGCAGTCTCCTTCTCACACGTCTTCTCACAGTTGCTTGGGAGATAGCTGGATTGCTCCCTGCAAACGCCCAGCAAACATTTTCATCATAAATACAGGATAGATGGTAACAGCTCTCAGGAGAGAGTGGCTCTTCCATAGCACCTGTGCTTCCACCTCTAACATTTTCAGCCTCTCCCCTGCATTTTTCACAGTTGTCATCAGGACAGACATCATCAGAGTGGGCAGCGCTGAGAAAACACATTTGTCTTCCCTGCACCTCCTCGTGACCCACACTGTCTGATTTTGATTTGTCCATATGCTCCGAAACCTTGGAGAATAAGGGAAGGCAAAAGCCTGAGTGCCAAGCAGTCTCTTGGGTGCACTCCCATTTTAGGCTCCAGCAGCTTTCTTCCTCCACTGGGTAAGCATTGCTTTCTGGGCTTCTCTGCCATAGAAAGGCCCCTTCATAGCAGATTTGCTGCACCCGATTGCACCTTTCTCCTTGCCCCTGAATCGCTAGGGACCACTGGGCCTGTTATACTGACAAAGAAAAATCGACAAATAGAACAAATTTTTCTTCAGATAATTTAAATTCCTGATATAAACTTCTTGCCATGTCCAGCTCATAATTCATTCTTATGGCATCACAACCAGGAATCACAGCAGGAAATGACAAGTGTTTAATATGCAAGTCCTCCTGTACTACCAAAGCTAATTAGACAGGATTCATGTTTTACATTTATTAGCTATAACTAATGTACACTTTTAAACATGTCTGAAAGAGTGCATTGCAATTCATGGATTCCTGATTTAATTATTTTTTTTTTCCAGGCAGCAAGCCTATGAAATACTTCTTAATGAAATTGTGCATGCTCCCATATGAGTCAGTTACTTGACGGACATATGATGACACATGCTTTAAATCAACCTAGATGATACTGCTAAAAATCCAATTCACAGCTCTTTAACAAAAAGCTGTTTTTGCAATGGAGTTATGTGGGGGGGGAAATATATATATATATATATATATATATATATATATGTAGTTGAAGCTTGTAATTAGTGCTAAAAAAAAAACAACAAGAAGGAAAGAGGTATTTTACACAGATAGGCAGATGACAGTTTCAGTGCAGTCAATATGAAAACTTTCCCAGTGACAATAAACCTGTGCCCTAAAGTGGATTTCAGGTGAACTAAAGATGCAATAACAACAGAGATTTGTAAGGTAAGGTAAGGTAAGTTGTACATTTTCAGAAGTGCTGAACACCAACAGCTCTAATTCAGGTCAAAGGACAGGATAATTGCTCAGCACCTTTATAAATACTGCTCTCCAGCTGTTTTTGAAAGTTTTACGTTTTTACACTAAATCATACTAGGCATTTAAATATGGATCATAATTAACTTTTGAAGGTTGTGGCCAAGTTTTTCTGGCAGTAAGACTGGATAGTCTTTCCATTCCCATCAGAGGACACACACATAACACCAAGAAAAGCCAATCATTTGTTTGGGACAACACTCAGGAAAATTGAACTTCCCAACACAGTGACTTCAGAAACAAGAAAATTTTGTTCGGGTCTGTATTTGATATTGTACACAAACTACACAGTGCAATTACTTTGCATTTTGAACATGATTTGATCATGAAAGCTTCAAGTCCAAGAGATAGCAAAGTTGCAGTAGGTATTTTCCTATCCTGCTCTTTTCAAATCTCTTTTGTGCACAGCACTATTCAGAGAGAGGGTAAGAATGTGTCCAGGTGCTAAATGGATGTAAAATTTACTGAGACAGGAGCCCCAGGAGACATTACCAGTTGGTTACAATTACCAAGGTTCAAAACCTAAGTTAAGGGAAGTAAGATGGTAGGTGTAACTGAGCAGGAGGCAACAATAAACTAATATGGCTTTGAAAGGAGTCAGAAAACGAAGTAGAAATGGGAGTATTCAAGTACTGGATATAATCTGGGGCATATTAAGTGGAAGAAATAAATCAAGCAATAGCTCTGAGCACATGGTATAGAGCTGTGTTTTCCTTTATAATATGTGAAATGATAGCAATTTTTGACAGAGTTTTTAAGAATCAAGTGGACACAGATTGGAGACAAAGGGGTAAATTTTGATAACTCACACTGCTGAAAATCTGGCAAACCTGACATCAGCACTCTTATAACAATAGAATAAAGCCTGACTTTAAGCAGCTTCAGGCCAATATAGAGCCTTCAGAGATTACTAAAGCATTAGGCCTGACAGTTCCAGTTAAATGTTAACTAGAAGCAAATAGTACTTGTTCATGGAAAACATATTGATGAAAAATGACAATGTTAAAAATAATACAAAAGAGACAGGAAAATACTGTAAAAAAAAAGACCACATTTTAAAATGGCAAGGACTTTGAGTGGTGCATTGCGTAGCAGTTGAAAATGTAAGAAATCAGAGTAAAAAGGAAAAATACAATTAATGCTAACAGGACAGCACATCTTTTAAGAACCGTGTAGCAGAGTGACAGACTATGGCTGTAGCCATGGAACCTGTTCTATATGTTTACATCTCCAGCCATGCAAAGCAGCTTGCAAGAAGAGGATCCTAAACTGTAAGAGTGAAATCCTGAGCCTACTCAAAGTCAACAGCAAATTTCCATTGATGTCATGGGGTAAGGGGAGAGTGGGAAAAAATGTGCAATTTTCAGTGAAACTATTTTTTTATTAGAAAGTGCCAAGATCATTTTACCCTATGAAAAAAATTTTGGATTAAATTTTTCATCAAAACTGTAGAAAGAACAGTCAATAACCCAACAGTTGTGGCATGCACATGGATTGTGGGATGGTATTAACCCTGATCTCTTTCTACTGGAGATCAACTTTGTATAAATAATTATTTGTCCAGAAAAATATAGACTGATCCTATAGCCTATTAGGGCATTTGTCTGGAATGGGACAAAGGCAGAAACTTGATCCCATATCCCATACAACTCGTACATCTCAAACGAGTGTTCTAACCACTAAATTATTGATTTTACTGAGTTAACCTGCACATATTGAATTAACCTTACACACATATTCATTGGCTCTCTTAAGCCCCTGCCATCTTACTCACAAACACAATATTTCTGAACTTCTCAGTTTTGTTCTGAGAAAAAAAAAAACTAGACAGTTTGCTTCTCAACACTGTAAAAAGCTGTAAATAAAAGTATAAATATTATGGGTATAGCCAGGAGTTAATATGCATAGATTTTTTCCCAAGTATTTTAGAAGCAAGAGGTCACCAAGA
Organism: Apteryx mantelli; assembly: GCF_036417845.1. Classification (NCBI taxonomy): domain Eukaryota; kingdom Metazoa; phylum Chordata; class Aves; order Apterygiformes; family Apterygidae; genus Apteryx; species Apteryx mantelli. The sequence continues at coordinate 21,330,494 of NC_089982.1, read as the reverse complement.
AGATCATGAGGCCCCTTATGGCTGATGACAAGACTAATTTGTTGACAGAAGATTTAGCATTACTTAAGAATTATATGAATTCTTTTTATGAAAGGGAAGAATGGTTGATAGATACCAGAAACAGATTTATTTCCCTTAGGAGGAAGAAAAAATACTAAAGGAAATCAATATCAGGTCAGAACAGGTGATTGAGAAATTTGAATGTTCTATTTGCAGGAAAAAAAAGTTTCCCTAACTAACAACTCTGGCTTTTTTTTTTTTTCCAGAATACTTTAGTTGTGGTCTTAGCATTTTTATAATTTGAAAATGGAGAATCAAGACTAAAGAAATTCAGAAAGATTCAAACTAATCGGAATACATCAGGAGCATGTCCAGATAAATGATATTGCAAAATGATTTGTTGAGGCAAACATACAGGAGATTACATTTTTCACTTTTTTATTCACTTCCTCCTGATCTGAAGTAAACAAAGTAGGATGTGAAGGTGGAAGCATGTCATAACAAGGCAGTTCTTGGACTATTATATGATCTATCAAGAACCAGACATTATCAGCAAGGAAGAAGCATGCACAGCCCTGGCAGGCAAACAAACTGGAGACAGCGGGAATCTTGTCTTCTGAGCTGATTTGTATTACCTGCTGTTAGTTTAGAACTCAAGCTTCTACATCATTCCCATAAGTACTTTTCTGTTTGAGTTCCTTCCCTTTGCGTTTGACAATCTCCCTCAAAGTAATCACAAACTTTGTTTACACACAGCAGAAAGGAGTCTGACATTATTGCAGAAAACAGAAAAGGAGAAAAATAAGGTCCATCTTAAATAAACTCCTCCTAAAGCAGCCACTAAGGTTCAGAGTAGTAGTGCTCCAAGCAGCAGCGCATGATTGCCAGTGTCTGGTTAGACCGTGATGGACAATGATTTCAGGCAAGAGGAGGAACGTAGGCCACCCCTGGGCTGCAGACAAACCCTCCGGTGCACCTCATGATGCCATTGCTCCAATCGCCGGGACTGAGGGACCTGCTGGAGCATGACGCGGCTCTCTTCCCTCCAGCCAATTCAGCTGGGTGTCCTGCCCGTGGAAACGGGGGACGGAGGGAAAAGGAAAGGCAACAGCTTGCATCTGAGCCTTGTCCAAACACAGACACAGAGTCTGGTCAGGGGCACAGCTGGAACAGGGTGGCCCTTGGAGCTCCCACAGTACAGACAGACTCAGTGCCAAAGAGGAACGTCAGAGCGCGTTGATCAGGCAGAATGCAATTTTGTTTCCCCTTCTACACGCTGCTTTGTAAATTTACAACTTTGCAAACAATTCAGCTAAAACCAGAAATTATTTCCACGGTAAGTTCCTCCTCAACATGAATAAGAAAACCAGAATCAAACTAAATTACCTTGTATCAGCTGATGTTTTTTCAAACATTTGGGGACAACTGAATAAGAAATACATAAGTTTCAAGTACAGCTATAACAATCTATGGTCTCATTACAATAAGCTGTCACAGAAAGATGGACAGTATCAAGGCAAACTTCTCCAAGCATTTCAAATAAATTTGGCTGTATCGATTAGTGAGCCCTACCTTAAAACCAAAGGAAGGAACCAAGGAGTAATAATTGTAGGAGTTGTAGACTATTACAGAAATAGTAGCTCACTGAGACATTAATATACGGTCTATAAATGCATGTTTTGCCATTTGTAATTTTTGCAGGGACACAGCAGAAGAGATGATGGAGGCTTCAGGAAAGTTACAATGAGGTTACAAAATACTATTAATGCTTTCGAGTTGAGTTCAAAAGAGCCTAAATGCTGAGAGCTGCATCAAGCTTACTGAACACAAGATACCTCTGAGCCAAAGGCTCAGGTGCCTCAAAGAAGCTATGCATCCCAGGTTGCAGGAGAGACAGTATCAGGGCAGCCACTCTTCCACTGCAACACAAACAGTCTTTCCCAGCTGGGCAAATTATTCAATGCACCAGAAGAGGCCTCACAACCATTCCATCTGGCCTAGCTATCAGATATTTACATCAAGTACATGCACCTAGACTGCTATTTAGACAGAAACTTTCCTCTGATTCCAGCTATTCCCACTAATTTGAGATGACATGTTTCTCTGTACTTTTCACTCAGTCACTAAATGAGACGCGCGCACACACACACACACCCTTAATAAGAGCTGCCTTTAGCATCACACTTGGCTGGTTAGTTAAAAAACAATCAGTGGTGGGAGATTCTCCTTAGCTCCTGATTCATCTGTTCTCCATGTCAAGCTGACATCCATCTGAATCAGAGATGATTATATACCACACAAATAACTTTAGTCTTTAGCTGTCTTGACTGCAGAGTTGTTTGAAGGAGATCACAAGAAAATGACTAGCACTCACTCAGTCTTACTCAGGTTTAGACTCTCTTCAAACTCAGTAAAGGTCGAAATGCAATTATTTAAGCTTTCCTTAAAAAATGAGGAGAAGTGAAACCTCTTCTGGGAGAATTCTGCCTGTGATGCTCTTCGAGAGCACCTGAAGACTTGAGGACAGATTAAAGGACAGCGCCCACAATCAATGCTGAGCCTGCTACCGCTCCCTACTGTGCATTAAATTACATAGGTACAACAGGGTACTTTACCCTAGAAGAGCTATGCATAAGGAAAGCCCATGCAATGAAAAGGAAGACCTCTCTTCTTCTCATCTTTTGTAAGTCTCTAGTGCTTTACCAAATTCCTTCCCACAGGGACTTGTATGCTGACTGAGAGTACCTAATCCTTGCACAGGATCCAAGGATGAGAGGAGAAGGATGCTTCACCTGTTTACTCCTCTTTTACTCTATGCAAGACTAAGAATAACCTGGCTCTTGTACATTGGGATGAACACAGTTTTTCCTGATTCGTAAGGCTTGTAAGGCTTTTGTATGCCTAAGAGGCACCTCAGACCAGCTAGTCTTCATTACAGTTTTGATGCTGATCCAAAAGATTCGTATCTGAACCGGGCAATAGGAGTTTATGAATCAATGGCAGTGACAAATATTCTAACTATAAAACCATTAATAGCAGTATAATCTGTATTTCTGCTTATTGTCAAGACTGCATTTAACTTTATCCTGTTGCAGCTCAGCTTCAAGTTTCAAACCTAGCTCATGATAGCTTTTATCCCAAGACTTGCATCCCAGAAAGTGCTAAATTGGTGCAAAATGCTTTGAGCAAGCACAAAAAACAAGTCCTGAGGTATTGAAGAAATAGCAGATTAATGCTCAGCTCTGAGAGATGCTGAGCCCCCAAATCTGAGCATTTGGGGCTTAGGCTCAGATTTGCAAAAAATTAACACTAAAATGTCATTAAGAATCTGGCCCATGGTGCTTCATGTGAGTGGGTCATGCCTCACTGAAAGACTCATCTCTTAGATTGTTTTCCTTATTTTCTGTCCTTATACACCAAACACTTCAATGCTGTAGCCATCCCAATCCTAAAATGACTTTCATGCTAGAATGCCAATATCTGGGCCTTTCTATTATCTCATGTGACACCTCCACACTCAGTTTTCAGAAGCAGGAGCAGTAGCTATCTGGAGATAACTAGCAATCAGTGCTGATAAACAAGAGATGGAAAACTGGAAGTAGGGAGAGAACTCCAAGTGACCTGAATCCCTCCAGCGAGTTTTAGATTCATGACTGAGGCTGCATTCACCGGTAGGTACTGCTGTGTACTCTGGATCCCACTTCTGAAAGCCAGGTTATACCTATGGTCCTGAGAAAAAAAAAACTTAAGCATGAAGACACTTATCTACTTAATAAGCTTACCAGGATTGTAATTCATAACTGTTTTGCTTCTGAAGTTTTGTTTTGAAGCTGACCTTTAGTCTTGCTGAATAAAATTTTGTTTTGTTTTACTACTAAGCTCAGCTGGCCCCTATCTCTGTGGGAGTAGAGGATCCGCAAACAAGGAGTGCAGACACTCCTGACACTGCTTTCCAGATGGATATCTTTAGGGGTCCAGACGTTGGAGAGTGTTTCCCGAAGACCTATAATGGGTGAGTTTGAGGTTTTGAATACTGCCAACTGCTGAGCCTTGTGGAAGACTTCTCTTTCAGCAGCAGTGAATTTTCCCCTCAAGGAAGAGAGGGCCAAAAGACAGTTTCAAGCAAACACAGCAGTTCCTTGTAAGCAACTCAAATTCAACAATGTCATCTTTCACCTTCAATATACTGTCATTTCAGTTGTCCAGAGTGATAAGTAGATGAGTGGGACTGTGGATAAAATATTCACACCCAGTTTTCTCCACTTTCTGGCATCACTACAAAACACATGGGATCGCTTTTGTTGGTTAATTCCTACTGGCAACATTTTCTTCTTCAAAGTGTCCTTCAGCCGTTAATGTCATATACAATTACATTTTTTGGTAGGAGAGCTTTCTAGTTTTCAATAGAAAACATGCCCCATACATAGCTTTGGGAAATCATTGCAAAGAAGGTACTTACCAGCTATGTGTCTCATAACAACTTTCAGATAATATAACACTAAATTCACACCTTACTACACATCAGTACACTTGGACCATGACGAAAGAAGCTACTTACAACACAGAGGCTGGCAGGCTTTTAGGGTGACCACGATCATCTTCCTTCCCCTGCCTCAGACTCCCTTTCTATAAAACGAGGATAATGCTACTATCCTGCTTTGTAAAACTTTCTGAGAGAAAAAGTCATGCAGGTGATGGGGGGGAGGTAAATTCTCATTTTAAGTGAAACACTATGAAATAAGTGAGGTGTTGGAGTTCTGAAAGGGAAGGAGCTGGATTTGTTATGCCTTCTTCCACTCCTCACTGCTGTCAACTAAAACAAAAACAGGAGCAGGGGGAAGGTTAATGCTGAGAAAGAGTTTGCACACACTCAGTTTTGGAAAGCTTCTACTTCTTTTCAGATTCAAGCCCCTTCGATAAACCCTCCCCTGACTGGTTCTAAACGAAGTGGCCTGTGAAAATGGAAGGTGTAAATCTGGTGTAGGTTATGCTGCCTTTGCACATAAGGCACCAGAAGTCAAATGCTTTGTATGAAATTTTGTTGTGTGAGGCCAACTCCTGTTAAATGAAAGCAAACACCTGCTATTCATACGCCTGACATCAAACATTGATTCCTCAGCCCCTCTGTCACCTAAGATACAGATGAATCCAAACACTCTCTTTCTTACACTAAAATAGAACGGAGGTGTAAAACAGGAAATGCAAAAAGTAATTTCAAGATTGCAGACCTGCTGTGCCCTTACCACCTCTTTTAGATAATGGAGCACAAATAGCCTGCCCTGCTGTCTTACTGGCACTATTTTACACAGCACAGAGAACTGTAAAGCACTGTGAAGTGTTATGTAATCTTTCTTAAGTTTAATGGTCTGTTTACTTTTTGTTCTTGTTTCTCTTGCTGCATGTGCTCAGGTCAGAAGAACCTCACTGTTCTGCGCAGAATTCACCCTACGCAGCAACTGGGAGCAGCAGCAGCCCTTGTGCTGTCAGTCCCAAGGGCTGGCTACCTTGGCAAGATGATTTTGCTAACCGATGCATCTTGTCCTATGCAACATGGAAGTGCTGGAGAAAGTGCTGTTCCCAAATCCTGGCAGCATCTTTGGTAGGAAGGGGGGAGTGTTCAAATAGCACCATGCAGATGACTTATTTTACTAGACCACACAAATGACATGTACTAGAACAAATTTTGTGTTTCTTCTTGCCATGGTCATACGTATCAAATCCACCTCTGCCGCCCCAGGAGTTCATTCTGCTCATTACTGTGACTACTTTGAATAACATGTGTACTAGGGACAGGGAGAGAACTAAAGCTAGTGGGTGGCAGGCAGCTGGGACGAGGAGACCTGTCACCTTCTGGAGATAGGAAGGTCACAATGAAATATTTTATAGCCTCAGATATATTCTGCATTTGGTTTAGTTCCTGAGGTAGGGAAAGATTCAGGGGGTTCTCTTTTCAAAATGAGTGTTTATCCCTAATTGCAATGCATGAATTACTTTATGGGTCCAAAACTCTCAAGGGTGCATCTCAGAGTCATATAATGTTTCCATGGGCTTCTCAGATTTATAATAGCTGATAGATGTGTAAAATCCCAAGTAGCCAGAAACTCCCTTGTGAATCTAAATGTGCAGATGCTGCAAAGCACAAATTATCTCTGCTAACGTTGCCATTAACATATACTCAAAATTTTCCCCTGCGGATTTATCTTTTTTCTTACTTGTTCCCAGATGTTTGTGGAGATTACACCTACTTTTAATTAACTGTTTTGATAACTCTCCTCAGAGGAACATGGAGTACATGAAGTGCCATGCTTTCTGGAAAACTGAAACACATCAGTGGGTTCTTAATCCAAAGGCCCTGAAAGAGAAAAATAAAACAAAATTGAGGTGATCTGTGGGGTTTATACAAGGGCATCACCAGGCCTAAATTTTGTTGTTTCCTTCAACAAAAGTATTTGAAATCTAAATGAATACACACAGAAGGTATCTGTGTTGAAATCTAAATGAACATACACAGAATGTATGTGCATTTCAAATGAATTTACACAGAAGTATTACACTTTGAATAAACTATTCTGAAATCATGACGATGCTATTCCACTACTTCAGACAGCAAAGCATAAGTGGCAAAGCTGAACTTCTTCCACTGCAATAAAGAGATCCATTTCTTGTTGGTCGCATCTTGGTTGTTCAGGTACAGTGACATAACAGCTGTGAAGCTGTTTTCTTGATTATTAAGAAAAATAGGAATGCACCCAGAAATCTTACCAGAACAACATTAAGCTAGACCATTTTAAAATGCATCATTTTGGTGAACTAGTCCTTGATAAGAACAGGTATTTCAAAATGACATTTTAATTGTGGTTCTTGGATAGCTGCTGCTCGAGTCTGTCAGTTATTTAGCCAAGTCTTCCCTGTTACAGAGCCTTTTCCTCCTGTTCCCCAATGATGCAGGCACACAGTGGCAGTGTTATGAAATCCTGACCATAAGAATAAAGTCACTCATTTGGCGACTCTCTTTATGATCTGTTTTCACAGCATGGAACCTATTTCACACCACCTCTCTCACTCAGGTTTGCAAGGAAATTCCCTCCCCCGGGCATGAGTAACACTAGTGTGACACTGGCTTCAATAAGTAACTTTTTATTGTGTCTAATCATGTGCAAATGTGTTAAAATTGGTAGTTTTTAGCAAACAGTTATGGAACATATTACCGTAAGGCATTTGTTCATGGCGTGACAATGATTGGCCCCATGCCACTTAAATGTTTTATTTAATAATGTGGGAATTTCAGTGTGTTTTCCTTTCATTATTTTTAACTTGAAAACAGAAACAGAAAGCCCCTTCTTTAAAGTTAAAACTTTACCGCCTAGAGTCTGTCAAAAGCAATATAAGCATCTGGATTTTAAAAAGGGAGCTTTTGCAGGATGTTAATTTAATATACTGGCATATTTCATGCATACTTTTTATATTTTGTATGCTTGAAGCTATCTCTACAGTGACCACCCAGGAACAACAGACTTTTCAAAATTCAAAACTTAGGAGCAAAAGATGATGTTCATGTAACATGAATTTCAGGTGATATCTGCCAATCTTCAGGACCAAATGCTATGTGTAACATTTCAGTCGTTCCTGGTGTTGCATTTATATAAGCCATAAGGTAAAATAAAAGGGCTTACATCACAATCTAGCCTTTAGCTCCCTGAGGATGACACTTCCAAAACAATTCCACTCTTAATAAGATATTCTATGAATAGAAACATTTTCAATCTTACATTAGTCACAACTTTGCAAGGTAAAAGCCCACACTTTTTTTGGCCAAAATGCAACTTTAGGACATTGCTTTGTATGTAAAGGGAGAGGAATTAAGAACCAATTATGTGTCACTATTCTACATTGGGAACTGTATTAGAATAAGGAAAAAACAGTTTGGGTTCCCCTATTTCACTGAAAAAATTCTGCTGAGATCTTCTGCAGCAACCCCACAAGTGGATCTTATTATAGTTCTGAAGAAAGAGCACATATTGCTTAAAATAAGTGTTGTGAGTACCAGTTGTTGGCTTACATACACATTTCAGGAACAAATACATTTCCTTAGGAAAGAAGTCTCAAAATACAATGTATCCAATATAAAATGTCTCTGTTTGTGCAATTCATTGCTAATACATTTTCACAAATCAAGCAATCCATCCAGAAGCAAAAGGAAAAAAAAAAAAAGGCATATCTTATATTCAGCTGAACTGCTTCATTTCAGAACTTGATCTAAATTTAAAAATTTGCCTGTCTACAGCTATTCTGTGAGCTTCCTTCTGGTTACTATGTTGAAACTTGCATTTTATAGAATCAGTATGGTAAAGCCATCTCACCATTCTGCTACTAACAAGAGACAACTGGAGAAAAAAACAAGAATAAATTTCCAAATAAATGCTTCTAAGTAGGACTTCCCCTGAAGTTTAAAGTGAATTTGAGTGATGAATATTATATGCAAGATAGTCCAAATTATAGTATAAAATGAAAAGAAAAAGAAAGGGATATTTAACAAGTACAGGTAGACCTAGAGAGAGATCTGCAGGGTTACATTTACTTCATCTCTGACATAGACAGAATTTTTAGTCAGTTAATCTTCTTTTGAACCTGACTATAATGGTCTTACTATTGTCCATGGTTATCTATGTATACACTGTCTTGTTTGCTCAATCACATTTTATGTTATTTTTTCCTTCCATCATCCTAATCATTCTCCTCAAAAAAGAGCAGTTCTAAGGTGAAAACTCTACTCTTTGAAGAGCAAAGGAAAAAGCAACATTAGGAGGAAACACCTGGAGTTGCTGCCCATGCTACAGGTTTACATGACCTTTTTTCTTACAACTAGAAGATATGCCAACTGCACCACAACAGTTTCTGAGGTCAGATAAAGTCATTTTCAAGGTTCTTTCAGAATTAAGCATGGAAGTAGTCGCCGGAGATTGGAGAAACTGGGAACATTTTGGAAGCTGAAGAATCAGGAAGTGGAAGGGTTACTTGATTTTTACGTTTTTGTTTTATGTTTTAAACCCAATTTGAACTCATGCACCAAGATTCATCCCACTTGAAATAACACAGTCGAAATAATTGCGCTTACTCAGAGCTGCCACAGGCCCTGATGGCCACAGTTTAAACTTCCTAATGACAGTGGTGGGCAGATTACCAGAGGGAGGACCACTTGTGACTTGTGCCAAAGTGACTTTTTGACCTTTTGTGGAAGACTTGAGCAGCCATGGGTATTTCCTGCTCAATCATCCAGTAACTGAGGACAAATGGAATGATTTTAAATTAATTGTAATTACCATTGGTACATTAATGGATCAGATCAAATCAGAGAGAGAAAAAAAAAACCCTGCACCTATCTCTCCTTTCAAAAAAGTTGATCGTGGTACCTTAAAGCAAATCACTTAAAATAGATTGCTTCGAAAAAACAAGTATGTAATAAAATAAATATTGGCACCAAAGCTATAAATCAGGGGCATCCAGACTCTCTACCCAAAGGCTGCATCCACAAGCTGCCAGGCACCTGACAGCTGCATCTAGTTTTCCTAAAACGCAGCAGGCTGCTCGAGCAGTCCCCCTGTACGAAGGTGAGGCCCGCGGTGCCGCTGAGCACGCGCGGTTTGTGCCGTCCCAGCCCTCCTGCGCGCTGCACGACGGAGCAGCTCGCACCGTCTCCTGCAGTCGCCCGGAGCCTCTCGCGTGGAGCAGTATCTGCACATTTTCCTCTTCCCGTCCCACCGGCTCGGGAGTGAGACTGCGACAGAAATAAGGGCATTTACCTGCTTCCTAATCCACCCGTACTCAACAGATACAATAGGATAGGATGGAAAACACTTCACTTCCTGACTAATGAGAGCACGTTTTAGGTGCTCAGAAAAGAACAGCTTCCCTGGATATTAATAGGTCTGTTAGATATCAATTTCAAAAGTACACACAACTTCGGCTGTGTAACAGGGCAAAAGTTTAGGCGAGCAGAACTGCAGCGCACATCTTTTAGAGGATTTATTTTTCATCCAAGTCTACCAAATATTATTTACGATTCCACGAGCACTACCAGTTGCTGATGATGTCACCCTTGGCTTTTTACATCTTTTCTGCCACCTCAGTTTCAACTCCAAGAAATCCTATCCTGCAGTGAAAGGCAGGAAGATGTCCAAAAGCCTGTGCTGTGACTTATCACGGCCCAAACATGCTGAGAGCACAGACACTATGTAATGCCTGATAGAGCGCCTTCGCATCGGGGTATCAACAGCTCTTCCTTTGTCAGTAGGACTAAAAGGATCGGAGGATTGCTGTGCTGCAGTTTAGGAGCTTTGCGATGGCCATCTGGGGAAAACAAGCGCTTGGCCCAAAGCAAGATGACGTAACAGGCCAGGAGCACTGGCAGGGACACGGTGGATAATATCAAAAACCTATCATATTTGTTAGTTAGCTGTGGATGACGGCATTGGAGCGCACAATAAAATGCTTTTATGATGCTGTGTAAATCCCTTGGGTTCATCACACTTGTGTACATCCTGAGCTCATCTATTGGCCAGAAATGAAACAGAAGTCAGTTATGTTTCATTCAAGATTAAAATTCTTATTTATGTATAACTCAAACAATTGCTGCTGCATAAATACAGAAGTTCGTGAACAATATTTTGGATTTTTTTTTGGCATGCAACTTTTCAACTTTTTTTCCTTATACATTTTCTTTGTAAGAGATCACAGAGTAAGAGATCCTTACCGCACTGTGCAAAACCAGCACTCTAAGTTAACATGCAACATGTATGATTTGTGCTCTACATAAAAAAGAGAAAATCCATCACAACAATCGACACATACCAAAACTCAAATGTCTGGTACCCCAGTTTTACAAAGAACAGAGTATACTTTGTACTTGACAAGATTTAGTCAAATTAATATTAAAAATTAATTTTATTCAGTAACAAAATAATTTCTACAAAATAATAATGCGTTCCTGAATATTTCACAAACATTAAGAGGTTATTCAGTTGCACACCTTTCGCTTACACTGGATTCGGGTCTCACTTGTACCGTGGTAGGTAAAGCAGAAAGACTGCATGTTCAGGGGAGTTTCTCCTGATTTACATCAGGTCAACTGCGACCAGAAGCTGGCATAGAATAATTTCAATCTGGCCAAATCCACAGCACAATGGCAAAACAGCATTGGAGAGGGTATAGTGAAGCAATAGACTGAAGTCACCGCATTCATGTTTTAACTCGACACAGGGAAGCTTGCATGACTGTGGGCCCAGCAGAGTCCCTCCAAGCTCAAAAATCATCGCCAACATGCAAAAATGCAAAAGGCAAGTGAGGCAAAAATATGTACCTACATGTAAGAGACCACTCAGAAATAAACAAGCAATACAAAGAATATTTACTACATTTGACGTTAGCTCACTCTCTGGGATACAACAGCCTGCACTGAAGAACCTCAGTTAATAGACTTTCATCCTAGTATTTTACAATACATGTGCTGCTTTAGTAATAAAACCATGTAAGTTGAAACGTAGCCAGAGAGAAGAGGTGCAGAAATCCAATGTGGGATTTATTTAGAAAAAGATGTTTGCCATTGAAGTCTGCATTAGCAATCAGGCTTACTCAGAAAAAGAGGAAAAAAGTACCTTGAATGGATTTCAGAGGATCGCCTCTGTCAACCAGGACTTCAGCAGAGACCCAGATTTAATTTACAGTTTTCTCAATGGAAAGGTGAACAGCACAGCATGTTCTAGAAATTAAATTTCTATGATTAAAGACATTATTTATTACACATAAGCTTTCTCCTGGGTGATTACTGAACCCAGTTTTCTTCATTTGTACATTTTAGCATGATTAACTTAAAAAGCATCTGACAAACCACATTTGCATAGCTTTATTTGCTTGGTCTGTTTGTTTGCAGTTAATATAGATTTCAAACACTTTCCTTTAAGAAAGGCAAAATCCAGGTAATAGCTAGGAGCTATAAATTCACCCAAAACTGTGGATGCATGCATTGTCTAAAGATAAAATAAAACCTAAAACAAGTTACAAAAAAGATAGCTGTGGACTCCGGCTTCCAGAGGAGACCTACTTCTAGAGTTTGTCTATCAGGGCCGATCCATGCAGTTCTATGCAAATTCCTCAAATCAAAAGTTATTTTTTGGTAAGGAGGAAAGAAAATAAAGATTAGTTGCAATATCACAGGAGAACAGTATTACATACATAGCTGAAACAGTCAAGGTCTCAGAGACAAACTGAAAGACAACGTCTCTACTGCTTGCAAAGCAGCCAAACAGCAATAGAAAGAATTTTTTCTCTATCCCAATCCGAAATTAGCTTCCATAGAAAATCAAATCAAATCAAATACCAACTACAACACCATGTACTGCTTCTCAAACAATATGAAAAAGACTGAAAATATTTCTTTGCAAAAAAGTATGCTGTTCTTTAGGTACTTAGTTAAATTATTGAAAGGACCAACTAAAACTACACACACATACAATTTCAGCTGTAGGTATACCCTCTATTCAAAGATTAATCAGAAAAAAATAGAAACTTTGCCTTTCAAAAGAAAACTTTCAGTAGTACCTGATAAATGGACTTAAAGATAACCATTTGAACAGTTAGTATCCTGGATGCAACTAAAATGGTAAGTAGTAGCTATAAATACACATGGAAGGCTCTCCAAATGGTTTGTGTGCAGGAATCTGTTTTGAGAGAGAATTTGAGAGAGAATTTGCATGTCATTTGATAGTAATAAAGGTGAGAAGGGGGAGCTGCAAAATTTTGCTCTCTTTGCCTAATACTTCACAACTTTCATATAGCTGCACAAAGGAAACACTTAAAAGAAATGCTACAAAAGTCATAGTTAAGAGGGCAGAAAGATTTAAATATATATATGTTTTGAGATCCTTAATGCATGACTTAAAAGGTTCCCATAGCCCTCGGTAGTAAAGAATTCCATTTGCCTGGCAAAGTAAGCATTTTTCCTTTGATTTAAGGGAAGGCAGAAGAGTTTAATGCTCTGGTCTGGGACTCAGGTGAGCAGGGTTCTGCCACTGACTCGATGCTGTGACCTTAGACAAGTCATTTCTTTCTCTCCCTTTATGTGCCATTTCTTTTCTCAACTTGTTGACCATTTCTGGTACTTTGTTCCTCCATTTAACAGCTGTCAGTTTGCCCACATTCCTTCTCTCCCATGATCGGGAAGGTTGGAGGTTTTTTCTAATCGCACCTAATTGGCTGTTTAAAATGCATAATCCTCTTTAGAAGATTACTGTAGCAGAGGCTTTCAGGAAATGCATGCTCTTGTGTTACTGAAGGTCTTTGGGGTAAATGAGTTGTGGCTTCCTACCTGATCCCTCCAGCCACGTCACTAGAGACATTTGGAAGAATGCAGCCCTCTGCACAAAGAGCTTCCAAAAGTGTCCCTTACGATGGTGTTTGCTCCTGGAAACAAAACAGGTTGAAGGGGGAGGTATAGGTCTGGACCGGTGGCTTCGGAGTAAGTGATGTAACATAAAAACAGCCTGGGTCAATTACCACGCATTTTTACTTACTGAACTACATTCTAACAAGCACACAAGATGTACAGTCTAATTAGTTTAATTTTATCAAAAATAGAAATCAAATCCATATATACAAGAAACTACTCATCTATAACCAGCAATTTGTTCCTACCCAAAGGCTGAAGATATGATAGATACAATCCACTGAAGCCCTTAATCAAGCACGATGAATAGAAAAGGTGAGAACAAAAGAGAGAAAGAGAATTATAGCAGAATTAAGATTCCTAACCTGCTAAATATCCAATAGCCACTGTTGGAAAAGGAATATCTTCTATAAAACCACATTTATTATGCATTGCTAGTAAAATCCTGACAGGTTTATCAGTTATTATACAGAAACCCCACCACCAGTGCATGCTCACATACTGAAAGCCCACAATCTAAATTACATGTTTGGGCATTCATTGGATAAGAATATTTTTGGAAGGGAAGATGGAAAAAAAAAAGAGAAGGGGAAAAAAGTAAGAATCTCCTAATAACATGAGAGGAATTAGGCACATCTGCAATTCCTGACAATTACGTTATGTCCACCATCATTATCTCAACATCACCCTGTTAGCCCTCTGAAAATACCTTGGAAAAAGGACACCTCAGAATCCATTGATCTTGTGAAATCCTGAGTTTTCATTGTCTACGCGAATGTCCCCTGCACACTCCATAAGAGCTTGCTCTCTTTACAAAAGGTTCTAACAATCTTGAAATGCATAAAAGAAAGGTAGCATGGAACACAGAAACTGTAAACAAGAATAGACTAAAAAATATGCAGAAGCACTGCAAGTTTTAAAAGAGACTTCCTAGGAACTGGATGTTCCAAAAAAACAGAAATGACAACAGTGGAAAGCAAGGTTGTTTTGGCGGAAAGGTTATGATGGCACTTCAGAGCAAAATCTGGTTTACCCAAGAGTAAGTGCCAATAAATACCCTAAGATGGAGAACTGGCCATAGGCCTAAACAATCCCACCAGAGATGTGTGAAATTTATAGTAGGTCTCCGTGTTATTCATCTCACCAGGAGAAGCACAGTGCTAAAAAGCAAAAACAACCAACCAACCCACCAAATCATTGAGGCTGTCACACAAACCAAAGCAGACTATGAAGGCCGTGAGACCTTGTTCAGCATTACAGTACAGTCAACGTGGTAGATGCAGTGGTCCTGATTCACAACTAGGTTATCTAGTTTTATGTTGGCTACTGTAACCAAGTAGCAAACTGGGAACGCTAGCTTCCCTCATTCAATGCTTATTTATCTGATGCACAACAAAACAGTGACAAACAATGGCAAACCAAATTGGCAGTCATACGGAGTTTATTAATAATGTGCGGATGAACTCAATTTCCAGGGCACAGAATTCAATCTAGATAGGTCCGTACCTTACCTCTTTGATGAATTTGCCCAAAGTATTTCTTAGCACTGTGTTCAACAGAGCAATCCTCACTGCAGCTGCAGGTTAGAAATCACACAGGTACGTTCTAAAAATGAAATCCTAATGGAGAACTTGAATAAACTGAACTGAAACAGAGTCAACCAGGCATCTCTCAGAGAGTTTATAAGCAAAAAGCAGGGAACATTCTCTATTGTGCTGGCTATACTCCAAGCTGAAAAAAAAAAAGGTTTAGTACAGTCCAGAAATGGACAAGTTATCATCTTTTACCTTTACCCTAAAAAGATTAGAAATAAAACAAACCAAATGACCAGGCTTGCTTAGTGACCCAAGAAGCGAGGCAAAGGGCATTTGAAACTTTAAAACTTACACAGAGGCATTCGAGCAATGCAAGCCCTAGCAGCAGATGTCATTACAGAAGACTGAAGTCAAACTGGGGCTGAACCCACACCACAGTCTCAGGGCTTTGCGTAAGAATTTTCTGTCAAATGTCAGGCTTTAGTGAAAAAGCAGTGACTGAAAATTGAGATATCAGACCTGTCAGTTAAAAACTCCCAACCTTTCTAAGTTTCAAAAAACCCTGAAATTTTTACTAAAACATATTGGGGTTTTCTAGTGCTGGAACTAATCAATAGTTTAATCAAATGCTGTTCTCTCTCTTTCCCTACCCTTACCTGAACCAGAAAGGCTTGAAAAAGCCTTTCCTAAATCATTCTCCTAAAAAAAATGGAAATGTGGGAAAGAAATGAAAATGCACCTAAGTTTTTCAAAAAACAAAGCACTAGCTGCTAGCTAGGACAGAGATTTTCAACTGGATTGACCAGGGAAAAATGATCCATGAAGAGAGTTAAGACATTGAGCCCTGATGGATGGTCACAATTACTCTAATAAAGCAGCTGTTGTTGGCACAACCAAAGTTTACATATCAGTTTATGACAGTGTGATATTTCAGTATAGTATTGCTTAGTAGCAATTAGTTTTATTTAGAGTGATTAGGTGTTCAGTTACTTCAAGGGGCCTGTGGTGTTAGGAGCCATTCAGAATTCATTTGCAAATTTCTGCTCTGAAAAGTCTGTGGAAATTAATTTTGTACCTTTTCTTACATATATTTCTTGCAACCCAAAATGTGGAGAACAAAAATGATGGAAGCAATGCTTACAATCCAAAATAATGTTAGGTATCCTAGAACAAATGAGATATGACCAAACTATCCAAAAGCAAACTATCTAAATGTCAGTGCTGCTGCATGCTTACCAGAGCAGAAGTGGTCTCACCCGGAGCTGTGGCATGGTGCAGCTCCCTCCGAAGAGCACTTCTGGTGGGTGCGTCTGCTGAGAGCAAGGCAGAGCCAGGCAGACAAACACATATTCATCCCCTTTTTCCTATTTACAGACTCCCTTGAGCTGTTGGGATCTGTTGGGAGAAAAATCATATCCCCTTATCGAGTAGGCTCTGGCTGTGCAGACAGCTCGAAGCTCTGTGCTTGCAGGGCTGCACGGAGGCCACGGGGTCTGGGTTAACAGGGTGGATCCTGGCCATAGTTCCCAGCCGGATCCGAGCCGAAAACCCCTACCTGCAGCAGCATTACGGTAATGGTGCCTAGTGTGCAACAGGGTTGCACGTTTCCCTGCAGAGAACTCTAAATCTTATATGCAGCCTGACTCCCCAAGGCAGAGGTTGTTTTAATTGTCCCATTAACAAAACCTCAATAGTCACTTGCTCAGATGTCAATGATAATAGAAGAAATGTAAAGCTGAACCGTCAAAGTTTTAATATCCCAGTGACCACGCGACACTTCACCGGTTATACATGCGCATTTTGATGGAACTGCAGCTGCTATTGGAGTGGAGGCCCTTCCCTTAGTTAAACAAGGTATGAATCAACAAGATTAACATGGTGCTACTCTAGTAATATTTGCCATTGTATACCACTGGTGGATAGTATACAGCATGCGATATACTCTAGTCCTCCGCATGTTAATTCCAGGTCACAGTTTAATTAGTTCATGCATAATGTATTTGAGGGATCTTTATTTGTGATGTGACTGCTTCTGTGTTGGGGGTTTAACTGGAGAATCTTTTCCCATATCTCTACTCCAAGTAGAGGAAGACCACTTTGTTGCTAGCACAGGTACTACAGCCCCTAGCAATCTTTGGCCAGCGGCGCGATGCGATGAGCACCAGCCATACTGTGCTCTTCCACCTTAAACTGCCACCTGCCACAGCGCTCTCTGGAGCGCCTCAGCCCAGCATGGGTTGTGTGCCTTTGCACACGTGCTGATCCCCAGTGAATTTAGCTACCGTTTTCCAATGCGTACACCCCAAATTGTTTCCAACACAGATGTCCACCTATGAACCACAGCTGAAAAGCAGCTGAGTGCTTTCCTAATAAAGTTAGACCTTGTGTGTTACACGCAAAACTGCGAGCACTGACGTTCAAGATGAAAATGATTTATGGAGAATCTTTTCATGAAGCAATCCTGTAAGGTCCTCTGAAGAAGTTACAAAAAGCTCACAAATGCAAAACCAATATTTTATTGGTCTCCCTTCCCTAATTTATATCTTTTGCCTTGTACAGAGACATGTTCTCCTGACTTTATATTAATTAGGATCAAGATTTTGAATTATTCAAATTACTATTATTTGGGTTTAAGAATCAAAAGTTCCTTATAGTCAGAAAATATAAATTAATCACTCATACACAAATACATAAAACTTAAGTTTGTGTCAAATGTTTCAAATATTTAAGGAATTGCTATCCAGATAAAATTCATGTCTGAAAAGTGTATATTAAGTATAGTCAAAGACATAAGGTACCATGAAAACAAAAATCTGAAGAGTTTAAAAGCATGATATCTAAAAATGAAGTATATCCAAATAATTATTCAACACCAAACATTGATCCAATGAATAAAAGCACTTAGGGTTTAAAGTAATTTGGCTAGCACATACAAATTGCTTTGTTACAATAATTACACACTCAGACTAATTGCACACCTGATTCTAAAATAAACCTTACAGCTTAAAACATTAAGTAGGGGGTTAAGACACTGATGCTAAGGGCAATAAAATACAATTATGTTTCACTGTATTTTAGATAGGGTTGTTTTAAACAGCAGCACCAGCGTGGTCTACAGCAACCCAAGAGTCTGACTCAGTTTGTTGGTCAGACATGCGGAGATACACTTTTTTCCTGACAGTCCTACAGTTCACATAGACATCATCCTGACAGGGTAGCAGGGGGAGAAAGAAACAGAACTTTTAATCAGTGTGGTTTATACCTGGCTTGGGTTAGTTTCATTTCTTTAATGGTAATTTTTAATATGGTCCCTATTACTTTTCTGCATTTCTGTGGTCACAAATGACAATTCTTTCTCAGGCAATATTGTCCTTTAAACAATCTGTGCTTTGAAAAGTCTGCTGAAAAAAACAAGCCATCTAGATTTCTGAAGATGACACATCCCTCCTTAATACAACAGGTTGCATCTCAGCATACACTTTAAATCACCTATCTCCAAATATAAACCTTATCTTTACTTTGCTGTTTTCAGAGTCTTCTGTATAGCATCCACCCCAAATAAGGGCTACCTGGTTTTCAATAGCAAAATACCTTATTAGTCAATTGCTATCAATTAACCTTCAGCAACCACACACTGCATTACAAAAGGATTATGAATGTAGATCAGATCACAGTCCATCACAGAGAGGGAATTACGTGTATACATAATCAAAGTCCATTACACCGTATACTGTGTGCAAATTACCACAGCAGGGCAGCATCAGTGTTTTCACTACATCTGAAAAGCCCTTGGTGCATACTAATACTTGTCAGAGCGTCCCATGCGACCAAAAAACCTAGTAGTAGTTAGTAGTCAGATTAAGACCAACAATATTAGAATTTCACTGTACTTAATTCTCCTGTCTTCACGCACGTCTCATGTCAGGTCGCATAACGCATTTCTGGTCCCAAAGAGAAATACTCTCTCCTCGCCCTCCCCACCAAAAAAATATAACCACAGGCTTCTTGTCCATATTAATGGAAGTTATTTACATTAAGAATTATGAACCAGAAATTACAGAAAGAGCTATTTCACTATAGAAATTAATCCTGCATTATTTTACATATTGTATATGAATAATTCCTAGTTTTTTCATTAATTCCCATATTTTTTGTTATTAAGATTTCACATTTCCATTCTGCTCTTGGACCTAGCAGATCAACAAATATGACTGAATCTGTGGCCCTAATTCCAGCGTCATGATGAGCCTTCAGCAGCAGTGCTGTCACAGCTGACAATTAAAAAAATAATAACTTACTGTTGAGAACTGGCAAGTGATGCATTCAGCAATACGACACTCCTTTACTTCTACAATGCTGCCTCGGCTCTTAAGCTGTGTGATCCCTGTTAACATCAATACAGATTGCGAAGCTGAACTCCGATGTGATGACTGCAAGCTCTAAGAGATTATAGCCCTGTTACCAGACACCAACCTGGATGGACTACAGAAACAAGTGACAGCAAAAATGTTATTAAACTGTTCTCAGCAGTCACTCATTCATGGGAGATATAGCTTCATCCCAATATTCTCTCCTTCTATTCCTCTCTGGTGAAATAACATGCATGAGAAAAATCACCTTTTGTCTCCCACTTCAGATTTGTGTGCGTATCATCATCTTTTCTCAGAGAGCTGATGCTCTGTTCCACTCCTGACATTCCCTGCATCTCTCCAGCAAAACCTGTTTGGGATTTTGGCTGGTCTACAGAAAAGTGCAAATCAAACGTGGTTCTCTAAGAAGGAGTAATTTTAAAGTAACATAGACTTCTTGTATTAACTGACCTGCTGTTTAAAGACTATCCTAGGCTGAAATCCCAGACTCATGGAAACAAGCAGCAAAACCCAGAGAAACTGATGGGGACTAGATCTGTCCTATGTTCAAGAAAATTCACATGCACATGTAGGATTGGGAAGGCAGACTAGCAGGAAAAAAAAATCAGCCCAACTTTCATCCCCTCCTTAACATACCCAGTGTGCACACATGAATGTACATGTTCACACACTTACTCCATAGTTAGTTCCACATTCCGGATTAAGACTACATTAAGACTATACTGCTTTTTTCATATCCTTTAACAACTGTTTTAACTTCATTTTTCTTTTGCAAAGAATCAGCTTAGATTAGGCTTCCCTAATATTCCAAAAAGGAGAAAAGAAAAAAGTCCATTTGCCGCACATTGTCACAGAAAAACTAAAAGGAAAAAGACAAACTTTGTGACAGAAAACACAGAACTCTTCTGAATTTAGAAGCAGATAGAACAAAGCAAAACAATCCCTTTAGTAGAGAGGTTTATGTGTAACTGTCCCATACTTGTGAATAGCTTTATTACCTTTCTCCGAACCTTTTCCAGTTCCACTGCATCTTTGCATGAGAAGGGAACCAGAATTGCCAGCACAACATGGATTTATACAGTTTCATGATGATCTGTGTTTGTAATGAAGTTCTGCTTGATAAAGCCATCCACCAATAAATGCGGTATTTTCCATCTCTCTCTGAGCTCCCTAATACCTGTGGAGGGTGTAGCAGGCATCTCGAAGTGCCAAAGGGAACCCCTTGGATGTCAGGCTTGAGGCTGACACAAATAATATTTGAGCTATCAGAGAGACAGAGCACAGTGAGCTCAGAGGAAATCACGGCCACCTCTTGTGCATGTTATCCCATCATTCATCCTAGGGAAGAGAGAAGCTCAGGTTGAATTTGACTGGAGAAGACCAGGGAATAGAAACACCACACCTCAGGTCTCCGGCACGGCTGGGCAACCTGGGGCAGGCTGTGGGCTAAGCAGTGAGTCCGTGCTGCTGGTGCAGTCATTAACTGTTGAAGCAAGGAGGGCACTGAGGTCAATCTCCAGTGGAAAATAAGAATTGAGACAAAGCCCAGTGCAGATGTCCAGGAAGAGTCTGAGTCCGGCTAGTGGCTGAGTGAATGAGGAAGAGGGATAGTGATGTTCATTCCAAGAATATGAATGGGAGAGGAAAGAGCTGGTGAAAAGGTCCTCAGACTCTTCAGACAGCGGCAAGGACGTGCAGTAGCTTCAGGCAACAAAAAGTCAGTTTGATTAAAGTTCAGCTGATTTGACTGAAGTTCTTCAAAAGAGAACTGATGCATAATTTAAACTAGAAGTGGTTTTATCAAACTATCATGGCATGCAATAGAGCCACTGTGTTTTAATGCAATACCAGTTGCTTAAGTAAGAATTACTCTTTCGCAGAGCCACGACCTGGGAACATGTCCTCTGGTGAGGAACCCTCCTTTAGGATTCGTTGTTATGATTTGTGCGTGTTAGAGTGGGAATGTGTTTATGTTCTCAAACATACTATCATCGCACCATCTTCAAAAGCAAAACCAAATTGCGTCATTGGTCCTGATCATGGAAGACTTATGGCTAATACGTTTTTCCATCCCACCACACACTTGAGGTTTCCTCACTCATAACTTCTGTGTAAGTACCCGAGTGTATGAAGATGAATGAACCGCATTATCACACCAACCACAGTGACATAATCCCAGATGAACACAGCCAGCAACGGGAAAAAAGCCAGCAAGAGGAAAAGAACACCATATTTCTTAAGAAAATGCTGTTTCTTAAGGACCTGTTTCATTTTATCAAGACATCTAAATAAAGAAGCAAAAATCCAATTAGAGGAAGAGGCCTAACATATGAATGTCATTTAAATGGCTAAGAGGAGATAACGGTGTTCTGTATTTAATCCGACTCCTCCCTGTCTTTCCAGCATAAAGCAAATGAGAAACTGAAACTTTGGTAAAACATCCACAAGCTTTATTAAGTGGTAGCACCGATTATTTAATAGTAGAGTTCTAGAGTTACCTAGTTCTCTGTTATTCCTTCCTAAGAAGTTCATAATGAGTCTCCCTAATGGGAGCTGAAGAAATAAAGTTAGAGAAGAAATGCAGCAGCAACTCAGACTGTGAATTTTGGCTTGTAATTTCAAATAATACAGTACAGAAGAATAATTTGAAATGCTTTTCATTGGTTTGCAGATTTTTTCTTTTCCCCAGTACAAATACATATAAAACCCAATTCTCAAATCCTCTGCTTCTGCCTCTTGATCCTGTTCTTGATCTTGCACAGTTCCTGTTCCCCCAGCTTCTTCCACTCCATGGCTAATCCAGCCTCCCACTATCTCCTTCGTCCCAAACACATTTCATTTTGATCCTCTCTCCCTGTCACTGGGCCTTCCCATGAGAGGCTGAATGGAGGCTGGCACTTGAAAATAACCTGACATGTTATATCCTCATTGCAGAGTGCTCTTTCATGATAGTTCTGAAGGCTACCAGGGAAGATGCCTTCCCCATATTCAAGGGGGAAAAAAAAATCAATAATTAATTACTTTCTTAATTTTAAGCTGATTTCTGTTTAGTAACCAGTTTAATTTCCTAGTAATAGGAAAACTGAATATCAGCGAACAGCTCGTGAGTTGTTTGCTTTTTTGTCACAGGGCAAACTGGGGAATGGAATATGGGGAGAGGCTGAGAGGTAATATCAATTCACACTTTCTTACAGAAGTGACTTTCAGATTTTTAGATTACCTGGGTTTCTTCCATCTAACCTCAGGTATTTGACTTGAGGATGTTGATTAGGAGCTTGGTTACCTTAACCAAGGTTCAGTGTTGAATGGTAAGAAAGCTAACTGTTAACAAAAAATTCAGGTTGGTTAACTTGCCCTGCAGAGTTGCCCTCCTTTCCATTGACTAGAGAGGGAGCCTAGGTTAACCACTAACTTAGGCCTCTACGGTTTGACCCCTGAGCAGGTCGCATGACTCCATTTACAAGTTCTGGTGTCCTGTGGCTCTGTCTCATTCAAGTGACATGTCTGCTTCCAGACAAATCCCTCCTACAACTGTGGAAGTCAATGGGCTGTACAGGTGCATAACTGAAAGTTTTGGGATCCCAAACTATGTTACAGAGGCTACTGCTTAATGGGGGCAGTTTCCACGCCCCAATCAAAGTCCCTGGGATATATCGCAACATCCACCACTAACTATTACAGCTAATGTCCTTGCTGCTGGTGAAGTCAAAGGCAAAGTTTCCATCCGTTTCAGGGGTGCAGGTTCAAGGTTGGGAACCCAGTGTCCATTTAATTAGACCCCCATTTGCCAACTGCCTAAACCATTTTCCAGAGCTGCATTCCTGACTTACACCATTGCAAATGAAAGAACAACTAGGTACTCACTTAGCCAGTTAGTTGAAAATTATCCATATTAGACATACAAAGATAAATGATTAATCCTGAAGTATTTGATATAATCAAAACCAACTC
This sequence comes from Apteryx mantelli, assembly GCF_036417845.1. Classification (NCBI taxonomy): domain Eukaryota; kingdom Metazoa; phylum Chordata; class Aves; order Apterygiformes; family Apterygidae; genus Apteryx; species Apteryx mantelli. The sequence goes on along the minus strand of NC_089982.1, from coordinate 21,307,200 downwards.
AAATATCAGGAAGCCTCATATAGGTAATGTACACACAACTACGCTAAAGCCTGCACGGAAACTAGGTAGAAAATAACATTTCTCCCAATGGCCCAGCATGTGATGCACAACCCATTGTCCACAAACACAAATATTTTCACATTCATGTCCCAAAGGCCTGGGTGGCAACAGAGCATATACAGAACCCTGTACAATAATCTTGCTAAGAGCTCTGAAGAGAAATCTCATAGATCATGCAATGCTCTAGCTAATCGCTCAGCTGGACAGAAATGCATTATAACTTTATTCCGTCATTAAACCTGCTACCTTATTTTGGACTTAACCCTTTCTATAACCCATCTTCATTAAATTATCTCACTACTACGTTGCTCAAAGCATTTGCCTCTCTATTACTCATAATTATGCCAATGTGCTCCCTTTTTGCCCTTTTATTTCCACTAAGACAGCTATAATTACAAAAGCATTTCTTGCCTTAGACATACTTGCATCACTAAGAGCAGTAGACCTTCATCAGGCTGTACCATTAATCTTTCCCATAATGACAGAACTTGTAATATTCTAGAATCAAATCCATTTTACAGCTCGTTTTACAGCTCCAGGGTTAGTTGTTACAGTGACAGCTCTTGTGAGATGAGATTAATATATCTTTTACAAAACATGTAGACCCTTTGTTCAGATAAGGTTTTCTGGTAATTTTAATATCCTCCACTACTTGAATTATTTTGATAGTTACAGTATTCTACACAGTGATACAAAAAATGTTAGGAGTTTTCATGCTGGTGCCTGAAAAGGCTCTCTCTCTCTCTCTCTCTTTTTTTTTTTTGTTTAAACTACTCAGAGACTTAAAAAGTCATTATGAAGGTTTCAGTTCTAATTCTTCTTAAATCTGATCTACAAGAAGAAATGCCTCTTATAGATTTCCTGACAGCTTAATGACCTGGACTTTTAAAAATGGTTTCTCTTTATTAGCTATGTTGGAAAGGAAACCAACATCAGCACAGCTTCTGCAGGGGGGGGACCTAAATAGGGATTGGACATAAGGAATTTTGTAAGTCTGAATTTAATATGCTTGTTTTCAGTGGCAGGCAGCTTTAGGAACCAATTATACCTAATTTAAGTACATTGAAATTGCCACTCTGACTTACATTTATGGAGTGTGATATGAATAAAAGAGCAGCCTGGATTTTGAGCAGATGGGTTCTAGCCAGGGGATCTGAATCTCTTTGAACTTTGGGGGAATTAGATGTGGGCTGACATTTGTGGCTTTGGTTCATCTCCACAAGGTTTCACAAAACCAGAATATCAAACCCAGCTTCCTCAGAATTTGCAGTTGCTCTGATCTACCTCTGAACTTCATGGATGCAGTTAAGTAAGTAAGGTTCGACAAGAGGTTTACTGAAGTTCATTGAAGGATTTGGAACATACCATCAGCCCGAATGTAAAAAAATTGTATGGTTGCACAAGCAAGGAAGACTGTGGTTTATACACTGTGAAGTACATGCAGACATTATATAGAGGTGTGAGACAGCTCATTTCAGATATGATGTACTTTCTTTTTTCCAAAATCTTTCCATAAGATTTTTTGATTATCATAATCAGAATTAACAAGAACCAGACACTATTAGCTTTATTGGAACTTTTAATGGCTGTTGTATTTGAAAATGACAGTGTTAATGTACTGATGCAAGCAATCCTTTTGACTTTGTTTCCTAGTAATATTCCCTTACTCAGCATAATAATATCATTGGACTGGCTATTATTCATCCAGACAAAATCCTATTGATTTCATCGGGGTAGGATTAGGCTTTGAACATTTACAGATGCTGGATTATACTCCTGGCAGCTTCTTATGGATCTCCCCCATCCTCCCCTGGTTTCTACCCTCCACAGAGCTTTTCTTAGTAGACCCATGTCCTCTATAGGGGCTTCACCCAAAAGTCTTTGCTCTACCCATTAGAACCCAGAGGTCCTCTGGGATGTGATTCAGGCCAAAAGGCAATCAAGGCTGTTCTAAAATCTATTACGGGAAATTGTGCCTTGTTATGTTGAAGAGTCAATTATGTGTCAGATATGCAATTAAATCAACCTATGTTGTGTCTCATTAAATCAGATACGAAGCAAAGAATGATTTTTTTTTTAAAAAAAGATGAAGATTATCCTGGTCTCAGAAACACCTGAGCGGCTTCTAAGCATAAAATTTATCCCGGAGCTATTTGGGATAAGACTGCCAAAATTTTATGCGTTCTTTGACTCATTGACTTTAATGAGAGCTGAATGGCTAAATCCTTATGTACTGCTTAGAAATTTAGGATCATGGGAAATACATGTCTACAATCCATGAAAACATCCTATTGCATGTATTTTAATTGCTCTATTAGCACTTATTCATTGAGACAATGCCAAAATACAGCAGCAAAAAAAGTAACCCCTCGCAGGATTCATAAACAACTCCCTGTACAGTTGCAGCAAAAGCAGCTCACTGAAACAAAGCTGTTCAGCTGTCAGTGAATTTGACAAATGATTGTCAAGGTGGAAACTGAGGCAGACTTGGAACATTTCTGAAATTCAGAATTTTCACAAATTTCACAGGATCCAATTCAGAGGATCCTCAAGATCTCACTTTAACACAGTATCTAAATTTAAATAAATGGCACTCAGGAAATTTAGAATATTAACTATATTTCCTGAGCACCAGTAATTTAAATCTAGAGTAGGGCAGAATGGCTTTGATTTCCAGTGAGTTCAGACTCCAGTGTGGATACTACATTAAGACCTAGTAAAGAATCAGATATCAAGAAACTGAGAATAACTTAAAAGGAATGTAAAAGGAAGACAACACTCTACGGTGTCACGTAAAAGAGGAGAAATAGCACTGAAAGATAGATCTGCACTATTCTTTCCACCTTATTTTAGTAAAAATTGGGGAAAAAAGACATCTAGAACCCTCTCCTGCCTGACAGTTACTTCCCGAAGGGCCTGGTTACAGGCAAACAAGCCCCCGGTGACTGATAAAGACTAAGAAAGAATAAGACGGCTACAGCAGGTAATTAAAAATGGCTAACCGTGCTTGTTTGGCTGATTGTTTGTTGTCAATATCTGTTTTTAAACTTTTTCACTATTGTGGTTGTAAAAACACATATTATAAAGGCAGGAAGTCTGCCAGGGTGACTGACAAAAGTCTAACGAGTCAAACAGGTCTCTGTGTGCACGCACCTTTTTGGAGTTTTTTTTTTCCAGTATCTATTTCAGTGTTTAGGTACCTGCAATTTGCTGTTAAAGAAAATCTGTTAAAAAGGGCAATTTCTCAGGAAGCAAACATAAACAGAAGACATGGATTTGGGAGTGAACTATAGCTCAACAAGCACAGCAATGCGAGGTCTCACTGACCCATCTCCGTTATCTGGGTGGGAGGGAAACAGCCTCCACAAACCTCCTGAACCCCCGTCTCCCTGCCAAGTTGCTTTGGGGCAATGCAACAGTGCCTGACTCTTACGCTCAGCACATTGTAAGGTTATTATCTAGCCCTCAAGGATTAATTCTGACTAATTTAGCTCCTGCTGTTCTCAGAGGGGATCACAGTTATTCCTAATTCCAAGAAATAATATTTACCTCACCTGTATCTTGCAGCTCCTCTGAAATTCCAGGGAAGTCACAGCGGTGGTATCCGATTCCCAATCAAATTGCTAACTTTCTACAAAAAAGTATCTAACAGGCACTCAGCGGTATTTTGTCAAATGGTAGAGGTAGACACATCACTTTCGAGGGCTTTTAACTTCGCTTACAAGAATCCTCAATGTGACAGGCATGTTAAGAGAGCTGCAAATACATGTTATAATAATCTGACATTTCTGTGGGTAATTCAAGTCTTGCTAGCATTTCACTAGACTAGAGCAATTTCCTCTCTTATCTGCTGGTGATTACTACAAATGCCATGTAAAACAGCGCTCAGGCAGGTCACTCCGATCATCATTGTTTCCGTTTTCGTCTTTTCCAATCTGTAACCCTATCTAGCACAACGTCCTCGGCAAGTAAAATTTACCAGTCCGTGGCAAATCTGTGGAGAATTGCATCTAGGAGAAACACAGCAATTCAGTGAGCTTTTAACAGGAAGGGTGAAGACAAATATGTAGGTCGCCGGCAGCAGACTACCAAATCCAGAGCTTTCCAGCTGAAGCCTGGTGCTTTCAAGAATGTTCAATGCGTGTGGTCACAGATGTTTAGTGGGATCAGTGTTTTGAGGAGCAAAGCAGGAAGTTTGTAGATCTTGCAGTGAATGCAGCAAAACAAGAAAAATGTGTGGTATTATATCAAACCATTGGTGCACGTACACCAATTTGCTAGATACTGTGCTGATAATTTCACGCAGCTGCAATAATGCCTTTCAAAGCCTAGCATGGTATGGATTGTGAAGCTGCTCAGCCGTTTCAGGGACTGGTGAAACATGATATACAAATGCCCCTAAATCCCAGGCACAATTCAAACCGACTTTTTTAAATAATAAAATTACTTAACTTTTAAAATTGGAGCACTCCAGCTCCCACTGCTGTTGGGGGTAGACACTGGAATTGCAACTGGAATTTCATGAAAGACAATTACCATAATTAAAGGACAAAACCTTCCTTCCAAGCTGAATCAGGCTGGTATGAGTAAAGCATTTAAATCTTGCCCTTGCTTCTAAGCAGTGGAAGAGGCTTTTGGCCCTCCAGCCCAAATGCTCACTTACAGTGGCGTTGACTAAGGCTAAGAGAATGGTTAAATCTGTACCTCTGGGTCCATAATGAAACCCCTCACCTTCCCACCTCAGCTCCTTTCCAAAATGTGGTTCCCTTCTGTTTATTTCTAGTCATACTAAAATCAAAGAGTGCTTTACCTCCATTAGAAAGACAATTTCAGTGAGAATCCCAGCTCAGTTTTAAGACTAACGATTTAGACAGATTCACATATGACATTCAGATGAGCTTAATTCAGCTTAAAATATATATACTTTAGCCATCATATTTCTTCCCTTTTTTATCTCCTGCTTAAATGATGCCAAGAAAAATATATATGGCACACTGAAACACTCTAGTGATGTGTTCCTCAGTTTGTGGTCTCCACTAGTAAGAAGTCTCTCGTAAGCTCTTACTCTATTTAGCACGCATAAGAGTTTCTTGTGTATCATTGGTAAGTCACTACATTATTTCCACCATTGTATGACTCAGGTTTCTGAACATGAATGTCTTAACTGCAAAGTTTACTATTTCCACCTATCCTCAGAGTAATCTCCAGACTAAGAGTGAAATGGAAAATCATGAAACAAACTGTCCCTCCTTTGCTAAAAAGTTATTTTTTTTCCACGCTAGGATTGTAACTTTTAATTAGGCAGGAAATAAATATATGAGAGTTGGACAGACTATAAAACTGTAATTACCATTTAAAATTATTGCTAACAAGCAAATAAGCCACAGCAGGGAATGGCAGCAGATCAATAACAACGGTAAAACTAAAAAGATTTTGCTGATCGCATATTGTCTGTGGATACAAACTGTAAAAGAGGTCCCCGCAGGCCTCACAACAATAACCTACAAAAGAATGAGACACAAAGGGTATTGAGCTTAAAGATGCTTCAATTTCCCTAGATAGTCAGCTCTCGTCCCATCAAACCACCTATTAGTCACAAACTCGTACAACGAAGAATTCTCAGGCCTCTTGAGGTCTCCTGTCATCTTGAAAGAGGTAATACCAATGAGAGGCACTAGTTCCTCTTGAAGCATGTTCAGTTTATTGTTTTTCAGTGGCTCAAGCAATTTATGATGGTGATGTTGCCCACACATATAAATAAGTTTGTACATCCTCTCTTCAGCAAGGGTCTGGAAGCTCACTGCAAATTAGTTAACTCAGAATTAAAACCGTAAGTGAGCCGAAGTGTTTAAAGTCACAAGATTTTGCCATATAACAAAAATCTTTTCTTCACCTGCTTTAAAAGTTGTTGGCTGACATATCATAGCAATGCTGTATTAACAAATATTTTATATGGTCGTATATTTCCTAAATATTTCATAGTCTTTATACAAACCACAATGATAGGTTTATTTCAAAATAAGTTAAGTAACTGTGATACATGAAATACATGCCAGCGTATTTCCCTCTGTCAATATGCTCACATATCAGCAAAATAATAAACCTAGGAAAGCTTTCAGAAACCGCACATACAACACCACCATTTTAGGGGTAAATATGTGGTGTATGGCAGTGTTTTGTAGCCTGCCTATTATGCAGCCATTGTATCTGTGAAGGATGAAAGAAAAGAATAAGGTTCTATTTGCAGTGATAAATAGTGTCTATATTACTGTTGTAATTATTCACTTACAGCCATTGGCTTATTATTATGCTACTATTTACTCAGAGTATGTTTTAAGTGGCTGTTCTGTTGGTTGTCTTTTCTTGTAAAATTTACAGCAACAGAAATCAATGTATCCTCAATACAAAGTCCAATTGGTTTTCAAAAAACTCTGTTTAATTACTTTGATTTAATTACCTTGATTTATTCAAGAACACCAGAAATGCTAAATGATTTCAGGTCCTCCAGATACAGTCAAATGAACATGGTTCACTATAAAATACCTTTTAGATAATTAATCATTCTGAAATTTGAACCTATGCACTAAGTAAGAATTCTGCAGGAAAAAATAGTGAGTGATCATATATGTAAAGATATTATCTTTCTGGTGAAACACAAGCAAGCCTTAATTTAGCATTCGCTACATTTGGAGCGCTTGTCTTGCAAACAGAACAGAGCATACCGACATTTGCACACTTCCTGGTTTTTGATAAATACTGAGGAAGCACAATATGGTACAGCAGCTGAAGTCAGGAGAGTGTAATTTTTGCAAGAGACATATGCCGCAAAAAGCTGGCCACCTTGAAACGGCAAGAAATGGCAGGTGACATAAGTCAGCGGTCCAGGTGAGGATAAGGCCTCCCGCGTAGAATTGATGTGGATGAGACGGGACTGTTTCTGCATGAGACGGGCCAGACGGTGACTAATTCTGCCAGCAATGTTGCTAGTGAGGGTTATAGCGGAGCAGCGTCACCACCAAGAGATGCTGCAAGACTGGCTAACGCAGCTGGCAGGCAGCAAGGTCACTGCAGAAAACCACACTGGGTGCTCTGGGCTGGAAAGCATGGGGGGACTCCTCGAATTGCCATGGGCTCCCATGGGCTGGAGGAGAGTCCTTACAGCCTAGCCAGGCTTCCCAGAGCCTGCTAAAATTCACAGCAGGGGGAGGGGGAGGTGGGTTAGAAGACTACAAATATCCTGTGGATACAAGAAGTGCTGACTAGGTCTCAGTAAGTTGGGCACATAATAACTGTGAGTCAGAGGCTGGCCATGCCTCCACCACATTATTCAAGGTATGCTTCATTTCATTTTTAATATAAATATCTGTGTTACGCTGTGTGCCTGTGGTTTCATATTCCCAAGAGTGAGAGTGGGGAAGAAATACCTGTAAAGGTGACTACAGGGCTTAAATTTTAAGTCCCTAAAGCCTGGGAGCTTTAGGTATGGGCTTGAGCCACATGTTTTATTTATTTTAGGAAGGGTCCCCTAGACATATTATTGAACCAGCCTTGGTTACTGTTATTGATATCTGACATAAGGTTATACTTAATCACTATCATTTAGTACCACTGCTATGAGGAATCTGAAAAATCCAGTCTCACCAGCCAATCTACCATTATGGAAAATCCTTTCCAGACCCCAACAGGCAACTGCATAAATAAAGCACACAGCAAAATATCAAGCCAATGAATAAGCTGTCATATAAACAAGCCAAACAAGCTAGTAAAAACCACACTAGCATGTAAAGTAGGAGAACAGAGATCTGTGCCATCAGAACGAGACATATGAACTAGGAGAGCAAATGCACTTTCTTGCAAGGGATGAGGAGGCAGAGGGGAAGGCAGAGCAGCTGAACTGGAGGCTCTGCCTCCCACTTCGTAGCCACACGCTGGAAGCAATAACTGATACCTTTTTAAAAACTGCAAAGGAGCAAACGTAGTGTCAGACTTGGAAATGCATGGGAGAACAGACAACTCTCCTTTTTGCCTTTGGAGGAGGGAGGTTTGGACTGTTTCTGTGCTGGACCCACGAACAACCCATTCTGCAAGGAGGGTTTCATTGCTATAAAATTCATTTGAGTGTAGATTACAAAACCAGTGGATTTGTAACTACTGCACCTACATCTTCCAGTGAAGTGGGGGAGACTTTAGAGCAAACCTTGGCCTTTCTTAGCAAGCTGAATATCACATTTTACTTCCTCATCATTTCATGAGAGATGCAACACTGTTTATAAAGAGGAACAGAACTGATTATGGATGTGACTAGTTCAACAAGTACTATAATTCTTCTCTACATATGAAAATTAACCTCTGTTTATGTTATACTGGCTTCATATTTTCAGTTTTTAAGAACCCAAAGAATTTTATATTGTTAGAGAACAACTGATCCTCATCTTAGGGCAGAACTTGAAAGAGAATAACCTGACATAACTCAATTAAGTCTCTAAGAATCAGAAGTGTGAAGTCAAGAGTTCACACTAAACTGGTTTACACCCGTGAAGGACTTAGCCCAGTAAGTGTCTCTGTGTACTCACTCCCATCACGTAGGTTCCAAATTAGACGTTTTCCAATATCTGTATTAAATACCATTTATTTCTCTTCCAGCTTCAATGTTGCTGAATCTGCATTCCAGGCTGAGACTCAAAAGACATTATATCCATTTTAGTCTTTCTGAGAATCTGAGAGAAGTAAAAATCATGCAGATCATGTACACCATAGTTACATTAAAAAAAATAATTTAACAGACTACTAACAGATGCTTTAATCACAGTGTTGCATATAGTAACCATCCCCTTTTCCCACAAAATAAGCCTGTAATTATTATGTATTTACATGGGGGACTCATATCTTAGACATGTGGCTGTAATGACAGTTTTTGTCTTTTTTTTTTTTTTGCCTGTTGGTGTTGCTATGTTTTTGTTTTTAAAGAAAAAACAAGAATCCACAGTGTTTAAAAAACCACACACTGAAGTATTTACTAAGAAATTAGTGGGCAAATCTGTCAATGGAAAGTTGTTATGTGCCACTGAATGTGGTTTTAAAAAATAAGAACATCTACGAGATTTGTGATACTCGTGTACTCTATTCTTGCTCCAAAATGTCGCTGGCTAACTTTTTTGAAGAATAAATTTCACAGAAAGTGTATTTTTTTCTGCACACACAGAAACGTGTTTGGTTTGGGAATAATAATTGCTTGATTGACCTGTTGTGATTGATCAAATGACTGAGTCACTACACTGCACTCATTTCAATTGAAGTCAACTCTGCAAAAGGTGAGAACATCTTATCCCATCTGAATACACGGTTCCTACTTGATTACCTCCTTACTTCATTTCCAATAGGAGGCAATGGCAAGAGCACTGCTGAGAGGCAGAGAGTTCAGGTTGTCTCTTTGCTACTCTGCCATCACTTTTTATACTTTCATCGCTAATCCAAATCCCCAGATGCCCATCTGATTGCCAAATGATAGTTAGGAGCCTAAGTAAGCTCTGAAAGTACCTTCTGAGTGCTTTATTTTCATCCTTACATGAGGTAAAAGTCCTAGACTCAGTTCAAGATCAGACCTGAGGATATAGAGAGACGGGGTGAAAACAGGCTGACAAAATGAGTTGTTGATACAAGTCAGTTGGAGAGAAGAGGAGTTCATGAGGGAGCCGATAGATGGTGTACAGGAAGGAAAGGGAAAGGGAAAGATGTGGGGAGGATGACAATTACTGTGAAAATAACCCCCTGTAGCATTTCATTATTTTGCTTTGGTATTATTTTTCTAATTTCAACACCGGGATGAAATGGGAGTGATAGTATTCTGTCTACCCTTGTCAGGATCAGCTCTCATGGCTTAGAGTAGATTATAGCCACAAACCTCTACCTGACTGCTTTGACAATCCCAGTTCATAGCCATAGGATATTACAATCGCAGAAGTTGAGAGCAGCATAGAGACAACTGAGCTTGATTTAACCCGGTTAGCACAGGTCCCTGCAGTATGAGCTTCAGATACCTGCAGAAGCAAAGAATTTGGTATCGCTTACTCACATTACTAGATTGCTTTTCAATATATGCATATCCTTAAAGGGTCATAAATAGGGTCAGGAAAGTGGTTTCCTGCAAGTCTTGTAGAACTTCTGTATTACAGCTGCCAACATTTCCTAGCCAAATCTTGGAATCAGCAAGACATCTTCATCTATTCAGCTTTCAACACAGTTGATCCTGAGCTAGTCTTTCGTCCTTCTAATTTTTGCAGCTCCTCTGCACCTGTTTTTTTTTTTTTTTTTTTTTTTTTTAATGTCTTTAACCTTTCCTTTGGTTGTCCTTTGGGTAGAGCTTTCTCAGCCCTTTTCTCAGCTTTCTGTGGAGAGCCGGGGTAGGGGCTATCCTTGATTCCCCTTTCGTCTTCATTTTACACCTTATCGCTGGCCAATCCTATCCTCACATTAAAAAACAATGCATGCCATCTCTCCAGGCTGCTGACACACACATCTACCTTTCTGCTCCAGAGCAGCCATCCAAACTGAAATTTTGCTTTGTTATTCTGACATCCTCTCTGATATGATATACTATCATCTCAATATGGCTAAAATAAAGACTCCCCTTTTCTATTACTTCTGTTTTTTCAGTCATCTCCTACCTCCCAACTTTGAACGGAGTATCTTTTCCTAGATATTGCTTCTTTACATTCAAAGCAAAGGCAATTTTGACCAACAAACATCCACCAACATATATCCACCCAACAAATATCCACCCAACATATACCCACCCAAATGACTCTTGCTGCAAAGATCATTTTCTTAGTTCACTGCTTTGCCAATGGCTGCTTTCTTTGTGCATTTGCTTTCTCTGTAGTGTCAGACATAAGCTGTTTGTCTTCACTTTCAGAGCTCTTCACAACCCATTTCCCCTCATTATCAAACAACTGACTTCTGCCTTGTGCCTCCAGTCTGCTCCCAGCTCCAGCCTCTATCATATTGCTGATAAACATAGAAATACATATCTTCATACTTTCTAGCATGCTGCCCATAAAGTTACCCATGAATACCTGTGAAATTATTCCTTAATCTCCTTCCAACCCATCTTTAAAACTCTCCTTGACAGCAGTGAGTCTGGGGATGCACTCTACCACTGAACGGCATGCTGATCGCTTTTTCCTAGTGCTCTCTCCTCTGTCCGCCTCCACCCATCTTGTCTTTTCTCATACTTAGCTGCTGGAAATGCTTGCTTGCAGGGACATGTCTTCTGTTGTCTATTGGTAAAGCACCTAGTCGAACAAGTTCCTGGTCCATCACTGGTCTCTGATGCACACTGGTAGTAAAATCCAACAACAACAACAATAATAATAAAAGAACCTAAGAAGGCTTTAGGTATTTGATGCTAAACACATTTCTTTACAGTTTTCTGGAACACAACATAAAAAAGCACTAAAAATGTGGTAGGAAAAAAAGCCAAAAGCAAGTAAAATAAAAATCATGTCTTAAGATGATATTTTGTAGCTTTTTTTAAAAAAATGAATCCAGGTCACTAAAAAACAAACAAAAACAAACAAACAAAAAAAACAAGCAAAAGCCAAAAGCAAAAAGGAAAAGAAACAGTCATAGGAAATGAGACGGAGACATGCAGATGACACATAGCATGTCAGACAGAAATAACAATACATAAGCCAGGAAATTGTTGTCCCCTAGCGATGACTTTGGCCTGCGATCATGCATAGCACTGCCTACCCCACCTACCAATATCACTTGGGTAGTTAACTGTAATGCATGCTATAGTTTGCAATATTTATGTTTACTCAATTTTATAGGAATTCCACTTGCAGAGCTTAAGGGCAACAAGTCTTTGCGCAATTATTTCTTTACAGTGGATGTTGTCTCAGTGCAGAACTAGCTCATTTTTATTGCCTTTCACCTCCTCATCTCTGACATCAATGGGAAATAACAGTCTGTGCAACTATCCAAATACATCTGCGAGGAAAACCTATGCCAGAAAATATTATTAAGCTCCTGACCAACATCCCCTTAAGCAAGGAAGTTCAGTGACGCGGAGGCTGTGGGGATCTCTGTCCCTGTTCCCTGCACCCACACAAGAGGGTAAGACACAGATGAGAATCTGTCTTTAAATGACTGACTTGCAAAAAGCTGAAAAGGTAACACCAGGCTCCTTTGGCTTCATTTGCACCTTTACCTGTGATGCTTATCTCGGAGCTTGTCATCTCCCTTGTATCTGTCTCTCAGAGCAGATTTTTCATGACAAAGTTCTGTGGAATTTGTAATCATTTTTGAATGTGTGCATTTTTAAGTTTTGGGGTTCATTCTCTTATTGAGTTTTATGTATACTTGGTTATTTTTAAAAAAGCTAGGAGAGGATGGAAATTAAAAAAAATCAGGCTTACTAACAGATTTCTGGAATAATATAGTAGCTTTAGGTTTAAAACTGAAATGTTTCACAGTAGCATTAACACAACAAACAAAAGCAAACCTAAACAATTGAATGATTAACATTTGATGTACAAACGCACTTTTAAGAAACAGCAGGAATTCTGGACTAAATAAAAGCAGAAGGAAAGGCAGCTGGGAGAGAGGAACAAGAAGGCTTGAAAGTTTGTGCCAAAAAATGATAAAGTATAGTTTTTACAAGCCTACTTTCTTTACTCTCCATTCAAATAAAAGAGTGTTTTGCTACTGTCAGTAACATTTATGCAGTGACTTAAAGCTAAAAACACACTGGCTGTGCAAAGTTAGTTTTTTACTCAGCACAGCTTGTGTAACGCATATGCAGAAAAAACAGTGCATTGTGCTAAAACTTAAGTTTCTTTTTAAAAAAAATGTAAGACTGACCTTGCAACCTTTCTGCACATGAGTAGTCACTTCAGGTCAATAATAATCATTCAGATATTTCAAAGCACTGCGCAGGCATTCATTTATCAATGGGAAAATTTAGGCATGTAAAGACAAGTCCAGCAAATAAGGATTTACAGGATCAGGTCCTAATTTTTATCTGTCATATTTAAATTGATTTAGAACTAAATACGTTCAGAAGCCTGGGGAAAAATATAGTACATAGACATATGAATTCAATTGGCTCTAGAAAGCTCAGAATAGAAATGTAAGAGAGCAGGAACAGTAAGTTCAGTGCCTGTTTAGAAGTGCCAGATTCAGTATCCATGTGTTTTACAACTGTCAAGCCTCCCTCACCTTTCTCTTACTCGAAAACACACTTTAAAACAAAAGACATAACTGCAGGCAACAGAGACTGACATAACGTATAAGAATGTGTGTGTGTGTATTAGATATAAATACATAAATGTTTCTGTACAGGAGGGACAAACTGACACAACTGTATTGAAATCACCAGCTGTGGATTGCGACCTTCACTTATACCATCTGTAGGTAAAACTTAAGAGCTTCAGAAAGACTGCTACATTTTAAACACAGTCAGTTTTCCTGTCCGCAAAGGAGAACAGTCTGACTTAGAGGACCTTTGCACTGAGAAAAGTGTACTTCCTTCTTGAGGTCTTCCCACGCCAACAGTTTTTGAGCAGAAGTTGAAATCAATGAGTTGCTCTGCCTAAAAATCGATGGCTCGTGCATACATACTACAGTAGGGCCCAAGATGCACACATGGAGACGCACCTAAAAGAGCCCTCACAGTAGTCCAGAGCAATTCTATGCTTTTATTTGCATGAATTACATCCCTGTTTTGTTATGTTTCCCAGCAGTTCAGATCTCTATAGAAGTTCATTCCTCTTTTGCAATGAAGTGACACACACACACACACACACAAAAACCTTTTCCTGGTGCAAATGTGCACTTTGTAAGTGTTTAGTGCCATGAATCTTGGGAGCTTTGGCAGGAGCACTAGAAAAGGTAACTTTGTACTAGCGAAAAAAAGCCATTGAGAGCCAAAGGCTGAGCAGCGTGTGTTACGAAGCCAAGCTGGCAAGAGAACAAGTGGAGATGGATCTTATACTGGGCTGTCAACACAATAATGAGGAGAACATTCCAACGGTTAAATTAAATCATATTGAAGCTGTATTACAAATGGCATTTTAAAAGCATGGAAGGAAGGAAAAACAATCATTATTGGTGCAAGACAGTAAGCAGCACCAAAAATGAACTATATTTCACAAAAAACTGGTCTGCCGTTAGCACAGAATTTTCTTATGCTTGCACTCAAAACCAACACTGGCAGCTTGACACGAGCAACATCAGTCGAAGTTTTGTCCCAGCTAGTAGACAAAACCAGTACAGATCAAAACAACTTTTTTATGTTGGGAATGCATCTTGGCTGTCAAAAAAAAGCATAGTAATGAGTGGCTTCAGAGAGACATCCCTACAATAATCAGTCATCAATCAGTCATAGAAAGTGCTTATTCTGCTGTTATACCAGGAGCTTCATTACTCCGTGTGCACTGTTCTCAAGATAGAAGAGAGAAGGGTTTCTTGCAATGAATAAAGCAATAGTTTCCACACAGCAGAAGCATTTAATTCTGGAAAAACAATAACAGGAGAAAAATACCAAACAACTTAGACTGAAGCAGTAGTATTACTGAAGGATCCTTGTTCATCTCTTCCTTATTTCTTTTAAACAATGCAGAATTATAACTTTCCTAGTCTAGGCAAGGGGAAAGGATATTTTAACCTGCAGCAAAATATTCTTGCTTGAAGAATTTATAATTTAATATTCCCTTCACAAAATGACAGGGAACACTGCACTGGTCCAAATTCTGACAGTGGAAACTGACCCAGTGAAATGAGTGCCCTTTCAAAGCAAGCACAGGGCTATTTTAAGCTCCATGTAAAAAAAAAAAAAAAAAAAAAAGTATATTAAAAGGTTGATAATAATATTCGTTTCAGGTAAAGGTTAAGGATCTAAATAAAATATGTACAATTCATCAGTGCAAATGCGATATCAGAATGCAAAAATGGTTTGAAACTGCAGATGAATTTTTTACATTATAATTTGTAACTCTTGGGATCTGCAGATAATAATATTAAATCCCCTGGAAAAGGGGGCTGGAGGGAGAAAAACCATTTCTGCTGTTTATTTTTGAAGCATAGGCATTTTCTTTCCCCTAAGTGAGCCTACAACCATCCTGGCACCTATTCTGCACCACTAAATAACAACTGGATGCTCATGCTTGGAAAGCTGGGTGAGGGAAGCATTTTAAAATTTATTTTCATAGTGGAAAATAGGTTTTGCCAAAATAGTTTCAGTTTATGAAAGGAGAGAACAGCTGTATTTGGTTTATAATAAATCGTTCACAAATCAGTAAAAGCAAATAGACAGCACAACTGTAACCCATAAAAGTGGAAAATATTAAACAACAGACAGTGAAGTTGTTAAACTTTCCCACAGATGCTGCTAGTAAAAATCCTCTGCAGAATATGTACATGAAATGTGCATGAAAAGTGAACCTGAAGGCAAGGGGCATTGGAATAAGGCAGAATTACTTCTTATTAGAGGAATATCCTATTAAAGAGGCTATTCTGGGTACAGAGGAAGGTGTCTCCAGCAGTTTCCTACTCCCATTACTGAATGTTAGTGCAGAATAATTACTTGCTTGCCAAAAATGACAGGACATTGACCCTGCAGACTTATTGAATTCGTACTGCTTGCCTCCAGGCCGTGTCAGGGGTTATTCAATTTTGCCGGAGGAGGACAATCTATTATGAGAGATGAGTCAAGAAGGCATCTTCCCTGATTGCCCACCAAAACCATTATCACAGCATGCAGGGGGCATCAGCAGCGAGTGGCCAGACAAGGCAGCGCTGATCCCGATTACTGAGGGACGAGACACAATTTACATTACTAGCAGCAGCGGAGCGCAGGGCAATCAGCCCGGGAATAGGCCTGCCGCCGCACACAGGCTCTTGCAGCGCTGCCGCCCTGCGGCTAATCGCTTCTGCTCGGCCTGGCCACCTTTACCCTCGCGGTGAGGAAACCCATCGGCTCGGTCTGCGACTAGATGCATATTTTTGCATTTACTAAACCCCACAAGTTTTCCTCAAAGAGAAAAGCAAATGTTGGAGTTTAATGCTTAAGCAATGTTTTAAATGCGCAATATATTTTTTACACCTCTGCTGCTGCCTCTGTAACAGCATAATCGTTTCACACTGACGTTGTTCAGCCACTTAATGAGACAGAGACAAGTCACAGTTTCACTTAAAGCAAACAGACAAACAAAAATAGCAAAAACATTTCCATGGTGTTAAAAAAGAACACTACCGGATTCATTTTGTTAAAAGATAAACACATGAACCTCTGCAACAAGCTTGCTCCAACACCTGCCACATCAGTGGGAATTTTTCCACTTGCTTCTACCACTTTGAATAAGGTCCACCTTTGGAAAGGAAGGTCCGAAGGTCCTATTTTTAGTAGCTTTTTACAGGTTCTTCAGTTCTAAAAGGAGCAGCGCCGTATTACATACCTGAATACAGTTGCTTAATTTACGGACCTAACTGGACATGCAAAATAAACCAATGTTTTCCAGGGCTCAGAGGATACGATCCTCCCAACATTGTACCACGCTAGGGAAATTGATCTAAAACCTGACTCAAAGCAAAATGAAGCCACTGGAAACATGAGCAATATTATACAGCTCATTTATGGGTATTTTTATTCCAGCCACGTTAACTCTTCAATATGTTTTTGAGAAAACAGAAATTTGCTGCAGGAAGCCATGTGAAAACACAGGTATCAGCAGGGAAAAATGCAGTTGCTTCCTCTGTGCTGTTATTAGAAAAAATGGGGAGAATCCTCCTGGCCTCATGTTCTGTTCTTCAATACTTTGGGTAGTCTGAAGCTGTAAAATTGTGACTGGAAGCTGTTGTCTCAGTAAAACAATTTCACAGTTCCAGTCCTATGATCCAAGAAAGCCAGAAATACTTTTGTCTAGATTTTAAAGTTAGTTAAAACCTAGGTTTGGTAAGCTCACAATGTTAGAGTCAAATATTCCTGCTAACATGTCCTAGCAAACATTTTAAAAAATCCGTTTCTATTGGTTTGTTGTCCATTTTCAGATAGATTACTATTTTAAAAAAGAGAATCCGAAAGAACAGAAAATTCTAATATGGATCACCAAACCCAAGAGCAAGGAAAAGTCTGCCACGGCAACTAATCGGTCACTAGTCTCTGGGACTGTTTGATGGGTAGAAGGTATATGTGTCTGCAGGGTACCAAACAGATTCCTTTGAAACCAGAGCATGGATTACCGTGACGCCAAACACAGGACGAGCAAGGCATCGCACACAACTTGACTGCAGTGAGTACTAGGAGCCCGCGCTTCAGGGCTTGGCTTAAGACCCCAGGTTTGTTCAGACTGATAAAGTCAGTCCCCTCCTCATGAAGACTCTACTCATACTTAACTGCTCTCTTTGAAACAAAAATCAAACTGTTCATAGAAACTTTTTCCATTTGCATATTCCTACCTGGAAGCAAAAAAACAGTAACTGCCAGTAGCAATGTAGTGCATAAACATAGATATTAAGTGTTGTTTAGACCACCTGGGACACCACTTTTGGCCAGATGTTGTAGAATGGCTCAGATCTCCTGTCCATCCATAGACATATCTACCAGCCTGACATGGTTGCGATATCCAAGATATCTAAAATGACACAAGGTGGCTCTGTTTAGGCACACCATATAAAACCACTACACAGCATTATTACAGAACTATTATAAAATATTATAAAATATTAAGCATTCATTGAAAAGGATTCAAACCTTGCTCTGAAGAAAGCATTCTTAAATTTTCTCCCTGGCTTTTCTGGAGTGAGTATTCCTGTAACATCAAATGGCTTCAAAACACTCAGACAACTTCTACTCGAAGCGAATCAAGGGGCCTCCGGCCAAAATCCTCTGTTACATTTTCCCTGTTTGTCCTAGAGCAGAGGATATCCCACGCACTGAATGAGAAAAAGTTCTTGACTAAAATATTACTATAATGAGATAACAATAATAATAACATTTTGCATTCTCAGTTGGTGTTTATTCAGTTGAAAGTTAAATCCCAAGTCACATGCATGAAAGAGCTATATTAAAGAAGACTCCATTTTAATATTTACTAACTTCTTAGTGCCTGACTTAGCAACCATCATAACATTTTTTCAACCATAGAGGATTTTGAAGGCTTTGTAATCTTTGAGTAGGATTGGGTGGAGCTCTGGGTGGATTTCCTTCTTTTGTTTTCAAGCAGGCTTATGAAAGAAATCATTCCATGAAGCATCATACTGATCCGCAGGATTCTCCAGTCATGCTAAATTTTGATGTACTTTACCCAGACTGAAAATAAATGGATAGTTTAGGCTGCACTTTTTCCTCAAATCATGTGTAGAAAGAGAAGAAGCAATCAGCTGGCCATTGCATTTTGCCAATAATTGCTAATAGCAGTAGAGTGGTGACAGCTGAAGATCTCACTTCCTTGTAGGCGATGGAGAGCTGCACAAAAAGCAAACTTTCCTGCCCCTTCAGCCCTACTCCAGCTCCTCCTCATTCCATCTCTTCTGTTCTGCTGGGAGGGTGCCACATCCTGTCTGAGGAGGGCACTACGCTAAAATGGCTCGGAGTTTTGTCAGTTTAAAGATGACCTTACCAGCATATTTAGCACAGTCCATTGCTATTAAATGTTACACCTCACCTATTTTTTATACTCTCTACACAAACACCATTTACTCATCCCTTCCACAGAGACCACACCAGTTCCCATCTCAAGATCGTTTCTGCATCCCCCTGATCTTTACAGATACCTGAAGATTATTCTCCAGATGAAATACATTTTTAATGATTCATTTTCCATTGCTAGGCTGTCCCACCCTAGAGAGAAATCAAAATGCTTCAGCTAAACCTGGGGGTTGTTCCATTAGAAAATATGACTGCTGACATTCCAAACTTCTTCTAAGAAAAGATACTTAAATGCAGCAAAAGGGCTAATAGACAGGTCCCATAGACAGAACCATAGCATTTCTGCAACCAGTGCCAGTCTTTGTGGCTTCACTGGAGATGCAAGTATTTCTCAGGTGATATTTGCAGTCCCTGTTCCCTGGGGAATGTGCTCTAGCACAGCACAGATCCATGTAAACTGTAGAAAAGAAAAACTGCGGGATAATCACATACCTTCCACAGAGCTGTGTACCAGCAATCTGTGGCTGCTTATGGCTAGAAAGACAAAGTTCTAACGAATCAGGAAGAAGTATTCCTGCTTGTTAAATACCTGACATAGGTATTTCAGAAATAGGTGCACAAGACAGATTTCTTTTCCACTTCTGGCATTTTTTGCTATTTCTTTCCCACTAAGTTACTAGTCTCACCAATATCCCTAGCACTGGATTTCTGAAAACTAGTATTTTAAAATAATTCCATTATGAAAGAGTCAGATTAATCAGAAATAAATTTCATCTTCATGACAGGACAGGGACCCGTCACTCAAATCTGCCCTTTACTCATACAGTACTCTCATAAACATCACCATCACTTTTGCATGAATAAAGGCAGTAAGATTTTGCTGAGCAGCTGATGAGGCTGAGCTCCTACCCGCAACACAAATGGACACCCAGTCCTTCATATTCTGCCATGGCAGAAAAATGCTCATTTAACATTTTACAAGAGATAAAATTACTCTTCTGAGGACACTGGCTCTTTATTTTCAAAACCAACCTTCCTTGTACTACTGGAAGCCACTGGAACTCAACCAGGACCTCATCTGGAAGGATTGACTTGAGACATTGATTCTTCAGGTGCTGGATTAAGGCAGCAGGAGTGAGGCAAATAGATCCCTTTTGTAGATTTGTCTCTCAGCTTTTATGCTATAGAAACCATTTTTACATTTTCTTTCCTGGCTAGCTTTTAAGATAGAGAAAACGCTTCTCTCTGAGGTCGCTGTAGGCTCTCAGATAACAAGGATATCTGTGGCTCTCTGAAGGAGTTGATCAAGTAAAAATGAATCAAATTTGGTAATGCAATGAATTCATTTCTTTTGTCCAATGCTTTAGTTTTATTTTAGGTTTAATAATAAATAATAATTTTGTTTGAACAGATACATTGGAAATGGCTTCAAGCTCTTGTAGACCACCAACATATCTTACTACTCAAATTACTGTTTAGACACCTTTTGTGTAAGAAGGTTGCTTATTTAATGCAGTGCAATAGCTCCAAAAGAGCTATTATATTTTGCCATAGAAACAATTAGCATTACTTACTCTGTAAAGAATGTTAAAGCTCTAAAAAGAAAACTTTTCTCCCTGATTCCAAGTTATAAAGAGACCATTACATACCAAGCCACAGGAGCAAGCTACCAGAAATTCAATGGGCCAAGTGAGGAATTCATGGGAGAACTGATGTGTGGCACAGGACCAACGAAACATCCTTCTAAGTGTTTTCTCTGGAGAAATGGCTAAAGGAGAAATTCTGGAGAAATTCTGAGGAGAATTTAGCTAAAATAAAAGGGATGTTTGCTTTCCAGCAGTCCTTGAGTGTCAGTACAGTCCTCGGGAGCTATTGTCAGCCATACTTTCAAATAAAGCATAAATATGTTAAACCTACCTCTGTAACAAATAATGTCTTCTGACACCTTGAATGCTACTTCTGGTCATGACCATAATTCTGAGCTTAGCAGCGTTCACATATATTCCTCCATTTGGGACAGTGGAAGTGAATACATAAAAGTTTCTGCCTTTAATATGATGTTTTCTGGCATAGACAGATTTTGCTCTATGTTGGAGGACGAGGATTAGAGTGCAGTGGTAATGAAACTTCATGGCTTTTCTTTCAGCCTGGGCTCTGCTTATTAGAATCACATGGGGATATAAACTGATCATAAAAATAGTAAATCTATTATTACTTGGGATGTATTTATTAGTAGTACATAGGATATACTGTGAGAATAGTAAATTATAAACATGTATTATTGAACTGATATTAATAAATCAATTACCCACGCTAAGCCTCTCAGAAACTAGAACTGTTTAAGCAAATGACACACTTAGAAAATTAGCTTTTGATTGGCTTACACTGTTCCATACAGCATATAAAAAGCTGGAGTATAAAATGAAAGTGCTTATAGGACAGTGCTTTCAAAGCTTGAGCACACATAGCTAGAAAAAGAAGTGAGAGATGATGAGAACCCTGATGAGAATTAAATCTGGGTGGCTGAATGAGTGAAGGAAAGACCATAGCTCAACAACATCATGAAGAAAATTATCTTCCAGGTTTAGACATAGCATGGGTGAGAGGAGCTGGAGAAAAGCTGGTCAAAGCTGGAGTGGACTGAATAGATCTGAGTAATAAGCAAGAGGGTGACATTGCCCATGGGACTGAAACAGGGGGTAGTGGCAAGAG
The DNA here is from genome assembly GCF_036417845.1 of Apteryx mantelli. Lineage (NCBI taxonomy): Eukaryota > Metazoa > Chordata > Aves > Apterygiformes > Apterygidae > Apteryx > Apteryx mantelli. Next base: position 21,285,779 of record NC_089982.1, on the reverse strand, counting down.
AAACTGGAAGTCATACTAAATCTTTGAAACAGAGCCGCCAACAAAATATATGGGAGAAAGTGGCAAAGAAAATGGCCAAGGTTTTAGCCTGGGTGGAAGAAAACAAATCTGGAGCAATGACGTAGAGATGGGAATTTGTTTACATAAAGTTGCCACTCAAAAGGCAGGAATAAAGAAGACAAGAACAAGGTCCTCTGAGATCTGGAAAGTGCAAGTATGCACTTCTGGTCTGACTGCAACCACAAATGTATTAATAGAAAAATAGGTTTAGCAGCACTGATTCAAAACAGAATAACTGACAAAATAACAACAGGGAGCAAAACTTTTGAGCTCTTCTCCTCACCTTAACCCAGTTTCTTTGCTCCTGTCTTTCCTTTGCCTGTACCAATTGTCTGATGTATTCTCAGAGAACTTTTCTCTGGATTCTTGTGGCATCAATGAAACAAGCAAAATAAGAGTGTCTAGCCAAATCTATCTCACAACTAGCTGTTGAGCCTCAGTTCCCTAAGAAAGAATTAATTTCAAGCACATGGCACAACAGGTTAGCATCTTGTACTTGGATAACTCAACAGATTTCTGCAGGAGATGGTTGACTTTTCCCGCTTAAAGATATTGGAGAGGACAATTTGTAATATTATATTTTCTAATTTGTAAATATAGTCGCTTACTGCCCACAAGAACTTGCAAAATTGCTTCTGTGGGCTCCCATACGATGCACCTGAAGGCACCACAAGGCAGAATAAGCTGGTGACACTGTGGGCTGTATACACTGACTACCATGTTTAGACTTTCCATGTGGAAGCTGTTATTATTGGGTCTGAAATGACTGGCATGACTAGAAGTGGTTTCTAGTTAGTGGATACCCATTGATAAACTTGCAAAAAGAAACACAAGACTTAGGATGAAGATATCCTTAGATAACTCTTCCTAGGGAGCGTGAGCCGCGCATGGAAAAGGGTGCTCACAGTGCTAAGTAGAAATAAGAATGGAAGGCAAAGGATTTTAAAACGTAAGGGTTTTACACTGCTTTAAGCCTCTCAAATGCTTTGCCTGAGGTCCTTGTGCGTGCCGGACACCTGCCAGAATGAGGAAAGGAGCTCACTTCCCTTCCATTCTGCCTCCCACCACAGCAGCCCCTGGGGCTCCTTGCCAGACCTGGCGCAGCCCCTGGGGCTCCTGCGGCTCCCGGCCCCGCTGGTCGCCCGGGACCCAGAGCAGAGCAACGCCAGCGCCCTCCCTCTAAGAAAGCACCAGCAACAGCCAGGGCCAGCTCCTAATTCACGCTCTGCTCCCAGGGACTGATACACTAGCCATTTCAAAATTTTTCCCTCTTCAAGCTTTTAATCTTTTGCTAACATACAGATGCTTCTGTACATTTGTTGTGCTTTATTATGAGTTTTACACAGAGCCAAATTATTCTAAAGCATTATTTGTTCTATTGTTACTCTCATCTTTCTCAAGAAGCTATAAAAATTCTTACCTCACTTTTGGAAACATTTTTCCATTAAGGCTGACCATTCCTCAAAGGACCTTTTAAAGAAAAAAAATAATTAAAAAAACCCTGTGTTGTGATGTGAGAGCTGTTTTCCTTTTTAATATGAGAACACCAGCACCACTTGCTTAGTTGTTTTTGTGCACTGTTCATTTAAGCATATGTGTGAGAAAGCTGGACTATAAAATGTTAGGGTAACATTTGGCATCTGAAACCGTGTTGCAGAAATTAATAGCTCCAGCTTGTAGATAACATTCATATTGACCACTGACCTATTGAACTGTTATATTTAGAAGGATCATTTAAAGGAAAATCTCATAGGCTATTGAATTTGAAGCTGTTCCAGCTACTCCACGAGTTTTTCTTTTTTTCCCTTCTCTCCCTGCAGTGGAATTCTCCAAGGCAAATAGAGTAAAATATTTTGCTGGAGGGGATACTTTACTTTCAAGATTTATTCCTTTTCACCACAAATATATCAGGGAAAGAGAAATCAAAGACAACATAAAAAATGTTAAAAGAATTGGAAAGTCTATTTTCAATCTCAGTACGAGAGTTTGACAGTCAAGCAGGGATTGTTTTATTGTGTGAGGGTTAATTTTTATGTTAGGCAGCTATGATCAAACTGAAATAACTCACATTTTTTTATTTTAATATTAGTTGTTTCCCCTTTGAAGCCATGTCAAGGGACGAGACCGTCTTTCCTACTTATCTCAGACATCTGCTACAGAGGAATTGTCTGTTAATTATCTTGACAGATATAACCTGTGAGCTTGTTTTGATGAGCTGTGATCTATTCGATGTAAAATATATCAAAGCATTATGTATACAAACCTATTTAGCATGCTAGCAGCATATATTTATAGATGCTTGGTTTCTACTTCATTCCTACCAGTAGTTTATATGTTGACCCAACACTTCCCTTTGTATTTAGAGTATAATGGTCAGACCACCATGTGCACACCCTGTTACCATCTGCCTTTCACTGAGAGTAGAAATATGTATTAGAATATGTAATAACCTTGTCCTTATGGAGCATGTCTGTAAAATCCAAACCTGAAGGAATATTTTGCTAGTCATTTCAGTTCATGCATTTCCCCTCCTTATTTTTTAAAAGCATTGAGAGTGACTCTTTTGCCCTTATCAAATGTTGATTTTGAAAACAAACAAATACATGTTATTATTAAAGAGATTCTTGCCAGGACGTAAAAGAAAGATGCGCTCCTATGAGATTTGCTTACATATTCTGTGGACTGTAGATAGTATAGCTTTACATTTATTGAAATTGTCTTTTCCCCCGAGTTCTAAGAAAATGTGCCTAAAGCTATTATCGCATCTATCGACTCTGTGGGATTTAACGGACGTGGCTCCTGTTCCCAAGTGGTTGGAAAATGACCTCTATGAAGCAAAGTTCAAGCAGAGTGAAAGCTCTGAGACTGCGATTAGAGACCTGTCAGTTGCCTCGTAGGATAAAAGTGTAAAATTATATGTGACGCTCAGTTCAGTCACATCAAACAGCTAAGAAATGTTTACTGAATGAACTACACAGTCGCTAATTACACTTTCCCCTTAAGTATTCGCATTATCATGGGCAACAAATACCCAGAGAATCTGGAAAAGGAAAGCTTCTAATAAGTATGCAACAATTACAGCAGGCATGGTTTTGCACCTTAATTTTTGTAGTGATTGTTTATAGTGAAGAGGCAAATTTGGCCTGTCATCACACATTGTATCTCCATATCTCTGTTTTCTGAGAAAAATACATCATAGAATTCAGACCAAAATAGCAACAGGAACATAACTACCACCACTAAACTAAACAAAGTCTTCCTCACAACTTGGTACAAAACATTTCCTTAACCTAGTGACCTTTAATGACCAAGCAGTTCGGTCTGGCCAGATACATAATGTCTAATGATTATAGCAGCAATTAAAAATCTGATGAATTATAGTGTGTTGAAATTGCCCTTTCAGCCTCTTCTGGAAGAAGGAAATAAACTTTGTATACCTTGGATTTTTTCATTCTTGCAATTTCCCTATATTAAAAACTGTCTTTTTCTTATCTTCACTAATTCCAAATTTTGTAACATAACACAGGAGACTAACAAAAGGTCTTCCTTCCTTGGAGGCCTGTAGCTAGTGCTGTCCCCCAGGGGTCAGTTACTGGGTCCAGTCTTGTTCAACTTCTTCATCAATGACCTGGATGAAGGCACAGAGTGCACCCTCAGCAAGTTTGCTGACGATACCAAACTGGGAGGAGTGGCCGATACGCCAGAGGGCTGTGCTGCCATTCAGAGAGACCTGGAGAGGCTGGAGAGGTGGGCGGAGAGGAACCTCATGAAGTTCAACAAAGGCAAGTGCAGGGTCCTGCACCTGGGGAGGAATAACCCCCTGCACCAGTACAGGTTGGGGGTTGACCTGCTGGAAAGCAGCTCTGCCGAGAAGGACCTGGGAGTGCTGGTGGACACCAAGTTAACCATGAGGCAGCAATGTGCCCTTGTGGCCAAGAAGGCCAATGGTCTCCTGGGGTGCATCAGGAAGAGTGTTGCCAGCAGGTCGAGGGAGGTGATTCTCCCCCTCTACTCAGCCCTGGTGAGGCCCCATCTGGAGTACTGCGTCCAGTTCTGGGCTCCCCAGTACAAGAGGGATGTGGCACTACTGGAGCAAGTCCAGCGAAGGGCTACAAAGATGATTAGGGGACTGGAGCATCTCTCTTATGAGGAAAGGCTGAGAGAGCTGGGCCTGTTTAGCCTGGAGAAGAGAAGGCTGAGAGGAGATCTTATCAACGTGTACAAGTATCTGAAGGGAGGGTGTCGAGAGGATGGGACCAGACTCTTTTCAGTGGTGCCCAGCGACAGGACGCGAGGCAATGGGCACAAACTGAAACACAGGAAGGTCCATCTGAACATGAGAAAAAACTTTTTCACTGTGAGGGTGACAGAGCACTGGAACAGGTTGCCCAGAGAGGTTGTGGAGTCTCTTTCTCTGGAGATATTCAAAACGCACCTGGATGCAATCCTGTGCAACGTGCTCTAGGTGACCCTGCTTGAGCAGGGGGGTTGGACTAGATGATCTCCAGAGGTCCCTTCCAACCTCAACCATTCTGTGATTCTGTGATTCCACATGGAAGGACCAAGTTCCACAGTTTAAGTACTGCCTGCAAAATGCTCTGACCATGGATATGGTCCAGAGAACAAAAGCAAGATGCAGAGGGCCCGGAAACTCCTGAGCTGAGCTTTGTGGGCAATTTTGGTGTGGAAACACTAGACACTTCAGGTGAGAAGGGAAGAGAAGCCTAGGAGAGGCTCTGCAGCTGCTATTCTAGAGTTAGAAGACAAACTGCATCTCATCATCTTCAAAGCCCATTTACCTATGCTAAGATATCAAGGTCATTAATTAACAAGCAGAGAGAGAAATCTGGGATGAGCGATTTCCATTTTCACACAGGCAATTAAGCATTCAAGCACATGGCCATATAAAAAGAGAGATAACTGCTTACACCACTGCCATTCGCACGCGGCAGGTGTACCACTTAAGGCTCCTCGGCTTTTTCTTTCTTTGAAAATGCAGGCCCAAAGTTTTACTAGTATGCAGTTTACTTGATGGGGGTTCTTTTTTTTCTTCTCCTCCCTCTGTGGTTTTTGTCTTTGTCCAATATTCTGGTTAAAAAAGGAAGAACCAATCTGCTTGACAGAATAACTGTAGCAGATAATAACTGATACACCCTAAAACTCACAGCTATGCTACACTGCTAAACCAGTCTGGAAAAAACTATTGTTTATCATCTGTATCTCACAGCTATGCTACACTGCTAAACCAGTCTGGAAAAAACTATTGTTTATCATCTGTATATTTCTATAATCTACTCAAGTAGAGTTTAGATAAATTGTTTTATATTATCAAGATTAAACACTAAATTATTTCACAGAAAAGTATTTGCTATAAAAGTTATCATCAAACAAATAGCTTTATTTGTGCTTTGGAATTTCATGTATACCTTTGATTTTTTTATTCTTGTAACTTTTCTAAGATAAAAATTAGCTTTTTCTTGATCTTTGTTAATTCCAAATTCTGTAACATCATAAAAAAGACTAATTAATAAAAGCAGAATCTTAATCTTTCACAATATAATCAATAACCTCCTAGTAAAAAAATATGATTTTTTTCTCTCCACTTTTATACGATCTCTAAAACATGTGCTTAATTAAAATTGATCTCTCTTATTTGAAATCTTTACAGACTGACTTAGAGAAACATGGCCTCAAACAGAGTTATTTGAATTTACATTAGCAGAAGATCTAACCAATAATATGTAACTGCTATTACATACTGTCATTTACACTCAATGCTACCATCTCAAGAACTTTAATCATGACAAAAACTTATACCATTTCCAGTTGAGTTTTATAGCCTATTTGATTAAAGCCACAAAAATATATTAAAAATTTGTATTTGTAACTGTGATCATCAAATGAGAAAAACTAGTCCAAGTTTTAACTGGGTTTGTTTTGTTCAGTATGGATATTCCAGAATGGTGGGAGTCTGGTGCTGAATTTGGGAGTCTAGTTCACAGTTATAGGTCACAAAAGGCAAATCACATGTTTTTTTCCTGTTAGCTGAATTAGCTGAAGAATTAATCCAATGGATGTGGTGGGTGAGGTGGAGGCGTCTCTACTTTTTAAGGCTGCATGTTTTAAGGCTCTGTAATCATCCTGGAGAAATCTAGTGTCACTAGAAAAATACAGGGAAAAGAACACTTTCCTTTTAAATTCTATGTGTATCTGACTAACTAGGCAGAAGCCTTTGCTACCTTCACTAATCTTTTCTGAAATGCCTATTTTATGTTTGGCCAATTAGGAAATTTTATGTATTTGTTTTATTATTAAAGGAGTTAGTTCTACTAATAAAATCCAGAAATGGGTATGAGAGAAACTGAAGTTATACTGAAGCCAGAACAGGCTAGGATCACAAGGATATGTTCTGAGAGACCCAGTGTAGCTCAGACAAACTTCCTTATGAGGAAGAAAAAATGAAAATATGTGGAAATTATGGAATAACTATTCCACAGTGTTTTGCCAGAACTTCTCTGCTGAAGGAAATATCTAATTGCACTGTAATTCTCCAAAACTTTGCCTTTACCATCTCCAGGTATTTTGAAGGCAGGTGCCTCAAAGACTGACAAAAATAAGAAGTGTGGCTCAAATGACTTACCAGAGATCTCAAGGAGCACAGACAAACCCACACTCTGGAGCGGCTGATGTATCAAAAAAACTCCATCTCTCTTGCATGTGATCTGTTAAAAATTGGTGGAATTTTAATATTAAGCCTGACCAAATTTGGAGTAAGTAAGGAGGCAATCAGGACAGAGCGGACTATCAGTTTACCAAAACAGTTTGGAAATCAAGATGAAATAAAGCACTTATTTTATTTTATTTTTTTAACTGATGCACATATTTCATGGTCAGAATTCAAAATCCATGAGGGAAGAAGCCTCTTTGGAGCAGGTCATTTCCTTCAAACTCAGTCACCCATGGAAAATTTGCAGAGCTACCTCCGTTTAGAGTTTATATAGTCCTGAATCTCTTCATAAGTCTCCTATTTTCAGCTGCAAAGGGAAAGAAAACCCATGCTCTATTATTTGGAAATGAATACCCAAATCTTCCTCTCCACACTACTTGTTTTCTCCCCTCCCAGGATTCAGAGGGTATTAGCAATAATAAAGAAGAATGGCTTCCAAGGCTTCTGCATAATCAAAAGGCGATGGCAAGCGAGGAAGATGCCAAGAGAATTCAGCAGTGGAGGATTCCTGAGTATGTGCTGACCAGAAATTCTTGTTAAATGCAAGTTTGTAGTGGTAGGGATGCTAGTACATCAGACAACATGACCCAAGATAGACATAGTCTGGAATTGGGTCTCAAAAAACATCTAACTTTTGTTTCTGTGAAGTTTTCGTATTTAACTTGGACAATTTCTTCTCTCTACAAAGACAGTTAAAGAAAAAGACATTTTCAGTCCCCAGAAAGGTCAATATAAAAGGCAAAAAGTGTTTTCAGATGTTCTAAACTTCCATTTCATTTGTTTTTCATATAAATGTTTTTCAAAAAATAAAGACTTGAAGGATATGTGCTGGGCTTGACTTCCTGTGGGCTAGGAACGGGATAAATCATGTCTTTGCAATGTAAAAGGTGATCTTTCCTCCCTAGCAATGGTATCAGCATCTGCAGGTCTCTATCCACAGGGAACAATTAATTTTTTGCTGAACAAGTTTGCTCATTAGAGTATCTGACTACCACTTTATTTATTTCCAATAGATGGTGCCCTCTTTTCGTAGCAGATGTTGGAACCGAAAATAAGTTCCTTAAACATACGCTATTATGATTTGGGAATGTCAAGCGTAGCCTGCCTCAGTTTTGCTGTGGAACCAGTAAGAAGCACAGGGTCACCCTGTGGTACTAAACGGGAAATTCTAACCAGCCAGTTAAGGGCCTGGGACAGGGTAGACTAAATCTTTAACAATATTTCCTTTATGTAAAATGTGAATATGCATGGAAGTCAAGAATCACTAGATGAAAACAAAAACAAATTTAAGCCCATTCCAAGCACAGATGCTCGATCTTACCTCTTCACTTCTGACAGCACCATGTCCCCTCCCCTGTAATGCTCTGCTGGCCTAGACAGGCCCTCAATATGCAAAGAAAATAGCAATTTGCAATGCTCCCTCCTGCCTACACCATCTCATTTTTTCCTTCAACAAATCACTTCCAACCTAGTTTCCCCTTTATAAAAATACTTTGCAAAGCAGTATTTTCCTTCGAAAGTCACCGTTAATAATTCCCATCCCTTCCCTTTTCCCACTCGTGGTCCCTCTCAATAGGCAGGTGGAAAGCTCGCACCAGAAGAAGGGAGGGTGCAGCAGCCTCATGCCTTGCCTCACGAGGATCACATTGAGCCAGTCCTCCAGGCAGTTTAACAACACTTCCCCACCCCCACCTCAATAAACCACTTTATAGCACTCCTGTCTGATTCAAATTGACCTGCAGGGCACATTTCAGTAGCAGCTTAATTCACTTTCTCCCTTCCCTGGCATTGAAAACAGTAGGGCATTAGCTACCATACGATGTGACTTCTACGTCTTTTCTCTCCTATTATCTAGACTAAGTAAATCATAACAACAGCAATATAGTTGTGTGTTGATTTAAATGAAGAAATATGGTTCAATGTTAAAATAATTCCTCTAATTTATATATAACAAAGGCTCAAGCAACATATTATGTCAGTGACATCCCAAATCAAGATGTGCAATCTTGAGAAATTATTTGATTAACTTGTGTATTGTAAAACATCTTCTCTTGGCAAGCACTTAAGCCTGTAAGAGCTGCCAAGTTCAAGCCACTGTGGCTCATGCTATAAGTCTTTCTGCAGTCCTTTGGGCCACTCTGTAACAAGAGCTACCATTTTGCTGTCACTGTCACTTCACATATTCAGTCTCTAAAGCTCTGTTTGTTGTTTCATTCTGTTCTATGTCTCCCTTAGGAACTTCTTCATTTTAATATAAATAGAGCGCTTCATCATGCAGTGCCAAAGAAGCATGGAAGGTACAACTCTCAATATTACTCAAGATGATGCATACAGATGAATTTGGCAGCAGGTCAAAAACAAAGGGCCTTAATGAAAAGGCGACAAACTTCCTGACCCAAACGTACGGAAGAGAAGGATTTGAAAATATTAAAGGAAAGGGAAGATGAACACCTCCCTCTGCTACCCATTGGTTCAATCAGTATTTACAAAGATCACAGTAAGTATATATTTACGGCCCTTTGCCATACCTCACAGATATACTCTACCGTATGTGTTTCTTTTAAGTTTATTTTTAATGGGATTTTTCTTTCAACATTTAGAAACTGATTTTCCTTCTGAATAGGGATGACTTTTTTTAAATCCCATAAAATTTCTGAGCAAAAAATTTTATTATTTTATATTTGGTTTAGAAAAATCTGTTTTAAAAATATATTCATTTTGGAAATATTAATAGTTGTTTTTTAATGTTTCACATTTCACATAGTTTTAAATTTTGCCTATTTATGCCTGCCCATTTTTGTATGATCAAGGATATGATAATAGGATATGATATGATAATACGATTATAGGAGGATATGAATAGGATGGTAGGATCAAAGTGGCCCAGGCAGAAGCAAGAACCTTGCTGTGTTATATGTTGAGAAACACAAAACAAAAAGACAATTTCTAGCACGTTCATAGTAATAGCAAATAATAATACATGCCATGACCATGGCATGTCACTACGTGACACAGTAGCTGTGACATGCTATGTTCTGTTCAGCTAATATTTAGTACCAGGGAAAACTTTTTATGTCTTTAGACCAAACCGTTTCTTGTTTATATGGTTATGAAAAAATCGGCACTTGATACACTTCAGAAGAGATGAATAAAATCAGGGCTTATTTTAGTTCTGCAAATTTTACCTCTTACATGTTGATGCTTAATCCCAGTATCACTAGCAGGTTGGATCTCATCCCATTTAGTATGAACTAACACAAAGAGGTCAAAAAAAAGTCCTTGTTTTGCCCCACCTGTAATTTCTAATGGCTTATTTACACTTAAACCATCTTGTCCACAACCTTTTAGCTTTAACCTCTTATATGGACAAGGTAACTAAATCTATCATGTCCCTATGAAAGTGTGTTGGGTATCCTATCAGCTCATGCTTTCATATTTAATCATAATTCCTTATGCTAACTTGATAGCTTACTGCGTGACATTTCTTAGCATTTCTATTTCCTTTTGTGCCCTCTGAAGTAAATATACAGGTTATCTTGTCTGTTTACTACACTTTTTCAAATCCTATGTGTGCACAAACATCCCAGCCATTTGGAAATTGCTAATATCCGGTTACAAACTCACAAGTGGCAAATATGCAACCGTGAAATTCAGTAGTTACAAAGCAGAACATTTGTACATTGTAAATTCCTGTACATTTCTTAAGTTGCATGATGGGGAGCAGCAGGTGACATTATCCAGTTTTATGTGCACTTTACCTTTCTCTAACACCCCTCTTGTCCCCTTCTCTCCTACTGATGCTGTTGAAGTATGCTGCTTCACTCATTCTCTCTAATGCTAAAACCTATCATGCTGAAAAGAGTAATATCAGAGAATTCAGTAGGACCAAAGTTGATGCAAACTTTTATCTGTGTAGGTATATTTGTAGGTTTATGTATATGCTCATCTATGTAGATGAGAGAGAACACAGAAAGAGGGTGGGAGACACATTCCCGCGGTATTGGATGGAACTAAGGCACTTATCCCTTCTGCCACCTACCCTCTCCCTCTGTTACCACAGAGTATAAGCACCTCACAGTTATTACATATTTAAACTCATGACACTTCTGTGAGGCAAGAGAGTGCTATTATCTCTATTTTACAAACTGAAAACTTGGTCTGGAGTCAGCCAGTCAAGCCAGTATCTTTCATTTTGCTGCCCAGCGGGAGCCAGAGCCCCCCTTTGGCTGGCAGATTTCACTTTCGTAGCCTTGCATGTAAACCAGGCAAAATTAAGAATAGGGCAATTCAATTCAGCGGTGGTATTGCTGAGCAGAGACTTCAACATATCTGATCCAATGATACTGACCTTGGCTTCAGTCCCTGCTCCCAGTTAACATTTAAATTATTTTACAGGGAGGAGTGCAACATGGATCCTCTACCTCCATCAAATCTCCCCAAAGACTTAGGCTACAGAGTTGTGATCTCCCTCTTTTTTGGCCAATAACATTTAATGCACGCAGAAAGCTTATGGCAGATGCAGGCCTCCTGAATCCTGTCTAGCGCGTTAGCACCGGAGCCATCTTACCGAGCGTGCCTTCCGCCCTATGGGATGTAGACTTGTCTAACACAGATGTTTTTGTTACTGCAAAAGTTGGCAGGTGGTAAACAACATGTTGAAATCTATGGAGTAAAACAAACAGAAATGAAATTTATTTTTAAATGTCATGGAAGTGTTCCTAAAGGCATATAAGGGCATTTACTATAGAAGTAACTCATCCGGAATATTAGCCCTACATTCTTTTTACTGTAGCTGCAAATTCCAGCATTTTTTAAAACAAACAAACAAACAAACAAACAAATAAATGTTAGAGAACAGGTATCATAGGTGGGTATATCCAGATAAATGCCAAGTCTTGCAAAACAGACATACATAGAAAAAAGGAAGAATGAGGCCTTTTCTATCTGCTGCCTTTTTATACATTTCTAACATAATGATCTACTCCTGAATTATGTTTTAAAAGCTGTGCAGTCTATATACTAATCACACCTCAAAAGTCTATCTCAGAAAATACTTCTTTAATATCTGTAAGAAGTCCTTTTTCCTCTCCCAATAAAGTGTAGAGCTATTTGATCATTATTACATATTTTCAAATACACAATATCCTCCTTCATAAACAGCCCCATGTATCTTCAGCCAGACCACTCAGGGAGGAAGACACTACTTGATGAAGAGTGGGGGGAGAATCTACCTCATAATTATAAACAAACTGACTTACGGTGAGACGTAAGCAAAGGTCAGCATTTAATCATCTTACATTGGAACTGATACCTTGCTATGAGGCAGAGCACTGGACACAAACGTATTTACTCCGAATGCAAAGACTAATGGAAAACCTTAGATGATTGTGGTCAAAATCTGCTGTCACACACAGCACTGCAAATTAATTAGTGGCAGAACTTACTTCCATGAGTCTGAGGAGATAATAGTTCTTTCTTACGATGCCCGTAGTGTATAAATAATATGTGGTATTTTGGGGGGGAAATAATCGTGTAACTCATATCTTTGCTCTGTTTGTGCTTGGAGGTTTTTGCCTCACCTGTGTAAAAACATCATAATCTTACAGCTGCTAATTGCAGCAGAGTGGTGCCTTGAGTTATTTTTGTGGTCAGCAAGAGATGGCATGCGACATTATGTGTTATAGTAACCCTCAATGAAGCCTTTCTATCCTGAAGATTTTAAGGCAGAAAAAAGGAGGGGGGTGGAATCTCCAACAGTCACTTTAATCTGTAAGAACATTTTTATTAATCATCAAGTGAAATTAAGCTGATTTGATTATTTATCAAATGTACTACTTTAATACTAATGTACAGTGGTAAGCACATTAACTACCTAATGTTTTGAATGCAGTTTCTCAAAATAAAGTTCATATTAGATCAGTTCCAACTATACTGGGGTTTTACCCAAGTAGAAAATGAGTGAAAACAAGCAAGAATTTAACATGATAAGTCATAACAATCATACTAAAACTTACATTTTAGGGAACATATGAGGTGATATCCTGAAGCCCATATTTAGTAACTCTGCTATTGACATTGGCAAGAATTTTGCTGAGTAAGAACTAAGTAGGGACACCAGATTTTGGCTTTCTGTATGTTTAAAACTTCCAAAAATCAGATGTGCTCTGAGAACTATAAACAAAATTTTTAAAAGAGAATTTTCTAATCTCTACTGCTTTCTTAACAGCCTTCGAACAGGCATATGCTCATTCGATGTAGAATGTGTATCAGGTTTCCTGGAAACCATCCCACTAGGGCATGACTATAGCTCCAATATAAGCAGTGAAGCACTTAAAAGGGGGCTAATTAGCTATTTGCTGTACTTGACAGATAAAAGATGTATGCAAGCACAGAGAAAAGACTGCAAATATAGATATCCCTGATTATGTTATTGTTCAAGGTTTTAATTAATTTCTTAGAACATGCTTGTGTAATATAAAAAGGTTTTAAAAGATGTAATAGTAACAAGACTGTGGTGTTTCTTTAACTAATCACCATCACTGCAGGGTGCTGGAAATTTTAAAGCATGTTTTATATGCTCAGTTCATTGAGAATTACTTTTACTTCTGCTGGCCTTAATTTTTCCTTTATTTGCAGAGCAGCGATGAGAAAGGTGTGATCTGATTCAACTAGTGTGCTGCCCAGAAGCCACCGCCGCTGCCATTTTGGCACATAGCACATGTACCAAGGAGCCAGGCTGGCTGGTAGCTGGGGCAGCGGATAAAACCCTGGACTCTCGCTGCAACTCAACAACTCATTCGCTAGACGAGGAAGTAACGCAGCTTCTCTCATTTTAGCTACCTATAAAATGGGGAACTTGTGAGTATTCTGCAGCTTTATTCTCCCCCCGCACCAGCCCCCAAGATCTCCGAAAGCCGCAGATGAAATTTCCTAACCTATTTTTCTGCTTCCAATTTTAGCCAAAAGCAAATGCAAAGTTGTGTAAAATGCGAGGCTAACCAACCAAAGTAAATACATTAACCAAATCTTTTGAAACAAAATCATTTTTGACTGGAGTTTAGATTCCAGCAGAGGTTCTTCCTGATTTACTGATACAGTTTCACAGGTTCACAATGATACACAGTCACCTTCGCTATAAATCGTTTTGGTGTTTTTCCATAAATTTCATGGGAAGGAAGGATTTGGCCCATGTCAAAATAATGAGATACACAGATAAGCAGGTAAGTACCAACAGAGTAAACAGCAGCACAAAAACCAGCAGCATTTTAAGCTCTGTTAATAGTGAGGGGCCAGGTACATTAAAGTAGCAGACAATTTGTTTGATAAGCAATTGATATTTGACAGGCCAGTGACAGCCTTGTTGTCAGGAGATCACTGTTTCAGTCTCAGTATGTGACTTTAAAAACTTCACTGGGGGAAAAATTACAGTCAGGCAAGCGGCAGCAAGGCATAGCCTAAGGCACTATCTGCCAATAACTAAGTCCTAGGGAAAACTGATTTGTGGCTTCTGATCACATGAACCTATAGCCTTCACTATTGACTAATTGTGGTTCATCTGGATGTAGATCTATCTTGGCTAACAAGAAAGCACTAGAGGTCTTCATTTAGCCATTGAGCTGAGTCTCTGGAGACATGTGTGCAGCTGTCTTTACCTTCTTACCAATCAACACATCAAAAGCTGCAGAATATATTTCCACTTTCAGAAATGCAAACTGCAAGTGAGATAAAGTTGCCAAACTAGACTTGAAAAAGAGTGAATGATTATGACTCTACTCCAAATACAAAAGATAAATCATTTGTGACCGTGCAGAACTTTGCCATATATATAAATTTAGAACAGATAAAATAGAGTCAATTTATCTGCTGGACAGCCACATCATTTTAATGTAACTATAAAGGATTAAAACAATTTTAGGTGCCTTTTTTTTTTCTACAAAGCATCAAACAAGGGAAAACACAAGCAGACCAGGAGAATGCATATTCCCTTATACAAAATAACCACGAATGATGCTGTTTTGGTTTGTTCTGTTTCAATGAAGGTGGTATATTTAAAAATAACCTACTTGGTGCCATGGAAATCAGCTGTTAATTACTGTGCAAAGCATCCTACCTAGTCCAAACATCATGCTAAAATTGAAAAAAAAAAAAAATCAAACACTATTATGGAAGTATTTGAAGCTAAAGCTACAGAAAAGACAGGGTCAGCGATTTTGTCTTAAATCACTATCTTGGCTTCTGCTCAGGGTAGCAATTGATTCAAATAAAGGCAATATTGGCAAGATGCAGAACACCACCTCTTAAGGAGCTGAGCTCCCTCACTCTCCATAAATGTTGTCAGAGTTTAAAAGTTCACAGCAATTTTAGGGCCCAATTATACTTTGACTTAAACTCCAGATTTAGGTCACCTTGGAATTACTAGGCAAACAGTTTGCATCAGTCCCAAACGAACAAGAACTTTGCCATGGCCATTAATCAAGGCAGGATCAGCTGGTGCTGGATACGACTCTCAGCTTCTTAATATGAGGTATATCTAAAACACCACTGCTTTTTCTTGATAGCCCTGTCTTGGATAAGAAAAGTTTTTCTTGTGAGATTTCTGTTTCCTCCTATTCCAGATGAATGAGAACACAGGGAGATGCAGAATCCTTGCAGGATTTCAGTACGTCTGCATGTTGACTTGGCCACAGAAGGGAAACAGCAAATATTTTTGCCATTTAACATTCTGTCCAGTTAAATTGGGTTTTGCAGCCTGGCAGAGAAGAGCATATTGTTCCACACAAAATTAAAAGCAATACAAAGATCTCCTGAGAATGTCACTCCTGAAACTAACTTTGTGCATTTTTATTTATATTAATGGACACCTGTTTCTGGATTCCCTATCTTGACTGTGATCAAAGGCGAAACTAAAAGTAGCTGAGCAGGTTTGGACTAAAAATTATTAGAAACCAAGAATGAGAGATTATTTAGATTTAGAGCCTATACTTTAGAGCAGACTGTTCTATGTACGTAAAGAGAACAAGCCTGCGAGAGTATTTTCAAAGTTCTTAGTGTTTAACAGAATAAATTTCTGCATCTCGCAAGGCATACTTATTATTGCTTATTATTATTACTACTGGTTTTTATCAAGCACACAGATGCTTTTTTTTTTTAAAAGTAATATAAATATCTCACATTTCTTTTTGTTGGACTTCCACTGTGAAGCATTTGCTCAATCGACTTACCATAAATGACAAAGGTTCTTTAAGTGGGGCAAGTAGTTCAGCCTGTTCCCAAAGTTGCCACATCCTTCTCGTTACAGACCCTCTTTTCATGTTGCTTATAATTCTGCAAAATTAACTCCCAAGGATAACATTTTCCACACTGACATAGTTACTTTGGAAAATGCCTTGAGATCTTGCCTCATGCCTTGAAATACAGGAATGCCTCTATACTAAAAGCAAGGATGGCGTGTTACCACTTTCACAAAAAATGCCTTCAGTTGGCCAAATTGTAAGTAAGCCTTTGGGAGGGGGGGAAAAAAATCACACTTCACTACAGGCTCAGTAAAAATAGCTTCCACTTTTAAGAGTTTTAACAAAGTGAAAACGCCGAAGATTTCACCTTCCTGAACTTGTTTTGACCCCAACAAAAGACAGAATGGGTGCAAACCCAGGGCAAGGGTGACTTGGAAGCTCTCCTCAAAGTTCCTCTCAAACGTGCTGCCAGCTAACATAGCTAAGAGCAGAGAATTGCCAGCGTTTCGCCTGCTCCTTGTTACTGCTCCCCATGCAGGTGGTGAGAAGCCACTAGATTTGAAAGCTAAGACGATGGAAAACTACAAGGATGGAAATGTGGGGGTTGTGAAAAGGAGCCGGGTGGGCCTGCAAGTGGAAAGAAGAGAGGGAAACTGTGGTGAAGATTTTGTAGGGAAGGGGCTAAGGGAAGGGATAATGAGAAATTTGGAGCAAAATGTTTCTTCTTTAGGAAACACTATTTTATCAAACCTAAAACTTTCCCGCCGAAATGACAGTTTTCCTATTACATTCTATTCAGGAAAATATTTCCTATTACATTCTATTCTCACCTCCAGAATGGAAAATCTGAAAGGAGAAAAAGGCCCAGGGGGGAGGGAGGGGAAGAGGAAGAGAAAATTTATCCCAGAATAGTGCTTTAGTGCTTCAAATGCTTGCCCAAGCACTCTGAGACTCTCCTCTGGTCTAATTCAGACCTGGATCTGAACCTCAGCAGCCTTCCACTTTCCACAGAAATATCCTAATAGCCCATTTACTGGTTGCTCCAGGGAGAGTCTTTTTTCAAATGCTTCTATACAACAAACTGTGCTATAGGAAAATTATTAAAGCCTTAAAACCCATCATTCTTTTATTAGAAAATGCCAACATTGATATATAGCCAGTGGAACCTTACTCCAATCCTCTTTCATGCTTTATGGTTCAGTTTTTAATGATACAAACATGCCTTATTTTCACAAATCTCCCTTTCCTCACTCAATGTGCAAGACTGAGCTGCTCTAGAGATGAATCTGAGCTGTGAAGGCAACAGCTGTAGCACCCTTGCTTCTTCTGTCACAGAAATCACAAACTATGTAGGAAAGGTGGCTGACCGTCACAGAAGATGGTAAGAGGTGATCTCACCTCGTGGTCAGTGCAGTTCAGCATCACACACCGGAACTAGATTCTTCTGAAATACACATCTCGGAAAGAAAACTTTCCACAGATGTTCACTAACTAGGCATTTCTTTTTACCTAGGCACCTGAATACAGACTGAAGGTGGCTGGTATGCAGAACATACCACTCTCAGCTATGCTTTGTATATCTTAAGTACATACCACATATTCCAAAGAAAAAGTAAAACAGTTGTGGATGAGGGGGTACAGGACTTTTTAACCCTGAACTGTTAAGCCTAAATAAAAGGTTGTTTCCATAAGAAGCAGCAGCTGGTGATAGAACTGTTTTCTTACAAAGATGTACACACGAAACAAGGAGACATGTTATTGTTTTCTGATCTTTACCCTTCTCAAGTTTCTTGGTACTTGTTTTGCAGACTGCATAACTGCTTCCCAAACAAATCGCCTTTCTTCCCCTTTGGAATCTGAACTCTCCTACTTTCTGGAGGAAAGGCCTGAATTACTCTAATATTCTGGGACAATTAAAAGGAGCTGAAGGAAGTGCTTAGCACATTTGCGGTATGCCACACTCTTGAAAATAGCTAAGCATAGAAGCCGGGCTCTTGAGAGAGAGAGTCTGTGCAAAGTACATTTTTGTCCAACCTCTGCAGCAATTTGAGAATCAGTTGGGTAACAATTCCTAAGAGTTGTACATTTTTAAATTACTAGAACAATCATTTTCATAATAAAGAAATGAATATATACAGACAATACTAACCAAAATAACTATTTTTTAAAAATCTATTTACAGCACTCAAACTACAGAGACATAAAACCTATATTCCTCATATGAGCAAACTGAAAAGTAAAGCCCAGCTAATTTCACAGTGCTAGAGAAGAGGATCCACAGCTTTGGTAAAAACTTAGATTTTGTCAAGGGAAAGTCTTCAGAATTAAAAGATCTGGGAGCAGGTTGGCACACACTGACGCCAGCCCTCAGGAGGACATGTATGGTGAGTACTGGTGTGCTTCTGAGAACAGGCTGCAGATCTCTAGCTCTTAGCAGGTCAGATCTCCTCCTCCTTTTCCCAGTCAGTCTTTAGGTGGATGAAGGGATCTGAAAACTGCCTCTACCAGGGATACAGCAGCTACATACCTAAGTTGTGGACACAGTTTACACCTAGCTGATGACAGTGGATGTGGTTAGAAACAGCACCTTGTCATTCAATCCCATTTCTCCTGAGCTTGTGTCATCCTTTTTCAGGAAGCCAAATCAGTGAGGCCTAAAATGCTTCAGGACTTCTCCTGTTGTATGCTGAGGAGGCATACAACAGATGATCACCACCACTGGGGCACACAAGAGGATTCACGTGCATATGGGTGTTCTCAGTAACTCCTCTCCTTTTTCTTTCATTAACCAAGAGCACAGCTGAGCCACTTCCCACCATAAGTATTGCTGTATCTTTTCTCATAAAGAAAAAGGTAACTCCAAAACTTTCAACATGACAGACAGACCATAATATGAGAATAATGTGTCATGATTGATAAAATGTGAAGGTGTTACCCCATGTATTGTTTCTAGAAAATGAGTGAACCCAAGCAACAGTAACCCCAAACAAAAGCCTATTAATCAAGACTGCCCTGAAGCCTTGCGGTAGGGCACTTACCTCAGCCTTCTGTAGTCAAAAGAAGGAGAGGCCAGCGATTCAACCTTCTCCATGTGTGTAGCATACTGCCACTGTTTCTCAGCCAGGCTAATGAAATCCAGCGCCTGGTTAAAAAAAAAAAAAAAAAAAAAAAGGTGCAAATCACAAAAAATGTTTATTCTACTACTACTGATAATGTTGTTCAGAATACATTAGCTGATTTAATGAGGCCACTACCAAGCATTGCAACTGAAGAGATTAATTCACAGACTGGTATAAGGGTCCTCAAAACCGCACTCAGTAAGTGTGTATTAGCTGTGAATGCTGTACAGTCTGTTTTTTCCACCCTACTTCACTTGCATGTGCTTTACTCCTTTCTCCTTAACTCTGTTCACTAAGAAACATTTCGTTCCCCCACAGGTACCATTTTCCAATTATTTTCTGCCTTAAAGATTAAGTACTATACAATAACAAAAATGACACCACCTTGTTTGGTGAAGGAGACCTGTCTTACACTTTGCTAACATTATAGCCAGATTTCACTGTCATGGGAAAACAAAACACCCCAAATAGAGCAGTTATTAATTCAATAAATCCAGCTGCTCTCAGTGCTCTGGGCAAAAGGCAAAGTTAAAAGCAGCTGCTCATTGACGACATGTGCGACCTGACCAGGGGAAGGTAGCTATTTTAGCACATCATCCACCACTTTGAAGGCTGACTGCACTCAATTTCTTAGACAATCTACACACCATTTTCAGTTCTGTACCTCCATAATTTATCACAACAATACCTCAAGCATACAGATGGTGGTGGGGGGGAATGAAAGCAATTTACAGTATCAAGATGAAAGAAGCTGGATGGCTCAAAAGGACCTACTATGTAAATCATATCCACAACTTAAAGGAATGTTGCCATAATATTCTGGAATTAATTTTTCCAACATTCCTGTATGGGTCACACAAAGGTAAATGTAGTTTCCTCCTCCCCCTACTACTATATCTGGAGTTGTTTATCAATATGTTAAAGAGGAAATTGACTCTACCTCCCCTTTTCCACATGGACAATAAGAATCTTATGTATGAAAACTTCTGATAAAATAACAGCAATCAGTAAAGCATTAATGTGCAATCTGTCAATATGTCTTCCCCTCAGATTTTGGAGGCACAGCCTTCAAGCCTTCAAAAGCTACTCTTCATAATACTCAAGATTAAGTAAGGAAAATAATCTTTCCCACCAACAAGCTGGATCACACACTGTGTACCCCATTCAGACATGCCTCATTAATCCTAGATAACTTTAAAATGACAACACAAACACAAGTTATGCATAGCCTTCACAACTATTTCTAACAAATTAAACACAGAATTTTAAAACTATTATTTTGAACTTGATTTCAAGTATAGAGCTATGTTTTCAAATAGTTTCCTAAATCATACTTGCTAAACATCTCTAGTTAATCAAAGGTGTGTTATCGAATGGAAAAGTGCTCATTTCCCATGATGAGTCTATTTGCAGACACATCTTTGTTTTTGAACTGATGGCTACCACTTTTTTTTGCACACAAATATATTTTTCCCATACTCAGCAGGTGCACCATGTATCCCAAAGACAGTCAAAAGCACACATTCAAATCTCTTTACAAGATTTTCCCTCTTCTTTCAATTATCAATGACACATTAATCTAAGAAACCTATGAATTTCACTACATCTATTGTGCACTTCAACTGCAACCTGCCTTTCAGTCTCTCATTCCCCCAGGATTTACTTTTAAAGGTACAAGCATGTTAACAGCTTCACACAGCTGCCATGGAAAAAAATCATCATGAACATGTCTCCTTCTTCCTTTTCAGTTGTGGATTTTCATCTCAAAATACACTAGGCTGAGTTGCAAGAAGGAGCTGCAGTTCAGGAGCAGTTACCAGGATTAACTCCAGACACCTCCTGCTCTAAAAGGCCAGAGTCTGGGGCTTACACTAGTGGAAAGGTGATACAAAGGATATGCATCTCTTGATTTTCACGGTGGTGGGTCCTGACATATTGGGTCCAGCAAAGTTTTAATGAATTGGAAAACTATTTGAAGTTAAATATATTTAAGTTTTTCCAAATACATTCCGTGTTTTTCTCTCCTTCCAAGGAATATATATTTTAGACTCCAGACAGCCAGTTTTAAAGACAGAAGGCTTCTTAAAAAAACACAAACTAAGACTGTGTTTCAGCAGATATGTAGTACATTCATAATATTTGGTTCCATACAGGAAAAGTAATCCATTTCCATAGAGGAAACCAGGATTAACATATTAGCTCCTGAAGGCATAATCCCCATATCTCAAACCATGCTTCATCTCAAATCATCAGATAACCTTCTGCAAGCACAACAGTCATGTATATGTAATACAGTACTTGCAATACTTTGATCGCTAGCTGAAATCACCCACTTCTTATTTGACTCCACCCTACCAAAAAAATTGACTTAGAATTTCATTATTCTCATCTAGTTCTAACATGTTGCTTTGAACCTTCAGCTCATTTTCCCAGGGTAGATCCTCTCTGCTACACCCCAAGAACCTCGCTCTTCACAATCAAGCTACCTGTGACAATACCATTGTGTTTTGGGGACTGATCATCATATTCAGTTTCACTGAGAATCCACTGAGATTCACCATGAGCAAATCACCAGATTTAGGATTTGGAATATTATAAACAAGCATTTGCCACTTTGCCTGGTTAAAGGATGCTGGCCAGAGTATGCAGATTGGATGGGGAGCATTTTAAAATCATTGTCTAAACATTAAACTTTGTTTAGATAAAGTTTTTGGCCTTCAAAAAATCCCAGAAATTCCAATGTGCCTGTTTGTTCTTTAAAATGCAGGCAAGTTTAAAGTGTTTTAAAAGTACCTTTGTTAAAAAGCAGTTACTAATAACTTACAATATTGGAACATAGTATGGTATCTACCAGATCCTATTACTAAATCATAAAGGTCCTTCCATATGGTAAGCAGTCCTGTACTTGCAAGTGACTGGAGTCAATAGCGTTATTCATAAAGAAATGGACTAATTGGTTTGACTGAGGATGAAATTTGTGCCTCAGAATTCAGCTTCCAAAAATGCACTGATGTTAGCATTTTACTATTAAAAAGACTGTGAATGGACCAAAGTTTAATAAATGGACATATTTCCTTGCTATACTTAATAAATCACAGAATCACAGAATCACTGAGGTTGGAAGGGACCTCTGGAGATCATCTAGTCCAACCCCCCTGCTCAAGCAGGGTCACCTAGAGCACATTGCACAGGATTGCATCCAGGCGCATTTTGAATATCTCCAGAGAAGGAGACTCCACCACCTCTCGGGGCAACCTGTTCCAGTGCTCTGTCACCCTCACAGTGAAAAAGTTTTTCCTCATGTTAAGATGGAAGTGTCTGTGTTTCAGTTTGTGCCCATTGCCTCGCGTCCTGTAGCTCGGCACCACTGAAAAGAGTCTGGCCCCATCCTCTCGACACCCTCCCTTCAGATACTTGTACACATTGATAAGATCTCCTCTCAGCCTTCTCTTCTCCAGGCTAAACAGGCCAAGCTCTCTCAGCCTTTCCTCATAAGAGAGATGCTCCAGTCCCCTAATCATCTTTGTGGCCCTTCGCTGGACTTGCTCCAGTAGTGCCACATCCCTCTTGTACTGGGGAGCCCAGAACTGGACGCAGTACTCCAGATGGGGCCTCACCAGGGCTGAGTAGAGGGGGAGAATCACCTCCCTCGACCTGCTGGCAACACTCTTTCTGATGCACCCCAGGAGACCATTGGCCTTCTTGGCCACAAGGGCACATTGCTGCCTCATGCTTAACTTGGTGTCCACCAGCACTCCCAGGTCCTTCTCAGCAGAGCTGCTTTCCAGCAGGTCAACCCCCAACCTGTACTGCTGCATGGGGTTATTCCTCCCCAGGTGCAGGACCCTGCACTTCCCTTTGTTGAATTTCATGAGGTTCCTCTCTGCCCACCTCTCCAGCCTGTCCAAGTCTCTTTGAATGGCAGCACAGCCCTCTGGCGCATCAGCCACTCCTCCCAGTTTGGTATCGTCAGCAAACTTGCTGAGGGTGCACTCTGTGCCTTCGTCCAGGTCATTGATGAAGAAGTTGAACAAGACTGGACCCAGGACTGACCCCTGGGGGACACCGCTAGCTACAGGCCTCCAACTAGACTCTGTGCCACTGAGCACAACTCTCTGAGCTCTGCCATTCAGCCAGTTCTCAATCCACCTCACTGTCCACTCATCTAACCCACACTTCCTGAGCTTGTCTATGAGGATGCTATGGGAGACAGTGTCAAAAGCCTTGCTGAAGTCTAGGTAGACAACATCCACTGCTCTCCCCTCATCTACCCAGCCAGTCATTCCATCATAGAAGGCTATCAGATTGGTTAGGCATGATTTCCCCTTGGTGAAGCCATGCTGACTACTCCTGATCACCTTCTTTTCCTCCACATGCGTGGAGATGGCTTCCAGGATGAGCTGCTCCATCACCTTTCCAGGGATGGAGGTGAGGCTGACTGGCCTGTAGTTCCCTGGGTCCTCCTTCTTGCCCTTTTTAAAGACTGGGGTGACATTGGCTTTCTTCCAGTCCTCGGGCACCTCTCCTGTTCTCCATGACCTTTCAAAGATGATGGAGAGTGGCTTAGCAATAATGTCCGCCAGCTCCCTCAGCACTCGTGGGTGCATCCCATCAGGGCCCATGGATTTGTGGGTGTCAAGTTTGCTTAAATGATCTCTAACCCACTCCTCCTCCACCAAGGGAAAGTCTTCCTCTCTCCAGACTTTCTCTCTTGCCTCCAGGGTCTGGGGTTCCTGAGGGCTGGCCTGACCAGTAAAGACTGAAGCAAAGAAGGCATTCAGTAACTCTGCCTTCTCTGCATCCTTCGTCACCAGGGCACCCACCCCATTCAGCAAAGGGCCCACATTTTCCCTAGTCTTCCTCTTGCTGCTGATGTATTTGAAGAAGCCCTTCTTGTTGTCCTTGACATCTCTAGCCAGATTTAATTCCAAACGGGCCTTAGCCTTCCTCGTCGCATCCCTGCATACTCTGACAACATTCCTATATTCATCCCAAGTGGCCTGTCCCCCTTTCCACTTTCTGTAGACTTCCTTCTTCTGGTTGAGTTTTGCCAGGAGCTCCTTGCTCATCCATGCAGGTCTCCTACCTCCTTTGCTTGACTTCCTACTCATAGGGATGCACCGCTCTTGAGCCTGGAGGAAGTGATGTTTGAATATTAACCAACTCTCTTGAACACTCCTTCCTTCCAGGGCCCTCACCCATGGGATTCCTCCAAATAGGTCCCTGAAGAGGACAAAGTTTGCTCTCCTGAAGTCCAGGGTTGCGATCCTACTTGGTGCCCTGCTGCCTCCTCGCAGGATCCTGAACTCCACCATCTCATGGTCACTGCAGCCAAGGCTGCCCTCGACCTTCACATCTTCCACCAGTCCTTCTTTGTTTGTTAGTACGAGGTCCAGCAGCACACCTCTCCTTGTTGGCTCCTCCACCACCTGTGTCAAGAAGTTGTCACCAATGCTCTGCAGGAATCTCCAGGACTGTTTGTGCCTAGCTGTGTTGTCTTTCCAGCAGATATCGGGGTGGTTGAAGTCCCCCATGAGAACCAGGGCCTGGGATCGTGAGGCTACTTCCAGCTGTCTGTAGAAGGCCTCATCAACTTCCTCATCCTGATCAGGTGGCCTGTAGTAAACACCCACAACAGTGTCACCTCTATTAGCCTGCCCTTTGATCCTTACCCATAAGCTCTCGACT
The DNA here is from genome assembly GCF_036417845.1 of Apteryx mantelli. Taxonomy (NCBI): domain Eukaryota; kingdom Metazoa; phylum Chordata; class Aves; order Apterygiformes; family Apterygidae; genus Apteryx; species Apteryx mantelli. The sequence goes on along the minus strand of NC_089982.1, from coordinate 21,260,952 downwards.
CGCTCTTCATCCACCCCTAGGCACAGCTCAATACATTCCAGTTGCTCTCTCACATAAAGAGCAACTCCACCACCTCGCTTTCCTGGCCTGTCTTTCCTAAAAAGCACGTAGCCATCCATGACAGCACTCCAGTCATGCGAGCTATCCCACCATGTCTCTGTAATGGCAATGAGATCATGGCCCTGCGACCGCACAGATATCTCTAGTTCTTCCTGTTTGTTCCCCAAGCTGCGTGCATTGGTGTACAGGCATTTCAGGGAGGTGATCGAGCATGCAGGTTTCCCAGGAGGGCTAAAAGAGGGTCCTCCATAGCCACATCCCATGCGCACTTCCCTGGCTGCATTCACCTGTTGGAGGCATCCTGACTTGAGCAGTCTTTTGCCAACTACCCTGTCACTATAACTCTCCCCTTCCCCCATCTTTCCTAGTTTAAAGCCCTCCTTACCAGGTTGGCCAACCTGTTGGCAAAGACCTGTGTGCCCCGCCTCGTGAGGTGGATCCCATCTCTCGCCATCAGTTGTTGATCTTCAAACAGGGTCCCATGGTTGTAGAAACCAAAACCCTGTTGCCAACACCAGCGGCGCAGCCAGTCGTTAACCTGGAAAGTCCGTCTCCTCCTCCTCTCATCCATCCCCCTCACTGGCAGGATTGAGGAGAAGATGACCTGGGCTCCCAGACCCTTGACTACCATCCCCAGAGCTCTGAAATCCTGCTTGATGGTCTCCAGTTTGCCCTTGGTGTCATTGGCGCCCACATGGAAGAGCAGCAGTGGGTAATAGTCCGAAGCGTGGACGAGCCTTGGCAGTCTTTGCATGACATCTCTCACACAAGCCCCCGGCAGGCCACAAACCTCTCTAGACAAGAGGTCAGGTCGGCAGATAGCTGCCTCCGTCCCCTGCAGCAGGGAGTCCCCCACAACAATCACCCGCCGCTTTTTCCGGGTGTTCCGGCAGGGCACAGGGTCTGTTGTCCCGGTTACTTCCCTGGCAGCCATGCCCATCTCCTCCTCATCCTGGAGGGCACTAAACCTGTTCTTCAGCTTCAGGTCTTCAGGAGGAGTAGGAGCCTTTCTCCTCCCACGAGCAGTGACCAGTTTCCAGCCTTCTTCTGTGATGTTATGATGTACCGTTTCACACGGCACAGAGCCCTCTGGCAACTCCACTGCTGCAGGGGGTTGGGACTCCTGGAGCTGTACAGTCTCCGAGAATACCCTGTCTATCTCTTGCTCTGCTTCTTGGATGCTGCGCAGCCTACTGACCTCCTCCCGTAACTCCCTTACCTGACGACACAACTCGTCAACAGCAGCACACCTCCTGCAGGAGAGCTGGCTGCCAGCCCAGGCCTCCTGGAGAGGCCCCAAGCACTCCCTGCAGCCTGAGACCTGTAGAGCTGCATCTACTGTCAGAGGGCCAGTCTGGGTCCAAGCCTCTGACACAGCAACTCCAGCAGCCGCTGGGGAACGCGCTGTGCGGCGTGTCACGACCATACTTGAGGAAGTGTACACCACAGGGAACAGAAATGAAGGTCCCTTCGCACGTCCCTTCTGCGCAAACTGCTGCGCAAACTGCTGCGTCTGTTCGCTGCGCTCTGGGAGCTGCGCTCTAGGCCTGGCTCTTATATAGGCCTCTCCCTAGCACTGACTCACAGGGTGCTTGACCGCCCAATCAAGGGCCACTGGGATCAAAGGCCCCAACCCCCTCTGGTCAGGGGCAACCCAGAGAGCTCGTTAGCAGCAGCCACTCCTAGCTGGAGCTTTTCCCACGAGCTTTTCCCAGGAGAAGTCAAGGCCTCCTGCAGTTGTCCTTGCCTAGCTTCCCCTTTCCTGTTCACAGCGATCACCTTCTAGGTCCTCGGGGGTCCTCAGAAAGCCCACAACTTCCACAAGATCCTCAAGTTCTAGTCAGAGCCCAACCACTGCTGCGCAAACTGCTGCGTCTGTTCGCTGCCTCTGTTAGCTGCGCTAAATCTTTAGTTTAAAAATTATAAATATATTCTCCCTTGCTTTTACATAGTGAAATACAGGAAATAAATTCTTGCCTGGTTATTCCCTTTAGGACTATATTATAATCTTAGTTTGAAACTTTGGTGGGCTGGGGAATGGTTTTAGTCCCTTCCTCACAGTAGGAAATTATACTTCATGCTACATGACCTTCATTAGGTCTGGATAGATTGAGTAGGTGAATCGGTACATCTGGTGCATAGGGAGAAGGAAAGGGAAGAGCTGGCAGAGCTGCCATCAGTGGGAGTTCAAAGAGCAGCAGGTCCAAACAGCTTTACGTATTGGCTTTATAGCACCTGCACTAAATTTGTGTCCTGACTGTCTATGTATGAAGGACATCCAATGACACTTGGACATTGCTCATTGAAGAAGGGGAAAACTGGCTCTGTGCATGCACGAGTCTGTTCAACACCAAGACCAATGTGGCTCAGGGGCTTAAAATTCACTTTGCATTAGCAGTGCCTATTTCTGCTGGGTTTCCAGACTATCCAGAAATACTGAGTTTGCTGCTGGCATTCCAGCTAGATGAAGATATCTTGCTTAAGTATGCAGCAATGAAGGAGTTGTTGCTCTTGAACACATACGGCACCCATTATATCATGTTGTGCCACCTTAAATGCTTGAGTACTTCCAGGACTGTAAAAGTCCTCAAGTCAGATAGTAAAACATGACAAACTGGTTTTTGGAGAAGAGCATTTGAAGGTGGAGAGAGAAGGATCAGTGCTCGAGGAAGTCACAGGAGGAGGACGTGAAGACACATGGCACTGGACCCAGAAGGCCTATCAAAGAGCTAACGCCAAATAAAAGGGATACCACACTCCCATCTAACTTCTTATAACCCACTGAAGTGGGTTGGATCTCTTTTTTCCAGTTTCATATCAACAAAGATTGAAAAGGCAGAATGGTCGGAGTTTGGGGGTGCAGGACGAGTGCTCAGGCCAATGGGTGTGGAGATGGTGTGAGTTTTCTTCATAGAGTCCCAGAAACGCAGGGCTGGGAGGGACACGCAGCATCTGCTGCGTCGAGGCCCTAACGCAGTGGCTGCTCCCAGCTCCTCGACGCTCCTCGGCAGAATGGACAAGGGGCATCCTGCAAGTTCTCCATGGAGAGTGGTTCAGTGCTCTCCCAGCAATTTTAACTTCTATAGCTGCAAAGCAAACAGGAAGCTAGAAAACACACCCAGCTTTGCGCAGTAACTCTTGCTCCACGCTGTACTTTAGGAGCTCTTCTACTGGAACAGCATTCAGAGTGGAGGGAAATACATTCCTTCCTTTTTAGTTTATTTTCCCACGTGGTGATTGTAACCATTCATTTTCCATGTTCTTGGGTGTGTGTTTTTTTCCCCTTTAACTATCCTGTAAATTTTGGATATTTCTTGGCTCAATGTGGAAAGAGTAGCAGAAAAGTCCTTGTTGCTAAGAAACTTCTTCAGTTCTGAATATGAGCTTTACAGCAGAGATATGTGCATATATTTACACTACAATTATTGACAAATAATCACACTGTGAATATTCCTGCTAGCTTAGGAAAGCTGTCATAAGTTAAAGAAGGGAAAACAAATTAATAACAGAAAGAAAAACAATCTTTCATGCACCTTAAGTATTAGCTGTCAGAGAAAAACTCCAGTAGCACAAAGCACAAAGCTTTTTTAATAGAAAAGTTTCCAATGAAAATTTTGAAGACAGGGCTTCTGATCTGAATAATTTTATAGAATTAGTAACCGGTGTCCATGTTGATAATCTGTAATTAAGTTATAGGACATGTGCACCTTCCTACCACAGGAACATCTATTTTTATTCCTAATTACTGCATGTCTTACAAATACAATCAAACAGCTGAAAGTCAGCCTTGCTTTGGTTCTTCTGTTGTATCAGCCATGGTGCCACAAGTGGATGGAGGCTGTAACACTCATGACTCCTTTTGTTTTCAAGGGATAGGTGATTCTAGCGATCAGGGAAGAAAAACACCTCTGCATTCAATGGCGTATGTGGTACTAATATGAGAAATTAAAAAAAAATCCCTATTTGAAAAATATACATCCTTACTTTACCTCTGTAGTAAATATATAGGAAAAATAAGGAGCAGATTTTATAAAAAAGCAATTTAAATTATGTGTGGCTTTTTAGAGTAGAATGACAATCTAATGCTCCTCACAAGAAAAGGCAGCTGATAAATTCACATGGTGAGATCTATGGCCCAAAGAGATTATTAAAAAAAAGAAAATTCTTGGTGACAGAAGATGAGATTTCACTGATACAAAAGATAAAAAAGGAGTAGCCATAGTGAAATATTTTGAAAAATCAGTTTTCTGTATTTTGTATTTAAGGGAAATTTCTCCTTTTAAACACTGTTCTCTCCCACCTCAGCTAAGCATATTCTGCCTGCAGCTTCCTTTATGTTTGGCTTCCTTTCTACCACCGCAGATCAGTGCTGTTGTCCCACTCGGGAGGAACAACCACGTCAGACACTCCCAACCTTTGTGCATATCTGCTCTTTCTACAGCTGACTGAATGCTGTGTGGGATCCTGAGCAGCGATGTATTTGTATATATATTTGTGTGTATTGGTACTTCATAATTACTGCCAATAACCATGCTGGATGTGTTGCACTCCCACTAGCTCACGACAGCTGATTGGCAGTTTTATAGTAAATGATGCATCTTGAGTCATTTATTACCATCAGTTTACACTTGATATCTTGTCTGTGTAAGTTTTTAAAAATATCCAAGTGTTAAAATTATGTATAATCTGATATATTCAATGTCCCTTAAGACTTACTCTATAATAGCCTTCTTTAGACTGATATACTAACTCCTTTTTCCCTTGCCATTTTCCTTTTCTTTTAAATAACAAATTTCTTTAAAAACTAAAACAGAGTGTGAGACAGAAAGCTTATATTTCAGGGAAGAACTGAGTGAGAGGCCAGGGAGGCCACATAATTGGGTGTGATGTGTCAGCTTCTCTAGTGACTGTAGGGACTATTCTGTCATCACTTCCGCAGCGCGTAAGCGAGAGGCCTGCATAAATCCCCGTGTCTCCCCTAACTTAACCAAACACTGGATTCTCTTCTCAGAGAAACTCAGTCAAGAGGGGTGCAGGTGGTTTATACATTAGCAAAGGAAGCAAGGGAGGGGGATGCAAGAGAAAGGCAGAGAATGAGATAGTGTGACATGAAAAGAAGAGGGGCTTGCCAAAACCAGCACATTTGTACTGCTTTTGCCAAGCAAACCGCACTCTAAAAAGGCCGACCTAAAAGCTACACTAGCTAAAGGTAGCTTTAGCTTACTTCACAGCTTTGGGCTACTCTGTGAACACAGCTCTTCCACAACTTCTCTAGTCCCTTCCTCTTCCCTAAAGGGAAAACAGAAAAAACTAACAATGCATCACACTTCACCTATGTGCTAAGCAATTTCTGAGCAAGCAGATAAACACAGCCAGTAGTTAAGAGAGACTGCAGCTGTACTCCTTTCTCCCTAACCCTTACTAAAACTCATCCGATTAGTCACAACAGACAGCATTCATCTCCCCTACTTTAGACAGTAGGAGCACAGACCTTCAAATTGATTCTTGTCATCTCTTTATAAGTAAAGGAATGAAACAGGCAGACCTACGCTATGATTCATCTCATATATTTTTGATATCTGTCTTAAAAGAGGAAATGCATCCTAGAAGTGCCACTTACTTTCCACCAATTACAGAAGAGTTTAGACTCACAGCTCCGACACAGGCATCTGCATGTACAGTGCAGAAACACTCACTGGGTGACTGGCTGCTTGTATGAAAGAATGAAGCATCAGCATTCAAAGAAGCAATAAAGAAACTCCAAGTTATTCCCGTTTCCAACAAACTCACACTTAAACTGTACCCAGCTCTGGTGAAGAAAAGGACCATACAGTCTACTTTGGTTTTGCCACACTCCTTTGCACTTCAGCCGTGCTCAGTTAAACTGGAGTCCTTGCTGTATGCCATGGTCATGATCCTTCCTCTTTCTGGTTCTGAAGCCCTAAAGATCTGAGAAACAAAAAATTGCAAAATTGAATTAACCTCACTGCATGCCTACAGGGACTTAATTACATATAGATTCTCATTTTATCCCAGATAACTGTCATTCATTCATGTCTGGAAACTGTCCCACATCAGAAGGAACTTTATTAATACAGTCTCTAATTAATTTCTATTTCAGGGACACAAGACATTCCAACCTATATCAAATGATGAACTAGAAATGCCATTCTTCTAATTTCCCATGTGCCTGGAAAACTTCTGAATTAACATCATAGGTTTGGCTAGTAAGCTGTGACACATGCTAAGAGTAAGAGTTTACACTCAGGCACTGTGAATAGATCAAGAAAGCAAATCTCTCCTATATAAAGCTTCACTGCTTTGTTTTACACGTGAACTTGACCTTACGGCAGTTACCCAGTACAGTGTGAATTGTTTCAGAGCTTGAAACAAGAATTCTGCTTACTAGTGCCTAATGCTGCCACAATTTACAAACATATATACAGAAAATCTCTAAGGCTTTTGGAACAGAGAAAACTAGTGATGTGCTATCATCTTCACAGTGCCTAACTTGTGATATAAACTTAAACTCTGTGGAACAACACTCTTTTTCGCAGGAATCTAAGAACTGGATTTGAGGGCACCATCTGCTTCCCTGCATCCACTCCCTTGCACACAAGGGCAACCACACAATAAAAGAGTCCAAAAGGATTTACAGATTATGAGGTCTACGCAACACTGGAAGCAGTAAAAAACCAAGACCTACAGTTAAAAAAAAAAAAAAGAGCGATAATGAGAAGTGCATCATTAATGCTTTAGGCCCCAGAAATTATTGGAAATTTGTTAAAGGAAACACTAGAATGCGTGTACAGTGTGGCTCACAACTCAGACCTTTTTCAAGGCACAGCAGTCTCCATTGTCTGAAAATCTTTCACATTAAGACTGTGAAAAAATATACCCAAGAGGATATCTGAAAATCAGATTCCTAATAAATTTACCATATGCATATTATTTCAGATACAATCAGAAGTGACCTGAAATAGCAGCTGAAACTCAGAATTAAAGCTAGCCCGAATGCCCCAAGTTAAAATATGTAGATTAATTTGGCTGTATTTTTTGTGTGTGTTTTTGTTACTAGGAAGGGAATCAGGGATGCAAAACACTAAAAGAAAACCTTCTACAGTAATAATCCTTTGATCAGATTCAGGAAGTATGAGAAATCTTTCAAGAAAGCTTACTCTCAAGAGAGGAACTCAATTTTCATTGGAGCAAACAGCATCCAGATACCAATGTAACAGGTACATTAGAAATACCATAATGAGCACAGCCTTTGTATCTTGCAGTATTTGAAAGGCTTGCATTTGAAGAGCATGCAAAAAGAGAAACAGATTTTCTTTCTACTCTTTCTGTATTATATATTAGATTATTATTGCCATACGTGAGACCTGTGGAATTTGGAAAAGAGCTTTCTTTATGGGCATGACAATGAATAGGATGAGCTCCAGAAATACTATGCCGTAGGGTACATGTTCTGAGACAGGTGTCCCAACCAAAGAAAATTTCTTATTTGACTTTGCTAGTCTGAAATGTACATTAATCACCTGACAGGGTCACTGCAGAGATCATAGGATTTATTAGTTCAAACATCAAACATTTATTGGTTCAAACATTTCACATACAATAGGGCAGAAAATTATTAGCCTCATATTATATACATGACTGTAAGTGTCCTACTTGGTTGTGATCCTGCAGCCACAATGGAATTGAGAAGTAAGAAATCTAACGGTGATAATACCTTTAAAGCATATTATACGTGTGAGACTTTCCATCTTGTGGGAAACAATCCCAGCACAATCAAATCTTTGTTTTAAACGACATAACTGGTTTCACTGCAAACTGTCTGTAAGTGAATTTCTCTTAGAATCAGAAACATTTATTCACTTAGCAATATTATACTCACACATTCTACAGAATAGTGATTTCTTCTCATTTCTACGTTTAACAGGACAGAAGTCAGCTTGACTCTACTTCATTCATTGTCTTCTTATGCTTTAACATTTAAACACACTGTGTGAAGAGACCGTGAAGAAGACAAGCTATAACTCGCTAATGCAAAAACAACAAAACAGAAGAGAACTCTATGAACTCCTTGAATAGAAACTACAGAACATGGCTGGTTATTTTTCCTTTGATGAAATTTCTATTTTATATATATGTTTGTATTTATAAAATAGAAAATCCCTTCAATCAGTTTACCACATACCGCTTTTGGAGTAGAAAGATTTTTGTCTTAAGTAATAGCAGTTTTAAAAGCTTATATTCCATTTTTAAAATATATTTACGTACTTAGCTACTAATGCTGATGTTCTGTAAACCTCTCTTGTTTAGACCAGAGATTTCCAGATTCTACAGAGTCTGGAAATTCTATGGGTGTACTGTGGAGCACACTATAGGTGTGCTCAGTTAGACTAGAAGTAAAAACAAATCTGCGGACCAGATAAACTGGCTGGAAATACTTTAATTTCAAATAAATTAATTAATTAAATAAAGAAGTCCTCACCAAAAGTTTTAAAGATATTCTGTTGCAGAACAAGACATAGAGTCAACTCATTGAAAACAAATAGGTTAAACTAGGAAACCGGGCTTAAAAAAAACCTGCTTTCACAATGCAGGGCAGTTGCCCATGGATTCCCATGGGGATCTGTGCAGTTCAACTGCCTCAGAAATGATCTTGAAAAAGGAATAAATTTTGAGATGACAAGGACAGTTGACAATACAATAATTAATCCTGAGAATCAAAACTGAAGCTCGTTTGATTGCAGAAATATCTCATGATGATATGATTGGGAAAAAAAGAAAAATGAAGTTCAGCATCAATAAATATGAAGCAAAATACATACAGGAAAGGCAATCCTAATTATACTTACATAATGATGATCACTAAAGCAAAATAATAGGAAAGCAATCGTGGAGGTGTGGGTAGCATTATGAAAGCATTATCTCAATGAAAAGCATAAGCAAAAGAAAAAAACAGCAAACAATGCTCAAAATTGTTATGAATGAGAACAAAATAAAAAACATTATCTCACTGTAAGTCATTGGTATAAGCACCTCTTGAATACTGGATGTGGTTCTGACCATCTGACCTCAAAAAGAATATAGCAGAACTTCAACGGATACAAAATGTACCTGGGATGATCAAGGATGCCCAGAGATGCAGAAGCCATTGAGTAAGTATAGAAATTAATTAGACTAGGACCCTTCAACAGCGAAAAAGAGACAGAGGAGGGAGAATTTGTTTCCTACTTACATTCTCAAGTCAAAACTTCCGCTATGTCTTACAAGAGAAAAACTAGGGCATATCAAATTAAGTTGTTAGGTAGCCCATTTAAATAAGCACTTTACCAGGAATTCTTTTTTTTTCAGATAATGCATAATTAAATTCATTAATTCATTCTTTAAATTAATTCATTGTAACATTATTCCAAAATATAAATAGAATTAAAATGCAACTAGACAAATTTATGGAAGAGAGGCCTATTAAGGGCAGTAAAACACAAAAATATGGTAACTTATAAAAAGAAATCCCTAAAATTGAGATCATTAGAAGATATGAAAGATTCTCTACTTGACCTGTTCTTATATTCTTTCACTGATCTACCAGCCACTGTCAGAAACAGGCTAATGGTCTAAATGGACTTCTGGTGTGATTTAACACAGTCATTATTATGTTTTTACACCAAAACTCTAAAGAAACAAAGATTAATTTTGCCCATGGGATGGAAGAAGAACCAGGCAGTAGACAACAGTGGCAGCCAGGTACCCAGACAAAAACATTCACATTTGTTAGAAATAAATACTGAACTGTATGCACTTCCAATTCTCAGCTGTGAATGGAAGAGACAGTAGGAAAAGAAAATCCACTTCAGATTCTACCATACTCCTATTTACTTTTACTCTCTAACTGAACACTTTTTTCATGGACAAGAATAGGAGCTCTTACTTCATAAAAGTTGTTTGAAAATCCCATTGGAGTTTTGCTTTGTTTGAAATACTTCAGTTGTTTAATGCAAAGACACTGAATTCACTTTGAATTCACTCTTAAACACAAGTAAAGCTGCTCCTTCTCTGAAACTGAAAATCTCTGTTGGGTTACAAGAATAGATTAGCTGTGACTAATCTATACTGGTTTCATGGCTGTCCTTAGGTACCTACTTCTTTCTTAATTGTCCATGGTCAGTAAATTACTATACTGTCTGAGAACAAGAGAAATTCTTGTATTTATTTATGTATTGTTTAATAATACTTGAGAAAAATCTGAAACACTAACATGGCTGGTTGATGTATACTGAGCAAGCAAGTAGGTGAGTTTTAAAGTCATTACAAGAATTGTTTTATTCTTGAGGTTTTTTTCCTACTACACTAATGGAAGTTACAGAAGATCATAATTTTAGCTTAAAAACCCACTAATCCTGGAAAATTAGAGAAATCAGCCAAGGCTTTTTCCATTGACGTATGGCTTCCAGACCTTGGAGAGGCTGAACATGGAAGCAATCTGTCTGCCCTGTAGCAATACTCAGGCTGATTCATGAGAATCTCTTTTCCTATTCCCTGAGCTTCCTAGGATCATCACCAGTCAAAAAGACTGACATGGTTTGTTCATCATTCAACACTGAAGCTCTTTTAAAGTGATAAATGTTGCATTTTTACTAGTTACTTCAGTTTACTCTGAGCAAAATCCTCTAGCCCCTGTGACTATTTGCAATTTGATGGTTAAATTATTTCATTACTTCTCTTGTGATAGGTCTATTTACAGTATCTCATATTTTTTATCCTTGATATTATATCCAAGCTACTCAAAGAATTCAAAGTCATAGTTATTGGTACAAAGTTGATTGTGGTCTTTGACACCAAAAATAGTCTCACAGGACTTTTTCTCCAACACACTTAATGGGCTACTATTTCTTTTTTACTTCACTAACCTTTGGATTTTCTAAAACTTTCACAGTTTTTACTACTCAAATTATTTTATTTTTACAGAGGGCACCATTATTATTTACTTTCTTCATGTATTAAAAATAACATTTCCTACTCTGTGGCTGGGACAGTCAACTGTCTACCAGTCTAGCCCTATAAAACACAAACAGAGTCACGAGTATTTAACATAAAGCTTTGTAATTTTACCTTTGTCCCACCACATCTCTTCCTCTTAGAAAAACTGAGCCCCTACTTCTCTCCCTTCTCTGTAGCTTCAACCCTGAAGAAACATTCAGCCTTATTAACCATTTTTTGTGTGTTAATATTGTCAGAGTCAGGATGTATATAAAGCAATTCTACTGTTTTAATCTATTCTACTGTTTGCTTGTATTGCCCCTTTATTCTAAGGGAATTTCTTCTCACATTTCTCTTTGCTTTTTTTAATGGAATATAAGAATTGCTGTGTCACATCAGACCAGTGGTCCACTCAGTATCCATTACAAAAAGCCTTTGCGGAAAGGTGTGGGAAACTCTGCACTATGCCCTTATAACCAACTATCAATGGGGTGTTTCTTCCTAAACTGCATTAATAAAAATTTGGCTTATATTCTGAAGCTTGAAGTCTTAAATCCCTATCCTAAAATCTTTTCTGATGTAAGTCTGGAAAGTTTTATTAACTACATCCATTTCCAAGAAAAATTATTTTACAGGCAGACACTCTAGGATGCAAGAGAACAAAACAGAAATATATATACCAGTCTATAGTATACAATGTGACATTAGAAATAATGTAACACTTTTGTATGAAGCTCTAAATGAACACTCCTTATGTTAGAAACAAGATTTGTGAATGTTATACCTCTTGCAGAATTTACTTTTATCACATCAACAAATGTAAACATTACCTAAAGCTCCTTTCAAGTAAAAGTAATGTAATTCTAATGACAGTTAAAAAAGAAGGTACTGAGTTAAGCGTAAAAAGGTTTAAAACTAGGAATGAGTCTTATTGAAATATACTTTATTAAAAATACAGACATGAACTTTAAAGAATTTTAATTATTCACAGAGAAGATTCTAGCTCAAGTGTGTATTATAGTACTTTCCTGTTATTAGCTTTTGCATTCTGTTAATTACTTTCTTAACTATTTCTTCACCTTAGCCCTGTATCATGAAAGGCAGCCTCCAGTTTTTCAGTAAGGATGAAGGAGTCCTGCACAAATACATCCCTGCAGAATAAATGCATGTGATTTATTACAAAAATTGAATAGGAGGGAAAAAATGCCATTACCTTATTTTCCATTTGGCCTGAAACAACGATACAGACTGGACCATGCAATTAAATTATCTGCTGAGACCAAACATTTCCTGTACCGTTTTTCAAGAAATGACCTGTCTTTCACCCTCTTCTCTTCCTCTCCCAGCAGCGCTATTCCCAATATGTAGCCACTGGCATTCAAGAGTCTATGTTTACTAAAAGTTACCATACATTGTCAGCTGAACTGTCACTGTTATGTCCACATCTATAAACAGGGAAAGTCTGAAGTGTCAAGCACATTCTGTGTGTATCTGCTTGTAATGTGTGCATGAACACATGCATACTCCTTTTCTAATGCTGATTTTTCTGCATTTGGAGTGAATTTATTTTGATTTGGTCTTGGTTACTTACGATGGTTTTCTGAAAACTGTGCAGCTTCAGAGAAAACCACAGCTGCAAACATAATCCTTACACAGATATTTATTTTTTACTTATTCTTTATTTTATAATTAGTAACTATATAAAATAATGGCATAAACCAAGAAGTAGAATGTAAATATTCTCTCTTTTTTTTCTTATGTTTTTGATCGGCCAGATTTTTAGATTGTATATGTAACAATTGTATTGTATGACTGTCTACGGACACACTGAACATTTCTAATAGAGAACACAAATATGTTTAACAGCACAGGGAAGCAATCATCAAGCAAATCACTCCATATAACAGTTACCATCTATTTTCCATGAAGCATATGGCAAAGCACGTTAATGTAAAGTACAGATATTGCAATGCAGTGTAACATTACACTGTGCAGCAAGAGCCCAGCAGTCTGACTCTGAGCTGCGGCAGTTTGAAACCGTGCACAAGTGCTTACAGCTGCAGTGACATGGTGCTAAGCATGTTTTAAGACTAGTCCCAGTCGAGCGGCATCTTATCCAACCAGAAACAATCCCACAATCCAGCTCTTTTTAAGTGATCATCCTTGTATCATAACAGATTAAGGTTGCAGCTACTTTGGATTATGTTTAATCTAACCTTTATCCATTCACATCTTCACCTGAAACTTCCAAGGACCAAGAGTCAATTGCCAGGGCATAATTCACAATGACACTGATCTTTCCTTCCTCACTCTAATTATCTGGATTAAGAATAACACTTTTGAGTAATTATTTTCACATTGGATAAACATTAAGCTTTCCTGGATTTATCTGAGCTTTTTCTTAACATGAAATAGATCCAACCAGGCTTATAAGAACATAACTGACAGCAGTGACAGCTTAATCAAGGAAACCCTAAACAACTAAAACAATAGGAAATGTTTGCTTCACATTGTTTTGAATAATCAAGAACCGGAAACTTGATAACCCACAGACAAACCATCCACTCAAAGACCAAAGAAAAAGCAATATCCAGGCAGATTAATTACAGTGACTTGTATTGTCTTAATAAAGATGCAAAATTTTCTCTGATGCAGCACCAGCCCTAATGCTCAGCAGCAAACAGAAGTTTACCAGTTGCAGAAAAAACTACAAACACACAATGTATGCTGATTTATAAGGCCAGTATTGCACAGAGGAGAAAGAACAAATCGTATTACCAGTTTGTTAAAATCATAATTAAAATGAATCAGATACCAGCTGTATTGCTTCTGATGACTATTTCTGAAGAAACTGAATTGTCCATCACAGGCACACAGACTCCCCAAAATTGCTATCAGAAACAGGCTAGAAAAATCTTCCAACCTTGTCTTTGAAACTACCAAAGATCATATACAATTACACACTAAAATCACATCACAGAACCCAATTACACTTTGGCTTTGCAGATCCACAGATAACCTCTTAAAGAGCAAACTCCCTTACTGTGTCGACCCCTGACCTCAAGCTCTTTTTCCAATCTTCAGCAGCACCACATGTTTCTTTCCCAGAGCGAGCCAAGACTTGGAGCAGCAACGTTTCTGAGGGGTAGCAAGTGTTCCAGCTATCATAACTTTCAGGTTAAGAGAGCACACTGCTAATATCTCATTCCCAAACTTTAATGCATTCCTTCTACTACTATTTAATTTAGTTTGAACATTATTTATGGAGAAGTTTTCAGTAAGTATTCTTCCATTTGTTGGAGGATTTTAATAATTTATAAGTAATAATTTTATTTGGCTCTTTAAAATGTTATTTATCAATTAAATGCTTTAACAGGCTTTGGAAGTGAATCACAAACAAAGAAATGTTTTTACATCTTAATTTTAAGAATTATTTTAAAATTTGATCAAATAAGTAGCACAGAGGATTTTGTTTAATAACTTTACCTCCTTGAGGCTCCACAATATCAATCACACCACTGAGACTTTCTCTTCTTACATTTAGTAATAAAAAATAGTAAAACCATGCTTTCATACGTTTATGGTTTCTATGACTTCCTCATCATGTCAAGGGGAGAAGAGGAACTACAGCAGAACATTATTAGTTGGCTCACAGAAAGCAGAGGACAAAATGCCACAGTTCTGAGCACTTCACTGTAGCTGAAGCAAAACACATTAGAAATGAGACCAGGAACTCGGAGGGATATTCTGTGTATGTATAATGATCTTAATGAGATATGAACAGTGCCTGTCAACTGGTGAATACTGACACATAATCACCTGCAAGTTACTGACAACTTACCTTGATGATAGGTGAGGACTCTTGCACTTCAAATAACTTACTGCTCACAGCTATATATATTGAGATCATCTATGTTTTGCTGATATTTTAAGCCCTTGTAATCAAAACCATTGACGTTCCCTTCAGATGTTCAATGCACCTTCTACTCTCTGGGCATAACTCACCTTAAAAGCTGTTCTTTCTCTCTCTTGTGACTATCAGAGCAATGATTTCTCCAGGCAACTCTTTCTACTATGCTAACTTAAAGAAGTGATGGAGGAATTGTGTAGGTTGGACAATTCATTTTCTTTCCAACAAAACACAGTCTTTTGCCAACTGACTGACAGGTCAGCATAAGAAGTTATTTGGCACTGTGGTCACACCTCCTTAAATCACCTTTTTCCTTGAATTCAGGGTCTCTCTAAAATGCTCACTCAGCTACTTTTACCAGATACTAAAAACTATCTCCTTATGTCTAAAGAATACTCCTTAAGGGAGCAGAAGGGACCCAAAGACTTTGAAGTGATCCAAGTTTCATGTCAACCCATAACTAAGAGACATGTAAATACCACCTGGTATGATCATGGCACCACTTTCTAACCTGTATCATGCAAAATCTTCTACCCAGCTCCTAGATCTTCATTTAAACAACACCTCGGCCCTATTGTATGAATGCTGACTTTGGACTCTTTTGCTTTTATACCTTCCTTTCTTCTAATTAGTGTTGCTAGATTATTTGGTAATTTGTTCCTCATCCTTTCCTTGAGCTTATTGCAAAATCATCCAGAAGTACTCACTAACTAAAAGGATCACAGTAAGTATGCGTCTTAAATTTGCTCTGAACATGAAGCAACGTGTTAATGTGCTGGTGAGCAAGCATAAACTTTAAAACTTTCTTGACAAATTGGAGAAACATTCTAAGAATAAATTAGGAAAAATGTAAGGTAGATGATAGAAATAATTGACTATACAACTAGAGGATGAGAAACAATGGGTTAAATGGTACTTCTTTTTGATGTGGATCAATTGCAGAGAATCCAAAGACAAGAAAGAGGAATGATTAACACTGTAAAAAACAAGACATTGAGGAAAAATGGAAAGAGTTTTGGCTGGGAAGAGAGACTATCAGTCTTCATATTTCTAAAGAGAATGTTCTGCTTTGAGTCTTTGGTAGATAGGTAATGAGCTAGGTGGCTAAAATTACTTTAATAACTTCAAAGCTTTAGATTAGATGATGGAATATGTAGGGATAGTGAAGGACTGCTGCAGACTACGTTGAAGAATAAAGCATCTTCCTCACCAGGGATCTTGAAAAATAGATTAGATAAAAATCTGTTAGGAACAATATCATTATAGCTAACTCTACTGTGGGTCAGAAAAAGGGAACACATGACCTTTCCTTTTAACCCTATTTTTCTATGATTACAGTGTGATACTATTTGAAAATGAAACCCCAAATGCCCTTATATAGCATTTTGATCAAAATTAATAGAAAATTGATTTTTGACTGAATATTTTTTCCATGGATCATGTCTGCCTTCTCCATAGCACATCTGAGACTATATTTTTCACAGAACTTATAATATCTTTTCTAATTGAAACTGCTGTAATTTCTAATTAAACATGCTTTTGTTTCCATGACACATTCCCTAACACTGCTTTCTAACTCTAAATTTTTTTTTCATTTAAAACAGTCTCTTTTACTTAATTAATATAAAGAAAAGAATTTCAAAGGAAGACAAACTGTTTCATATACACTTTAAAGACCCCTATGTGCAAATTTGGCCGTGTAGTACCACAACTCTAATTCAAATTTATTCATTCAGACATTCTACAGTGGAGAACTGAGTCAAAACTGAGTTTCAGCTAAACAAAACCAGCTGTGGAACTGTTTGCATTCCTTGAAGATGCCCACATTTTGTCAAAAAAACCCAAACCAGTCAGTTTCTGGCCAAACACTGGCCAATCAACAATGCATGTGTTGAGGGAATGCTGCTGTTTCATTGTCACTTTTATTGAAAAAGTCCATATTTTCTACAAGACAAAAAATATTTTTTCCTGCCCCTTCTTTCACATAGATTTTCCACAAGAAAAATAAAGAATTCTCTGAACAGTTTCCATCATGAAGAGGAATCAAACTAGAATGGATGAACAGCCTTGCTATCACCACCTTCATGATTTCCTAGAGGAGGAAGCTCTTTCTTTTTACAAGGACACAGGATGTGTTTCCATTGTCAATAGAGAGACCAAGTCTGGATTTTTAAATACTCCTTGGTGTGTGTAAATTATGGATAGCTTTGTGATCAGACCCACGGATCTGTTTAGCAACTCTTGAAAATCTCAACACTGACTTCTGATAAAAATCCGCACTGAAAGAGGCAGAAAGGCTGACTGGCTGTATTTCTTATTCCTTGGACAGGCTTAACACTTCTCCGTATTATTCTTCTCCAATCTTAGTGGTACAAAAGCTCCTAGCAAGGAAGCATAGTCTGAAGATGGAGTCTGACAGCACTCCAGAACATATTATGTTAGCTGACAAAAGGAAACATTTTTCTATACTCATGAGGAAGCTGGGCAAAGTGATTCAGATGTAAGAAGGAGAAGTGTGCTCAAGTTAAACATTCTTTGATGATCATATCTGCCTTCAGGGAACCCTTGAAAATGCTGCTACCAGGTTTCCAGTGGAGGAAATTGATGAGACCTAGGAGAGGAACGAGGCATGGGGCCATTCCCAGCTCAATCACCGCAGCCCCCACTCTGTCCAAGGGCTTGTGAGAGTGTTTTGATTGAGGGGGGACCAAGTAGGGGCTTTATGAGCAAGAGTCACTGTTTTTTGTCCGATCCAGAAGGCAAACACTCAGAAATTCTTGCCTTTAGCTTGGGAGGAGGCAGGTCCCACAACAGGAGCGCTAGACGCTTTATATCGTTGACAAAACATTTCTTTCTTCAAATTCAGTGGCAGAAGATATGCCGGCATGCACCAACATCTCATTTCTTTCATGGAAGTACAAGGTAATATATCACTCTCTCTCTGAAAACCCACATAACCTTGGATGAAAAGAAATAGAGACAACCCTCAAAAGAAAACCTTCAAAAGACATTGTTGGAGATCGTTTCTTGAGGACAGATACAGCCTGGCAGCTTAATGTCTCAGGTATTAAATACAGTATTTCCAGCTAGAGAAAATGAGGTAGCACTAACCTCAGAGAGGTAAGAAAAGATTTGATTGAAAGAAGAAGCAATCAATGCTACTTATGTGAGAACAATGCACATTCTAGCCCCCATCTGCAGCCAGTTCTGGAAAATAGTTTTACTGTATTTCTGGCCTGTTGATAAAAAGCTATTTAATTCTCTTTTTTATTTAGGGAAAACTAAGGCTTTCCTGATGGTCTGAGAGAGGTCTCTTTGCAACACATTGCTCCCTGATACAACATTGGCTTTGGAAATGAAGATAATTAATCACCCCTAAAATATACTATAGTTACTATTTATAGCATTAATACTTAGCAGAAATATATGCCCTACTGGGCTAGGCAAAGTCCAGACATATAATCCAAGTAGCCTATATTTGCAGAAGTAGATGCAGGCACTGGAAATTGGATTAGCAGGAATCAGGATGGCAAAAGATTTCATATCAGAGTAGCAGCAAAGCTGGAAAAAGAACCAAAGCCATTCCTATACAGATTAGAGTTAGGTTTGAGCTTTTGGTACCAGCACTGTCATATTTCTGAGAAGCACTGAACCTACTTATCCCTGATCAGAACAAACACTAGAAGTATTTTCTATCAAAGCTACTGGTTTTAATATATTAACATATACGGGCAAGCTGGGGAACATTCTTTTTCAATTAAAATACCATACACAGCATCTATAAGAGGGATAAATTCAGCTTGTATTTAGATCTGACAGTTGATTATTCTTTCACATCATCAGCAAGTCACCCACAGGTGCAGAGAGCTCTGACTTTCCAGCCAAGAGGATTTCAGATGCTAGATTTAAAATGACATATGATAATCCAGACATGAAAATTAAGTGTCATTTATTCCTTCATATAAAGAGAAACACCTATTACTAAGGGAAAGATAACATTGCTGGGGTTTTATTTCATTTTGTTTTGAAACTGCTATTTGACTGCTATTTCAGTTAACATGAGTGACATTCAGCAAGTTTATTACTGCGAAGTTCTAATTGCAAATTTAACCCAACATCCTTCAAGTTTAAGACGTGCTTTAAAACAGTCTGACTTCAGAAACATTTTTTTCTTATATACGCTTTACTTTCAAAAAGCCGTTTGGAAAACACTTCCTACTGATCTTTTCAACTCTTCCACTTTGGGCTGCCATTGGTTTATTATACCAACATGACCTAGGTTCTCTCAGACTTTACCTCAGGAAGTTGTAAAACTGTGATCTTGTTTCAGTTATTAGGAATTCCAAATTGAAAATTAATCATCCTCTTGGACTTTTAAGAAGTTGCAGCTATCATGAAAATAAATTTGAAATCAACCTTTTTTCATGTCCACCTGCCATCTTTATAAAAGTCAAAACCATATGTGCTTCCTCTTTGAAGTCCGATTTTGCCCCCTAATGATAGCCTTCACATTCCACAATATTGTTCTGTTAGCTCTAACCTTCCTTCAGCCAACTGAAAAAAAAAAATCAACAGCAGCATGACAAATGCTTGTGCAGATGTCTGATGCTGATGTAACAAATGGCTATAGTCTATGAAGTTACAAGTACAAAATAATGTCAACAAGTTGCGATGATAAAACAGCCCATGAAATAGTTCGATATATGTTCAACATTCAGGGCAATTTCTGGTTTGAATTACCAATCAATTTTTTACTGGGTTTAAATGATTCCTGTTACAGAGGAGCCATTGTTTATGGGTTGGTGGGTTTTTTTTCAAGTTTATGTCACAGCCTTCACATTGGTAATTCTGATTAATGTGCCCTGATGCACTTATTTTCTACCAGGCTTCACATTTTGTTAGGGAAATGAAAGCATTTGTACCACTTTAGAAACCAAGCTCTACGTTGTACAGAATGAAGTTGTCATTGCTACACCACTTGTGGTAAGTCCCTTTGCAGGTCTTCCTAAGTGAAAAGTGTCAGAAGCGCGCAGGTTTTCTGCTCTGCTAATACCAGTTTGTGGAATGCGCAACGTGTAGAGTTTGGTCTTGTGCAACGCAGGACAGCTTTGGTCTTAGCAAAGCCTTTAACCCAATTATAAGTTCCCTATTTTTCTGTAGGAAAAATTAAAGTTCTTTGGGGCTTTTTTAATGTGTAAAGCAGATGGTCAGGAAAATCAAATGACTAGCTGGTTTCATTTGTCATTCACAACCTGCCAAGCTGAGCAGAGAAATCTAGCATACCTACATCCTTCATTATAACCTAGCATTCAAACATGCAAGAGGAGGAGGGGACGAAAAGTAAACAATAAAATTAAAAGTGAATGAGATAGAGGTACAATGGGTTGACTCAATGCCCAACGGCTGGATACAAAATCAGGCCTCAAGGTAAGAAACTGTACATCCATCTTTAAATGGGAAAAGCTGGTTTGTCTCATAAAAAAATTTTCAGCTGGTTAGTCAACCCTAGGCAGAGTCTGTGCAACACTCTAGCTGATTGAAACCACACATAGCATTTACTTTGTTTTTAACTAAGAAGCCTGCACATGGTCTGCTAAAATGACTTTGTTATGTTCAACAGAACACGTGCATGCTGGTTTGCAGGCAAGCCATAGAAAAAGATTTTATGCCTTCAAGCTAAAGGCCTGGCATGGCTGCACTGTTCTGTGGAACTTGTGCCTCTAAGTCTTACTCTAGCAGCGGGTAGGTGGTCTAAATTAATTCAGGAGAAAACTTAACAGAATGACAAAAAAAAGAAAACAGTGGAGAGATGCCTTTTGAGCTAATGAAAGCAGTGTTCAGCTGATGTTAAGCTTTAGCATCAGGGCTTTTTACACAGTCCTATTCCATAAGCTTTTCTAACAAATAAAAATAAAAAGAATTAAAAAATGCCTTAGATAAATGGCCTAATGACTTTTAGCTTTCATTCGGATTTCTGGAGAATCCAAGAAAATCATTTCATACACGAAAGAAGACTCCACAGTCCCTAAAGTCTAAGGAAGACTTAGAAAAGACATGCTGATTGTTGTAGTTCACAGTGGCCGCACACTATGTCAGCTTTACAGACAGTACTTTTTATAGTCAGTCTGAAAATCACCAAAGAGGGAGATGCAATTTTGGCCATCTCTACCTTTGAAACAGCCTCCTCACCTGTGTGCCTAGGCTCTCCGTGCCCACCATGTTGTATGAAGGTCCATTTGCTCTCTCAGCTGCTACCTATTTAGAAAAAGAAAAAAAAGTCCTTACTTCTGCCCCTTCTGGATTCTGCATTTTGTTTGCCAAAAGGATGCTGGCAAAAGGAACAAGCACATGGCTGATGCATTTCAGATGCTGGCTTTGTCTAGTATTCAGTCACATCACAAGCAGCAATATCAGTAAATAAGATGGATATGTTTGTCTGACAAACTTTTGAGAAGGGGGAGTTCTGAATTGATAAGCCCAATCACACACTTAAGGTTGGCAGATCAATCTTCAAATTAGTAATTGACTCACAAGGGCAAACCCACCACATGTTTACAGACGGTCAGAGAGCACAAGTTGCACCACAAAAACAGAACCGAGCTGAATTTTAACTTAGGAAAATGAAGCCACTACTCTGAAAGAAGAAATCAAGCTACAGGTTGGGTCAGAGCTTCAAAAATACTCAGCCCCCAGCTGATTCAGGGCCAAAATTTAGGGCTAAATTAGGGCCATATTTTCTAGAGTGTCCAAACCTCACCTGTCTCATTCTGAGACAGTGATGGCCAGCTAATCAAAGGAGACTTGCATACATGTGCTCAATCATTTGGAAAATCCTGCCATTTAGGTTAGGTTCTCAGAGAACAAACGAGCTCTGAGAAAGAGATGATTTCCAGAATTATTGAGCTCCTACAGGCCCCACTGCACCCACCATCTCTGAAAATTATATCCAAAGCAGACCTTTAGCAGTGGAGCACTATCAGTGATACTTTTGAAAATATCCTTCTCTCATGTAGTGTTGTTTTTCAGACTTAAATAATGCTCACCACATTTCTGTTCAGCTCCAATTGCTCTTCCAAAAATTGGTAATGTTGTGATGGAAAGGGAGACCGATTGTGCAAGCCTTCCAAAATGAAACTGCACTTTTTTTCACGTTAAACTTCAGCCAGGCAGGTCCTATTGATGAGATGATCTCATGCAGCACTGGGAAAGAAACATGCAAAGGTAAAGAAATAAAAGAGGTGATACCAGCAGAGTGGGTGTTTCATTCCTCAGTCCAGAATACACTGCTACTTTCCATCTCATACGGTAGGGAAAAAGGCAAAGAGGGGCTGTGCTTGTTGCTTATGGAGAAAGATATTAAGCCCCATAAGCTCAGGCAAATGCCCTGCAGTCACAATGGTATATTGACTTTGCATCTAGACTCATTAAACTACAAGAAAACATCTGTTTGTATAGCTTTAATTGCTGCAAACTCAAGGCTACTTTACCATGCATCACATAGCACAAGTTTAAAAAAAAAAAAAAAAGCCTAGGTATTGTCAGTGAGTATGGACAAGAATGTTATGTGCTTTTAGAAAAAAAGCATTTAAAAAACACTTTCTGCATTTGTAAGACTGAAAACACATCTCCTGTGGCTCACATCAGAGGGGTTTTGATATTTATTTTTGATATTTATTAACTTTGGATATTCATTTTATCTCATTACAGGAAAACAAACAAACAAACAAACAAAAAGAGCAGACTGAGAAAATCCAGCTCCAAAACTCTAAAGAACAAACTGTAACCATAAGACATATCTGTTTTGTCTAAGCATGACAGAAACTGAAGGCAGCTGTTGACCACCACTATTGACCGTACAGGAGTGATTTTCACTGTCTTCAAGTTGGGGCTCTTAAAAGTTTTTCAGTGAAGGTGCAGTCCTATATGTCATATATGAAGACTGCTCTATGTATTTCAATGGATATAAGCCAACTTTTCTTAGTTGCCCTTTATTTGTCCCTTTACAAGTAGCCCAAATACCCTAAATCAAAATCTTCTGCTTTAGATAAAAATATACAGCACTAATCACAAGCTAAAGCTGCCCTAGGAATAAGACATTATCAAACAAATCATTTGTATAACAACTTTTATGAGACCCCTTTCATTACTTTGCACAAACCATGAAAAACATGAAACAAAAACATTCCAAAAAATCTCAGCAATAAAATGAGAGATACTATGGCACCTACGGGACAGAGTCAACCTTCCTGCTTTAATATAAACATTAACTTTTGCCATTTCTCCTCTGCTCCAGACCTGCACACAATTTAGGGATTCTTCTTGTAACAGAGACACTTTGTTGATTCTAAGACACTGGCTTAGACAGAAGTCTCAGCTCACTGAAATGGGCACAGTGGAAGCTGAAGAAGTCCATAGTAGAAGTAGATACTACAGTCTCCTGATGGCATCGGTAGGGTCACACTCAAGTCCTCCCAACTCATTCATTAGAGGATTTCATTAGTCCTCACAATGGCAATTTCACTTATTGGGAGAAATGGGCTTTTTCTGGGGAACCCGGAAGAAGGGGAAGTAAAATCTCCATGGCCATTCATGCAAGCAAAGATGACGGAAACTGCATAGTGTTTCCTAATCCTCTGCACAGTCACGGGAACTGCAGCCACTGCCTGGCTTTTCAGCTAGGGACCAAGAAGAATTATATTTGCACTCTGTGTATGCACGATGTTGTGGCTCTTTTGGGGTCAGAGAGAAAGCTGTAGAGTTTGGCACCACTGGCATGAACTGTATTTTAGCTGGAGAGCAAACCAGAGCATTTCTCAGACAAGGAGAGGTACAGCCAGGGCTTGCTCTCGTTTCTATCACAATGGCAAAAACTTCCAGATTGCTGACAACTCAGTAAAAAGAACTTCAGCCATTACTAATGAATAAGGCCTTCCCAATTGCTGTCTGAGCGTCTCAGAGCTCTATCCAAGTCCTCCCAGCAGTAAATCTCACAACGAGGTGCTGTGGCCAAGAGAACTAATGCAAACCTTGAATGCATAAGCAGGGGAATAGCATGTAGGAGTAACGAACTGGTATTACCCTCTGCATATAGAATTAGTGAGACAGTAAGTAGTATGCTGGGAGCTACCCAAAACAGTTTGGCAAAATGGTGAAAGTTCAGGAGAGCCACAAAGTGATTCAATGATGTCTTGAAAATATTGTCTCATAATGAGAGACTAAAGAAACTCAATCCATTTAGTTCATCACAGACAAATCCAAGTGGTGACTGACCACAGACTACAGGTCGTAACATAAGGAAGACATTTGTGATAGCAGGGAGTCCTGCAACCCAGTTAAGGGGAAAAAAAAGACAAAATGATGTCTTGTGGAGGGAAGTTGATACTAGAAACACTCCGACTGTAACAAGGGTTATTACCGGTTGGAGCCTTCTTCCAGAGATGTAAGGGCTTCACCATCATGTAGTATCTTTAAATCAAGGCAAGTCCTCCTTCTACGATTCAAACAGAAAAAAAAACAAGATCTGAGCAATGCCTATTCAGTGAGGTTTGCTGGCTTGTGTAACGTGTCAGGATAGATGACCATAATGGTCTCCTCTGACATTAAAATCAATGAGCCTATAGGCAAAGCATAGGTTCAATGATCACAAAACACTTAAACCACCCTTTAAGCATCTCCCCATTCATCACCATCCAAGAAAAGATTGTGTTTCTAAAAATTACTGTCCAATGGGTTTACAAATAGGATATTCAGAGATGTGTCTCTAACTTCTCTTTCTCCTGCTGCTATCACTTTTTTTTTCTCATGCTTTTTTACAAACTTCTGTCCTTCTTGCCCTTTCTCAGACCCAGGTTCAAACATTCAGACCTTTCGCTATGACTCTTAGAGGATGATTCACAAAAATTATGCAGACAAGAAAAAAAGACTCTTCTCCACAGAATTTTTTCTCTTGAGATTACTCTTCTTGGACAGGAGTTGGAAGACTTGATTTTAGGGGAATGGGACAACAGCTACATTTGAGTGAAAATAGCAAAATCTCATATTCAATGTGTGTTTTAAGAGGCAAAGATCTATTTTAAAAGCATAACACAAAGGGAATAGTTTACCTTTCCAAGGGAGCTTGCTAATTTCAATTACATATTCATTAATATTAATAAACATCTGTAAAACATGATAAGTAAATTCAGTCTTTTATAGACAGTACTATAAAATATTCTTCCTCCTTAAAAGTTCATTATTTCAGGATCAAAACCTGCATCTAGATCCATGTGAGTGAATGTTTGCATAATCATATATTAGACAAAACAATAAAACCCCAAGAGAAACAGAAAGATAAGACACAAGACAATATTCAGTAATATGAAAAAGATCCTTGGAAGACACAAAAGTTTACTGAAAAAGGTGTGCTGAAAACTGTGTTTCCAAGGAAGTATTTAAAATAGCTTTGAACATGCTATTTATCCCAATGAGCCTAATGAAAAGTCAATAACCCAACCTGATGTGCTCTGTATATTGGGGGAAAAGATTGTGTTAGGAAAGTTTGAGAGTGCTCAGGGGTGGGGAAAAAAAAAAAAAGCCGGTGGTTACTTCAGAAACTGTGAAAAGCAGTCCTGGAAGAGACAGATGAGTGGTCAAAGATGCTGAAGAAACACACACTAATTACATGGCTCTCACCACCATATGCGATATCACTCACCCAGACTAGCACAATCTCTCTGAAACAAAAATCTGCACATTTTCCAAGGGAGCTTCAAGAAAACTTAGTAAAACCAGCTTCTGCCTTTTTTGATGATTTGTGTTAATATATTACAGTCATTTTTTTCTGTATATGGTCTATGGAACAACTGAAATTTAAATGAACATTTCCCATAGCGTATCCAGCATATCAAAACAGCAACAAAATAATTTCACAAGATGTTACAGACTTGATAGAGACCTTTACTTTTATTAGAAAGCCTAATTTTCATATCCTGAGGTGAAACCCTTATTCATGATCATATTTAGAACATGCTGACAGTAATGCACTATAGTATGATGACATGAGTGCACTCCTAAGGACTGGTTTGTTGACTTCCAAAGTGTAGCGCAGAAGCTAGGTTCTTTGTTGTACTCCATATTATTTCCTTTGTTTTAAAGGTGAGAGCCAACTTTAAATTCTAAATTGGTCTGCCTCAAACGCCTGACGAATTACACAAGTTGTACATATATACATCACATATGTTTATTGCATAACTACTGTAAAATCATTTTGCCTTATAATATAGTACTATTACAGGCTGGAAATCTGCCACATTTGCCTAGTTCTGCACTTCTCAAACCTAGTCCCAAACAGCATTCTTCCCCAAAGGTGTACAAATGATATGTGAGCCTCCCCAGGGGCAATTCTGGAGGAGGACTGTGCAACAACTTTCCCAGCAAGAAAAAGAAACGGGAAGAGTGATGCATTTCAGAGGCACACATTGCACATGTAGTTGAGGAAACAAAGATGCTTTGCCACTGCCACCTTTGTCCAGTGAGAAACGTAAAATAAATTGAATGCAGCTGGATCCACTCATTGCTGTCAATTGACTTGGTTCCCTGCCCAGCTCCCTTAATACATTGCCAATGCATGGGTTTGGGAGCCACAACAGTAAATCATGCTGGGAAGCTGCTTCCCCTCTTCTTGCATGCACCTGCGTAGGACATGTGCCAAGGGGCAGAATTAGGCATGCTATCAGGACCGTAGGCAGTACAGCAGCCCCAGAAGCGGCTTGGGATGGGCTGCCGTAATTTAAAGCAGCCAGGGGCTTTTTTGACCTGTGGAGCAGCTGAGAATCTAGAGGATGCAGAGATGGCATAAGTTTTCTAGAGGCAGAGCCTGGAGACGGGAGCACCGGCAGCTGCCGGAGGCCCCCAACTGTGTGTGCACAGCCAGCTCCGGCAGCAGGCTTCCACCACCAGCAGCAGCAGCAGCAGCACTCAGCTTGCAGTACAGACGTGCCAATGGATGGCCCAGAAGGGGCAGAAAAGACCAAGCCACGCTTTCAAAAGCCATGGGGAGCTATGGGGAGTTACTACACCTGCCTTCGAGGTCTGGCCGGGACGTGTCACTCCATTACAAGTACCCGGGGGCATTTGTCATTCAAGTTCCTCAGGCCACGTGTGATAGATGATGCCAGTTGTGCTGATTCGCTGGTGAGGATTAAACACAACGGAGAACCAACATTTCTTTTTATCTTAGCTTTGATGGCTTTGCCTGAGCCTCCTCAGAGATTCCCAGTTTGAGAAACATTGCTCTAGATAACAATTTAGCTGGTTTAAAAAATGTCATTTATAATGCAGGCGGATGGTCTGTTCATCATATGTAGTAATGCATTACATCCATTACACTAAATCCACCGTGATTTCAGCCTCAGAACGAATATGCAATGTTCATTTGTCTCCTACCTCACTGGCTGTATAATAAATGTAGAATATTTGTCACACTATCTCAAAATGTCTGTTTTATCTGTAAAATGTTTGACAAAGCACATGTTACAGATGGCTATTCATAATGACTTATATATAGATCTATTGTATATACTGTAATAAAAATATAGCGTAGCTGGTAACTGACAGACAGTATTCAGCTATCACAGTATTACAAGAGAGAAAGAGAGCACTGGAGTCAACATCCCTCTTACTCCCCCTCCTCCCCAACAGCTACCATCATGCTTGCTACTTACAGACTGTGACGAATATGTTTGGACACTACACCTATGAAAAAAAGCAAATCTACATCAGTAGAGGCACTGTGATCCACAGGAATTAGGAGGAAACTGGAAAAAAGACACTACTGAATTCTACTAACAGAGGAGACTAAATCACGGTTTTCTACTAACAGGCACCTTTTGCCTCCATGTCTCCATCTATGAAATGAAGAAACTCTCAAAGAGGCCTAATGAGGGTTCACTAATATCTACCTGGGTCTCCCCACCTTCAGGGTGCCATTCTAGCATAAGGCTAATCATCAAAAGTATTAGTCTAACCACGAGTCATCCTTGGCAGTCCACAACATCTTAGTAAATTGTGCTTCCATTTAGTTCACCAATATGGGTCCTATCTTGCTAAGAAGAAACACACACAGTTCTTCCACTTTCTTGTATACAGCACAACTGCAATTGTTACCTTTGATTTGAAGCTCCCTTTCTGGAAAAAAAATCAGTTACCAAAAGGAAGGTAATACAGCCTAAGACAGCAATACCATATCTTAGATATTTTTCAGAGATCAGATTTCAGTTCAAATCAGGCAAATATATATACTGTGACATTACAGACTACAAAAGATCAGCCACATTTGTTTTTTAAGGTTCACTGCAAGGTATCCAGCACAACGAAATGAATTGGGATAATTCCCTGTCTTACAAGCACATACCTGGAAACATAAATAAACTTCCATTTACAATACAGAATTTTCCCTCACAAAGATTTCCAAAGGGTGCTAACAAACCAAAACCAAAATTCTCCCAAATTGGATACTTGGTTATAAAGGGCAAAGTTCTCTCTCAATCCAGTTGCAAGATCAGAATCTACTCCATATATAATTTTGATTTAAAAGGTAACTTCCGATTCAGATTCCTGGAGGATCCTCATTACCAGATCTGTCTAACCAAAAAGATAGCACATCCTTCTGTTGCTTCTTCAAAATAGTTTGTAACTTGCAAAAAGAAGGCGCACAGCTACATTCTAATATCTCTTATGGACTTAATATCTATGCTGTATTTTTCATCTTAATTTTACATTTTCTTTCCTGCTGCTCAGCACCGCTTTAACCAGCTTCAGAGACTGATATAACTACTGTCCCAGTGAATACCTACAACTGAATCACCAACCCTGCATTTTATCTAAGGCTAGTCCATTGAAGTGCTTGACCTTTCTTGGCTTCGCAAGTCTGACAAAACCACTGCGCAAGGTGATGTGGCTATACAAACATATTTAGCTGAGATTTAAGTTGTCACTGAAATGGCATAAAGCTTCACCCTCTGTAACACACAGAACTTATGACATAAATGTGGCCTCAGGGATTTCTTTGATGATTCAACAAGTTGCTTTTTGGTACAGCAGAAAATGTAAACAGGTATTATAGATCTGGAGGGGCCGCCTTGGCATTTCCTTTCGGCTTCTTGCTGTGTGGCCTCAACTAAACGTGCTGAGCACAAGTTTGGTTCCAGCAAAGCCGACTTGTAAATGTTCTAAAGAAACTATCAGCAATGCCATTGTCTTCGGAGAAAAAAGAGAAAAAGGAGTTGATGTTTGACACATGGGGTAAACACAACAAAGTATTCTGGAGATTATTCTTTCCTGCTTCTATAATCCGCTAACTTCTTTTTATTAGTTTTTAATCCAGTATCATGCCTAGACTGTTTCTTCACTACCTCCAACAAGGCTTTGGGAAAAGTAAAATCTTACCTTCACACATTTCTACACACTTCAGCAAGCTTATAAGCCACAGGGTACAAATAGTGCATTCTGTCTTCCTTTTGGAGTTTGGACTTTCTGCGTCCTTTGGATAAAACATTACTTCTACAGAAAGCAAACAAGAAATGCAGGTTGCAGAGGGTTAATTTAAGAGATGGCATAGGGCAACTGACTCTCTTTAAAACAGGTATGAAACAAGAATTCCAAACAACTCTTAAACATTTCTTGAAAGAATTTGTTATGGATACATACTGAATATTGCTTATATAGTACTGAACCTTGTCAGTAAAGATATTAAAGCCTATAAAATGATAACAGAGAGAGACTAAAAAAGATATATAATAGAGTCTGCTCTTAAGCCCCAGTGTTGGTTATATTAAAATGTTAACAAGTAAAAAACAAAACAAAAAACAAACACCTGCATGTAACTGCTTCCAGAAATTGATGTGTTTTTCTGGGCAAACCTGCCTTGGAAATAAAATGTGGTAAATCAAAACTATTAAAGAGCACTGCCTGGTCCACTTGCTTTATCACCCCAATAAAGATGTTCTGCTCTGCCTCAGCCAAGAATATCATTTTAGCACGTGTGTCTGTCTGTGTCCAGTGAGGGCAGCACTTAGGTACATGCTGAAACTAAGGATTTCATGAAGTATCACGTCAGTGGGGCTTAACTGTGCGATTATAGTTTGACAAATGTTTCAGTGCTCTCTTGAATTGCGGCTTCTTTCTACTGTTAGTAGCATATAAAATGAAAATGGATTATTGGTACTTACATTAATAGAACTGTGGTGTCTGCACTTTAAAAAGCATGGTAAAAATGAAGATGAGTCAGAGAAGAAAATAATAAATACTGTTTACAAAATGGATCACACTGCTCTCCTGTGAAAGACTCAATCCAATTTAATTTGTTGAGATGTTGTTGATGTAACAGTAAGTATGCACGTAGAAGAAAACACCTGAAAACATAGGTCTCTTCAGCTGATAATAGCCAAGGAAATCCAAACCCCGAAAGCAGCTGTCAGGCACAGCCTGAAAATAACAAGGCACAATATTTTAAGTAAGAATATTTGACCATTGGAACAAAATACCTAGAACTGTGACAGCTTTCAAACACTCTAAATCTTTGGCAAATGTTGTGCAAGAGGAAGACTAGATGATCGTTATTGTCCCCGTCAGGTCTAAATATATCAGAATGATGCACTGGATTAAGAATCTCAGTTTGTTTTATATGGCAACTCTAGAAATAAGCTTAAGATTTTGCTGCAAGTGTTGACTGGTCTTCAGAAACAAAGTGAAAAGATTTGGGTATTAATCACCAAAATTCCAGCAACTGAGTTATGTTAAAATAATTGAATAGAATCAAGCATCTCAGAATCAGCATTGTTCTCCTTCAGCAAACTTTTCAAGCAAACTTTTCTCTTTTTATTGTCTAAAAAGAACTACAATAGGACTACTAACCTGGTTTTGCTGAAATAGGTACCCTGTTTCTGGAGAAACGTTGGAGCTCCAAATATCAAAAGAATATTGTTCTTGATACTTTTGTAGCAGCACAGCATTGCACAAATAAGTTCTCAGTTCCATCCCAGAGTAGAAATCAGAAGTAAAGAATTATTTGAC
Organism: Apteryx mantelli; assembly: GCF_036417845.1. Lineage (NCBI taxonomy): Eukaryota > Metazoa > Chordata > Aves > Apterygiformes > Apterygidae > Apteryx > Apteryx mantelli. The sequence continues at coordinate 21,229,940 of NC_089982.1, read as the reverse complement.
ACAGGGATGACAAAATGAGACATGGAGTAAAGTACGACTTCTACAAGACTTTTCAAACAAATAGGTTTAATATAAAACAGGGAGAAGATTTTGTTCGAGCTGTCACCTTTATGTTTGATTATTTAATTATTTGTGTTTTTTCCCCTGTGATTTTCAATGAATTCATATTGCACTGAGAGACTTGGTGAGAGAGCCCTCCCATGGCTAATGCAAACCCTGCAAATTCCTTTGGTAGTAGCCAAATATTGAGTAGCTTAGTGGATAAAATATCCACTTCATATTTCAAAAATAGGGCTAAACTATGCACATCTTATGCAAGTCATTCTGTAGACTCAGGAACAGCTATGGAAATAAGCACAACTTGAACCATGGTGAATATAGGTACATCCACAGACAACTCCAAGCAATCTCTACTACAACCAACTGTAGTCAGCAGTAGGGCATTTTGCATTTCAGATTTTTATGAACCCTGTATATTCTAATGGGGACCAATCATACAGATTTTCAGTCTACCTGAAAATGTAGTTTAGATTCTGAAAGTATACATTAAAATTACAATCCATATCAGCATATTATTTTCTGCTGCTAATTAAGTACAAAATGTATGATAAATCTGACATCCCATGTGCTAACAGAATAGAAAAAAAGAAAAAATCATCAATATAATAAATAATTGTTTATATATTTTTATACAGAGAGAGTGAGAGAGAGAGAGAGAGAGAGAGAGAGACCAGCTGCCCCTGGGCTACATTTCTTGTTTCAGATTCAGCTTATGAAACTATTACATATACTGTAGAACTCATGCAGAAAGATTCAGTCTTCACTGGCCCTACTCAAATGAGAGCTCACAAACACATTGTGAAGGAAAGATGGGATGACTCCGTTATCATCTTCTTTATAATTCTCCTATGGTTAATGGACTTCTCATGATGGGTGTATTAGGTGGCCTGAGTTGGGAGGACTCAGTACCTTTCTTTCAAACGTGCCACAGATTATTGATTCAGGATTGCTCAGGGTCTCCTATGGATTTTCTGTCACATTACTGTTTTGGGGGGGAGCTCCTTGTTCAGCTAAAATTGAGCAGTTATTTTGTTCAGTTATTCTGGGTTTTCTCCTCCCCAATGACAGGAAAGAATGGTTTGCAATTATTCAACTTGTTAGCTGAAGCCAAGATAATAGCAGCAACTCAACTATTTTTATTCCATAGTTTTCCTAACTAGTTGACACGGGAAAGGAAAAGCAGCAGATGAAAATCAAGGGATTACGGCTATGTGGCATCACTGTTGGACCAATCTCAAGAGCAAGGTTTTACAGGGTGATTAAGCAAACACATCACTGGACAAACATCTGACCAGAAGTAATTCTTAATGGTCATTGTTAAATCAGTCAGCAGGAAACGATCAGTGATAAAAGAACCTAAAGAAATGGTTGGAAACCAACAAAAAAACAACAAAAAAAGAGAACCAACATGGGTGGACATAAATGATTCATATATACTGGGAAGTCTAATGAAGTGCAAAATTTATAGAATGGGATAGCGACTAATATTACTGCTCCCACAAAAATCTAGGGAGTTGTGAACAGAAGCAATGCTTCTTCTCTAAAAGGAAAACATACCACTGAGCTGTATTAGGAAACACTGTGCTGAAAAAACAAAAACCAAAATTCAAAATGCCATCCCATCTTTGATTTAAGCTAAAAACAGAGATTTAGAGGTGACAATCCTTATTTTTAGAGGAAGAGAGAAAGGGGACAAAGTTGGTATTTTAGAGTGAAGAAATGGAGGATTTAAAAAGAGGCCCTGGTCTAACTCCTCTAAAGAGTCAAGCAGTAACAGTTTTGTAGCACAGCAGGGAAAACTTTGATGGAATATTTGATAACTGTAGGAACAAACTATCCAAAGGTATATTTGGGGGGAATTATGAGCTTTTGGTGATTTTTCAGACCAGGCTAAACACCCATCTGTTATGGAGTACTTAGGGATAATGAAGTTAATTCTGCCATAATCCCAGGAAATGGACTACAAAATCTGTTAGGCACCTTTCACACTGAATGGTTCTATGAAATACTTCACACATTATTTAGATGGCAGCAAAAAAAATATCTTGGGAGCCCTCAGTATTCTAAATGGGAAGTAACACAATTACAGACCACAGATAATATTAGCTCTTGCTCATCAAGTCTAAGCAGTTTGTTTTATTGTCCCCATGTGACGTTTCTTTGGTGGAAAAAGGGACAGTTACAAGTGGATTAGGGAAGTGAGTGAATTGAATGAAGTACTATTAGTAGCACTAAGAAGGCAGGCCAATAATTTTGGCATCAATATAGAGTATGAAATATTAGGCAGCAAATGACCAAGCATTCCCTGCAGTCAGACTTTGATGTTGGAAGGTGGGTGAGCCCCCAAGTCATCTCATGTTGCCTCATTGCATTTCCTTTAGAGCATTCCCCATCCTTAACACATCCTATTCTCTGAGCTGAGGACTACCTCCAGCCCAGGCTTCAGCAGGCTCTGGTCAGTGGGGTTTATAACATCCTCTCTCCTAATTTTAACTCCCCCTGCACTGAAATGTTTTTCCGCATTTTATTTTCTTCGAAGGACAGGACCTTCCTGCCAGGTGGATATTCCCCAAGGCTCGCAACCCTACTCAAACGACCTCTTATCAGGGTGCCTCTGAACAGTGAGAACTCATAACTCATTTCAATGGGAAACAGTTGGGGGCTCGCCACACTTCATCCTACCAGACTGTTGACACTGGCAGCAGCTGTCAGTGTCGCTCTTGTTTTTACCAACTGGGAGCATATCAAAATGCTACACGCACGTTCAGTGGTGTAGTCTCTCCTCTTTCAGTTTAATAGGAATTAAGCACACACATCAAGGGGAAAATACACTCCACAGTTGCTAAGTATTTTATACGTTCGTTTTCTAAACTCACTTTCTATGGGAAAGAAAGAATTCACCTTTAAGACATTCCAGGAAAAACAGTGTTCCCTCAAAGCCAGTTAATACCAGCAATGGCATCATTTAACTATGCAAAACTTTATTCCACAGCGGGACAATCAAAATTACTGTACCGCACTCTTAATTCAGGGAAATACAAAACCTTCAAGCAATTTCTTGGTAATCTAGGCAAAATCAGATCGGCAAGCTCCATCCAGTTCCCAACAGACAACTGTCCACATTGCAAAATTGTGAAAACTTTGTTGGCAGACTCATTTGGGAGGCCAAGAGTAGAATAGCCGTGGACTCCAGAAATATGTCCATACATAAATGGAGGAAGATGGAGATGCCAGATCAGTATATAAAACACAGCTTCTTGTCCTGAAATGGAACAGAAAGCTTCAATGCTATGTTAAACTGGCATTTTTATGAGACATTCACATAAGTACACGCCAATTAAAAATAAAAGTATATGGAACATCACCTACTATAGATGTGCTTTATTTCATATATCAGGCCTTAACAGCCACAATTAGTGCATCTTGACTGCAGTTTTCATTCCAGTTTTTGTAAAAATACAACTTCTCATTTCTGAAATCCTGGGTACTAGCAACCAGTCAGAGTGAGCAAATTATGCTGGTCGCCTCCCTGCTTCACTCTTCACACTAATCTACACGCTAGCGATAGGGAAAACCATTGCATCAGTGGATCACCCAGGGCTGACTCTCGGGCTCTGGAATACTGAGACATTTCAGATGTGGTTTCAGAGGCACCACTGGCATCTGGTACCCACCTCTAAACTTAGCAGCAGCAGGAATAATCATGCGCCAGATCTTCAGCCACTGCAATCTGCAGTCCAGCAGAGTCACTTAAAACACCCTCGCTGGTCAGTCAGTACATTGGTGCCCCAGACCTACCCGTCAGCCTGGGAGTGATGGCCACAGAAGAGCTGGTGTCTCTTCACTTCTGCTGCCCCTGCTAAGGGGGCAGCAGCCATCAGTTCAGAAGGGGACAGGCAGCTTCGGGGGGTATCAGCCCAACACGCCGTAACGAAGACTACCACGCTGCAGCTACCACTACGGCAGTGTCCCTAGGAAGGGCACATCAAACGCGCTGTAGCCAGTCAGTCTGACAGCATCCTAGAGACAACTCTTTCCCCATAGTGCGAGCAGAACTAACAAATTCTCTTTTGGGACAGAACCTAGAGCAAACATTACTCTAAACCGTGCAATCTCTATAAGCAATCACTTTCAGTAGATCTCAAATATTCATTTGCAATGGTTAAAATTTGGGATCTAAATAAATAGATTTAAATAACTGTTACCATGCAGCAGTGGCTGATGTGTAAAATAAGTGGGAAAGCTGAGATTGCCTATAAAAACCTCCACTCTGCCAGATTACAAAGATTATTTCTGAGAACACACACATGAGCATACATACTGAGCCAGAAAATCATCTTTCATGTCCCAAAGAAATTAAACCATGTGAATATTTTTGTGTTCATCTCCTTTCTTCTGCAAATAATTCATTTCCCCTTATCTCCTGCCCTCTGCTCCACCTTTTCCAGCTTTTGCTTGTTGATAGTATGGGAAAAAAAAGAAGAATGAGAGGAGGGCTTGACTCTATTAGCTCTGAATTACTAGCCACTACTAGTTTAAGATGGTAAAACACTAGGAAGGAAAGCTATTTTAGGAATATCTTTCTGTCCTCAAACTGCAGCTGGTCAGAAATCAGAATGTATTTCCACATAAATTTTTAATACAGACAGAAATTGGTTAGAATTCTCACAGGCACAGTGCATGTTTTTAGGGAAAAAAAAATCTAAAACCCAAATAGTTTGGATTCAGAAATGCTGTACTCATTGCTCTTGCTTCTGCAGGTCACAACTACACCACCCATGATGAGCCACAGTAATTCTTCATGAAAGAAGGAGGCACTACCACTGTGGGACCCATTGGTGGGATATAACGCATACACATTAACTAGGGGTGAGCACAGTTGGAGAGGATAACAGGTACAAGCTATCTGAACAGTAGCTCATACAATGCACTGTAACAGGGTACCCTGAACTGAAATATTTCTTAAGGTTTCAGTCTTTAGATCTTCAACACACAACAAGTCAGATTTCTGCAGAAACAAGACACTTTTCATTAAAATTCCAAAATGTTCACTGAAAAGTAATTCGAGGGGGGAGGGTGTCTACCAGCTCTGCCCCAGAGTATGTGTTTAAGCTGCTTGTCTTCTTGGATGTCTATTTAGAAGAGAAATAGAAAGCACAAGAACACTCTACAAGAAAAGAAATATCATTTGCTTTAGAGGCTAAAATGCCTAGAATTCATAGGATCCACAAGGAAACTGGGAAGATGCCAGCTGAAGGACAGTCCAAGGGAATTATTCTTTTGGTTTAAAATGATTTAAATGACTTAAAGACACTTTTGCCCATTTTGCTCATCCTCCCCAACAAATTATGTGGATGCTCAGGAATTCTAAAAAGAACCGTATTCACCTAGCAAACACCTGAGCTGAGTTGAAACTTTATGAGCATTGCAGCACTAGTTTAAGTAAAGGTGTAGACTTTGCACCAGCTGCTAAGGCAGGGCCCTACAGTTGCTTCTATCAGCTCTTCCAGAGGCAAGATGCTCAAGTTCAAGGGAAGAGCTCAGCTTAACAGAGCAAGATTTACCAGTCACAGTCGTAGCAAAGACAACAGAATCCAATCTAAAATAAGCATACAGCCGCACACATTTTTTTCACAAAGGCTCAAGCTACACATAGCATAATGGGAACGCACAGTTCTCCACTACTTTTGCTAGACACACAATGTATTGCTGTTCCTGGGCTCCAATACTAGATGACAGTAGCAGCATTTGCAGGAGGAGGAAGACCAATGTCTTGATAGACACCTATCCTAACCCAACAGACCTTGGTTCAACCACAAAGTAGCATCTCTCAAATGCCTTGCCTTTTATTCACTGTTTCATTGGCCATGTTGCAACTCAGTTTCTGCACTGTGGCCGCCTATCTTGTGTATTGCCATGACAGAAATCACTTCAGTCCAAAGCAAATAGCCTCCTGCCACACTCAGCCATCCAAAAGACGACTTAGCGATTGCTCTATTTCTGGTTAGCTGCACACTTCTTCCATTGTTTTTCTAGAGAACAGAGAGCTGCGATGAGGGGAGAAATGTTACCTGAAAGCTCGGCTCTCCTCATCATGAACTCAAGCACGTTTCCACACAATTCCTCTCTGCGTGCTGCCACTTCTCACCGTGAAAGCTGTGGCTTTCCATCAGGTCTAGTTCAGTGGAGTGTTTCCCAGGAAGAAGACACAAAACCAATAAAACAATTAGTGACCAATTACATTAATTAATACTGTTTATCTACTGGAGAAAGGCAAGCTTAAAACAATTAGCAGCAAGTTTATTTTTATTAAAAAAAAAAAACTTTTGAAAACACATTTGAGTAGCAATGTTTGTTTATTTCCAGGCATCCAGGTATGACATTTTCCATCCTCTCCTAACTCATTTCAGATGTTGGAAAAAGCAACTGATCATTCAAAACAGAACAAGCTCCGTTCAGACAAGGGAACAGTTTTCACAGTAGCAGTAGTTTAGTGCAGTGATATTTAGCACTGATTGTGAACTGATTTTCTAAATAATGATTACACCCGAAGTCCTGCTGAGAGTTAAGAATTCTCAGCACCTAAGCAACAGCAGGCTACTAACCCTTCTATTCAACTCCTCATCTAAAAGATAAAAAATAAAATAAATAAAATTTCCCAGCCTTTAGAAAGCACTTTGCCGACGCACTACAAGCTTGCATATATTTTATTAGTCCTTGGATTGGCTTGGCACTATTGGGAAAAAATCCCGTTCATACAACAGAAACTGGAGCCAGAAATATAAACTGTCTGTCTCACATATGTGACTGCATATTCCCAGTTACGCATTTCTCACTCCCTGCCCTTGCACTTCACCCTGACGCGGGGGAGTGCCTGTAGGACTGGAGAGCAGGACAGGTCTTGTTACAGCCATGCTGCCTCGGCGCTGCCTGTTAACACCAGCACATAGGCAAGCGCGTGCCTCTTGCAGTGGGGAAGCGGTACGGGGGTTTTTCCTGTATGCATTGTGGATTAACAAGAAATGAGCAGCTATCATCAAACACACTTTATGCAGACCACCAAATATCAGGCTTTTAGCCGTTATATGAACATGGGTAGGACTGAAAGCACTGACCTGAGGGACAGTGAACTTTCTGTATTCCAGTATTGAGAAAAGTTGTTATTAATACTCGAACTCATCAGAAATTTCCTTTTCTTTTCTGTATTGAATTTAAACTCTAGGATCTAAATAATATGCCTTTTGTGCCTCTGTTATAACCCCTTCTTTTCTTTATTAGTATATTTAACTGTTATCTTCTAGAACTTCTTCCATCTGGGTCCACTACTCTTCAAGTGATTTCCTTAAATAAATCTAGCATTGACTTAACAGAAAGATTCCCAGTCTTGAAAGTCTGTGCACCAGATCCTTCTTTCAAAATATTATCAGGAAATTCTCTCATCATATAACAAAAAATGAAACCAACTGGACAGGGACTTTCTTTTGCTGTATAGTCAGAGTATTTTTGAGCACATGGGACAAATTGGATCTTTACCTTGCATCAATCCACTGGCATATAAATTGTACTTGTGGCCTTAAAGAAGCAAAACAGACAGAAACTTGATTTTATGTCTGTGTATCTGTATATATAGATGATTTGCCCAGAGCTGATAAATGATACTAGAATTGAGGACTCGGTTGCTCCTAGTACAACTACATTGCTTTGATTCCAGTTTATTTAAATTCTTTACAGAAATAGGATAATAATGAAAACAGATTATCATAATTGCTGATCTGTTTTCACTACATAGGTGCACAAGATCTATTAAATGGCCATGTTAGGGAAAAAAAAAAAGATTTAAAAATACTCAACTTCAATTTTAAAGATGAAACAGTAAGTCTCTTCTAAAAGCCAGAGAACTAATACATAAATTTCTCAACCAGGAATGTAGACCACATTACCAGCAGGCTTTTATGGGAACTAGACCACATAAGTGAATACCCTATCTCTACTATGATTGTCTTGACTAATTTTGATGAGACTGATTTTTTTTTTTCCTTTCTTGGCTTCTCAACATGGGAGATATTTTGAAGCATATTTATTTTCGCTTTAAAATAACTAACTCTAACTATATTGATGGAGAAAAATAATAGGAATTTTAAACAACTGAAATTTTGAACTTGCAACTTTGAAATGATAAATCAGATAGTTCATAAAGGATTCATAGCCTTTTGCTTCCTATGATGTATGCGAATTTAAGGGTGTTAGATTAGTTGAGAGGTTTTCCTATTTTACTCTAGGAATACATAACCAAAGGTAAAAAATTATTTTAAAGTATCAAATATAAGGGATTTTCAGTATAAAATATCATAGTCTATTTTTTCATAGATCTTCATAGAAAATCTACATGCAAAATGAGCATGAAAAAAGTCATGGAAAATCAGATTTTAATTACTTTAAATGAAGAAGCATTTTATACAATAAGGATAATTTACTTAAAAGGCAGTGTCCATGGGTCTTGGTGTGTATTAGCTTTGTGTACAATAAGGAATGGTTTGGTTGTGAGTTATTTTTCCCTGTTGAGACCAAAATGAGGAATACACTGAAGTTTGGTCTAACACCTTTTGAATTTCCACACAGAAGCTGTTGCTGTTCTTTCTGAGCCGGAGCTGGAGAATACAGTGGTATAACAAGTTCCAGACTGTGGACATGGGTACTGCCACTACGCAACCTCCAGTAAAATCCTTCCGACCTGAAGTTCCTATCAGGAATGAAATTTTGAACTCCCTTCCAAGCACATCCGGTTCTGTTCATAGCAACAATACCTTTGGCTATTGTCAGCATCAACTGACCTCAACAGCTGGCAATGTGAACAACGTACGCAGACACTACAGACATGATACTGTGGTCCTGAGGGTTGAGACCAAACCCAACTCACTGCTCTTTCACAGGCTGCCTATCCGTCCCTCATCAAGCAGCACTGAAACCCCAGTTTCTCCAACTGCCAAATGGAAGCAAATATACTTCCCCTCAGAAGATGGATGTTGTGGTGAGAAATACAGCACAGACACTCAGCTACAGTAGAAACAGCACCATAAGGATAAAAAATTGTGTGCTTTAGCCTCCTCCTGCTTAGTCAAGGGCAAGGATTTCTCTATGCTGTTCTCATGGTCTGCCTCTACCGCCTACGCAGGAGCCTCCTCTGCCACATTAGCCCCCACGGGCTGTCTCTGATGTGCAACAGGGAGAACGCTGGGTTTCTGCTGTTTTGCTAGCAAGGTGTCAAAGGCTGGGGTTTCAAGCCCTGCTAGAGACAGGACAGGCTCTACCACACTTTGCCAGCCATGGAAATCTGGGGAATCCAGCCTTCCTTCTGTAGCATGGGTGGTATGGAAGGCCAAGCTGGGGGGAAAAAAAGAAAGAAGGGGAAAAAAAATCTTTTCTGATATATATTCTCTTTTGTTAGTTGACTGGGTTGTCCTTCATTTGCCTGGCTGCAAGAAGCTTTCTACAAGTCAATGAGTTTGACCAAGAAGGGCCAAAATTCAGCTTCTTTTAAATCGACTGCCTTCACTCAAGTCCTGACTGTTTACACTGGAATTATTTTTGGTCCAACAGCTTGAATGGTGCTTCAGTTCTCATTTATTGCTCTCATTCAGTCTTTCACTGAGCTCAGTATATCAGTGATCATCAGTGTTTCCTGCGGATTTCTATCTCCAACATGCATTTCAGTAACGCTCTTGCTCTAATACCCTGACTTTGTTTGGTAAAAGGGAACTAGAGACAAGAAGCTCTTAGAAGAAGGCTACGTATATCCTAGGATTATAATTACTCCATTTGCAATATTAAAGTGATTCTAGCCCCTAAAGATCATGGATATCTGCCACATCTGTGTAGACATATCAGAACTTGCTTTACACCAATCCCAGTCTAGCCATGGAAAAAGAGAGCTCAGCATGGGTTAACAGCTCAGCTTCTCAAGCAGTTTTGAAGACATATGAGAAAATTTGCCTTTAGTTCTAAATAGGAATGCAATGTCATCACCTTACAATGGAAATACAAAAACAGTGGTAGCATTTTCCAACCTCAAACACTTAAAAACATTCAAAGGGACACACACACTCTCCAAACTGTAAGACAGTGTTTGAAATCTAAAGGATGTTAAAATAACATATATTTTTGAGTTACTTCATTTCATCTCTAAGTCTGGAGTTGACAAAAGCAAAATTGGTAGCAAAAACACTTTTTAAAGAAGCAGCTATAAAAGAGGGAGAACACAAGTAGCATCAGGAGAGTTTGGGTTTGACCTGCTGTTCCTGAACTCCAGGTGAGTTTTAACACTAAGGTCAATGACAACAACATTAGACCAGCATAGCTGTTTTGAAAAACTTACCTGCAAAGGACAGATTGAGTTCCTTGTTCACAGATGCTCTGCGTACGCAAGTTTCAGTTAGTCAGACTGAATCCTTACAATAAATAATAATGGTATTTCTTCAGTATTTGCCTGCATCATAACTTCATCTCTGTAAATATTTCCCCAGAAAGTATGGGACCTATTAACTTTTTTTTTTTTTCTGTGTGGCATTCAAGTAAGCCCTATAAAGCCCCCAAAGAGTATAATTCCAGCACTTAGTATTGTCAGCTCAACGCAGTAGAAACCTTAATCAGGGCTCTTAGCTGGATTGAAATATATCCCGATTAAGCGACCATCCCATTTAAGCAAAGTTTTCCTGAACCGTCGTTTAATGTAAACCAAATGTCCTGTGCAACTCCTTCCTTCTCCTGAAGCACTTGTGACCCTTAACCACCATATTAACACCTCTAATTGTAACTGACAGGGCAATTTCCTGGTTGCCATTGTGCGAGACAAGCAGCGAACACTAGCCACAAGCAATTTCTGACCTTTGACTGTCATATTAACGCTTTTAATTGTAACTGACAGGGCAGCTCGGCCAAAAAGTGTCCCAGCAAAGCAGTGGGACAGTTCTGACCGTCCCGCTAAAGCAAAGGAAGGAGCATTCAGTCATTAAACTGGGGGGGACTGATGAGGAGAAGGAAGGAGCAGTATCTGAAGTTGGGACAATCATCAAACCCCATGTAAGCATCACCAATTATTTTTTGCCTCAATTTGCTATCATATTCTCTGCTAAAGCCATAAGCATTTTTACTGAATGTGTGGAACATCGAGTTTTAAATTTTGCAGAAAATTCCCCAAAACCTTTGACCGAAATTATTTTCAGAATTCTCCCCCCCTCCCCACCCCATGCACACACATGATTTCTAACCTGCACAAGCTTCATTGTCTTCAATGGAAAAGACACCTCCTCAGTGCTTCATGTTTGAAAACATAAATATTTCCATGGTCTTTTTAAATAACTTAGAGCCTAAGAAAGTATGTAAAGTTAATGTTCCTCTGGACAACTGCAGCTGAAGTATTCCATAAGATGAGACTAATTAAGCAAAAAGGTTACCTCACCTGGAAGAGAGGGAAGTGCTGCTGATGACTAATAAGCTGGCTTCTAGAGGGTGAAATAGTGCAGTCAAAAACATTCAAGAAGGTCAGATCTCATTCAGCAGCAGGTAAGGGCACAAATCAGATGGCAGAAACATTCACCCTTATTTATATTTTACTTCTGCATGCAAAAATGCTGATAATTAAATTTGAGAATTTGGTCCTATTTGTGTGATCCAAACTATGGATAGGTCATATTCAGCTGTGGTAAAGCTACTGGATACTTTCTTATTACAATCTATCAATCCTTTTTCCTTCTAAGAATGAATTAAAAGAATACTATTAACTTGAATTCTAAACAAAGTCTCTAAAAATATTACAGAAGCTATTTTCAGTTTCACATACACCTGCCAAATCAGACAAACAACTTTAGTTTATTTCCAAGCACTTTTTTCTTACATTAATTTTTTGTTGTTTTGGTAACTGTTCAAGCTTCCCCTCCCCACTTTGTCTCTCAGGGAAGAAAGGAGAAATTCACATTAAATCTAACAAAATGGAACAGCCAAAGGGCTATCAAACACAGAAAGTCAACAAAGAGAGCAGCTGAAAGAGATCCTAGTCCAAGGGTGTCTTCCCATGAACACCTCTTTTGGCAGAAAAGCTAGTTCCCCTCTACTCTCATCTTCTTCTTCACACAGCAGACCTACAAACAGCATATCAGCTCAACTGAGAATGAAGTTACAGATTATAGACCACATGGCACCTTGCAGACACCGGAACAGGAAGGTCCCCCTTCCCTTCTTGCTTTCAACTCCTGTTCCTCCCCCATATCCACCCTCAGGCTTGTCCTGACCCTTTCCTTGTGCCAGCATGAACATGTGTCCGCTGAACTGGTTCAGCCCTACACCCTGCAGAAAAACACATGCTTTTTGGTGTGTTTACTTTTCTGCGGGTTTAGTGAGTTGAATCAGCTCAGCCCGTGTTCCCATGAGAGGGGGATGCCGCGTGGCTGGGAGTGTGGAGATGGGGGAAGGAGGGATGGAGGCGTTCCCTTTCGGAGAGGCTGCAGCAGAGCAAGAATTAGTCAAGCAAGAATAATGTGCAACTTCACTTTGAAAGGGAGTTACAGAAAGAGTGATGCCAAGAAAAGACATACATAGCACTACATCCTCAGTTAGGGTATGTTTGACTGTTATAGTAACAAGAAGATTTTATACATTACCTTAATAGAAATGTCATTACGGGTTTTTTGTATATTTAAGTACCCAAATAACAAAGGAGCCTGAGTCCTGTTTTCAGAAATGCCAGTGATCTTCACAGCAACTTACCATCCTCAAATGACTCCTTCTAATGGGTCTTCAGTGCCCTCAAACATTTTTACATACATAAAAGTGATTATAAATGAAAAGTAGAATTGTATTTGTCTTTCAAAATCTCTTGACATAAAAAGAGACCCAAACTCTCTCCCACAGACCCTCAGCTTAATGTGGCTTCCTAAATATCAGCTCATAGTTTAAGATGCAGGGTTATCACTTAAAAACAATGCAGACTACATAACTTCATGAATACAGTTGAATTAGGCAGAAGAACTTGTAATAACGTCACAACACAGAAAAGATATTTAGCAAGGGCTTCTTCTTGATGTTGTCAATTTGATCCAATTCAAGCTGTTGACACTTGGGCGCTCTCGCTGTGCAAGGCACTCACTCTTATAAGGATAAATGGGACATTGGCCCATGAGCCTCACACTCAGTCTAGCTTTAATCAGGAAAGGTTTGATTGGTGCAGCTGCTCAGTCGGAACAAGCAAAAACTTCAGGCTTCCCCAAAGCTACATTGCAACAAGGCCAGCATTTTCAGCCATACAGCATGAAAATCAGTGACAAACTGGGTAGGGACAACCAAAATTTTTTTTTTAATAAAACTACAAGCAGAATAGAATTTGAGGGGAGCACAACCAAATATTCACCTGTTACTGAAGGTAGCTGTGATCATAGAAAGCAAATAACACAGAAGCCCCCAACTTCGATAACATTTTCTAATAAACATTTATCAGTAACTCTATTTTGCCCCACCCACCTTGCTTTAGATGGTTTCAACCGATTTCCTTCCAAACCAGATACCAGTTTCTAAACAAGCCATTAAAAAAAAAGTGAGAGACTCCTCCCCCCCACCATGTTCCCATCAATAGCACACCAGACTATCAAATTGGAATCCAACTTTTAAAAAGAAAGTCAAGAAAGTCAGAAGTAGTTATAAATCAAATTGAGATTAAAATTATGATTTCTCACACTCCCCTGCCCTTTTTTATTGGCCAACATCATCTGATTTGCTGCTTGTATTTAGAAACTTACATCCATAATTAGGCTACTAGTCTCAGATTGCTATATGAGCAACTTTTGGTGTGACAGTAATTTAATTAAGAATTTAATACTGCCTTTTTTAAAAATGGTCTTATTAGGAACCTAAACCTTATTTAAGTGCCTAACATCAGGCAAGCATTCTTTCTGTCTTTGCATTATTGCTTGAGAGAACATAAACAAACTATTGCAAACAACTGTTTGACAAGGACATACTCTAAATTGCTACCTGCTTAATAAGCCTCTATGGAGAGTCTAAGCTGTTTCAGATGAGAGTAGATGTTTGATCAGATGCATGAAGGTTATTTTAAGTAAGCATGCAACTATCTTGTCTGGTCTTTCAACAGCCAGCTACTTCTACAAAGATCCATGGGAATATGGGGAATTCTGCTTTAGCAGACTTTGCAAGGGTCCTGGAGGACTTGCTAAGAATGCTAAATAAACACGGGCTTTCATTCCACCCAGCCACAAAGAGCTAACAAGCCCCCGTGCCCCCCTCCCCGGCCTCCGGCGGGCTATACCTCCCACCAGCAGCCCACACTCATCAATACACAGGAGCCCCCGATATCGCACACCAGATCCTGCTGTGATGAGCAAACACCAATCAACAGTGCCATTAGCCTCCAGAGGACAGTGGAGTTTGTTTACAGTAAATACTAGAGCACCGCCAGTGGCAGGCTGCACAGGAAATTCGGAGAAGTCTTTTTGCCCTTCTATTTCAGGCCTATTTTGAAGTTTGGGGTTTGCATGGAGGGGAGTCCTGGGTACTGCTCTGTTCTCTTTACGAAGGAGAACAAGACTGATGAAAATGCAATTTTTAAAAATTAGGAGCAGTCTGGAATCTTTTATTAAAGAAGCTTCTATAAAAATGACTACATGTTCAAAAGCAAAAAATTTAAAGTGCATAACATACAGTATCTTACATGGGATTATCAGGGGAGAGTGCTAGCTTTTGTTAACTCACCGTTACCCATTTTAATCAAATGGTTGATACTGCTCTCCAACCTTCAACACTCTGCTATAACATGTACTAACTGCACTGGAATCACCAAATTTTGCTGCCAGAACAGGCAGACAATGGAAGGAATTTAAGGGAATATCATAGTTTACAGATAAGAGCAAGATGTTGGGAGAGGTTTAGAGAGAAGATCCAAGGTGGTTTGAAACCCATCTGGTGTGTTGCTACCAGCTCACTCACACGTCAGAGTGACTGCTCTTTTCCAAGACACCGTGGGGGAAAGATTCATTCCTCCTCCACATAAACTTTGCATAAAGCCTAGTGACTCTGCTCTGTTTGGAGACTGGATTCGCTTCTGACCCTTTGTTAACAAAGACAATATAATTTATTATTCATACATATCTGTAGTCAGAAGACGTGCTTTGCAAGTAGCTGATCTCATTCTTTGCTCAAGTAACACGTGACTCAGATATAGTTCTGAATGTTGCTCTCTTACTTGGAAGCAAGGATTAGACTGAAAGAAAAGTCTTAGTAGCCTGGCAGAAATTAACTTGAGCTTGAACTTATAGGGAGAATTGAGTTTCTTATCTTGTGAGGCTGAGGTGAGTTGTAAAACGGTAGTTGATGGATGATTACTAAAAGGATCTCTAGAGTGGCCAGGCTAATTGCACGGTCAAAGGCAAGAGGAAATAATTATTTAGGGTGATGAAAAAGAAGCCATATTTTTAGTTACTCATTTCTCAGAAAAAAGAACCAATGTATAATCTGTACAAGATGCCCGGCCTATGTCGATTTAGCTTACTAATATGTTGATGAAATTCTTCATAACATACCCAAACGGAGTTTCTGTGCAGGACGTGCATCGGTTTCTTCTGAAACTCCTGAAAGTTCTGAATCAACTCCAGGCATGTTTGTAACATTTCAGCTGAGCCTCTCTCCTCATCTCAAAAGAATGCCTAATTTCCAGGAGAGGGGAAAAAAAATTGTTATTATAGTTAACCAAACAACAAATTATATGTCAGCAGCTAGGTGACCACAGTGTTCGGATGTCAGAAAATAACTGAGCTGAAGTATTCAAATTTCAAAACTAATTTTCAAGAAGTTTCAACATTGTGGCATATATTTATTGCTATAACCCACGGCTGCTGAATACTTTTCCAAGTAACATTCATAATGCATCCAAAACACCATGTATTTAATATATGAGCAGAAGCAGTTCTAAGACACAGCAATACAGTGATAAATGAGCAAATGTTACATGGTAAAATGTTTACAGAAACAGGATTGAAAGAGTTTCTCAGTGGTTACACCTCTTCATCCACCCTTCCATTAACTTAATTAAGCTAACCCATAGGCTTACAAGCCTGGGGGACTTAGAGAACTTGATCTGAAAAGAAAAATAAAGGGTTTAATCACCAGGCCAGGTTTTCCAAGTTGTCATGGCTCTAGTGTTTATACCCTGCACACTTATATAAACCCAAACTTCCATTACTTGCCTGAGAGTCTCAGATCAATATTATAGATAAAGGTAAAGCTTAAGGTAAACGATTACCCTATAAGATGATGGGAATAGTAATTTTAGTGTACATCAAACACATTAGGATACAGTAAGCTTGCACAGACATAATAAATTCATCAGCTATTTCTGCTGATTGATTTGTATTCCAGTTTAATTAGCCATGAAAGAGTCAATTTTTTTCTGAGACCTTCCCTCCCCCCCTTTTTTGTTACAGATCACTGCCACAAAGGATAATCCCCAGCTGTCAAGTTAAGGAAATTTAAAAGGTAGGTTCTAAAAGAAATCGTTACCAGTCATGAATTCATTTTCATATAGACCAGTTATACTTATTTCCCAATGACTTTTTTCGTAAAATCACATCAAAAAAAATCTGATGACCTTAAACTCTTGCTTTAAAATTAGCTTTAAAGTACTTTGCAAACATAAAATAGCTTGCTATAGTGGAGATAATGACCTGTAGAAAGGCAGATGTGCTATGGTGTGGCACAAAACCCACAATCTTGCTGTTGCTTAACTTTCAGTAAACAACATTAGTAACTTATACAATGAGCACTTTAGATTTATATAGCATAAAAAAGGACAAAAGCATTTGTCATAAAGAGGGTGTTTTCTTCAAAAAAAAAAAAAGGTGCCACAAATGCATTCAGAAAATTCACAAAGAGTATCTATGTTTGTTTTAACTCGCCACTACAAAAAAAGAAGCAGAGAACAATAGTGAGGTCCAGCTGTTGTTTTTCTTGAAGAAGTCCCAGCTCCCCATGCAGAGAAACTATACTTGAGATGAGCTGGCTGAGACAAATGTTCTGTCTACACATTAAATGGCAGCTGGTTATTAAATGACTCCCAATAGGATGAACACTTGCTATTGACAATAAGGTAATATAAGGACCATGCAGAGCAATCAGGATGGGAATGTGAATGAAAAATCTTTAATCTGAAATTACAGCTGTCAGAGTTATATTATAAAACATGAAAGTTGCATCTGCACTTAGAATTAATGTGTCCCAAAAGCCAAGTTTCTCATAAAGTGCATCTTGCAGATACATCTTTTATAAATAGACTACTGGTCTTCCATAAATCAAGCCGAACTGTAGCCTATACTAAGGAATTAAAAGGGTCATCTCTACTGGGGTTGGTATTTGTTGAACAGTGTTTGGGAAAAATGAACATTGATTTACAAAGTCTAACAGACACTGGTGGTAGTATTACTTTCTAATGATATTCACTGACTTCAAAGTGTCAAACAAATTACTTCAGTTCTTTTATTACGAGCCTCAATGTGTAAAGGCATCTTTTTCAAGACAAGAAAGCATTTTCGAAAGGGTCACTATTTAACAGTCTGAGCTAAGACCCGAACAACCAGCCAAACAAATATAGTACCTGTGATTTGCACATAGTTTAGATACAACAGAGTAAGTTCCACGCATGGGTGTGTTAAGTCCAGTTTGATGAAACCAGTTCAAGATCAGAAATGTGGCAATATTAGTTACTACTACCCTATTTCATTGATCATTTCATTCATTTCCCATGAAACTTCATGTTTCAAAGGAGCAGAACTGCTTCTGTAGGCTGAATCTTTGCATACATTTTGTGACAGCTCATCTTGTGATTAAGAGTGAGTCATATTTATGTGTTTGGTGATATCTGTGTTTTGAAAATTTAGAATCTACTTAAATAAGACAGTATAAAAAAGGTCCCTAAAGACAAATTGCCTTTCAGAAATTCTTCAATGATTTGTGTGAAAAAAACAGGTCTGATACTAGTCCAGTTTATACAGGTGATGGAAATTGCCTGGAATCATTGGCTACAGCTCGTGAAAGTTTTAAAACCAGTAACTGAAATGATGCACATCATGAAAAAGATGCATGCCCACTGCTACAGTCTTCACAAAGACAAAATTTGAAATGAAACTGAGTAGCAAATATGGGGTTAAAAGTAGAATTCCAACAACTACATTCTCTCCCTCCTCAGCTTGGGCTTGGGCAATGGTTTGGTGGAGAAAGATTACTAGCTCCCTCGCCAGTGAGCCCTCTGTTCTCATTAACCAAGTCCTTGGCACTCCTGAGGACACTCAGGGGCTCAAGTCTAAACATTTGACTGAACTTCCACCTAAATGCCAATTTATTACCATTTAAGTTCCTCCTGCCTTCTTCCACCCCACCCAAAGTGCCATCAGGATGCAAGTACTAAGTCCCCTGCAATGAATCTGCTTCTTCCCCTGGAAACACTAAGGCCAGCATATTGCATGTCAGTGTTAACAGACTTTTGAGTAATTCAGATAGCATTTCATTGAAGATGAATTACAAAATCAGTAATAAAAATGAAGATCAGATATATGTGCCATGGAGGGATTATACCAAAGAAATGAATTAATTAATCTTATACGTACAATTCTTTGTACTAAGATACAATGTATATGTAACTTCCCCTCAGTAAGAACACGCTGGCTATTTTCTGATTCACTGATGAACTCTCACATACTCAACATAATTGCAGAAATCAGTTGCCTGATTGCAAACTAAGAGATTCACTATTTTTGTGATAATATGAAAAATTAGGTTCTGTAAGCCAGAAGGTAACTAAATGATTCACAGAAAGAAGTAATAAAAACACTTTAGAATAGCAAATTAAAACTTACTCTTATGTCTCCCCCCTACAGCCGAATTAATGAGAGAACAGGCATATAGTTCTGAAATTAACTCTGATTTCATTTAAGAGCTTTTTTCCCTCCATCTCACTGCATTCACAAGGTTACCCAGTGTTTTCTGGCATTATCCAGAAATCACAAACCTTTGGGATCAGTAAATAAAATTCTGGAAAAGAACCTTGAAGAAATGGGCAAGAGAAGGCTCCAAAACTACACTTAAAGGAAGATAATTTTGCTCTTACACTTTCAATAGCTACAGTATTTTTCTCTTCACATTCCAAATTATTTTATAGCATTTCTCAGCTTTGTTAAACTTATCACATTTCACCCTTGAAGTGTCTCAGACCAGGGTGTTGGGTTCCCTCTAGGTATCAGCTCAAAAGGATATGAGCATCTGTGCTGCAGGCGCATATAATCATTTTCATTTGTCAAACATTTCTCTGATAACTCTCACTGAGAGTTATCAAATACAAGAGTAACTCAGCCTAGAATAATGTGGAATAATGTCTGTGAATCTTGAATAACTTTATATTTGAAAAAGAAATCAAGTTGCCTTAAAAACACAAGGAAACTATTTCAGGCTTCTGATACAGATCAATGAAGAAAGAGCAGTAAAAATATTTTTAAAGGGTTCCAACCAAATAAATGGAGATAGTGAGTTATCAGAATCAATAAATTAAGATATTCCTGCTAACAACAGGACAAAAAAGGTCCATGCAATTTTATTGTTGAGTCAGTCCCCTACGGAAAGGGAGTGAGGAAACTAATGAAGATGCTAATTCATTATTAAATCACCGGTACGAATTTACTCAAGGACAGGCAGCCCTGAGCACCCTTCCATTTACAGAATATTAAAAAAGTCTCCACAAAAACAAAGATGAAAAGCAGAGGATGCACATGTGCATTTGAGTTTTGTTACCTGGCCCATTTATTTGTCTTATCTGTCTGGGAGGTCTTGTCTTTTAAAGATTTTAAGCTTTTCAGAGCTGAGGCCATCATTAGCCTATATGTTTGCTCAGTGTCTAGCACAGGACTGGCTGACAGCTCTAGGCCACAAATACAATTAGGATTTAAATAAAGAGTCAGTTGTGGTTTGTGACAAGCCTCACGTGAAAGGGCATTGCAGTTGTGACACCTCAGTAACAGACAGAGAAGCAAAGACAGACTTTCGTATTTTTAGTAAAACTTCGTGAATGATTTGCAGTAGCAATGAGAACGAATTGCAACAGCAATCCCTAAGACCGCCGAGGGGAAAAACCGACCCACCAACCAACCAAACTAACAAACTTGGAGCTCTGCGAATGAATAAAGTTGTTTCATCTAGTTAGTTTCTTCTAGTAGTTTCTTCCTCGTAGTCTCACGTTCATGGGCCTAACTGTATTCAGGACAGCATGGTTGTAAACCCAAGAACAACTAGTTAAATTAAAAGTAGCACTGCTTTCTGGAGCATGGTCTCTGCCTGAAAATTAAAAATGTTATACATATGAAAAAAAATTCTCTAGGCTGTAGCCTTATGCACCTCCATTACAGCAGAATGAGTATCTGAGATTATATCGTTCAGCCTTGCATCATATACACCCTTTCTGAGACACTCTGTGAATGCTGCTTTGGGCCATGAGGTCATTTCCCAGGCTTCATGTTGTCACTCCTTTCAGATGACGATAAAGCTTTGTTGTACCAACATTTTAAGCACTGGATTTCTCTTCCAAGAACTTTGAAGCACAAAGAGAAAGGCATATAACTGCAATTTGTAAATCTCCCGACAGTAGGATATGTAACTGAGCACTTCCCTCCAGGAGAAGCGATCCCACACGCACTTAAGATGTCAGACAAACCTCACTAAGTACCCAGTGATACCTGAATATCCTCCATTCCACTTCAAGCAAAACTGCAGACAATTTGTTTGCTCTCTGTAACAAATGCTACAATGCATTTGAAACATCAAATGCTCTTTGTATCCAAGGCACAGCTTCTTTGGCCACCATGTTTCCCACTCAAACAAGTGGCCACTTTTTTCATATTAGGAGAATGAGGGCCAGAAGTCCCAACGTAAAGTATGCCAGACAAATAAATTACACAGCAAATGCAAACAAGCTCTTCCCTGTCTACATCTAAAGTCTGGGTGTTATCTATTACTATTTGTTTCAGTCAGTCTCTGACTTGAGGAAGAGAAAAGGTACAAAAAGAGGCAGGAGTGAGAGCTGATGTCCTGGAGATAAGCATGGCATAGTATCACTCATTGAATGAAAAATCCAGATGATTTCCAAAATGAATTAGTTTGATAAAATGAAACTCTTTGGTGACTGAGAGGTGCATCCCCAAAATGAGCTGTGGCTCTGAAGCAGAGTATATGGACAGAATGAAGTAGACTTTGCCATGATAAGTCTGGACTTTGAAAATGGACCTCCAGACAGAGTAAACATTATTCCCTGCCTTATTCATGTTATCCCCTTTGTCCAGGAAAATAAGTCTGCCTTTAAGTAATATTACACAATTCTGGCAAGAAGTATTTCCTAAAAGAACAGATTTTCAGCTTTAAAGAGCTTCTATTAGTCTTCAAGGTGAACTTTTTTAAAACAACTTTTCCAATGTTTCCTTAGTTTTAGACTAAATAAGTCAAAAGGTAAAACTTCTAGCACATTTGGCAAATCAGCAAATCCTAAATCCAGCTGACTTCCCCCAGCATCTTCTGTTTCTTCCTTGTCCACGGTGCAATGGGAAGCAGGGACTGCTCTGTGTCCCGCCAAGGGCTGACGCAGCCGGCTCCTGCACCGAAGGAGTGCAAAGGTGTTGCCCAGAGCCTGCCAGCTCCAAGGCTACCAAGCATAACCAGAGAATCCGAGCCAGGGGAGATATACAGATATATAGATATATATTAAGGTAAAATCACAGATTCCCAGCATGTTCAGTAAGGGGTTCCCTGGCTCTAAGTACTGGCATGAGAAAAAACAAAACAAAACATAAAAAGCCCAAAGCAGTTGCTGCACTCCCAGACAAGCCCAGGGGTTGGCATAGCTGCAACGGAGCAGATGCTCTTTAGAAAGAAGAGCAGAGCTCCATTTTTCCCCTCTCCTCTCTCCCACTATTCAAGAGGTGCTTACGTGGAAGCACGGGAAAGGCTCCTGGGGGAAGCGGGGAGAAGGAAGATGCCACCATGGTTTTACTTCAAATATTTCAAAAATGACTTGTCAGACAAAAGGGTTCTCTCTTGACTAGATACTTAAAAACAAAAGTTGTGCAGCTCTGGCACACTAACAGTATTTTCCACACTAGCATAGATTTCATTTGGAAAGTAATTGTTCTGGATATCTTTTTTCGAGCAAAGTATGCCAAAAATCTTAAATACATTCAATGTCATCTTACTGTGAACCAAGTTAATCCTGTGAAGTTAGTGTTATTGTTTCAATTAAATGAAACAAACTACTGTATGAGACTAAATTGCCAAGAAAATCAATTACAATCTAATCAATACAATCAAATTTGTATTACACTTCATACTTTAAATCGTGAAATGTTCTTCTATAAGCTTCAGCTTATTTTCTAAAAAGGGTTCACATGGCATTTTGTCCTGTATTTGAAAGCTACCTTTTCCTATTAATTTGCTTTGAATAAACAACCAAAAGACGAAGAAAATCAAAAGGAAGTTCTTGTTCACGCTTCTCCCACACATCTTCAGCTGTGTGCGCAAGCAGTTAAAACATGCAAATGCAGTTTGGAGGAAATTCGACATCTCTATTATAGATGAAAGGTAAACAAAAGCAGATGAAGGATTAGTGCAATTCCAAATTTAAGATATTGCTCTCAGTGACTTATAATAAAGTGGTGTTGCATACGGTGGCATGTTTTAGATGACATTTCAATTGTACAAGCAATTTGCATTCCATCTGACATTAAATAACGTTCTCATTATTATGAATTCTGGCAGCATTCTCGTCTCCACAGCATAAAGATATGAACTACGAGACACATCTTAATGAAGGGAGTAAGTTTTCCTGTCAATCTGAAATGCGAGACAAGGCTGTACCTGGGCTAAACCTCCAGTAACATTATTGTGAGTTGCCCACTTCTGACACAGTACAAATCTTCAGCTAAAGCATTCTTCTTATTAAATAAAGATCTATAACTGAACACATGTATCTGTAATATCAGTACAATCCAAAGAAAATTAAAAGACAGATTATGTCCAGGATATTACATGCACCACCACAGAGCACTGCAAGAATCTGGTATGATCCTGTTGCTAAGATACCTGGCTAATGCCACGGAAACAAGCCCTTCTTACTAATCTAGTACAATCCATGCATGCTTCCACATATTTTGGCAGGGGAAAGTAGAAGTCCACTGACAATGGCTCGGGATATTACTAGCCAGTGCTCCTGAATTTATACATTTTTTATCTCTTGCTGGTAAGCTTCAACAATCTTAGCGAAATAAGAAATGTAACACTCTGTTAATGGCGTTTGGTTGCTTTATACCATTTAAAACAAGTAAGATTACTTCTTATCCTCCTGCACAGTCAATAAAAGTTGCTTAAAAAGGTAATTATTTAAGTGCTTTTGGTTGCAAAATTGTGGTGCTCCCCAAAATGACTGCCCTTAATCTTTGTGATTTACACTGTAATATGCACATAAATGACTAACTGCATCTGCTGCCTCTATTGCTGTCTTCAAGGAGAATGTAATGTAGCAGTTTCCTTGGGTGCATACCAAATAAGCAATAGAAAGAATAAAGTGGAATTATTTTAACACAAATAACTCACAAGGCTATACTATTTAAAACCGCTTTGCAGCTTTAAGCTTACCAGTAGATCTTTGCCCTGTACGCTAAAAAAGAGAGAGAGGAAAAAGAGGAGGAACAAAAAAGGTAAGATTAGTCACTCCATGGCATGTGTAAAACTCATACATGGAAGAAGACTGCTTCATCAAACAGCCTGGCTAGACTGTAAATTTATGGTCAAGCAATATAAATCTTACATGTAACATTTTTAAACATGAAAGAGACATGTGTCTTCAGTGATGAAAAAGCACACTAATAAAATGTTCCTACGGTACATCCAACAAGAACAACAAAAAAGAGAATGCAAATGCACTCCCCGTCTCTTTTGCAATGCTATCTCTCCAAAGCATCAGTGACAGTAGCTCTGTTGAGCTCAAGTTATGATAACAATAACTTTTGCAGATGTTCATAGCTGTCAAATATTATTCGCTAAAATGTCAAAAGATGTGATAAAAAGTAAAAACAGAAGAATTCCTCTGTAGCAATCAGTTGAAGTCAGGAAGGCAGAGGTCACGCGTTAATCTCTAACTATAAAACAGGGAGCTGCAAAGGAATACTGGAAATATTATATTAAAACAAGCAAGCAATTGTGCATGTGTGTGCATGCTTACATGTACATAAATAAGTGAAAGAAAGATGTGTATTTTTCCACACCACATTTGCTTCTAATTCATTCATGTCTCAGTTCCAGTGCATTTTTTGCAAAAGGAACACAAGCATCTCGGATAAGAGCACCCCTGGAAATTGTGTTATTTTTATTCACTTTTTGCTTGTTGTTGTTTCTGCTTTCCATTCGTGGACTCCCAAGGTCATTTCCTGACCATTCTCTGACAAGGGACCTTATGGATTTCCAGTGCCATTTGCACAGTTATGACAATTGCCTGTCATACCATAGTCCTTATTATTGTTGGAAACAAACATTACTCTCATTGATACAGGCCATATACAATGCAAAAACCAACGTATGGACAAACATCCATTCCTTTATTTGGAGTGCTTTATATCTTTTGAAGTCCTCTGGGACTTTGTTGCAGTAAAACTATTTCTGAATAACTACCTTAGGGCAGCAAACAAGGGTAACTGTATTATAAAACAGGAGATTGTTCATGACAAAGAAGAAATAAATCAATAACAGGTGCAAGTATCTCAGAAACTGTTACTTCAACATAAATTGTCCCTGTAAGAAGGACAGAAAAATGTTTTTACAAACCTTTTACTTTTTTCAATTCTCACTGGAATCCAAGTCAGCAGAGAAAATGGCTGTTTGCTTAGAATAAAGTGTCTGAGCTATCTATGTGAACCTGACTGTAATGGCAAAGGATGGTGCGGATCAATATCCATCTTCTTCATTCCTGAAGTAATAACTTTCAATAGGAAAATCTATTTACTTTTACTTACCTTTATTTTATTTCATTTTGCCTTAAAGAAGTCCATTCCAGAGGGAGGGTTTAGATTGCAAACAGCAGTTAACAAACTGATGATTTAACTAAGGACTGTAGGCCAGTGGGCATGTTACCATTCCCTGTAGCCATTGGCTAGGGTTAAGAAGAAACACATTTACTCGGAAAATTTATTTATTATATAAGCAATGAGCATTACAAGTCATTTAATGCATACAACCTCTCAACGTACAGTGCGTATTGGAAAGGTCAATCAGAACCAAAGGGTAATTTGTCCAATCCTCATTTGCGATATGCCCAGCACTGGCTGCGTCTTTCTCCAGCAGAAGCCAATGCTCCCACAGACCATGGGCCCCCGAACTGTTACCTGCGTCGAGCAGCACCCGGAGCAGCCGGCTGTGCCGCGGGCCGTAACACAGCCCCTCAGAAAGCGCTTCTGAGCAAAGGCGGCTTGTAACATCGCGCAGGAGAAACCCTGCCAGCATGCAGCCAGTTTTTGCCCTCAGAACGCAGGGGTGGAGCCCAAAGCTCTTCGAGACAAACTTCCTCGGCCCGTGTGTTTCCAAAAAAAGGCAAACGAACAAACGAAACAGGATGAGAGGCAGAGCAAAATGAAGAAAACTCATATATTTTCCACTTAAGTGAACCTGTTTTCAGCAAGTTTGCATTCTCAAGTTAAATCATATGTAAGATATGACCTTTAATGTCATACTGTTAATATCAACCAAAACAGGGCATTTGTTTACTTTTCTCTGTATCTGCCAACTGACTTTCAGAAGTAAAACAAGACTTTATGACCATTCTTACAGCATCACCTGACATTTTATATTACTAGGTTTTTTTTATTTTAGTTAGTCACTAAACTGCACATCAGAGAGTATAACATCTTCCTAATAAATATGGTTTTCAAGTTCATTACCTAAAGCACAGTGAAAGGCTTACCCATTTTAAATTCAGCGGAGAAGCTGAAATTCATTAGAAATTAAAAATATTTAAAAATATATTTGTGTTTCCTGCAGCCACCACTTTCCCTCCCTTCTGCTACACTCCCCTTAAACAAAATTAAAGCAAGACTGCAATTTACCCCTTTCTTAATATTTACAAGCTACCATCTGTCTTTCCATAACACCAATTTTTGTGATTGTGGTAGCAATGGCGTCACTCACTATTCAGAGCCTTGTCAATACTGAAGTCCAAATAAAAGAGACTACAAGAGAGACTAGAAAGACAACACTTTATTCACACTGCGAATTTTATTAATAATAATTGCTAATTAATCTTAACTGAAGAAGCAATGTAAAACCCCATGTCTGAATTCCAGGTTCTTATATAAATCTCAGAGCACTCAGAGTGTGTATTTGTAACTAAGAAAGAGATCACCAGCATTAAAACCCTGCTTATTTCAACAGCAAGATGGGAAATAAATTAGAGACACTACTCTCTTTAGAATTTGAGGGAAAACATATACTAATATAGATGTAACCTGGTAAGACAATTAATTGCAAAGTAAAATTAGAAGAACACTAAGGATAAGCAAGATTTCATTGTCACTAATGTCTTCATATTTATTGGAAAGCAGATTGTGTGTGCGTGTGTGCATGTGTGTGATGAATAAACGAACCCCTAATTGTACAATTTGCCATGTAGCGTATACACATAGAGTCTTTGCTCTTTACATTTTAATTTTCTCTGTTATCAGGATAACAGAAAAAAATACAACCACATACAGAAATATTACTGAGTATATTGCTGGAACACAAAAGACAGCGATTGGAGCTAAACAGAAGCCCCAATAAATCTGAAGAAAAGCCATTGACAATTTTATAAAAAATAAAAAATAGTTTCAGTTGTTAAAAGGTACCCAGGGATTAGAAAAAATATTCAGGGTCTTAAAGGTTTTAGAAGGTTGGTGGTTTTGGGTCTTGAAGACAGTAATTTTTATTCATTGGTTTTTACCTGCAACAAATTTTGTTATGAAATTTCATCTACCATTTTATTTCTCTTAATATTGAACTGAAACTCAAAATAATTGAAACAGAGTAGAAGCATCAGGAAATAATTAAGCTTATTGCAGGAAAATCACAACATGTAATCAATGTTTCTGAGCTTAAAGTAGCCCAGGTAAAGGATTAGCCCTGCTGTACAGAAGGAGCTATATTACAGGAAAACACAGATGAAATATCTACTAGGGTAAGGAGTAAGTTGGAGGCTTTAGACATAATTATGCTATATATAATTTAAAGCTCAACTTCAAAGCAAGTAAGTGCTATTAATTATCCTCTACCCAATACAGCTCTTAAAACGTCAAATTAAAAAAGACTATTGGTAATTGTATAAGTTATGGCAAACTAGCTCCCTCCAGCAGTGACAGGAGACAGCAGGAAAAGGAAAGCAAGATATACCTTTCCTCTCTGATATTTACAGCTACTTGTTCTTCATGCAGATCAAGAAAGTAATAATGTTTGCACTGAATCTCCTCAGCTCTTTCTTAGGGACTGATCCCGCAAGTAATCCTTCATGTGAATAACAGCTGCAAGATGAAGCTTTTATTTGGGAGTTCCCCGCCTGCCAGTGACCTGACTTTGGCTGCCCGCACCCAGCGTAGGACACCGATACCTGTGTGTGCGGGCAGCAAAGCGCAGGCGAAAGGAGGCTGTGGCAGAAGGGGGGTAGGTGCAGGCAGGGAGTGAGGCCAATTGCTCCCAGCACCCGGCTGGACTCGGGGGTTCAGTACTGTAATCCCAGCGCTGCCACCGACACCAAGGCAAGCAATTAAATTCAGTCTTGTGCCTCGGCTTCTTTCTTTCTCCTTCCACAGATGGGCAGAGCAAGAGCCACATCGGTAAAAGCATCATCTGGATTCACCTCACCTTCCTCTTCCTGAAGTTCAGAAGTTTGACTCTTGTCTTTGCACAGGGGGAGTCTGGCCAGCCCTCAGGGCCCCTTGTGAAGGTATTATAGGCAGATATAAAAATAAGGGTTAAAATGCACATGAAGGTTTACTTCTATAAATACTTGTCTAAAACTGAAATACTTGCATGTAATTAAGTTTTAAAGGAAAACTTGAAATTTTGCTTTTAGCCTCTGCATTCAGTTTTCTCTGAGGTCTATGTTCAGATCTGGTTTTCATACAAAGTTAAAAGATTTAGAAGAGCTCTCAAGCCTTGATTGTATTTGTATTTATACATGTAAAACTAGCACGGCGTTTGTAACCTCAAGTTGTGGGGATAACATTGTCATGACAGAAGAAATTATGTGCTGGGCAGGAAAGGCGGTGCAATACCTGCCTGAAACATACACTGTATTCATCCTGGCTCTTAGCCATTGTTCACTCATAACCCCTATAATTCACTAAAATTATATATTAAAAGCACACAATGAATGTTGAGTTATTTTGAGTTGAGTTGCGGAGTTAATAGATGGTTGTCATCATGCCAGATCACTGGTATGGAGTAATTATACTAAAGAGATAGCAGATCCTTATCTGAGAGCGAATCTTTTTAGACAAGTTTCTGAGTAAAGCGGAGATGTACAGTAACTTACAGATATCTTCCCAATTCAGATCAATTGGGTCTTTCATGCCTTAATATTCCAGAAGGTACTTCAAGAATACTGTCCTGGGAAATAAGATCATCTGATGCAACTTCTGTTTGATTTCAGGGGTAGCCCAGTACCTAACTATCTTTAAGAATCTGGCCCTTAGGCACTTTTGAAATTGAGAATTAGATGTTCCAATGCTGGATTAATGCCTAAATACCCTTAAAAATGTGGACTTTGAAAAATCCCTTTGGGTGCCTACCTGCACCTGTAGGCATCTGGATACGTTTAAAAATGGCCCTAAAATGCTGCTTTACAAGCTCACCTGCTGCAAGAGGGGCTGACACCCCTTTTCTTTCTGCCACATTCCCAAAGATGACTTCCTTCCACTCCAGCCCCTGCTGCAGGAGCTGCGGCTGAGCACAGCAGTAAGCCCTCTCATGCGTGCAGTCAGACGGGAGACAGCCCGCAAGCGATGAGGAAGGGGCAAAGCAGGGATTCTCACACATGACAGGCACAGCCAAACGGACGCAGGGCAGCGCACAGGTTATTAGTCACTGGCCTTTAATAATGGCAGGCAAGGGAGAAGTAGAGGAAGGAAATGTCATGCAAAATCATGAGTCTTCCCTAGGGTTCCCTTTGCCTTGGCACAGCTATAGTTTTTGACCTTACAGGGAAAGGTGCCTGCACAGCACAGCTCCACCAAGATGCAGCATTACCTACACGACATGTTGCTACACTGCAGTCCTTGCTTAAACTGAGCAGTGTACACAAGCATTCATGCAATCTCACTTGCAATTTAAAGCACTTCAGTTCAGTGCCCTTTTTAAAGGAAAATCAAGGATCCAGAAAGTCACAGAGCTTTGAATTCAATCAATTAAAAAGCAGTCGAGGAACGGCACCGAAACAGCCCCTCAGCACCCTCATGATTTAGTTAATTGCTACCTGCAGGAGTTCCTGCAAACACAACCTAAGCAGCAGTCTCTGAGGATCAAGAGTAAAGATGTTGCAGAAGACTATGTCTATATTTAGAAGGACTGGCAGGATCTGGCCCTGTAAGCAGGCCAGACCACTGCCTTCTCTTTTAAAAACTCCATTTATGACATCTTCCTAGCAGCACAGAGTCAGCTTTATGATATGCAGCTCAGTCACCTCTATTTGAAGTTTCTTCCAACCCTGAAAGTGAATATTCAGTATCAATTTCTTTCCACTGCTTTAGTTTTGATGAATATTTCTAATGTAGATTTTGACAGCTAGCAAAGAAAAGAGACATGAGGATTTTAATACCCGACCAGGTCTTAGTAACAGCCAAATGACCACAGCTGTCCACTGACCTCAGACCTAGCTCTCCTGATCTCACCTGAAAACGCAGGCTGGACATACTTACACATTACCCCAGTTCAGGTATGTTTTCAAAACCTACGCTAGCCCTTCTGATACAAATCCCTTAAACCACCTCACCCTGCTTTCTGCATTCGTAACTCTTTAGCATTACATCTGCTGAAAATTTTGGACGAACAGCGAGTTCAGCAAGCGATGAAGAGAAAGTGAATGGTACAAGAGCCGTTACATTAGCCTTCCCTTCTCACATAAAGGAGCTCTGAACATGCTGTCAGACACAGCACTTTATTCGAAGGGGTTTCACACATGCATTTTTAATCAGGATTATATTTCACACACATCTATCATCGCTCGCAAGTGCGGCGGGCTTGTCCTCCTTGAAAACATATCAGCTCTCTGTGTTTGCCATCAACTATTCGTTTCTTTGTATAAATCTACTGCTTGGTGACCCACAAACCCATATTCTATGTATTAAAAAAAAAAAAAGACTGCTTAGGATCAACATTGAAAATAGCTGTACAACTCCCTTAATACAGTACATTTTCCTAGGTCATCTTTATTGCCATGCAAATAGTCTTAGTAACTGACCTTCACTAAAATAAAAATATGACAGGTTATCCTACACGCAATCATGTCAGAACTAGTTTGTAAGCTATATGGTTTTACTGAGCCTAACAATTTTGTACTGTATATTTTTTATTCATTCCCAAGACTACTCTCTACCTGGAACAGACAAGATGCAAAACGCTTGCTCTCTGGTACTGGGAAACACTGAAGGAATTCCCAGGTACCTAATGCCAATGAACCCAAATTCAGAAGGAAGCACATATATAAACACAAGAAAATGCTTAAATCCTACCTGCTCTGTTTAAGATGGTTAGAATTTACATGAATCCTTTAAGTAAAGATGCTTGCCCATGACAGGAATCCTTAAAATTCAAGTAATATACCCAGGACCTGAATAATAGCAAATTACTGCAATATTTACATTTGGGGTTTTCCAGAGCTAGTTGCTTGTACAAAAATTCTGCCATCCTTTAGTAAAAGTCCAAAACAATAAACCACCACTACTGAAAATTGCAGCATATTTAAACATTTTATGTGGACTAATATACTCATTTTTATTTTAAAATCTTACTGGCTAATCGCTGTTATAAGAAATGCAAAAAAATACAGGCAAAGCTATCAATAATAATAATAAAAACTATTGTACTCTCTTACTGTCCATTCAGTGGGGGGAAAAGGTTAAAACAATAATCTCAAATTCCTTATAAAAAAGGAATATAGTAAGCATAAAATTGATGGAGTTCTACAGAAATTAAGTGGGATTTTGTAGAAATTAGTCCAAAAAAAAGTAGCAATTACTGTGTAATCATATCCTTTTGTAGGCTCCCCACCTCCTCATAACTATCATATGGCACTCAGTGAGGATGTATTTTTTTCTAAAAGATGATCCCAAACTCCGGTAGAATATAGCAACTTTTCAAAGAAATCTTTTCTGGGAAGAATGCAATTTATTGTATAACATAAAATGAAACTATCAAGATTCTGTATATTTCTGTTGACACCTTTCCTTTTTACTTTTCTTTTATGCCAGTATTTCTCCTGCCATCTAAAGAGCCCTTTTAGCAAAACAGCCTTTTTAATTTCATGAATATTTTCCTTTGTACATTTTCTTCCATTCTTATTGCAAAACCATGATAACATCCTGTAAGAGATGCTTTAAGCATTGAAATGCTGCACTACTAAGGCCTAGCATGCTTCAGATTAATAAAACTTGTATCTTAAAATAGATGTAACCTAGAGAGGATGTCATGGAAGAGTTTCAATGAAAACATCACTTCACCATGTAAAAATGCACCACAGCAAAGCCCTTTTAAAAAACGGCCTCGGCTGGAAACTACTGTATATCGACATATGCCCTGAAAAATACATACCAACACCAATTGCACAGGGCATTGTTCACATGAAGTAACTATATCTATATGTTGTCAAGCAACTGGTCATAAAAGCACTGAATAAAAAGGCATTTGAAATATGAGATGACTGAAAATACCACAGCTGATTTTTTTTATATTCTCTGACAGTTAAGAACAAAAAGACTTTCAGACAAAGAATTTAGACTCTATACCGTGGTGTTTGACTTCTAAAATATAATGTAAAATATTGCCAAATGTCTGACAGAACAAAAAATGCACTGTACAATAAATGCTTTTTAAGAGTGCAGACAGCACTTCTGGAATGAATCTCTTGTTCCAGCGGAGTTGCCGGATTTTAATTACCCTGTACCTTATCATCATCATAATCACATCTTTATGAAACTCTCTGGAACTGTAAACCTCTGGCAGAAGGCCGGAGCAGGAAAAAGCAGTAATAATATTCTTCCAGTGTTATCTAGTTTCTAGTACACAAATAAGTAATTTCAAAATGGCGGCATTTTACGAGTATTGAATACTATATAAAAGACAGGTCTTGCTGAGTACTTGTAACACCTAGATTAAAATCCCTTAGAGCTTCCCTGAATTCTGTTGTTATATTTAGCAGCATTACTCCTAAGCGCCTTTCAGAGCGATCTCTTCAACAATTTAAAACTCCACTTAGACGAGACCGATCTGGACTTTTGTTCCAGGAGGCCTGAGCCCAGGCAGGCAGGGTCTCCTCTCTTTCTCCATATCCATCTAACAACAGTACCTCATGGTCATCGAGGCAGCCATGCAAACGCTCTCCCAGCCTCCGCGCGGCACGGGGCAGCGTTCCCGGTGCGCTGGAGCCCGCAGGCTCTCTGGCGCAGGGCAGACTACGAGGAGCCCCCGGCGGAGGGCGGCTGCGGGCCTGCGTGTCCCGCCAGCTTCGCCAGCACTGGCCTCGCGGCAGCGAGCAGCAGCTCCGCAAGGACAGAGCCGCACGGCAGGGCTGGGAGAAGAGAGCCTGCGGTTATACGGATGCTGTTGCAGAAACGGTGGTGGGAGGGGGACTGGGAAAATTTACAACACTTACCCCAGTACTTTAGCCCTGGAAGGAAATTGCCTGCATAGATCTTCAGTACTCAGCAATACAATTCCTAATAGGTTTCAGATTTAAGGAAAGGGAGTAAGTTTGGCTGGCAGTTCTACCCAGAAAAGTTATGGCCAAAACGAAACATGAAGCAGAATATTCTTTCATCAGAAATGCAACTTATTTCCAAACTCTCGTGGTCTTTTCCACTGGCCTTATCAAACAGGAACTCGAAGCATTTTAAGGGCAGGGGAGGGAGGAGGAATAGTTTTGCACTAGCTGTGCCACGCTTACCTCTCCAGAGACCGGGCGCAGGGCATCACAGTGTTTGGCACGGGCTGCACGTGGGACTGCATTGCGCCACAGGTCAGCTGCCACCCACAATCCCGGCTCCAGCTTTTGAAGTTATAGAAGATTTACTGTTTCCAGTGCTCCTTATCACTCTCCTTGCTCCAACTGCCATTGTACTGAAAGCTGACTGGCTAGTAGCAGTGGAGTGGCTAAAAAACACTTTTCTTTTTAGTTTAAACAAACAAACAAAAAGCAGATGTTACCTAATTCTCCTCAAATCTGCTCAAAGACTTTTTGGGTGTACGAAGCCAAGACAAGAAAGGAAGATCTATTGATGAGAGAGACAACATTAGGTCAAAACTTATTGCTATCAACAGTGACAAATGTGCAATATCTAGGAGGAGTTTATTACAACCTATTGTTTAAAAAGTGATATTGTTAAAAAACAGTAACAAAATGCCATATTTCACAAGGAGTTCATGTGCATTGCATAGTAAGTGGAAACCGATTATTTCTTAAAAGATTCTGGAAGATAACAAGGGAAAGGAGGTTATTCAATAATACTATGAAATAGGAACTCCTAAGGAGGGAGCACCTACTCAGTGAGAACGTACCACTGCTCAGAGCGAGCTGTGAAACAGGACGCTCAGCAGGGACACAAAGGGCCCCTCCAGGTCCAGAAGAGCAGCAAAGCATGTAAAGTGGAAAGGGCTAACTGACACTGAAAGCAAACTGTAGCAACAGACAACCTGAGACGGGTAGTTAGTGAAGTGGTGAACACTTGGTAATGGAGAAATATCACCAGCACACATGGTGGTCACTTCACATGGCATGCAACACTTGGAGAAGACTTCTTAAACCCCTTTGCTTGTCTTCAGTCTCTACTGGGAGGAGCAGATACGGCTTAAGAACAGGTTCTTCACCAGATGGCTGGCATCTGAGCTGTTGACCACGACCAGAAACACCAAGAAAACGTGAGAAAGGATTTTAATTCCAGTGCTGGTCATTCAGTCCAGAAGGGAAAACATGCTATTCAGGCATTTCAGAACTCTAAAAAGGGTAGCAAATGCTGTTAGGACACAGGAGGCTGTCTAGTGGCGATAAGAGCAATGGGTGTAAGATTGGTGCAGGGGTTAGCATCTTTCTTTTCCCCCTTCACAGATTCCTTTTGACCCCATCTCTCTCAGAGCACTCTGAATTTAAATTAATCATGTAGTAGTTCATCAGTTCAGCAGCTATCAAGTCCAGATATTTGTTCAAAATGGCAGAAAGCTTTATCCTGCTGAGAAAAATGAAAATTTTATTATGGATAAAATATGGAGCTAGGTTTTCCCTCTCTGTTTTGCTAGAAGGCATAGGAATCTGTTTACAACTTTTCTTTTTGTTCCTCTGAGCTTCTGTTCAGGTCATTTCCTTCTGTACAAGGCTGTGTCTTGTGTTTGAGAAGTGATATTCTCTAACAAAAAAAGAGGCAAAAATATCCAGCCCTAGGGTCATGGACCAAACTGATAAAAGGAAGAAAAATTACTGACAGAATTTCTGCAGCACCTTTGTTCCCAGATCAGTCCAGAACCATATCCGCTCAGCCTCAGTGGAGTATTCAAAAGAACAAGAGCATTTCGCTTACCAAATTAATAGCTTTTATCTAAATCACTGTAATTTTTTAGTCAGACTAGTTGCTTGAGAAGAACGGCACAGCTTATTAAAAATACTGCATTTTTTCATCCCAGTTGTACTGACATTCTTGAGAGAGACCATGAGATATAGGTCTGGAGGTATTAGTTCTCCAGCAGTCAACTGTTTCCTGGTAGGCAAAAAACATGGAAGGCAAGCTTCAGGTGTGAAAACTATTATGGCTTACTGATGAAGTATTTAATAACACCTTACCCTGTGTCTCCACTGATAATGGTACATTGGAACTGAGGAACAAGACAAAGAGAAATGGGAAGATACATTATTGTACTTACTATATATTTAGGCCAAGAAAATACAAAATGCATGCCTAGAGCCAAAACCACATCTAGAATCCTGAAAAAGAGACATGATTTTAAAAACTCAGTGTTTACCAATTCTCAGTGAGGAAATAGAAGCTGGAGGTGTGCAGCATCTCAGAAAATAAGGATGTGGTGATGTGATTAAAAACTGTATTACACACATGAAGGAGCAAGTTAAAGTTTGTCAGCATAGTCGTTATCTCAGTTCTGAAGTGGTTCAGTCTGTGATCCTACTGTATTTTTGCTAGAGAACATCCCACTGTATTTAGTGAGGGGCGAAAAGGAAGAGATAATAAAACTCCTCTTGGTGCCATACAAACGTATAATATTGCATATCATCTGCTGTCAACAAGATATTACCTTGTTTCATTCGTATCTGTACGTATTCTGTGAAGTTCCACCTCCTCTGCAGGGAGCACAGAGCCACCTCTGAACTCTTCTGTCTCACAGACACACACACACATCCCTAATACAGAGACCGCAGCACATTCCCAGCTAGCCTAGATCTGCTGTCATAACGCTCCTTTAAAAAGAGTCAAATAATTGTCTTTCCTAACGGTAAAAAATAATAATAATATGCCCCTCATTAAAAAAAAAAAATCACTGAGGAAATTTCATCTCCAAGTATCACGTACAAATTTTAGAGAAAAGAAAAAGATCAATTTCAGCAGCATATTGACAATGGAAATGACTGTATTAACACCAGAGATGAAATCCTGACCCTGTTGAAGCTTACAGGAGTTTTTGCCATTGATTTCAGCAGGACGTGGAACTCATTCTGTGTACATTTTTGTTCTGCACTTACAAGAACAGTGAAATATAAATATGTAAAATAAATGATCAGTTATAGTTTACACAGAATACCACAATGTACATCCATACACATATTAATCATGGTCCTCTCTTAATATGTTTGGAGGACAAGTTCTGATAAGAAATACAAAGATTATCATATGACTATCAGCACACTTTTGAACTTTCACTGTAAAAGTGGGGCTGGCTTCTTTCATGAGAACAGTTTATAAGATTTGCTGATAGCAGTTTGATCAGAAATACCCGCAGAAAAATCATTGCTTTGCTCATCATAATTGTGCCTTGCCGTTCTCACTGACAAAATACAGTATTCTAGCTAGTGTTCAGTACACTAGGAACACCTAAAAGTAGGCCTTGTATTCCCACTTTTATTTACTTCTAGAAGTTCACACACTGCTTTGCGCTGTTTTTGAGTCTCCCACCAGCTCAGAGTAAATAACTCTGCAGAATCTGCTAAGCAAATAGGCAAAAGACTTTCTGCACGGCTGAGAGGAAATACAGTCCCTTCCCATTTGCTCCACAGTTCCTCAAATTCTGGAGACTGCATTTTGCTCAGCAAACATACACATATGTAAGACCAAGAACCTGGAAAAATAATCCACAAAGGCCATAAAGATTTTTGCATGGATTCACAATGGGCAAGTGGATTCCTTCAACTCACAACTATAACGAGCAAAGGCTCAGGTCTTTTTCCTCTCAAGAGTTTGCTTATTTTTTCCAGGGCCGACGAAGATTACCGGGGCTCTTTAGAACCTCCCTCAAGATTTGGTGCAGTTCTACTCTGAATGAAAGCTTGGACTGGCTATATTGCATTTTTAGTTGAAAATTTCTATCATAGATTTAACTCTTTAGTACACACGAACTGCCACACAGCAATGGTAGCTTTCCATGGAGAGTCCAGGGAAGACAGAACAAGTACTTGGAAGAGAGATCCATTAGGGACCGTTAGACAACTCGTAACAAGCTCAGAACATCTTTAAATAATCAGAGATTGGGAGGACATCAGAGAAAAGTATTATATATACACACCAGCTCTGTTCTTACTCTTTCCTCGACACGCACGTACGGCCCTCAGAGACCGCATACTGCGCTAGGTAGCTTCTTGTTCTTGAGCCAGCATGGTCAGTCTTGTAACCCTCTGCTGCTGTTTCAGTTCATTTTGCTGAAGAGCCAGACCCACACCACCATGGTACTGATTACAGTCTCTAACTGAGGTTGCCTATTACCTACTCTGTCTTCATTGTTCTTAACAGCCTTCTTTTATGCCAGCATTCAAAATGTAACTATCTGCTCCCAACCCTCTCCAGACCCCAGCTGAAAAAATTAAATGAGAACTTATTCCAATAATTTACCAATTTTAAGAAGGGAGAAGGCCATAGGTCTTAAGGCCATTAGTTTAAAGGTCATGTTTAATATGTACAATATTTTACATATCTATTTGGATTTTTGCATCTGAAACTTAATTTATTTTTGAGGAAATAAAGAAATGAAAAGAGTAAAGCTCTGAAAAGACTACGAGTCTTCCCACTGCAGTGAGCATACCTCTGTTTGCAAAAGCTAACAAATTCAGGAGAAAAGAATAGATGACCTTTGTTATTCTGCAGCCTTCTCTCTCTCCATTGTAATGCACAAAGCTAAAAAAAAAATCACCTCTGAGATATTTGAAGATACATTGAACTGCAATAAGCATAATAATTTAATTATTGGTAGTTTTTTAAAATGCTTCCAAAGGCTGAGTAAAGAACATGAAATATTCTGACACACTTGATGAGAAACAGCCTCTACCAGTCATATAAAAAGGTCTGAATTCACAAGGCAACACCATGTAGAAAGCCTTTATTCGGTATAGCTCCACTCATACTGTTTCTTCTGATGTTTAGAAAACAACTCTCAATGCATCTTCTGTTGCTCATGCCGTTGCAAATCCTGCTAAGATCAGTAAGGTGCAATACCTGATATTCATTGCCACTACAACAGTAACAAATCTAAGCTGCTCAGAAAAATCAACGATAAAAGAAGATTAACTGTTGTTGCAGACAAAGTTGTTTTGTGTCAAATTACAAACTTATGGCTAAAAGAATTTTTACTCTGTCATAACCCTCCAAAAAGGTACCTTTTTCTAAAAAAATAATAATAATAAATAAAAAAAAGAGAAAAATATTATACAGCTGACCTCTGGGATCATTTATTAGCTTTCCTCCAATTCCTTTGCTTCCTTCTACCTATACTCCAAATACCTAACCACATATTCTTGGCATTTTTTCTATTAAAAAAAAAAAAAAGTACAATTCTAATCCAGACAGTACAATTTGTATGGTTTACTCAGAGATTTAATTAATAAATTTGTAAAAGTTGGGCCAAAATAGAAACAGAAGAGGAGTAAGATCCATTTGCTACAATAATGGAAACATACAGATTGTCACTATTAGTACGTGCCGTTACTAGAAATATTCACCTCGCTGATTCCCATTTTCCCACTTCATAGCAGTTAGTATTTACTTTAAGGGAACCACTTGATTTACACGTCAGTGATTTTGGCTTGCAAGACTTGCTTCTTTTAGCTGCACACAGAAGATCTACAAACTGACATACAATTAGCTTTGTTAAGAGATATCATTTGTTAATTGTCAAACACATCCTTTAAATTCATTTTTGGTTAAGTTCTCTGGTTAGTCACTAAATAATGATTAATGCAGAAGAAACACTCCCTAGTTCACAGTATTCTACCTCAGATATTTGTCTTGGACAAATATGATACCTAAATATGTCTCTTCAATAACTGCTGTGGATTATGGAGAAGAAAGGACATGGGAGGCCAGAATTATGCATTTCCGAGCCAAAGTACCCCAAAGTGCCCCACAGCCCTTGCACTGAATGACTGCGAATCAGTAAGGCTGCAGGCTGCCATTTGCAGTTCTGAAATATTTTGATCGTCTTTGCATTTGGGGTTCGTATGTTTTAGTCTTCTATTGATATCCGTACGCACGGTTCAAACAAAAGCTACGAAAACGTGTCCAACAGAAGAACGCGACACACTGGGACAAGACGACAGCACACCTATTCCCATACTCGGTCTCTGATGCCGACCACGGCAAGCGCAGGAAAGGGGGGGGGGGGGGGAGGCCGTAAGAAAGAACACAAGCACCGAATTCTCTTTGCCCTGCTTTGCTTTTCCCAGCTCAGGCAAGCCGCAGCCTGTTGCTCTTTGATCCCACAAGTAAATTGTTGCTCTTTTGCTTCATCTGAGCCTCTCTCCCATCTGAATTCATCAAATAGGTAGTAGCCACAGTCACCCAGCATTACTTTGTACATAGTTTTCAAGAAACCTCTCCCTCTAGGTTTGTTTCTTACTCTCAGTGCTCCAAAGAACAGGCATGCTAATAAGAAACACTGGTGGTTTCTATACACAGTGTGTAGCGGTAGTTTCTTCAGCTGAGAACCAAGTTATTGAGCTAAGTCACTTCTGTCCACCTGCAAAAGGACAGCAGTGTTTCTGTCATCATCCTGCATTACACTTAGTTTTTAGCCACTTACAAAAAAAACCACAAGTTTTTTTATGATACTGAGTCTCAAAAAGTTTTCGCTTTGTTACTAACAAATGCGTATTTTAATCAAGCCCCAGACAAAGCAGCCAGCAAATGCATTTATTATTAAAACAAACTTCTTTAAAAATTCAAATCTTGGCTTATTAAAAAATATAGTAAAGACTTTTATGTAGTTTAGTATGCAAGAGTTAGATTGCTTGACCTCTCTTTTAATGACTTAATTAGCTGTACTAAAGCCCAGCTGGGCCTCTGCTGACAACATAGCTAGATATTTCAATCAGGCAGTGTTATGGAGAATAAGTAATAAATGCTACCTTGTCGCCATACAGTCCCAAACCAGAGTGCATGCTGGTAATGCTAAATTTGATCAGTATGCCTCATATTTCAATTAGTCGTGGTCTGAATCACTAAAACTGTGTAATGTGTATGAATTCCTGATATCAGATACAGAGCTACAGGCTCCCACAGTTAGAACCCATTGAGTTTGCTTTTATTAGCAGCCAATTAATGGCCAAAATCTGCATTGCTTTTAAAATTTATAACCTCTATTCCAGCTGCATCCATGGCTCCCAGTATACTGTATACAACCAGATCCATATCACTGTCGCAAGTCAAACAGCTGCAAACTGTACTCTGTCTGCAGAACTGAAAAATCCTTCTATACAGAAGCTTTTTTTTAACCTCTTAGAAGTTCTTTTCAAAGCCCAGCAGCACTAGTCACTTTGCGACAATGAGCGATTTAATACAGAAAGAAAGAAATCTACACCAAGGTAACCTCTTGGGATGTGCTAGGTTTTCAAACGAATGAAACCCTATCACTTTGGCACAGCACAAGGGCAAGCAAAGCCACTTCTCCTGACCAAGGCTAAGAAAATATAAACATATAAAACCCGACCCTCATTGAAAATTAACCCATTGAAGTCTAGAGAGTCATTAAAAAAGCCTGCCAATACAAAGATTAGTATTTTAAACCAACTTTCACAAATTAGTAACACTGGAAATCGTAATATGGCGTCTAGTGAGCCTTAAGAGATTACTGCAGAGAAAGGGACTCATGTCTGTTTTCACCCCCAAATGGTTTAATGAATACTTGAAGATTTCTAGACATTATTTTTAGGAACAAGTCTCTATTTCTGTTACATGATACGGCAGGAAATTTTGATCTGATCAGATTCAGACATAAAGCATAGTAGCTTTATGTACTGGTAATGTCATGTCATAAAGCCTTATGATAAAGGCATAGTTGAGATCTGAAATTATACTATTATTTTTTTAAAGTAATTTACCATATGTAAAAATGTGCAGGCCTAGAACATTTTTGGACATCTGATCTTCCAGTGTTATCTGAGACAAACCCTGGATGTTTCTGTTCTCCTTTCTCCTCTCCCCAAGCCATTGACCAAAAACAAGGAGGGAAGAAGGGCGGAAAAAAAACACAAACAAAAGAGAGAAGGAGAGAAAAAGGCTGTATTATTTAAATTCAGCGATGCAGTAGAGAACAACAAAAGTATTCACCTGGGTAAGTGCCTCACTTCTATATATGGGAGTGTGAAAAAAGCACTTCACCAACAGTAATACATGGCAATAAAAATGTTGTGCTTGGATAATACAAACTGCTGTCATGGCTATTTAAAAGACAATAAAATCCTATTTTACAAAATTCAGCCACTAATAACCAGCATTCTTTCTAACTGCTTAAATACTGCAGTAAGACTCCTAATGCCACTGTGAAATCATAAGCTAGTACTTCAAAGGTGTTCTGTCTGTTACGAATTTAATCTTCACTGGTATGTCACAACTCATTTCAGCCCAGAAGTTCTGAGATGCGGCATAGTGGCATTTTTGTTGTCCTAGGCAACCTGAACCAAGCTGTTAAATACCTACCTGATGCCCTCAAAGTGATCACAATAATATTGCTTACATGACTTGCAGTAATGGCCGTCTTAAAATTGCAGTTATTCTGCCCCACTTAGTTAAGAAAAGAATCAACTTGTTTGATTCTTCCCAATGTGGATAAAATAGGCTGGAAGTGTTTCATGTTTTTAATGAGATAAAAACATACGTTACAGACTGCAGTATCACACAACAGGATATTATTCTGAAGCTTGCCACCCTCCTCCTGCTGAAGGCAGGAAAGAGCAGTTGAATGTATGTGACAACCAAAAGCATCACACAGGTGAAGAACTGTGGCAAAAATGGCATGAGTCACTTCTGTGCGTATGTGGGTTTGTCCTCCCTACATTATATATGTTATTACACATAAGCGCACACAGGTAATACATTCCTAGACAGGCACCTTTTTCCCCTGAGAATGCGTACATGCCACGTGAACTCCTAATTTAGGATTACTCATTTAAAATTAGAGTAGCAAACCAGACTGATAAAAACATAAAAATACATTGATTTAGGATTTTCTGTGATTGGCTTAATTCTCTTCCTCATCAGCTAGCATTACTGCTTTGGGGAAAAAGAGACAAAAGAGATTGTTGGAAGACTTGAAGAAAGTCATTTTACTTAAAATATGATGTTACGGTATGTGGACATCTCCCAAAATATGCAGATCATCTTAGTTATGTGTACAGACACAGAAGGCAAGATCTCCCTATGCGAGATGGATTTTACTAAGAAACGACCTGTTTACTTCAAGCCTCAGAGATAAGTGCTGCTCTCTGAAATGGGTAATTCCCGCCCCAAAATTGGGAGCACAGGACTCTACCAAGGTTAGGTAGCATAAATATATGTATCTGAGACTACTTAGTTGTAACCAACAGGCATCCCTTTGACTTTCGAATTTTTACACATATTTCAGATAAAATCAGGGAGAAAAAAAAATCCAGCACTCAAGAACACCAAGTGGATTTGTGACTCTCTCTGGAGGACTCTGGGTCCTTACAAACATATGAATGGATTATGCTGATTTTATACATATTTAATCATTGTAATCCATATGTTTTGATATATAATCTGCAACCAATATTACAAAATGAGTAATTTTATCTACTTTATAACACCTGTATGTGATAAACAACAACATATTTCATTTAGTAAATAAATTAATTCAATAAAATTAAGGCAAAAACTATTTGACTTCACATTTTTACAATTACTTAACTGTTTCAGAATTTCAGAAACAGAATGAACAAAAAATAGACTGAAAGTTGCTTTCCTGTAGGCATATCGATAAATGTAAAATGACAATGCTCACTTACTTTCATTTTGATTGCCTTTGTTTATATGTATTTTTAATAAAAACCCTACGCTGAGTTCTTTGTTTATGTGTCTAGACCTTTGGAAAAGGTTTAATTTCACAGTCTGATCACACACAGATTTTCTAAATGTTTGGACGCTGCTAATTCATCAGAAGACTGCTACTGTACAAGGAATAATTGACGTTTTTCTACTAGCCTGTCATACAGTAAGTGAGCTTCTAAAAAGCCAACTACAAATTGCACAATCAGAGCAATAACTATGGTAGCTACAAAAATTGAATTAAAAAAAAAGACTGAAATACAAGTCCATGCATAAGAACAAATACAGGTGAAACCTAACGATATGAGCCAAAACACACAAATTTACACTAAAATCAAAATACACACATGCATAAAGTCACTTCTGAAAAGCTAAGAGCCTACTGTCAAATACATTCTGCTACCTTACAGCACAAAGTGATTCCAGTAGGCAGGAAGAACCACACGTACTTTCTTCTGGGCAATGCAAAAAAACTTTTATAAACATAGTATTGAAAAAAATACAACTAAAAATGGAGGAAGAATAGCTATGATTTAAGTCTAACTTGAAGGGAAGCAGGTAGTGCACACATTCATTAGGGATATCCATGTGCAACTCGCTCATGGCTTGACTTTGTTCTGCCATTCATGAATTATGCAGCCTTCTCTACCTCAGGAAAATGAAAGTGAATTATGCTGCCCACTATCACATATTATCTCTCTAGATACACACACTTTAACACTCGGGTTTTAATATGTTTATATGCAGGTGAGACTACACTGCACACAAACTGCTCTGGGATTTTCAGCTATTACGTATGTTGTATGTACACCCACGAATGTGCTCACATACATGTAAGCAAACAAACAGATGCTTGAAAATAAAATGCTGAGGCAAAAGTATAAATCTTCAAAGAAATCCCTCATTCCATTATATACTGAAATATAGTCTAGTTCAAATGCTTTCCATAAAAAGGCAACAGCAGGTCCTTTAATACAGAGTAGTCCATGGTCAGCTTTGAGGCCATTAAACATTTTCTTCCAGCAAAGCTTAAAACCTTACGGGTATTTTTTCTGCGTCCTTTCGCATTTTTAACAGCATTTAGTCTCTGCCTGCACAGCCCTAGTACTGGCACTGAGTATTTTATTATGCATGTTGTTATATCTGTTCTTACAAGGCTGATTCTATTATCA
Source organism: Apteryx mantelli (assembly GCF_036417845.1). Classification (NCBI taxonomy): domain Eukaryota; kingdom Metazoa; phylum Chordata; class Aves; order Apterygiformes; family Apterygidae; genus Apteryx; species Apteryx mantelli. The sequence goes on along the minus strand of NC_089982.1, from coordinate 21,185,854 downwards.
TTTTAGAAGAGACTTTTTAATTACTGTTACATCTAAAACAAGATTTGGAATTTGAAAACATGCGCACATGGGGTTAGGCTGGTCTTTGATTATTAAAACCTTAAGGTTCATAGACTGCAAGGGTCAGACGGGACCACTGTGATCCTCGGAGGACTCCAGGGCGGGAATGTGCGAGTGCTGCTTGGACAGAGCGGCATAATTCAAGCAGGGCACAACTCCCCTTGGATCACCAGGCAAGGCCCCAAATTCTGGGAAGAAACTTAAAAATGGAAATGTCTCAATTTGCATATTTTCCGATATGTCTTGGCCATTAAAATGCAATTCTAGTATGCATTATGGATAATTACTTTTTATATGGCATACAATAGGGATTCTTGGTGCTTAAATTATTCCTAGAATATACAGAATTGTGCTTTTTGAAGTAATCCTTTCTAATAAAACAGAATGCATTTTGTCAGATAGCTGGGTTTTTATCTGTGCTGTAATAAAGGTGCTTAAAAATGTAGCCTCAGGCAACTAAAGCAGGATTTCACTTCTTGAAGAAAACCAAAGTAAAATAAAAATTTTCCCACACTGCACAATCTAGTCATTAATTTTACTGTAGGCAGCCAGACGTGCATGCCAATGTTTTCAATGAGTGTGTGTTTTAACCATTATATACTCAGCAACTGAAGATACTCCTAGCAAATATCAGATATTTATATGAGAATTAAATATAGTATCATTTTACACCTCTTCAACCCATTATGATGAAGCCAGTATCCAGTGGTAATATTTTTCCTAATTTCACAGACAAGCAGACACATACACATAAATTCACATTACACCTTTTAAACGTTTATGTCTGTTTAAGAATACGAGTGTTTCTTACAGCAATATAATTTTAATAAAAGAGGTGTTTTACATGCTGGAAATTAAAATACAAACTTTATTCAAAACCCTGTATTTTTCTCTAAGTAGTAATTATTATAATGTATGTGTGTATTTTGAATGACCAACTGAGGAAAAATAAAGCACTTGCCAACAAAAAGTGCAGTTTATGCAAACACTTGCTTAAACGTATACATAAACACAGAGATCTAACAGCCTTCTGACCTCCATTACATTTAGACATTTGTTCTTAAACACAGAAATTTCTCTGCAGATGTTTTGCTTGGTATACGCTCTCTGACACACAAAGCCCTTCAAGTGATAAAACAGAAACGAGCAGAAAATCTAACCCTACAGAAACAGCCAAAAAAGCAGGAATCCATTTAACAACAGAGTGAAGCGATTTTATAACTCTTTGGTGTGCTATACATGAAATACTTCCTCTCAGTTGAGCTCAAGAAAATACCAGTTTAATAGCCGTAAACATATAGCATAGATTCAATGCATTTATCATTGATGTATATGTATCTGATAGATGTATGCTGTCTCCGAATGAGTATTTCCTAAGCACCAAATATCTCCCATTTGAGAATAATTTCAGATAAACACAACATCCCCATTATTATACAGCACTTTCACTTACATCATAAATGAGGTGTGACCAGCAGAAGGCAGTGTTACAATAAATATATATGCTAGTGCTCATTTACAAGCCGGTCTGATATTGAGATTTAGAGTTTTGCTAACTTTTCACAATACAACTACTGTTTTCCCTAGGCACTTAATTCCAAAACCATCTTTGCAATGTAAATAAGCTTACAGAAGTACTTAAAATCTTTGGAAACCATTTCTTTTGTATTACATTGCTTTTACTTTAAAAGTTAGCCTCTTTAACTTTTATTACATTGCATTTTCAGCTTCTTAAGTTCATCAGAGAATTGCGTTCACACTTACCATTTCAACACAGCATTATGCTGAGCTGTGTCCTCATGAAACAGGACTCTCACACTGTTGAGAAGATGGGCATTGCCTCCACAGCAGTTTAGCTTACATAATTCACTTCCAAAAGAAAAAAAAAAAAAAAGGTTCTAACATCATTTCTTATTAACCTTTAGTGGTTTGATCATCATTTGGTAGAACGGTATCTGGTACACTTTTAGTGGAACTACTGTAGGTATAATAGAACATACCTTTAATTAAATCTCCATCAAATGTTTAAGTAATAGTGTCGCTTAGTATGTGTTAGTATACAAAATCTGTTGGATACCTCTCCGAGTTTACAAAATCCATGTTAAAGGAACCAGCATTGCAAAAAAAATGTTACAGCATATGTTTGGATTTTTGTATTTCAAAGTCCTGACTACTTTATCTGAATTACAGATTTAGAGCTTTGTTATGTGTGATAGTTATGATAATATGATCACTAAAGGCACAGAGACAGGGAGACTCAAATCCCTTTGAAAATCCCTTTCTCCATTTCCTACAGCTGCTGCTGGAGTTTAATATCTGATAGAATGATGAAAAAGAACAGGCCGAACTCCAGTTTTAATAAAAATTTTAACAGGTCTACATATAGTTATGAAAAATGTTATTTGCAATGCCAATCTTTAATAAAATTTTCTTAAACCAAAGAAAATTCCCTACGGGGAATCTGTTATGAATGTGTTTTTCATATGTACTATTTAAAGCTGTTTAAAGGTTATGAAAGTGACTGGTAAAATAAGTTCTATCATAGCACAACAAAATCCTATATGCAATCTCACTTTTGCATTTAATCAAGTAAGCAAGTAAGTCCTTCAATTTTTCATGTTTCTTCTAAAACAAATATTTTCAGTTTGCATTCAAACTTTTCTCTAGTTAGCAGTAATAATTCTTAGTTTGTACATTAGCTACAAAAAAGGGTCAGTTTGGTTCAAATTGATTTCACTACCGAGAACGTATTAATTTTGAATACCATTTTCAGCCAGAATTCCTGCAACTCTCTCCACTATAATCAGTTGGATGCATGCTTTAATAATATTTAAATATTTGAATTATATTTAGAGAAAGCTAAAGATAAAATACTTACAGGGTGTCATTTCTAAACTTTGCGACCTGTGCGCTCACAGCCAGGGAAGCGTTCTAACTACGCTATATCCTTGTTCCTCCCAGGAAGCCTCTTCAACAGAAATTGTAACTTCTCACCTAGGTCTCTGCTTCCAAGCAGCACCTTGGAGGATAACAGAGTAAATGCGCTGCAAATTAAGTTATTCTTCCAAAAGTATATATCACATACAAAACAAACAAACAAACAAAAACCCAACAAACATATTCACTGTTCCAAATGTATTAAACACTAACAAACTATATTGCAATTCTTTTAAAAAAAAGAGTCCTACCAACATCACTAATGTACCTATTTAAGGCCACCATATAACTGTCTATATTTACTATACCAACTTTCTATCCCTAAATCTTTTATCTTTTTTTCCACCATAAACCTCCTCTGCATCTCTATGAGCGTCTTAGAATATAATATTAGAGCATGATGAGCACCTGATATTGACTGCTTAAACAGATGGTAATTTGTGCAAGATAATTTCTTTTTCCAAACGCGTGTCAGTCATGACTACAGAAGACAGAACGTCCACCCTGCGCAGCGACATGATCTCTCACTCCTAACTCTAAATGAATTGAAATATGGGGGAGAGAAAAAGAAAAATCACACAAACATGCTCCTGCAGAAAGTTCAGTCTCCCTCACTTTAAAAACTCCTAAATACAGAAATTTATTCACAGAAGCTGGCCTGTGCCCATCTGTCTATGAGAGCACATGTTTTTGTATAGATTGATGTGAAATGACTGGAGCCAACTTTGAACTTTCTGGACTATTTTAAAGCTTTATCTAATCGAGGAAAACGGAGAGTGTCCAGGTTATGGAGACAGAGTCAGAAATTCCACTGTTATAACAGACTAGCAAACTCAAAGAATACATTTGTGTTACCCTAACTAACTAACGTTCTTTAAAATAAACTACCATTGTAATTTTACATATTATCGATCTCTTTATTTTAAGGTTTTGGTGAGGTTCATATTTCCTGTGACCTTAAGCAGGGGTTTTGGAAAATTTTGGAGGAATCAAGGTAACAAGAATGTACAAAAGAATAATTTATTGCTGTGACCATTTTGTCCTCCAATTTCTGTTTTGGGATTATAGTGGATTATCTCTGTCTAAAACCTATTTTTCATATCCCTGTGGAAATTAATTGACCAATTCACAAACAAGAAAGCAAAATGAAGAGAGGTAATCAATTCTGAAATTCACATGTTTATGCTATGATCTTTTTGAACATAAATTTTATAAAACATTAACCATCCCCTCAAACATAAAACTTCCAGATGAAATGCACTGTAAACTACCATTAGAAAACACTTTGAAAGAACACTTGAAATAACTAGTTTGAAACAAAAAATTTTATTAAAATGAAACAATGTCAGAAATTTTCAGTACTTACACAAATACCATTTATCAATGCTTTGTTTCTAATATCGCTTTTTTAAAATTCCAATTATTCTTCTTAAGAAATCTGTTATGATCAAAGGGAACAGCAGCAATGCTATAACATTCATCTAAAACATTTACACCTTTATATGCCAAAATTAAATTATTTTCCCAGGCAGGAATCAGACAAATTTATAACAAATTAGGTAAACACTAAAGCAATAATTTTATTGATAAAACAATTGTTATTGGACATAATTTCTAAGGAAAGTTTAAAAAAAAATCCAGTCAAGCATTTCATTCAAATCCTATTTATTCATTTTTGATCCCTAGGAATTAACATTAAAAACATTCATATATAAAAGTCGATTAAATACTGTTGAAAAAAGCCCTTTTATTTCAGTAAAACATAAAAGACCTTCACTTTTTAATCATTTTGCAAACAAATTAAAAGCATTATTGCTCTTAAGTGTTTTCGTTTCTCCTTTCAGTCTTCCTAAAAATATTACTGAGCTCAAGTGGTTTTGATCTCAGAATTGTTTCAGCGTATTTCGAACCTTACCAGGTACTTTACTGCCCTAAAATCCACTAATAAGGAAAGGAGGAACCCTGGGATCAAACTTCTAAATGGGTATACAATCTCCATCATATAAAAGTGTTTACTGAATCTTTTATCAAAATTACTTTACATGAATAAAAAAGATATAGTAAATAAGTCTAAAGCCGGAGGTTTTATAGAAGATTTAGTGCCTGATATTTTAGTTGTAATTATCTCACCATTTTGTTGAAATAATTTAGAATTCAGTTTGCTTTTCTGTATTTGATACCCTCTACAGGATCCCCTTTTTGATCAGCCATTCGTTTTCTTGTGAACATATTAAAATACTGAGTTTTGAATTGATTAGTCACCACATTAAAAAGAAAAAGGGAGAGAGAGAGAGATACTATTTACTCCTATTTCTTTGTTGGGGTTTATCATTTTTCCTCCAGGTATAACAGTTTCTGGAGATTAATAACCATAGGCTTTTGTGGAAAGCTATAGTAACAATTTGGTAATCCACAGCTGCCCCTTCTATTACCAGAAGAGTGGATTTAGGAATGCAAAAATTATTTCCAATTTCTTGTTTCCAAACTGCATATATGAAAAAGTTCCCATAGCAACGACAAAGCATAATACCAATCCTCGAGTAACTCTCCAGTAATAGCCTAAAACGCATCTGTGATATTTAAATGCTTATTTTTTTTATTTTTACAGAACTTTCTTAAAGAACAGGATGAATTATTCACTTATCAGACACTGACCTTTTAAATTCAGGTAGCCCTTTGAGGCAAAAACCTAGTTCGGCCCAGAATATGGACACCACCTAGTCCATTTTGTGGACCCCAGATAAATAGCACGTGCGAACAGAATGCCTTTTAGAAGGTGGTGAAAAAGAATTAAGAGGTTTCTATGGAAATGTCCCTTTTGCTTCTACAAGAGAACTACTCATCTTGATAGCTATTTCTGCCCAGCTATGAACATGGCTTTTCATGACTTCAGGCTATCAATGACCAAGATCTACCACACTGCTCTGCTTTTAGAAATGAATTTTTTCCATTCCTAATACGAAAAAGATCACTTGCTTTTATTGCCTTTTATGTTATCCTCCTTATATGCTAAAGGACATATAGAGAAAATATTCCCTTTTCTTGATCTTGCTTATGTTTAAGAGCTTAGACATAGGAAATGCTGATTATTTCTAATGAAAAGATCAACATACAGAGCATATGACCATCTATAAACAAGAATTTTGGTTTTCTATTTGGGCAATGCTCTTCTATGGAGATTTCACCCAAATACAGAACAAAATAAAATAGGCAGTAATAGTATCATTGTATCATTTTTGATCCAGTGACATGATTTTAAACACGTACATTTCTGAAAACCTAAAAACAAAATTAAGATATCCAGTTTTTCCACATGGGGTCTGATCCACCTCTCACTGCAGTCAGTGGAAATCTTTTCACCAACTTCAGAGATTTTTGGTAGGGTCTGTGTTACTCATTCACTCTGCAAACTCACTAGCTTAGCTTTCGCATGGTATGAGAATCCCGAGTACTACATTTCTGCTTCAGTATGTGGAACAAAAACACAAGTTCAAACAGTCAAATCTACAGCACAGCCCTGCAAATATTTAAATATATCAGTAACTTTACTCTCGCAAGCAATCCCATATCATTTCACTCATTTGTTTGGGATTACTTCCACAAGTAAAGCTACTCATTCATTTAAATGTTCGCACAACAGGGTACTAGGAATGAGTAGTTCACTTGCATAACTTACTATGTGGCAATTTCACAGGTCATTGCAGTATATATAATTTTGCAATGGTCTATAGAGTTTATGGTCTCTTTGAAAACTAATGCCTTGATCTTGCAAGCACTTACTCGTGTCCATAATTGCACTCATGTGAGTACTATTGGACTGTTCTCAAGAATAAAATTACTGAAACACGTAAGTGTTTGCAGGTTCAGGACCGAAAATTGTTAATAACATACAAGTCCTGTACAAGTGCTGTGTTAAGGCTCCATCCTGAAAACACTTACTACCCCGTATACAACAGCTGTGCTTATTTCTGGGGCTAACCCCTTTGAAATCAAGAGTAGCAAGCACTACGCTCACTGCTAAATATTTAAAGGATTGTACTCTGCAATGTTTCCCCTCATCAATTCAGACACTGAGAACAGAGGGAAAATCAGTCTGAAACCACAGATTATCCTGAGCAAATGACTGATCTGTGTCCCAGCTCTAGCTGTATTGGATGAAAAAATTCCAAATTACTAAAAAAGCAACCTTCCCCAACTCCAGATTTTATTGAAGAAATAATCGTCTTGGTCCTGCCCAGGGCATAAAGCCCCCTGCCACTCATAAAACTGCTAATAGCAACCCATTTCCAGGAGATTACTGATTAAGAGAAACACTTTTACAGAAATCCCGTGCAGAAAGCCCGGTGCCGATGGGCAAGACATTTTAAAAACGTGCTCAGAAAAGGGTGGAGGAAAGCCACCAGCTCCGCGCTCTGCCTCGCGAGCCCAGTGGCGGCTAACGCAGCGGGGGCCCCGTGAGGCCGCCCTGCCCCTCGCTGACACCCGCGCTCCCGCCGCCGCCGCCGCCGCCGGCGGGTCCAGTCTGGGGCGCCCGCCTCGCACCAGCGGCTGCGCGCCTACCGGCCTCTGCTTCGCCGTACGGCTGGACCTGGCGGAGCGCTTCTGCCGCTTTACGCCCTCAGCCGCGGCCGACATTCGTGTTTATTTGCACGGTTTGGTTCTCATTGTGGGTTTTAGCTTGGCTCGGAGATCAAATGCAAGTCTGCAGCGCTAGTAAGCGCAGAGCCGAATTAAAACAAGATGCCCGTGCAGTGCTCGCCCATGACACAGGTCACCTTACTAAATGTTTTTATCAGGATATGTATTAATAATCTGAAAATGAAACAAAGAATGCTGCTTGTTTCATTTTTTCATAACACCAAGCTTTGAAACTTTTTAGGACTTTTATGACCGTATGAAAAGGTTTATCGCATGTGCGTTGTAGCCACATCAGTGCTACAAAGATAGGCTCAAGATAGTCGCAATACTAAAATTATACGCCAATCAGTAGCAGGCTTCATTTTCCATGGGACCAGACAGACACCAGCCATATTTGCATCCTCGGAACCAGGGGGAATTTTGTTTAAAATCAACATTACTAGCTGACCAAATTCCTTAAACTCAGACTTGTACAGCCTTCAAGACTGCACTTCAAAAGAAAGTATACATACATATACATATATATATACACACACACACACACACACGCATGCTCTTCTAACGGATCCTGAATATTTTGGAACTGAAAAACAGTATTCTATCTTTAAAGAAAGACACAGTAATGATGGTATTTGTATACTGTAAGTAAGGAAATTAACACTGCTCCAGACCTAGGAACATTGTTCTTTATAAGAAGCAGCAGAGTCTGAAGTTCATCAAAAGTGCATCAGTGTAAATCTAAACAGAACAACCCGTACGACATCTTAGTGCCTCTTGTAGAAGCATTTCACGTTTTCCAATGAGTATTTTATCCTCTGTGCTAGTTTGGATTGCTAAATAACACAGCATTGGTTCTCATTTTTAAGAGATCCTTTGTGTTTTACTAATATCTGGATGAAAATTACACTACTAAAACAGGACCTACAAAAAAGGTTTGAATCTTCTGCAAAGACACAGAAATGTGCACTACGTAAGAAAGGCTCTGGATCCCTAGACAATTTCACAAATATGTCATTACTGAACAGAGATATAATTTATCTGTATAAGCTATATGTAGTTGTTATTGGTGTTGTGGCTGATACTTTGTATACATGTAGATAGCTTGTGTTTTATCTTCAAAACTTTTCCTTTCCTTCCTCTGGCACCGAATAGAACAGAAATAAGCCCACTAGTGCGGGACAGTTTCAAGGAATGGTATCTTTAAAGGAGCTGAAGTTACCTCAGCAGCAGGCCATGTGCATGAAAGGTCTTTTTGGCAAATTGGTAGAAGGCAGCACCCATTACTAAAGGACAATCTTTTGCATATTTCGGATTAAATAAAGGGTTCAATTAATATAGCCTATTATTTTTTGAAAGATCAGATTTCAAAACTATCCTTAAGAACTTCAAAACGTACCTTTTCACAAGTCTCACAGATTTACCACTGACTATTTTGTGATAAGCTTTAGTTGCATGCACAGATGCATATTACCTTAGCACCAGTGCTTTTCTTTTTAAGGTCTAAAAAGTCCTGGTTTTTTTTTTCCTTTAAAGTTACCACAGTGACTCAGTCTCTACTGATAATAGCTTTTATCATAGGGAAGTTCTGAAACTTCCTAAAAGGCCCAAGTAGAGGGGCTTTGAAATGGAGACCTACTATGACCACTGTTAAGGAAAGCATTTGAATTTGATTGCAGATATGATACACTTTTTAGACATGCAATGTTTCTTGATTTTTTTTTAAATTTAATTACAAAGTGTACTGGAAATAAAACTCCAGATCAGACCTGAGCTTTGTATTCCCATATGAACGCAAGTAGGGCCAGAGAACATAAGATGTCTCCCAGTTTGTGTCTTCTTCAAGTGCATGGAGCTACAAGTCACAGGTGCTCCAGAAATACAGGCTACGCTGCTTCATGTAGCTGAGCAGAAAGCAGGGGCTGGGGGGTGCCCAGACTGACACAGCTTTACAGACCACCATGCTCAGGGCACGTTACCAAGCTACAGCATAATTTAAGGCAACTGGCAATATTTAAGGATAACATCGACAGCTTAAACGTACAGCAGAGGCAGCCACGCTGAGCACCACGACAACACGTGCCCGGCCCAAGGGCGCGTCCCAACAGGGGCCGCGTGCTGCAGCGTTGCAGACCCTCCCGCAGAGCGGCAAAGCGCGCGGGTATGGGAAGAGCCAGTCCCTTCCACCACCTCGCTAAAGCAAACTTCTCCTCAGGTCTAGTTAAGGGAGACCTGGGGCCAAACAAGTATCATTTTGGGGACCTTAAAACCTCTCCATTACCTGGAATCTTGCAACCTAAGCTGCGCGGTGTTACTTGCCCTGCCGTGGGTGAAACTGGCCTCATTTTCCTTTTTTTATTTTTTTTTAGCACAAAAACAGAACAAGAAATACACATACACAACTGCAGTGACTTTCCCCCAGTCTGCTGACATGTCTTGGAAGAGGAACCTGGTCCTCCAAAGGCAGCCCAGGGGCCACCGCGGCGCCAGGGGGACGCCGAGCTGGCGGCGGTGCCAGCAGCTCCCCGCTGCCCTGCGCTGCACACCCGGGCGGGAACCCTCATCCTCAGTTGCTTCCGCTTAATACTCCATAGCGGGGCAACCAGCTGAGCACGATACATTAAGATCATTAACTAACTGCTATACTTAAAGAATAAGAGGCACAAAGTAACACAGATTTAAATCACTAGTAATGAGTCACTCAAAGAAGGATTTGTGTTCAGCAGCAGACTCCTCTTCCAGTTATCAGTGCAAAAACTGCATGTTCCTTCTCCGTGAACTTTGCTTATGTTCTGAGACCATCAAAATAACAACATTACTTCTAGTAAGCAGCAGCAACTCTCATTAAGACTACTTTTCTCCTCCAGTGCTAAAGTCTTAAATCAAAACATCTACCTATGAGGCACATGTTAAACTCCAATAATTTTAATGTCTCCTTAAAACCTCTTAAACTGAGAACTGAAAATATCTTTTCCATATAGCTAGTGTACGTGGTTGCATAAGAGTATTTCCTATGAACAATACCCTGAGGGAGAACCTCATTAAGATGCATATAAAAGTGATTTTTTTTTTTTTAATTACAGAGAAAAACATAACAAAACGGGAATCCCAATCCCTTACTTATGCAGAGGGGTGGGGGCAAAAAAGTGTTTTTACCACCCCCATATCTCACTTCCCTGCTTTTTTATCTTGTCCCCCTGCCTTTTTTTCCCTTTTTCTGAAGCAAGCTAGTTTTTGCTGACAAGCCAAAACATTTCTGTTGCAAGCTCATTTGAGGGCCTTCGCAAAGAGCTTGCGTCTGAGCGGCAGCTCCCTCCATTCCAGGCCATTTCGTGCAGGGAGTATCCTGCACTTCACAGACTATGAGTCACTGTGCCACTGCAGCTGGGACTTTGAGACCGGATTTTTTTACTGTATAGGCAAAAACATTGTTTCTTAGGACCATGTGCTGGTATTTATTTATTAGTATGATCTAAGTATTTCCAGAACATCCCCTCTGCTTCTCAGGAGCCTGAAAAAGAGAGCCCTTTCTCATGTATATCTTCCCCTTCCTTCTCCTCCTGCACTTCCCACCCCACACACCCTTCTAAACCTCCCCACCATCAGCACTGATCTAGGAGGGAATTTCTGTCAGATAAAATTAATCTTGAAAGCACCCAAAGTGCCAGGACTGTTCTCCCTCCACTGGGATCAGCAGATCCGGTGAACATTTCAGGTCCATCTCTCGCTTCTTAACTCTTTATTAGCGCTGAGCTGTGAATGAAATCATGGCTACGAAAATTGGAAATGGTTTAAATTAAGAAAAGATTATAATTTGAATCACAGAACATCCTATTTTAAAGAAAAGAGCTTATACAAGGACATAAGCATGGTCATTATGCTGACCAGATCTTTCTATTTTAAGATTTTCTGCAAAATGTTCAGAGCCCCAAATCATGCAACAACAGAAGTTAGCTCAGCTTTCTAATAAAGGACAGAGTACTTCACATAAGGGGTAAAGAACAAATCGGCTCAAATAGGCCCAAATGTACCAGTGCTTGAAATCACTGATACACCTTGGCATGTCCCAAAATAGCTGCCAATTTGGCCTTAACATTGGATAGATTTTTACAAACAAGTTTATTGTATCTCTTGGACACTTGGAAGGGCCACTTACTACCATGGCAAGCACAGTTGCTAGTCCTCCCTGCACAAAAGGAGCTTTTTGTTTGGTTGGTTTGTTTTGTTTTTTAAAAGATAATTTGCCACAAAGTTTCCAAAATATTTTTTCAATTGGCTCAGTTCTGACTCAAGACTAAAATTTAGTTTTTGAGAGTTACATTGATAATTCATAGAATGGCTTAGGTATCTTTAAAAGAATAAGAGAAGGCAGAAGTACTAATATGCAGCACCATGAAATCACTAAAAGCTATACACAGGTGCATCATTCGTCAAATGAGAGCAAAACCCCCAACCTATAAATAATAGAAGTGCTAAAATCAAACCCCCATATTCTTATTTTGTTCCATAAAATCTTATGGATTTTTTCCACGGCGATGAGCATCAAAAATCAATTCAATACCCCAGCAATCAGAAGAGTTGTGATACAAGTTATTGCCTATTGTAACAGACAATTAAGCTGTCATATAAATTAATATAAATTAAATTGCAATATATATTAAAAATGCACTAACGAGATAAAAAAATTTAGGACACAGCCAACTGAAATTATTCTAACAGTTTTTTCTGGTGCAAATCTAATATCTGAGTTTTTTAAATATATTATTAAAAATAATCGTAGACCACAATTCTACTATTTCACTTACCCATTTATTATAATGTTTGCTTTCTTTTTAAGTGATGAATGAGAAGAGAAATTATTCTCAACTACAGACTATTATTTATCATAGTACAGTAACATTAGCTTTGAAAATCTCATTTCAGACTCGGATTGAGCCAAGAAAGACCCAAGAGCTGTAGCAATACTTGTGGCACGTCACGTCGACACATTTCTCACACTGAGGTTAGAAATCAGCCTCTGTTCAAAGCCCGCGCAGCCACGCAAACCACACCAAAATCCCAGTCTGGACTCCCCAAGACGCGCAGCCTCTCGCTAGCCCCCTGCCCCGCCAGCGCCCGGGCCCGAGGGGTCAGCGCCATATCGTCCGTGTGCTTCGAGTCCCCCCGGAGAGCACAGCCCGCTGCCCCGCGGAGGAGGGCTTGCACCGCCTGCGGCGCGGGTCTCGGACCCGGGACCGAGAGAGGCCGGGGCAGGCGGCGGCACGCGGCTCCGGGGATCCCGGCACGCTCACGCACGCCGCTGCTACCGCCCTGGGAAAATTAACCCGGGACCGAAACGTCTCTGCACTGGGCAGGGAGGGAGGCGCGTGGGAGAGATCTAGCTTCCGCGGTAGGTGCCCAACCACTCTACACCTTTGTATACGCCAACTCGTTTAACTTGAGGGCTCTATATGAAGTCCAATTATGTCTACAAGAACCTAATTAATCCCAGTGTCCTTTTTTCACACAGGTTCTGATTTGAAGTTACTTTTAAACTTTACAGCCTGCCAGTACAATTAAATTGTATACTTCATTTCTTTTCAAGTAAGCTTTCCATAAAACGGAACATTTCCTATACGTTTGCTGTGATAATTCAACCACTGTCTAAGGTTACTTTTCTGTCAAATATCAAATACCCTTATCTTAACATTTTGAAATTAAAACAGTTGAAATGCTACAATGACTGCATATACCAAAGGAATGGCTGATGTTGTGGGAGTGCGGCTCAGATTTTTACCACTCAAATCTGAAAGGCATCATGGTTTTATTGTATCAGCCAACGGTACCTTATTCGTTCCTACCTGACCACTTGGCACAGTTTAGTCCCATCAGCAAGCAACTGAAGCTTTAAAAGAGAGCAATATAAAAATTAAGGAGCCTGTCAAAAGGTATGTTTTCAAACAAAAAGACTTGAGCCTTCTGAATCAATATTTAATTACTTAAAATAAAAGTGCCTAGATTTCCAGGAGGTTATTTGCAGAATTGCCGAGCACTACTGATCCCCTTCTGTGGAAGCCACAGGAGCTGAGCACCTTTGGGGAAGACAGTCTGCTCTTAATTAGGTGTGGGTGGTGAATTTAAGATCCTAAAATTATGAAAACATGTAATTTATATAATATAGACCTACTAACAGAGTGGGGGGGGGGAGAAAATGGAACATAACAACAAAAAAAATAGCAGAATCATAGATCCATAGAGAGAAATAAAGTGTAATACAGATTTAGAGAAATAAAATGCAACATAGATTTCAAAATGCTAACCGGAATCTATTTTTCTGTTGGAGATAAAATAACCTCATTTACCAATTGCCTGTTCTTCTTTTGCAAGTTCATTGCTTTTAGCACACTGCTTTTTTCAAAGTGTAAAAAGAAAAACTACTGAAGTCTGAAACACCTTAACTATAATTACGAATAGTCCGAAACTGCTGTTCTCTCTCTCTCTTTTTTTTTTTCCCCCTCTAAGTAATACAGTATATCTTTGTGGAATTAAGTGTAAAACTAGGAGATTAATGTCGTTACACTTAGAAATACATACTGTTGTAATAAAAATGAAGACATAGATTCTTCCATCCAAGCTAATCTGAATAGTTTTCACTCTATTTAGTAGAGCATGTTGCTTTTAATTGCACAGAGAACATGCCTAGCTTGTAGGTTATATCTGAGAGGCACAATTTCACTTGACCTTCAAAAGATAACATCAAAATTAATTTCTAATAATGTTGGTATCCCTCTCTGAACTATAGTGAGGTAAAATTTCTTCTTCTTCCAACTAGAATTTTATTAATTTTCAGATTATTCCTCATGAAAAGAAAACTGATAAGCACAATTGTTTTCTTTTTCTTCCTTAATCTCCCTTTCTCCTGCGCCTCCGTTTTCCTTTGTTCTTTGTCTAGCTTTCTCATACTCTCACTTCCAACTGCTAGGAAAAGGCTGGCTCTAGTCAAGTATTCACAGCACTGCTACTGCGTATCATGTATGTACCACTTTATTTATAACATTTTTATGAACTCTTCCTTTCCTAACTGAATGCATGAAGAAATGTTTTTCTAGCTTCTAATAAGAAGTATAGAATAGTAGCCTGCATTGACAGAATCCAAGCTCAGGTTCTGAAACAACAGACTAACCCACCTAAACCTACAGACTTAGAACTGTTGCTCTTTTGCCTTTGTTCCGAACTTCGGTGCCAATACTTTTTTCCTAATATGTGTACTGCAAAAGCAGACCACTCTGCAAAAGTCTGATCTTAATAAAACCACTTCCATGCTTGTCATGTTTTTCTTAGTAGGATCTTTCATTTATGCAATCTGGAAAACTGAATTTGCTTTTAGAGAAAGGACTAACTCTTGTTCTTTTCATTTTTGCAAGTAGTTCAGTCAACTTTGCTGGGGTAAAAAGAGATGATTTTGACCAAACCATATATAAATGTGTTTCTGATTACTTGTGAAACTCTAAAAAAATTTTTTTTTAAGCTTAAATTATACAGTTGGTGTACATAAAATGATGATTTTATTACAACTGCCTTTAATAATATGAGACATTTTATTGGCAATTTTTAAATCAAATCCTCAGAGAATCAAAGAACAGTTGACTTGTACAAGCATAAAAAAGTGGATGCGTGTACAAGTACATGGCATTTTTAAAAATCAACAAAAAGGAAACATGCTAGTTGCAGTTTACTCTATCAGGAAAGTCATTCTCTCTTTTCCCTTCACTTACCTGTCTACTTATTATAAAAGCCATATAAGCAGTACCAGCAGCTAAAGGAAAAGCCCAACAAATAAAACACAGGAAGAAAGAGTTGCTTCTGATTATAAAATAAGTTACACTATGTTAAAAGGTACCACAGAGGTACCAGGGAACTAGTAGTTGCAGAGAGGGGAAAGACTGTTCTCAAAGTCAGAATACAATCTTAGAGGAGCAAAGACAGAAGAGAACAGCTTGCATTCGCAATCAAACTCATTAAGTTTCTTCCATAGTAATTTCTAGGAGATAGAGACAAAAATGTCTTAAGAATTGAACAAAGTAAATACCATATGATTTAAATAAGGAGCATATCTCAAAGCATGTCTTTTAATAAACATTTATTATGTGCTTAGAAAGAGTGTTTATATATAACTTTGATGTATACTTTCCTTGTATCTCTGCATCAGTGCATGGAAATTAACTGTTGACTTTGAGAACAACACAAGAATTTTATTGACGTGAATTACATTAATCTGTACAATGCAAAAGTTTAAATTAGGACTAGCTTTCATAATATAAAAATATTTCTTTGAAGCTCCAACTTAAAAAAGTTCTTTTTTTAAGTAATTACAATGGAACAGTCTGTTTAAAAAAAAAAGACAGCATTTATAAGCTGATTGGATGTGCATGATGGCATTTCTTCCGTTAAATTCAGTAGATTTCCTATATAGACCACACTATTTCACATTCCTTATATAAGCATATTACAGCTAGCTCCTTAGGAGCTAAGATGCATCAGATCCTTCCTTTACCATCAGTTTTGACTAGTGGAGGCCCAAACATACCCAATACAGAGCAGTTATCCAATAATTAAAGTATGCTGTTAGACATACCATTGTTTTACAATCATTTTAATGAACAGAACTGTAAACCGAGTATGCCATTTTCAGAAAAAGTGCAGAGCTCCAAATTATTTTTCCAACACTCCAGTTATGTCAAAAAAAAAAAAATTAGAAGTTCTCTGAATTTCTATTCACAATTCTTGCTGAGGTTTTTGAAGGGTTGCATTTTATTTTATTTCATGCAAATGTTACCAAAAGTGAACAGGCAAGGAGAACAAGCTTCTGTTCCTAGGCCTTGATGGAATTCACAACTTTGAAATTATGTGCAGTAAACTCAGATCCTGAAAATCTACCTGCTACAAAGGTCCTGGTTCCACAAGTCTTGCATCTTCTTCCTCCCCCTTGACCTCCGGCCTGACTACTAATGTATTGCAACATTCTTCATCTGTCAAACACTTCTTCCTTCATCACTCTGGGTTTTTTTTTTCCAACCTCTCCTGAGCTGGCAAAACCATTCCCTGTTCTGTGTTTTTGACTATACTCACCTGCAGATGGTATTTCAAAATGTTTTTTTCTACGTGTTACTGGACCAGGCAATATGCAATAATGCATATCATTTTTTGGAAAGCTTATGCATCTGCTCTGATGTGGATGACAATTTGTGAATTTGGTGCAACTAGAGATTAATGAAACCAGTGAAATTCCAGAGAACAGAATTTGTTTGACAACATTTTGACCTCTTTGGACACATTTGGATTTTCAGAGAAGTGATCTGTTATTTTGCTATTTTCTGATCAACTTGTGAGATACACTTCTTACTTTAATGACAGAATATACGAAAACTTGACTTAACTGTAGGTCAAAAATTACTCTTCATAATTTGAAATCAAAGTCTCCAGTCAAAACTGGCACTCATTTCAAGTGAGTATTTTGCAATCAGTTTAACAGAATTCCCAAAGTCTCCAGAGCTTTAATTGCTTTAGTTCCTTCTAATCATAAGCAAGTCTGCTGCTGAATCATGATACAGTGGCATATATAATAAAGAGCCCATACATATAACAAAACATAAGCAAATCAAAATCCTTTTGCATCCTTGTCAGAAAGATAGTGACATGTTGTATAGTGGCATTAATTACTTGGTACTGTATTCCAAATATCTACAGTAACCAGCTAAAACTGTAATATTTAAGAGGCCCCACCAGCCTGCACCCAGTTATCTATGTGATCTGTTAAAATTGTATGTACTCACACTTACAAGCAAAGTCATCGGATCTAGAGCTGCTGCATCTCCATCGTACAGACCCAAAACGCTGGGTGGTCAAGTTCTCAGCTGCTACACACCATGACTCCTGGCATGTGGTTTTGCATGATATGAGATAGGATTGGTCATTTTCACATTTTTGTTAAGTCACAGAAGACTTAAAGTCAAAAGCCACTATTTTGAGATTAGCTGTACCCTTTTCAGGCAATCAATGATTTAAACCCTATACAAATACATTTTTATAAGTTATTCCTTGCAAAATAAAATTAGATAAGAGAATATTTCAATAAATGTTTATATAATCCACACTGCATTCTGTACAAGTGAAAGTTCAAAGCAGATTTCCATGAAATTTCATGCAAACAGTTCCATAATTTAATTCAAGCCTATTTCACGCCAGAGATATTTTGCTTCTCCATGAAATTTGGTGGCATGGCTGTTTATCATAAGGAAATGTACAGAGGTGCAAAAACATCTTTTATTATTATAATACAAAGAAATATCAGCATTCAAGTAACAAGGCATCTAACTTTCAGCTCTCTTTCTCCTTTAACACAATGAAAATAAATGCCAGAACAGTTACTCTGCATGCACACACTCTTAGGTGCACTAAGTAGCAGGAAGCAACGGAAAGAGTGGGAAAGAGCTGCAAGACTGCAGTTTCATGCACAGCTGAGCTGGCATAATGGCTTGTTGCCCCTTGTTTTCCCTGTCTTTGCCCCCAACCCCAAAGTTTCGCACCCTCCTTTGCACTAACTGTGGCACTGCCCGGGCCCTCCCAGGAGTCAGTTCAACTCACCAGCCAAGCAGAAAACTGTATGACTGTCTTTTGTCAGGTTATTTTTCTACCAGGGTGGTGATTTCAAATGGCTTGAGCAAGTGCCAAATCTGGAGCAAAAAAGAACAGAATGGTGAGAGTGTGTGGCCACGGGGGGAGATGGGAAGAAGCTGATGGGGAACAAGGACCTTCCTCCTTTCAAAACAAGCAAGCTGTTCAACTTGCTCATCCCATCTGACAGGGCTGATGCCACGATGCATGAAGGTACAGTGGGAGGAACGGTGTGCTGTGGCTGGAGACTTTCAGTGCCAAACTTCTCCCAGCACTGCTGCGCCTGTTTGCACTGGTGAATGAGGCCAAACATCGGCTGGGATGTCAGCAAAGAGTGCAGCAATAGAGGTTGCTCCCCAACAGTCTCCAAATAGAAAGCCTTTCCCAAGATGGTGTTCGACTCCCCAGAGGTTGGAGGGGCTGTTACCATTCAGACCAGCACACAGAGGCCCCACTAGCTCTGTTTGGACAACCTGAATGACACTGCTGTTGAAGGACCTAAGGACTGCAGGAGAAAGCAGATTCAAAGTGCCAGCTCAAGTATAGTAAGGCCCTGGCTCAGCACACCGGATGTTGGAGCTGTATTTGCGGGCACAGAGAATATCCAAGGAGGATATGGATGCTACGAAGAGAACGAGGATATGACTGAAATAACCTAGTAGTCCACAGTGCCTAATTTTAGGGATCCTCACTGCCCTGGATCACCCTCATTACTGAGCAATCATATCCTAAGGCTGGATACACCTCTGAATTCAGTCTGCTATCGCAAGAGATTTGTTACATGAGAGTCATGACTTTTTGTCTCATTGCCATAAAAAAGTCCCTCCTCAGGCTGTCTTTGGTACTGGTTGCTACAGCTCAGAAAAAAATCATACAGTATGTTTTAAGCATCTTTCAAAAATATCTCATTAAATTTTCCAGAGTTCAAACTATTAAACAAATAAAACAAAGAGACTGCATATTATTTAGACTAATAAAATGTGTAGTTTTTTTCTTGCTGCAATTACTGCTTTTATTACAAAGGGGAGGAAAAAGTCTTTACCTGTATTTTCCCCATCATATAATAAGTACACAAAATAATTACTATCTTCACAAATGTGTAGGTTCCTACCAATAAGAGAATTTCCAAAATTTGAGTAGAGAGATCTTCTTTAGAGGCAAGTATAATCAGATCAATTAATACTTTTTTGCTAAAAGATGTCATAGACATCATTCAGAGTCTTGCAAGGGAATTCCTAGATATCCACTCATCTTTACAAGCATATACAGTAATAGTAATCATTATTGTGTTAGTATACTCATTTATACTGCACAAGGGCGAACAGGACTAAATTACAGCAGCCTATTTCTGAGAGCTACTGAGTGCCTTCCCCTTCCATTGATATAAATGAGACATGATTACACACAACTAACTAGTGATTAACTCCAGCTATTCTTATGAAACATCACAGACACTATAGAGGAAACAGGACCAAAAATCTCTGTAAGAAATAGTAATGGTAATGAACCAGCCTGTGCCATGTTTTCTACACTACAACAAGGATTCAAACATGCACTTTGGCAGGAAGAACTAAATCGCTTACTGCGTGCATTCTGCCATCTATTTTTGTATAGCTGGGGCAGAGTGCCCAGGCTGGAGGACTCAGGTCATGTCATCTCTGGAGTGCTTCCTGGGGCAGGACTTGCCACAATCAACAGTCCTGTCGTTCTTATAAAAAAGAAAAATCTTTCAACACCAGACTCCCACGTTTCTTACAGCAATTCAAATACCTATTTCCAGATTGCTTCTCTCCTCAGAACTCCTGCCTAGCTGTACTGTATATAAAACCTGCAGTATTACAGGCCAAATCCTCTAAACTTTTTATACCCAGAACAACAGGGTGGCAGTAAGGATCCTAGGATGCACAAAAGACATGATCTCTTTCTGACCTAGAAATCCCTAGAGATTACAAAGCAACGATAAAATTTACTTACAAGCCAAGTGGCTTGGCTCTTAAGTACTGGATCAGGACAGAACACCAGAAAGATGCATATTTGATTGCCTAACCTTGATCCCAGGCAGCAAAAGACTAACGTTTTCCTTAAAAACTCTAACTGAATGACCAACATTGCTCTACTTGATCTATCACAACTCACAGGCTTTCGATTGCAGATTGAAGTTGGAGAGCCTTTATAACATTAAATCATGCATCTCTGTCATAACCTGTATTCGATCCTGCACTAAACTCTTGCTTCCTGTCTCTTCCTTTCTCCAGACATCTGAAATGATTTTTATCATTATTCTTCTATTATCAAATTCCAGTCAATTTGGGAACAGAGACTTCACATTCAGTTTTCACATCCCAGTAGCATCTACAAAATACGCAGGGTCACTTTAAGTTAAAGTGTAAAGCTGAAATGTAGTGTTTGATAGGCATTCTAGTTTAAGATCCTAATCTTTAAATTATTTCAAATTTCACATGTTCTCTTGTCTGTGAGGATCCAAGAAGTTGAGATGAAGAGACTGTCTGCAGAAAACACTGCGTCAGCTACTCCTGACATACGCTTTACAACCACTTCTTCATATCCGAGAGGGCTGGAAAAGCATATTTTGAGTGTCTTGACAAAAGGCGCACCATTCAAAGATCCATTGCCTTGCAGCCATCAAGTCACTTATACAATAGCAGCTGAAAATGTTATCACTTCCACTTACATATTGCTGCCCACCAACTAGAGCTCAGCTAGCAGTAGAGACCATGTAAGAGCACCCTGCTACATCCATACAAATTCACCAGGTTAGTGTAAGCTGACAGTGAAAAACATGTGCGCCAGCTTGGTCCAGTCTGCACTGAAGCAGATAAGGGAGTATACGTCCAACCCCTGCTTCCCGTTTGGCCACATGGCCTCAGGCACAGTGACAGTAAAGTGGCTGGCAGGAGGCAACAAGGAGCTGCTGCTGGCTCTGCAGGAAGCATCTCACAGGCATGTAGTCTGTCTTTGGAGACTGCTTTATATTAGACAATTTCAAAGTTGACTATCTAAACTGTGACAAAGTCAGTGCAAAGAGAACAGGTCTTATCTTTCCCTTACAGAAAGGGAACATAACTTTCAGCTGCCATAACACAAAGGAAGATTGTGGCAGAAAGGGAATGGAAACTTAGCTTCCAGCCTCCTCCTCCCTCAACAGGCATGTGATAATTACAGTACCTGCAACATCTGCAGGGAAAATGGTAACTTCTGGGAATCAGATAGAGCTCCAAGGGTATATATCCTGCACACCTGAGGACAAGGAAATCAGTCTTCAGGAAGCTAGTAAGAATTGACCTGCTATTGTAGTGTTGGGGTAATGGGAACTCTCTATATTAAAAACCCAGAGTCATCCAGGGTGTTAGCTAGATTCAGAAGTGCAGGAAAAGATCTCATTAGGTCAATGACCTGTGCAAATAGCACAGCTAAAAATCCTCATTTTAAAAATCAGATTTAACATTTGCTTGAAAGAGTTTTCATTAACAAGAACATTGCTATCTAATGAAGGAAAAGCATGTCAGCATACTATGAACGCTCGCACCTATGATGAAATCTAATAGCTACAGCAAATACCGTAACTCTGGGTGCTGGGTTTTGGGTTTTTTTTGCTTTTCTTTTTTTTTTTACTTCAAATTAAATAAATTAAATCCTAAAGGTAAAAAATATTTTGTTCAAAGCCATCACCTGCACATGTCAAGGACCACTTGGTTAAAATATTTCCCAGATAGGTTGCTACTTTTCTTCAAATCTTTAAGCTTATGTTTAAAGGTATATCACGTGCTCAACTCTGAAAGAACTACAAAGGGTCAGTGAGGCTTCATGGCAGAATCTGAGCACAATATAACTAGCAATTAAGTCCAAACATTAAAATATAGGATACACTGTTCAACTATAACAGTCCAGAACTTGTATGTGACACAATGGTGTCACATTCAAAGTGTACATATTAAATGACAGCTGCATTCATTTGCTGAGCCTCCTACTGGACCACTGTCCAATGCCATAACGTCCCAAGTTGAAAACACATGTCTAAAGATGAATCACTAATATAATTAATTTAGCCTTGCTAGCCTTTTTTGTACCTGGTGGATAGACTGGTTACCATTTAAAATTCCACATGATTAGTTTGACAAATGGAGACCCATATGAAGGCAAGGGCAGCAAATTATGCCCGTCAGTAAAAAGTAACAGCAAAGTCTAAAAGTAAAGCCCAGCTCCTGGTTCAAAATCTACCATCACATTACTCTGACTCCTCTTTGATCTTGATAGTGTTTCCCAAAATAGGCATCCTGACATTCTAATCTCACCCCAAATATAAAAAAAAAAAATTATCCAAGGACATAAGATTGAAAACCTGTATTACTCTGTGAGTTGCCAGATAATATCCATTTCAGGATGGATCCCTCTTGCCTAGAAAGCTCTGTTGTTCAAAGCACACGCTATCACTTCCGCTGATACTTTGGTATCAAAAATCTCAAGTTCAATGAAAGCAAGTAACCTTGACAACAGTACAAAGTAAATCCCTTGCCCAAGCACTTGTTAAAAGTATGTTTTGTTGAACCGGTAGGCAAAATATTCCCAGTGAGCTATTTATGCAATAAAAAAATGTCACTTTGTCATTATTTTCCTTGATGTGCAACATGGCAAGAATTTAGTTGGAACCAGCTCCAAATATCACACATTTCTTCTCTGCTTTCACTATCATTTTAGTCTGTCACTTGTTCAAAAACATTTGCCATTTACACCCTGCTTATGTAGTACTATTTCTGCTTCTTGTCTGGATAACTAGTTCTGTAATTGGGAAAGCTGTTTCTGGTCATAAAAAAATCAAAAACTATGAATATCCAAAATTATCAACTCATCATGGGAAAAGTAAACATTTTACAGAAGAGCCACATGACAGCCATTGTTATAGATGCATATCCTCACAAATATCTGCGTTAAGATATTTGCTTTCCATAAGCATCCTCTGAGATAAAATCTCTTTTAACCACATTTTTAAAGTTAAAAAAGGGGAGGGAAGAGAAATCAACTTTGATCATTGCATTTTTTTGTTCCATTTAACCACTTCTGGTATGCTGTTATTGCATTCATTCCTGCCCCAAATGATTTCACATTGTACTATTCTCCTTCACTTAAGGGCCTTTTTACCTTATCTATCTGTCCCTTTTGCTGTAACTGTAATTCAGCTAAAAGACATCAGCAAAAAGCCAAGTTATTAGATAATAAAAAGTTTATAGCAGAAATCAAACTTCTTTAATGAATAATTTATGCTAAAATAATATCATCTAAGAAAAATGGTTTGTTTATTTTACTAAGCAAAGAAAGCAACAGAAAAAAATGAAGGATATAACTTGTGGCCAATATCTGCTATGAGCAGTTTCTTATTACAGTCAGGCAGGTTAGGTAAAAATCGTGGATATTGCCAAAGGGAATAAGTATTTATGTTTGAGAGTAAAAGCAGGCTTTTTTTTTTTTTTTTTTTTTTTGCTTTCTTTTTCCATCTGCCAGGAGAGAGTTCTTAACACTCTAAATTGTCTGCAATTAAGCATAACATAAAATTGGTTTTGTTACTGTTTCATGGAAAGAAGTTGAAATTCCCAGAGAGGCTGTAAGTTTTCAGCGGTTGTATTTGAGAGCGGAGAAACAGTCATAACTATTTCTCTGACAGGTTGGACGAGAGCTGCCAAACCCCCCAAGAAAAGCATTTTGTTTATACGGCACACCATTCGGCACACAGAAATACAGCTGTGGCGCTGGGTCTCCTCGTCCTCAAGTTTCACGTGCTTATGGACAAAAATAACTAATTTAAATGCGTGGAGCTACTACCATAACAAAAAACAGTTTAATGAAGCAGTTATAACAGTTTCATGACACATGGGGTGAAAATCCTAAAACAAAACAACAAAACCCCCCAGCAAATCTCTTGAGACTGCCTTTGCAGACACTTCCAACTTTACGAAGCGTGCGTGGGGCACAAAAGGCCTCTCAGATTTTGTACCACTAGCCAGGAGGGACAAGAGACTCGGGAACTTGTGAGTGGCCAAAAAATCTTCTTCCTCTCGTGCAATAAAAACAAGGGCTCAAATTCGCAGTCCAAAATCCATCTTTTACGTATGACACCAAGAACGTATATGAAAAATATGTGGTTAAGTACGTGGTTCTTTGGAAAGAATGCCCAATGGCCCGCGCGCACACACACGCACTGCGCACAGCCACGACGGGCTGCTGCTGCTCCGCGTCCGTAACGACACTTTCCACAGGAACGACACCGTCACTCGCTTTGCGCCTGAAGCCTGGCCGGGGGCGTGAGGCGGGGGGTGGAGGGCCCGACTTTGGCGGTACTCACGTGGAGGCGGCAGAGGGCTCGGGACGCCAGCGCGGGGTCCCGGCGGCCGAGGCACGGCCCTGCTCAGGCAGGCTGAGCAACGCTCCTGGCCTCCCCGGCCGTCGGATTACACCGTCGCCGCCGCGCTGCCGGGGGCACACGAGCTGCCGGATAGCAGCGAGGCGCCTCGGCCCCCCAGAAACAAGGCGCCCCCAAGTCATGCCCTCATGGGAAGCTCTGCGACTCCCAGCTCTCCCTAAAGGGCCAGCTCAGACCCCTCAGGAAGCAGCGACGCGCCAGCACAAGGCGGACGGCACCACAGCCGTGCCCAGAGCCCCCAGCGAAGCCCCCGGCGCACCTCCGTGCGGGCGCGGAGCCTCCTGCAGCCCCTCCGCCGCCCCAAGGGGCTTGCCTTGCAGCCGAGCCTGCGCGGAGACGAGATGCAGCCAGCCCCCTGCGCAGAACGAGCAACGACAAACTACAAGCGAAGCGCGATGTTTGATGTAATAAGCAGGGGGGTCAGTGCATTGCTCCCTCCCGTTTCTGCAACTGTCAAACACGCGAGTTGCCTCCACCCGTGCCTGCAAACGTAGAGGGAACGAAATGGGCGTGCCGGCGTAAGGAATCACGAGGGCCGTAGTGAACACGCTGCAAAAGCCCGCTCCCCAAAAAGCAGCGTGCCAACGACCGCTGCACGAGGGGAGCCCTATTTCAACCGCACAACGTGTTCGGCCACCATCTACTAAGAGCCAATATGAGAATTTATAAATGTAATCATGGATGACCACATCTGCACACAAACACTTTGGATAACTATAAAGAACAATAAATGAGCCCTTGTAATCAATTCTCCAGCCCTCAAGGCCATCACCTGCATTATTTTTATTGAAAATAAAAAATAACTTTTTTTGAGCTGCTCAGAGTATTTGTTCCATATCCTTGATTTTTCACTACCACTGATCTGCCCTGGACAGGTAGCACCGGAAAACACAGCTACAAAACTCTTTCTCCTTTGAGTAACTAGAACAGTAACTCACCTGGACTTGAATATTTAAGTCAAAAGGACAAGACAGATCTAATCTAATGCGCACTACATCCTCTTATTCTGCTTTGCTTTCCTTAACAGCAACAAAGGGAGGTGAACAGAGAGAAGGAGGAATCTAACATCTGCCACATCATAATACAAAATTTCTCATTTAATTATAGAAATTGGCACTCTTTCAAAATAGAAACATAATTATTTTTCTGAGGAGGGCAATCCTCTCCTAACCTTGCCATCACTTCATTAACCTATCAGCACATTTACCACCTCCTTTGCAGCAGCAAGTCTGCAACAGCCGGCAAGAAAAATACCACAGGAAGCAGCAAGCCCCAAGCTACCAGCCACAAACCAGGCACCTTGCCACCGGCGGTCGCTGGTGTGCCTCTGATAGGGGAAGTATGCCGCTGCTACACCGAAGGCAGTACTCATCCCTACAGTATAAAGTGCGGGGAACTTTCAGAGCAGTCATTATGATTGTTGGTGTAATTTCTTATAATCAGATTGGGACAATACAGACTTATTTGGAGCACATTTATTTAAACTCTGGTTTCTCCTTACCCTATCTCACATATCAGTATCATAAGAAAAGAAAAATTCAAAAAACACCTGAGAAATGGATGTTACCCTCCTATTTGCAAATGGAGCCAACTACAAGATAAACCTGGAACCACAGCATACGTGGTCATTGGCCTTTTGACGGGTGGGATGAAGCACGTCATATTGAGAGACTTGCTTCCAGCGTGCATCTCTGCCCAGCAGTTGCCACAGGAATTTGCACACATCTGAGACCCATCAGAAAAAAAATTCTGTCTGAGTATATAAATCCTAATAATCTCTGAACTGATTTAATATCTTTAGTAGTAGGCTTTCCTGTATTGCTTTTACCTTTTGGAGGTCAGATTTTAGTTCTTAGGAGGTCAGAACTGTTCCACATATGAAATTACAGTCAATCACAATTTCATCATTTTATTTCAATTTTAGATTTACTCCCCCGGCTTTTACTAGCAGACAGATGAGCCTGTAAGCATGATGTGCCACAGCTTCCATCGTACCGTCTCCGTACCTATACATCAGAATATCATCGCCCTCAGCACTGCTACAGACGTCTCCTATTTGTAGGCCTTGTGGGTGGCAACAGGATCTTTTTGCGAAAGGTTTCATCCCACATAGAATATTCATCTCTCTGCTGGTGTCCAGGGTGTGATTTGGTAACTGCTTTTTTTACCGGTAATATTTGGCACTGAGTACAGAGAATATTTTTGCTTTTAACTAAGCTTGATAATATTTATTCAAGCATAGGTATTTGGTTGCAGGTCTCTCTAGCACTTCATTTTAATTGCTCAGACATATGTGAATGTAGAATGTCCTCCCCACAGCTACAAAGATACATTTCCAACTTTCTAGCACTAAAAGACTTTAGCAATGCCACTCTCTCTTTCTATCCTCCACAGCCACAGTTATTTGTGAGTTACTCTCCAGTACAAATGGTTTATAGGTCGAATCATTTTTCTCTTTTTCCAAGCATAGGATATCTGGAAACATCCCAGGCTTTCAAAAACATCTCTGTTTTCTTTCAGAAGTTTCAGAAGCAAAGCATTGTGCACTTTGAATTTGGTTTCATTTAATTTGAGACTACTGTACAAATCTGTTGCTGCAGCTTTAATGACTCCTCTACGCTATTACCTGAAATCTCCACCAAAGTTTTCTTTGGCATTCTGGATGCAATCTACGTTATCTCCAAGGCATTATTTTGTTCATGCTACTGTACCACATCAACTGAGTCATTTTCCTGCAGTGTTTTTCTTCTCTTGCATAAAGCTAAGAAATTCTTGTTTGGGGATTCCCTACTATCTAGTTTCCTTTTTGATTGTGAGTTGTTGCTTTGCTATTATAGCCCAAGCAATAAAAAACAACTTGTTATTGCTATTCCACATTGCCTTAATGCTTTATGGCTGCAAAATCATTCTCTCTGAGCAGCTTGCTTTCTTGTATCCCAGTACATTTTTCCCCTCTGGTTTTGGTATAATGATTTTCTTCCCAAGTTTTGCAGCAGGCATTTGAAAAATTTTCTGTAGAGGCTGATCTGATCCCATTCTTCATTTACACAAGTTGGTTCATTAGCTTTGCACATCTTAACAACACTGAGTAAAGTTAACATGGACTTTTTTAGCCTTCTCCTTTGAGGACTTTTATCTTTCATCCTTTTTTCCCCTAAGCTACCACAAATTAATTCCTCATTTAAAGATTATCACTCAGGTCTGCTAAACCACACAATACAGCAATCTCCTGAACTGTTTCCCCAGTTTCTTGATTACACTTGAATCAAGATGCATCTTTCCAAGGCCAGTCTCCTTAATCTCATACTTTATATATCCTCAAAAGTTGACTCCTTTTGACCTCATATTCACAGTATGAGGAGATCACCCAAACAGGGCAAAAATTGAACTTCAATCCATCCTTACCCCAGCAAGCACTCTTCAAGAAAATGATTCTCTAAAGGTACACCTATGCATGTCAATGCAATACCATGCAGGCCTCATATCCTCTCTTCCCCCACAGCCCTGGGACTGATGGAAGAATTGGAGGGAAAAGTCATCAGTCTCCATTCAAAACTTGTATCAGAGGCAGGAGACAGAGGGGAGGCCGATTCACAGAGGAACTAAAAATTCCTGAGAATGCTCTCTACCTTGTAAGGTCATTTACAAACTCAGTTTCTTACTGTGAAATCAACTATATGTTTTCTCAAGTTTCATCACACTTGTCACAACTGGCAGCTAAGGCCTAGCACCTCCAGCACCCAAAGCTGATTATTTTTAAACTACTTTTTGCCATCAAGTCATAGGGCTTTGAAGCCCTCTGGAAGTCTGCAGTATCAACAAAGCAATCCAAAAGTGTGTATCTTAATATACAGAAGTATGCTGGGCAGCTCATAATAGACGAGTTGTTTAATTGTGATTTTCACTGGGTGTCTCTTTCCATTATTTAACTTAGAGAGGTAAAGCCACTCACAGCTGTCCTTTAGCAACTGATACTGTAGATGTGCAGCATGGGAAACACCTACTGCTAGTCACCTTTCGGAGAGCAATAATAGTGTGTTGCCTTGAAGGGTTTTGTTTTGTTTTGTTTTGTTTTGAAATGAGCCCTACATTTGTGCATATGATCCCTTGATTTCACTCTCTGATCTTTGGAGCAAACACAATGTGTGGAAAACCTAAATGGGCAAAACAGATATTTTATGTAATTTTTGTGGTCTCTCCAGCTGTCCCTTCATCCTTTAAAGCAATGAAGCTGGTGAAAGTGGCAAAGCACTACAGCACAGAATAGAAGAGCTCACTACAGATGATCCACGTAGGTCTAACAGAATGGTGCCTTGTGAAAGAAAGAGCTCCTCAGTGCCTGGCAATGCTCTAGGAGTATGTTGATAATTGTGTGAGGGAAGTAATCACACATATAATTTGCTGAGCTGTCATGTGGGAAGTAAGGACATTTTAAAGCAAATTGCAAGGTGTGAAGCCAACGCATTTAGTGCTGTGTGCGTTAGCTCCGGGTTTGAGAAAACACTGCTACTTATTTCCCCATTTTTCTTCTCGTCTTTTGACTTGCCTTTGAAGCATAACACATCTTAGCTTGAGGATGCAGATCCTCAAGGAATAATGGGGGTGATTAGATCCAGGAAACTCATGAGTTTACAACCACCTATTCCTCCACCTGTATGTAGAGGGATATAAACACTTGCTCCTTCAGGCCACAACATTCCTTCACAGCATTCCTTCCCTCACCTTCACCTTGTCCACTGATAAACAATTTTTATCTTAGGCTTTAAAATGATCTGATCACCCGTGTATCTTACCCAAAGATCAAACTGTGCTGGAAGTGTCATGAGTACAGCTCCTTTCTAAGGGTGAATTCTCTAAAGAATAACCTTTCTAAAGTTACCTTGGTACCTGCAGACACAACTGAGTAACAGCGAGAGAGAAATCAAGCAGCATGATTGCCTTCCAGCAGCACTTACAAACACTTTGGAAGTGAAGAAACCAACCATTCTTCACTAACCATGGATCTCCAAAAGCAATCGATTTCTTAAGAAAAAGAAGGTGGCAAAATTCAGTCTCTCCATCCTCAACTGAAAATTCAGGAGATTTAACCTACTGTCTGATTTGATTTGACCCACATGACTTTGCTCCCTCAATATTGCTGTGAGACAGCTTCTTGCTGTGAGGTCTGAAGGGTCCTTTATTTCATCTGAGCAAGATCTTGGAGATCAAGCTTAGTACTCTCAGGACAGCGTAAATGTAGCAATTGGTCCTGGTCTATTTGAACAATATGAAGTGTTTTTTACATTTGTTTAAAATATGTTTTTAAGCTTTCTTTTCAACAAAAACTTTGAAGTTTTGGGGGATGGGTTTCATATGTTATAAAGGAGCGGCTCACTAAACTGCACTAAAGTAATTTACTATGCTTGACAATGCAAGTAGGGAAGCATCTTGAACCACAAGGAGGTTAAGCGTTA
This sequence comes from Apteryx mantelli, assembly GCF_036417845.1. NCBI lineage: Eukaryota > Metazoa > Chordata > Aves > Apterygiformes > Apterygidae > Apteryx > Apteryx mantelli. The sequence goes on along the minus strand of NC_089982.1, from coordinate 21,155,683 downwards.
CAAATATTTTTGAGTGGTCTCCTCCTCATACAGTAGCTTTTCTCTAACAATCTCTCCACTCAACACGAAAGTGCATGCACCGTCAGCAAGTTCAATGCTTCAGAGAAAATAATGCATTAAAATATGGTTTGGAATAACTGAACTTATATTCCACTATGATATGTTTCCCTTCCTGTCTCCAGCAAACCCATTCCAGAAAAGGGGTGCGACAAGGTCCCGCATCAGGCCCTGGGTCCCAGCAAGCTTCTCCACCCATCGCCCACATCATCTCACCACCCCGGCTCAGCAGCAGTTCAGGGGAACTGCCTGGTCTCACCACCCTCCCACAGAAATACCCATGTTTAAAGGGGCCACCTGCAAGTACAGATTTTGCTGTCTCAACGCTCTCTGGCAGTTAAAGGGAACTGGCTCACCCTCATAATAAAAATGAAACAGGCCATGAGGACTGAATATTTTAAACATCTGGTCACAGGGAGCTTTTTAGTCTTTTCAAAGCGGAGAAAATAGTGGTATTTTTAAATGTGCAGCTAAGTGATGAATTATTTCTCTCTACACTTGCAGCAAAATCAACAATATATTGTACATAACTGTCCCATTGCACTGGTGTAGTCTGGCAGATTTTATACGGGCATAGCAACCTGTGAAACCACTGCAGGACTGGGCTAAGGCCTGCAAAATTCCTTCAAAACAAGGTTGCAGACAGTAGTGCAATTCTAGAATTAACCCTTTTGGACCACAGCAGAACAGATATTCCAAAATTAAGTAAAAAAATAAAATCCACATAGAAACTATTGCTTATTAACACCAAAATGCGTAACAATAAACTTAGATAATTATTTTGATAACATTTACTAACTACAGTTCACTATTATTTGGATCCTCCCACACACGGTTTGAATTCAGAAGTATTTCGCTATGCCTGACATGGTCACAAGAACCTCAGCAGACTCTCTGGGATGCAATGTTAATCCATCCACAGTCACCATTGCAACTGAGAAGGATGAAGAGAGAAATGTCATTTAAGAGGAAGTAAAACCAAGGCATTGTATTGTAATGAGACCAAGCAATGTCAAATGCCATCAAATTCCCAAAGACGTGTTTCTCCTGGTTGAGAACTGACTTCAGAAAAGCATTAGATTCAAAAAGCTTATTTGCATTCCCGTGTCTCTCCATGAAAATAGAGAAGATAGTCCCCTAATAAAAGACTGATTTCTATATATATTTCCCCTATGCCTTTTCAGGGTGTACACCTGTCCAGGGCACATCTCATATTGCACTCATCTGCATGTTGCTACGTCTGTGCAGAACACAGAAGATCCTCAAAGCACTGGTGAGACGCCTAGGTGAGGGTACCTTAACAAGAGGAAGGGCTAAGGAAAAACCTGAAAATATGTCCAGGCTTACCAGTGACCCACAGTTATACCTCTCTTACAAGATGACTTTTACTTGGACAATAGGTCTGGTTGGAAGAAAAAAAAAAGTCCTTTAACTTCTCAGCAGCCTAAACCACAACACACACCGCTCTGCAACCCCCAGGTGAGACAGGGGCACCGAGCACGCACATGGCTCAGAGGAAGTGCCTCTCCTTGGTCCGGCTCCTGGCGCTTGCTCACAGGCTAACCTTTATCGTCTGCCTAAGGCAAAATCTTCATGTTCAGTGTTTCCACACTGAGGCTGTACTCCTGGAAAGAAAGTTGCACCAAAGAAAGGCACCTTTGGAGCCCCAGGCAGATAGCACACCCCACTCCCATTTGAGGACTCCAGGGAAAGGAGCCCTCATCCCTATTACCAGTATTAATATATGAGGTAAAATACTCTTCTAGCCCTTTTCAGTCTCCAGTCAGCAGTTTTCTGAAGAAAAGGGAATGTTGTTAAAGTTTGGGCCAGCTGCAAAGCTTGAACCACACACACACACCCATGAACATATGGGGTAGCTGCAGGATTTTAAAAGCGATTTTCTCATTCTTTTACATGATGTCCACTTAGATCTGAGTGCTAGTTTTAGATTCACTCTAACACTGGTACATATGTCACTTATATGTCAATTTTTATTTTGTATGAATTATGAGTAAAAGAGTAAAGGCTTTTCAGTGAGTAATAAAAACACATTTTTTCACTTACACAGGTGCAACTTGTTTCTATTTAGCAGGACACTGCCTGAGTTAAAGTAAAAGCATGAAATGTCACTTCAGCAAGGTCTTGAAAAATTTGCAATTAAAATTACTACTGAAAGGTAACTTGGCTTTACCTCTAATTGAGGAAAGAAGAAAAAAGGGAGAAAAATGAAAATGGCTTTTTAAAAATCCTCATTTCCTCAAAACAAAGAAAAAATATATTTGTTGTTAAGTAAATTACACTAAAATATTTAATTATATGCAGTTTTCAATAATATAATAATTTGCAGAAGCTTCCAGGCCTGGCAGTTATTTGGACAGCTGTCAATCAAAAAGTCTCACAGCTACCCTACCGTGTCAGCCATCAGCTAACCCACACTTTCCCAGGGACGTCTTAGCATGGCATCTTTGTTCTGTTTTCAGATAAACAGATCCAATTTCTCAACAAACAGACTGCTACAGTCCTTTTGATAACAATGTAATAATTCAAAACAAATGATTCTAGGCTTTGATGATAGCACTTTTATGGGTCATGAAGAAATCCTCCCACCAACATCTGTTTGATTTTATCTACTTGAACTTTATCCTCCAGTTGAAGATTTATAAGCTGAAATCATCCCAGCCTATTAAAGTCAGACTAATGTTAAAGCACTAACACAGAGAATGAAAGTGCATTTCACAGTCATCTACCTTTTGAAATCCTGCCGTGAGGAAAAGATATCAAAAGTTTGAGAGATGTTTAAATATGTTGAAAGTCTGCATTCTGCACAAAGCCCTGGATGACTGAGAGATTAAGGCATCTAACTGTTGCATTACAGTGGGGGCAAGTTATTTACAGAAACATTATTTAGAAAGACAACATGAAAAATACAGATGTTGTTTACATTTAAAGACTGTTTTCTTAGCAAAAACCACTATGGGTGATGGAAATTCACTCCAGATTTGTCCCCCTCTCCTCTCTCAATTTCCGCATACACTGTAAATAAAAAAGCATGACAGCACAGTTATTAGAATCACTTGCTACTTATTAACTAGATGGCAAAATTTAGTCAGGATGCTTTTTTAAAAAAGAAAAAAAAAAACTTCTAGTGAAAACTCTAAAATATTGTTTTTCATAGTTTGTTTTATACTTGTGGCCTTAAAACAGACACATTTCTATGGAAGGCAGCAAAAAAAACGTTCAGTGTTGTCACAGTTACATGTTACAAAGAAGAAAAAGTTATTCTTTTTGTGAATATTGACACTTTTACAAAGTTCTGCCTTTAGAACTTGTTTTCAGGACTACTCCTTTGGAATAGACAAGCTTAGTGTACTGCAGAGGAGACTTTTTAAAAAAAAAACCCTAAAAATATACTGCCAATTAAAATATGTACTATATCATAGCATAAATGCACACTACAGCTTTGAATTATTAACAAAAACATTCATCTTGGCTATTTGCAAGAGGAGAAAACTATGTTTGTACCTTGCGTTATACCGTTTGGGACAGAAATATGAACAGGTTAGTGTTCAGAGCTGTATTTTCATGAAGCTTAACCTTATGTCTTCAAATATATTTATGTATTTATACACCCCTACACAACTGTCAGCCACTCTTTGTATGAAACAACTCAAACTACTTTACACATGCTAAAACTATTTTACTACAGTAGGAAGAGATGACCCTGTAGATTAGATGATGCCCTTATCACTACTAATGTATACAGTACAACTGGAAATCACGCTCACACAGTTCTAAATAAACTGCTTGAAAAGACCACTTCTGCGCCGGTCTGAAGGAGTCGAGCATCCCCCCCCTCCCCCCCAACTGCATTTCTTGCAGAGAAAAACCTCTGGTTCATCAGTAAGTGCAGAGTATCTAAAAAACCAAGTTTGCAGAGCCGGTGGTATCATTAAAAGCCTAGGGAAGAAGGTAAAATAGCACTGGAGAGTTGGTGAATGGCTTCCCTTGAAGCAACCTAGGGCACCCAAGCGGCGCTGCCGCGCTCAGACCTTCCCTGCGCTGTGGGGGGGGCGCAGGGGGTTTCACCATCCCAGACCCCTCCCGGCCAGCCCCTTTCCCCATAGCCAGAGGGGCAGGAAAGCTGCTGCTTCCCGCGAGGAGACATGTGCAGCCTTTCCTGCTTGTGACCGCTTTTGGGACGTGCAACTTCTCCAAGTGCAGGAGCGGCTCCCCCAGGATGCCGCTGGAGTAAGTGAGAGGGAGGTGGCAGTCTGCCCACCCCAGGGATTTCTCCAGACTGTTATTCTGTGAACTGGGAGAAATTTCCTTTCAGCAAAGGAGATAATCAAGTTTTGCTCGGAAACTTGGGGGGGGGGGGTTGAGGGGAACAGGGAGGAGGAGGGTTTGCTCTCTTAAAAATAAAAAAACAAGGAAAAAAGAACCAAAACAAGACAGGGAAACATCTCAGATAGGCATGCTTAAAACTCCGTGGGAGCATAAAGGAGCATAACAAAAAGAAGAGGGAGACCAAAAATCCTGCATACCTTCCCTTCGACTCTGTCTGTTGTATGACATTTACCAGATGAGTATATGTAAAGTACTCTGTAATTAAGTTCATCTGATCATAATAACTTTAAGGAGACTTCAAAAACTATGTCAAAACTCAGAAGCCAGAATAATTTGTATTTATTCTAAATAGATGAGCATGTTGCTCGAGCATAAATTACACCATTGTTTAGCATGAGTCAAGCCAAACGGTTCGGCAGGGCTGTGCAACTCCATTTCAGATGTGACCTGTGCTTTGCTTCACCAACTGTGTGGAGCCTCCCAGTTGCCCGCGAGGCGAGCTGCCCCTCTTGCCGGCGGACCTGCCAGATGGTCAAACCCCTTCTCAGAAGTACGCGCCTGCTCCTCTAGCCTCAGCCGCGCGCACAGCACGGCCACGTAAGGATTTCAAAGAAGTTCAAAAGCCTCCAGAAGGTAATGACAGGTGAAAACAGCACACTCCGTTTGAACTTGGGCTCTCCCCAGGCTTTCTGCAGCTCCTGCCTCACACAGTAACCAAATTCTGCAAATACAGCATTCCCACAACTTTCCTGTCATGCATGCATGCTATGGCTGCTGCACTGGCAAGGAGAAAAAGCCCTTCTGTTTTCACTGTGGAAGGAAAAAAGCTTATTGGGGAGAATAAATTTAGATACCAGTGTCTCTCAGCAATATGTCCAAAACCAACAAACTATAAAAGCTGCACACTAATCTCCATAGAGAGAGCAAACTAAAATTAAAACACTCATCTAAAGCATCAACACATGTGCAGGGTAGAAATTTCTTTTTTTGAAATCCCTAAATTAAATTGCGTGTTTTTCCTGTTTTTTTTTCTTTGTTTTTTAACCTGAGTAATTCAAGCCTTACTGCTAAACAACAGAATTTCAAACAATACGTGAGACAAAAGTGCCTCCATGGAAGAACAGCTACAGCCAGGGTCCCTGGCACAGGTTCAGCGAAGTCCTCTAAATGAAGCACTCAGGGGAAAAAGCAGATCTACTCATCAGCACCATTTTCTCCCTCACCACAGCAAACTTTCTGAATAAACATATGGTGTCACCTTAAAAGCAACATAATCAACATTTAACACTGGAAGAGGTTTATAGCAAATCAACTGCTTAACACTGTATTCCTGCCAACTACGGGAGTCAAAGGAAAAAAAGCGCACGCGTGCTCCAGCCCAAGCTAGACACCCACCAGGGACCGCAGCTGCGGGCTAGCGGTAGCGCACCAGAGCCGAGTGCGCCTCCTTGGAGATGCAGCTTCTCCTCAGCCGACTGGATGGGCGCCTACTTTGTGCCTCTGCTTCCTCACTCTGTAAATAAAGACGGTGCTACTTTCCCACCTCGACAGCCCACCCTGAGATCCACAGATGAAGTTTTTCACACCAGGGAACACACTATTAGTACGCGCAATGAAAGATGTACAAACACCTTATTTAGGCATGATTTGAAATACAGCGTGACTTGAGAAGCAGTTTGCCAGTAAGCATAAAAATATCATTAAGATGTTCAGATTGTTATATCCAAAATCTGAAACTGAATCTATCATCAGCTGTGCTAACAGTATGTTTTCTGCCAAGTTGCCACGGGTAACAGAAATGCATGATGACAGCAATAAATAACTTTCATGACTGCTGATATTATCATGAAAAGAGTTCTGTGATACACTGACATCATTTAGCAGTTTACTAGCCATTATTAAATGGTGCATCATGCCTCAGCTTGTCAGCTAATCATAGCAGATAGCATGTGTGTATATATATATTTTTATCCATCTGTGTGTATATGTAAACTATAGATCAACTGTACACTACATAGTTTATTCAATTTATTCTCACTTAAGCTAATTTAAAATACAAGCATTCCAATCACTTGCACACCAATGGATAAACCGTTTGATTCTGTACAAACAAAATACCTTTTGGAATAAAAGGGATCTCTCTACTGCCCTCAAGAGCTCTATCTAATCTTGTGACGAAGCGATCTAGAACCATGCACCGGAGCCTGTTTGTCACATGTATTTGTCATCTAGGAATACTCTTTTATTTGGCCTTTCTGGAAGCTGTGAGATCACCACCCCTACAAATATGCCTTGCTGGGAACAACTCAGCTATCAGCATCAGCACCACGGTTATCTCAGCAACACTAACCAAACCTCCCCAGCTTTGCTACTCACTTGAAGAAGCCCAATCACTGAACCATGCCTGCGTGCTTTAGGACTTACCACAAAAAGGACGACAAAGACATATTTTCACAAATACCTGCAGTTAGAACTGAGTTTCACAGTGAAATCTTCAAATTGAATCAGAGGTTGGCTGACCCTGCTATTACCTTTTAAGGGAGAAAAACCGAACACTTTGCATGGGAGTTTGCCATGCCTTCCTGCCCCCCGCCCCCCACACAATTACCACTACCAATAAAGCAAAGCAAAACCTTAAGCTAATATTGCTAATGCAACATAGCCCTAAAATACAGACATAATCAAAACAAGTTTAGACATTACGTATCAATCTCATGCAGGTTTTCATTTTCTTATGTAATAAAATACTGAGTTCATTGTTTGTATTCAGTATGTTAAAGCATCCCTTAAAGAGGAGAAAGGTTACTGTCTGTAGACATGACATTTAGGCTTTCATATTCATGCTCCACATTAAAGTTAAACATATTCCTAAATGTTAAAAATTAGTTTCAAACTCTGTTTTAAATCACATCAAGCCACCAGAAATACAAAGCAAACAGCAGGTTTTCAAATATGGCAGGGACCCTTTAAGGAGTGACATTTAGGAATATATATCGAGGCTGGAAGGACTTTGGAAAGATGACATAAAGACTTGTGGATGCACGACAGATCAGGCATTTACATCTGCCTCCTTAACTCACATGTCACTCTTTTTCACCCACCACGTGATGCGCACTTCAACATGATTAAGCCAAGCTGGGTTAAACATAATCAAATATGTTTGTCAGTCAAAAAGATACAGATACTTTTCCTTCCTCCCCTCAAGCAACTGTTCCATGTGGGTTATATATCCCACAGTATTTAGAGACAAGCAAGGGGTTTGTTTTCTAACAACCAGTTCTGACACGTCACTAGAACGGGCCAATGATCAATCAAAAAGACAAGTTTAAATGTTACAGGCACACTTCAAATTATGATTATTAATTGTATTTAGCCTTCTTACCAAGTTTTAAAAGACAAGATCTGTTATCTGTGCAAACTCAGGAAGACGATTCAATGCAATTAACTATTAATAAGCCTAACCTGTATGTGTAGGCACAGCATGCTGCACTCACTGTCACCTTTAAAAAAAAAAAAGTTTAAGTGGCCCGCAGAAACACTGTGTAGAAATTTTAACAGAAGTGTAGATTGTTTTTCTTGCACTGTATTGCATCCGAGTTGAAGTGCTCGCAAATCAAAAACAGAATACTCAAAAAAGGCGAGACCCAGTTGCTAACAAATCCCGAAGACAACATAGAGTATGACAGGATGGTCAGTGGTCCTGGGTGGGGGGGGACCCTCGTCATGGCCAATTACGTCATCTCAGTAACTAGTATCTATAAAAAGAACCCAAGCCGCCACTCTGTTTTTGATAAAGTTTCTAGTACATTACGAAAGGATTTACAGCTACCAAGATTATGAGGTGGCAGGAGTCAGATCCATTTCTACAGCTCTTCTGAAGGGCCGTTTGATGTGGAGGACGTACAGCTTGTGGGCACTCATTTGGCACTTCTCAGGCTGAAGAGCCCAGCCGAATTAAACGAAAATTGAGTTCACTAAGAAGTAGCATCCCTGCTAGGAAATCTGAACAATGCTGGTCTTATAAGGCTTATTTTGTAGCGGTGAGAATTTGTTTTGCCTCAGATTAAAACATTTGTGGAGTCATAAGATGCCTCCAATTCTCAACCCAGAGACCGTAACCTCCTAAGTGCCATCTCTGTCCGCCTTGCTTCAAAGGGCTCTGAAACCCTGCGAGCAGCCGCATGCAGAAATTGGTTAGCGCTGGCAAACAGTGTGACAACTGCAACACAAACCCAAGAGGGGAAAATAAACAGCCCTTCAGTCATTCCAATTATTGGAGTCATGTGGGCATTTAACATGCTGTGGGTTCCTCAGGCCTTGGAGAACATAAATTAGTGCAATAAGTGATAACAATTAATGAATTTCAGCAGTCGGATATAAGCACAAGTAACATATCCAAGAATAAATCAGTCAGTCGTTGAGAAAGAAACCTGTTGCTCTGGACTACCCTGAGTACCCAGACTCTCCTTAGACCCACTCACAAAACTAAATTACTTCCCAGGCAGAAACTGGTAAATATGTGGGGATAGAATTTCCTCTCAGATTCCTTAAAGCACCTATTTCCCAGGCCTATCCTGTACCTTTCCCAACAGCCGAGGTATTCCCAGGACCAGGGGGAATCATTTGCTCCCCTACCTGCTTCCCCGAACGTCTCCCAGCTCCGGGTTCAGCACAAGCAAGGAAGCGACTCACCTACCTGAGCCCCTGACCCTGAGCCGCAGCAGTTTTAAACTTCCTGTCTCAACTTCTACAGACTCGGTAAAGTCTCCTCGAGAATCTGGTGCAACAATTTGGGATGAGCAAGTGAAGTAGTCTGCGCCATTTAATCAGTGCCATGGGACGCCATCAGGAGCGCAAAAAGCTCTACATTTACTACCGCAAATAAAACATGCCCCATAACAATCTTTAAATCAAATCATTTTGATAATTATTACATAGAGCTTCTTTATCTAAAACAATTCATTTTAAGACCAGCTCTCTCCGACATGCAGATAAAAACTTGCTCTGCTTAGCAGTAGACTGCTGAACAAAGCTTACAAAGGGTGAAAAAAAAATTACAAAACAAAATCAGAAATCAGATTATTATTATTATTTTTAAATCATTGTGAGCATGAACAGACAAATATAGGACAGAAACCCATTTTGAAAGAGAAATACATTCAAAACACCACTTTGGAAATAGATTACTCTCCTACAATTTTGTGCCAAAGTAGTAAGGTTTTGGGTAAGAGCCCAAAATGTTAGAAAAGTGACTTATCAGAGTTGGGACTTCAACTAGCTGGTTTCCTTTGCTTGAAAACACAGACCTTTGGTAAAAACAAGATTGTGAATGATCACTATGGATTTTACACTATTTTAAGACAACCAGATACGTTTAAAAGAATCTGAGTCAATTTGTGCTCAGCTTTTAAATGATTTGCCCCAAATTATATCTTTTTTCCTTTCCAGTCAGGTGTGTTAGCAAGCAAGAGAAAAGTTTAAAACGAAGTGTTAAAAAGGTGATGAAAAAATAATTCTGTGATGCTGTAGGAAAGAAAACGTATGTATTTTTAAAATACTTAGAACAGCATATTGCAAGAAAATCCTGCTCCCTAGCTTTCCTGGAAAGTCAATCAATAAGGAGACCAGAAAGTGATACACCCATAAAATGTTAAAACACTAACATCTATCGCAAACCGATCCAAATAAAGTGGTCTGCAGTTTTGCATCTGGTTAGACCAAAATCCCTGAGAGCCCTCGATTTCCTCTTTGGATTTAAGGGCAGAAAATTATAGCTCGCTGCTCGCTCTTCCCACCGCCCCGCTGCCCTGGGACTCCTCGGCAGGCACCAGCGAGGGCTCCTGCAGCCCAGGGCAAGGCTGGGGTGCAGGGCACCCCGGGTGCCGCCTGTGCCAAGCCCATTCGCCTGTAAGGGGCAAGGTGCACGGCGCCTTTGCGCGCACAGTCTCCTCCCTGTAAGGTGCACTTGAGAAGCTGCAAGGGGCTTTTCAGGAGCTCCCCGCTCTGGTGCACACAAAGAGGTGAAAGATAGCCGTGCTGCTTCCCACCGCGGGGGGAGGCGGTAGCAAAGCTGCTTGCTGACAGACCCCGAGAAGCAGTCGGGAGACTTTCCCAGGGCAATGACCAGTGGGGTTGCCTGAGGATGGCGCGTACACGAGCTTTCTACCACACCGGTACAGATTCCAGACCTAAATATAGGTCCAGGCCTTTGCCAGTTTAGCGCAGTAATCCGAACCCCAAAGGGCAGCTCCTGTGCCCGGCACCCTTCGTGCTGCTTGCTGGCACGCGCGCAAAGGCGACTTATAAGGGCCCTGTTGCTGGGACTCCCCAGCCCAACACCCTCCTGACAGCTGGGGACGTTCGCAACGCCTCCCCTGCAGCCACGGCGCAGGCGGCGAGCTGGAGCAGACACTGCCTTGCCCGCTAGCCGGTCCCCTCGAGGACAAGGCTTGCTGGTAGGAACAGAGGAGCCTTCGGGCTGCTTGAACCTGAACCCGTTCCTCTGCTGGGACGAGACAGCATCGCAAGCCCCTGATCCACATAACCCTGCACACAGCTGCTTCCTGTTCAAATCTCAGCACCTCAAATGTTGCTCTGCTAGAAACCCCAACGTTTTCATAAATCTTCTCAGTGAAGAAGATTCTCAGTGGCTCTTATTGGGAGCTAGGGGGCTGAAACCTAGTGAGGAATTAAAGCTGATGAGAACGAACAAAACAGTGCACAATACACATTTCTCCTCCAGGTGCAAGAAGAGATTCCCAAAACAGGAACATGCACCACTTATTCTGGAATTGCTCCGCTGGCGGGGGGCACGGTGTTGGCATTCATTACGTGTGCTCTCCCCAGCCATCTTGGCATAGCCCCTGCTCTCTTTTTATAGGCAAAAACAAACACTCATATACTTGTGAGGCAGCTAAAGAGCCAAGCTAGGACTAGAAATTAGGAAATGAGCCTGGAGAAACACAGATAACAAAAGAAATTAAGTACGCAAGAGAATAAAGGTGAGGGAGGAAATGCAAGGGTGGAAGGCCGGTAAAAGGAAATGAGCAGCTTCCAGAAACCCAAGTGCCATAAGCAGAGGCTCACAAACACTTCTGAATGCAACCCCGACCTCGAGCAGGCAGGGAGGGCTCCAGGCCGGCCCAGCTTCTGAACTGCTGCGCGATGAGACTGTTCAAGGGTCTCATGAAAACCAAGGTGAGCTCTTCCACATTCACCATGTGCAACACTACATCCTCCGCTTCTCTGAATCTGGACATTTTGCGTGATGCCTGTCTGAAGTATTAATTGTTGTTCTCCCAAATCTTTTGCAAAACACACAGTTTCCTCAGATACTCAGCTGCCATGAGCTGGTTTCCCCAGCTATCTCAAAAAAAGAAACAAAACAACCCCCACCCCCAACCAACCCCCCATCAAGGAGCTCTCCGCAGAGCTGGTTTTTAGAGCTACCACTACAAATCGAGTTGCCTATGTTACAGATGCATCGTCTCTCCTCCGTCCTCCACAGTTCCCTGTGCAGGCCACTCCCTTGGGCTCGCTACCGCAGTTCTAGGGGATAAAAGCTATGGCTGTCTCAAACTGATTTTGGTTTGATAAGAAACAGCAGGAACATCAAAAATGCCCGCAGATAGTAACATTCAAATGTTTTATCCACATCAAGATGACATGTTAGCAATTGCAAAAAAGCATTAAAATGTTTCAGCAAATTAATAAGCCTCCCTCTACCCGTTTTCTATAGCAATCAAGAACAGAGATATAAAGAAATGGGAAAGGTAAGAAAAGCAATGCAGTGAACCGAATTTATTTATGTAATTTAGCATTAAAAACCCTCTTATACCAAGGGTCTCCATATATTTTTGATGAACTACTCCAAGCACTGCCTCAAGAAGGATACCAGGCAAACATATTATTCTGCATAGGTGAATTGCTTCTCTGCACATTTTCCTTAAGATTCTGGAGCTCTTGGATTATGTTTTGTAAATCAGTTAGCTTCCTAGCCAGAGATTAAGGTAAATTCTACTAAGGACTAAAAGTTGACTTAGAGCATTAAGAAGGATTAATGTTTAGCTGTGGTGAAGCTGAAGTACTAGGTTAGCATGTTTACGCAATGCTGTAGATCACAATTAATCCAAAATTAGTATAAAAGATCAACAGCAACTGCTCTAGCATGCCAGCTTGGCTTAGTCCTAAAATCAAGACTTACTTTGGGGGCAATCTGTGTGCAAAGTTGCTGTGCATCTGTCCTAATAGGTTTAAAGCTTTCCGAGGAATCCATGCATTTTAAATGTTTAGCTTCTTTGCCCTCTGCTTTGAGAAAATAAATGTAGAAGTCAGTACTCTAGACACTTCTGCTTTTTATCTGTGTCACAGATCCGTCAGAATAGATTGGTGCTGGCAATGAACAAAAGCAAATACAATTTCCTGTCTTACAAAGAAAAGGTGCTTAAAATATGTACTTTTCGTTCATCATCAAGGATTAATAAAAATAACAGGAATTTTCAGGCAGAAAATATTCATGCTGCATAAAAAAATGATAGTAAAAGTGTACGTATGTATACATATATGTCCAGTTGCATTTATATATACACACAGACATATATATTACACTTACATAAAGTATATCTATCGTAATATATTTAAAGACACAGAAAGCCGATTTTAAACAATCCAGCTGAGCTCCTTTTGACAAAAACATTTAACAACATTGTTTAGGAGAGCTAAGTGGGTTTTTCTTTTCCTGAACTTCAAAGTCAGTCTAAATGGTGATTTCTGGTTGCCGATTTTGGAGGGAACAACTATGTGGTCTTCAAAAGGGGAGCTGCGATTCAGCGTGCTGAGAATAACCCAGCTCAGCATCCTGGCATGGCTCTGCATTTATTTGGACCGCTATTGCCGGATCGTTTCTGCTCAAGCAGCACTGACCCGGCGCAGGCTCCAGCATGCACAGGCGCACCTGTGAGGTGACTCTCAGGCAACCAGCTATGGCCATTACGGCCCTACGGTTGCAGAGCCGATCCTCTTGGCCAACTGCAGGGCATTTAAGGCTCTTAAAGGAGAACAGAGCAGCCAAAATAAGACACTTAACTAACCCACATACATAGGGGAAAGTTAAACAAGGCTATTCTGTTAGGACAGAAGCTCTTCTCTATGAGTTGTATCATAGGAGCCTTGAGGCTTTGTTTTTGAGGGGGAGATGGTGTGATTTGGGTTTTGTTGTTGTTTTGGAAGGAGCTTTTTGATTTTTGTCCAGGAATATATGCTTTACCTTAAAGTGGTGTATCACTTCAGTACATTAATACAAAAAAATCCCAGAGCTCATGGCTGAACTCAGTTACTAAGTACTGATCTTTTCAGCTTTACTTCTATATTAATATAAAAATAGAAATGACTATTCTGAGCATCTATTTAACATATGAAAATACATTGAAAACAAAAGAAGAGGAGCAGCGCAGTGTTTTATCATGAAAATGTCCCATACTCACCCCAACAACACAGAACCTGCTGATGTCAAACCAAGTGAGTTGAGAAATGTGCATCTAGTTGTTCTGCACATTCACAGCTGCAGCAAACACATTTTTGACAGGGTGTGCCCACCACTGAGGGCTATTTGCAGAGCTGTTTGGTAAGCAATTTTTTAGTTACTTGGGCCTAGACTGACAGCACAATCCATTGCTCCGAATGGCAAGAGCATGCTCAGAGATGGTAACATCTGTGCCCGTGATGGTGACGACATTCGTGAAACGTGATTAAACTTTTCTTTAATCTCATTTTTTTTTCCTTAGAAAGGCACACGCAAACAATTTTGGATCCAAAACTCAGAGGAAACTCTAAGTTGGTGCAACGTAGCCTCTTGCAAGAACCTTAAAAATTCCCTTTCTGAGGCCTGTCTCCAAGAGACACACAGGGCTTCCTGTTTATGTGACTACTCATGCCCACAAGCTAAGATTTTAAAAAAGAAGATGGACACAAGCATAACCCAGGCACATTCACTAAAGAATTCAGAGCAGCTCGCTATGGGGTTCTGGTGGATTCTGCTAGGTGAATCTCACAGATTTTTCTTTATTAAAAAGAAATACCCGTCCTTTACCCCCAAAGAGGATTTGATCAACACAGTAGCTCAGGCCTTCTCCAGCCTTTCCCTTGCATGCTTGTGGAGAGGTTCTGCACTTCAATTTTCACACGGCAACCAAGTTTTTCCTTTACTCCACCTTCAGCCTTAAACAAGCAGGATAAACTGCCAAAATATGCTTGCATGCGAAACACACAGGCTAAGCCCTAATGTTGTTCAGTTAGTTGTGCAAATTATAGCATGCGTGGCACACTGTTAAAATGGAAAGCAGCAAAGGTAGCAAACAGCACTGCAGAAGAACTTTAGGATTTGATTTTTGTGCCCAGGAAAGCTTGGCTCAGACACAACATCTGGTTTTCAAAGAGGTTCTGCTTCACCCCGTTTTACTGCCGGGTGATCGAGGCAGGCAAAGGTCATGGTACTTGCCGAGGGTCACGCAGTGCTAACGGTTTAGCAGGGTTTAGAGTACAAGGCAACCCGTGGGATCACCAGCCTTTATGCGGCCCACCGCGCTACATGACCTTTGCTTACGGTGTCCTCAGTTTCAGTAGCTACGTATTTCCTGAGCAAAGGTAAGTTATATGGGCCTGCAAAGCTTTTTAAAGCTCTTATAAACAGAGGCCACAGGCAAAATAAATCTGGTGTATGAGCTGCTTTTCAGGAAGCAATGCGGTCTTGGCCAAGGCTGCTTCCTCAGGCAAGACGAGGCAGATGGGCGCGTTTCTCAGCTCCCTCTGCGCTGTGCCCCGGCTTCCCCGCAATGGGCTGCAATGTGCAGCACCTGCTGCAGTGTGTGAAAGGAGACACTCCTGAGATGAGGCCGCCCCATCTACCTATTAACTAGCCTGTGTCTTCAAAGGGACTTTGTCTTGGCAATAAGGATAGCCTGAATTTGACAGTGAGGGGGGTTTATTTCAAGTGTTTTCTACTTGCTTGGTTTTACTGTAGCAGAGTTACACATCCAGATTAGAAGAGAACCACAGCTTTGTGGTTGAAAGAGTAAACACGTTATTCTACAGTTCAAAGCCATAATGGCAGAACGCGCAGTGCAATATGCCCGCTCACAAAGAAAGGGTTACCACCCTCTCCTTTCCAGGAAGGATGATGGATATGCAAGTGCAGTTTATGGCAATGCTGATGAATGTCTGCTTTGCTGGCAGCTCCATTCCCCCCATGCAGTACGCTCCCAGATCAGGGCTGTGGAAGTGCACTTGAGGGGCACATGTGCATGCTCGGAGATACAGTTTGCTATGGAAGTGGTCCGGAAAGCCAATCACTGCTTTGCACCATTAAACTAAACACATATTTAAACCTCCTCAGAATCAACAGAAGCAAACAGTATATCAAATGTCTTTGGTCCTACGGAGCAACAGTACTGCCAAACCCCAAGCATTCAGGATCAGTCATGAGTGGGAACCTCACATCATGAAAGAGACCTTTAAAGAAATCACAAGGTAGAAGCACAACTTTGTCTCTTTTACGGTACCTTTTGTAAACCAAGTTTTAAAAAGTTTCATTAAGTCGCACTTTAAACCCTTTTTCTTAAGCACCAAGCTCTAGTATGACTTTATATATAATGAAAGCTGTGTGTTGAACCTTATCACTTGCCTCCGAGAGCTGGGGGGCTACTGAAAAAACACAACACGGCTCAGATTTTCAGTAAGATCCTGAACAAGCAGCAGAGAAGTCACACCAGCCCCAATCAACAGAGCATTCTTCTGCACGTTGCAAGAGAACCTTCTCTCCAGCTAGTCAAAACATATTAGGAAACTCCAGTTCTCCCAACAAGCAAGCAAGCAAACGCTATCCTGAATTTCCTAAGTATTTACCTCCTCCAATAAGTGCTTTGCAATGTAGCAAAGCAAACCCGACTGTTTCCCATTGTGCAACTGTGTGCCACAGCTTTTCTGCACTGACACTCTCAGGCATAACTTATCACTAATATTTCTGCAAGCACAATTGCAGCAGTGATGGCAGGAAAAAAAAAAACAACCTATGAAACCTTAAAACCAGTTACAGTACCTGCAAAGTCCAGGGCAGAGCTCGCTCAGAGGCTTCCCAGGAGGCAGAGACGGCTGCAGCACAGCACCCTGCTCCCATGGCTGGGCTGCGGACCTGGGCCTGGACTTCCAGATTTAAAGAGACAGAGAAGTGAAACGAAATTCCACCAGCTTCTATCCACGTGGATGTAGAACAAACCACTAAACTTTTTATGGACTATATTTGAATAGAAAACACCAAGAAACTGTCACACTGCCCTATTTCAATTTCTCCGCCGCCAATTGCGAGACAACAAAAAAGTAGCAAATCACAAGTATATATCACAAGTACTAATGACTTGAACATGTGTTTGGAGCAAATGTAAATATTCCAGCCTCTGAATGAGCAAAGCTCTTAAGCACAGGCTTAATTTTATCTCTCCTCAATAAATCATTTTTAAGCATGTACCTAAATATAAGCCCCCATTTTACTCCCATTAATACTAATAGGACTTAAACTTTTGCTTAAAATTAAACATGTACTTACATGCTTTGCTGAACCTGTCCCTAAGACACCATGATTATGTGACTGGTAAAGTAGCTAAGATAGATTATTGGACCCTGTACAAATTGTATGTGGTTCATAAAATTAATCAAGTTTAATCAGAGGATCTGAGCCATTTGGGGTGGATATGCCCATCACCAGAGCAGATTATACCTTGTATTTTTTCACTGCAACAAAGAAAGAGGCATATGGGTGCCATGCAGTGAGACCACACAGAAACATAGCCCAGCTCGAAGCGCCAGGTGACCAAGCACGGGCAAATAGGTGCTGTGGGCCAGCTCTCACAGTGGCTTTGGTGCCTCCTGCTCTCCAAACCAGGCTGCTGAGTGCGCCACTTGTTGGGAAGGCTTCAGATCCCAAGATCCCCAACCAAGTGCATTTCTGTCTGTGTTGATCAGAATCATCTCTTCTTTCTTTACGTGAGATGAAAGGAGTATTTCATATATACATATATATACAGCCTATCCAACGTGCATATTGCATTAATGCCAAGGAGCACAATAAAATGCCTTCTATTCCATTCATTGTTACACTTTTCAGGATAATAAGATGATTTTTAATGAAAGAAAATGCTCCCTCAGCTTACAAATTATTTCTTCCATTTACAAAATATAGATTATCAAAAATCCAGAATGGCAAAACCAGGAATTGAAAACATATAAATTGGGGGGTGGGGAGCCCTGCAAAATTTCTACTTATACATTAACTTCAAACATTTTTCCCCCCAAAATTATTTTTACATTAATTTTAGAAGCTGCTCATCTCAGAAAGGGTCAGGCATAATGCTGACACTATGCTATGCTGAAAGCTGCAACTGCTGCTGTGAGGTATACGCACGCACATCCAGCCCAATGCTACCGCAATGCATCACTATAAACACACGGACATATGGGGTTATGAGACTACTGGGACATGAGGATTCTGCACAAGACCAATCTGGCAGACCCTAATTGCAGGAATGGGGATACTAAATCCAAGGATTTGGTAATTTCCCAAGAGGTATTCCGAGCAAGTCAAATTACCAAGGACTCACTCATACAAGTTGTTCCATGTCTGCGGACCCCAGTGCTCAATTCAGCCTCACCCGTGTGGTAAGCTGCAAAAAATATCTTGGAAAGACCCAGGTATAGTTATAATTCTCTGCCTCGCTCGCTAATTTTATCATTCCGTCAGCAGGCGCGAGAGGAGGAATGAGACACACCAAGCCGTTCCCCTCCAGTGCTGCAGCACAACCCCCCGTACAGATGGGGCGGATGCTGGGTTTCCTAAGGACAGCGTGGGGCACCTATGATTGCTCAGACACACATCTGCTATTTAACATATTCACCGCAGATCTACATGACTATTTCGTATTTAATATTCTGCATATTTGCAGATCAAGTTCTGTATATTTCTGTATATATATTTCTACACACATCATAATAATATTAAGCAGTCAGTCATTTAAGAGCCTTGAAAATCCCACAGTAAAAATTTAAGTAGGACAGTAAGAATTGGTGTTACCAGCCTCTTACTGGCAGACAAATTAAACACAGTTACATCATTGCTTTTTAAGTGGTTGATTTAATTACAATGTAGGGTTCTTTGGAAGGTTCAGCCTTTTTTGCTAAAGTACAACATAAATAAAATATTTTAGCATGATATATATGAATCCAATCCAAATTTAAATTTAGTGAGAAAGACATAGGAGCTCCATTTGATGTACTGCTAAAACAAGAACATCAATAGCTCTAGCACCTCAGTATTCATTTATCCAAAAAAGAGCAGGAAAAGCAAAACGGCCCAAAACTCTTTCAACAGCCCATGGGCTGTATAGCCCGTGGACTTCTGCAGCAGCACAGCTAACACGCACCTTTCAGCTGAGGCCAGAGCAGCGGGCAGCACGCACGGGGAACCAGGGAGCGCGGCCACCCGGGAGCTGGGGGCACTGCGGGAGGATGGCTGCTGCGAGCAAGCGCCCCCCCGCTCCTGCTGCCCACCGAGCTTCCCACCAGCTTGGCAGCTCTATCTCCTATGCGAGACGAGAGCAGCGATTAAAGAGTCAAGATGCAGGCAATAATCTCAAGAAGCAGCGGCTCCTGGCTACCACCGGGTTTCTGTGGGTGGTCTTCAACGTCTGACTTTGGAAAGACGAGCTGTGGGCTGGCAGCACCCCTCTCGCAGGGTGCCCACCACCGTCTGCACAAGGAGTTATCACATCACAGGTCCTCTAGTTAATAAAAACATGTAACCTGAATTAAACCCAGAAAAAAAATGGACACAGTATATCTGTTCTAAGGAAGGTTCTTTCAACTCAGGGAGAAAGCCAAATTAAAAGGCTAATAACAGGGAATTATTATGGGTCTCCAGGAGATGGGTGTTTAGGGTAGAGGGGAGGCTTTGCATCAGAGAGCTTTGGCTCAACTGTTCCCCAAACCTAGAAACACACAATAAAACATTTTTCCCTCTCTCTGTAAACCCTAGACAACTTAGCACATGGAAGCGGACGCTGGATCCTGTTTGACACAGGGGACCTCAGACAAAGAAACCCCTGCTAAGACGAAGGGCCCACAGGGCAAGAAGAAAAATAACAGCCACAGACTGCCTAGGATGACAGTTCAAAATCAGGCCCTTTCCTTCCACGTTCATTTTGCCTCCAGACCTCAGCTCCGTAGCCCTTTCCCAACTGGCCCCACATCGTACAGTTTCTAAATGGAAATGCTTTTTTAAAAACAAAAACAAACAAACAAAAAAAAACCCACCCCCAAACCTTGACTTTTCTGGGTCTAGCTCACTTCCGATTCCATTTTCGGTCAATCTTTTTTGCATACATTTTCCCAAAACCACAGATGAACATAATGGGGCTGAGTAACAGATGCTGTATGTGGCAAAAACTTCCTGCATGTTTTGATCTTAAAGGTATTTGTCAATTGGAGCAGGGAAAATGCAAAACCTCTACTTCCAAATGTCCTTCCCAGAACAGGTGCTTCTGCCTTACTGCACAGGGGCAAAGACACCAGCTTGTCTTAAAAGTTTTTCAGAACGAAAAACAGCCAAAACAAAAAATCTGGCACCTACTGAAATAATCTACAAAATTGTTTTTCCAGCCTAAAAAGTGCTTCTGCATATTTTTTGAGTACAGGGCTTGTGTCAATGTATTTCCTGCCGAATAACCTGTGATTTTGCCAGTATTTTAAAATGTGTAAAACACTTGGCTTTGCTGTTGACATAATTCACAGGCTGACTAATGCAGAGAAAAACGGCCTAATTCCACAAGTTATTTGGCATTTGAAACTTGCATTGGTTTCTGACACTCACAAGGTTTTTCCTAATGGCAGGCAAAGACTCAACCTGCTATTGTGCAATTACAATCACTTATGATTTGTTTACCTCAGTATATCGGCATTTTCATTTCAAATGCCAGAAGGCAAGTTTGCTAAAGACCTTCACCATATTAGAGCCCATTTAGCCGTGTTTACCAGTGACAGTCTTCCAGGACTCTGCAAGACAACTCATCTCAAGTCAGGACTATAAAAATGAGATCATACCGCACATTAATTTACTGCATACGGCTGCTCTACAAGGTTTGCCATGAAGCATTTTTTGGTTTTCCAGGGTCAAATCATCTCTGTAAAGCTGTATTGCTGTGTTTATCAAGTCTGTTTTCCACATGATATTTGCTCCATTTTACAAATAAAATAATTTTCATAGGAGGTTCTTTCTAAAGCTGGTTTTCCCTGGAGTTCAAGAATTGTCCTCCTTCACTGTGATGGAAATCATGTTGTGCAATGAGAAGTATGTCAGAGGAGGCTGCCAGAGCAAAGCCATCATCAGTAATGTCACATCTGAAATAAGCTATGTATAAATCACCCGTGTCCCAGGGTAGCTTGAAGTCTTCTAAAATGAATCTCTAGCATCTTCTTTTGCTCCACAACTAGCAACAAGGAGAGAAAAACTTCTGCTAAAACTCTGAAGCCTACAGTATTGTAGTTAAGTATTGATTCAAGAAGTGATTTTGAAAAGCCAGCAAGCAGATACATACCAAGCTGCAAGAGTCTATGGCCACAGTAGTATTCAGTAACCCAGGGAAACAGAAAAATTGTATTAATTCAAACCTTGTTTTAGCTGCCAGACTGAGGCGCACGGGCTCAGACATGAGGAGATGCCTAAGAGCACCTGTGTGCTGCTTTGCCCATGAGTTAGTTTACTGCTTAAAATGGCTGGCATCACTGAAGACACCAAGAGCGACAAGAGAAATATCTGACCCAGACTTGCCAGTCTGAATTTTCTGAGGCTCTTCGCAAATCAGGCATGAACTCACAAATCCAAGTACCCTGTATTTCAGGAAAGTCTAGGTCACCATAAAAGCTTTGTTCTGTTGGTCTTCCTCTCTTTATTCTGAAAAGGATAATTTAATTCTAAACCACTGACAAACATCAGTGGCAATTTTGTATAAATCTGGGTCAAGTTTATTCCTTTAATATAAAAGGCTAGATTGTGAGCATTACTTTAAAAAAAAAAAAATCAGATCTTACTCCTCTTCCTCTTCTCTCTCATAGCTACACTTCATGGAAGATTTTCTAATAACTTGTTGCTGAAAAACTACTTCTCAAAAAAAGGGGGGTTGTGCAAAACTTGGTCCAATTCTTAAAGTATTTCTATTTGAAAAGAATAAGAATCCTATTTACACTTGTACTATATTGAAATTAGTGGATTTGGTAAATAGAGGGGTGAAAAATCTACAGCAGGATAATTAAACATTCTAAATTTGGAGTGGAGTTTTTTGTATTTGATTTGATTATTAGTAGTTTATGAAGTGCTTACAGTGAAAAGAACATGAAAGTGCGTACAGAAAAGCCAGCCTCTTAAAAATGTATTTAATTTGGGAAATTTGAGGGAGATTTTTCTCAGTAATCTTTCAATAAACTTGTGCTCTCTTAGAGCACACTGCCATGTGTGCATTCTGTTCATGTGTCAGTGCATTTGTTTGAAAAAAAAATTTTAAAGGCAATATTTCTTTAGACAGTAAAACTGAAAAATTCATTGCAGTCTTTAGCAAATGTTCTTAAGTTATGCATTAAAATTTCTTCAATTATGTCCTTATCAGTTTAAAAAGAACCAAAGAAAACTGGTACTAAAACAAGGAGACATTGTGTTATGAATGAAGGCAGTAAACTGATTCCTTTTTAGACAAAGCTGAAAAACATCTCTTTAGTTGTGGCAAGCAGCACAACAGAACCTGCTCTAATCATATACAGATGATGGGAATTTGTCTAATGTTTTATGGTGAATCGTTGATGAGGCCTGCAGAAGGAAAATTTGTAGAAATAAAATCACCTTGACAGTAAAGCACTAGGGTCAAAAAGCAAAGTAAAGTCAGTGTTCTTAGCTTTAATAAAAACAGTATGATCTGTCATCAACACAGCATTTTTACACTCTTGGACAATGCACTCTGGGAGCTCCTGCTGGGTTTCATTTGATTTTCACCAACCCCAACAAAGGACAGCTTATGGCTGGTAATTCATTATGACAGCAGAGAAGTTATAAAAATACACGTTTAGGTCCCTGTAAATAAACAGCCCACACTGCTATTTTCAACACAAAAACTGTTAGCCAGGCTGGGTAAAACTCACTAATAAACTCTAAAATAGATCTGTTTGACGTTTTTTCAGCTGTGAACCTGATTTTTAAAATTTATTATTTAGTTTCTTGGAGTTAATCTGCCTTCTGTACTACGAGGATGTTCAAGGCACATTTTGCGGTAAGAAGGTTCGCAAAGTGTAAAGAGGTATTGTTAAATACCTGAAGGGACTATCCATACATTGCATCACTGTCTAAATACTGACTGTGCAAGATCATAAGGCAAAACAAACAGCAGAGTAATTGAAAACATCTATGAACTAGATAATCATAGAAGTAGGGTGACAGCCAAAAGGATATAACAATTCAATCTTCAGTGCCTGATTTTACACTGGGGTTAGTCTAGTAAGAATGAAAACCAGGAAGGAAAAGAAGAAAGAGGAGAAAATGAAAAGGGAAATAGAAAAATAAAGAGAGCGTTTCAATCCTAAGCTTCACGGGCAACAGAGAAGTTTCACAGAAACTAGCCCTAATCAGCAGTTCTGGGAAATCTGGACAAAAATAGTCTTAAAATATGTAAGTGTGCTTAAATGTATATATTTTGAAAGTTGCAGTTACAGGCAAAATTATAGAGATATCACGTAAAGGTCACTTTACGTGAACAGCATAGCTTATATAGAAAAATTTCTAAGGACTTGTGTGGATTCCTGTAAACATGTTGTTTCCAAATCAGTGCTGATGTATACATCACACCATGTACATCAATAGATCGGAGGGTGGACTGGTATAGAGCATTTGAAGAAGTATGACCTGTGACTGGCTGATCTACAGCTGCAGAAGTCCTTACTGTAGACACCACACTACTGGCGAGGTGCAGTTTTCCTGGTATATCTGGTTCAGTTGGTGGCTAGGACTGGAGCAACAGAGAGCACTGTTTTGCCAGAACAGCTGCATTCACCTCTGTATTGCTTTATTAGTGTCATATACCTGCCTTGCTGCCCAGCAAAGTATAAGCAAACCCAGTGTCAGAAAGGAACTTTAAATGGAACTATATTATCACAGAGCAAGGTCTTCTAGAAGGACTTATGCTGTACTCAGGTAGAGGCTTTGGGAATCCTCCATGTAATATAGGTAGTACAGGTGATATAACACACACACACACGTATACCGAGACTTGATAATTACCAGCTTTCTAAAGCTATTAATGATTCCTTCTGTCCTGATTTTTTAGTTGCTCTCCGAAACCCACATATGCCCTCTCCCAAATCAGGTTTAATTTTAAAAATTTTAATTTTAAAAAGTTACTCTGATCAGAGAGTAAAGGTTAGGGCACTGGATATTGGTCTCTACTGAAATGTTGTATGACTAACAAGACCCTCAATGCTGCAATAATTAGCCATTCTTTGATTTATCTATCTTTGTAACTTTTCTGTGAACTTGAAAAGCATAATTGCCACTGTTTTAAGAAGGGGAAAAGGACTCTGCGCAGCCAGCCACTGTACAGAGGCCTTTTGCATGCTACAATATCCACAACTCTCCCACCTCCTTCCTGAGATTTGAAGGAAGGATGATGTTGCCCTTGCAGTTTGGGTAGAGCCTGGTGGTGCCAGAGCACCCCGGCTCTGCTTGGCCGTGAAAGCACACTTCTGGAGAGCTGCAAATGCCTGGGAAATCGAAGCTTGCCCACGGTATTGCCAGCAGGGTTTGGGTGCAGCCACCGCTGCGCAGAGGTGGAAAGGATTTGAGGTTTGATTCAAACCCTCAGATTCCAAATCCCACTTTAGATACTGAAGTCCTTTCAACCTAAGATATTTGGGTTCCTAAATCACTTAGATTCTGCGATACTGACCTAAGCAGTATCTGAATGTGCTAAAAGTCTACGATGGAGCAAAGAACTGAAACAATTTCCTGAGTAACCTGGTAATCCAACCCTGGCGCGTTACCAACCTTTCACTTTACAAGAGCAGCAGCTACACACTGACCCCGATCTTTGCTCATTGTCTTCAAATTCATTCTCTGCAATTAAACTGCAAAAACTTAATGCAACACAGACGCTAAAAATAAGGTTTAGCTTTATGGGAAAAAATAAAAAAATGACAGATCTCTAAAGGGAGTTTAGGGTGAAGAGTGAAATGATGCAAAACCAATTGACCTCATTATACGAATTATACTTGTCTCCTGAGAAAGAAATTCTTCCTTATCAGGTTTCGGATCCATCAGCTACATGGGAACTTCCATTCTCCTCTCAGGCATTTGGAGAAACACACCTAATGGTGCTTTTCCTGTGGGTAGTAACAGGGTTAATTTTCCCAAAATACACTGAAGTCTTCAAATGCGCCACAGGCTGACAAGAGTGACCTCTACTAGACGCATCCTGTGCAACAGTGCTGAGCAGTTGATTCATCCATCCGCTTTGTCACCAATTCTGTCATTTTCCTCCCTGCCTTTTGAGCAGGGAGCAAAGCTCTTTTACCCTGACCCGAGCTTCTGTCCAAGTTTCAGCTCCCTCCCTGATTTCTGGAAGTTTAATTTGCAACTGCACAAAAGACACATTTGATGCTATTTTTTCTCTTCTTAGAGAGACCTTATCCTCAAAAGTCTGGCTTTAATGGGACTTCTACATACAGAACAACAGCAGAAATGAGCCTTTGTGGAACAGCAAAACAACAGCTCAGCTAGCTTCAGCCCCATGATATTTTATGGAACTGGCAATGATTTCACGGGCAAAGATAGCCCTGAGAACTAGCATAACACTAAGTGATAGCCCGGCCCAATAGAAATCAACGGGAGTCTTGCCACTGACTTGAACAGAGCCAGGATTTCACTCACTACATATAAAAGCGGGAGCAAAAGATGAGGGAAAAGATCTTGCATAAATCATCTCACAAATAGGAGTGATTGCTTTTCTTTCAGTCCTCCTGGAAGGAAAAATGATTAGGCTTTTTAGCTGTCAGAACAAAAAGCCAAGGTAATTCATAAGATATTACATTAACACATACAAAAAAAAATGAAAAACAGCTCCAGAGTATGACCTTTCACTCCACCAAAAGCTGTAGCAAGTGTATTGCAGGCCAAATTAATACCCATTCTACTAGGCAAATAAATTCAAAACAGCGAGTCAGTCAGACTCTACTCAGTGTGTAGGGAAACAAGAGCTTCAGTTCTAAGACAACATCAGTTCAGAATAGGACTCAAGCCAGAAACTCAAAATACCAGCATATAATAGTTAAATATTTTTAAATCTTTTAGAAAAAAATTCCTTGGTGATGTTAAAAAAGGAAGAGGAATTTTTCAAGTGTACCCTCTATCACTACAGTATGCTCTGCAATTCTGGAATCAAGTCCAAGATTTTATTATCAGCTCCCCAGATCTCAGCCTTCCAGTGTCTCCAGGCAGCAACATTAGGAATCCCACTTGCGTATGTACACTCAGATACACATAGCTAAAGAAGTTGCAAAGATGTCTTTAACTGGCAGAAGTGGTATGGTAAATGGAATGAAAATTCTAATAAATAATTGTGATATGCTTCACAAAACAAATCTAGTCGACTCCCATAAGAATTAAAACAAAATCCCCCAAAACCTTAACAGTAAAATAAATTGGGCTGACGTAAAAATGTAACAAGGGAGCTTTTTAATTCTTAACTGAACAAATGGTGTAGCAAAGTATCTATGTTTTAAGTACCATACTGTATATTGCCATACAAACAGAGGAAGTGTATTTACTATAGAGGAGACAGTCTGCTATAGCTCTTCAAAAGCAGATATTTAAAGTTTACTTTCACATGGGTTTTCACTTTTTGACCTGCTCTTGACCTGGGTAATACTTGCAGACCAGTGAGTTTAAGAAGGCCTGGGATCTATTAAAAGAGTAGTAGCTTGACTTTTACTGACTAGCACACTGATGCTTTAAAGTAAATGTTATGGTTTGTCACAGGAACCAATTTGGTTACCGTTTGTTCTTCCTGCCCCTGCCTGCTGATATTTTTTCAAGTGTTTTTCATTCTTTAAATTCTATAAAGAAATCTGCATGCTGTTATTTTAAACTTCTGTATCTTTCTTTTGAGTAGTTCATATTTAAACACTGGGCAGTACACCGAAAGTTTAACCCAAGTGCCATTTGGTACGACTTGAACCCAAAGTACACTACCATTGTGTTCTTCTTTTCTGACCGCTCAAGTATCACTGTGAAAGATCCCATTTACCAGATTTTTAAAAGCACAAATGGCTCTAATTCATCTATGCCTAAATTAATCAGAAGGGAAGCAGCATGCTGTTTGTAAATATTTTATAGAGGGGGGGAAATTAGTTTCATCACCTGTTTAAATTTGCACTCTATTATTGGCTTATTTTTGTTAACTTATTTCCTCTTATACTTTTCAAGCTTTATGCAATAATAGGTTTTTGCTAGATATGTCAGAAAAATGAGAAACTTAGAAGCATTTGGCTAGACAGGAACCAGATCCATCCCCCTAATTTTACAAAGGAAAATTTAGTTATGCCCATCGTTAATTTGCTCTCTTAATAATAGTTCTACTTCACGTGATATGACAAAAAGATGCACATTTTTTTCCCCTTAAAAATGCAAGTTCTTAAAATCTCAGGTCCATCCGCAGAAGCCACAGTAAGTCTCAAACACGCACAAACTGCTCGAGAGGCTCTGCATTTCTGGGGCAGGAGAGCTGCATGTAAAAATGGAGGAGTGAATCAGCTTTCACCAGAGATCAGCTGATCCTTGACATACAAGCAGAGAGCCCGCAGCACTCATCAGCCGAGCCCTACTCTCTCTGTAAAGCAGTCGGTTCGAAGGTGTAGGAGTTGTGTAAATCCTCTGACTTGTACTTTTTTTGATGTCTCATTTTTATTTGCCTCAGAACAAAGGGCTTGTGTACCAGCAATGACTTATGTCCCAAAATGGTATCAACTGGGTAAGTTTATGTTCGCAAAACTAATCACCTGCGGGCTCCCAGCTCCATGTCGGAGGGGAGGGAGTGCCAGCTGGGACCTGCCTCTCCTGCTGCTGCAAGTTTATTGGCTTGATTCTTCCCTGAATTATGTCTGATATTATAGAAAGGGGATTTTCTGTGGACTTTTCTCCAATATGGCAGAATCACTCAAACAAAAGAAAAATCTCTAGGTTTTTGAAGTTATCTATATTGCACTTTCAAATAGCAAGGAAGCCAAACTCAAGAGGGTTTGTCTAAGGCAGAGCCACTGACTAACTAGGAGGGCTGAAAAATTCAACTAAGGAAACATTAGCAGCTCTGAAGAGTATTGATGAAAATATCCTGTCACAGCCTGCAAACCCTTCAGAAATGAGAGAGGCTGAAAACAAGCATGAAGGAGCTAAGCTGCTAAGCAAGAAGATGCAAATGTTTCTCATTTCCCCTCATCTTCTTTGTTGCTTACAGAACTTTGGAAACTGTCATGCTTGTGGCCAGGTTTTTTAAGGTCTTGCCTCCATTTCTAAGGTGCAAGTTGAAGACTGCTCATTTGCCTCTTTTGGTAATTTGTCCTTCATAGCTTAGATCTACAGACAAACAATAAAGGCAAATTTCAAATCTGCAGAAAAGTCTTTGGACATGATATGCTTTGGGGGCCCTTAAAACAGACTTTAGTTTGTGCAATGACAGCCAAAGGGCCATTAAGGTGAATAATTAAAGCAGGCTTTTCTCCTGTCAGTTCTCATCCTTACTAGTAATAAGAAGTACCTTACTGTCACACTGCAGCAACATACAGGTCCATACTTATAAAGCATTGGTGCAAGCTACTGCCACAGTAACTCTTCTGTGCAGTGAAAAACATACGCAACTTGCAGATGGGCTAAGATGTATCCTGCCACATAAATTACTTGTACTTGGTCTTGCTAAAGTAAAATGCATAATGGGAATGTGACAAAGTGAGGTAGAGACTGACATACGTCAAAGAAATCCCACCCTATTCCACTCTGTCTTTTCTGGGATGTAAGATAATGTCATTGCCTTTAGTTACCTATTTAAAGTAAACCCAAGGAGTGAAATCAGGCCAACCTTCCGCAAAGAATTCTCTGTTGCACAGAATGAGGCTATTTACCTGCGCAAGTAAAAGTGTTCATTTACAGCAGGCA
Source organism: Apteryx mantelli (assembly GCF_036417845.1). Taxonomy (NCBI): domain Eukaryota; kingdom Metazoa; phylum Chordata; class Aves; order Apterygiformes; family Apterygidae; genus Apteryx; species Apteryx mantelli. Next base: position 21,127,002 of record NC_089982.1, on the reverse strand, counting down.
ATACAAAGCCACATTAGACTGGGTAGACTACTAAAGGGAAATGCAAAAACAAAACAAAAAACAAAACACATGCTTCTCATTAAAGAACAAATAACACTTGGAGTATTTACATCTTCTGTTTAACTTCATACTTAAACATTGCAAATGCTTGATTCAGTTTGGTGGTTTACCAAGGGCAGTTTAGAGAGAACAAGCATAGTAATATTTAAAAATATGTATTTTCATTGTTCATCTGGTTTTTATGAATAAAAGGGAAGAGGAAAATTATCGACTAGAATTTTCAGTTTTCCAAGCTGAAGAATCATTGCCATTCAGCCGCTCAATCTATAGCCAAGAAACTAACCAAATACTGCTGCTCTTCATATCTCTGACAAGCTGCTAAAATCACCCAAAAAGCTACCTTCAAAATAATTTATGTAAACAATGATCTCTAAGATTTTAGAAACATAATTTGCAAGAAAAGGTTAAAAAGATCAGTACTGCACTAGAGATAAGAAATCTAAAAAAGAATAGATATCTTTCACACATAGAATAGGCATAAAACCGCACACAGAGTGGTTACTCCATCCCCATATATTTCCCAGTGTAACGGTGATTGCACACATGAAAAGATCAATGATAGATAAATGGAGTCTCGGTGAATTATCAGCATGACTGTTGGTTTCTGGAATTTACTCTGATGCCAAGATTCAAATTCAAACCTTAAAACCATTAAAAGAGTGATCAATTTGTTAACGAGATCAGCTGGGATTTTGCAGTTGTGAGAACAGAGCACTGGAAAGAGCATTTCATTTTCAATAAATCAACACACTAATGGGAAAAGGGGATGGGTTTGTGCAGCTGGAGCAGGGATGGACAAAAAGCCATAACATTTAATTCAATTAAATTATTTTGTCAACAAGAGCAAATGGATGGTTTTTTTCTTAACCGAATTAGAGAGTGTTGGAGCAGGCAGGACAGGCTAATGCTGTCTCGGCTGGTATATTTAAAACTGGAAATTAACACAAGTCACAACATTTGGTTTCGAATCCCGATGTATATTTCCAGGTTTTAGTCTGTGATGGTGTTAACATCTGGGATTTGAGTTCAGGCTACTGTAATGCTAGGACTCAGTCGTAATGTTTAAATCCAATAGTAAGTTGCTCTTATATTGTAATAGGATAAGTAAGCTAGTGCCAAAAAGTTAACAATTTACTCAAACTTTTACCCAGGCCAAACACTGGTTGGAATCCTGAAGTGTGAGAACACATTTCACTGCTGCTCTCCATCTTGATCTGGAATTAAAAGTGAACAAAGCAAGTCTGATCCCCAAAACACTTGCAGCTAGGACCAAAAGCACAGAGTTAATTTTTAAAAATTCTCGCAATCTAGCAAGCAAGCTCTTGTCAGAGAAGACACAGCTCAGCTGCGCAGATCAGAGGGTCCCCCTCCCCAGCTCCGCGGAAAGCAATGAGAAATCTGCCACTTCACCTCAGCACAACCAAACTTCAGCCCAAAGCTCTGATGCAGGAAACATATGTCATCTCCTTGGTATCAGGTTGTAGGCTGCATGGCAGGGCTGAGAACTGCCAAAGCATCAACAGCAAAAATCTTTCATTCATGAGAGTTTGGGGAAATTTCTGAAACAGCAAAAATGTTTAGTTGACATTTCCCAGCCTTCTCCTCAAGTCAGTTTGCCCAATTTTCCTAGATTCTCACTACACATTTTCAACAGATTCCAAACTCCAGAAAAACACTGTGCTAAGGACGAAGGTAAGCAGTTCATCCAAGTGCTTCTCAACCCACAGGACACCGTTTGCCAAGATCTTCTGTATGTAAAGACCAAGAGAAGCCAGAGCCTCGCACAGAGCGTTACAGCAAGGCTAACTGGCAACCAGACCAGACTCCACAAACAACCTTGCTTAGAGGGAATGCATGGGGGAAAATGACGAGCAGGAAATTAAAGCGAAAGAACCACCCACCTTTTAAAATGAACCCAGAAAACGGGAAATTTAAAGGATCTGAAAAACAAATGGACTTCCTGGATCAAAGCATTGTAAAGGGGATATAGAACCTTTAACCTTTAGGTAGCCAGTTCAAAATCCAGCTGAGGTCAGAAGGGACAAAAGGTTATCATCCTCTAATGACATTCACAAACTTAATTAAAGTCTCCGTCAAACTTCTTATGTCCAGGTGCACAACCCTAACTTCCACTGGAGACAATAGCAAAACTCCTATTGATGCAGCATGGAGCCAGCCTTACAAATAGGCATCATGTCAATGACCAGAGATAAGGTTATTAAAAAAAAAAAAAAAATGCTGAACACACTCCAGATGTAAGGAGATTCTGGATCTAAACATGTATTTCACAGTTTCCCTTGTAATAAAATGAGTTGTCTTGCGAGAAGGAGGAAAGAAAAACAAGCAAGAAGCCAAAAGGAAGTAAGGCCAAACTACCTTAGTGCAAAGAATCAGACTGCCCATGGAAGGATGAGAACCATTCAGAGGACAGGTGAAAAAAAACCTTGGAGAGCTAGTAATAAAGCTGTACTGAATCTCTGAAGGCAGGCACGTTCCCCCCTTTCACGAACAACCTCAGTCTTGATCTACGGTATGCCAGGCACAAGCAAAACCAGTTGTCATATCAGCATGGTTTTCTGTTTTAAATGATGTTTCAGTTTGCAAACGCGAACAGAAGACAGAAATGCCAGAACTGCGTGTTGATTCAGTAAGACGAGCAGAGAGAACGCTGGGCCTGGGTGAGCCATAATTCTTTGAGAAAGAGATTTGTGTTCATTTACACATTTTTGACACAAGTACACAAAACACTATCTATATTACAGGCCCAGGTGCCATTTGGCTAACAAGGATTTTGCACCTAAACCATTTATGCTATAAAGGCTGTATTATGCAAAGGGATCGAGATGAACCTAATTCTGCACCCTCCTCACTACTTACCATTTCAGTTTTCCATGGTCGTAACAAGCTGAATGGGCTAAAAATAGGCAGAACAGACAAAAGCTAGGAGGAAAAAAAATCAGTGGATGTACTGAATAAGAGGTTTGCCTAAGGACAAATATAGCAGGTCAGCAGTAGAATATGGAATAGAATCAGACTCCTAAATCCCAGCCCAAAACATCATTCACCTTGAGGGGGGGGGGGAACAGGTGGTGAAAATAAAAAAAAAATGATAACAATTAGTCAGACTAATACATTGTTGGGGGGAATATGTTAACTGGAGTTTTCACACGGGTCTGAGTTGGGAACCAAAACCACTCAACCCCCTTCTTGAAAAGTCCTGTCCATTTTTCAAAGGATTACCATATTTGCATTTGCTGTTGGAGCACCTTGAAACTCTGCTCTAAGCAGTGGCACAGCAAAGAGGAACATCTAGATCAAGAATAGCAAAAAGAATCAAAAAACTGATTTTTAAAAAGTGTAAAATTTCAGCCTCCCACCCAGCCAAAGTTCCTCCTGCACTTCATGGGAAACTGCATCTCTCCTTGCCCCTAGTTTCCTTATGTTGTTGTGATCTACTTCAAAACTCCTGTCATTGACTGAAATTGAATATTTCCTTAAAAGTTCACAAGACTTAGAAGAACTGGCATACAAATTCATTACATTTCCTCAATTTTGTGTAGTGCAAGCATTTTCTTGAGTAGAAACTTGAGTGTTCAAGAAAAAAACAAGAGTCCTTTCCTAAATTAGGCTCAGGATTTATCCACTACAGGAAATTCCAACATCTTGGAATTTGCCCTGAACTGGGGGGGGGGGGGGGAGGCACATTTTAAATCATTTTCCAGCAACTCAAAATTTCAAATAAAATTGTGCCAATCAAAATCTCTTTTTAATAAAATCGAATCTTGTTTTCTTCTTCCATTTTCCTTTTCAGAATCTGAGGTTTCCATTTTAATAAACAGTGGTTATACATTTGTCTGTCTGGTATTTTTTCCTCAGAAAAATTCTGAGAAGATAAGCATATATTTTTTGTAGAAAATTATCCTGTTATTAAACAACACACATTGATGGAACAACATTCCACCAAAGAATTGCACTAGTCTACTCTTAACCAGCTGTTGTTTCACAGTCAGAAAAAATAAACCCACACTGAAAGAACAGTTTTGTTGTTAGAAAATATGAAAATGTAAACTAAAGTATCTTTTTAATTATTTATTGATGTTAGAAACCAAAGTAAGTGTTGTCATTTATATGCTGAACTGTTTACAGTACTTGTCTTTCCTGAGCATCTGAAGACCTTTTGAGAAACCAATGGGGGAAAACCAGAAAACAGGACTTCATTCCCAGCATTCCTTTAAGTTTGCTGCAGGAGATAACCCAGACCTATTTGTGCAAAATCTCACTGATTTTCAATAGTTTCCTACGGAAATGACAGCTTATGGTGACATGAGACATCTGACACGAGATCTGCATCTTATTGTGGGCTTTGGAAATGGACATGGTAGCTTGAAGGACTTCTGGGCTGAATCCTCTTAAGATTTATTGCCTCTGCAGAACCTATACGTAGCTTCTGATGCCATTTGCCCCATGCGACCCAGTAACCAGTTCTGCAGCAGTCAATGAATGGAAAAAGAACGAGAAATTCCTCAGATAAGATCCTACCATTTTTCTATCTGGAGAACTGCTTAAGCTTTCTGCCTCCATCTCTCATCTCATTAAAAGCAGAGGATAAGAGCAGTTATGCCAAAGCATAAATTAGTACCTGAAAAAAAGAAAGTGCTGTAGAGACAAAAAGCTCCACACCTTTTCCAATATGAAGGAATCCTGAAAGGTCACTGAGATTTGGTACCTCTTTGTAGACAAGTCTCTTTTCTGTTGTCTTTCTGACCAGTCTCAGTCAGATCGTTTATCAAACTAATTGCTTTAAAGACAAGCATTCTTAGGCAATCTGTTCCCTCTCCATATTTCCCATTACAGTCATTGAAAGTTATGTGCGCAGATGAAAATGATAACAGGCCTCTAGTGCTCTCAGAATATTCCTTTCTAAACAAACACCAAAACCTTCAACAGCAAACATAGCTCGGCTCAGTCCAACCTGACAATACTCTGAGTAAGAAAATATAAGAGAAACAGTAATGCCAAACAAGTGATTCCAGTCTATTGCTTATCCAGAAAGTTTCAGTGATGATTAAACATTCAACTTGAAGTTCAGAAATCCATATAGCAATTGCCCCCATGATGCCAGCTGAAGACAAATATTGCCACCATCACCAAGTCCTGCAAATACTCCCTATCCTCTGGCATTCTGCTACTGTCAGATAAAAATGAATTTCACATCAACAGGTGTGAGAAACTGCTGAACTAAACCAATATGCAATTTACACTGAACTACCTGCAGAAAGTTAAGGAGTAGAAATATTCTTATGCCTGTTCTCAAAAATTATGTATCATCTATTCAAGTGAAATATCACCAGTGTTTGGGCTTTTGGCAAGTTACTCTGCTAACCTGCAGCACACAAGTGCCATTCTCAAACTGGAAGGATGCGATACTTCCCGCGGGGTTCGGCACCCAGCCAGGCAGCCCTCGGCTGTCACAAAACGTCACCTCACCACTGCAGACGTCCCACACCCTGAGTGGACAGAGTCGGAGCTGCTTGACCCCTTTGGGCTGACATCCCCCTCCATTCCTGAGGGACCACAGCCTGATCGTGTGGCAGATCGGGTGAGCTATGGGGGCTGTACGTAAAGGGGGCCGCATGAACAGCAAGGGTTTCCCTGGGCTTTGCCTGCCGTGCAAGCTACGCTTGGAGGCACATTACTCTGTACAAACGAGGAAAGAGTCAAGTGCTCAAGTCTTTGAAGAAGATAATTGCTGCGCATGTGACTGACCATCTCTGCTTTAGGGCTCACGTATGGATGTGAATAAAACAAGATATGCCTAAAACCTCCTTAACATATTTCTCCATTACAAACTTGCGCAAAAATCAAATATGAAAAGGGACACTAGGCATCATGAGACTGTGACTAGCAAAATATTCAAGCACTATACTACTAACTAAAAGTAGATGAAAGATTGCATCCCAGCAGAAATTAAAGCATTTGACAAGATAAAAAAATTTAAACAATATCTGAAAATATAAAAGAACATGTGCTTTTCTATTTCAACCCAATAACATTCAAATATTTTTTGCTAGATCAAAATTAAACAAATTGACACATAAAAAAGTTTGACTTCATTGCTACCATTGTTGACTTTACTGACTTTTTTCCATTATCATTGACTTTAGGGGTGAATTTGAGAAAATGGTACCTCTCAGCACAATTCTGCACTTAAGCCTACATTATGTTAGATTCCTGTAATGCACTACAGCGACAGGACCAGGTCCTTAACAGTATTTTAAGCTTCCGCTTAATGTCCAGTGACATCAGTGAAAGGACTTCCACTGACTTCAGTGATCAATGGGATAGTATGGGGATATCAATATGTAAGAATATATAGGTAAAATAAACCTTGAGAAAGCTTGGGCACTGTTGGAAACAATTATTGGGGCTTCAGAGGACACAAATAATCTATTATTAAGTAGAGTTAACAGTGATATTCTGTAACAACTGTAATTAAATAGCTGGAGTAAAGGTTAATCAGTTAAAAAAAACAAAAGCGGTCATCCTTCAAAGAGGAATTCTAAGGGTTCTCTAGAAGTTCATAATTAAGCTTACACGTTCATCTGATGCAAAAGTCAACGTTCTGCTTTTGTCAGTGAGGTGCTCTTCCCTACATTGTGTACACTTGAGTGTACTCCAGTTCGTGTGAATACATTTTTTTACTGGCAATTTCCCTTTTCAGTTAACGTCAATTTTACACCACTGTTCAGAAAGATATCACACAATCAGGCTGCTGTGGGCTTGCTCTTCTCTCCCTATTACTGATAAACTCCCATAAGTGACATTAGAATGGTGAAACTTTTCAACACAGAATGATTCCGTCATCTTGGTATATTTATATCAGCTTTGATATTGCAATCAAGTTGCTGACAGCTTGCTTGTGTTAAATGGACTTTACTTTCAGCCCAGTCTCAATTTGGCATCTGCTGACAAAGACCTTGTTCTGCTCCAAACCCTCAAGAAAATTGTAGGTTTCTTTTAAATATTAGCAAACCTTCAGTGAGAGGTGAGAGTCAGCATCATCTCATTTATCCTCAGGTTCTTCATCACACACTTGTTTCGGTGCCATTTATCTTCTATCCCACTAAATTCTATACCAAAAGTCCAGTCTGCTCTGCGAGGCAACTACCACTCATTTTTCTGTCAGCCTTTTTATACCACCTATTTCACCCTTTGTGACATGCAGTTTATTTCACAAATCTGGAGCAGGATTTTCTTTCTTTCTTAGTTTCCTACACAATATTTAGCACAGTTAGCTCTCAATGCTTCTTGGGAATTTCTAATTTTAAGATAGTAAAAATAATAATGAAAATAAAATGCTGGTCAGGAGTCTTCATAAACACTTGGGATCCAATTCTAAAATATAGTCCCTTAAATTTTTTCACACAGGACCAGACATGTCGCAGGGGCATTCTGAAATATTTATAAGTTATTACAAAGAGATAAAAAAAAGAAAAAAGCTGAAACCATCCCAAACGTTCCCATGCATGTTTGAGTCTACTCAAAATTCTTAAGATTCTCCCAGAAAACAGTGTTCTACCAATGCAGGGTCATGGTCTTTGCCCTCCGCATTGCCCCAAGCATATTTACCATTATTATAAGACCTGTCATTCATCTCTTTAGATCTCTGGCAGAAAAAATGTTTAGCTATGTTATCTATTTAGACAATATCTTGATGCAGCAAGAAGGGCTCCCAAGCCCATGTGTATCAGCCACAGAACATCTGTGTTTCTGTGCTGGTGATTTCGTGACATTTTTAATAAATACAGAAAAACTTATTATGACTTCTTTCAGTAAAGATGTTCTAAATGCATTGTACAAATATAGTGAATGCAAGATCTTAAATGTCCCTGGTTTAAGACAAAATCTGTGCACAGCATATATCATGAAACAACGTATCCGTTGTACTGTTTCTCAGTATTCCTAATTTACCAGAGAACCGGAAGTTTCACCTTTTTTTTTTTTTTTTTTTTTTTTTTTTTTTTTTGAGACAGGAACCATTTCTGTTTTTTTCTATGTGGTGTTTAATATTATAAAGCAATGATCTTTTCTGGATAGTCTAAGCACTCATGTAAAATAAAGAACTGCTACACTGATACAGTGAATGTACGATACAAGTCATGTTCAAGGCTAGACTCTTTCTCCAGACCTACATTCAGTTCATTTGGTCATTTGACTGGCTACTCAGTTTCCCCAGTGAAGACAAGGTGTTGAAGGGGAGTATGCTGAGAACATGGATTCATTGCTCCAACTTTAAGGCTATACTGCATGTACTGAAAATACAGTACGCTTGCGAGATACAGAATAAAGGATAATGATAATGTACAAGAACCTTAGCCATCTTTTTCAAAGTAAATTGAGAGAATTACTTTAGTCACAAAGTCCACACACAATTCTTAGCACCCACATATACTTGTAGAAGCAAAAAGAACAGCACATGCAAGCCTGCAGGTGAGCCTCTCAATTAGACTTTTACTCCAGAGGCCATAAGCCCTCCATGAGCTCTAACAACAGAAACCTGACTTGTAAACCTGTGAACTGTTTACTGGATCAGAGTTAAAGTCAGAGGAATAACCCTTTATGGGGTTATATAAATGAAAAGAAGGAGACAGAAGGCATTTGGAGCCCTTTTTGTCCCCTCTTTTATCAGCACAGGAAGCAACCAAAACGTCTCTCCCCGTACTTCAGGATCACAAGTCTTTCCTTTCTGAACCCATCAGCTTGTTCCTGGCTCCAGCCTACTTGGAGCAGCAAAGGAAGAGGAGGTTATTCAAAGGTTCAGAGAGAGATTATGCTCATTTGCTCTTTTACCTGAAAGGCACCTCATGCCCACCAGCACAGGCTGAGCCAATCTCTGGGACTTGGTCATGGATAATAACAGGAGACTGCACTTGGTGGCTTGGGGACTTCCATCCTTTGGTTCTTATCCCAAATCCAGCCGCAGAACTACCATCAACTTGTTTGCCAAAAACACCTTTAAATGCTGCAAAGCCACACTCGGAGCAGCAGAAATGGCACTTCGTAATTCTGCAGCCAGCTGACCAAACAAATCTTCCTGCCATGCTAAGCCACATGCTCTCAGACACTCTGCTTGGCATGTTGCTATTTCTGCAACAGAGAGATGAACAAGCAGAGGAGGTCTACAGGTTTTGGGGTTTGGGGTTTTTTTTGTTGTCCCCCCCCCCCCCCCCCCGCCCTTTGAAGACTCAAGAAGAGTGTACAAGGAACCATCAGCTGTAGGGTTACTGGGTCCTAAGAAATGTTGGGAAGGAAAGGAGGAGGTTGTTACAGTTTTGGCAGGGACAACAGCTATTAGATACAATATAAAAACATAAAGCAAGATAGACTGTAAAAAGAAAACTTTCAAGTGTTAAAGGACTAAAAGAGATAATGCAATCTTCATCAGAGGGCAAAATATGAGGTGGAAATTAGATGATGAAAAAGTTGGGGAACAGCAACAAATCCACAATGGAAAATTAACACAGATCACAGATTCAGCGAAAAATATGGAAATAAAAAGAAGCAAAACCTGAAATTTAAAGGCAAAAAAAATTTAAAAGGAAGGAATGGAGATACTGCTAACATTTTTCAATCTAGTCCTTTGCCATTTTCTCAGTCTTTGCAAAATTATGTTAGACTGGGACACTTTAAGGCATACACAGCACTAATTTTCATCCCATACATTCTTTCTAAGCAAATTGCCCCTTTCACCTCAAAAGATTTAAAAACGGCATCATTTTTGCTGATCTGATCTATCAGTATAATTTTTAAAGGCTGGGTGTAAGTCATTCTATATGCACAGATCTGTAAACAACACAAAGGAGGTATCGGCTCGCCTAGTTTTAGGCAGCAGAGCTACATTAATGCGACTGAGAGAAGGAGCACATGCCATTGCCTCTAAACTAAAGGGTTATGCAATAGCTCGGATGATGCAAGCTCAGGCTTGAAAGTGGGAGCTGGACTTCCTATTCCCCATCCTGAGATGCAGAGCATCGCCGAGGTATCTGGTGAATCTCCAGGGATAAGGTTCAAGCCTTGTCACTACAAATCACCCTCTGCCAAGCAATTTGTGCGGCAGCTTATAACAGCAGTTAAACAAAGGAGTCATGGGGCCATCCTCTGGGCTGAGGGCAAGGCAGTTGCTACTGGGGAGAGGAGACCGGGAGATAAAAGCAAAGCAAACATGCCAAAGTTAATAGGGCAGAAAAGGCTCAACCTCCCTCCGATCTCGGCTGCGTGGCAGGAAAAGACGGAGCGTGGGCTACGAATGGGTAAATACGCGAGGGCATTGGCACAAACCAGTCATGCTGACATCTGCCGTCTTGGTTCAGCACTTGCCAGAGCAGGTGGGTTTTTCAGAAGTTCTCTGGAGGAAGGACGCCAGCATTCGTGCCCTGGGACTGTGTATGGGAGCGACTTTCTGACACACTTAACAGAGCAACTGTAAATTGATTTACACAGGGAAAGCTATATTTATAACAGAAATGGAAAGTATTTATCACAGGTCAGATTGCTCTCTGCTATAATGATGCGATAACCATCAGCATTACGCAAGAAGAGATTTTGTCCTAAGGTCTTTAAAATGAAATCCTAGAAGCTGCCAAAAATCATGGAAAGAATTAAAAATTGATGCTTCGGAGAGTGTTAGTCAGAGGCTCCTGGGATATTTCCTAATTGCTCCGGGTGTTTTTCAGAGCACAGAATACAATTATACAGCACTTGTGACAAGCTGTCTGAAACTTGGTAACTCCAAATCAAGTTATGATTCTACAAAAGCAAGGATGTGCTTGAGGTGCTTTCAGCACAGTAAACAAAACTAATCAAAAGTCATAGCACTCCAGCTGAATTACCTGTCTTTTTGCCCTTTTCCTCCCCTAAAAGGCATCTCATATAGAGAAGTGTCTCACTCCTGGCAAATGGAGAGTTCTGCCACAAAAATTTCAGAGCACTCCTTATGATTCACCAGGCACGCTTGGATAAAGCCAAATATCCACATACTTAGAATGGCATTTTGCAAAATATGTGAAGACTGAGACAACTTAACCGTACCAGCTGGTCACATTAATAAAGAATACGACCTACGGACTTTAGAGAGCAATCCAAGGGAATCTCTGAAAGAAGTACCCAGCATCCTGGGTGGGCTGATAGAGCCAGCACCAGGCTCACGGTGCCGATTGCCTGACTCAGGCTCTTAGGTGCCTGACAAGATTTAAGTGCTCCCAGTGCTGCCTCTGGCTGCCCCTCAGCCATGCCTAGTGACGTACCCTCAACAGACACTATAATACTCCCTTATACAATCAGTGTAGAGCCACAGGGACAGGTGGGAAGGGAGCAGGCTCTGGATGGGTGCTGGCCTCTGGGAGCTGCAGCGCCCTTGGTTTCGACCTGCCCAGCAGCGCGGGTACCGGAGGCAGCACAGCAGAAGGGCCTGGGGGAGGAAGCACACATCTCATGGCAGGCTAATCCGTATTAACTCCATAGGGGCAGACTGCAGGGCTCCCTATAGCTATTCCATAAAGCTTGCAGCTGCTCCCTATTGCTACTTCCTGCTTCTCCATGCGTCCCTCAAAAGTGGGGATACAGCCATAGCAGAGGCAAGCAGCTTTCTGTGAAAAGGGGATTTTTTTCCGCTTGATCTTCAAGGATTTACTTGTGTGTGAAAAGGAGAGATCGCTCTAAGCCTGATGGAGTGAAATAAGCTTCAGGGAGTGGTTTCACATTATGGCGAGGTTATGAATGAAATGCAGGGGTTCTTGGCCTAGGCAACAGATAGGCGCTAGTAAAGGTATTTTTACTAAATAGTCAACTGGGACAGAACAAGGTCAACAACAAAGGAGCTGCTGAGTGTTCGCTCCTACCACTCGGCTGATTATAAATAGCTGAAACTTGGGGGGGAGGGGGGTGTCTTCTTTTTTTCCCCCCCTGAAAAAGGAAGTTGATGGGAAAGGCAGCCTTCCTAATATGCACTGATCCTCTTCCAATTTGGAAATTATGATCAACCTGAAGAAGGTAAAAAGGATGGAAATAAGCAACTGCATTTCCAATACTTATTTTCAGGACCGCTTGCAAAGAGAATTTAGCAAGTTCAGTTACTGCAGGCTTTATTAGCATGGTGCAGTAAAGATGCCTCTTTTTCTCTGGGAAAAGGGAAACTTTTGGGTACATTCCTTAAAACTTTTTTAAAAGTTGAGTCAGGGATACAATTTCAAAGTCATTAATAAGAAACATCAGGAATTTTGACAGTCTGGTAGAACTTGATCCAATAAACTAGAAAATTGCAATGAGAATTCCTCTTCTCATTAAGTTATTTATAAAATGGTTTAAAATAAGAATGAGAAGCTGAAACGACAAAACTCTTTTAAACAAAAATTCTAACCCTGTTCCAAGGTTTTACATTAAACCTTTCCCTCTTTTTATGTTAATATTGAACTGTTCAGTTCCTATCATCATTTTGATTCTATGACTTCATTTCTACTTACATGAAAAAATTACAAGAAATATTAAATACTATATTACGTGAACTGTGATACAGGTGAGATGTTAAACACAGCAAATAAAATATTTCAGAATTGTCAAAAAGAAATATTTTCCATCAAATTGTGTCACAAAGGACAAGTTCTGATAAGATACTTAGATTTCAGCAACTTTTTTTGGGGTAGACAACATGCTGTCAAATTCCAGTATTTATTGTTGTACCACAGTGCTGGAAGCACCAATTTTTTCAAAAGTCAAGTCACAAAGACACTATAAGCATTGCAAGAAAAGGTGTTTCAAACATTTTGCTTTTGGTGTTACATATGTGCCATGAATATTGTGCTCGCACTTTCCGATAAATATAGTCAATAAAATAATAAAATACAAGTCAATAAAATACACTAGACCTTTAAAATGAGCAAAACCTGAAAGCATCATGCTACGATGAAGTTATTAGCCAAAGAAACCTTTTTTTCTTCAAGCAGTAATTGCCCACAAATGGGTTGTGGTCAACTTACATCACACAGATAGTTTTGAAGTTAACTTTAGCTATAAACTGTTCAAAAGTGTTTTGCGGATCTAGTAATTCATTTGATCAATACTTGTAATTTTCTGCTCATGGTATGGGAGCAAAAACATCACTCAGCATTGCTTCAAACTCCTATCTGAATTGCCTAATACTCAGAACCAGAAGCACTAACTGGAAAACTCAGTTGAACTGTATTTTTCCAGGGATATATTCGGTATCATTCTAGAAAGACCTGAACCAGGAAAGACTGAACCAGAAAACCTTCATGGGTAGGACAACACTCTTAGGAAGCAGCATTATTTTCAATTATTTACTTCAGTACCACTGCGATATCGAGACAAAATCTATATTTATCATTTGGATTCTACATATAACATTCGTCATTTGGAAAATTTCCCATTGATCCTGTAAGCACGTGACAAAAGCGAGCATATGTGAGTGCACGTTGTCATTTTCTAAGGCTGTGGGGCCCTAGCCTTGACTCAGCGCCTTAGCGCTGAAGCACTGGCAGGGCCTCCTGAGTAGCAGCAGCGGACTGTGAGAGGCTATTATTATATGGCATTACCAAAAAAAAGATTCAGAAACTGGAAATAACCTTCAGATTGCCTTTGTGGTTTTGAGTACACGTACAAAATTCTAATGGTCAATCTCTGTTTATATTATGCATGCAGGTCACACTGACTTTAGCTGATGCTGGGAGCAAGGGCATGAAGGTGCACTTTAACCACCAGTACTCGAAGTTCTCTTCAGGTAAAGTGCTGTGGGAGAGACTTTCAAAGCAAACTCCGACTTCTGTCCTCTACAGCTGAAGCTATTGATCTGAACAGAACTGAATGTCAGGCCCCAACATGTGAAGTGCTGTTTGCAAAGATTTCATTCAGTGTTGCACTTCAGAATGGCCTTGCAGGATGAAAAGCAAAAAAGAAAAATTCCTTCACAGAACAAACAAACATGTCCAATTCTTTTTCTGCACTGAAACATAAAGTTTTTATCCTAATTTAATTAACGTGTTACCTTGGGGCAACAGAGCAGTTCAGAAAAAGGTAGAAGGAAATTAAAAGGGCAACAGAGCAATCTTACTGAATATTTCTCTGAAGGGAAAACATTAGGGGACTCTGACAAAAGTTTATCCTCTAAGGAGAGATAAAAGAATTCATTCAAGCTGGCTAAATATTTTTTTATTTCCATATGGTAAGTAAAAAATGAGGCAAAATATGAAGGCAATCAGTCATTTTACCACATGGAGAATGGTTTGCCAGCAGAGCTAAACAGTCTATGGATGCTTTTACTTTTGCTGTGTAAGAGGCTCTTTCTAGAAGAGAGGGGAAGGTGTATTTTCATTGCGATGCATATGAGCTGTCTTTTCTTTTATGACCCAACTTTACAGTTTTCCTTTGTATCTCATAAAACAGCACTGCCAAATCCTGGCTGCTCATTTCCTGCTGTAACTGCTGTAGAAACCCCAGGGCTGGCTCTTCCAAGCACGCTGGCTGCCGGGCAGTCTCCCGCACGGATCGGGATTGCCAGTCCCCAGGCATGGAAGCGTCCTGACCTAGGAATTAGCTTGGGACCATCAAGGAGAAATGAAATAGACATGGGCAGGGCTTCGCAGAGGGCAGCAGTAACGTTAATCTGCTTGTCTGCCTATTTATCCTCGCTGGGGCTGATCAAGACAACATCGAGACAGAGCAGACACGGACGTGCTGTTGTTGCTCCTCCAGCTTCAGTTGCTGCCGCTCTGGTCCTGCTCTACCGAAGTCGAGGCTACGCACCCTATCCAGCAGCGAGGGCTGCAAGGGGAAGCGGATGTCCACGCTGCCACCTTTTGGTGATAACCAAATGGGTTATTACGGGCTGCCCAGGCTGGCTGCAGGTCTGATGTTGCACTTGTCTCCCAAAATGCTTCTGGCACGCATGGATCTTTTTTAAATCACAGGCACAGATGCTGAGCCGCAGATGGCCTTTAACGCCACCTCACTGTGGCGAGAGCTGCTGGGGCTCTTCAGACTTCTTCCTGCTGGGCAAAGAGGGGCGTTGAGCACAACCCCGCCAAACCGACAGCGACCTGCACGCTCTCGGCGCAAACGGAAATGCAATTCTTTACTCACTTGCCTTTTGCACGTTAGCAGCAACTTTTATGAACAGCCTTGCGTTTTCCCGCTGCCAGCAGCACGACGCCACGAGGAGAGCGCTGCTCCTTCTGAGGGCGGGGGCAAAGCCACGTGCTCCTCGGCCCCGCAGGGCACCGGGCCTGCGAAGGCGGGCGCTGGCAGTGGCAGCTCCCCAGAGAGCACCCCTGCGGCCAGCTCACTCGCCCCCGTCACGGCTGGCTCCCGGGGCGATTTCCAGTGCCTGCCGTCTGGCGCAGCTTTACGGGAGCCGCTGCACCGTGGCACAAACACAAGTGGCACCTCCAAGGCATCACCGGAAGCTAAAACTGGCTTGAAAAACTAAACCAACCAGGTCATTTTCTCCAGGCAAAACCACAGTCAGCTTTCTAAAAACATCGTGCTGGTGCACTACATTTCCTTACCGATTTCCTCATTTGTTGATATAGGTACAAGAGGGAAAACACAGAGCAACCCCCATGGACCACAGGAGGAAAAAATCTGAATAACAGAGAAGCAGACAAATAGAGGGTTTCTCAGACAAGCTACCAGGCTGTTAGCATAATACCTCTAGCTGTCACAGCATAATCACCACAGATTTCCCTTTGCTCCCCCATTGCTAATACTTTGTCTCAGTTTTCGAGCTCTCTTTGTTAACAAACAATTTTGTCTGAAGGCTTTGAACGTAATCGTGACATCCATAAGTGGCGACAGTGTTTGTCACCGCCATGCTGACTATCCAGTGACAACCTCATTGAACATTAGGCCATATTACTCCAAACTTTCAAAAAGTTCAGAAATAGGGGAACAGTTAAGGAAAACTGTTTTGATTGCTGCACACCATAAGGATGCTGACTGATTAACACTTCAAGAAGTAACCTTATGGAGGAGCAAGGTCCGGTTTCCTTTTGAACACACGTGGTTATCCTTTCTGTGCAACTGGTGATAAGAAACACAAATGTTCCCACAGATCAATTCAAATGTGGCCCATGGGCAAATAAACAAAACTAATATCATTTAGTGAGGGTTAACAGGTATGAAAGTCAGTTCTCGCACTATGCAACTTTTCCTCTCTCAAGACCTTTATGTTTGGTCTATAGCTAAAGGTTTTCATTGATTTTAGGGGAAAAAGTCACTTTTTTGCTTAATAGATTTTTAGTTCTACTTTGAAAAATAGTTTTTTGTGGGGGAAATTGACAAACTATAATTTCTAAACCATCTTTATCTTTTTTTACATGTTTTTCTTCATGATACTAGCGAAGGAATTATACTGAAAGAAAATGAATTATACTGAAAAGAAAGCCTTTCCTCTGTCTCTGTCCACAATTTTTCCATCTTTTACAATCTCAGGCCATGCACGGGATAATTTAAGGTTGCCTAAGAATAAATGCCAGCATATCAAAAAGAGGCATCTATGTAGCATCTGGAAATAGGTTGTGGCGAAAATGAGTAGCAAGTCGCTGCATCATAGCACATGGATTACAATCACCACTTAACCTATATAAAAAGGCACTTGGGTGCCTTCTAATTAAAAAAAAATGGTTTTAATAACGATCAGGAGCTGAACACGCTTATGTGGGTGAAATGAAAGCAGGTGGCATCAGGGCAGTGGAGACTGGACAAGCAATAGCTCCAGGGCACGCTGCTGGCAGCAGGAAAGACGCACGTGGCCGGCAATCCTTGTCAGATGGCCACACCACCCGCAGGCCTGGCAACTCAGCAGGGCTTGCTTCCGCCAACAGCACCCACCAGTCCAACCTGCTAACATCAGCCCAGTCCTAAGTCATGCTTAGGTACTGATCCACGACATTCATCTGGTACAAAGACGGCTGAATTTTGCTTTCGCTCTGGCCTTTTTGCAGCTGTACTTTACCTGCCTGTCTGTATTAGCATGCTGGATCACACAGAGGGTGTAGCCACCTCTTGTGCTATCTCCTTCTTGCCAAAGAATAGGTCCAAGTCTCACCAGTTGAAAAGGTTTATTTGTGAATAAACAACGCAACAACTGATTCCTGAAGCCACAGCAAGCCCAGGCCTCTGGAAAGGAACAGCCAGGGTTGCTTCTCAGTAAGCATGCTGACCAACTCTGTCGTGTGCTGATATAACGCCTACGTCCTGCCCATGTTTTGGCTTCCCTGAACGAATTTCGTGCTGGCAATTTAACACTGGTGAAGCTTCACTCTTAGTAGCAGTGGAATTAATTTTTATGGTATTAACTGATATCAGGTTGAATTAAATTGTATACATGTAGCACTCCATCACTCACCACCACACAGACTACTCCTCCTTTGGACTGAAAATCTCACTGCATAACCGAGTGCCTTAAGAGCTGCACAAGTTCAGCTTTTTGTTTTTTGGGTCTCTCTTCCTTACTGATGTGGGAAGACATGGAAGAATCTGCAAGGTTTCCACCCCAGAAGTCTTCCTGGAGTGAATTCCCACAGGTGAGAAGGACAACAGGAATATGTTCTTTAAAGTCTGTTATATTCATGCTGTACCAGAGTCTGCTGCAATGGGAAGCAGCATAAGACTACTGACATTGATGGTTTGCCCCCACCAGGCTTATAACTTTCCTAAGAAGGTTTTTCCAGGTATAACTTCAGCTGCAATAAGCTGATGCAGATATTGTCCAATATCCTCTCAAAAACAGAGTGGCTACTGTAACATTACAATAACTCAGCCCTTTTTGTAACTTGCTCCCTCAGAAAATACTGACCTGAATTTAAACATACTGCATTTTAGCATAGAAAAGTTACATCTCATAAAAGAATATCTGACTTTATAAACCTACTCAAAGCCTTTTACTGAAGAGGGAATTCTCAGTTTCTGTGAAATTGATAGATTTAATGAATATATTCCTGTTATAATATGACATCTCATTTTTCTCTCTCATAAATACTTGTCAGGTTTATGATTTTCCACTCATTGGCCAGGAATTGTGTTGCACAAGCTCAGATTGTGGGTGCTCATACCAAGTTTAATTTCACTCACAAGTAGAGTTGACAAAAGATCACAGCCACTAAGCCCTGGAATTACCCTAGATATTGCCCTCTGTGCTCTGCAAATGAAATCCTACAGAAGACCCTTTGGAAAAGAAGAACATGATGGTTAACACTCAGAAATCCATTTTGCACAGGGCAACGCTAGTACATAGAGAAGCACTGAATGACAGGCAGATCTGCCAGTTCCTGGATGAGAAAGTCAGATGCTTAGCATTGCTCTCCCTGTCTGTCCGTCTCCGGCAGTTCCTCTCCCACTTTCGTTCGCTTGCTCTCTCCTCTCTCAGGCCCTTGATTGACTACCAGGTCAGATAAGAAATGTAGACCAGTGAAATCAGAACCAGACCGCACCTGTCCCCACTGCAGCCAGAAGAGAACTGAAATAAAGCACTTACAAAACTGCTGCGACCATAACCTTCAGTGCGCTGAACTCTCCCACCTGTCCGCTCTCACCGAGCGGGCACTACAGTGGGCACAGGGACAGGAAGGCCCAGCAAGCTATTTCTAACAGAGCGCTGTCACTTGGGAAAGGGTAAAGCAGCTTGTGGCATAGCCGATCTGGTTTTAGCAACAAAGCTGCCGAAAATAGACATGACTCTGCTATTTAGTTCATCAGATTACGACTTGTTAATAGAGGGATCACTTTACTTCTATCTAATTTGATGCTGTAAGGGGAAAAGATACTGCTAATGCGAACTGACGACTCTTCGCCTATACCAGCAATTGTCACGGCGGGTGCTTGCTCCAGGGGAACACATTGTTCTCAGAATTCAAAGAATCCTCCAAACTAAGGATTCAGCTAGATGAACTTTATTGCAGGCACTGGTCCTAAATATATGCATCTTTAGACTGAAATTTAACCACTACACCAGCATGCATTTTCCATACACTCAACACTACACTCCTCCTTTTATTAGCAGTAGAGGGCTGTTCTACTCAGGAACAGATCAATGCAGCTGATGCCCATGGCAGTGATCAGACAACTGCCCAAGCTGACGTACAGGTAACTGAGCCTCACCAAAGCACTGGCCAAAGAGATCCCAGCAGCAGGGCTGTCCCAGGGAAAATGCAACCTTTAAATGCAAAGATGTGCAAGAGAGGAACAACCTCGCTGCATCCCACGGCAGGAAGCCAGGCTCTCAGCTCCTTCCTCTTTTCCCACGGCAGAGGCAGCAGGAGAAGGGGACCACCTCGCTGCCCAAGCGATGAGGGGGGCATCCTGCTCCAGGCCCTGCTCACATAGCCCTGCCAGGGACCCAGCTCCATCCAGGCACCCTCCAGAACAAAACATGTAAATCCCTCTGGCCAGCTCTCATAAACAATATAAATCTTCATTTGGCAATGAAAGAAAGAATCCAAGAAGCATGGGTTAAAAACAAGAGCCCCCCGAAAGAAGCACAGTGTTCTCCAGCATTCAAATACTTGGAAATATAAATGCAAGTCATGAAAGTGGAAGGGGTACTTGGAGAAATTAGCTTTATATGATCAGTCTCAGCTGAAAACAGTATTTTTTTTATTTCAAAGAAGTATGAAGACACCAGGTGTCTGGAAGTGCACAGAAGAGTGTTGTGTATTGTAGAACAGAATTATCCGAACACAAATGATACCATATCATAAATAGGCAGGGCTGGGATTTCCCTTGGGACAACCAAAATAAATAGGTTGTTTAAAACACAAGGAAAATAAAGTGAAGCTCAAAAAGATAGGCACATCTGATGCTGAAGTGCATTTCTCAAACTGTTTACAATTAGTTTCCCTGCTGAAAAATAAATCTCCCTGCAGATGCCTTTGCTGTAGGCACCATAAATTATTATTGCGTTTGTGATTGCACTTCTACTTTATTAATTTCTGACTGTTGCCTTCTTATCCTCATTACATGCCTCATTCAAAGCTCACCTCATGTTCAAAATTTGACATCAGACAATTTTTCTAAGTTAAATTACAACACATTTGACCTTTCATTGATCATAATTTGCTTCTCCTTGATAGAGTCTAAGACCCTAACTTGAATCGTACCGATTCACCATTTGCTGGAGTGGGATCAAAATCAGGCTCTCTAAAAACATGCAAATTCAGAGCGGGTTTGAGGAAGAATGACTTCGATTATTAATTAGTGCACAGAGGAAACGTAACCAGCATGTTCCATTTTACAGAGCCCAGAAGCTGCATCACACAGATATTCTGCATTAGAACAGCACAGTCAGGATTTCTGCGCTGCAGGAAAGATGACAACTGAGACACCTTTGAGCTGGGACCCCAGTTTTAACTGCAGGGTTGTAGCTCTTACAGTTGGTTCAAGACTGCTAAATTAGATCTCTGGGCTCTCTATTCAGTGCAATCATAGAGCAGCCTCTCAAAAGGAAAGAGAAAAATCTCGAGTACCAAACTGTCTAGCATCAACAAACTTTGGAGGGAATGACAAACTCAGCAGGGAATATCCTGGGCTGAGGTGTCTTTTCTCAAGGCAGCTGAGATGTACTGCTCAGGATCCAAAGACCAAAGTGTTTTTTGCAGTGTAACTACTTGTTCATTCAAAAGACAGGCAGGATCACTCTTTTCTTTGAAAGGAGGTTATGCAAGTGAAGGTGGCAGCAATCCTTTCCGTAAAACCCTTATGAGCTGAGCACTGTCATAGAAACAAATTCATACTTTAAACAAACAAAAAAACCAGGAAGAATAGAATTCATATAGTACTCTAAACTTCTCAATCGCACCCAAATTCCCTTCATAAGCCCAAATATTTGCAGCTTCAGAACGAAATGAAGTTATGAAATACTCCTTCCAGTTGGAGAGAAATGCTGTCAGATGTACAACAAATGCTACACATTTCAAAGCAAGAACATAATGCGCACTAGTTTGTTTTGAAAAAAAAATGAATAAAAAGCAAAGCACAAAATATTTCATTAAGTAGCAGTCTGTTTTATGGTTCGTCTGGTTTACAACTATAACGTAACCTCTTGCTTTTTAAGCTGTCAGAAGAACACAGATTAGCACACAGATTAACAAAGAAAACATACAGTACCTTTCTAAAAGAATTACCCATTTCAATTAATCACTGAAGCGTGAATGAAGTCATGGGGCATCTGCAAAGAGTTTTCACATGCTCTCTTTTGGCTGCATACACAGTTACACAAATTAAGATGCACATATTAAGACCACCACTGATTTGACTCTTCTACTGAGTAAAAATACTAAATCACACTATGTTACAAAGCAAATAAAACACAAAGTACTTTCTCAGTTTCAACAGAGATCATCAGGGAAACAGCAATGGAACAAGTAAAAAATACATATATAGCTATGAAAGAACAGAACAGAATTGCAAAGTCAGATCTGTCTCACATATTTAGTACTGCTGCTCAAATTCTTTTAGTGGAAATTAAGAGACACGTATATCTAGGTAATTGCAAAGCAGATCATGTGTTCCTGCTCAGAGGGGATGGTTATGACAGTCTAGTTATACAGATCCTTCATTAGTCTAGACTGTGTGGTATACCAATTTAATGTCATGTATCAATACACATTACATGGCTAAACACTTCCATGACAAAGCCACAGTTAAGGAGAAAGAGCATGACACTGAGATGCCCCGATTCAAAACCTTACTGCTAGTTCAGGATTGAACAAGTCACTGTATCTCAGAGCAAAATCAGGATGACACCTCACAAAACCACTGTGAGTAACTATTCTCTAGGGTTGTAAAGCACTCTGTAAATGCAAAATATTTTAAACAAATTCATGGCTACTTAGGACTTCACAAATAGATTCTTGGAACCTCCTCTTGCAACACATGTCCCTGGCACCTAAACTATAGACATAGTCCAGCTGGTAACAGCATAAACCCCTGCCACAAGGCCGAGTGTTTCACATCCCGCCTGGCAGAGGACAGGGCGCATGCAAGCCTAACAGCCGGCAGGGACACTGGAGCGGGCTTCACCACCTTCTGGGACAAGACCTGCAGAAAGAAGCTAAGCAGCAAAGAAACTTAGCTGTATTTTATGTTTTATTTCAGTCCAGAGCCATAATAATAAGAGAGAAAAAAGATTAGGTACAGTCCTCTCAGGAGGAGGACTTAACTCCACAGAGGAGTCTAACTCCATATTAGACTTTCCCTCCTCATCCCTGCGTGAGGAGACTTAACAAAAAACTAAACAACAACTGAACTATTTTTTATTTCACACACAGATTTCATGAAAAACAGCAGCAGCAGCGAAAGGTTGATGGATGCAAATAAGAATATGTTTAGGTCTGGGCTCTGGACAGTAAAAATAAAATGCACGTAACTCAAATTATAAAGAACTGTGGGCAGTATGAGATCAGCTGTTATTTTAGTGTTTGTCAATGACAGAACAGCAGCACTTACAAACTACAAACATGAAATAAACCAGGGCATTCAGAAGCCCTATATCCTAATAAATATTCTAATATAATATTCTAAGACTAGTCCTCAAGTTTGGAATATATTGGGGTTTCTCTGCCATGTTAAAAACACAGATCTAAAGCAAAAGACCACATAATTATTTATGCATAATACATGACTACATCTGGAAAAGCGATTTCCATTTTACAAGACAAGTAATTGCACTGAGCAACACCTGCAAGGGAGTTCAATTTGAACAAGATAATTTAATGCAATCCTTCAGAGTAAACCTGAGTAAAATATAGACCAAAGTAACATACAGACTGAGAAGTTTTAACTTGTGTCTGACTTGGTGCACCATGCTATTTACCACCCTTAGACTGCTCCTATAGGACAAGACTTAACGTATGCTGAAGTCTTTGCAGGACTGTGACTGAAACTAGCTCTGTACTAGTTTCTTCTCTGGCTTCACTAGAAGTGAGCTATGATCCTAAAATTCATGTGAAAGAAACTATTTCTTATCATCTTATTGCCTGTGTACAGACCTGCAAGTTACTTTGAATCTGTCAAGCAGTTTTTAAACATCTCCATAACCTGAGCACCATGGGGGGGGGGAGGGAGAAGAGGAAAGGAGGAAGAGAGAAATTCTGTGTTTTTCTTTATATTTTACAAATTTTATTACTTCAGTCAAAAAATGTGACTGAAGCAATAAAATGTTGCTGTTGCTCAGTGTAATGGTATGTGTTTGAAATACAACCCATTTGCTCTTCATTCACTTCACCAGAGTTTTTGGCAACCGCTAAAGGCTTCGAGTATGTGTGTAGAATATTCTTTGTGCTATCATATTCATATTATTTCTCCACTTACCATTTCTTAATGAGCTATTTTTAACAGTCGCCCACTTACCAATTTTCTATTTATGGCTATGCGCCTTCCTCTGTCTAAAAACATTTAATGAGATTTGTTTCTGAAACCCGTCTGCAATGCTTTGAATGCTGGCATCAGCTACAAGAGGAACATCAGAGACCATAGGTGCCGCTCTTCATCCAAATCCCCATCCTGACTACAGCCCGACAGCCACTGCCAACTCACATGAAATATGGTCAACGCTGCAATCCTAACAATTATGCAGATGACAGGACCCAGCTTGAGTTTGCATTATGATATTGCTCCATCGACCCTCTCTCCAGTGTTAGGGATGCCACCTCCCAGAATAACGGGGCACAGAGGGCACCCCAAGGAGTTAATGTACTCCATGTTCAGTTTGGTATTTGGGGAGCTCCAAAAGGCAATGAGACAAGCTGATACTTTGCTACCTTGTTTATCCCCTGTTCTGGCTCCCTCATACTTATCTAGCTGTTTATGGACACCTAAAAGCTCCAAAAGCTGTTTTCTTTGGCTGTGAACTACAGTCTATAAAATGCTGCTCAGCAAGGGGATCATATTTGTGTCCTTTAATACCTAGCCAGGTGCTCTTCAGAGTTGGCAACAGTGCCTTTACTGATAGCTTTGACTGCATTTTATGTCTTTTCCTTTACCATTACAATGAAGACTGCTGTTCAGCTATTGCTCCCTCTAAATCATGCACGATTTTGGCTTTTCGTAAAAGTAATTCAAAGACTATTTCCCCCAAGCAGTGTGCTATACCTGCTAAAAGCCGATGAACAAAGAGTACAGAGATTCCCATGTAATTAAAATGAGTTGATTTTTTTCCTGATTTCCTAGTCAGTTTGCTTACCTAAAGGGTAAGAATTATGTTTGTCAAAGCTTGAAAGGTCTGTCTCTAAAACCAGCAGAACAGGATCAGTATAGGAAACAATGCAGAGAGGTCCTACAAAAATGCACTTGAGTGGAATAAGCAGTGTTACACTGCAATCCAGCACATCTTGATTCTTAGTGCATCATCACAGTAAATGAGCAATTGCTGATTTTGATACGGTTTTCTCTAAACAACAGCAATAAGACCAAGACACAACCATTTTCCACTGCAAACCCCATCAGAACAATGGAGGAATGAATCTCTGCCACAAAAGTCAGCAAAGGATGGCAATTTATGGTCTGACCAGTTTCAGTAATTTTTTAACATTAAATTTCCTGATCATCCTAAGAAAGGTCAGTGATGATCACAGCTGCTCATTTTCCCCTTCATCTTATGAAGTTTTGTGTTTTGATTAGATTAGGTTAGGGTTAATAAGTTATGGAAATTTTCTTTTATAGTGCTGTTTTCCCATACTACTTCATACAAACTCAGCGTATATCTGTGATATGTGATAGCTGTCAAGAACTGCCATATTCCTGGAATGCAACACAGAATACCACGTACAGCACAAGGGTCATCTCTTCACATGATCGGGAAGGGTATACAGAGCTTGGCTCAGTTCAAACACGACAACAGACCAAGTATCTAACAGGACAGGTTGTCTGTTGGCCAAAGTAACCTAGGAAAGCTTGTGTACTATGACAAGGTCTCAGGAGGTCACAAAACCTATTTTAGAAAAGCACAATATGACATTATTGCCTAGGGACCACTGTAAACTTTAAATATTTTTTAAAGCCTTAGAGGAAAGTATTGGATAGGCTTTTCCAAGAGTTGTCTATTTTTTCTGCAAAGTTTGGCATGGAAGAAATATGGAGTGGTGGTGAGCAATGGGCTTTTTGTCCAGTAAAACGTGAGTAAATTCACTAGGGTGGTGTCTCAGGCCAAATATCAAGATGAAAATAAACTCTGTATTGTCCAGAACTGGCACATCAGAAAAGTAAAGACTCCTGCTTACCTTCCAGCACAGACATGCAGCTCTTAACTTCCTGAACAAAGTTATATTATTTTTCATAACCAACATGGCGTTCAGAAGGCACATCTTGTAGCACTAAGCAAAATCTCTGATGTCGCACGTTTATTTCAATGACAAATTACATTCAAGGCATAACGACAAATTTTGAAGGATATGTGGAAATAACTGATTTTCCCAAACTCCTCTCATTTTCTTTTCCCAGAAAAGTACCTGTTCCACAAACATTTCTGAACTGAAGTGTGTGTGTGTGTGTGCGCGTGTGTGTGCATGTGTAAGGAACATTCTAACTCACTGATTCCCTCCTTCAAAGTTAAACGTTTTGCTCTATTCTGCCAACATAAAGCAGAACACTAGAACACTACATCCAGTATTTTGGGAAAAGTATGCATTATATAAGAGAAGACCAGAATATAATATCTCTTCATGTTTGCAGCTATGTGGGGGTAGGTAAAAACAGAAAAATAGGTAATTTCCATGACATGCATACATGGGCACTAGTCCTTGTTGACCTTGGCAACATTTCAAAAGGAAGCTTTCAAGGATTAACTGTTCAATCAATCAGATTTTCCAACATATGCCAGCTGGCTTCACAAACAAACATGCAATCAAATTGCAGGAATAACAATAAAAAAGATTTAATCTATTGTTAGCTCTTGCGCCAGAACGCGCACAGAAAAGTAGCACGCTTTGGCCAAAACAACTCCCATGTTTTAGAGCCTCATTACCCACCCAGGTTTAAAGCAAGGGTAGACTGTGAACAGCTCCGGCACAGGTTTTTTGGAGAGGTATTCACTTAAGAAGGCGCCCTTCTGTGCCCCACTCTCTGAGCATGCTGAACCAGAGCTAAGGACAATTCACCCCTTTGCAGCCAGAGAGGAAAAAGCTTCTCCCGAGCCCCATGGTGAGCCTATCTCTCCCCACATTCCCACTGAGACCAAGGAGAAGGCTGCGTGCAAGCAAAAGTAGAGGCAAGAAAGAAGATGCAGCCTGGACAGATGTCCTTGAGCACAGAACAAAAGCTATTTTATTCCTAGAATAAAAACAGAATATCTAGGATCACAAGTCAAGGCCATATAGCACTGGAGACTGCAGATGTATACAGTCATACCAAAAGGACAGTCTTGCCCCCAAAAAGCTTAAAACCAAAAGACAGGAAAAAACAGGTATATAGAAGGAAACAATGCTCCCCCAAAAGCAATTCCTGAATTGTCCAGTTATTGGACAGAAGGAAATACAAGGTAAAACACATGATCTTTTACCACTCTTCATTTAGCAAGTAACAAATTTAGCAAGTGGAGGCAAAGAAGTCAAATGCTAATTCAGCTCCACATTACTTCCTCAGTAAGAACAGAACCTGTCACAACTCAGCAAAAGGTGCTTTATTTTACACGTGTGAGTGATGCAGTTGATTTCAGGTGATGTTAGCGTACTTCAAGTTAGGCAAACACTTAAGTGCTTTGTTGAATGAAGGCCAAAACCCACATATTTCTTTGCAAAACATCTGAGTGAGACTGGGACAAACTGTGATAGTCTTCCCATACCCGTAGTACCTAACCTCACAGAAAGCTTCACTGAACCCCGTTACCCAGTAGTAGCAGCTTTTTGGTATCACACATACCCAACTACTTCTAACACTCTTAGTTCAAAAAGAAAAGCAGCTAAAAGAGAGCATAGTCTGTTTAAAGGCTGGAGCGGGGAGGAGGAAGGGAAGGGGGGTGGGAAGGCCAAAAAGAGGTAAAAGCAAGAGTGGGATGCTCTGGCCCCATGCCATTCCTCCTGTCTGAGACTTCTAGCTCATAGGCCAACTTAGAGTACAAGCCTGGAAAAAACCTTCCTACATTTCTACTTGAGTCATAATGGGGTATGGAGTTAACCTACTATATATAAAATATATTAAATACCCTTGCAATAGGTACTATTAATACATGCAAATTACCCAATATATTTTTATCAAAAATTTTAATAATCTTCATGCTAGTACTTCGTATCAAATATCCTGATGAAAATACATTAGCCAAACTTGATACCTCTGTTTGATTTGCTTCCCATACTACTAATGCTGCAGTCATAGAAGGCAAAGCCAAGATTTTAGATAGAAAACTATTTGAACTGAGAAGCAAGCAATCATTCACAGCCTGTAACGTGGCCTGGACGACAGCTGTGAAGTCACTTTGGCCTGCAAATTGATGGGTTTACTTTAACAGCTTTGCCCCCCTATTTGCAAGAAAAATCTCAGGGACCCTCCTACAGCCTATACAGCTATGGTTTTCCCAGTTTTCTATGGGGTTTCCAAGGTCTGAGCAGAGAAAGTCAGGCTCCTTTGAACAACAGAGTCCTCTCCTCTGTAGTACTGTCAAGGAAATATGTAGCAAAGTCAAACCTTGGGAATAAAAAGAAATCTTTTAATCATATTGCCTGTATATTTTTATGCCTACAGATGATATAGCCATATCAGTTAAAGTCACTGCAGACCCAAAACAAATGGAGGCTGAACTACGTGATTATACTAAATAGGGGCAAATACTAAATTCTTAAGCTGAAGGTTGGAAGTGCAAGATTATTTTTAGTGGAAAGAATTGAAGAATCGAAGGATAAATTAGGCTGGAAGGGACCACTGGAGGTCAACCCCTCCACTCAAAACATAGACAGCTAGGTAGAATTAATCAAACGGTAAAAGGAAATTCAGATACGCACTGATTCAACAATCCTTTGATATCCAGAAGTAAATAAGAAATTTACCCCTTTCTCACAGAGTAAATAACACACCAGGTTTCTTCTAATTAAGCAATTTTTCGTTTATACTTTACAATCTCTTTTCTAGGCATTACACAGACGCACAGTAGCAATGCAGCCTTTGCCCCAAACTGCTTACAGTTTGAACTTAGCTAAAACTTAGGTGAAGTTTTTAAAAAGCTCTGAAGTAGACTTCATTTACTTTTAGCCAACAGCAATTAAGAGAGTCAGAATCAGAGTTCAAATATACATATACATACAAATACATATTTTTGTATATATATGCACACACACCAGGCATAAAGTTCTTTTCCTCACCTCAATATATTTTCCAGCTAAATATCTTCCAGTAAAAACAGTGACCAAATGTTGAGTGATATGTTCAAAAACTCTTCTGCATAACTGCATTTAAAAAAAAAAAATTAATGGGATAAGTTCATTCCTCTTGTAATTCTATTTGCTTTCCAGTCTCTCCAGCCCAGACACTTGGGGAGCAGGAGAAGAAGAAGAAGGAGGAAAGAGAGGAGAGAAATAGAGAATATTTCAAGCATACTCTTTGGCAAAAATTCTAGATCAAACTGATAATGCTGCAGACTGCTGTGCATTCTCCATCACAGTCTTTAAAAGTGAAACAACCGTACTGTACTTCCAAAAATAATATTCAGAAAATAAGACTCAAGATAACAACCCAGTTTTATACGAGTCTCAATAGTTTAGTCAAAAGTGAAAACTGCTGCCCTGTGTCTTCCCTCTGTGCTTTTTTTTGTCACCCTACCAGGTCTAAAGTCTCTGTTACAGGTGAGTAAAGATTTTAAATCTCTCACTATTGCACTAGATAAAACAGCATTTCTTGATATGGGAGACTAACTATCCTCAGCTCTTCATCAGTGCAAAGACCCGTGTAGCCGTATGAGCTGTAGTTCAGCAGAGAAATAGTCTTACTAAGGTAAGTAACACTTTTCTCTAGGAACACAGATGCCTTTTTCTGTGGCCCTCCTTTGGTTTTCCCCCCCATACGTGCTCTTATACATACACGCAACCTGCTCAAACATCACAAAAGCAATCACCTGGTAAATTGTTATTAGCTTTTTTCCTTACGTATGTGAAGAAAACGAGTCAGAAGAACGTGAGGCTCAGTCAAATTCATGTGCTGTGGGTGAGGAAGGAATAAAACTTACCTTCTGATCCCAGGCTTGAGGCTTCCTTCAAAGATATTTTTATCCTGAAGGGTAAAATATTCCCTGAAGGGAATAACCTGGAAAATATTAAAGTGTGGTAGATCAGAGTGGGAAAAAAAGGAGCAAAAAGGCTTGTAACAAAGAGAGAACAAGCCAGTCAGAGCTTGGAGTGAAGCCTACGAGGTCTGTGTCCCCGCACCCTGTGCTTGCGAGCAACGGGTGCACACCACACTTGCGAGGTGTGCCCAGGCCAGCCCCGAGGAGCAGCCCCTGCACGATGGCAGCCCGCTACCCATTGCTCCATCAACTCCAGAGCAGTGGCAGATCCAAAGATTTGGCAAAGCAGGTGAAACTCGTAGGTGTCAAAATGGTATCTCTTGATGGAGCTCTGCGTAGCTTACTTTATTCAAAATCTCACGAATTATATTTTAAACACATTAAAATAACATTAAGCTTGGAAAGTCAACCATTCAAAGATGCAGGAAAATATCAGAATTAAGTTTTTCTCTGTGAATTAAATTAGTCTCATAAGGCACAGGAATTAGAAAGCTTATCTCCGTTATAAGGTGCAGTCTTTCATTACTTTATTATTTACTTCCCTTCTCTCCTGCCCGCAAGTAAGACCAAACGCTGCTTGCCAAATTTTAAGTGGAAAAGCATAGCGACTGTAGGGTTTTTTTCCACTGAAGTGAGATGCAAGATATTCTCCCTTTGTAACGTGAACAAAACAATATCATTTTCTGTCGGCTCATTCTGAGAAGCGACTGATTTAAGTTTGGCTGAAATTCCCCCACATCCCTCCCAAATGAAGACACCCGTCTGGAAAATTTCAGCCTAAACTATTTAAGCTTTGGCTGAGTTAACACAGGCAGTTAAAAACATGACCTTCTGGCTGAAAGTGTTAAGCAACCTTAAGCATAGGTAGGGTTAGCAGCCCGCACTATCACGCATAAACACAAACAGAAGAATGAGATCATAATATGCTGAAGTTTTTGCAGAGCGGGAAGGAGATCCACTGGCAGAGCTGCGTTAGGAATACATTTAATGCCTCTTCTAGCCAATACTGTGGCATCCTTCAGTAAAAGGATTAACAACAGATATTTGCACGTTTTCCTACAACAGTTCTGCCAAAGGAACTTGGCCCCAGCCTTCCTAAACTTTTGTCATACCCTTAATTACACTACTCTAGCTCTGGGAAGACGTAAAATATTCCCTTTGTCAATGTACACTGAGGAAAAGGGTTTTAGCATGTTTTTTTTCTGCCCGTATGTGTTTTTCATTCCACTGGAAGATTAGCTTTGGCAAAATAGTTCAGTGTTCCAGAGATCCTCTTCTTCTCTGTGTATCCATTAACTATTTAGCTGGCTGTTATTGCATACCAGGTGTTACAAGAGAACTTATGACTAGAGTAGTCATTCCTCATGTGATCAATATAAGGAGATTCTTTCTATGCCTTTGAAAACCACATGCAGTTAATTCAGTCACAAGCTACTGAACTGGATGCAACAACCACTGGGGAAATTCACTGTTTCTGTCTTACCCAGAAGATCTAATTAACGGTCCCTTCTGGCCTTCAGAATTATGAATCTCAGAATCTCTGTAATAAACAAATTCAGAAACTTGTTCTTAGGTTAGTGTTATTAAATTAAGACAGATCATCAATTTTAACAGTTTCTTAAGAGAGTGCTGCTACTTTAAAAAATTGCAGCCACACGAATGGTAGGAAATGTGACGTTAATGTTCACTGATTAAACAGCATAAAAATACAAAGTTTATGTGAAGCAAAGCCATGGGGAAAAGCCACGTCCATCCTCCCTCCCACTCTCCAAGTGCAAAATAGTCCCAAGGCAACTGTAACAGGCTCTTGGGCATGTGCTGCCCTGGGCCGGGGCACCCTGAGAGCCGTTCGGCACTGCCGCAGCGAGGGCCAAGGACCAGCAGCGGCTGCCGGTGCTCCGCCCGGGTCGCATCCACACACAGCCCAGCAACTGCAAGAGAGCAGAGGAGCTGCCCATTTCGGGCTGCTCTCGCCCTTCCTGACTCTGGAAAGGGGCTGACTCAATTCAGCAGTGAGCAGAGGTGAGTATTTTTAAACACAAAGCTCATCAGTTTGCATTGCTGGTATTTTCTAGGCTGAGAGGCGCCACTCCCACCCTGCTCTAAATGCGCATAATTTTAATCATCTCCCACTTTAATATTTTGAATAAAACAAATAAGCGGGCTGATCCAGCTTGGAGAGAGCTTTACAACCAAAAGTTAATTTCAAACCACCTCTCGCCCTATGGCGCTCTCCTCATTTCCACGAGGATGGTTCAAGTGCATGGCCTAGATGACCTCCTTGACAGCCCGTCCCGCCTGCCTGACATCTGGGTGTGTGAACCCGGTCACCGGCCTCGGCCGTCAGCTGAGGCCCGTGAAATCACCCCCCGCCAGGATCAACACCTCCAAGCAGCCTCCGAGTTGTTTCATGTAACCACTTCTAGGCAGCCGCAAGGTCATTTGGTTGAACAGGGAAATGTTTGGTTTGCGTTAGCTAAAATTAGTCGGCTGGTGCAAGGTATTCTCTTACTTTACTGTTAGACGCGTGAGAGTAGCTGGAGGATCTAAATGGAAAAATTATTAATAACGAGGAAATATCTTCTTTTGAAAAGTGTCCTGTCCTCCACATGGTACAGTGCTCATAGCTGTCGTAGGGTTTTAAACAGAGCAGGAAGAAAGGCTCTGCTTCTCTATATGCTTTTTGTGTGAATATATTTTTAACAAGACATTTCATTAGGTATCGTAACTTTTGTCCAGATAAAACCTAACTGGGAGCAGAGTTATTAGAAAGAAAACATTAATGACGAACAATTAATGTATTTTATATTTATTTTTTTCTATCAGGAAAAAAAGGAATCTTCAATGTCTTTTCTTTCCCAATGCTTACTCAATATTTTTACTTCCTTTAAGAAGGGAACAACATAGTCACCTACATGCAGAAGTGAGGGAAATAAATGCACTTACCAAAATAACAGCAAAGAAGTATGTTGGTAGCAAGCGTTTGTTTCCTTTGTGGTATGATGATGTCATTTACTTTGCCATCTGCAGCCAGTTTAAAATCAGGGTTTCCACAGAATAGCATGTCATCTGAGAGCCCGTGCAGCACTTTCCTGCACGGGACGCTGCTGGGGCAGTTGCGTTGGAGAGGCGCCCCGGGGCTGGTTTCGGCTGCAGCACCTTCTCTCCCATCGGCCTCCTGACAGAAAACCTTTGCCTGCAAAATATGAAATGGGACTAGTATCGTTATCCTCACAGAATTATACATTGATGTAAGCACACTTTTTCAGAGAGCTGCAACCCTACGGGCTCCCTAGATGCATGCTTATTTCTTTAAAGGCACAAAATAGTCAACTGCAAACAAAATCTGACGTTTAGAAAATAACTGCTAGTTACTTCACTCGTGACAAAACCAGACCACAGCTGGGCAGTCAGGCTCTGTCCCTGCAGCCCACCCTCTCTGCGAATTGTACCCTCTCCCTTCTGGGCAGCCAGCTTCCCTCTTCCTCCGTGAGTTCTCCCTCCACTTTCCTGCTCAGCTGCCAGGGAATATGAAACAAATTCACCTATACTTTCGGGTTCTCTTATTTGCAGGTTTGCTAGTCTTCCCTCAGACATCCCCATTTCCTTAGACTTTGCTTCCAAGGCGGTTCTACCCAAACAGGAGGCACAAAGGCTAAACGACAATTCTTTCTAGTACAGAAGATATTTAACCCTATTTTGGCAAGTATTGAGGGATTCAGCTGGGACATTCATGATACTGCAATATCATAAATATCAGCAAGGATTGAGAACCAGCGTGTGTACAGATTTCCTACATCACCAGAGACTGAGGATAGATTTTTCACATGGGAAAATAGTGGAAATGCTTTTGTTTTCACCAAGTAAACATGAACTACAACTTTCAGTCCATCTGTAACACCAGAGTTCATTTCTCCACAAATTTCATCCTTCTCCCTTAAAGGCACATTATTTCAACAATACAATAATTTTGCACAGAATAATCTGGTGCTTGGGATTAGTAGTACTCAACCTTTGAGAGCTCGAGAGCCACTTCATTATGAGGCCAAGTGACAGAGCTAAGAGAAAGAAATCATGGCTTGACAGTCTGACATTTGCACTCTGATACATTAATGCACAATGTTGTTTTTGACACAACTTGAATTCTTCATGTAACAATGCAACATCACAAACTAATGACTTCCTATTTCCATTAATTTCCCTCTCACTCCAGAGATTGCTTAAGGGCGACATCAAGAGCAAGCAGGTAAATGTCTGATTTTCCATAATAACTCATGAAACTACAGTGAGTTAAAAAATAATAATAAACAAAAATCAAATAGAATCAATCTATTACTCATTTTTCAATCCATTTCAGGAATCTACATGAGCTAAAGCCTAACACAAATACCCAAGTAGCAAAAGCCAGGGGGAAAAAACAGCATCCCTCAGTCTTTCAACATAAACAGAGGACACTGCCTCAAAGCAGAGGCTGCTTCAGCATTGACATGATTCCAGCATGACATCAGTAGCAGCGGTGTTTACAGAATGGAAAATGGAGGCCTGGCACACCAGCCCGCCTTTATCAGCCAAGTCACCTCTCCATGCTTTCCCTCAGCTGCACTCTCAAACCCCAAAATACAAGAGTTAAAGGTGCAGGTTTCCTTACAAAGTCATCCCTGGATTTAGCAAGTTTTGGAGAGCCTTAAATGGTTAACTCCACATCTGCTTCCATTTGTTGGCATTTTTAAATTCTAATTGAAA
This sequence comes from Apteryx mantelli, assembly GCF_036417845.1. Classification (NCBI taxonomy): domain Eukaryota; kingdom Metazoa; phylum Chordata; class Aves; order Apterygiformes; family Apterygidae; genus Apteryx; species Apteryx mantelli. The sequence goes on along the minus strand of NC_089982.1, from coordinate 21,092,930 downwards.
AAATGAAAAGCTGTAAACTGGATGACAAACATGGACACCAGCTATTAAAGTTTCTTTTTGTTTGCCACGCAAAGAAGAATCCCAGTTTGCTACTTTATTTTTAGAAATAGTTTGCTCTTAGACAGCCCTCTATCCGCATCTGTGGGTTTTGGATGTGCAAAAGTCACACCACAGACTGTGATTCCACTTTGCAGCTGCTCTAGGTATAACGTTTTAATGACATTTCAAAGGGTAAATTGTATTGATCTTTACATTCTACCAACAGATGTGCAAAAAGTAGAGAAGTAACATTTATTTTATTTCAACATCAGTTTTAAAGGAGAAATGTGTTAGGATCTTTCTCTCTCTCAGAAATAAGTTACTCCTTAGGAAAAATAAAACAGATGATACAGCTATAAAGAGGGGACAGAGCGGTGCTAGAGAATTTGTAGAAGGGCTGAAGTGCAGCTGCTGCACTCATTGCTGCTGAGGCTGCAGGAGGGAGCTATCGTGGACAGGCAACTTGACATATGCTCTTAGATGCCGCCCTGCAGAAACACGAACCAGTGGGCTCTTGTTTTACACATGTGGGGAGGTGAACTTGCCTTTGTGAGTTTGGCAAGATGGATCTTAGACTGCTGTGTGTGTTAGGCAGAAAGAGCTCCAACAGCGCCGATTCCCAAGAATAAACAGAGGTGACAGATCACTAGCCTTCTCTTTCCACTCTGTGGAGGTACGAAGGGTCTCCAACCAAATCACTGGAAAGCACAACAGAAATCCATGTCTGGATGCTGAAGTCAAACAAATTCAGGGGAGAACAAAGTCACAATGTTTTTCAATAGCACTGGTAGTCAACCAGTGGCACAGTTATCTCTTGGCATCTTCACAGAAAGACTGGATACCTTTTCCTGTTGCCTTTAGTTAAAAAAAAAAAAAAAAAGTTACAGAGCTCAGTATACATACAGTGAAAAGGTGAAATATAATGGCCTGTAATAGCTAGGAGTTTAAGTACACTTATTTAAATAGTCCCTCTTGGCCTGTGAATACTCTCATCAAGTTCAAAGACCAGAGCAAGAAAAATTATGGCCTGAACTCAGTTTGCTTCTTCAGCTGCTCCTCTGCAAAACCAAAACAGTCCAATTGATTTCCCTTTTTATTTAAGTGATTTCACCTACAGAATATAAATAAGTCCAGTCTGTAGCACCTAGCCATAAACCTAACTCCTTGGTGTATAGAAGCAAGGAAGCCTACTAAAAACTGAAAAGTAGCATCCCACACTGAAAAGAAACCCAGGCTAGCTGTCTTCTCTTTAAGACATTTCATTTTTTATTTATGGCCTAGTCTTATTATAGTAACATTCTGTAGATTTTTTTCTATGTCAGAGTATTTAATAAATGCTGTATATTCTCAAACTATAGGTGCATGGTATCAATAAACTATGCAGTGAATGTAACCTTTGTCTTCTAACCCATGTTTGCAAATGACTTTCTGGCATTTCACTGAACAGGTGAGAAACACACGAAACCGACACGCAAGTAATGCGGCCATTGGACATTCCAGTCTAGATTTTAAGACTACAACAGTGGCTCAAACATATGAAGGAAGCTATTGTGGCTAGTTACAATAATCCACTGAAGATAACCAACGTTTTAAAGGATATGAGCTGGGAATACACCTCATTTCCCTGCAGGTAGGCTTCGGTCCAGGAGGTGGATTTTTTCACTTACACAAAATGAATAGAAGGGGTTAACAGAACGGAGAAGAAAATGCATCTAATTGAATCCGGCATTGTCAAAACCAAACAAAATCTTCTTAATTAGGCTGATATCTGTAATTGTATCTATTTTGGTGACTTCCGAGTCTAGCCTATTTTGTTAAATACCAGAGGTCAGCCACGCACAGCTCACCACATTATAAAAAATGTAGAATTTAATCACAAAGCAAACACTCTGCTACAGTATCTCTGTAGAGCAAAATAATACCAAAGGGCCATGGCCTCCTCTCAAAACACGCATGAAATTGCCATTGCTGTCTGCTGGTACCCAGCGTGCAGCGAGAGCAGGATGTGGCCTCCTGAAGCAAACTGTTTCACATTGGTTCATAAACAGCGTTGTAGCTCAGGGTCAAATCCTGCCCCTCTTGTTCATGCAGAGCTCCCACAGGCCAGCAGGAGAGTTTTCTCTAGAAAAGGACTTCAGGAGTCAGACTTTCATGCTACTAAAGGTTAGACCAAAACAAACACAGATTTAGCTGTTATATTAAAATGAAAGTTGCTCTCCTTACCCAAAATATATTAAATGTTACCGTATTGGACTGTGGCCCCTTACGCTTGGACTTTGCACTTACTAAAGGCTGAGTAATATGAACCTAACCATATCCTTTCCCTTAAAGCTAAAAAAATCTGGATATTCTCTCTATCAGCAAATAAAGATAAGAGTAGCATGCTGAAAATGCCAATTTTACTGCATATTTCAAGAGGTGATAATACACTTTCTATAGCAGATTCTCTTTTCTCTATCCAAAGAATCAATAATTTAACTTTGCTCTTTTTCTTGCAGAAAGCTGCAAATCTCTGAAAATATTAACAACAAAGCTAACTCTGGCTATTTTTGCAATTTTTCCATGTCTCAAAGAGCACAAATAAGTTGTAATTACAACATAGTGGGAAATGAGTAAATAGTTAACTATCTGCTCTGGGATAGCTTTCAGGAAAAATAAACTTATGCAAGTACACATGAAAACGCTGAAAACAAATTAAAGAATGTGAAATAAGAGTGCTTTTGTACCTATGCAAAGGTTCATATTCAGCCAAGAATTCCACTTGAAGGGATGGAGCCCTCAATGATTGAATATATGACATTTACAAATAAAAGCAGCTGGCTATGAGGAGTCTCTTAAAACTAATCAATTTTCCAATACATTTTATTATGGTTGTCAAAAATCCAGTGATGCAGGTTAGTAGCATGTAGCTATCAAAAAAAAAAAAAAAGAAAGAAAGAAAGACAAAAGATGGCAGCTTCATAATCTTTGCTCATTTGAAAGTCTGACAGTTTCCCTTGATTAAAATAAGGATACTTCATTATGAGTATTAAGCATTGCTTTATGGGTTATGTAAAGTTTATGATTTTTCATTTATGCTTTAGAATCTTAACCACATTGTCTCACTTATGCATAATCCATCAACTCAGGTGACAAATAGTCTTCTATATTTACACACTAGGAATATACAAGGAGCACACTGTATTAGCAGCTGAAACTACAAACGCCACTGTCAATCAAACCGGCTGGCATAGGACCATATTTCTTGTCACCAAGAGGCTTAAAGCAAAGAATCTGTGCCTAATTCTCTTAAACCTTACAGGTCAAAAGGTTTTAAAATTATTTTTGACACCATTTCTTTGCTTTGTCAACAGGCCTGAGCACTTTTTAACATGTAAAGGATATCAAAAAGCTGCTCATTGGAACAGTCTAGCATTAGCAATTTATGGGTTTAAAGTATACAGTGCACAGTAATTCTGCTGGTATAACGGCATGCCAGTCCGTAATAAAGGGATGGAGATGCGGTTGTAAGACTGGAACTTTTATTAAGGCAAAACCTCCAAACCAGGCAGCCGTGCTGCAGGCAGCTAGCACTTGCTGAGTCAAAGCCACCTCGCAGGGCAAAGCCGCACCGCGCCGCTCCGCAAACACCCTGCTGCCCTGCAGAAGCTGGCACGCATCCACTTTCCTTCCCAACTGTTTCATGCCCATTTCAAGGCCCTGCCCTGTTCCTCCCCAGCCCCCCCAAAAAACACATGGCTTCTCTAAATCTGCAGCAGTGATGTCCCTTTCTTTGCTCAACTTCTCTGCAAACAGAAGATGGCAATCCCCCCCGGCAAATCAGGGCACAGTTACGTTTTCAGGATCCCGGCCGTTCGAGCCTTTCTCGGCAAAGATGCTGTACTGCAGCAGGCTCCCAGGCCCCGGCCGAAGCTTTGGCCCCGTGCTGATGGCCAGCCCAAGGAAACGTGGTGCCCTCCCGACGGCCTTCCCGGGCCAGAACTTCTGAAAATACTGAATGACTGAAAAACAATCCCCCTGCACAAACTGCTGGCTGCAACTCTCAGGGACGGTAGCCAGCATCTTCCGCGCTCTGCCCAGTGCTTTCCAGATAGCGCCTCTGCGCCGCGCCGGTGCGGTCCGGAGCGGGCGTGCTGCACGCCATGGGCAGCACTGCCCTCGCACAGAGGCAGGAGCTTGCAGCGGCTCCCTGGTGAGCTGCCATCTAGAAATGCCTGCACAGATCCCCTCCCCACCTGTCCAAAGGAGCGAGTCTAGCATAGCCCCCCCAGTGGGGTGGAAAGCCTTCTGGCTAAAAAAAGAAAGACAGCAAACTGCTGGGAGATGCTGTAAGTGATGAAAAAACTTTAGTAGTCAAGAGGAAGAAACTGAAGGGATAAGATGAAGTTTGAATAATGGTAGGAAAGAGTTTGAACATGATGAAGGGAACATGAATTTGAAGAAGAGAGAAAAAAGGCAGTAAAATAATTTTAAAAAAACAAGATATCAAATAGAGACCAAGAGAGGAAGGGAAGGTTTGAGGAGGCAGAATAAGAAAAAAAGGAAATACATTATATTTATACTGAGGACATCATCAGGAGTAACAGTCCAGTGCTCAAATATTGCATTTAGACACCAGAATAAAAACAAGCACTGAAGGCAGCTTGGAAACTCTGGAGTAGACAAGCCCATTTACCTTGCCCTGAGGTACTTCCCAAGACTTGGTATGAGGATTGCCCCTCTCTTTTTCAGGCTATAGGGATCTGAGATCCTGTATTGAACAGCATTACAAAACTAAGAGCGCTATATGAAAATGAGCTTCTCACACAGAAACACAGCTGATGTCTTGGTGCCATTGAAATCAGCGGTGCTTCAAACGCAGTAAAGGAAGTGGTGGTGATGAGACTGGGTGCTGGTGTCCCTGCACCTTCGCGTACTGCAGAGGTGTCCTTGCCAAAGACGACATCCTTCCACCACCTCTGAAAGACTATGTGCTGTCATGAGGCTTTCCCAAATGCTAAACATTAAAAATAAGAATAAAAAAAGCAGACCAGAAGACCCCAGCTTTGCTGGCGGGGATACCCCCACGTTCTTCTCCACCCTCACAAGAGTTAATTCTCCTGCCTGCCAAACTGCTTAGTTCAGGCACTGGAGCAGAGGGAACAGGAGGAGGAGAGAGGAGGGGGAGGGAAGCCAAGATGACAACTCTGTGCAGCCCCCGGAAGTGCTCTGGGGCTGAATTTTGGCCCGCAGCCCAAAGCTAGTGAGTACCACTGGCTTCAACTATATTGGATGAAATATTATCATAAGGTTATATCCATTTTCCTCCCTGCTCCGTATGTGTGCGTCGAGTCTGGTTTTTATTTTGGTTAAGGGCAAGGACACTGCATTCAACAACCCAAACCCAAACTCCTGATTAAAACGGCATATTTCATCACAACATATGCACAGAGACACAAATATCTAAATAAACATGGATTTGATAAAACTTGTCATGAACAGAATCAAAAGAGAGACAACAAGCTGCAGAACACTAATGCACACAAAAATCATAGCTCAGCCTTCCTTAACTTTACCCTACTTGGGCCTTGCATCAGAAGAACAATTACTTAATGCTGTTAGACCTCACTTCCTTCGCCCCACTCTTTTACCATGTCAGCTCGCTGTGTTAAAATTCAGAAAGCAGCACAAGCATGAGCTGCTCAGATCTCACCGTAGAAGATGGACGCGAATCTCACCTCTAGGGCTGACCTTTGTAAAGGTTGCAACCTGTCTGTCAGAATAGGATAAGTGACAGAGAACAGCCCATCTTAAGGGGTGGGAAGAAGAGAGGGAATAAAACACATTTTCCATAGTGGGAAGCAGGAGAAATGAAAGGCAGAGAGCGAGAATTCCCATCAAGAAGTGAGGTGAAAAAGATACAATTGCCTTGGAAACAGAGTCTGCAAAGTTTGTGAAAAGCAGGAGAAACAGAGACCCTCAGTGAGAACAGAAACAGTCTAGGAGAAGAAAGACAGCAACTGTATGATGAACCAGTTCCAACTTCAACAAAAGGAAGTATAGGAATTTCTACTATTACTGGAGCACCAAAAAAATTTTTCAGATGTTTACAAGGTAACTAAAACATCTCTCTCGGTGGTGGATTATGAAAGCTGGTTCAACTCAAATAACTTCTGGACAGCTTGAAGGTTTTCCTCTTCTCCCCCTCTAACACTGTTGCTTTCTTTATCATCTTTCTCTTCCTAACCTTCCCCCCAATTTAATTAAAGCTTCTTTTTCTCCAAAATTGAAGCTCAGATTAGTAAAAGAATTATCTCCTTTTCACTGAAACTGCAAAGGCCTTTTCAACCCTTACTTCTCTCTCTTCCACCTCTAATAATGTAACAATTCCAACGAGTTCCAGTGTGCTCCTTTCATCCTTATTAGGTGACATTACAGATTGTTCTGCTTTGGTGTAATGAAAATGTAAGCTTTACTGATGATTTATAGCTGAATATATATATATTGCTTACAATAGTACAGTTTTATATGCAGCATAGAACTGCTTTTAGTTCTTCAGATCTCTGTTCAAAAAGTAAGCAAACTTGAAGACATTTTCTGTGTCAGTTGAATGAAAGGGAAATAACATATCAATAAAAGGACAATTAAGAAGCAGTTGAGAATGACTTTCTGATATAAATATAAAAGTGAGAGCAGTCAGGGTTCAGAGCTGAGAGAAAATTCGGAAATTTTCCAAGAAACTGGCAACCAGAGGAGTATTGGTCATGTGGCATCCTGGTTCAAATTTGGGGGATTAGGAGTTTCTTCTTTTCCTTACATGTATCCTGCAACTGAATACATGTCTCTCCTGGTTACTGATTGTACCTGGTGTACTCTGGGGCAGGTAGCAAGCTCTGACTGCTTCCAGCTCTTGTTTTTTTTGTTAAAGTAGATGGAGCGTAAGGTGCATCTTTCTCTGGAAATGTTTCCCTTTGCTGAGAAAGGGTACCAAGAAGTCTTACCTGCAAGAAAAACGAGTTACAAATTGGCAGCATCAGGTTTCAGCAATAATCCCTTTTCCATCCTCTAACTAATTCAGTCTAAATTTCAGGCCTTTTGCTTGAGTTTGAGATGCTTCAAATATATAGCATGGAGAAGAAACTCCAAAACACAGAAAATCTGAAGACAGTAGGCAATGCAGCAAGGCTGTCAGATTTGCTGAGACAGATTCAACATTGATTCAGTGTATGCTTTGAGGGGGGGATGAAGAACAGGCTTTCATCCAAACCTATTGAATTCTGGTTCAATTTGACATTTAGGCTGAGGTTTGGACATATTCTCATTTTTTGGGAGTGATTCATCCAAAACTTTAAGTTACCCAGGAAAAAATGTGGGATTAAATTAATCCTAGATGTTAGTATTTAAAAAGGAAAAACCACATTTAATATGATCTGAATGGCAGTGGAAACCTGAAGCCACAGAAAAATTATACATACACAGGAACAATAGCATAAATTATTAAGATCAGCACATCTTAAATACTGAGGTGTATCTGGAAACAGTGTCCCTGAGAGGGGTCCTACATTGCACAGAATTGGCTAAGAAGGTACCTCGGATAAATCTTGCCAGCACAAAGTAGGAGAAAAGGTGCTTCCCCAAGCATGTACCAGATTAGCCCTGCTACAGCTCCGGCAGCCACTGTAGGATGCTAATAAAGCATCCAGTTGGTACTTCATAGCATCGCGAAGCAGCTGCTTTTGGTTGTACACACAGTGGAGGCAGGCGCGGAGAAGTACCCACTATCCACTTACTCCTCTACACACTTCACCCGGCTCCCATTAACCCACACAGGAGGAAAAAAAAAAAAATCTGCACTTTCTTGCCAAGATCCAAGACTGTGGGATTTGAATCTGGGAGGAAGGGAAGGAACAGAAACACAGTGAAGCCTACAGCTGGTTTGGGTCTTGGGTGGGAAAAAATTGAGAACCTATAAACTATTCTATTCTTCAAGAGAAGATGGGCTCACGAGTTTGGAAAGAGATTTCTGATTGCTTTGGAAAGATTAAAATGATGATAACGAAATAAGTTTCAGAAATGGAAAATGGTCTGGAAAAGGAGTCCCCATATCTGCATATCTAATCTGCTTTTCTTCAGCTGTCTAACCAAACGTCGATCCCGCACCGTAGGTTCCTATTAGCTAAATCATAAGGAAGGATTGGGTGCCAAAACATTTATTTCCACAGTGAAAGGCACATTAAGTGTTGAAAAAATCATCAGTTTTGTTGATGTTTACATTGCAAATAGTTAAGCTGTGGTAAAGTCTTAAGTGATCATTTTTGTTATGAAAAGCATTGACAGGACATTTGTATTTTGAAAGCATCTGAGTTTATCAGATTATGATTTTTAGCATATTTGTGGTCTTTCCCTAGAGCGTGTTGTTTGTGTGTGTGTATGTAGCTCATGTGTTCCTATCCTGTTAGCCAAAACGTGTATGGAAGGAGGTACTTTTATTTTCAAACCGGGGCTAGCCCTCTGCCTCTCACACACTGGGGGGTCTCCTCTCCCCAGCTGAGCCCCGCCAGCCGCAGCACCCCATGCTGGGAACTGCGCTTCTCCTGGCCCAGGCCAGCAAAACAGGGGAGCTTTTAAAACCAGCTCACAGGGGTTCAAAACCAGTTGAAGTTGCCTCTGTTTAGGTCTACCTTCCCCTTCCCACCAAGCTCTCCCCTGCAGCTTGTCTGAACATACTTGCTTTGATTCACTCCAACTTCTGCTATTTCAGAGATATGTAGGTTTAGGAAAAAAACAAGAGAGGCCTCATCTGAACATACGAGTGCTCATGGAAAGTATTTAAAGAGCCAGCAAGTCAAAGTAGCATAGCAATCCATGCACTAAAGAGTACTAAGCAATCCTGAAGTGCAAAATGGACATCATTCTTCCTCTGTATGTCACCACCATATTTGCCCCTTCAAGAGACTGCCTGAAATGGGGGACAGACATTGGACAGGCTTGAAATCCTGGTCCCCCATGAGATGGAGAAAGTACCTGTTTACAGACAAATGACTCTAGGAAAAGGTCTCCAGCAGGAATGGGTTCATCTACGACATACCACGCTTGTCACCCTAACTCATTCTTTCAATCAATGTATTTAATACTGCTGTAGTTTGGCAAACCTCCTTCGAAAACCTGACAGCAGCTAATCTTGTCTCACAGGCCTAGTGACAAGGCCACTTTCCGTCTTCTGCCGGGGGCTGGTCTCTGGGGGAGGAAGCTGCAACAAGCTCCAGACAGGCCCTCACGGGGGAACCAGCGCCTCAGGACAGGCCGAGGAGCTTGTGTGTCCCAGTGCAACGTGCCTCAATTCCCTTTTCCTCTCAGAGCAGAATATTACTGTAATAAAGAACTTTTATCCAGAAGGACTCTGAAGCTCTCTGCAGGCTGACAACACACAAGGACAAAACCCAGCTGCTGTGCAGACATCTTTTGCTGGAATGCACTTCCATGAACATTTGTGCGCACACCCAGTGCGCCTTAAACACATCAGAGTATAACCAAAACAGCTCCCTTCTTCCAACCTGTCAAGTAGCACACATTCAACACACAATTCTCAGATACAATTCCCTCTTCACACTTCTCTCCTGATGACCCCAAATCTTATAAATTTCCAGTCAAGTGCCATAACTGATTTCTTCCCCACCCCACAAACCCGTGCATCAGTAGGAACTGCTCAGCAGACCACAGAGAGCCTGGTATATCGGGTCATCAAGTGGGATAGAGGCAGCACCATCTTCCAGCAGGATCCCTCATTCATGGAAGTCTGGTAGAAAGCATGTTCCCTCGCTGTAGTCAAGGGCCACCGTTCCTCTCTATGCTGTCTCTTGCCAGGGGCACATCCCCTTCACCATATAATCCTCTGAGTAGGGTCTCACATGCAGTAACAAGGTGTCCATGTCCCCATGCTCATCTTGCTAAAGAGGAACACAACTCCAAAGCCCAATGATAATGACACCATGCAGAGAGACCTCATATTTCAAACCTACTCTAAGGTCCATTTGTCCATTTCCATGAAATGAAAGCAGGACTGGTTTTAGTGCCAAAGCATACCGTATTCATTTGTCTGAAGGACAGGAGAGATCAGATTCCAGCTTTAGTACACCACGCAGTTTTTGTATTAGTTCAGAGGGCAATTTTACTGATTTATGCCCAAATGAACTAAATGTGAAGACACATATATATTTCCCTTCTCGTACGAGAAAAAGCGATTGTGATAGTAGGTCTATTTCTATTTATGTAAGTGCATCCAGCCTAAAGACAAGCTCAGATAGGCAAAATCTGTGTCACTTTATAGATATGGTTAAAACAACAGAACGCCCATGCTTAAACAAGCATGACTCAGGAAGAAATTCCTCTGAAATGAATTTACAGCTAGCATAAAATGCAGGTCAGCAAGTGTAGAAACCAACCTTAAGATCTGAACAGTTACCCTACATGATCAAGAAAAAGAATTCCCCATTCCCATATTTGAAATCCACCTTTAAATACATCACCAGCCAAACCCTGTCCAGAGGCCAGTTCTCTGTCACATGCTTCAAATGTTCACTCCAAACTGGGCACAGTGAGAGCATTCAGTACATACTGGTTCCCCACATCTGTTCCCCTATCTCAAATGTAAGACAGTGCAGGTACTTTCCTGCTCTCACGCTGTGTGCTTTCAACATGCTGTGTGTTATTCAACAGGGTCCCCAACTATTTATTTGGGAAGATTAGCTCAGTTTTCTTTAGAAGCTTATGTTAAGACTGCTTCTAGCAGAGTACTCTGATTCACTGTATTAGGAATCGTTTAATATAGTAACACAGCCCCAAAATACTAACTTTTCAGTGACACCTCTTCCTTCATAGAATTGGGAAGCAAGGGAAAAGTGAAAGCAGAGATTCCATGCCTGGAAAAACACTGAAATGAGAAAAAAACCCAAACACCAGGCTAGAAAATAATCCACTATTTTCCTTTGTCTGCACCAATAGCACAAAAACAAATAAGTGATGCTTTGGAAACTGTTGTCCTCTGTCTGAAGTTAGGCTAATAGTAAAATTTACAACATTTTGCATGCCTTGACCATGGTAGGTAAGAAATGAATTTCTTAGATAGAATTGATTTAAGTCCAAACATGTAGAATTTGATGTGGGAACTTCTTTTCCATAAATATGTACAAGGTGTCTAGAACAAGTTTAAGTACTACCAAAATACAAGCAACAGGGGTTTTTTTTTGTTTTTGTTTTTTAATAGAAACTCTACTGATTCTGTCAGCTTTAGACATTTAGTTGGCTAATAATCTGCGTCGTCTTTTCTTTTGCAGTGTATCGTCATCCCAAAACCCAAAGATTCACTGATGAGCAAAACCAGGATTATCTCAGAGACAAAGAGATTCACCCCACTGCATAGGCATTGGGGTGTATCTCTTTCTCTATGAGGTAATCTTAGTGGATAATAATTTTAAAGTACACACACAAATAACATTCTTAAGGGCTAGAGCATGAAAAATGAATTTGCAGGTATTTACACATATAAAGCTGTGCACACAAAAAGGAGGCTGTGACGAGATCCCTTTGCAAATCAGATCTTTATGCAATGTAAGCTGAGAAGAAGTAAGGGGCAGGTTTGTTTCCTCTGAACTAGTGAACAGAGACAAGTTTATTTTGTATCCAGATACTCAGTGTCAGTTTCCAGAGATTGAATTAAAGTCAAATTGATATCATTTCCAAAATTCCTCAATATGTCAGTAGCAGCATGGACCCCGGGAAGTGTCAAAACACAGCTGTCTCACTATGGATTACTTTCTGTTCAGTTGACAAATCAAAAAATTACTTTTCTCCTTTGTAATTCAGCCAGTGTTAGGCTGTGTTCACCCCCCAAAAAAATCAAACCACTGCTTTCTTCCAACTTAACTTTTTGTTGTCCTTTTTTAATTAATTAAAAAAGAGTTTGGAATGAAAGTATAATTTAAAAACCTGTTTGTTTTGACCTAAGTTTCACTTGATCTATTTCTTCCTCACCCATAGACATCCAGTTTTCTGAATTTGCAGTGAGTTATCTATTTACTTGAATACATGCAATCCTCTTTTTATTTTTAAAAGATACAGCAAAATCAGAGGGTGCAAAGACAAAGCCACTGAAAATGAGGGAATATATGGGAGAGGACCTTTCACAAGGACAGAAATTGAAACAACTGGGTACATTTCAGGCCAGGAGCAACTAGAGGCACCACACAGAAAAGAGTAAAGGAGTGTGGCATTCAGAAGATGGTACAACAGCTATTCTTCCTATCTAAATTCAAAACCAAGAGGGTTACTCAACGACACTGACATCTGACAAATTCAAAAAAGGAAACAAGAAAGGAGAATGAGAACTGAGCAATGCTCAAACAGAATAGGACATTTCACTGGATATAGGGTTAACACTGACAACTAATTTTGGAAAGTTATTAAATTGCATCCCCCAAGGTTTAAGCTAAACTCTGGCTTTTAAAGAAAAGGAAGAGAACTTGATGAAACATAGACTATTCCACAGTCTGTTTCAGGGTTCTTACCAAAAGCAGCAGTCAACTATCCTAAATTGGTACAAAAATCACATTAAGACAGAATGCTGAGCAAAAAACCAGGGAGGACAGGACAAAAATTTGGGGGTTTTGTGCAAAACCCATGTCATGATCCTGCTGAGTCTTTGCTTAACTTGCAAACCTCTACTGGCGATGAGACACAATGAAAAAATTACATCACGTGGAAAATACTCCATTGTGGAATGATACATTAACAAAAACTTCAAGGGCTGTGAAAGAGCTGAAGAGGAAAAAAAAAGCAGAAATCTTTTGTAAGAAATCTTTCCCACTCACCTGCAACAGGGTAAACAGCACAGCTGGTGATTCTGAAGGTTTCGGTAACATAGGTCTTCACAGTCCTGTGGAAGAGCAGACTATATGAATGGAAAAATCCCATTTCTCATGGATCATGTCTGTTGGAAACTAGCTGAAGTACGTTAAGCTTGCAGCAAGGCACACATGCAGAGAAAGTGCAGCAGCAGTCAGTGGAGAAAGAAAAGAACACAGGGAGAGTTAAGCAAAGCACAGTCCTGGTCACTGAGATTTCCATAATTTCCCCAATCAGAGCTTCGACATGGCCAACTCCCTGAAGTTGAGGAAACTGTACAATTACCTAATGGAAAGGAAAGATTTAGACAGAAACTGCAACTGAAATTGAAAATCCCAATGACATCATTAGCAAGTGGTTTTAATTGATTAGGAGAACAACTACTTTGCCAATTCAAGAAGGGTTGATGGATTTAGAGAGGAAGAATATGAAAAAAGGTAATTTTCTTCCTTATTGAAACCAGAAGATTAAAAATTGAATACTGCATACAGCTCTGGGATCTAGACTGTTTATAAAATGTTGCAAGTTGGAGAGGGTGCAGGAACGAGCCACAAGAATGTTTTAAGAACTAGAGAAACTGCTCATCATAGACTTACTAATGCAAAGTATACTAGTATCTTCCCTAAAGAAAAAAAAAACAGTAAGTCCTAAAGGACTCTTTTTGAACAAATGGTAAACGTTATTAAAAAAAAAAAAGTACTTTCTGGCAAGTAAAGCAAGTAAAGTTAGGCAAATGCAAACAAGAAATAAAATACCATTATTTTATTTTCTAAGCAGTGAAGTTGATTAACCATTGTAGCAACTACAAAGAGAAGTAGGAAAATTTTCATCATTTCAAATCAAGAATGTTTTGGAAAGATATGTTTCAACTAAAAATAAGTAATTGGGATCAATTCCCGAGTATTGAGTATGTAACTAGGCAACGTTTTCTTTCTCACAAAATAGAGGCAGTTAGACCAAATCACATCATCATCTCAAGTGGCCTTTAATTCTCTGCCTCTTGTGCCTGAGGTTCTGGTTGGATGTCCTATGAGACCCCAGAACAGATCCTCGGTGGAGCGATACTACGTGCCTAAACCTAAGCCACATTTTACTAGGCTTTCTTCCCCCTTTCTTGCAACTGGCAGATGAAATATTACTACTTTCCACTGTCCACTCAAACATTACTTTACTCTTTGTATGCAGTTCTTTATTCTGTAAATAGTGCTAACACGTGTTTTACGTCTTCTCCCTCTGGTAACGAAGATGATGTTAGCATGGAGTTATACCTTCCTGTACCTACCTCAGCTTGTGTATAGTTCAAACAGAAATTTGAAACACTATTAGGAATCTAATGTTGATCCAGCTTTTGAAGTTACAGTACACAGAAGCATAAGATTAGGACTGCATTAAATCATCTCATCAAACACTCAGCACTGAGGCAAGATCAAGTATACCTGAACTGTCCCATTTAAACCACATTTAAAACCTATCAACAGAAGGGCTTCCACAGTCTTGCTAGGTAGCCTGGCAAAGGACAACTAAATTACTGGTGAGGGCTAGATCATTAACTGGTGTGCAAACGAACACTGTTTGGTGGGCTGCAGGAATCACCGAGCTACATGAAAAGGTCTGACCCACGGATGATTGAGATCCCTGCCGGCTAAATAGCTTCAGTCCCACCAGACAAGAGCAGTGAAAACTCTTGCTAGAACTCTCCTAGAGCCACTTTTGTCACAGGTTTATCCCCCACCAAGGACACAAGCAGGGCAACACAGAGTAACAAAAAGCTTGGGTGCAACTCCACCAACATCTTGCAAGGCTGGTATGTGCATAAGCTAGTACCAAATTCCAAGCTCTGTGCATTAAAACATGCCATTCACTGAATCACAGAATCACAGAATCGCTGAGGTTGGAAGGGACCTCTGGAGATCATCTAGTCCAACCCCCCTGCTCAAGCAGGGTCACCTAGAGCACATTGCACAGGATTGCATCCAGGCGCGTTTTGAATATCTCCAGAGAAGGAGACTCCACCACCTCCCTGGGCAACCTGTTCCAGTGCTCTGTCACCCTCACAGTGAAAAAGTTTTTCCTCGTGTTCAGATGGAAGTGTCTGTGTTTCAGTTTGTGCCCGTTGCCTCACGTCCTGTCGCTCAGCACCACTGAAAAGAGTCTGGTCCCATCCTCTCGACACCCTCCCTTCAGATACTTGTACACGTTGATAAGATCTCCTCTCAGCCTTCTAATGACCTTGAATGACCTCAGCATTTCCAGTTTTACATTTTAATTTTCTAGAACAGCCATGTTCAATTATTACATTTCATATGGTGCATCATTTCAGTTACCCTGACTGATGCTCAGTAGCACATCAGAGAAGGCCAGCTGCTGTCGTACGAGTTCATTCATTAGAGTTTAGGGGAAGGCTAATGCTATTCAGAGGAAAGCTATACCTTAAGAGGGTTATTTTTGCAGCTCACTGAAAGGGTTTCACCAAGATCCACCCAAGTATGCTGCCTACTGCTCTTGTTTTCCTCATGCTTCCTTGTCCTGTCAGCTAATTCATCGTTTGTACATGATGTTTTCAGCTGGTTTAATTTTTGTGCCCCCACAATGAATTAGAAATGCAAATATGAATGTTCTTGCTCCTAATTACACTGTCAGCACCAGCAGCCAAGGAGTTATGGATTTAGGTACTCAGATTTATACCACCGTTGAAAGAAGCAAAACTATGGAAATTTAATGAAGCGCCTTTAGAAAACGAGTACCAGGCTATGGAAAGCATAACTGGAGCCACTAATCTACAGAACTGCAGCAGAACAGCAGAGCCTATGACATATGTCAATAAGGATATACAAGTGTCCTTCACAGGATTTACAATGTATATATTAAGAAGCTAGAAGGATTTAACAAAATTGCTGTACTGACAACCTTAAAGCTAACTGCATATGCTTTGACATCGTATATGGTATGACAGGATACCACCACAAAGAGGTACATTCCAGAGAACTCATGCCAGTGTTTTGAGTAAGATATGATTTATATTTACTTTTGTTATGTATTTTTACTAGGGGATAAATAACAAAATAAAACATGTCACATTTTGTTTATTCTTTTTTGCCCCCCTTCAGCCAAACAGGCTTTCAGTCTGCAAACATTTAACATTTTCAGCATCAGTGCTTTACCACAGAAGACATCTGAAGGTTATCCTCTTCCCTTTACTATAATGAATTATATAACTCAAAGGTTGATCAAAGCACTCTTTCAATTTGAGCAAAGTAAAAAAAGAAAATTTTAAATTAAAATCATTTAAATTTCTTCAGTATTGAAAATGTTGGTATGCATGGGAGAGAGAAGAGGTGGTTGTTTTTTGTTGCTGATTTTGGAGGGGTTGTTTGTTTTTAAACAGACATAATCAAATCTTCTTTAAAGTTGCAATTAATTACTAGCTGGGAGAGGGCGCAACCCATATGGAATTAAATTTCTCTTTGGAAATCATGTGTTTGCATTCCTCCTATATGATGACTTTTACCACACCAGAAACTTCCTAATTAATTGCAACCTACATCACTATACTAAAACAGATGTAAATAAGTACTTTTTATAGTCATTATAATCATCCTCGCTACGCATGTATGTACTAATTAAAGGAGGGCACTAGAAGCTCTGAGCACCTACTAAATTGCATTCACTGTCTCTTGCAGAATGCATGCAGCTTTTTCCAGTTGAATGAAGAACAGAAGTAAAATTTTTGAAAACCCTCGCTCATTGCTACTGTAGTGTGGCTCCAAGGGAAGTCAATGCTAAGACAGGGCTCTTTGAACACCCCACCTGAAGCAATTTACTTACAACAGAAAATGGTTCAAAGGGATGAAATGCAAAATATGTCCACGCAAGAAAGACTTGAAAAAGTAGCCTTCACTGCATTGTACTTGACAGTCAAGGGGATATCATCAGAACCTGAGCATTGGGGAAAATCTGCCAAGTGATCAAGCTCAGTTTTAAGTAGAAAAAGGCTGGCAGGATCACCAGAGAGCTTAAATTATTGGAGAACTTAAAAGTGAGAAAAAGCCAAAGCAGTAAAACCCAATGAAAACAAAATACTGGAGACTGAAACATGCCCAGGAGATGCAAACATGGCCCAATGCCAGCCATCATCAGCTTGAAAGATGGTGCTTATTAAGAAGAGAATTTCATACTCAAGGGACTGTTTTGGAGTAAGCTATGGAATCAGGAAGAGGGTAGCTTGCACGACAGATCCCATCGGCAGAAAACTCACAATAGACTCATTAACAAAGATCTCTGAAAATATTGAAAGACTAAATTGGAAATTGCAATATTTCCCCAGTCTCGCCATATCTTAGCATCTATTTTCCATCTAGAAGACTTCAGGGCCTAACTCATCTGTTGCCCCAAAAGTACTTTCTTGGGGGTTGGAGGCTAAAGGCCTCCAGATTAAAGAAGGGTTCATCTTTTGAAGCCACACAATTGCTACTTTTACCACATAATCACTGAGGTAGCACCCTGAGTTTATGCAATACCATAAAAAGCGAACCATGACTTGCAAGATCAGAGTCTTTAATGCAGTTCAACCCCAAAAGGAAAGAAACCTCCTGTTACACAGCCTACGGCACTTCTGAAAGGAACATTATTAGGTTAGGAAAATTCAGTCAATATGATTGGTATGAATATCTGATTTTTAGATCTCTTAAGGCACTGGATCAGGATTTGGGAAACCTGCATTCAATTTCTGTCTCTGCCAGAGACTTCCTGTGTGACCTTGGGAACATCACTCCGGTTTTTGTGCCTCGCAGATCGCTCACATGCAAAATGCAGATGAGCGATCTGCAAGTGATAATGCTTCCCCACTCTGCCCTATCTAAATTCATGAAAATTCGTGCCACGGCTGTGCTAGTCATGACAGAACTCTGCAGCACCTCACACCGGGTTGTCTCAGGCTGCGTGGAATAAGAACATTAATGCTAAAACCTGCCAAGTCCTTTTTCACAGGGAGAGAATGTGTGCAATGATGGTCGTTTCCACAGGCAGACTTGGAGAAACTGTGATTTTCTTGTTTTAACATGCAGCTGTTTCATAAAATTCTCGCCTTCCAGAACATCTTCCTTCCTTCAGGAAGGGCATGTCTGTTCTACAGGAGCTCAATCGCTTTCAGGGGACTGGGTCTCTGTGGATTTTGTGCATTTTAAAGGAGCAGGCCTGCAGACAAAGAGAGGCATCTTCTCTAACACCAAAACCACTTCACCACACTGCATTTTCCCACTTCTCTACCCCAGACTGCTTTTATTTTATCATATGCAGTGGTTGGCTGGGAGCAAAAGACATCCTTGCTTTAAATGAACAAAATATTTATTCTCTACAACTAGACGTCTTTTCGGCAATAAAGTCATAAAACGGTGAAAATCTGTTTTTTCAGTCGAGTATCTTGCCTTGGCTAGTCTTTTATTCAGTTCCCCCTCTCACTGAATATATTCAGGACTCTTAAGGAGTACTTCAGTGCCTTGGGACTCAGACTCGAGCAGAAGCCTTTTCACAGTGCAGTAGGCTCTCAGTTTCGACTGCCACCACATCCCATTCATCACCATGTGCATCAGGGGCTGTATCAGCCTAGCAGCAGCGTCTTCAAGCAAAAAAAAAAAGAAAAAAAAAAAGCCATGTTTAAGAACATCCAACTGTTTCACATGTGCACAGTGCTCAGCCAGACTGAAAATGTGTTCCCAGTAAGCGATGGAAACAGGTCAGTGTAAATACTTGGCAACAACAACAACAGACATGGCGGTATCCTGCTTTTTCATTTCAAAAACCAGTACGTAGCCTCTGTGATGGAAAAAGTCTTTGAGGACAAGGTGATTTGCTCCAGATAGACATTGGGAGTGCCTGTTTTGATGTTCAATCCTAGAAATTTTTTAGTATGTGAACAGGCCTCCCCAGAGGTAGGATTTATATTTCTTAATTTATCTGATGATCAGAAAGGTCAAATATATTTGATTTCTTCAAGTGACATTAGAAGTAATGTCATATCATTAGCATCTTGGGCTGCTGTCACTGAAGTCAAGCCTTTTAACAGCACAGTCATTGCTCTCCTTCCCCATCTCATTCGTTCAGGATGCTCCCAAAAACTTACATCGAGGAAAACTGTCAGTGTAATCTTCTTTGACTGGTACTTGGAAGGAACCTGGCCTATTTTTCACACATAAAACTTGCTTGGTTTATCTGAACACTGAGGAAGAAAAGAGAGCAAAAACAGATAGAGGCATTTTGCTTTTGGAAGCAGCCTTTAACAATGTATAACTTCATGGTAGCAGGGGGATATGGTTTCAATTCTAACCTGGATCAGACTCTAAAAATTCTGACACGGATCAAGCAGAATTGCCAAAACATATTCTTCCCTTTCAAAACATTCCATCGGCTCTGGCCTCATTAGACAGTTTAAAAGCTATTTCATTAAAAGAATTAGAAATATAATGTTAGAAGTAGGTTACACTGAAACAGTGGAAAGACATGGAACAATATTACAGTTGCACTTCAATTATTATTCTTTTTCAGACTTTGGGATATCATAGTGTTAACTATCAGATTAGATTAAAATTACGCAGTGCTCAGATGAATAGCTGCTACATTTACAAGGTTCATTTCTACCAGGGATTCTGGAATTACTAGAATTAAAGCCATTGTTTTCTCTGAGCTTTCAGTCCCTTATGTAGGTTAAGGCATCCAGCTATAAGAACCACCATGAGAAACACTTCAAGAATCTCAGTTGGCCCTGCTTTGAGCGGGGTTGGACCAGATGACCTTCAGAGATCCCTTTCAACCTAAATTATTCTATGACATTCTTATATTTTTTTTTCCACTTCTTTTGCAAGTTCATTTCCCAAGCATTTCCTCGCCTGTATCAACAAATACATTAGATTATTTCATACATAGTTTCTACTGACTACACAAGTAGCTCGGTTACATTTTCATCAACCCTACAGCAAGCATTCAGCATTTAGTGTCACCATGGTTCTGTCACTGTGACAACTTACCTTTTCACTTGGTTACCAATAAAAATATCCCCAAATTTCTAACTTAACAGAAAACACTGTGTCTTTATGCTTCCTTTGAACAACAAAAGCGTTACCACAGTGTTCTGGGGTAATGAGGCAACTTGTGTGTCTTACCCTCAGTCTGTCCATTTCCCTATAACTCATTTTTCAGGCTTATCCATTTCTCATTTGCTTTTTTGCAGAGCCAAAAAAGGAAAAAGACACCTTACTAAGGTTAATGATACCATCTTTAATTAGCAAGATCCCATCATATTTCTGATCTCCTGCTTTCCTCTTCCACATGAAGGGACACTCAGCACAGTCCTGGCCTGAAATCCTAGAATCACTGGTGTTTGCCATTGACTTCAATAAGAACAGCAGTGCCACGCTGCAGTGATTTAGACCAAAGGATATTGTTCAAAAAGCACAAGCAAATGGAAACGAAAAACACCTATTTCCTCATGGCAGATCTCCCTACTCACACCTCTGCAGGTAAGCTATTCCTACAGTTATACTGGCTTGTGCTCTTACTTGGTAATATCCCTTACAGAATGCTCTAAAGAAACCATGCTCTTAGAGAATTAGAAAGAGTCCTCTCACAGACTACAAGTACATTTAAAAAATTGGTGTGGAGGGAAGTAGACTACTAATCAGCTTTCACTGTGAAGTCCTACAGGATTTCTGTGCTGCACAATATTATGTATGTTAATGCCTAGAAATGGCCTAGAAGACTGAGTAAATAGTAAAATGATTAAATAATTTATCTATTTCAAGACAATCACTGGAGTCATTATTATGGTTCAGAAAGATCTTGGAGCAATTGTAGAACAGTCCCCCAGAATATCAGCTGACTAGTGAAACTGAACTGAATGGAAGAATAATTAGGGAATTACTAGTGAACAAAATAGAGGACTGTGGTATGAACTCAAGGAAAATTTGTCAAGAAAGCAGACGGGGTACACCACAGGGAAAATAATTCTGTATTTACATTGTTTCTTATAACTCTGCTTATCTGCAGCTCAACACACTCAGACACCGCAAGGTCCTAAAGGTGCCTTTCATCTGGACCACAGTGCCCATTCTTAGGTTTATCCAAATAACTGAAGAGTTCAACCACCAGAAGAATAAAATGTCTCTTGCTTATTTTAGCCAGGTCTCTTCATGCCACATTTTGCGAATTGCAATCATAACCTTGAAAGGCAGCAGAATTTATTATCTTTTCTTGAAGTGCTTGTAGCCCAACACATCAGCTAGTCCACAAGCATGTCACACCAAACCAGCCGCAGCAAAAGTCAGTCTCATGTTCAGAGCTCAGAAATGCACAGACAGTAACTGAACAGAATAAAAGTAGTGACAAAAAAAAGACATTTCAAGATTTCACCCTTTTCATAACAACACAGGTTTAAAAATAAATAAATAATTTTAAAAATTCCCTTTTTTAAGGGAACTGTACTTGAATTGCCTATTATACCAACATAAAAATCACTAGAATAGCCAAGGCCAGCAGTACCAATTCATCTAGTTAAGTGACACCAAGATATGCTGCTCATACCACTAATGAGGATTACTGTGCTGATGGTATTCTAAGGATAGCATTGTTAAATAAGCCAACTACACCCCTAGAACCATGCTGAACATATAATGCCAACCTATGCCCATCAATTAGGATGACACATAGACTGCTAAAAATACACAAATCCATAACAACCATTGGTCTTCTGAATCCAGGCCAGCTCTCTAAATCTACAGGCTATGGATACAGGCTGACAGAGGTAGGCTGTAAAGTCCAACAGTATTTGGAGTCAGCAGTGCTCAGTTAAGCACGCTCTGTCTGGAGCACAGGACTCTGACAAGATCTATACTTCAGTGAGGCACAGTTTGAACTGGGTGAACACATGTACGTGAGAAGTGTATTATTCATTTTTAAGGGAGTGCTTTCACATAATTTAAAATTTGTTTTTTACAAAACAATTTAAAACATCAGCTCTCTAAACCAGCCTTTACAGAGAAGGGAGTTCTGGCAATAACTAGATTAATAAGCCTCCCCTGAGCAGCATTTGCGATAGTGTTACCTATCTGAAAACACATCCCGGACTATGGCGGTAATGCTGAAAAACCTGGGGCAAACATACCGTGGCCTTGAACTAGGGGTAGTGAAGTTGTCTTTGTCAGGGACACAGCTTGATGAGCTCCTTACCAAAGATGAAGCAGACATAGGGGCAAAGGAAACAAGAGGAAAGGAACAATGCGATTTTAAATAAGCACTCAGCCAAAAAAACTAACTTAAAAAAAACCCACAGTCCCTTGATGTTCTCTAAAACATTCAGTCTCCCAGCCACTCTCCACACAGAGGGAAGATGACAACTCGTGTCTGTAGAAGTCTGGCTGATTTAGTTCGTCATAACAAGGGTACCACTGACAGCACATAGTAGAGAGGGAAAGCAAGCTGTTAAAAATTCCCTCATAACTGCTATCGGTGCTCTGCTTCCCCCCAAAAACTAGCAGACTGACCAGTTCCACTGCGACGAACGCAAAGGGAACACACCTAAGCTGTGAGGGGCAGCTGAGCGGCTAGTGCCTGATGCACTTTCTCTGCTGGCGTGGGGAAGTGCCGTTCTGGTTTTCATGAATGCTGATGCCGCAGGGACCTCGACAGCAGTTCAGGAATGACTCCCATTCCGTTGAGTCTCCAGATCCCTTGTCGGTCTGGCAGGGTTTGAGCAGAGATTGTCAAGTCTGCCTCTAGGACATCTACTCCTCCTTTGACGAGAGAGAGTAACTTCAATCTGCCCACGCTGTTTACCGAAGAGAAGCTACTTGGACTAGTTCTGGGCTTTCAGGGGGAAAAAAACAAAAGGCAAAGAATCCACACATAGGGTTTTTCTCCTTTGCGAGCCTCACGAGCCTAGGCAGCTCTGAAGAGCTTCTCTACAAGGAATGAAGCAGGTGGTTCACGAAATTCATCACGAGTTTCAGATAAGGAATTGATCAACATCTTCAGCCAAATGCATGCTCAGTTTCACCACTAGTGATCAAATAACATAGTGCCTATCAGGGCAGAAACAGCATCGCAGCCATGATTGATAAGCACTTCCAGAATATAACTGTGTCCCAAACAGTCCAATCAGGAGTCATTTATGGTTCTAGACAAATATTTTGGACAGATATTAAATGCAAATATTCAAATATATCTTACTTTGCTCCACTTCTGTTTTCTCTTATTTTTAAAGCAATTCTCCAAAATATTGCTGGTGAAACTTTAGATTTAATCTGATATCCTCAAATATACCATTTACCTTACAAGTCCTTGTTGTAATGACGACAAGGCAAAAAACCTGAACTTTGTAGCTTCAGGGATCTGTAGACCCAGCATTAGCCTCTTATCCAGACCAATTATAAGTTTATGTATACCAACATAATGTATGTAAAATGTAAAATGAATGTAAAAGCAGCCAGTTCCAGGAAGGATAAAGATCTATCAAGACTAATAATGGAGCACAGGACCAGATAAAAAGGGGTGTAAAAAAGAGGGTGAAGAGAGTGGTCTTCCCCCCATCTAGCCCAGTGCCTTCAACATTTCTAGAACTGTATGTTTCATCCCAGCCACTGCACCTAATAGCTACCAGCGTCTCTGTCTTTTATCGATGTGTAAAATATTTTTCAAATAAAAGTCTACTTTGCGTAGTCCCATGACAACAAGTTCCACAACCAAATTATGCACTGTCTTGCAAAATGGATCTATTCTGTTTGCTTTTAGCTTGTTACCTGATAATTTGATAAGTAAACACTGTAAAGTTTTCATGGACAAAGCTGAAAGATACATGTAGAAGTGCATTTTTGGCAAAAAGTAAATGCAAACATTAAAGGTGACTGTACAAAAGATATTTTTGGTTTAATATATCTATCTTTTTCCAAACCATTAAGAAACTTTAAATTAGCAACAACAAAAAAAATTCTTACGTGTCTGGAACTTTGGTAGGTATGGTTCTGGAAAAATCAAGATAAATTTAAATGCCTTGTGAAGTGATAGACAGGAGATACAATGCCTGAAACAGCTGCATATTTCTAAGTCATTAGGTGAAACTCTTTGCTATGATGAGTACATGTTCAACACATTAAGATTCTGTTGCCAGACATGTTTCTTAACATGCAACACAAAAATGAAATCTTGGCCACTTGGTTTTACTGTAGCCCTGAAGAACTGTTCCCGCAGACAGCGCTACCCCCTGCATGTTCCTCAAACCCACTCCTAGTACAGTTAGAGCCTGCAAGTGTGCAAAAGCTCTAAACAAGTCCCACTATTACCTGTCTGTGGTGTAAACACTCTGATCACCTGGAAGGCAAGGAGCAGCACAAGATGAGAAAAATCAAGTCATCCACATTTTGACAGAAGTTTGAGAAAGAATGCTTTGAATCAGGGTTGTGGACGGCTTCATTTTGCAGGAAGTTATTCCTCTTTTACTTGTTGCACTTAAGTATTCCAAAGATGCACAAGTATAACTTTGTAGCGGGGATTATGTTAGATACTTCAGAATGGAAATTTAAAAATAAATTGAGGAGCTTGATCTTCAATTTCTGGAGACAAATACATGATTAAGCCACTTCTCCCCCTCTGAAAGTCTTATCTTCTCGATAGGAAAGAATAATGAGAGACTGAATAATTTTCATTTCACACATTAATTTCATATATTCTACTCAACAATTTTTTTATATAAAAGATAAAATGGTAAAGCTGCTCCACTTATTAATTTTCAATTTGCTTGCTAATGATCAATGAAAAGTGCTTAATACTTTGGTGTCAGGCTGCATGAAGTATGTTGACCTCATCTGAGTTCAGATTCTTTTATTTGGAAAGCCAGAACACCCACTGCCTCAAGCCAGCTGGAACATGCAGGAGGACAATGCAGAAGGCTTTTGACAGTAAAACTTATTTTTGAGAGAGGTTATTTTGAAGGTTAACAATGAGTTACACAGTTGGTTTTAAATGCCTGAAAATGAACCGGGCTGCATTAGAGAAAGAACTAGCTAACCTTCTGCAACGTGGAGACCTGGAAAGTCATGCACAGTAGAGTAATATTTTAAAGAACTGCTAGAGGTGCTGTGAGATCACCCAAGAACTTAGCTTCATTAGGGTCTGACCAAATTCCCAGTAAATGAGCTGAGATGACTCTCTAGCAGCAGTTGCAAAGATGGGATGCCATTTTGCAGCTGTCCCAAGACAGAGTAGATGGGGAGCCCTGCAGGACTGCCTCTTAACTAGCACTGAGTCCAAGAAAGGGTCAAGATCTGAGATCACACCATGAGGCTCATTAAACTGATGATTGAGAAATGGTCAAAATACAAAAATAAAAGGCTTTCTGAATGTCTGCTGCAAACGTGTGTGGGATTTAAAGCCAGGAATCCATTCCTGCTTCTCAGTGGCATACAGCATTGCCGTGGACTGCGGAATAGCTGTCATGCTCTGCAGTCTGGCTGCTCTCCAGCCCTGGGTGAAGGGATCCCATAGCATTTGCATGGAAGAAGCGACAGGTTCCTTTGATGTGAAAGAGCTTGAGCAAGTGAAAGGCGGGGTTGGGGTCTGGGGCATTTATATGAATTCTTCATCAGTGCCACTTGCTCACAAGTAAAACTTCTGCCAGGTGTCCCAGAGACTCGTCAAAATGTTCAAGTATTCTGTCTGAAGCACCATGTTGAAAATCTCCAGACTTCACATCATATGTTATGCTGGCCTTTGCAAAAGGTAAAGCCAGCTCTTCTTTGATACTTGTTTTTCTGTATATTCAGGTATTGTCAGCTGCAAGTATGCTGTGAAAAAGACAGTTCCCTTGATACAACACAAATGTTTTTTATCGAAATGCATTTGTTGGTTTAACTTTACAGCTTTAGACAGTTTCTGCAAATCATTTTTGATAATTACTTAAATGTTCTTTCATATGAAAGTCATTATTACTAAAATCTGCAGTACCCCACCAACAAGAAGAAAAAGAAATGAGCAAGTTGCAAGCACAGCTCATCTATTGTTTCTGATTCAAGTGGGGCTGCAAATGCTGGAGACTGTTGGCATTTTGAAACGTCTGGAGACTCCTGCAGTTTTCTAAAATTACACGGCAGAGCTTTTGGTGTTCCACAGACATTGCAGCTGATTTACTAAAAAATTTAAAGATGCATTTCTAAAATCTGTGTAGTATGCTCCATGCTTGATTGAAAACAGGAAATCCATACACCAATGGCTGCTTAGGCAGGCCCGCAGAGAACTGCATGGTCACAGTGGATTTAGAACAGGTATAAATTTTGCACCATAAACAACATAGCGGAGTGGGTGATGTATGATGTGCTCCAAATGTTTGTTGGCCCGTTAAGGTCCATCTCTACTCTGAAATTTACTCTTTCATAACAAAGGTCCACTAGGGGTTAGAGGCAAACAGAAGAAAAGGAATAGCATGCCTGCCATTATGAGTGGTTTTACATTAAAACAGGGCTCAAAACAGTAATTCAGTAAGTTCTTAACCTGATTGGGAAGCCCTCCTGTCCTGTTAGTTTATGTGCTGTTGCAATTTACACCTGGTTGTAAATGATGCTGCCTGAACCTATGTAGAAAAAAATAATTTAAACATTTTTTTAAAAAAAATTAAATTTAAAATTTATTTTATTTTTTTTTACATGCAGCACTGCACATAAAAGCAAGTGGGAACACCTGATTTTATAGTATCTGCACAAGGCCCTCAACCTTCATCACAGAGGTACCAGGCAAGCCAGCAGCAGGGACACCCTCACACCTCTTTTGTGCTGGCTGATGATTACACCAGCCCTATTTGGATCCCGGCATCAGCAGGAGTGAAAAGGGATTTGAAGAATCAACCAAGAACAAATGAAGAAGTCTGCTTTCGCCCTACTGGCCCTGCAGCCTGCGTTCCACACTTGGGGTTTTCCACCCTCCCAGGCTTCCCCCTGCCTTCTTCCTGCATCTGGGCTATGCCACAAATCAGCTACACTTCACCTGCTCAGAGGTAAAGGAGAACAGCATCAAGAGTTTGTCACGAGCTTGCTCTATTTGACTTTAAATGTTGCGGTGTTCTGCTTTTCCTCAGAGCCCCAACAGTCCCAGAATAGCGTAACCTTTAAAAGAATACCTGGGGTATCTTTTTTTAAAAGGTACTTTTCTAATCCTCCTAGTTCTGGAGATCAGATTGAAAAATAACCAGTGTAACTAGAAAGTGAGCGAGAAAGAAACCAAAAATATTAGGAAATCTTTCTAGGAAAGCTGTTCCCCCCAATTTATGAACATATGATTATTTTATAAGCTGAGAAAAATATTTTAGTTTAAGGTTTTCCCAGATTTATAGCTCCAAATCCAGAAAAAAATTTTGTCTAAGAACAAGCCATTGCTTCAGCAGAATAAGTCTTTTGGTAGATAGAGTAATTTCTTATGGTATAACAATAAAACATTTGAAGGCAGAGCTAATATTTTCTGTCTTTCTGTGAGTGGAAGACTACAGGATGAAAGACAGATAAAGTCTCATTTTTTGTCTATAACTGCAAAGGTTACAAATACAAAAGTTAATGTAAGGATGTAATTGCAGTAAAGGATAACAGACATTTAAGGCAACCACCAAAAGCCAGGAAAACCCTGGCTCCCAGCTTTGTGTTCAAAACAAACAGCAATCTGTCTCTTTGGCAGGATCTACAGAGAAAGAAGCACTGGTTACTTAGACACCATAACAAGTTTAGTTGTTGCCAAAATTAGTGCCAAGAGACTGTTCTGGCTTTAACAAGCTTATTTTAGTTCAGGTTAAGTCAATTAAGTTAGTTTTAACTGCTGAAAAATTAGGAATGGGATGTCTGATCAGGGTTTGCCTCAATTAAATCTTTTAAGCCAACTTTAAATTTAACCAGGGCAGCCTCCTTGTTTACCTGCAACATGCACACATTTCTGGAATAGCTTAAACGTTTTCTAGTAAGCAGCATTGCTGTTTTCACAGGCTACAGTATGGAAAGTCTCCCAAAAAATATCAGGGCTGTAAGTTCCTCTGAGGTGTTTGCATTATCTTTGCACTTCTTCATTCATATATGAAAAGCAAAGAAGTGTTGGGAGGTTTGGGGGGAGGGGGAAGAATGGGGGGGTTGTTTTTAATATAATTAGCTTTACACTAGTGCTCTGAATCAGAATTTTCCAGAATATTTTTATTAATATTCAGCCACAAAGGAAATTCCAGTACAGGGAAAAAAACAAAACAAAAAA
Source organism: Apteryx mantelli (assembly GCF_036417845.1). NCBI lineage: Eukaryota > Metazoa > Chordata > Aves > Apterygiformes > Apterygidae > Apteryx > Apteryx mantelli. Next base: position 21,064,754 of record NC_089982.1, on the reverse strand, counting down.
AATACCAACTACATATAAATGCATTTCTGAAGCAAGCAACCAAATAAAAATCATAACAAAAATAGCTGTCCAGATTTTAAAATTCCCCCTCAATGTTTGCCTCTCAAGCATTGCAACACCTGATCTGAGCATAAGGAATTTAAACCAATTTCTCCTCACTGATCTGCTTTCAGAGGGCAAGTTGAAGCAGACAAATAAGAACAAAGAAGTGATCAGAGATCGGAGAACCTCTATTATTCTTCTGAGATGTTAGTGGGGACACAGAAGTGTCCTATTAAATGGACTTTTAACCATGCACAAAGTTCTGTGATTTCCCTTGGTAAAGCTCTCCTCTGCCACAACAGTTACAAACCAAATTTACCCTGGAGGCCAGTGGAAGTGCAAATTCTACATCTGTATCCACCGTTGTCATGTGCCATGTATTTCAGTTACAACTCTGAGGCCTTTAGCACCATTTTTTCCCCATGTATACAGAGAATCTTGTGTAACAGACACTTAGGCTTCCTGCGCTGCCATCATTCAGATAAATAATACATTTAACTAGTGATACTGAAACCAATGGGATAGAGCTTAGAAATGGTGGAAAACTTAAAGGGGGAGAAGGGGGGGAAAAAATCAGTATTTTAAGAGGCTGGAAAGGTTCCATCAATTTGTTCACCAAGGCTTCCTTGCAAGTGTCATTTCAGTGCTGATATCATTAGAAAGGTTTGTCTTAATAAGCACGCTTTTCTTATAGCACCAAGATATACTCTGATCTTGAAATTAATAAATTCAGTCCAGTTTAATACTTAATACAATGTATTCTATTTAATTGGTGGATAAAGAATGTGCTTTTTAATTATGTACAGAGACAGCCTGGATTTAACGAAAAATAAAGTGTAATCCAGAAACTGGAAATGGTAGGTGATTCTAATAGCATTTACACTTTCAATAATCGTGGTCAAGTTTTCTTTGTGTAGAGCTCTAGGATAAACTCAAGAGATGATTACTGTAATTAAGGAATTTACAGATCCCTTTCTTTAGGCATGAGCTATTTGGCAGAGATTTGTAGCCTGTTCAGTAAACTCCCTCCAGTCCTCTGAACTTACCATCTTCTGCTCATTAGGTTCCCAACCAGCATAAGGGTTGACAGGTTGACAGGGCAGAGCCCTATCCAAGCAAAATGGTTCTTGCAAACAGAGATGTTTCCCAGCGCCTCAGCTCTCCACCTCCAGGCTCAGGGGAGGAGGCAGCCTCAGCAAGCTCCAGGCCCCAGCCCTTCCCTCGGGCACTACACAGCCAACTGCTCTGTGAGCCCGCTACACTCTCCGCTACAGCTAGGTAAATCCAAAGTGATCTCATTCAGATCAGAGGAGAAAAATTCCGGATTTACACAGGTGTAACTGAAATCAGACTATTGCTTCTCTGAGAGGAGGTTCCAGGCACTGATCCAAGTTGTTAGGGGGTTTATATGATCTCCCTGGTTATATTACAGACACGCAAAAGTGGGTTATACCCTACCAGGAAAAATGGGTTAGAGAAGGAGCACAAGCATGAGCTATGCAAGATCTCCCTGACAGACAACTACATCTCAAATTTTAGCTAGGAATAAGAGCATCTGTTCACCTGCCACAGACACTGAAGCAACTAGATGCATCTCCAGGTATAGTGCACTTATCAATGCATGAGCCAAACAAGCAGTGAAAACACCTCTTAATTATAATAGAGCACTCAAGTCTAAAATAACCTGGGCTCCTGATTAAACCAATACTGATTACAAAAGTACACCTTATCAGTGAAGGTTTCCAAATCGGTGATTCAGGGTGCCCAACTTGAGATACCGCAGAAAGTATGATTTTAAAAGGTAGGCTTGGGGAAGGTGCTAAACCTCTTAGATTGTACACGAAAGAAAAGCAGTGGCCATAGTTATTAGTCGTTCCTCATCCACAAGAGGTGGACACAGTAATTGTTCTCCAAATCGTTATTTAACTCTGTGAAGCCATCTCATTTGGAATACACTTGGGAGGACTGGTTCAAGAGGGAAGGGGACATTCAATTAAATTAGAAAAAGTTTATACCAAGTTTATCACACTTCATATAGTAGACTGTGAAATTCACTGCCACAAGCTTTAAAAAAAAAAATCACTGATATCCAAAAGCAGATCAAATCTAGACACAGATAAGAATATTTGGAGTTATCATCATCTACCTAAGATGACTGCTGGAAAGGATAAAACCTCCTGCTTCAGTTTTAGCTCAATTTCTCATTAGAAGGGATTAGAATGAAATTTTCATAGAAGCCTCTAATTCCTATGGGGTCTACCATCATCATCTCAAGCATCTGGTGTGGCCATCAGAGAAATGGCAGTACATTAGACAGACCACAAGCACAACCCAATATGGCAATTACTACGTGGGGTTTTTTTCCTGCTTAATAAAAAGTTAAACAGTTCATCTGATACTACCATCAAAATGCAATCCTAGAACAAAACACCAGATAAACATTAGCGTATGGACAAGACAGACAGAAAATGCTCAATAGCAACAATTAGTATTCAATTCAGAAGGCGATGCAAGATTACTCACCCAGACCACATTCTACACCACTGATCTTCAGGAAAATTTGGTGGGGGGAGTTCCTATTTGAAATATTTCTTCAGATTGCGGTGAAAACAAGCATTGTCACTAGACTGTACAGTGGGCTAGGAAAAGGCAAGGTTCACTTTGTTTTATTTGTTAGATCAATGTGAGCATTTCTGTAGGATTTTGCTGCTCAGTGAGAAAAGGCAAAGGAACGACTGGATGATTTTCTTTGAAATATCTTCTCTGTTCTTAGCCACTTGCTGTATTGCCTGCTCTACAATCAGAGCCATATGAAAAGGAGAACAAGGAATATCTCTATCCTAAAGTTACTGGAAATGCGTTATCCTTAAAATTCTCCTTTAGCCAAAAATAAAAAAAAGGAAAAGGGGGAAAAATACTGTTGCTGCTTATCGCCTTCTCCAGAACTGGTGCTTTCTACTAACACACTAAACAACTGACAAATACTAGTCCATGATCTCTTTCTTCCTGGCAGCACAACTGTGTGGGGATGATATATTTTAATATCCATTGTGCTGTATTTGTATAACTTAGCAAAAAGGCAATATAGGTCTGATACATTGGTCTTGGAATTGAGGTTTAAAATCATGCTTAGACCTTAAAGAAATGCATCCCAGCATCTTGGACCAACCCTAAAGAATTTTTTTCTTAACTTAAGGGCTGAGACCTAAGCATCCCAATCACGGCAGAGCAGCCATGTCAGTAAGGGATCTGATTTCAAGTGCTTTGAGAGGTGAACTCTGTTGCACATGTTAACCATGTTCTAGCACAGTAGTGGTAATAAACCAATTATTCTTAATTTACAGAGAGAGCCCCTAAACTTACAAATGGTATTTCATTCATGCAACCTGTACTTAGAAAAGACTGAAATACAATCACTTACGTTGGAAAGAAGGAATGAAGTAAAATGCTACGAGTTGTGCCAGACAAGAAGGCAGAAGAGAATTTTCTAGCTCCTTCTGCCCTAAAACATGTCTAATCACAAAAGAAAGAATGGTAGGAGGAAAAAAGGGCAAGACATCATTTTTCAAGCAGAATAAATACATACTTGCTTAAACTATATAGCTCAGCATCTACAGTGTGGGGGAAAAAAAGGCTCTCTTGCTTTGGATGCATGTGGAACAGGGAAAGCCACACAGGAAAAAACACATTTGTAGAGATGCTTAAAAATTCAATTGGTGAAAGGAAACAGGAAGAGAACACAAAAAGAAAAGTGAGATACATTGCCTTTTACAGCATCTTCTTATGTCCTATAATCAGAGCCTAGAGAATAGCACTCTGCACTAAGAGCCCTGAAAGGCTTCCCTCCCTTTTATGCTTTAACTCCCCAGCCCAGGCAGGAAAATGATACTTACCCACTTTTAGAAAGTGCTTTGCAGTCTACGGCTTAAGAAGTGACTTTAAAGTTTTGTTGTATACAAAAGTGTTTGTCTTAAAAAGCTATAAACCTGAACGGTTTTGTTTTCTTGCACCTGATTGTGTTAGTAGCCATTTTTTCTTCGTCTTCTCTCTACAAATTCAGTGACTAAAAATACATTTCTACACCATTTTGCCTGTGTGCCTTTTACTTTCTGCCACCTGTCAAGAAGTAAGCCTCTTTCTTCTCTCCACTCTTACCTCCCATCCCTTCCAGTGCGATATTCATTACTTGCTACAGAGGAGACCACAGAAATATGAGTGACTCACCAGAAGCTAAAGCTGAAACCCTTCCCCGAGCATGAAGAGACTCTGAAAGCTCAATCTGCAATGCTAACTTCATTCATTTCAGTAGGCATTAACTCTGATGCTAATAAAGGCACTTTGAGACACCAGCTTCACTTGTTAAGTAAAATAGACACATAAACTTGAGGACAATTTAGAACTATGGAAGAACTAATTCACTTCAGTCGTAGCTGCAGGAACCTCTCGGCTCACCCATGCTAACGGGCTAAATGTTCTGCTGTTAGCCAGTATGAGGAACTGTGGAAAGCCTGTGGCGTATTTAGCACGAAGTAAAACTAAAAACATACACAAAGAGAGACACTGGAGATTTGATTATTCTTCTCTGCAAGGGATTCATTTGTGCATCTGTCTGAAGCACTCTTGAGGGGAGATCGGGGGAAAAAGTCTGGAGAAGTTAGAAAGGAATTCCTGTACCCGCACACAGAAAGCATTCAGCTCTGTTAAGGGGAAGGGAAGAGCCAGGAGAAACTGAAGATGGATAGGCTTTAGGAAGATACAGTGGGCTGCAAGGGATATGATTAGTTCCATTTCTTGAAAGAGGAATTCAGCTTTCTAACATATGAGAAGTAGCAGCTTACAGGAGGTGTGGAAAGAAAAAAAGAGTAGAAATCAGAGACTTTTGTCAGTCAATAGGCTGATTCTTGCTCTAAGGCTACCTTTTATGTGCATATTCTGTGGTAATCATCTAAAACTAATGTAACATCACCTTTACAAATGTAAAAATATAATTAATGTTTTTTATCTAGGATGATCCATAGGAAAGAAATTGATGGCTAAGACCATTATTCTTGATACCCATGAAATACTTCAACTGAAAGAAGTGAAAAGGGAGCTTTTGTACCCACTAAGCTGATGGAGCTCTCACTGAGAAATATGAAATTATGCAAATGTAGACTTTAAGAGCAACAGAGGAACTTTCTTCTATTATGCACATGTAAGTATGAACAAAAGGTCACACAGTGGTTAGCTAAGCTTCACTGCAAGTACAGCCTATTTAGGAACCACATAATGGTATATAAAGATTTGAATTAAGTTATCAACAGCTACAGCAGTGATGGAAATTTGTGACTCTCTTGAAATAACTGTTAATTCTCAGCTGGTTTAAAGAGAAATAAGCTGCCATTCTCCCTGGATGCAGATGAGAGAGGAAATACCAGTGCATCTTGGGCAAACACTTCTTACTCTAGAAGAGGACTGCCTATTTCTCACGTCAAAAGCAAGAGTAAGTATGGCATGTCTTAATTAAGGTATTTTTCTCCCTATTTAGTCAGTTATACCAATAGCTTTTAAGAAATGGGTTTCTATAACTTTTTTTTTTCCCCCATCATATGTCTGTGATGAACAGCACATGCTTCTTCAGGCATGTGCATGTTGAAGTGTTTCTGTTAACCATTTGCTCACAAGATGAGTTAGTAGAGGACAGCAAAGTTCCACTAATTCTAGCTGCAGAATCTCTGAGAAACTGTATGAAACAAGATTAAAAAAAGTCTAGTTTACATGGCTTCAATATGCCAAAACAAGCCTTCAGGACCAGTAGCTCAGAGCTCACAAAAAATAGGATTACATTCTTCTTGTACCTTCAGATTTCTGAAACAAAGTTTTACATTGACTATCTCAGCTGTTTTAGGAGTAAGAGAGGCCACAAGACAGTTTCTGCCGATGTCAATCACAAAGCAGTTCGAAAAAATATCAGTAGGTATTAATTTCCACGGGAATTCTCCAATACATTTAAAGTTTAATATTAATGCGACATGCCAATAAACCATCAATCCTATATGCATTTTAGATAGCTCAGGCTGGTTTCGCCATTTTGCGAAGAAACACGTTTCACATTGTGTTATACCACACTCTTAGTTCCAGTGCTTTACTCCTCACAACACAGATGTCTGGAAACACTAAGTATTTTTAAAAGGATTCACAGAACTTTATATTCCTGTAATTGTAGATTTCGCATGCATCTAAAGAGGCAAACACAGTATCTGAGACCACTGGTTCTCACTACTTTCAAACACAGTCTAGTGCTGGTAGCATATTAACCTTTAAAAGTGCCTTGAAATCTCAGAGTTTTACTGTATTTAAATTACTACTAAGATGCATTTCATATGCAAGAAATCCTGGACTTCATACTGAAGAGTAAAAATAACATAACCAAACAAGAGAGGCTGCCCTTAAAACTGCACTGTACTTCACATACTAAAGCATATTGCAGGATTTATTCATCTAAGTGATCAAGAATAAGTGTGAATGTTTGAGCCAAATGCACAAAATATAAAAAGCTGATCAACTGTAATGGCTAGATTTTTCAAAAACTCTAGTTTTCAGATCCATAAAACAAGCTAAAACTATCCTTGCTAGCAGACTACTCTGGTAACAGAGGAAAAACATCTGAAGACAGAAAAAAGTTGCTTGTTACATTCTCATTTTAACCAATAATTTTTAAAAGACTCTTTTAGTAAAAATTAAGGACGACTTTTCCAAATCACATGACACAGTGACTTTTCACACTTTCATACTTTTGCTATTAAGTCATGACCTTTCTCAATTTTTGCTACAGCAAAAGCAACCAACCTTTAGTATACAGAATAAGCAGATGAGGGAGGATGGGAGGATAAAGGGGCAGCTCATCTGCACATCCCTTGTCTTATGTTTCAGTTGTCAACAGAACATGCACATTGATAATGTTTTTGCCCAATGATAGTGAAATCTTTGATTGAGCTTTGAGAAAATTTAACTTATGCCCCAGTTCCCGAAGGGGATTAAGTACTCGAGATATTTTATGTTATATTCTATTAAAATATACAACACACTACATAATATTAAAAAAAAAACCAAGAAAAAAGGGGAAAAAAAAAGAGAGAGAGAGACCAGAACATTTAGGCAAGTCCATTGGCAGTCCCAAATATTTCCAAAATGCTTCCCATCTAGACCAGGTATAATCTCTAGAATAACAGACTTATTGTGTTTTTAAGAACACCAGCATGTAGAAAGCATTCAGAAACAGGGATTAGAACAGAACCAGTCTTTAAGTCTTAGAGCCAGCAAAACCCTGTAGGATGCCAGCGAGTATGGCAGTTTTCCTCCTTGCTTGCTTTTCTCCAAGCAGTCACCTGCATTTTGCAACACCGCATGTGCTACAGGCATTGCCCACTAACCTGAAGTAATCTACAAATCATTAGCTACCATGGAGCAGTCTTTCCCTACCTCTGCAGAATGACTGGATTTTATTAAAACTGTATGCTCTAATAAAAGGTAAAGTGATTAGATTTAGTTTCCCCACTAGGCAATGCATTACCTATAAATATATAAAGCAATTTAGCAGAGGAAACACTAACATGCAGAGGCAGCTCCCCCGCACTATCCACAAACATAACTGCCAACTTGCTGCTCAAATGGTACCTTTTTTCAGCGCATTAAAATTATTGTTACATTTGTTTTGATTTTGCCCAACTGCAATTACATCTCCTGTCTTCAATTCAATTTAAAATGAAACTTTATCCACTGTATCCAAATCTGGATTTCCCTTGCAATTATACCGACACCTAAGCTTTAATGAAAGCTTTTACTAGACCTATGACTAACTTTTACATAGGCCAGTGCATTCAAAAGTTACAAGACCAAATCACTAAGTCCACCTCAGCAGCTTGAGTTGTGCTCTAATGGCTGAAGAATTGACTCTTCAGTGATCACATGCAGAGGGGGCTCTGGAAAAATTAATAAATTAGGTGTCCCTGGCAGCTGTACACTAATACCCATGCTCAGCTATCCTCTCAGAGCTACATATATACAGTATTTATCACAGAGGTTGGACCACAGCTTATTTTTAAATACAGCCATGAAGGACATCAAGAGGTCATCTGCTGTGACTCCCAACATAGACAACTATGCTGAGATCATTCTTGACATACTTGCCTAACCTCTTCTCAAAGATCTCCAAGAACACAGACTGTACAGTCTCCCAACAGGACAGTCCAGTGTTTTATATCTTTTCTAATAGAATAAGTCAATAAAATCTACTCCAAATCCATCTTCTTGCAGTTTAAATCCATTAGCTCTTGTCCAGCTGAAGTCTTACCAGTAAGAAGAGCAAAAAATAGCATCCTTCCTGTTATAGCGTGTTCAAGTCTTTACCAATAGCACAACACAGGTGGATCATGTTTATCTTCCAAGTCACTCTAAGTGCCGGACCTTCCTCTGCAGAACCTCTGCTTACCCTGTTGCCTCTCATCCCATGTATGGGCAGGCAAGGATTACCACCCAATACTCACTCGTCCCCACTGAATTTCATGTCATCCTTTGCAAATCATTGTTCAAATTTACCAAAACATTTTGAATTCTAACCCCACACGCAAACACAATTGCGACTTCTCCTGTCTTTGGTTCACTCTAAGCCTTTAAAAAATTGCCCAGGTCATCAACGAACTCTTCAAACAGAACGTGGCTCCAAATAAGCCCCTGAGAAAGACTATCTGACAGAGCTTTTGGTTTTGGCCACAAAGCACTGGTAATTACTGTATGGTATGACTGGCCAGCTGATTTTGTACCTACCTTACAATAGTTTCAACTAGCCCACATGCCTTGATTTCATTATGAAAGCATAGTAAAACGCAGTTTGAAAAGCCTTTCTGAAGCCAGGATACAGAGGGATTTATTGCTTTGCCTCTAGCCACCCATCTGTTGCCCTGCCGTAGAAGAGAGCTACAGTAGTTAAACGTGATTTGTTCCTGAGAGATTTTGGCTGCTCTTCATCCTTTATTTCTTAGATGTTTCCAAACTGTACGTTCATTTGTTCCAGAATTTTACCAAAGACTAAAGTCAGTCTGGCTAGTCTCCCAGGTCCCCTGCTCCTTTCCTTTCACCAGCCCCTCTCTGTTCTCAGAGATAAGCAAACGTTATCCCTTTCCTCAGTTTTTAGTACCTCACCTGCCCCCCCCCCCCGAGTTTTAAAAAGACAGTTATTAAAGAACTGACTAAACCCCTCTCTGGTCAATAAGAGGTCCAGATGACATGAAAGAAACCTGCGGCTTACTTCCCTAGCCTCCTAGAAACATCACCCCTGTATCGGTGGCAGTAACTGCACTGGCCAGCAGCGCGCAACTGACCCATCAGCCACAAAGGATAGATTCAAAGCAGTTAAACACTTTGGCCTTCTCAGCGTCCATCCCCTCAGGGGTGCAGGCCAACTTCACGTATTACATCCAAGTATTTTACCTTCCTGAGCCATCGGAGGCAGAAAGTTCCTCTCAAGCAGCAAAATGGAGGAAGAAATCCTTCAAGCTTTCAGACCTGATGGGTCACTTGAGAGATATAGCTAACTCAGATAAATGTCCAAACTTTAGGTTGTTTTCTGAATTGATGCTCTTGAGGTTTGCTCATACTCATCATTAGTCACTACCATTTATTAGCTCACTTGCAGATAAAATGAAATAGATCCTGGGAAAGGGAGAGGAACATTCTCCCAGGACCTCGGTTATTAATTTTATTTATTAACAAAACTCAAACTAAGGCAAAATTAATAACTTTCTACATATGTGCAGAACCTTGGAAGAGAGGGAAGCTTTATAACCGTGTGTAAAAGCAGGCCTCTCCCATTTGCATACTTCTGAAGAGGTCAGCTTCTATCATAAGCCTCACAAATTCAGGGCCCAAAAGATCAGTGAGCATTAAACATTATTACACATGAACTAGACATGCATCGGGTTATTTGGGAGGCAGACCAGAGGACTCCACCAGCACAGCCCTTAGAAATGACCCTTGCCACACTGACTCTCGAACCCTAAACAAACTGGCATGCAGGAAAAGACATTGAATTTCTAGTGTCTGACAGATGGGAAGTTTGGAGCTGACTAATCACATGCCCAACCCTATATTCCTAACACAGATAGCACTTTATTGACCCCTGGCTGATGGAAATGCCAGAAGAGTATCATCTGAATGTGACCCCTTAATGTAGTCCATGTGTGAAAAACTAGAGAGACAGTTCTTTTTCCAGCAGAGGCCAGGAAATGAATAAAAAACGTCCACTGAAGTCAAGGGATTTACACTGGCATAAATCTGACACACAGGAAAATTGGGGATCCAAATTCTGTCCTTAGAACTGAGGCCAAAGAGATCCTAGGCAAAGACCTTCTACATCGATTTCCATGTATAGCCACAAAATTCTGTTTGGAAATTTAAAATAGTCAGCATCGTATTTAGTAACACTAATGGTTAAATATAAAATATTGTCCTGAAAGAAGAAAGGAATTCCTTTCAAGAACACAACTTTATTTAAAAGATGCTGGCCTAAAGGCCTTTTTAACTTCATTAAGTTTTCTGAAAGAGCCTAGGGGCATAAGGCACTGAAATTGTATTCAAATTCAATATGAGACTGGCCACCAAGTTCTATTTCAAAAATCCTAGTGTAAACTAATTATTTGTAAAGAATGGATCTTCATAAACATTTACTTCACTAAACAGATATTCCCAATATGTGTGATCTTTGCCAAAACAAATTCGTATTTGCTTCAGTGCAAACACATTTATACGCCAATACTTATAGATTGCACCACGGTGATTCATTATCAAATAAAGTCCATCTTCTGTGCACCCAGTTGAGTTAAATAATATTAAAGTGAACTCTAACTTCCTTATTGGTTATGGAAGGGCATCCTTTTATTGACATCTTTAACAAAAATGCTTTGAGAAATGTGTTTGGCAAATAATATTGCTCTTACAGATCTCGCTGCTTCAGAAACATGACTTCTCTGAGGAAACGCTAGATCTTGTAACAGAAATATCTTTAAATCTTTTAGATAGCCAGTCCACAGGGAAAGGTTTAAGAAAGGATCAAAGCTTGTCCTTTCAGCTTGAATTATTCCATTACAGCTGAATGTGACATAATTACAAAAGATGTTGGATGTGGAATCTCATCAGGATTATCTGACACTCATCTTTGTTGAAAAAGTCTCCCCAGCTGTTGCTCTGATAGCACAAATGTGACAGGAGTACAGAGCACAAAAGTAGTTGCAAGTGACTGCTGCTTTGGGGCTGGTTTCGGTTCCCTGGGCCACTTTGTGACTTTTCAGTCACCATAAATATTGAGGCTCTTTAAGGCTGACTTGAAGGTGAGGGAGAATACCAAATACATTATTAAATTTCTGAATAAGAAATAGTTCACTGCCTCTTTCTAAACTAGATATCTGTGTTGTTTAGCTGATGTACACAAACAATTCCTCCTCTTTCTCACATAAGGTCAGCCTAATTCGGTGCCCAGCTTTGTCTCTACCTGTAAAAAATAAAAATAATAATAAAAAAGCTATATTAGCTTTCTTGTTTCACTGAGACAAGAAAACGGTGCCGCTTTGAACAAGTAAGAAAGCACAGTCTTTACGATCTACATTGCTCTCCGCGTTTGATGCATTCTAAACCAGGATATGAAGCCTCAAACAAGAAGCAGCCTTTTTTCTAATTGTGCTACTGTATTGCATGTGTGCGCGAGTGTACGTATGTATACATATATATATACACACACATATATAAATATACATTTTACTTCTATAAAGAGAGCTCAATTGTAAACTATAACATCAAACATCAAATCTTGAATAATTACTCATTCCAGAGGATTTGGTAGCTGTAAAAATACTTTTCTTTCCTTCCTTGTCATGGATTACATTTCCTTCATACATTATTAATGAAGTTAAACTACTAGTAACATGCCAAATGTGCTGCATAGGAGATTTGTGCCTAATCCAGCACAAAACAGGCCCAGTCACATAATGATAGAAAAAAAAGAACAAATGTCAACAGTTTCACACTGGGACTAGATTAAGCAGACCGTACTTACTGATTTCTTACACAGGGATTATCTCACTTTTAGTGCTATGAGAAGACAGGCCACACTTCCCCTGTGTTATTAACACAGACCTGCACCTGAGGAAAAAAAAAAAAAAAAAAAAGAAAGAAAGAAAATACACCAGAGTTCCAGAATCTGTTTCCAGACAGCCTCCGCACACACACACACACGCTGTTGTTTATTAAACATGACAGCCAAACTCTCATTTAGATGACAGACAAAAAAGGACACTAATAGTAAATATATATCAAAAATACTCTCTTATTGCTTTAGACCTCAGTCCAACTTCCAATGGAATTTTTAGATAGCCCTTACGAGGATAATACTGACAGTTAGACTCCAACTGAATTGCAGTTAAATCAAAATAACTGGTATCTACGGGGTTTACCTTCCTACCCTGAAAAACCTCCTTTGGCTTAGGATCCAAATCACGCCAACAGCTAACAAGTGTTAGCCTGATAACTAAGTGCTCACCGAGGTAAACAAAACTACTCACTCTTAAGTGTTTACAGGACTACGCGTTTAGTGCAAAACTGCCTCTCAACTAACACTAATGTTCAAACAGACTAGGATTTGCTTGTTTCTTTTATATCCTGTTTATGAGCTAAATTCACTAAACTCCCTATGGTACGTACAGCTGTTTTTTGAGGCTGCATGCTTAACACCATGGGTCCATGGCATGGGAAATACTGTTTTAAGATGCCTCCTAGTACATCAGAAATGCTGAAACCACGACACAGACCGCGGAGCCAGTAAAGACTCGCTTTGCCGTTTCAGATTTGTTAAAAATGTTCAAGGAGTAGCTGTCCCAGCAGACCAGGCAAGATCAGGTGTCATCTGTCTACACCACTCTTAACCCTACACCGGATCAGGTATCGGCTCTCCTCCTGCAGCTGGCACTGGGCTGGTGGCCACAGCGCACCATGTGCTATGCCTGGCTCAGCAGAGGCACAACTGAGCCGTCACGCTGATCCAAATCTAATTAGTAGCATCAGAGATCTGGTAGTGCACAGATCTGGCAGTGAGGTTTGTTGAGTCACGGACTAAATTTGCAGCTCCCGGTTGCTGCCGTGTTACAGGTAAGAAGGCGTCAGCTCTAGCCCCGTGCCAGCGTACCTGCCCCGTCTCTGGGAGCAACACCTGCTTTGCTGTATCAATTCAACTGCTCCTGAGGCTGGACTCCAAACCAAACCAGATTTTGGAAGTGACTCTGCTTTTAAAACACAAAATATTAAGAGCAAGTGATTGAGTGTTTTAAAACCAGGGTCACTTCAGAGATCTGGAAAGTAACCTCCAGATGGCTCAATGACAACTCAAGGGCAGTCATTTCCAGGCAAGAAACACCTTAACCCCATTCCTCCTCTGAGAGCAGTTGTGCAGAGCCCTTCCATACGCCATGTGCTGCCCACAGAGGGGGACTCTGGTCAGCTGAAACTGTTAGGACCCCCATGACACGCATTAGAACATACACCGCAAGTAATTAAAGCAAGTAGGAGCTTGTTCAGCATGCGGTACATTCACCCTGAGCACTCTTTCACAAGCAGAGGGGGAAAAAAGTGAGCAAGGAGGAACTTGAAGGTTATCTTGTACAAGCTCAAAACCATTAATAAATCCAAGTAATGATACAGTCACTGCCACATAAAAGGATAATTTGCTTACTAAGAACCTGAGTTTATACTCCCTTACCGAAAGCATGAGTCATGGGAACCGGGCCTTTTAATTCCTTAGGGCCTTCCACAAAAACCCATGTAGAAAGCAGTCCAGCACATCCACCAGGCAACCTCTGCCTTTCCTTCCACACCCCCTACCCCTGAGGGAACTGAATGGAGAAGAAGAAGAAAATCTCCCAAGTATATGCTCAGGGAAGAGGAGTGAGCTGCACCAATCTCTCGCTGAGGAAACAGCGCCTGATAGCAATCTGTGGATTATCTCTGTGGAGCCCTTTCCACTCCATACCAGGCTTAAAGTTTCTTGCTTGCACAGTGCACTCCAAACTGCATAACTCTGTGGAGCAGCTCTGCTGGAGCTTTCTACAAATACTCTGTGAAATGCAGTTTTTCAGTGCAGAAGGGGGCCCATGAGGAAAGTACTAGTAGCACCAAAATCTTTCCACAGCCTATGGACATTTATTAATCCAGCCCTTTTCCGCCCTAGTCTGGGACCCGATTTCCCAAAGCTCTGTTTGGGCCCCACAGGCAGCAAGAAGGGGTATTGCTGAAGAGGCTGAATGTGCAGGTTAGAGAACACCCTAGCATAAAGTTTCTCTGTTTTGCAATCTCATTGAACTATAAGACTCCTTACTGTTGTCTGAAGATGACACTGAAAAATAAATTTGAAGTTCAAGTCCATGTGACTTTTCTGGCGTACTTGCAGTTGCTTAAATATTGATTTTCGATCTCATGAAATGTGCTAAGTATGAAATGCCTTCCTTCAAAGTAATATCACACCATGAACTGCATGCTCAACTTCAGTAAATTCTCATTCATAATTGCAGCTTGTGCTTACCCAGTTTCAAAGTAGTTACCAAGTCAGAAAACAGTCATTACATTTCATTCAATAAAAGAGCACATCCCAAATGAGGTGTCTTTAAAGAAAAGAAACAGGACAACTTGCACTGACAACATTTATCCTTTGTACTATGCAAAGCTCTCCTGATTCATCACCTATTCATCTGCTACAGCCACATCACTGGCCAACATCTGTTTGCGTCTTAAATCATAGCCTTACTGTGAACTCTCTCCAGTATGTTCCCTGGTAAAGTACAAGTCCCATTCCTACATGGTCTACTGGGAAGAGCTCTAAGGACTACTAGAGAATTATGGTATAAGAGTATAGCAGAGTAGTTGTGGGTTTTTTGTTTTTTGTTTTTTTTTTAAATGGGTTATTTTGCTAGTTAGAGAATTTATTTTAATTTGTTAAAAATTAACTCTTCACTTGCTTTAAACACTTCAGGTCAGAAAGGTCTGGGAGGAGTAGTGTATTTTAATCCACTGAAAGAAAGCAAGCTTCCTGTATTACTCCATTCTGGAGGCAACCAGCTGAAGTCCAGAAAACTGGTCTTTTTCATACCTTATTTTTTGACCCCCAGCTTTTCCCTCATATACCTAAGCCTGCTGCAGGCATCATACAACAGCCTTGGAAGTGAACATCTGTCAGTCATCAACAGCGTGTCAAACACTAGCTGTAGGAAAGATGGAAGATAAGTGAAACAAGTTTAGCTGCCAATACGGAAAACAAGCCAGATGGCCAGATACTGGAAAATATGGGTCAAGTGAACCCACGGACATACTGAACAACAATATCTTGTATACCTTGTAGGAATTTCATCACCATTCAGGATCTGAGC
This sequence comes from Apteryx mantelli, assembly GCF_036417845.1. NCBI lineage: Eukaryota > Metazoa > Chordata > Aves > Apterygiformes > Apterygidae > Apteryx > Apteryx mantelli. The sequence goes on along the minus strand of NC_089982.1, from coordinate 21,049,272 downwards.
CTTTAATTTTGGCATGAGTCACACATGGGGTTTTTAAACAACTCACATGCTTTATTTTATATATGTATCTATGTATATACTGAAGTGCAAAATGATTTTCCCAAGAAGTACAAGAATGAACACATGCTTCTGAATCAAAGTATTTAATATTATCAGCCCACATGGGGTCTCTGAGGATACAGTTTGGTCACTCATGTCCCAGAGCTAGTGTCTTGAACAGAAGAGTTTATTGGGAAACTTCTTACCACACCATATATTTGCACTGTTCTCTTCCTAACTTGTTCTGGGGGAAAGAGGAAAAACTGCCGTTTTTGGTTTTTTCCTGGTTCCCTCTGTATTTCCTAAGGTGGAGGAGCAGAGCCAATCCCCACACTTTCCCAAATGCAAGGAGTAGGATAGTCCATGCTCATTTCTGCAGGAAGAGCCAAGCTGGGGAAAAGCTCTTTCCTTGGAGGAATGCTAACCTTGTTAAATGATGGGCTAGAAAAGGTCCCACGAGTCTTGCAGCAGAACATAGGGTTCACTTGTGCTGCAGGTAACATTTCCACATCAAAACGAGACAGTGCACCAGAGGTTTCAAACAAAAGGACATCTATTTGTTAAGTTCTGCTTTATGTTATATGCAGCACAATAAATTAAGCCAGTGAATGTTTTACAAGTGTGATGTTAGTATTCAGCAAGAGATATTTCTCCATTAGAAAATCCTGATACTTAAAATGGATTCAAAGGGACTAATAAATTGGTCCAGTAGGTGTTAATCAATAGTATAAATGAATAACCAATGAAAAACTGTCACTAGTATGCCAAAGGGGAAATCATCCAAGAATGAAATCGGTGCAATAATACAAGTGCATTGTATCCTTCAACAAATATATGTAAAGCATACTGGATAGACATCAATTCCCAGCACAGAAGCATGTGCTCTTTGGACTGCCTCAAAATACCTAATTTTATAAGGTATTTATATGGAGTGGTTTGTTTTTTTCTCTAGTTTTAAGCACTGATACATTGAATTCAAGGATGCACATATACTGTGCTCATGCACTGAATATTTTGTTTAAACTTGGGGTTTTTTTTTCTTTTTAATTATTCCTGCAGACAGCTTTTTGCCAGAGCTTTCAACCCTAGAGGAAAATCCTCGGAGATTTACATGAAAAAAAAGCTGGCGTTCCCTCTTATTCGCCTACTGAAAATACGCACAATGACAGATTGTCAGGATGGGCAAAGCCTATCCTGTTTTAACATCTGAAACATCTGTCCAAGATCCTTAGACAGTCTCCATGCATTTACAAAGCTCTGACTTCAGTCAGGTTAATAATGTTCATTTTTATTCTCTGCAGCTTGCTGTGCTGCCCATGGCTTCTGCAAGAGTTTGACCTGCTGTTTTTTGCCACTCAAAATTCCCTCTCAGGTATGAGCTACTACTCTAAGTTCATGACCCTTTGGCTGTCTACTTTAGGATTTCTGGTAAAAACCCACAGAACACCTGGGACAAATTTTTGTTATCTCTGAAATTAAACCAGGCCCTAAATCTGTATCTAAAATACTTCAAGTTATTGGAATTACTTCCTCTGGCTACAAGGGGAAGTTGGACGAGATTCTTCATTCTCTAAAAGGGAGGAAATGAATGGACCAACACCTTCTAGGATTATTTGTTGCCTTTGTATTAATTTTCTCCTTCACCAGAAACTCATTAGCTTGTTTGGTCAAACACTCCTGCCATGTCCTCTTGTCTGACATTGTTGAAGGAGTGGCTGCTACAAAGCTGGGGGGGAGGGGGGGGACGGGGATCGTCTTGTCTCAAGATTGACAATACTGATGGTGAATATTGGCATTACCTTCCAAAGAAAGGCAGGTCAAAACGTTTAAGGTGTCCAGCAGAATTTTTTTGGTCTATTTGCCGTCTTGCAGTACACATCCCTTGCAAAGCTTGATAGTTTTGTCTTCCAAAAGACCTCAAAGGCTATTTTTTCCCCTACACTTGGGCAATAAAATCCACATTCAGTAAATCTAATCTTTCAAAGTTATACATAGTAATGTCATAGCCACAGCTGTCAAAACCCACACTTGTCTCAAGAAGCACTAAACAGCAGCTTGTCTGAAAGCGGACAGTTAGTATATAAAGCACCAGAGACAAGCAGCCTCACGTTTAAAGCCAGCTTTGTGGAGAGGGGCAAATACTCTCAGCAGCTGATATTCAGTGCTGATCCAAACACCACGGCACCATATCATTGTTCAAATCAGTGAAAGTTCATACAGTTGCAGTCTGATGGTTGCTAGTGTAGGTACATACCGTTCAGATGCTCTCAGGAGTTTTGAGGCATTCTAGCACAAAAGAAAAAAAAATTAAGTGCAGGCACTAAACAAAGGTCCTTGCAACAGCAGAAGCACTGATGCATGATGGTGGTGTCCCACTGGAGTTAATAGTCATGTCATATCATCACCCCTTTGAAGCTCGCTGGCCCATGCGCCTTGGTCATTCACAGTAAGTATCAATGAAAATCCCAGTTTTTTGGGCTCCTAGGCCTAATGCCACCTCCATATTCTCCAGAAAGTGCCTTAGCCTTCAATTTCTCTGGAGGAAGGGCAGTTGTTTGACTCCCCCCACATGGTGACATCACCACCACAACTAATCCAGTACTCTCTATGATCTAAACGAATGTGTAGTAACATGTAGGTAGGTTCGTAATTATAATACTACTTTTACTAATTCAGAATCTGAGGCTTAGCACAAAGAAAGCTACTTTTCTGAAAAGCCACATGTTTTAGTAAATTCCACATTGCTCAAGAGGCCTGTATGGTTCATATGCCAAGTGTGAAAAGTAATTTAAACAGGATAAGTGAAGAAGGGTGGACTCACCTGTGCTTAAAGCTGCCTCAGGAGATCTCCTCCCTTCAGGCAGCTTTGCCAAATTTAAGAAAATTGGACAGTGCAAATTCTTCCAGTTGTCACAAAACACACCCTTTGTGAGACTGTTTATTTTTAGACTGGGAGACCATGAGCATTGTGTGTCCCCATTTTAAAGGCGAGAAAATATTAAAGAAAACTTTTTTGCACAGATTACTTTGCCTGTAACAACTAAGATTGCTTTGTTACTGTTTATCCCTTTTTAACTTAGCATAGTACCTATTAACTCTTAAGCCAAATACCAGGTGAGGTTTCTGAGGAAGTGGTGAATTTACAGTTCTTCACTCAATAACTACTGTTGTATCTCTGAATTTGGGATGATCCCTCTGTCTTATATTGACCCATTCCTTTCTAAAGTTTGTGTTTCCTTTGGAACAGATAGGTGTGATAGACCACTTACAATCAGGAAGCAGAGAATAAAGCATAAACAAAAGAAAGCAGTCAATATTGTATGTCTTAACTACATACATAAGGGTGTTGATGTAAATTCCCTCCTCCTTTACCCTGTCACCTTCTGTCATATGTTCTTCCCACTCATCCCCACCACTTCTCCAATTACACGTCAAGATCCTGCTATAGAGAGCTTGGCCCCAAGTCTAAGCTGCCTTTTTAGTGTGCCTCCTCACAGGAAAAAAATTGTAGCGACAGGAGTTTTCTACCACATTCACATTTGCTTTCCTTTAGTAGCCCTGGGCTGGTCCCACCCAGAAGGGTTCACGCCTACCTTCATATGGACTCAGGGAGCTGTTCTGGCAACCAGGAGCTCCTAACGCATTGAAACATTACAGCCTACTCACTTTTGCTCAGGACAGGTTGCTCACACTGAACAGGAGAGCAGAAGCCTTTTCAGGTGGTGGAAGTGCTGCTCTGCCAACCTGTCAACAGGGGAGTCTTCCAGTCACGGGTTAAGCCAGCACTACAGCTACTTTGCACTACAAGGTAGCTAAGCTGGAGACCTGTCTGCCCATCTTTTCTTTACTCTTACAAAAAGCTCTATCTATATATATATATATTTTTTTTTTTCCATAGAAGGCCTTTGACGAGCAACACAGGGTATGTTTTGTCAGTAACGCCATGTAAATCTAGCAACAGATATGGTATGTTGACACAGATGCAATGATGTGCAGCAGGAGCACAAGTGTGCCTACCCCTCCCACAGGTATCCAATGGGTTTTGCACAGTCAGATCTGCAGCCACTGGACACATATGGCAGGTGCAGGAGGTTTTAAGACTGCCCCTGCATCCCTGCTGCTGCACAGAGATTTGCTGGCTTCATTCCAGGCTTTTACCAGACTCTGCAAGGCTTGGAATTGCTGGCTGTTGGATTGCAAGCAAGAAGATGCTCATTAGAATTGATTTTATATGGGAACTAAAGGTGCTTCATGTTTTTAAAATCCTGTTATTTGCCCAAGTCTGGATTTAGGGATATAATTTGAAGCATGCATTTTTGCAAGTGGTAGACATTGTATCTTTTGTATGAAGCAAATAACAGCAAAAAGTGCACATTTACAGGACACTTGAGACACTAGACAAAAATCTTAGAGCTAGTAAGAGACATTCAAGTATTACATAGGTTGAAAGGATGTTATATTTTATATTCTCTTCCAATGCAATTTCAAAGTTAAATTTATTATTAGCACTCTATAAAGAACTCCCCTCAGTCCCATCGAATGTGATTGTTATAGCTCCCATACCACCAGCTATTTTAATTAAAATTTTGACTCATGTCTTAAACTGTATGGTTATAAACAAGAATCTCAGTGCATTAAAGAGCTAGAATAATCTCAATTCATGTATGTTTTTCCACAGGACTAATATGTATTAACCTGCTACTAGAATAAACCAGTAAATATTATCCATGAGCGTGACCTACCTTTACCGAAGCTTTGTTAATTCTTAATACAACTCCTCTACCCTTAATAATCTGAAAATACAATACAGACTTTAATACTTAAACAAAGATGCATAATAAACATGCTGGTTAGTTTCTTCAGACAACAGATTCAGATTTTAGTTCACACTAACATTGGAGGTACAAATTAGCATTCAAGTTGGATGACACTCTTAGCTACTCAGCCATCATGACAACACAAAATCCAATAGTAGCTTTTTCAATATCAATTTTTACAAACATTCACCATAAAATTCCTGTTCCTACCAGAAAGAGCATACATAGCCTTACTTCAACTCCTTTTTGCAAACTTTTCCCTAACTATCGTTCAATCCAAATTATTTTGCTCAACCACATACAATATCTTGAGAAATCTGCAGTAGTAAATTTGATTAGTGTCAATTTTTGGCATTCCTCAAAACCTCTAGGACTTCAGAGACTTATGCTTATTCAAAAATGCTTTCAGCTGTTGATAGGAAATGTATCATAACATTCTGGTTGGCAAAATGATTTCCTGCACTTATTTAGACATGCCTAAGTAAGTGACAAGAAGTCATCAGTTTGTATCATTCAGGAAATGAAACAATTCGCAGTTAGAGTTAAGGCAGTCTCCCGAGCACCTCTAGGACAGCTGGTCTCTAGCATCCCTATTACTCATTATCTGAGACTCTAGTAGATAAACAACACACCATGAACTAAAACATCTGCACAGTTCAACCCAAATCTTTTTTGGATCCCCTTATAAATAGGATTCATGTTCTGTTTTTAAGGAAGGTAAGTTAGATGTAACATCCCCACTTCCTGCTTACGTTTTTACTGATACGACTTCATAAAGTTGGTAAATTAAGCATACACCTTCACTATTCAAGGTGTGCTCCATGCTTCCTGCACTTCGACATATATGGTTCTCCAAGAAGACTGCCTGTAGTGGGTGTGCACACACAGAGTCTTCAAAATATGATCTTGCAATCTTGATCTTGCTTCTTTCACCTTTACAAGCCTCTGGTGTGGCTTTTCTTGACACTAGTAGTTTGGATTTCAACTTCACCCGATCTGCAACTTTTCCTAGACAGTTCCACCCTCAAAAAACTAGAATGCAGGAGGAAAGCAGGGGTGAAACAATTTGTCAGCCAGATATGAATACAAAGCATCCACGTCTGAAGCCTACTAGTTTGGGAAAGTCATCACGGATAAGGAACTCCAGGCATCTGAGCCCCTAGCTCTGCCACAGAAACTTCCTGTACAGCCTTGAACAAAATAGGCAGCCATCCCCATTATCTGTAAAATAGCAATGATAAAGCTACCTTTACCTCCCAAACTACAGGGGACTTGGTAGGACCTGAAGCATTCGGGCCCTGCCTACATGATGCAATGCAACACCACGCTCGGTTGGTGTCTGAGACAGTTCTGGGCAGGCAGTGAAGCTCCTCGCGCAGCATGTTACTCAGGTCCCAAGTGTGGTAGCACCACCTTGGTGCGGTGCTGGGCTCAGACAAGTCTAGCACAGTGCCTCACCGATGCGAAGAAGCTGCTCCCAGCCTCGGCTTCGCCGGCTCTCGCTCAAGCGGGCTCAGCACAGCACAGCACGGTACCCCGGCCACAGCAGCCATGCAACCCCACAGCCCCACTTACACCACAAACTAGCCTGGCACGACAGAAGCACCCGCTTCTGTCTTGGATTAACCTACTAGGACTCTGCCCTGCAAATACATGAGAAAGCAAAGAATTTTACTCATTTAAATCACTTTCAGTGGGACTGGGTTGAAATTACAGCATTGCTGGAAGAACTTTGCCAGCAGCTTCAGGAGGACCAAGAGCTTATCTGAGGTCTCCACATGACAGGATTTTTCTGATAGGAATTGGAGCTTTGTCACATCGGTGAGGCCAAGCAAGAAGGGATGGAGAAGGGAAGAACTTTTAAGAAAGTGAACAACATTTTCTCCCCTGGCCCAAGCAAATGATTTTAGAGTGAGATCATCATGATCTACTGGATAGTTGGGAAGTTTACTTATTTACAAGAACTAACTGAGCAGACAATTTTTTAAAGTGTGTGTATATAAATATAAATAAAATAAACATCTAACTTTTAAAGAAGAGATTTAACTTACTGTATCAAGGTATTCATTCCAAAGTCTTACAAGATCTGTAAGATTTTAATCAATAACAGAAAGGGTGAAGAGAAGGCAAACTAGTGAGGGAGTGGTTAGATGCTATTTTGTTTATACTCAGTGTAAAGAAGCAGTTTCACAACCTATTAGGAGTCACCAAGTTCCTCCCTCCCTTCTAGTCTGAAGCTAACCTCGCGCAGACAGGCGGGTAACTCCTTCGGCTGTGGCATACCTGTTCTACTGGTAGGAGTGGTGATCTAACCACTCTCCTTACTATTGCTCCCTAATTTGGCAAATGATTGATGGCCAGCAAGAATAATGGCAATGCCTGTCTTTTCAGTGGATTATGTTATTACTACAATACTTTACTCTGCTAAATTCATGTGTGGCTCAACTCACACTTCACTTAAATATTCAGTTAACGAGTTTTCCCTTGGATGTTTCCTTGCTGTATCAGCAGCCTTTCTAAATCATAGGAAGCCACCGTGACCCAATATTCAACACTGCAGTAATCTTAACAATTAATTATTGATTTGTTTTTAAGCCATCTACATCATCACAACTATTAGCAGTTACTTCCAAAGGAGCAACATTAATTTCTACACTCTTCTTCCAGAGGAGCTTCTGGGGAAGGTTAAAAATAGACTTGCACCAAGATCCTTGCAGGATCACCCAGGATTTTTATTACCTTCCCCTCACACTGTTAAACTAAGCTTTACACAGAAAGGTTAGGTGTGTGCAATGGCACTTGTTAATTATATCTGTAGTAAAAGTATCTGTCTGAAAATACATCCCAAACATCTCAACACAGCCAGCAACGTTTGGGCCTACTCTAGCTGTACAATCTTTTTTACTTACACTCTGAGGATGCAGCCCAGAGAGATACTAGTCAACTGATCCAACCACATTATTCCACTCAAGTTCAGAGGCCCGTTGCAGATGAGTTTCCCGTTCTTCATCATTAACAGCAAGCAAACGAGAGCATTTTACTGTCTTGCATACAAAAGACGGATTACCAGATTACCACTCAGGAATGGCAGGCGTAGCACTGATTGAAGTCAAGCTTGGAAAAAAATCCACAAAAGTGCACTTTTTTTTTTTTTTTTTGTAACTGCCCTACGTGAGAGAAGTTTGGTCACTACAAGACACCCAAGCAATATAAAACTGACCCCTAAAAGCCAGCATGACATTCTGACAGTGATACATTACTGCTCCTTCTGTCAGGGGAGCACACATCTCCTAACAGCTGGCTGATGCAGGGACTGGACACACATCCTTGTGCTGGAACACAACCTCCTGACAGACCTTGCCTTCGTTCCAGTTTGTCGGAATTTCTTCCACTGCACCCCAACACATTGCAAGTGTTTTCTCTCCTGTTTGATGAAGGGAAGACTCCTCATTTATTGCCTCCTAATGTGCAAGGCAGAGTCCAAAAAGGAATCTTCCTCACACACATACAAGCATACATAGATAAAAATATAATTTAAGGTAACCAATGAAATAATAAGCAAAATAGGCTATGCGAGCCTCTGTTAAAAGAAGTAGTTTTAAAAACTGACCCAGCTCTGTGCAACACTTTCCAACTTAAATACTGAGAACTGAGATTTCACAGAATTTTTCATCAATTTAGTTTGAGGCATTTTAAAATATATAGTTTATGACAACTCTATTATGAGAGTGAATAAAGCACTTTAGTAATAGTGTTGTTGAATATTGGAAAGTAAATCCCTGTGCTCCTTATCTTATGAAGCATGTCTTTTTGTGTGCATAAAATATAGTTCAACGTTAAGTATTTTCTAGAAAACTGGGGACAAATCCTAGTGTAATCTTTATACAAAGTTCTTTCAGATGCCTAATGCCTGTAAAATTATAGCTGTGCTTGGTCCTAAACTTAAAGGTCTTTCAAGATTTCCATTATAAACCTAGTTTTTAGGGCCTTACAACTCAACCATAAAAATTTGATTCAGGATGAATCTTGGCATAAGAATCCTCAGTCTGGAATATATCTACGAGTTGTGCCCACAGATAGGGAGAAGTATATTTTCATCTGGGCAGAGGCCCAGCATCTCTCTTCAGAGAATGCTATTTGCATTCAAAAATTCTTATTTGTACCATTCACATACGTGGAATCAACTTCACAAGAATATCAGCCAAGTTGCCTTTCTAACTACCTGCCCCAAAAGTCCCAACCGGACTCCAACTGGAGTGAAGAACAAAAGCCCTTCTTTTGTACGGTAATGTAATAGTCACACAAAACACCCTCAAACTTTTCTAAATATATTTAAAACTAAAAATGGGCACTTTGGGGAGAAAAACTAAAAACTGTTCCCAAAAGATTTTCCTGATCTACAATATTATCTTAAGGGGAAAATAAAAACCATTTAAACATTGTACTAATTTCCCAGATTTTCTGAACCTGATATGGAAAAAAGTAAGAGGCCAGGCCACCCTGACAAGGCCTTGCCGCTCTTCTTGAGCAAAGGAATAAGGTAAATTGAGAAGCCGGATCTGATCCTAAAAACTCTGTTCAACAACATGAGCCTCTGGCAAGAGCAAAGGGACAGGCCGGCTGGTTATTTTAGCCAAGTGCACGTGTGCTACTGCCTGCAGCCCACAGCTGCCGAGTCAGGCAGTGGGAGCAAGCAGACACACGGGCGGGCATCTTTAAGCAGAAAAGGATACAAGGAGCAACGTTTGGATTCAGATTTCAAATGCTCCAGCATCCAGCGGCACTGAGATCCGGCCTTACGGCGGTAGGCACAGCTCCGCTTTCCCTGCCCTCAGCCACAAGCAGCAGCCCACGGCCCGGGCACGGCTCACCACCCCGCGGCACGGCATCCGAAGTCGCTGCCGGCCAGGTCAGGATTCGGGCTGCCGCTTGCTCTGTGAGGCGCTGGGGGAAAGAGGGGCAGCTGCGGCTGCAGAGCACCCGCTGTCCCAAACCGGCCATCCTCCGCTCTGCTCTCTGGTCTAAGCCCAGTGACAAGGCACCTTCCAGACATTAGCCCAAGGGCGGACTGAAAAGGCCTATGAATCTTCTGCCCCCCCCACCACGGAGCTTAACCGGAGAGACGAGATGCAAACAAGTGTAAAAAGCACAAAGCAAAGAAATGACAGGGTAACAATTATAAACACACACATGGAATCTGACTATAGGAACAATTCAAGTAACCAAATCGTATTAAAAACAGCGGGAGGCCATGAGAAAGAGGGATGGTTCAGCTCAACTATTTGGTGCCGTTTAACTTTCACCAGTTTTGAATGCCCGTTACAAACATTATCTTCTCCTTTCCTAGCAACAGCCCATTTCTATTATTTCTGTGGGTTTTGCTGAAGAGAGGAGAAGAGGAGGGTCTGCCAAGAAGATTCCTGATCATTGCTTATGTGCCAAACACAAGTCACGAGCAAAAGTTTCATTTTCCGTTGTATCTGGGCTGTCCCTTCGACAGCCGCTTTCGCTCTCCCCCGCCAAGCAGTTACACATGCCGTGGCATTAGCCTCGCTCCCCTCGGGGCTCTGCCGGGAGCCTCCCATGCCCTCAGCTGTACTCGCGGCACTGCCAGCGCTTCTGCCCTACCGTTTATCTGCGCCTTGAAAAGGTATTTCTGTAACGCGTACGGACTCTTTACTATTTGTGTTTGACATTCAGATCTTTACCTGCTGAAGTACATAATCAAAAGGCAGACAGCTATCTGCTGAGGATCTCCTCGCCTCTTCCAGAAACTGGAATGCTTTCACAGACAGAAAAAATAATAATAGGTATTTTAAATGGCAACTTTTAAGTGTTGCAATTTAGAACAAGATACAAATCCAAACCAAAACTGTGGGTGAACAGCCTAAAGCCAAACCAAAAAAAATCTGATTTTTTTTATTTCTAAGGGAATAATTGAGACACCTCTCCTATACTTGAGGGCCACTCATGAGCTAATGGTTAGTCCAGACAACACTCATTTCAGTATGTAGATGTGTATGTTCTGCTTTTCCTCTGTATCACCTGGGTTCCTTTAATCATCACACTATTATGCTGTATCACTTAACCTAAACCATGTCACAGAAACTAGGGCTCTAGTAACTTGCTATATATCTTACTAACGACAAATTTAGTATATCATCTGTGGTACTTTTTACACTTAAATTCATTATTTTGCATGAAGAGCCTATACTACTGCAATGTAAGAGTATGTTGCAACAGACCTGAATGCCTAAAGAATGTGCAGTAATTGTGTATCGTATATGGTCAAGCATGAAGAAGGGCTTATGTGCCTGAAACCTTGTCTATTTTCTTCCTTCTCCTTTAAGTCAGCTGCCTGACTGGCAGGAAAGTTAAGTTTTACAAGGAGAGGTAACATGCCCTTGCTGTTTTATTTTGGAAGCAACAGTGAGTTTGCATCCACATTACAGGCCAATTAAAAGCTAATAAAAGGATTTCAGAATGAGTGTGTTCTGAGGCCACAGGGGTCCAATAAGTTAAAAGTAAAGAGCTACAGAATACACTTAAACAATCTGATATAGTTTGCATTTATAACATAGGAAGCATTATGAGTAGAAATTGTGCAGTAGTGCAGAGACCCCCAGCCGAGATGTAGCTGCTAACATACTGGGTAACGCACGTATATAAGAGCCGTGATCTCAACAGGGCAATCTACATAAGTACATAGTAACATAGATACATTGTATAATGTATGAAACAATTAATGTTGTTCTACATAAAATATATTTTTAAAATTTTGCAAAGAAAGTGCCAAATATTTCTCATATTTACATGGAAAAATTCATCTACTGGAGTCTTCTCGCCAATATACTCTGTAAAAACATACATTATTTCCTAGGTTCACGTACACACTCTGTCTGGGTACTGATGCAGCTAATCACACCAGTCCAAGGTGTCAACACCAACAGCTAAATACTTCGCGCTGATTCAGCCCTTATTCTGAGCACAGCCCTCCTGCCGAGCTCAGGGGATGGTCCACACGGCAAACGAGCACAAAATGTCTAACAGCGCTCTGCTCCAAGGATTACAAAGAAGAATTATGACCCTAATCTTCCATAAGAGCAGTTTGGAGTTATGTTTTAGAGCACTATTTTAAAGGGCCGGGGGGGGGGGGGGGGGGCAGCGCAGAAACCCAGAAAGAGCAGATGAAAGAGAAGGGGGGGAAAAGATTCTAAAAAAAAATCCATTTGCAAATGAGGCTACATTGCAAGCTTTCCCTTGAAGGGACTAAGACAAGAAGTTCCACTGACACACAAAATAAGAGCTGCTTGACAAAAGCATTCCTGAATCCAACCTGCCAACTTCTAACCGGAAAGTCAAGAGCACGAGCCCACCCACAGAACAAGGGTTCAGGCCCTAAAGATGCTGCCGTGCTAAGCTGTTGGCTAGGCCAAGGGTATACCCCAAGGGTATAGCAGTTCCTTGCTTCTTTACATTTCTCTTGAACAGCTGAATTTTTTTAAGGTGTAAGAATCTTTTTTGAATGGAAAAATAGGTCTGCCTTTCTATTGCAAAAGCAAACCATCAGTCAGTCTCCACATTTCTTAAAAAGCATCCTCTACACGTTCTCTGTACGTCTACATCTTTACTGACATCTAATCAATATTCAATTTACAATACTTTTTTAGGCCAACATCAATACTGTACTTCCCAGGCTCTGCACAGTAGCAGTTGAATGAAACTCAGGAGCCTACTGAATCTACTGAGCCTTAAATCCTGCGTGTCTTCGCTAATACTAAGGCAGGCCAGGCTCTGAGGGACCGTGCTCAAAGACTGCAGGACCTGACCACGGGTGGATCACTTGAGTCATCAGATATAGCTGTTCTTGTAAAAGTAGCATCCTGAAAATGCAGGAGGAGGAGATCAAAGAGCAAAGGGAGGAGGCACTGAAAGAGAAAAGGATTAGCAAAATGCAGAGAGAAGAGCACAGAGTCCAAGGAGAATAAAAAACACAGTAATTAACCAGGGAAAACTGGTGCCCTTGGAAAGCTCAGAGGAATGGTTGCATGATCTCTGTATTGAAGGGCAAACTTAAAGAGTCATGCAAACCAAGGTCAGCCTATGAAGGGCCTGCTAAAAAAAGACTTTTTATTTTCCCCTCTTCCCCTGCAAAAGTAACCTGGGCTTCCCCACTTTGAGCAGAAAAATGACTGCTGTTGCTCTGAAATCCACCCCCCCCTTTTTTTTTTTTATATCCATCTGTGTTATGGGGCTCTGAACCACTTGTCTTTAGGTGTCCACTTATGCAAGTCTGAAGGAATTAGCCACCTTAAAATTCACCATAAACTAAGATACTATGACACAGAAGACAGCTGGTCATTGGTAAGCATCTCAAGATGTTCTGAGTGACATGAATCACAAAGAAGTACCAGTCACAAGATCATCTGAAATGTTCAGTTCTATTCTTTGCAAATTAGAAAACAGAAAGCATTTAAGGTCTTTACTGTAAATACTTAAGCATTCTTTCAGTATTTTCTCCTTGAGACGATGCTGTTACATTGACAACTAATTTTAGCATTATGGTTTGGGTGGGTTTTTTTGGTCAGCAAACATCAGTCATTTTCTGGTTAAAACTGCTCTATCCAAAGCTTTCAGAGCATTAACAAATTGCTTTTGACTATACACACAGTTCCTACCTGTTACCAAACCACTACCCAATGAGAATATTGTACTCGGCAGCAAGTATTGCATCAGAGTACAACTGGATTTTATGTAACATTTAGAAAGGTCTACAGCAACTAGTAAAGGCAGATGCTCAGTTTCCCATGCAAGTTCATGAGGAAATTTTACAGTCTCAACAAATTTGTTTTTAAGGTATCTGTTTACTCTCTGAGAAATCTAAATGATGGTTACTTACTCCTTACCACAGGCAAAATTAGAGTATTCCAGGAAGCATTCATCTTTATCTAAAAGCCACTGTTCAGTAGAAGGGATTTTTAATACAGCCAGTACATTACACATTCCCATGTCATAATAAGGGGCATATATACAGCTCTATAAAAAAAATGTCGAAACTAAAGCCAGTTAGGAGGGACTATACAGGTAACAAGAGGTTAAACTGCACAGTTTGGCCACATTCCACTTCAACTTGCAGTAGATTCTGACGAGGAGAACAAATCAAAATTGAAAACCAAAAACATTTCAAGTAAAGCCACAGTAATTTTTTTTTAATACTCCCGGTGCTCTTGGCTGCAAAATCTCTCCTGTCCAAAAGAGAAACTGTAGGCAAACCAGAAAAGCAAATTATAAATATGCTTGTAAGGATACCAGATTAAAGGAACTGCACTTTCTTTGGGTGCAAACTACCTCAAACAGTGTGCATCCTCATTTTATGTTCAGTCTGCATCCTTCCATTAGCCTACGCTGCAAAGCATTTTTTTCATTCAAGGATATTAACACATTTTAAGCAGATGTATCATCAAATGCATTACATGCCAATCTGTTTATCATTAAAATGAAAAATCAATATGTCTGATTCATGCGTAAACAGAAGTTGAGTGTTCAAGCTGTCATTGAAGATGACATATGATTTTAGAATATGATTTGTACTTGGCAAATCATTATTTCCTGAAAAGGGCAACACACAGTAGCAACAAACTTTTCACAGCAACTCAGTATAGTGCCACTTATAGCCAGGGAATTAGTTTTATGAAAGCAAAAAGATACCTATGCAGCCAAAAGGAGCAATAAGGAATCACTGTTAAATTTAATCATTATGTATGTTCAGCTGATGAGAGAACATGTAGCTTTATGTTACTGGGCTGAGTCCAGATTTTTATTTAAAACAGGAAAACTGAAAATAAGAACTTCAAAAAAAAGAGTACTACAGGGTTTCTGTTCTGGACCATTAATTTTTCAGTCAAATCAAACTCTCATTTAATTGAATCCTGATGCTAGAACTTGGATTCTACATGAAAAACTTGAAACTAAAGCACATAGAATAATTTGTTATGTCGAGCTATTCATCCCAATATGTCAAGCAAAAATAAGACAAACTCAAAACAAAGTTAGTCTACTTTCTGTGATGACACTGAATTAATAACAAAAGGAAACAAACCTTTGTGCTGGCCAAGAAACGAAGCCATTAACTACCATTTCTTTCTAGCTGATGCTTACTTTAAAAATACACACTTGCAAAATGACAGAGAATACTAAGCAGGAATGCAACAACTATAGATGCTAGTTGTAAAATCTGCATGAGAAATCAAGGACTTGCAAAGGCAGCAAGCAATTTGAGGCATCCTGTCTGAGCCAGTGCAAAAAGCTCGGCTTTCAGGAGAAGCGGAGAACAATCTCTGAAAAATAAAACTACCTTAAAAACTGTGTCAAATCAAATATTTAAATGTCTTGGGGACGGGGGGAGGGGCCGTTTCACTTGACCGATATACTCAAAATTTGATACCTGTAAGAAAGTTCCACTTCAGAAATCAGGAATCCTTTTTCTCTGATTTTGAATCATGACTTAGAGAAGCCTCCAAACCTGGCATTTTGCAGGGGGGGCTTCAATCAGCATTTTTCTCCTCCTTGCATCTCATAACGCTATTCTCCCCCACTGCTAACTCACTAGAGTCAACGCCATCTGCATCATGGAAGAGGGAAGTGCCTCCACCTCCATTAGAAGTGATCATTCAAGCAGCCAGCTGTGAACTTTTTCAGACAGACGTGAACATGCTGAAAGTATATGGCCACCTTCAGCTAGGAAGCTCAGAGTATCCTACTTCTTCTGAATGGCTGATGGCTCCTATTCTACATGAACTAAAGACTCTCAGCCTCAAAACAGCCTTGGTATATCAGATAGGATCCCAGTCCTCAAACAGCAATGACAGAGAAGTCCGCAGCACACTCCCAAGCCAAATACATTAGCAGAATCCTGAAAATCCCCACTTGTCCTAATATCAGTTGTTTATACTGAGACAAAAGGGTGCAGAATCAGTGTATTAAATATGATCTTGTGTTCTGCTTCCAGATCACTTTTGTTCTTCACCAATTACAGAGTTTACAGCTGCAGTCTGTCAGAAAACTTGATATTTCTACTTTGCAAATAGAAGAAAACATTTATCTTTTAGTTAGTACTTGCACATGCAATAATTAGCTAGGATTACAAAGTAAAAACAGCGAGGTTATCCTTATCACCTGATTAGAAAGAATAAGTTTTTATAACTGTGCCCCGCCAAGGAATCTTAATTTTACTGATGCTAGTAAGAGCGCTAAACTGCAGCACATCTGCAGATCAGATCACCAGTTCCATTGCCAGAAGTCAGAGCAAGTGAGCACTTAATTTGACACTTCCAAATGTATTATTATTATTACATTTCATTCTTTCCCATCAGGTCAGGCTATTTATAGGACTGAACAGAAGGATACATTTTAATATCTGTATTACAGGTGCTTTCAACAAACCTGCATCAAAGACAGCACCCTCCAGCTACCCCATTGGCATTCTAGCCTACACTTCAAACAAAATGATTTTCAAACTGTGTCTTGAATTAGCACCATCAGTTTCTTTTATTCAGCAAGAATATGCAGACTTGCTTTAGTCTCAGGAACATTTGTAAAATACTTGGAGTTGAATCTATCGTATAATAACTTTAATAAATATAACAGCTCAATGACTTAGAACTCCAAGCTTTACTAGAGATCTTTTAACTGCTACCCGGGTATTACAACCTTAAAATTCCCTAATACACCAAAATTGAGATTTACTTTGCCGAGAAACAATAGTTCCATGCCACTGCTAAAGCTAGGACTGTCCACCCTTTAAGAGGAGACCAGTGAAGAGTTTGACATATTTAAAACAGGGATATAATAAGAAAGGATAAAGCAGCCAAATTTGTTCAGTTCCTTGCTTTGCTATAAACACAGAGCACAAGTCTCCTGTGTATTTCTTTACATCTATTCAAAGTATCAACACTAGTAAATCAGAAAGGTGACACACTGGATGCAGTCAGTACAATATCGGGGCACTGATAATAAAGGCAGGAAGGAGGGGGGAAAGCAAGGCATATTTTGCCTTTTCTTGTACCAGAACTCAGGAAAAATGAAGGGCAGAGAGCAGAAACAAAAATCCCCTTAAAACATCCAGCGTCACCTCTCCTTGAAAACTTTATGCCAAATAGAGACCTAATGAAATAATGTCACAAAGCAGGAGAGTCAGTGCCTCAGGTATACACAGAAATGGCCAGCTCTAGGACTAAGGCAGATCCAGAGAATATATAAAAGCAGAAATTGTAAGCATCAGAGAAATGTCATTAACTAAGAACAGTCCCCAGATTTTGACCTACCCCACTACCCACAGGTAAACTCCACTTCACTGTGGATTAACACAGCCCTCTCTACAGGCACAGGGGCTCTTCCCAAGTTCCACTGTGTTATATTTGCTAGCCACAAGAACCGGTTGGTATCCCACCAGCGAGGACGGTCTGCTCTCCTCAGGCTTGTGCAAGGCAACTATTAGAAGACACGAACTAACTTGACTGTCCACACAACAAAGTCACCCTTGAGAGAGATGGACTGAGACACTAGTACTATGGATTTAAGGTGTCCACAGCATCAAAAGGGAAGTTTGAACATCACTTTCTTGAACTGAGTTGCTTAAAGTCTAAGTCCTTCTGTGGTTATGAACTCAAAGCCTAGCTCTGCCCGTTACTAGGTTTTATTAAGAAGTATGAATACTCAAACATTACCTCAATGGAAAATAAAAAACTTCCAGCAGACATCAAGTCCATCAAAAGTATCAGGAATAACAGCTGTATGTGATAAAAACCACATATATAGGTGCACAAAGTCACACTTTAGGGATAGTAAAGGGAAAAGAGCAGACTTAATCATTAAAAAAGAAACAGCTTCTGAAATATATTGGGATATAGCAGAGAGCCTGTCAAAACCATTAGCCTCTCAAGGTGAGCAGACCCTCAGCCCCACCAAAAATAGTCCTCTCAGTGGTGGTATTTTAAGTGCCAACACCTGACTGGTGTTAACAGGTGTTAGGAGCTTTGGAAATGGCGCTGTTGGTTACTACCGGGTGTGTTTTTCTCTGGTACTCAGAGTTCCCTCACGCTGCCTCTCGTAAGACCTTTATTTTTGGTTGCCTATTAACAATACTAAATTTTAATCTGGAAGGCAGCACTTTTCTGTGTTGAAGAAATGTTTTAAGAAGAAAAAAAGAAAGTCAACCTTTGATAAGCCAGACACTTATCAGAAGAAGAGAAAGGCAACATATTTTTTCCTATATTGAAAAATAAATGAAATGCAAAAACAAATCTCGTGACCATTATCTTGGGAAGTTTCAGTGTAGCTATGCTTTTTAAGTGATACCTAAGTGGGAGGAGAGAGGGGGACAGTGTCCCATACCGGGGTGAGCTTTCCTGTTCTCTAGGAAAATGTGTCTGGCTAAATCACATTGCTCATATAAACTACATGTAAACATCCCCAGAATGGGAAGCCAGCGTAGATGTGTGAGACCAAAAGCCTAGAAAGTTGGTGCTAGGGAGAGAGACCAGTGAAGCTGGGAAAAGACTCAGACAGCAAGTCCTCTGGTAAGGTGCAGGAACGGGAGGCTCATAATCAACACTCTAGTTCATTCTTCCAAGTCAAGCATGAAACACTTAAGGAATGCCTAAATACCCCCTCCTTTTGTATTATCATATCATCTGCAAATACAGGATTACTCACTGTTTGTACCATAGCTCAGTGGGCGTGACAAACAACCCAAAAGTGGAATGCTTTGTGCTTTACTGTGCAGCGGCAGATTAGGAAAAACCTACAAACAGGTTTGCTAAAGAAACAGTCTGTCATTCAATACAGCCTGGGCAGGAGCTGCCTCTGCCACACATGAGCAAGCAAGTTTGCCTGGCCGTTTGGGGTGCCAGGTAGAGCAAGAGTTTGGCAGATGCCCATTTGCCACCCACCACTGCTACACAAGCCTGCCCAGCCATCCCCAGGCTCCGTACCTGCCCATTCCCAGGAAAACTTCTGCAAGAGCAGCAGCTGCGGCTCCTGCTTTCATAATCTTGAAGTCTCTTCCCCTCACCCCCTTCTCTGTGAAGTGCCAAGAAGGAGACCAGCTGTTCAGGATTTCATTACTGATTTCTTAGGGAAGGGAAGGCCTGGAGAAGCCACAGCTCACTCATGTCCTTTTTCATGGGAGAAAAGGAGAAAGGATGGCCTTTTTAACTGAAAAAAAGGGAAAGCATCTCAAGACTTTTCCTTGCTCCCTTGCCCTGTTTTAATTAAAGAATCTCAAAATCTTCTTCGCACCATTTCTCGAGCATCTGCCTGCCCTCTTGCAGGTCTCAGAGCAACAGAGGGAGTGTCGCTGTCTCTTACTCACTGCACAACCAGACAGGAGAAGCCCATACTTCGGGCTTCTCATCTCTTTGCAAAGACAGCGATATCTGCTACTGAGCACACTCAGAAGAGATCTTATCGTGCCTTTTAAAAGGATTTTCTTCCCAAACTAAGCAAAGTGGGAGTGCCCAATGTCATTTATATTCATGCCATGTTTTATAGCTCAAACATCAGATCGCTCCTGCTGTAACCCAGTTTGTAAAGTTTATTTGGAGGGAACAAAAACAAAGCAAAAAAGTTATTTTTCTTTCACTGCTTGTAGATCAAAAGGCTTACATGCTGTACTTTTCACCACAAAGCTAATGTTTGTGCTATGTAAACTCCCAACAATTGAGATTATAATGAAAGCACTAACAGCCCTTCTTATTGACCTACAGCTCACTTATAATCACAGGTATGTTCAGTAGCTTTTAAAATATAAGAAGACAGAAATAACTTCCTGGCTGTTATTATTACACAATTCTTTCTGAAACTCCCTGCTTTAATTTGGGCTTCAGTCATCATTTCATTTCATGGCAAGGTGGTTGCCACAAAGTCTTCATGGCCCCCGTGTTCCCAGTGCTCTGAGGCAAAAAGGAAAATAAATTAAAGTCAAATGGACTGTGTGAGAATGTTTGGTCTCAGAAATCAGGAGGGAAAACAATAACCAGAATCAGCTATAGCTGCCCAGTAGCAGGCAGAGACAGAGAGATCAGCGGCAGAAAGATCTCCTCGGGTCTACAGCAGCTTTTGCTTGCCAAATTTAAAAGGCCTATTTCTTTTCTCCCCAAAGGGTACCTGGGGAATATATTCTCTGAATAGTGCAATGCTAGACGTTGGAAGGCAGCAGGGCTCTTTTCCCCAGAAATGGTGGCATGAGTAAACCCTATCCAGGATGGGAAAAGCCCTCAAAATAAGGCCAGTAGACAGCAGATGGAAAAAGTGAAATATGTCCGTGTGGAAAGAGTTCAGTTGTTAGATCAATGGCTATAGTTACAGAGAGTGATTCCATAAACATACATTCGGCGATAGTCCATGGAGCATAGTTAGTTACGGTCTACAGCCCAGGGATGGCCTGGCTGAACAGAGGACTGTTTTACATGGCATGCTGTCCTCGTAAGACTGTATCAATATCATCAGTGAAAGCAGTTGGAAAGGACTCTGCTCCAAGCAGCACTAAGTCTTACTTCTGTTGATAAAGCTAGCATAACCAACAAGCACATTGCTCTCCTGGGAAGCAAAGTGCCTGGAAGGAGAGGAACTTGGAGAAGAAACCTGCTCATGGGTTCTCCTGTTTTCTGTGCTTGTCTCCCGGGGCTTTGCCGTTTGAAGATCGTGAACACTATTTTTTTCATGTTTCCCAAAAAGAAGTACCTTTTATCTTTCCTCTTCAAGTCTGACCTCAAAGTCAGTGTGTCTTCTGCCTGGGGAAATGAAGACACTCCTATAGCGTACCCATAAACTTTTCATTTAGTTCGGAATTTGTGTTTTTTTTTAACTTGAAGATCTTTCCAACTCTACCCTGCATTTTATTATACCCACATTCTGTTTCCAAACACTTTTTGATACGCTGTCCAAACATGCCTAAAAGTATGGCTTTATGCGATTGTCACGATGTCATCAAGAGCTGTTTTATCGAACCTACCACATTAAGCTTACCATAAATTTGAATAACAGAACACATCATAAATTCCATCAGAATAAATATTTTTCTAAAAGCATTTAACATTTTCTCTGATGGGGGATGCCAGAACTACTTCATGTAAAAGTAGTAAAAGAAAAAAAAGTAGCACAGCAGAAATCAACTGGTGAAGAAAATTTACCATTAAGTTTCCAAGTGAAACACTTTTTAAAAGCACTGTATAATAGGGAGCCAGCTCTTTGACATGGTATATTATAGTGAGTAAGAGAGCTTGGCTAAGCTCCCAGACAAAGAACAATCTATTGGATGCCACTGCATTTGCCCTTACACGAGCGATTTCCCCAATTGCTGCTTAATATTTTAACCTCTTCAAAGTGCTTTTAGAAGAGCTGGGACAGGAAATAGAGAGTTACAGTTTGCTGTCCGCCGTCTTCCCACTACAATGTTATCAGCTTCAGAAACAGGTTACATAACTCGGCCCAAATTCTGCTCTCCTCTGTCAAACAAATAGTACAGCTGCAGTCAGCAGAAAACCAGAAATCTCAGAGAAAGGCAGGGATGATTCAAGCATTTGCCCGCAAAATTAGCCTGGATACCATCAAGGTTTCTTCGGGAAATGCTCCCTCTCTGTCTTTTTTTTTGATAGCCCTAACTGCAAGTCTTGCCAGATGAATCAGATTATAATTTCAGTTAGCAGCAGGTCTTTCATTTAATACAGTCCCACCAGCTATTCCAATTACCCTGAAATCACTTTTGCAAATCAAGGGAAGGCAGGCAAGATACCAGGACCTGTGATGCCTTCCAAACTGATTGAAGGCTTTAGGGATCGCACGCCAAGTAAAGAACCTGTTGTCACAGTGACAAGAATTACTTGGCTGTCCAAATTAAACAGTCATGCTATTTTTAAGCTAGATTTCCCCGCCCTTTGGTTTCGACAGATTCGTTTGCCACAGATGCCTAGTTTTAATGCGAGCGAGCTTGTTTTGCTCTTTTCCCTGCGCCCCGCTCGCGGGCAGCCGCAGGGAGGGAGCAGCCGACCCCCTTACTCCACAGGAGCAAGGGAGCGCTCTTACGTCTTGGCACACACAGGCTTTCCGGAAAAGCCGCTCGCCTGGTTTCTCCTGGGGCCGTGGGCTAGGCAGGCCGCGGGCGCTTACCTCGGTACGTTTTGGGCAGGAAGTTTTTCTCCTGACATCTTAACTTTTAGCTTCCAGTTCCTCCTTCGCACGCCTGTGTCACGCCTCTTGCCCAGCCTGCAGGTGGGGTTCACAAACTCCCTTGCCGCAGCGGCCAGGACCGCTCATCACCGGGACGTTTGGAGGGAGAAAGGAATGGCAGGCACGTGGTTCGCATGCTGCTGCCGCGTTACTCAAAGCAGGAGGGTGCGAATGCCGCCTCGTACCTCAGAGAGCCGCCCTGAGAAGCTACGCAGGGCTTTCCCCTCCGTGCCGCCCTCCCACCCCCGACTGAGGGGCCGGCACCTCAGCGCGTGGCGCTCGCCGGCAGGCTTCGCCCCGTCCCAGCCCTACGCAAGGACAAGGGCTGCGGGGCAGCGGGTGCCCGAGGCCAGGAGTGTGGACCGCCCTGCCACGAGGGGCCGGAGCTCCCCCTTTCCGCCTCTCCCGGCCACGGTGATGAGGGTGAAGCGCAGCAGTGCTGCCACGGCCCCAGACCCTTTGCAAGGGAGACCTGCGCCATTGCCCACAGGTCCGCGCTGCCCCCACGGCGCAGCGCCGGGCCTTGTCATGCCTCTCACGTCCTCTGAGCATGGAAACTGTTTCTGCAGAAAAGGGTTTGAGGCCCGAAATGCTGCAGGCTCCCCGTTGCCCTCTGCAGCTGGTGGGAGGTGAAGCAGGGGGCATGAACACTTCTGCACCACAAACAAAGAAAATCCTTGGTATTTTATAATAAGGGGTTTAAACTGCAGTTGGCACAAGACTGCAGCGTGCTGAGTGGCCATTGCAGAGTTCCAGATTTATTTGCTACAGAGATTTTACTTTGGGTACAAACAAAAGGTTTCCCTCTCTTAACAAATCAATTCATTTTAGAGAACTGTATTTTGCCATCTTTTACTTGGGTTCATCCACCTCTTTGGTGAGATATTGTGGCAAAAAAGAAATTTATGCTGAGAGATGGAAAGATTTCTAACCAGCTTTAACATACTCTTCATCCCTAAGTCAATACACGCAGCCACCATAAGCTGCTCATAACTTGAAGGCTTCTGAAAGCAGAAAGGAGAAGTTGACTTTCCAGAAGAAACAATGTGAAATCAGACACTGGTGGATACTTGTTGTGCACATCTATCTTTTCGGCCACAGCAATATGTAGGTCAACAAAGATGCCAAAAAACATGAACATATCCATTGCACATCATCACATCAAGTGACCTCATAGCCACATCGGAGAGGAGAGGCAAAGTCTAGCGATGCGCATATAACTCAGCTTCTTCAATAAGCTCCTTCATAACCACTTCATGCCCAACGAACAAAACAAAAGTGAGGAGAGATACTTTTGCAACAAAATCATAAGGGAGAGAAGATTCAGGGTCAGTCTGGCACCACCTTTTCCCCCCCTTCTCCTTCAGAAGCATTCGAAGGCCACAGCCAGAGACTGTGCTTGAACACTTCAAACAGAACATTTTATAGCTTGAGAGATGGACTTGCCCCCCAAAAGGCAAGCAAAATACCAGAGAAGCAGCTATGTGGCAAGCATGACAGAGGCTCCCTGAAGAGAGTGAGGGCAAATACTGTGAGTGCTCAGAGCATGAGGAATGACTCCCTCCATGCCGTGACAGATGGAAGGTGTGACACCTGCATGGTGTCCGCACAAGAGCAAGAGCAAGGCTCGTGAGCGGTGGCACTCCAACAGTAGCAGCACTGTTGTGCTATACCTGTTTTTTGAGAAATGTGGCTTTCAGCCTACACCTGCAGCACTTACCAGAAGGTCTAATTTTACCAAGCATGGATGAAAAAGAATTAAGCACACAGAGATCCCAGGTTCCTGTAAGCCCTGGAAAAGATGTTCAAAGCAATATAGAAAGGCATGTAAAAAAATTTTTTTTCAAGTGACACCCATTCTAGGGTTTCTCTGCTAAGCTCCCAAACCCCCAAATTTGAATCCAGCTCTTACAAGATAACAAGGGGTGGTTTCATCCCTTCCCTTTGGCTACAACATGACACTACTGAGAAGGAAGTCAAATGCCAATATTGCAGAGTCAGACATGTAGAGAGAAGATAGACATGTTAAATACACAGCGTTGGACATGGGATATGAGCAAGGTATGGGCTGAAAAGTCCTGTCACAAATGACTGAAGCCATACGATGATGCTTGAAAACTAGAGGTAGGCCTTCTGATCCTTATTGGTAAGTGTTGCCTTCTTACAAACCACACCTTGAAGAGCTGAAGCTTAATAGAGAGTGTAAGAATTGGGTATACACAGACAATCCTGGCTGCCACAGCTGGGGGTCGAGGTGTAAGAGGCCAACCCACTGGGAAGGGAGGAGGTAGCATGCCCAGACTGCAGGGAAGGAGCCATCCCCTTGGGCAGGGAAGACGTGAACTGACGGGACAGGCATTTGCTGGGAGAGGACAAGTGCCCTGCCGTGCTAACAAGCCAATCGACGGGTAGCGAAATGCTAACCAAAAGCCGGCTGCAGCATTCACGGATGGGGTCTGGGTGCTGTGGGGAGTGAGCAGACAGAATCAGAGTGGGCAAGGCGGGTGTTAATCCCGTTCCTCAGCTTCCCAACATCAAAATAAAGAGCAACCACACACTAGGGGGTGGGGGGAGGGAGAGAAAGGGAGAGAGAGAGGGGGGAAAAAAAAGATGTCCATACTAGGATGGTTTCCTTTGTCATTAAGAAGCAGCAGCCAGAGCAGGAAGAAGGAGGAATGTGCATGTGTGCGCACCATGTGGGACAAAGGCAGTGTATTTCTCTTTAGCCAAGAGCACTGCTGTCATCTGTCAGTGGTATATGTCTGTGTACAAGCAGCACCAAACACCGTTTGCCTCCTAGTGCCTTCGATAATAGGTTTTTCACCTTATTTTCTCATCTGGATTTTCCTTTTGGCTCCCCTTTTCCGATAGTATACATCCACTTCTGATGATACTCAAACAGCTGGCCGCAGACAAGTCGCAGGCTTGCACGTCTGATGCAGTGTAAGGCAGACACACACACACATACACACACACACACGCACACCCCTCACCCTGACCTGTGCGCCCCTCTCGTCTGCAGCAGCCCGCCGCGTTTGGGATGCCGCATTTCGCCCGTGCCTTCCCGGCCTCGCCTCGGCGGGCCGCCGCCGGGGACGGCGCCACCCGCTGCCCCTCCGCAGCGCCGCCGTGGCGGGGGCACACGGGCACCGGACCCCGAGAGCGGCTGCGGTGCGAGCAGGCGACGAGAAGAGTTTCCGAACAGTTAAAAAAAAGTTCGCCACAAGCAAACTCTGTAGCTGTCAAAGATACACACACACACACACACACACACACACACACACCCCGGTTTTATTTTTAAGGCAGTTGATGTGGTAATTAGGAGTTTGGTGAGAGCGCGGTCAGGTCACCTCGTTTCTCAGATCAGAGCCCCATCAGAAATTCTTTCAAGTGTCCTTCTGCGTCGCCAAAGATGACAACAGCAAATCAATAAGTGCTTGAAATGAAAGGGGCTGTTGGCTAGCCCCCGAGGCTACAGCTTTTCACACTGCCAGGCTTTTTTTCTTTTCTTTTCTTTTTTTTCCCCCTGAACTTCGGGCGCTGCTTTGCGCTGCCTCCCATCAGAAGAGCTGCCTTTCATTCATCCCTCCCCGCCAGACGCAGGTAAGCGCGCTGCCGGCGCCTCCGTGCCCGGGCGGACTCCGGGCTCCCGGCTCCGGGGCTCCCGGCTCCCGGCTCCCGACTCCCGCTCCGCGGGCTGCTGCCGGCAGGGGAGCAGCCGCTGCCCAGGGCAGCCTGCTTAAAGATCCGCGCCCTTGCCTTCCTGCAGCGGCATCGCCCCAGAGAGCAGAAATACTAGAACAACCCGGGCAATATTTGCACTTCCTCTTCTTTTGCTCCTTAAAAAAAAAAAAAAAAAAAAAAAATTAATAGAGGAGGGGTAAGGGATCAAAGCAAAGAAAAATAAATACAGGAATCATTGTGTGAAGCTTAGATTACTTTGTGTTAACAGAGATTGCTCTGCGCCGAGTCACACTGTCATCCTTACCCCTAATGTGCCCTGATTTAACGATCTTTCTAACGACCAAGATCTTCAGGACGTTTTAATTAGGTAATTCATTAGTGAGTCAATACAGACATTTATATATTCTTTTAGCTCAAGTGGTTAAGCACTAATTTCGAAATGATTATAGAACACTGGAATATGCTAGGCATAGTAATTTTAATTTATATGCAAATCAATGGGTCCATTTGAAATGCTTAATTTTTTAACAATTATTGTATTGTAGCATCGGGATCAACCGCCTGAATGAGCAATTTTGAAACCAGATCTGGACAGGAAGAAAATTTTCGAGCAGCCCAACAAATCAATAATGTTTGAGTGTGTTAAACATAGCCAGCTATAGGTATTTACATACTCGTTTGCTGTCAGATAAGGAGCTCAGAGAGGTGGGAGGAGAGGATGGGGGGATGAGACGGAAAGGACTGCTTGCAAGGGTTGAGATCATAATCCAGGAATGAAGAAAGTAAATGGTCGTGCCTTGCCCCATCGCACACTTCCGAGGATAACTCCGTTTTTCTCCAGTCCCCCAATGGTGGCGGCTGGTGCAAGGTATTGAGGAATGCCTGAAATACGGGTCTCTATTTAATCATGTCATGCTTTGCGGGGTTTTGTTGTTGGTGGTGGTTTTTTTCCTTCCCCTGTCCCCGGGCAAAACTCTCCCAGCCCGAGAGCAGCAAGGCACCCAGCCCTCCTCGGGCTCGCCCAGCGCGGGCGCTGCGCTGACGCTGGGAGAAACCCCCAAACGGCCGCGCCGGCGGGAGCACTGCGCCGCGCCAGCTGACGGGAACGGACACCAGCGACGGGCAGTTACCAAAACAGCTTCTCCTCTGCTGGGCGAGGAATGAGCAGAGCCCGGTTTTCAAATCGTGTAAAAAAGCAGGGAAGGCTGCCGGGGGGCCGCGAAGCGGAGGAGGAGGCGAGTCCCCGTCCTCGGTGTCAAAGGCGCCAACCTCGACAACCAAAATTAGGAGATTCGTGTCGGGCTCCGGCTGCAAACCTGGGCACCCCCGGTGGGGAAATACTCTTTTTACGTTCGTCGGGTTTTTTAAAGCTGTTTTATTGCACTGGAGGGAGGGGGGAAGCCAGAGCATAAATACAACCGCCGCGGCCTTTCCTAGCCCTGAATTCTATTATTACATTTATTGCTTTGACAGAAGGGAAAAAAATTGAAATCCGTGTATTAAGTCAGCTCCATAGTTTGCAGACACCCTAGAACCCCTGTTCGGCGGCAGCATGTCTAATGTATTCCCTGGTGATTCTGGGCATTAATTAGTTGTTTAATAGGAGTATGACTAAAAATGTAAAAGAAGGATTAGGAGCGTGAAACGTATGTCCAGCTCCTTCCACACACTCGAGGAGGGAATGAAAATCACCCTGTATCTTATGTTTCTCTAGGAGCCATTTGCATTTCCCACCAGCTGCTCACTTCAGCTGCACCGGCTCCGGGCGGCTGGACGTTCGGGGCAGACCGGCTCCGCGGCCGCGCTGCGCTCCGCAGCCTGCCGCGCTCTGCGCGCCCGGAGCCCCGCGGCAGAGCCGAGCCCGCGGGGTGCTGCAGCGCGCTTGCGCTTCCCGGAAAACCCCAGCCGGGCTGCGGCTGGGGATTCCCCTCGCTCCGGCTCCTTCCTCAGGCGCGGTGCGAACATGGATTCCGCTTGGCGGAGCGGTCCCAAGGACAGGTAGCCAAGGGCACGTTTAATGCCTTTATTTCTCTCCAGAAAACTCCCGCACGTTTTCATCCCTTGCGAGAGGAAACAAACTCTCCGCTTCGCGCTGCAATTGCTAAGGCGTCGCATTTAAATCGCTTTTTCTGTTCACGTCGGAAATTCGTGGTGCTGCTGAAGGCAGCGCGGTTGCCCCAGGAGCCCTCTACGGAACTACTCGGTCAAAACTTAGCCTTTTCAAAGGATTTGCTTTCCCCCTCCAAAAATGATTGCCTGTCCCCTGCCCACGTTTGTTAATAACCAAGACTCCCTCAAGGCTGAAACAATTTTAAAATAGCCACAAATAGATCAGGTGCAGCGTCCGAATTAAGAAAGCGAGTATTTTTTTTCGAAATGGTCCCTCTGTGAACAAAGCCGCGGAAATGCTGCGAGGAAACCGATCATTTTAGTTTGGTTTAAATCATTCTATGCGACTTCGTTATTTTTTTAAACATAGAAAATATCACAAAATCGAAAATATATCCCCCCTCTCCCCGGCGCACACGCGGTGTCGTTTTGGAAAAGCA
This sequence comes from Apteryx mantelli, assembly GCF_036417845.1. Lineage (NCBI taxonomy): Eukaryota > Metazoa > Chordata > Aves > Apterygiformes > Apterygidae > Apteryx > Apteryx mantelli. The sequence continues at coordinate 21,020,957 of NC_089982.1, read as the reverse complement.
GGGAGCGAATCGATGGAGGTATTTTCTCGCTAGCATCCTTGAACGAGGCGCGGTGAATAACACCGATCGGGGGAAGGATTTAGCCTGCCTCGGCACTACACTAGCGCTACGTGTAGGAACGATAACCCCGGGGACTGCAAAAAAATAAAAAGAAAAGAAATGGAAAGGGGAAAAAAAGAAGAAAAGAGAGGGACTTCTCGCATAGGTCGGCATCCCTCCTCACACCTGGCGGCAGCGCAGCCGGTGGCGCGGCCGCCCGCCGGCCCCCGCTGGAAAAGTTGGGCAAGTTACTTGTGCCGCCGGGCGGGGCGCGCCCTGCGCGGGCGCGGAGGGGCCGCGGCCGCCCGCTCCCACCCCGCCTCTCCTCTGGCCACCCCGTCCCGCTGCTTCCCCTCTCCCTCCTTCCCCCGCGGGGGTGGTGGTGGTGGTGGTGGTGGTGGGGAGGCCGCGGCGCTCCGAGCGGCCGTGGCGGCGAGGCCCCGTCCGCGCCGCGCAGCCCCGCGCAGCCCCGCGGAGCCGCCACCGCCCTCCCCCGCCCCGCGGCGAGTTTGGAGGAATCTCTGTGACGTCACAGAGGGAGAGCGGGAGGGAGGGAGAGAGGCGGAGGGAGAGGGAGAGGGAGCGGGAGGGAGGGCAGGAGACGGAGGGAGGCAGCGGCGGCGGCGGCGGCTCCGCAGCCAGCGCAGGAGCCCGGCGCGGCCCCGCCGCCCAGCGCCTGCCGCCCAGCCCCGCGCCCGGGAAGGAGCCACAGCGGGGCGGGGAGCGCAGCCGGCCCCGGTGAGTGAGGCCCGCGGGGCGCTGCGGAGCGGAGCGGAGCGGAGCGGAGCGGCGCGGCGCGGGGCGGCCGCCGGGGGGCTCCGCCGCGGGGCGGCCCCGGCCGCGGCCGCGCTTCGGCCCCGGCCGCGGCCCGCCCGGGGCTGCGGGCGGCCGCGGCCGCGGGGCGGGAAGGGGCCGATTCGCGGCGGAGGCGCCCCGTCTGCCGCGGCGCCGCGCTTGTGCTGGGAAGCGGTAGCTGGCGAGCGAGGGAGGCCTGGAGCCGGGCCCTTTTGCTACGGGTTGTGTAATTACCCGGATCCCATCAGATTAATCCTAATTTCCAAATTGCTCGTCTTTGTGGAGAGACTTTTTAAAGCGGCTCGAGTCGCTAATTTACTCGGAGGCAATTAGGGCTAATCGTGCAAGGTCGGCGCGGAGGGAAGCGCTGCCTCTTGGCTGCTGCTCCGGGCCCCGGTTTGCAGCCCTGGCGGGGCGGTCACAGGGGGAGCCGGTCCCGGGGCCGCGGACCCCGCGGAGCCCCGCGCAGGCAGCGCCTTTCCCGCGCCCGGGTCCGCGCCCGGGTGTCGGCGAGCCCCGCGCGGGGCCGCGGCTGCCGCGGGGATCGCGGGTGGGTCTCCGCGCTCCTTGCGCCCCGCGGCCAGGGCCCCCCGCGGCCCTGGCTCCCTCGAGCAACATCCGCGGGGGAGCAGCGGGGCCCGGCTGCCCCCTGCGTGCGCCGCGGAGATTTAGGCCTCGCATGCAGCGCCCGTTTCGTTTGCGAGCCACCGACAAGCCTCCGCGGGCCTCTCACAAAAACCCTCCCGCCGATTCACGGACCTCTTTCGGCGTTGCTGCGATTTTTTCCAGGGACTCTGAATAATTTTCTTCCGCCACAGAATAGCGATAGATAGTAAAAAGAAAAAAAAACCTCGCATGAGCGCGCTTTGTTGTTCGCGTCTTGCGGCTTTTGCAGCCGGAGTGCCCCGAGCAGGTTGTTCGTGGACCGAGCTGGCCCGGCGAGCCGCGGAGCAAAGCCAGGGCTTGCGCGGCTTGGGCGCTTTCTGGATTTGTAACTGCGCGGAGCTGCTGAAATATTTGATTGTCAGTGGAGAAGTGCTTGGAGAAATGGAAATTGAAAAGCGAGTGGACAGCAGAGACGCTTTTAATTGAGTCACCGGGCTTGAAACAATAGGAAAACGCTTCTCGCTCCTCTTGGCCCCGCGCTGAGATGTGTTTTACAACTGCTGTCGTAAAAAATAAGAGAGGATATTGAGACGAGAAAGGGAAGGAGCAATATGGGCTACTAATAGCAAGAAAGTAATAATAATCCTGCCTGGAACGGTACATTTCTCTTAGGAAAAGAGCGATTAGGGGGAGAGAAAAACTTCCCGTCGGTGGTGGTGGTGAGAAGTTGTGTATCTCAATTTGTTAGATAAATTAGCCATCGGGGCGGGCGGCGAGGGAGGGCAGCTGAATTTGTCATGCCAGACTAGTCTTGACAGAGCCGATTTAAGGACCGTCAGCGAAGAAATAAGGTTTTCTTAATTGCCTTCCCAAATAATTTAGCCACAGCTCATATACTAGGCCCGGTTATTGGGGGGGAGCGTTTAGCACGGATTGGAGTTTCTCCCGAGGCCTCCTTCGGCTTTGAATAGAAATCGCTGTGTCATAATAATACTCTGAGGAGTGCCGAGGAACATACCTGGGCATTTCTCCCTCGTTTCCCCCCCTTTTGGGGGGTAAAACCCTCGCTGCCGGGAGCAAGGCCGCGCCGGGGCGACCGCGGAGCGGCAAGGCACGCAGGGGCGCCGCTGCCGGGATTATTTCAACCCAAATGTTTGTAAGCGCCAGGCTGCGGCATTGCTAAGCACCAGCTAATAATGCACCCAGCCCAGACATTCAAAAAGAGGCGAAGAAGAAAGATTACCGAAATGGTGGTGACATGCAAATTTTCCCCGAAATTATCATAAGTAAACATTTGAAGCCTGGACTAATAAAATCCCATCTGTGTTACTTCATATCGAGTTAGTAGGGAGCTGTGATAATGAATTTTGTAATATCTCACCAACAGACATCTCAATCAGGCACTAATCCTGTGATTTTAGAGCGGAGCCTCCCAGCCCGGGGAGGCGGCCGTGGAGCGCGGGAGCGCAGCCCGGGCGAGGGGCCTCCGCGTGCGGCCGCGCATCTCCCGCGGCCCCGGGGCGCGCTGCAGAGCCGAGGACGGGGGTCCCCGGGACGGGCCCGGGGCGTTTTGCAACCCCGCTCCGCGTCCGCGGACGCCGACCGGGCTCCCGGCGGAGGCTGAGCCTTTTGACGACCTCGGAAAATCGACACCGCGGTTTTGCGCCTTTCCGCGGGTGCGGTCAGTCTGTCCGCCGGGGCGGTCAGTCTGTCCGCCGGGGCAGGCGGGGCTCGGTTTTGACTTGGGGAGAAGTGGCATCGAGCGAAAGTCGTTAGGAAAATACGTGGCTCACGGAAATGATCGCTGCGACGGGGCTCCCGAGAAGTTGCCTTTCTTTTTTTATTTGCCCTCTCGTAATCTTGTATTATGATTTTTTTTAATCCGATGCAATTAATGTTTTTCAGATAACGGGTAATGGAGTCCAACTGTCGCAAACTTGTATCCGCCTGTGTCCAGCTAGGTAAGAGACCCCGTTTCCGACCGCTTTTCGCGCAGCTCTCGGGCCGGCGCGTAGCCGCTGGCCGGGCCCGGCCCGGCCCGCGGCGGCGGCGGCGGCGGCGGCGGCCGCGCTGGCTCCGCGGGGGTGCGCGGCGGCTGAGCGCCCCCGGGCCGCTCTCTCCGCAGGGGTGCAGCCGGCCGCCGTGGAGTGCCTTTTCTCCAAGGACGCGGAGCTCAAAAAGGGGGAGCTGAGCGAGGCGCCCGAGGGCAGGAAGGAGGCCGCCGGCAGCAAGCTCTTCGGCCGCCAGCACCCCGGCGCCAATGGTAAGCGCCGGGCCCCCTCCGCGCCCCTCCGCGGGATGCGCCGCCGCCGGCGGGCGCCGCGCTCCCCGCCGCCGCGCCGCGCCGCGCCCGCCTGCGCGGCCCCAGGGCGCCCCCTGCCGCCCGCCGCGCTGCGCTGAGCCGCCGCGGGGCGGGGGGGCGGCTGGCTGCCCCCCCTGCGCGCAACTTGCGCGTTGCGCCCTGCGCGGCCCCGCGGGGCCACCCCCTCAGCCCCCGCGGCTGCAGGCTCGCACTGAAACCCGCCCCAGCACGTCCTCCGCGAAACGCACGGCTGCCACCACGGGCTTGGGGGTTCCTCCCCCGAAACACGCGCCCCCATAAACACGCCACCGCCCCCGCTGCCCCCGCTGCCCCCGCTGCCCCCGCCCCGGCTGCAGCACCCCGCAAGCGCCCTGCTCCCGGCAGGCCGGCTCCTGCCGGTCCTCCGAGCTCCTGTTTCGGGGGGTCTGGGAGGCCAACCCAACGGGCGGTAAAGAAAAACAGCAATGCAAATATATTACAAAGAAGAAAACAAGCGCGCTGTATTTCAAGAGACTGTTTAATCCAAGATAAACGTAATTTTGTTTAAATAAAATACATTAACCTGAATTAATAATACAGGAAACTAGACTGAATTAATAATGTACGTATTCCTGGTCTCGTGGTTAAACACTTCCTTGTCAGAATACTGTATTAACCCTATTTGGCCAAACAGCTTGCTGTTTCTCAAATAACATCCAGTGATTTCAGGAGTAGCCACGTCCCCTTCCCAATTCCACCTCCCCCCTCCTCTGGAGACTTTAAGCATGATTTGATAGCTGGACATCAAAACCCCTAGAAGAAGAAACAATTAGGCTAAAGGAAGGTTAGAAAGCAAAATCCAGGGTAATTCCAAACGCAAAGGTATTATGAGCCAATGATTTTTAATCCCGGAAACATACATGATATTAAATTGTGCACAAATAGGCTTTACCAGGGTCTGGCACTTTTTCCCTCTACCAGTAATAAGTGTTAAATAATGTGGAAAGGAAGGGTGACATTGCTTTATATATGGTTTGAAAATAAGAAAGGCCTTTTTACCCTCCCCTGACTTTTCCTCCTGATGAACAGGTGGTCTTAATCAAAGCCCTTAGCACGATCTAATGGGAAAGTGGGGACCTTTCTGATATAATAAATTTATGAGCCCTTACACACCAGCTTTATTCAACTAAGTATTTATAAAAGTAATATCCACATATGCTCCCTGACATGGTAACTTTTACTTCCTCTGCCAAAAAACAAATGGTTATTTTCTTAACCATCAATTATGAACCCGGATTATTGTAGTACGTGTAAAATTTCCTGCCTCATTACCATATCAGTAAGTCTGTTTTTTACCCTTCGGATTGAAGGGGAAATTGCTATCTAAACACTTTTAATGTCATTAATTAAAATATAAGTTTGAGGTGAAGCAATGCTGGGTTGCCTAGCCATTAAAACCTTCCTGTTTACGAAGTGGAGAACTGCCCACAGATGTGATTATATTCATGCAGATATGCCATGCATACGTGCAGACCTTATATGTATCTATACGCAACAGATAATGACAAGTCTTGAAATGCCCTGAGCTGCATGGGCAACTCACTACAAATAACAGAAATCATGGATGTTTTCTTTTGATTCAGATGAGGTTTGGGCGGTTTTTTTTCCTTTGCTTTGCTTTGAATCATGTAGTGCTCGTTGATTTTGCATTGCCTGCATGTCAGGACTTCATGTTTTCTGTGATTTACTTCGAATGAGTCTTGTCCTTTGGGCAGGCTGCGTTAGAAAGCAGGGAAACACAGCAATGATAATTTAAAATACTGTTCTGTTGGAGTGCCGTTTTGGAAATTACTAGTGCGTTAGTAGTTTTGCAAGCTAGATACAATATGCAGTCATAATGCGAATAATTGCTAACTAGTAGCATTAGCAATAAGAGTAATAATGCGAGTGTACAGTCAAACAAATACTTACGTGAAAGGAGGAAACGAAATTCAGTAGGAGATCCTACAGACTACACAGGCATGTTTGGGTTCCTGCAAGGAAGCTCTTTCGGGAACAAGGCACAGTGAGGGTTATTTCAGAAGAAGCGGGTCCGTAGCCATGCCGAGGAAATGAAAATATGAAAGTATGAAAATATTATTGCAGCCTAGAATGTCAAATGCAGCTCAGCGGGTGTTATATTTACCTAGACAGTCGGAAAAAATTGCTTCTGGATGACCAGTCCCACAAAATTATGAAAACTTAAGCACACGCTTCGAAAACCACACCGCACATGTACTGGTTTCTGATGATGTTATTCGAATAATCTTTTCTGCAGGATAGGAAGATGCTTAAAAAGTGTGTGTGTGTGTGCATCCAATTTATGAGCTGCATGAATTCTACCCAAGGAATCGTTTTCTGTAATCGCTAACCTGGGTATTGCTGAAACGGCAGCCTCCCGACATTAAGCGTTGAAATCGCATACCACCTTATATCATCATTCAGCATCACAAATTGATTGTTTCAGCTGCTTCCAAAAAATCATTCTTGGGGCTGAACATGCAGCAACTTAACATCACTTTTAGGGAAGGGGGGGGAAAAAACGAAAGGCTGATTCAGCTAGATGCTCACAGGTGCGGCGTGGAGGGGCGCGGGTGGCTGTGCCTCTGGAGGCGCCTAGGCGCGGAGAGGGGGCGGCTCAGCCTCCGCCCCCGGGGCCGGGGCCGGGGCCGGGGGGCCGCGGCGGAGCCCCGGCCCGGCGCGGCGGCGGGGCCGCTCCGCCGCTCCCGGCGCCCCGCCTGGTCCCCGGGCCGGCCCCGGGGAGGAGCCGGGGGCGGGAAGGGCACCCAAGTGCCGGCGCTGCTGGGGCAAGGCAGGGAAAGTCACTCTCCCCTTCCAGTAGCCCCTGCGAAGTGCAAATTAAAAGTTATTTGTTGTGCTGCGGGGATATAATTCCCCTCCCGCCCCCCGCCCCCGCCGTCTGAGAATAACATATGCAGCAGTTGTTAGCCTCACTCCAGGGAAAACTAAATGTATAACGAAAGCTTATTCGTGAGCAGGAATATACTAATGGAACAATCTGATGTCTTCTTAATCCTATGTAAAAAGCTCTGTAGTCTTCCTAATATTGACTGAATGGGTAATTAATGGCTCTTCATCTAGGAGAATACCCGGTAATCCGAGATAGGCGAAAGACAACAAGCCAAAGGTAAAAGACAACAGGACTAGCTGGAGACTCTACATAAGAACCGATTTATCCATTTAGGAGAGTATTACGTCTAGAAACAATGATCCTATAAGTAGATAAAGGCAAAAGTGGGAAAATAAATAGCAGTAGAGCTTGCAGCCCCCCCTGCTCCCCGCGGCTCCGCTCCCGGCCCCGCTCGCGTCCTGCTGCCCACCGCAGCGGCGGGGCCGCAAGGGCGGAAACACCCTGTCGGAAAAACTAAAAAAAAATAAAAATAAAAAGGGGGTGGGTCGCCCCCAAATCGCCAGTGTTTGGAGCTGGCAGGTGCCCTCGGCCCCAGCGCACCGGGGCACCTCCCCAGTAAGCGCTGCCGGACGGAGCGCCACGGCCAGGCAGATGCCCCCAAACGGGCGTTTGGGGGTGGCAGCCCCGCTCAGCAAGCGTGGAGCGGAGCCGTGCGCGGCGAGCCGCGCTGGGCCGCTTCCCTGCCGGGACCCGGGCCCAAAAAGGGACGGGAGCTTCCAGCAGAAAATTAAAAAAGCACTTTTGACATTTTAATTGAAACCTTTACCGCTAATATATTACTCGGGTGACTACAATTAGGTTGTTTTTTGGTCGGTTGACAGCTTTTAAAATATTATTTCGCTCGGGAAATAAAAGCTTCATGTCAGATTATAGGTGGGTATTTTTGGATTTATGTGATTTATGGTCACCATGACAACTAAGGCTGCGTGGTAGCTCCCCCCCTGCCCGGGGTGCTGGGGTTTTAATCAAAGGCGTGTAAGGAAATGCCGGCACCCTTTCTCTTGGGGCTCCCTTTCGCCGCCCCGGGACGAGGCTGTCCTCAGCTTTTCGGGGGGGTCGGGGGAGCCAGGCCGGCGGGGGAATCCTCCTCTGCCACCCTCCGCGGGGGGCAGCCAGGGGACCTCCCCCCCGGCAAGTGTCCCGGGACAAGCCGGGGCAGCGGCGAGTTTGGCAGCAGGGGCTCGGGTCCCGCGGGGCGGGCGGGCAGCGCCCTAGTGCCGGGGAGCGCGCGGATAAGCGCGTGAGAAGCGCTTTCCGCCCTCACAGCCGGGAGGGGCTGCTCGTTTGGAGGCACGGCGAAAGAAGCCGGCATTTCTTAAACGAACTAACAGAAAAAAAAAAAAAAAAAAAACCACGAAAAAAACACCCAAACCGAAAACAGCAAAAAAAAGGGCTCAGGCACGAAAGCTGAGGGCGGGCTGTATTTCCCCGGCCGACGCGCACACCGCCTCCGCTCACCTTATTAAAAGAGCGAGGGGGCTTTGCAGGCTCGTTGCATCCCGGCCGGCGGGGCTGGCGGGGGCCGTGTCCCCTCCGGCGCCCTCCGCGCCCGCGCAGGCGGCGGTCCTCGCGGAATCCCGCCGCGGGGAGAGGCTGGGGGATGGAAGGGTGCGGAACCAGGTAGGAGCGGGAGGTTAAGAAGAAACGGGGATGTGATTAGTAAACAAATTGTGCGGAATGGAGCTGGATTCATATTGACTTAGTTATAGGTCATCTGCTGCCGGTGCAAAGGGAGGAAATATTTACTTTACACATATACTTTATGATCTTGGGGGAATTAGAGGAAATTCAATAAGAAAACGGCTAGAATCATTTTAAACCCCCTATTTAAAAGACTTAAGCAAATTAGAGTCTTATCAGATTAAAATCCACTACAAATGTAAGAGCACTGTCTCCATCGAAACGCTGTGGGGTCTGAGGAAAGAGATTCTTTGCCAAATCTCAGGGATAAAAACACGTCATTTAAACACCAGATAATGAGCAGAATGTAAATTAATTTAACCTTCTTTACTAACAGGCTGCGAAAGTAATGTGTATAATTTAGCGATAAGATTGCAAGAGATGATGATACGTATCTCAGAAGAGAGCATCAGCGAGTAAGAGGGACCTTTGCGGGGGGGGGGCAAGGGGATATAGAAAAGTTTGGGCGCTCTGATTTGGGTTTGGAGGGCCGCCTCTGTGGCAAGTTTTTGTAACTTTTCGTTACAAAATGCCCGTGATTGTGCAGAGTGATTATGAGCTCCAGGTGCAACGTGCGCACGCATTTTCAGCGAGGGGCTCCCGCGGGCTCCGCATCCCCAACCGGGACCTGGGCGTCCCGGGCAGGCCGGCGCGGGGGCCGGCCCGGCTCGGGGCTCCCCTGGCTCTCGATGGCGGGGCTGGGTCGGGGACAGGCTCCTCGGCCCCTGGAGATCCTGAGCCACATGGGAGGGCGAACTGCCCCCGTATGAGATCCGCTGAAAATAACCCCCATCCCTCGTTCCTCCTGCGCTCCCTTGGCCTGCACCAGGCCGGCCCCCGCGCTATAAGCGGGCCTGTCAGCGGGCAGCGCAGCCGCGGGACGGGGGAGCGCGGGCGCGGAGGTGCAGGCATGCCGGCTGAGCAGCCTTGGCAGGTACATGCGCGCATTTGCTCTGTCGCCGTCGCCTCGGGATTAGGGGTTAAATCTTGCCCCTGTGTGCCCAGGGAGAAGATTTAGTTCCGCGCCTGTGTGAGAGATGCGTGAGTGCTTCTGGGCCGCAGACAGCACTGTGCAAAACTTTGACGGGTCTCATTGGCGTCTGGAAATGGTTTTTGTGGCCCCGGCGAGCGCTGCTGCGCGCTGGAGTGCGGGTTGGCCCACGCTCCTCAGCCCCGCGGCCCCTCCGGGCGCGCCGGGAGGCGCGGAGTGTAAGGGACTGGGTCCTGGCCGCGGAGAGGGGGACGGGCCCCACAGATACATAAATTAATAAAATGTAGAAGGCGGTTGGAAAAAGGTTCCTGAGGTCCCGTTGCTTGAAAGTCTCCTGAAAGGACGGAACGAGAATTGCAGTACCAACGAGAGAGTTTTCCCCGTTTTCTCCGCCCTCGATGCGGCCGCAGGAGGACGAGCCCGTCCGCGAGCCCCGGGATTGCAACACCCACAAGTCGGGGCTGCGACGCAGAATTGGCTTGTTTCGGTGCCCGTGATGGGAAGGCTTTCCGCGGTGCAGCTCGCTGTTGCGAGCACTGCTGCCCTCACTACCAGAGCTCCGCGACCCGGTGCGCTGCAGCCCTCTCCCGTTTATACCGCTCGCTAACGAGCGCAGCGGCGCGGGGCTGCTCAGCGTTTGCTCGCTGCTTTGCGCGTTTTGTGCCGTGCTGCAGCACCAACCCCCCGGCCCTTCAGCGGGGCGAGGGGGGCCGCGGCGGCGGCGCGGCTTTTCGGGGGGCGGTCGGACGGGGCGGGAACGGCGAGGTCTGGGGGCGGCGGCGGCGGCGGCGGCGGCGGCGGGCCAGGCGCGGTGCCGGTGCCGGTGCCGGTGCCGGTGCCGGCCGCCCCGCGGGGAGGCGGGGGCCGGCGCGGCGGCGGCGGCGGCGGCGGCGGCGGCGGCGGCGGCGGCGGCGGCGGCGCCCATTGGCGCGGGGCGGCGGGGGGAGGAGGCGGGGGCGGGCAGGGCGCGGGTGACATCACGGCCCGGGGCAGGCCGCCCCGGTTTAAGATGTTAGGCCAAGAGGGAAGCGGCTGAGCTGACGCGGTGCCCGGCTGGCCGCGGCGCGGCGCGGGTCCATGCGCGGGCGGCGGAGAGGAGCGCGCCGCGGAGCGCCGGTGCCGCCTCACCTCCCCGCGCCGCCGCCGCCGCGGAGCCCCGCGGCCGCTCGGCCCGGCCGCTTGCTGCCCGGGCCGGGCGGTGTCGGTGTCGGTGTCGGTGTCGGTGCCGCCGCCGCGGGACCGGACCTGCTCGCCCGCGTTTTGTCGCCGTCGCTTGCGCCCCCGCGGCCCGGCGCGGCTCCCCACGCAGCGGCCGTGACAAGGGGGACGCTCGCCGCCGCTGCGCCTCCCCCCGGGAGCGCCGGGGCTGCTCCGCGCCCGCGGACGGGGCGCCGCGCCTCCACACCTATACGTACCGACACCTACAGACACACGCACACACTCTCCTATCAACCCCCCAGGCGCGCACGTAGACTTTGGCGTCCTTTTGCCGATGAACTGCATGAAAGACCCGTTAAGCCTGGAGCGCCTGGGAGCCGGGAATAAGCTGTGCTCCTCCTCACCTTCCTCCTCCTCCTCCTCTTCATCATCTTGCCACCACCACCAGCCCGCGCTGGCCATGGCTACCGCGCTGGCGCCGGGGCAGGCTCGCTCCTCCTTGGAGTCCGCCAAGCACCGGCTGGAGGTGCACACCATCTCCGACACCTCCAGCCCCGAGGCCGCAGGTAAGAGGGGGGAGCAGCAGCGACCCTCTGCCCCGCGTTTGCCCCGCCGCCCCTGCCGTGCCGCGGCGCCCGCCCGGGACCGCCTGCCCGGGGCTGCCGGGGAGCCCCGGCGTCGGGAGACTCTCGCCGCGGCCCCGACGTGCAGCCCCGGCCGGGGCCGCCGGGCCTGCGCCGCCACCGCCACCACCGCCCTCTCCCCCGGGAGGGCTCTCAAACCGGAGCCGAGACCCCCTGCTTGTTTTTACGCGTGCGGGATCCGTGTGCCGACGCAGAGAAAGATAATTACATGTGCCTAGATAGGTGAACAGCCTGCATATAGACGGGTGAATAATGTGTATATAGGTAGGCGAATAACATGTATATATTTAGGCGAATAACATGTATATTCATAGGTGAATGATATATATAGATAGGTGAATAACATATATATCGATAGGCAAATTATATATATATATATGGGATAGATGAATAACATACACATCGATAGGCGAGTAATTTGCACACAGACGAATAACTTGTATACGGATAGGTGAATAACTGGTACATAGATAGGGAATAACCTGTATATAGGTATGTGGTTAGGCGGCTCCGTGCACCTAGCTCCCCGATAACTATTCCTGCGTAACGGGTCTGTCTGTGGGGTGTGCAGGGCTGTAGGAGCGCCCGCGGAGCAGCGCGGTGCTTCGGCGCGCCGCGGGATGCGCGGGTTGGAGGCGCAGGCGGCCGGCGCGGCTGCCGCGTGCAGTTAATGATTACCCTGCCTGCCGCGGCCGGGAGGATCCGTCGCCGTGCAGGACAGCCCTCTCCCCCAGTCGCTGGAGAAAAGGCGTTTGAGTCTGAAGTGCCCGGTTTTTTTTTTCCTCTCGTTCTTTTTTTTCCTTCACAGAGAAAGATAAGAGCCAGCAGAGCAAGAATGAGGATGCAGGATCCGAGGACCCCTCCAAGAAGAAGAGGCAACGGCGGCAGCGGACTCATTTCACGAGCCAGCAGCTGCAAGAGCTGGAGGCCACTTTCCAGCGGAATCGCTACCCGGACATGTCCACCCGGGAGGAGATCGCTGTCTGGACCAACCTCACCGAGGCCAGGGTTAGGGTAAGTCCCGTCACGAAACCCCGGTTCCGACAGCTAGGGGCGGGGGCGGGGAGAGGAGCGGGGCCGCAATGTTTGCAGCTGCTTTCGATTTCGGTTTGTATTCAAAGTTCAGAGCCTTCGCACAAAAGCAGCACAGAGCAGGACATTTCTGTCAAAGCGAGACAGATTGGGATCTCTCTCTCTCTCTCTGGAATATGGCTTATTGCACGTTTCGTCCTCACCGTGCAAAGCGTCCTGCTCCTTTTGATCGAAACGCTAATGAAAACATTAGCTAAGAAAGCAACTTGGAACAGGCTGCAACCTGCGCTGCCTCTAATGAGAAAAAGATGTAAAATACACAAGGGCTTTTACTTAACTCAGAGGCACTCACGGCGTGCCCTTCCTTGCATTTTCTTTCTCTGGGTTTCCCAGTTCGGCGAGCGCTCTCTCCGCCCTTTCCCCCTCCGAGATTTATGGTACCAGCTCCGCGCTAAAAGGACACCGAGCCCCGGCCAAATCCTGCTCTGCATGCAAATACCGCGCTGCAAAGCCGGCTGAACCCCCAATTCCCGGCAGTTCCGACTCCCTTTCTCCAGAACTGCTGCCCCAGGCATCGCCTGAAGCAAGCGAGGAGGGGGACGGTGTGCAGGGCACTATTTCTGCCCCAAAGCGAGCGCAGAGCGAGGGAGCTGCCGTGCCCCGGGCCGAGGAGCGAGCGGCCGGGGCGGCGCTGGCAGCAGTTAGGGCGCTCGGGACGGCGAGGGGGAAAACGGGCTTTTTTCCCCGCGTCGCTGCTGCTCGGAGCGGTGGCGGCCGGCGGCGACTCCGCCGGCGCTTCCCCGGCGCGGCTTTTCCCGGGGCTGCCGGTTTCGGCCAGCCGGGCCGGGCTGGGGGCTGCGGTTCCCCCCGGGCTGCCCCGGCGGCGGGGCCGGGGTCGCGGCCACAGCGCCCGAGCCGCTCCGGGCCCCCCCGCCGCCGGGCGGCCCGGGGCGAGCGGGGCTCGTGTAAACACCGCGGGGCGACTCCAATACACACAGCGGCGGCGCTGCCGGCGGCTGCCCCGCGGTCAGACACCCAGATGTGGATTGGGAGCGGGCACGTTTCCCCCATTGTCTGCGGGGAGGGTCCCTTAGATCTGATTTAGCGCGCTGTTAAAAGGTGATCATCCCCCCCACCCCCCCACCCCCAGGAGCAGTCGAACAAGTTTGCTTAGAAGTGGTTTTCGGCTCTGGAAGCTTTCGCACAAAGGGAACTTGTAGCTTTAACAAACCGAAGCAACGATTTATTAGTTGCTGGCTTCCCCCCTCCCTCCCCGTAACAGGAAACACTGCTTTAAAATTCTGCGGATTTCCAGGCGTTTTGCTCTCGATCTTGCACTACCTATTTCCCCTGGATGGCTCCAGTTTGGAGGAAGCCAAGGAAGGAGGGGGGAAAGAAGAACGAAAAAAACACGGAAGCGTTCGCCTCCGTGTCGGGAGTTAGTGCCTCACAAGTAATACGAGAGGGAGGGGGCGGCGGGGAGAACAGGGGTCGCGAAAGCCCCCCAACGCCCAGGCCTCGCCGTGGTGCTCGGCGCCCCGTCAGCAGCAGCGGGCTCCGGAGGGAAGGAGGAGAGCCTGCATGTGCCCCATGCGTATGTATTTGTGTATATAGGCACCCGGACGTATGTCGGCCCAAAGGCTGGCGAAGGGCTGTGGTTGTGGCTGTTGACTGACTAACGCGCGTCTCCCTTCCCCCCCTCCCCCGTTTTTAAAGGTTTGGTTCAAGAACCGCAGAGCCAAATGGAGAAAGAGAGAGAGGAACCAGCAAGCCGAGCTTTGCAAAAATGGCTTTGGTCCACAGTTTAACGGCCTCATGCAGCCCTACGATGACATGTACCCCGGCTACTCTTACAACAACTGGGCAGCCAAAGGCCTGACCTCCGCTTCCCTCTCCACCAAAAGCTTTCCTTTCTTCAACTCCATGAATGTCAACCCTCTGTCTTCTCAGAGCATGTTCTCCCCTCCAAACTCCATCTCCTCCATGAGTATGTCTTCAAGCATGGTACCCTCTGCAGTCACGGGGGTCCCCGGCTCCAGCCTCAACAGCCTGAATAACTTGAACAACTTGAGCAATCCCTCCCTGAATTCTGCAGTGCCAACGCCAGCCTGTCCTTATGCTCCTCCAACACCTCCTTATGTATATAGGGACACATGTAACTCCAGCTTGGCGAGTCTGAGACTTAAAGCCAAGCAGCACTCCAGTTTTGGCTATGCCAGTGTGCAGAACCCCGCTTCCAACCTGAGTGCTTGCCAGTATGCTGTGGACAGACCCGTGTGAGATACAAAAGTATTAAACACTGCATGGGAATCCCTCCCCATTTCCCACAGAGACTGAGAATTACACTAGAAAGTAATGGGCACTATAGGGAAAGAGAAAGGAGGAAAAAACAGAGAGAGAGAGGAAAAAGAGAGAGAAAAGGAAACCACTGAAATGAGATAGTTCCTTTGTTTTCAAAGGACCTCCTACAGATTCTGAGATCTTTCACTAAGAGTATTTCAACAGTTACAAGGACATATATATATATATATATGGACAAATGTTTGACTGGATACGATATGACATTTTAATGTTACTATAAGCTTGTTATTTTTTAAGTTTAGCATTGTTAACATAAAATGACTGAAAGGATGTATATATATCGAAAAGTCAAATTAATTTTATAAAAGCAGTTGTTAGTAATATCACAACAGTGTTTTTAAAAGGTTAGGCTTTAAAATAAAGCATGTTACACAGAAGCGATTAGGATTTTTTTGCTTGTGAGCAAGGGAATGTATATACTAAATGCGACACTGTATGTTTCTAACATATAATTATTAAAAAAAAATTGTGTGAATATCAGTTTTAGAATAGTACCTCTGGTGGATGCAATGATGTTTCTGATATTGCAATGTAAAACATGCTCTGTGTATAACATTTCGTACAATATTATTGTTTTACTTTTCAGCAAACATGAAAAATGTGTTTTATTTCATGGGAGTAAAATATACAGCATACAGTTTTGTCTGGATTTTTATTTACTGAGCTAAACTGCACAGCAGTAACTAGTCTGCAGTGATTGACTGATAGCTGAGTCTAGATCACATTCGCTGGAAACACGGGGCAGTACTTTTTATTGCAATACAAATAAATGCCACTATTTTTTCACGTAAAAAAATCCCTCACACTAAAGTTACATGCTAAATTAACTCGGGGCTTGGAAATACTGCCTCTGCATTTTTGCAAAAAAGACAAGATTCTATTATTCCCCTGCACAGTTCCGAGAAAATGGATTATTTCACATTGTTGACCTCGAGAATGACCAGCCACAAGATTGCTCTATCTGGAGCATAAATTGCTCCCGCTGTGAAGGAAGTTTTTATTACATTAAAGAAGAGGGAGAAGGAAAAATAAAAAAGAAAAGAAAAAGGCAGTTTGCAAACAAACTGCTCTGCTTCAAAATAATCTGTCCCCTTTGCCGCCCCCTGCAATCACCTTTTCCCTGAAGCAGGAAGATCCTTCATGTAATATTACATTTCTATTTCAAAATCCCCCTTCAGACATTAAGAGAAACAAAGAGCAGTCCAAATAACCGCAACCCCTCGGAGCCCGAAGGTTGAGAGGTTAGCCCGGAGTTTCCTGCCACTCCGTGTTGCAACACGTAGTTGAAGGAAAAGGTCGTGCTCTCGCGTGTTTTGTTTTAAATAATATTGACCCATTAATTCTAAACCTGCTTGTTCGTGAAATTATACAGGATTATAGTTTGCGATCCCCGGGACAATGAAGCAAATCAAGATGAATTACCGCTCGGCCCTCCCATCGGGTGACATCGGAGCGGGGCTGCGCGGCGCTGCGGCCGCGGGCGCGGGGCAGCGGCACAAAGCGCGGACGGGAGAGGCGCGGAGGCACCGGGGCTCCCCACCGGCGGGAGTTAAGCGCAGCGCGGAGGCGGCGGCCCGGGGAAAACACACAGAAACCCGGACGGCGAGGGGGGCCGCCCCGGCGGCTCCTTGCGCGCCTTTGTTCCGCGGCGCGCTCGCAGGGGGCGGCTGCTTGCGCGCCCGCGGCGCCCTCCGCCCTCGGCCGCCGCTCGCTGTCCCCCGGGAGCCGCGGCCCCGACGGGTCGGACGGGGGTGCCCGGCCACCGGCCCCGGCAGGCGGGGGGCAGGCAGAGGGGCAGGCAGGGGGCAGGCGGGGGGGAAGGCGGGGAATGAGGCAGGGAGTCCCGGCGGCTTGTGGGGACTCCCGGCCGCTCGGCGGGCCGCTCCGCCGGGCCCGGGGGAAGCGGGGGGCCCCGGCGACCCCCGGGCGGGACGGGAGGGCGGGGGGGGGGGCCTGGCAGCCGGCGCCGTGCGGAGCAGCTCCGTCCCTAGCTCCTCGCAGGGGAAACCTCTTCCCCCACCCCAAAACGGGGTCGCCTCCCTGTCTCCCACCGGCAGAGTGGCAGGCCCCGACCCCCAATCTTTTTCTCTTCGTTTTCTCCTTTTTAAATTTTGTTTCTTTTTCTGTTTTGTTTTTTTTTCTTTCTTTCGTTGCTGCTGTTGTCGCCAGGAGCGGGCGGAGGTGCAGCTCGGTGCTCGGGCGGGGGGCGGGCGGCGGCGGCCCCCCCGCGCCCCGGCCCGCCGCGCTGCCTCGCCGCCGCCCCGACCCCACCGGCTCCCAGCGACTTTCTGCGCCGTGTCAACACCTCCGGCGGGTGAGTGCGAGGGGAGCGCGGCCGGGCCGCCCAAAATGTCCTCCCTCCTCCTCTCCGCGGGCTGGGGGGCGACCCCACGGGGCTGCCAGCCGGGAGCCCCGCTCGGAAACCCGGGGAAATCAGGGTGCCCCTCCGCGGCACAGGCTTAGAAATTCCGGGGCAGATTGCTCTAGACATCGGCATGGTATTCTTCTCTCTTTTCGTCTCTTGTTTCTTCTCGGTGGCAATGGTTATTTATAGTCCTCTCAAACATATAAAATGTCCCTCCATATATTTAGAATATGTGTGTGTGGAGAAGGAGTATATATATAACATATATATACGTTTAGAATAATATATATACCGTTTCCGGACCAAAAAATACTGGATCAGAGTTTTCCACTCTACTGTGTAATGGCTCAAACGATGAAAAATCAACGTGACCGCTCAGAGAGGACATAAATCACTCCCGAGTGTAATCTGAATTTCTCTTTCTCCCCCTAGCTGAAGCCTTGAGGGTCATCATTTTTTCTGCGCCACTTGACCAAAGATATAATGTTTTGATTAGGTCGTAAATCAAAATCTTAGGTTGGGTTTTTTCTTTTTTTCGGGGGCTTTCCTTCCCCTTATCAGCGGTGGCAGTTTGAACCTGGAACAATGGAGGCCGTAGAGAGGAAAAGAAAAAAAACGCACAACGAAATGGGAGATTTGCGAAATAGTGTGGGGAGGCGCGGAGGGGAGGGTGGTTAAACAACGGCGCTAGCCCCCCCGGCCCCCCGGCGGGCCGCCCCGGCCGCCCGCTGCGCGGCCCCCGCGCCGGGCGTGCGAGCGGCCAGCGCCGTCTGCCTCCCAATCCACATCCCAATCCACAGCAGCCAGCAGCGCGGCCCGTCCGCGCCCGCGCAGCCGCCCCCGGGGCCGCCGCCGCGGGGCCGCTGCGGGCGCGCAGCGTAAGTGGGGCGCGGAGCGGGGCAGGGAGCGCGCAGCAGCCGCGCGGGGGGCGGGCGGGGGATCCGCGGCCCCTCCGCGGCCCGGCGCAGGCCGAGGGGCCCCCGCGGGTTTCGTCTCGGGGCTGCCGCGGGGCCCTGCGCAGCGCGGCGCGGAGGCGCGCGGCTCTTTTGTTTTCGGACGCCTCCTCGGCGCACTTTGAACCCCGGCGTTGTGTGCAGCGCATTTATGGCGGGACTGGGGCGCCTTTCAAAGGTCGCAATTAAAAAAAACCCCACACAACTCGTTATTTCATATACACTCGTATATGTACATATAGGTATGCTTGCCTCCTTCCCTCCCGCCCTCTTTCGCTTCTCTTTGTATTATTTTTATGTATGAGTGCCTTCATCTGTGGGAGTGTGCATATATATATATATATATGTACAAATATATATATGTATCCTTACATACCTGTGCATTTATATCCACGTAAAATAAAAAAGCCCCCCTTTTTTTTTTTCTACGAGATTCATTAGCATTTTTAGAGGGAAATAACTTCCTAAGGAAAATAGTTAACATCTGAGGCCGGGGAAGTGTTTTAAAAAAAAAAAAAAAAAAGCACCTTTGCCGTTTTGCAACGTTTTGTGGTGGCGGAGCAGGGAACGGCGGCGTGTGGAGGGCACGGGCTGCAGCGCGGCTTTCCCTGCACCGACGGCCCGCAGAGTGCGCGCTGCGCGGGTGCGGAGTTCCCCGCGCTCGGCCAGCCCTGGGCGTGCGCGTGTAGGGGGTTGTGGGGTGGCCCACCCGGGTTCAAGCAAAGAACAAGGCTCAGGCCGAAAGTGCCCCTGCTCCCCCCACTGCGCCGCGTGGGCGCAGGACGGCGCGGATAGCACTCTCGGTAATACCTACGCGTTTCCAGGGCGTATAATTTACCTTGCTAAATGCCTACTTTGGTACGCATATTATACATGTGTAGGTCTGAATATTATGCACCCAACAGACCGTAACAGTCAATAATCCATGCACTACGAAGGATTTACACCTTCAGAGCTCCATACAATGCTGGACTAATTGATTGCTAAATCTTAGTTTTCTAAATGAAAGCCCATTTTGGAATTAATTTCTCCAATCGCCTGTCTCTTCTTCTCCAAGAAGAAAAGAGAGAGGAGAAAACAAAAAGACCCCCCTCAGCTGCAAATTTCTAGCGGCAAGGCTCGAAGGGGGTTTTTTGCTTGTTTGTTTCCAAAAAGAGGCGTCTGCGGCCGCGCTGCGCGGTGCCCGCGGCCGCGGGAGCGCGTGCGGCGGAGCCGGGGGAGCGGCCCCGGCGGAGACGATGCTCCGCGCCCCTGCGCAGCGGCGCAGCAGCCGCGCTGCTGCCGGCCGGCCGGGGCCCTGCTGCTGCCGGTCGCGTTTCCTCTCAGTGCCCGGTGGGTCGGGGGCGGAGGGTGGCTGCTCTCTCCCTTGCCGGCCCCTCCGCGTCGGGGCCCAGCGATCGCACATGACTAAACCCGGGGTTTTATTGACTTCAGTCGCATTAAAGGAAGGTAATATGTAATCAGACGGAGACAGGTTACCTACCAGGGATAAACCACGTGCCTTGAGAAAAGCCTATGCCTGAAACCACACTGGGAGCGGGCAGCCGGGGGGACCTGAGCACATAAAAGTCCCGTGTCTCCGCGCCTCTGCAAAACACCCTGCCGGCACGGGCTGCGCTGAAGGTGCCCGCAGCCCTGCGCTACCGCGGCCCCTCCGCGCCTGGCGAGAGGGCAACTTGCGGGGACAGAGCCGGGCGCCAGGAGCGGCTTAGGGTCACGCCGGAGCTCGAGCCCGAAAACGGAAAGAGAAAGAAGGAAAGACAGAAACAAAGAAGCCCGCAGCAGCGCACCTGGCGAGCAGGGGCCTGCGATGCGGCGAGGAAGAGCCGCGAGCCCTTCGGCCTCACTCCCCGGGCGGCAGGGCGCCTCGGGTTTACGCCCGCAGGACACGCTGCCTGCGAGTACCCTGCTACAGAGGCATGCCCTGCTATAGGGGCAGAGTCTGCTACAGGAGCCGGGCTTTGTGCACGCCGTCCGCACATCAGACGGGTGCTGGAGAGCGGGCTGGCACGGCACGGCCAGGCAGGGGCCGGCGCGCAGACTGCCCATACATGGCCCGTATCGATAACCCCGCGTCCGATGGAGGGGGCGGACTGCGACTGCCTTCCACTCTTTTCTTTCCTTGCATTTGATCTTTTCTCAGGCGTTTTTTGTTTTCCTCCTCCTCCTCCTGCGCAAAGACGCGGGCCGGTGCCTCCGCGGGGCTGCGCGCTGGGCCCGGCGGTCCCAGGGGCCCTTTCCTGGGGCGCGGGGCGCTGCGCGGCCGGGCGCGGAGGGGGACGAGCCCCGCCGGCGGCCGCAGCTGCTTCCCGAGCCGCGGGTTCGCGCTCACCTCCAAACCTGGCCCCCGTTGAACATTAACAGGCTGGAGCGGCCCTGCGGTGTAAAATGCTACATATAAAAAATGAAGCATCTCCCAGGTTCTAGTAAAACGTCCTCTAAAGCCGATCTATAAATGCCGGTATGCACTTAATGCTGCGGACCTCACTCACGTCCTGCACTGTCCTTGCCGCCCTCTCCTCTTCCCCCGCCCCAAATCCTGGAGGCCGCCGGCGGTCCCAAGCCCGGTGCCCCGGGCCCGACGCGGGGGAGGCGAGCTCCAGCGCCCACCCCACCGCGGGGCCCGGCCGCTTCCCTGCCTGGCCCCGGCCCCGGCACACGGCGGGCAGGATCCGGCCTCTCCTGGCCGGTCGAGCCGCGGCCGAGGTGAGCGCGCCTGCCGCGAGCACGCCGTTGAACCCGGCTCCAAACTGCAAAGAGAGGGGGAAAAAAAACCCCAAACGCCAAGGTCCTTAAAACTTCAAGGCGACAGGCAGCCCCCTGAAAGGAGCTGCCCGGCTAGTGGGGAGGTGGACACAGGGCAAGCCCAGGGGGGCAGGCCCCACCCGGACTGGGGCCCCCAGAGGAATGGGGCCCCGAGTGTGCCTGTGTGTGTGTGTCAAGAAGAGATATTCATATATGTCAGCAAGATCCTATAGGACTCAGAAAGGCTCCCACATGCAAATTCGACTCATATTTTCTCTCGTATTAAAGGCAAAAAGCAAGAATCTTTAATCAGAAGGAATGCAGCGCTGTGCAATTTTGGTGGGTAGGAATGGGCAGGAATCAATGAGAGCGCAGCAATCAATGCAGTGAGCAGCTGAAACCCATGATCAAGATTTATGCAATTGGAAAAGGAACCCGATTAACAAGCCCCTGGACTGCTGGGTGTGTATGTGGAGAAACGGCAGCACTCATGAAAACAGGAGGGTGGAGCAGAGCTCATCACTGCGTGTGTATATTTAGTGTGGTGGTAGTTCCACTGGCTCACAGGGGACTACTTCCATGCTTAAAGTTATTCACATGCTTGAGTGATTTGCTGGATTGTGGCCATATGTAAAGCAATAAATATAAGTGGCTACTTCTGTGCAAATAGAGATCCAGAGGTCTCACAAGTAATATTCCAGCAGATCCAGACCTTGTACAGTTAAGATAAAAGTGAAGAGAACACTTCGCTTTCATTCAATAACCCCCACCACCAACACCACAACCACCACCACCAATTAAGGTCACTGGAACAATACAAGCCTAAAGGAGCACAAAGCTCTTTCTTTAGGAAAATCCTTGCAGGGCACTTTCAAGGCTGCATTATCTGGAGAGGAGCAGGAATCCACATCCCCTGTACCTCTGTGGTTATTTTCAATCCTCTGAGCCACAAATTCTTGCACCATCATTGGTGGACGTAAAGCAAAACAAAAAACAAAACGATTTCTTGCTGGGCATGAAGGTGGTTGTTGGTGCCTGAGTGGGTCCCAGCCCCTTCATACTCCTTTGAAGTCAACGGAGCCAGAACTGGCAGCATTGAGTGCATGAGGAGGTCCCAAGCAAGCACAGACTCTCCGTATGAGTTTCGGGGGGGTGAATTCCCATGATTTCTCCAGGGAAGGCCATATGTGCTTCCCCCTCCTCAGCTGGGCTGGGAAGAGCAATGGAGACAGAGATGGCTCTTCTGCCCTTTCTCTTCTGTGGAGCCAAGATCTCTGGCAATTCACATTTTTTTAGTGTAAAGTAAAACAAAGTTTGATTAAAATAATAATATCCAGCTTTTGGCAATGCTTCCTATAAATTCATGGCTTTAGCCTGGTCTGTCTCATGGCCAGACTGTAAATTTTCACATTCTAACTCACTGTGACAAATCTCTAGCTTTAGTCATTGTTATTTCCTTCAGCTTTCACATCCTGCTGGCAAAAACCTCAAACTCTGGTATTCTCCCCCAAAACAGAAATTCCTACCACAAGGGCCATTACCCTGAGAACATTTTTAATAAACATGTTTGGAAAATGAAAACAAGACACATAAAATACATGAATGTGAGTTACATCAAGTGAAGACTTGGAAGCAGTTTCAAGTAGTATTACAAATAGGAAATAGCTTTCCAGAGATAAAAATACTCTTTGTGTTTTGTTAACACCAAAATTCAATCAAGCTTTATTCTCATGGTATATTTGGATGTTAAGGGACACCTTTGTCCTACTTGATGTGCTTGTAACTGGTGGCTGGGCCAGGAGGTCAGAGACTTCAGCTTGTAATCAGTGGGTGACTAGCAAAATCCCTGACAAATAATGTCAGTGTGATGCAATCAGGGTGACAGAGCCATTCTTGCATGTCAACAGCTATTGCTTAGTAAGTCAAAACAAAGGAAGTGGAGAGGGACATTTCATAGCAATAGGTTATTTTTCAAGTTCTGGTCCATGCACCTGAGATGCTATCCAAAACTCCAGCCCCGACACAGAACAGGAAAAATGGCTCCCACTGAGAGAGGGGTTTTTTTCAGCAAAAGGGGATATTAATCACCCTGAGAAGTAGCCCTCACTGCTGACTTGGTGGCAGTTGTAGGCTCTCTGCATCTTATAGGGTGTTTCCTTTTAATTGTCTAGGATGTAGGGAATGTTGCATTTTTTCTGTATTTGTTAACAAAAAGGCTTCTGAAACTGGAGTGCAGCTCTAACAATACTCTCCATGACAATAAAAGACTTAATTCTTGTGATGGCCAGACACTGCCATTTGAGACCGCTCAAATTCCCTCTGGTAGAACTGAAAGTTTTAAGGACATAAATAACACGGCTTCAGGACCTGAGAGTGCATTGTTTACATGTCAATATTACAGGCCTACCATATTCAGTGTTGCATTGTCTTCCTCGTAGTGGAAGGAAGAGAAGCTGTGACGGGCTCATCAACCCAACAGGGCACATATGTGTATGCTTAAATCCCATCAACTTCCAAGTTAAAATTTATGCTCATCTCTTATTGGAAGCCAGCAGGTATTAAGCATGTGCCTACGTGCCTTGCTGAATCAGGACCAGGTTCCATGGTTGGAGAGAAAGGACTGGGTTAAAATGGCTTCACTTCCTATGGCTTGAGAAACTCATTTCATCTTGCGCTGCTCAGCAAGGCGAATAACTAGGGAGATTCTAGTATGCCTGGAAAAAAATCCAAACCAGAAAATACTTAATCTCCCACCACAGAAATCAATCAGCTGCTTGGGACCAGCGTACGTCTGATGTTTAGAGGAAATGGAAGAATCAAATTTGAGGAAACCATCCAAAGGAGTTTGGTGAAGGCTTTCCACAGGGAAAGGAAAATGAGCCGGAGCTCAGATCCATGAAGAGCATGCTGAACCTGTTTGGAGGCTGTGGAAGAGTAACATGAGCAGATGCTACTGCAGCCTTGCATTAGAAACAAGTTGCATTAGAAGCCATGGAGCAGTTTTATTACTCTTCTTTTCTGGCTGGAAAAATAAAGTCGGAGGAGTAAGAAGAAAAGATGAAGCAGACTGAGAAGAAGAAAAGAGATCTTATTTCTGGTTCCTGTGATATTTCTTGTGCAAAGAAGAAACATTTGTTGAATATAAGGCCACTGAAGCCAATGCATGGTCATATTAACAAAGGCCTATGTGCTGTCTAGATCAGCTCAGGGGTGCTACATTATAGGAGTGATAATTCTGAATCTTGTTCTTTGGTGATGATACCCAAACAACTATATCTTACTGATTTTTTAATGACTTTCCCTTTTTAAAAAAAATCCCATTTATTATGCTTGCAGAGGGAAAAAGGGGCAATGAAGTTGGAGATCTTAATGCATTTCCATGATGATTGTCACTATTTATTCATTTTTATTCTTCATAGCATCTGAATAATTTCACTGTAAAGTTTAGTTTAGACACAATATAAAAGTAGAGCATGTGGAGAGATGAAGGTAGAACTCCCATTATGAACATTCCAGATTATTATGAATACAGGGCTATTAGGAAGAGAACTGGAGAACCTAACACAGGCCATAACAAGAAAACTACTGGGTTCTGTCCTGACACAGTTGCCATTAAAGGGATCTGTGGAGTACTTCCCTCTGAGAAGATACCTGCTCAAGGACTTGTCCTCAATGCAGTCTCCTAGTGAGGCAAAGAAAAACCTTGCTCTGTGTGTTAGGAGATGCCCAATTTGAGGCTGCAAAGGCAGACTGTAGCCAAACGGGTGAAAAGTATAAAATCATGAAAAGCCGTTACTGATATCCTGGAAAGAAATTCACAACCACATCTGACACTTATTTACGCATAATGCTAGTCCAGCCCTACTTAACTCTTAAGGGCATGACATTAAATAGCTAACCCTGGCTCTTTGTCCTCTGTGATTAAATTGCTCTCATGCAGTCTAGCTTCGTAACTGGTGCTGGAGGAGTAACGGTACCCCCAGGGGCTCTTGATGTTTTAGAGTCTAGTCAAGGGACTCATGTGAGAATTGCTGTGGACTGGAGAGATTGCACCGATCCTTCTTCCAGCTGTTTCCCGCTCTCCCATTTACCCTGGGAAGGGTTTATTTATGGGACCTATCTTTTCTCTGAAACTGAATTCTCCTGTCACAAAGTCTCTCTGAGAACAAATAATAAAGCCCTGAGGGAGCTGCGGTTTAGCCTGGCTTTGGGTCCACTGCACCAAGAGCATGGGATAGTTGCTGGGTACCATGCACACAAGCGCAGAAGGATGCTGTGTCCTTGGCACAGAGGGTCTGAGCGACGCACCACACCGTGGGGACCCTTCCAAGGGCAGGGCTCTTGGCTGCGGTGCTCCAGGCCCACCCTGCAAAGTGGCAGCTTCTGAAGCTGAGCCTAACTAATTAGGTGTCAAAATGGTTATGCATCTGCTGAACTCAGCCAAATGCTAGTTCCCATTTCAGCCACTGGGACATAGTAAAGCCACTGAGACTATGTTTAAACTGGTGGATCAGGGATGCTTCTAGACCTTTAGATCTGGGTGTATTTCCAGCCATCCAGTTTGGTATAATGGTTGAAGCATTCAGTCATGTTGAATATTCATATGTTTTCAACCATGGGAAGGAAACCAGGTATGCAAGCAAGCTAGAGGGAACCACAGTGTGTTCCTGTCAGGTCCCTGGTGCAGTACAGAGGAGACCAGAACCAAGGATGCACCATGAAATCCATATGCCAGTCAGGCTGGATTCAGCCTTACTCTGCCATGTATGACTTTCACCTCTCTTACCTGAACTAGAGTAACAATTATTTTCCATGTGTTATGAAGATAAAGGTGCATTAGTGGTTGTGAAATGCCCAGCTGTCACAGCGAGGAAAATCATTTCTGTGCATGGACAGCTAATTAAATCTATAATTTCCACCTAGCAGCAGGCACTGACTGGGCATAATGCACATGTTCATCTTTGTTAATATTTTTTTTGGCATACATAAGATTAGCAGTTTCAACTCCAGGCCTTTTATTCAGGTGAAGAACACGATCTTCATAAAAGCCTCTAAAGATAAAATGGCTTGTTGTCCTATAAGCTTGAAATAACCTACCTACACTAAGCACCACAAAAGATTTCAATCAAAAGGTAGCTACAGGAGAAACTGACTCAGAATGAAGCAGCCGCCTCACTACAGCATCATTAAGGAAAGACTTTAATAGGCTGGGACAGATTTATAATAATTAATACAACTTGCTCATTATCTGAGACAAGAAATCTACAACATATAGCATGTCTCTGCCTGAAATTTTAGACTTATTTGCACAAGTGTGGGCTGATTACATTACATGTAAGTAGCAGAGTGAAACAGGACATTTGGTCCAAATACATGTAAATAGAGTAACTAATAGTTTAAAGAAACTCATGTCATGGGCAATTTATACCCTCCTACTTTGTCAAATCATGTTGACCAGGTTAGACATTTTCATTTCGTCTCCTCAGGGAAAAGAACATAGTGTTTTAGAGGCTCGTCTCCAGAAAAAGTGCCACAGTGGTAGGGATGCCAACTTCTCATTTTCCCAGTGGGTGGTCTACTGCAAAATCCCCGAAAGGCGAAGGATCTAGAGCTAGCCAGGGCCTCCCTTAAGCTGAGGCGTTTAAGAGATTTTTATGTGTAATTTAAGATGTTTGCTGAGAAATAGAGACTCTGATTTAACTATTTGCAGCTTATGATTTTTCCATTAGAAAATCTTAAGGAACCATCAGCACATTCCGTATTTGACTGACCACAAAATCACAATTTTTTCCCTCAAATCTATTGCCCCACAGCAGAGTCCTTTGTTCTTCTCCCCTCTCATTTGGCTTGCACTTACTTGGAAATTGTCAGAGAAGACACTCTGCTACTTTTATTCACACCAAGAAATACGAGTTTCTAAAAAGATTGCCACTGATTTCTTTTGGGACAATTTGCAAAGGAAGGGTTTCATCTGTATGGCTGGGTGGACTGACGTTCCTGCTTAATGTTTAATACAATTCCAAAAAATGCTCAAAGGTGTCACCCTGCCCCTTCTATGCAGACACCCCTCCTTAATGCTGTGAAACCTCAAACTGGAGAAAAAGAGACCCGATCTCTTACCACAGGATGCAGATTTCTTCTGTACAAACTTCCCAACAATTCCAAGGATGCTTGAGCTGTACAGCAATGGACAAACGCAACTATATCTAATTGTCTTCCTTATTTAAGTGTTAAATTTCTATAGGAAATATATAACTTTTGTTTGACAGTGCAACAGGGTGGTCCTCTGTAAGCAGGGCAAAGAACCTGGTGCCAGTTTCCCTTCCTGCTGCTCCCCCAGTAAGCTCTTTTTAAGGAAGTAGATGTGTGAAGGAGCAGCAGACAAGATAGAGACCGGAGCCAGATGTTGCTCGGAGAGCTACCTCCTGACAGGGATAGAAACCCAGCTGTTCACTGACTCAGGGGGATTCCAGGTCGAAAGCTCTGAGATTTGGCGTGTGTGCGTGTGAGAAAGGCACAGCCTGCCCTCCCCTATTGAGGTTCTTCCCAGCCTGCAGATGGAGGGAGGAGGCACGTGCTGCGCTGGGAAATGCTAGGATGCTGCTAGGAAGGCTAGCGTGTGCTGCACAATGCTTTTGGGAGAAAGCCTCAGCCCCAAAAGTCATGAGGATTAGGTAGGTAGGCACATTTATCTCAGTAAAAGGGACTTTTATTAAGAAGTCCTGATCTGCAAAGGGAACTGCTACCTTAATAGTTTGGGCATTTGTCTAATTTACAGGCAGAACTCAGAGGAAGCTGCTCTGTTATGGATATGCTGTAGGCCGACAGCTTGTGCCTGACTTGTAAAATATATTAGATATTTCTGGGCATATTTACAAACACCTCCTAGTTAGGATAATAAGCCACTTGGCCAAAGTCAACATAAGCTGCAGCACACATCATGCCGCCGATGAAAACATACCTTCCACCTGAAAAACAGGGTTCAGCCTCAAAAACCACTCTCCTCCAATCTCCAATCTGTTTCACACCATAGGTTTTGGGGGAATGCAAAGTTTTCCCATGTGACTGGCCTGTTGCACATAGACTCTAACGAAGGGTCAGCAAGATGTGGTTCCACATGCTGAACAGACTGCTTTCTCAGAGATGTCTACCAATAACATACCACGAAGAATGAAGAAAAGCCTGTCCTTAGGATGGTTTTCATTTTATATTTTTTCAACATTCAGGAACAGGTGACGCACCTGTAAATTCCCTGCCAAAGGGATATTTCAGGCTCTTGCATAAAAATTCTGGAGAAGTGCACCATTATTCAGAATTATGAAGGTGTGCATGGCAAATCCCTATACTCTGTACTTGTTCTTATTCACAGGGTATTTCACTGAGACATAGGCAGTGGCAATTATCCACGCTGGAAAAACTGGGGCAATTTGTGGCGCTCTGCTGCAGAGTAGGAACACCATTCAGCTGCCTGTGAGCTCCCTGGCTCCCCCGGCTCCCTGTCACCCGGGGTCTGTGCTGCATGGCAGAGCTGGCCAGCAGTGCCCAGCACCTGGGAAGGTGCACAGCTCCTGCCCAGTGCCGCAAGGCAGAGCACTGAAGCCCACCACCACCGGCCGGGGAAAGCCTTGACGGCTCTGTGGGCTCACTTTCACTCATGGCTAGGATTACTTCTCGCCTTCCTTGATAAAGCCCAGCATGGGAGCAGATCTGACCTGCTCCTCGGCTGAGCACAACTCAGTAGCCACAGTCTGGCCCACTCGGCTCTGCGCTGCCACACGGTGTATCTTCAGTTTCAAGGCCTGCCTTCAAAAACCTTACTGTAAGGCGATAGCGTCGGTGATGCTACGTCACAGCTTCAGTTCCTGGACAGGAAGGGCAGCAGAACTGAAGCACAGGAGAAGGGGGCATCATTGCTCCTCTGACTGTTGCTAAGATCCCCTCTGGAAAAATAGTTTACAATTATTTTATACTAGTCCTTTAATTGGTAGTGTTATTAACTGGTTTTGCAGTATGCTAATCCCAAGAAAGACTGGTTCCCATTCAGCTAAGCACTGCTAGCTAGCGCAAGGTGAGAAATTCCCTGCTCAGAAAGGCTGCCATTTAAATAGATAAGACAAATTGTAGGAGGAGAAACAGAGCTAGAGAAAAGTGAAAAGACTCGCTCAAGGTCACATGGCAGATCAGTGGCAGATCAACAAAACAGTCTGGTTCTCTGAACTACCAATCTGCTGTCCTGCAAAATCTTTGGAAAAGATCTTTAATAACTATTGCTATCCTAGTGCCCACAGTGAAGTTGTGCAAATAATAAAACATAACTCAAATTATGGCATTCCAGAAATGAGTGTTTCCATATTTTATGCACTCAGAGTATGATCCCATAAGACAGCTAACTTGAATGAGGACCGATTTACTGGATTGGTCATTTGTTTTTAAAGATTAACTTTGGAAAAGCATAGTTATCCTGAAGTCTATTTCTTTCCATGGTGAGAGGAACATGCTGGTGACCATAATCTTGGCTAAAATATAGGATAAGGAACTATTCCCCCCCAGTGTGCTATTTTAAGTTGGCATGTGTTTACAGAGATAACATTTGATGTCATAGTTGCCACATTCGACAGAGAAAAGCCTGAGAGAACCATTAACTATAGGACGAGTCAGCAATCTAAGGCATCTTTGTCCTTTGCTAAATGATTAGCTCAAAGCAATACTTCTTCTGAAGTTTCCAGCTCAAGAAAATCCCACAAACAAACAGTCTAATAGCTATTATAAAATAAAGAATCCTTTATACATAGCAGAATTTTACAACAGCGCAAAACCAACCCATCTTTATTACCCACATGAAAAAATATTTATTTTTCATTCATTTCTAAATGCTTTATAGCAACATTAACAACAAATTTGAAAGTATCAGGGAATGAGAGAAGATAAACTAGAGACAAATAGGAGTCAAGATGCCAGATTTCTTTTTCTGCTCTACCACTTGGTTGCTTTGTAACTTTGGGTATGTCATGTAACCTCCCCACCCCACTGCATCCATATGCAAAAGGGCGAGGACGCGTCCTAATTCACAGAGAGATGCCTCTCCTTTTGCTGTATACCCAGTTCCTCGAACCTCCCTGGGAGGGGACCCAGGAAAGGGATCTGCTTTTGATGATCTGGAGAGAAGTCTTTTCTCAACGAATCCAGATAATCCCCAAAGAGCTCTGTGAATCCTGAGGGATCATGTTATTCAGGAGATGAGAGATGGCTGTCAAAGAAGAGTTATGTAGGAGCTAAATTCCCAGGACGCTGCTGATCACAGCTGCTTCGAAGACCTTTGAAAAGCTGCTGGTCAGCCAGGGAGCCCCAGGCAACACCTATTTCTCTTAGATGCCTCCAATGTGAGCAGGGGAGCCAGTGATATTTTTGCCTGCAGCTCATTCGGTTTCTGGGCTGTAAAACTCACTGGCCACAGCTGAGAGAAGGGGAGGATGTGAATGGGATAGGGGCAGCTTAAATTGTCTCCCATAGGGGAGGGGAAGATCTGTGCACAGGAGGTCCTCCAAATATGGGGGTCTGAGCAGCTGGGGGAAGAGCCCATACTGAAGCATATTTAACTTAACTGCTAACGGGTTAAGAAGAGCAAAACTCTTTTTTTAACTCGCTACTTGTGAAACATTTTTCCTTTTCCTTGGAGAAGTACTTTGGTAGAAGGTGTGGCACAGATGCCTGTAATAGTAAACACTGTTACTGGGAAACATAGCACTACATTGCATCCATAAGAATGTAAAGTCTCCTTTTGTAAAAGCCTATGCTAAGCACTTAAAATTTTTCCATACTGTCCTTCACACTAAAAACATCCATGCAGTATGTCTATCTTTGGTTGATGATTTCTTTATCTTTCAATTAAAGATTCAGCAGAAATGACTCAGCATTTCCAGGGATAAGGAAATTAATCTGTCATTTGGCTCATTTTAAAAGGGAGAAAAACACCTTCATCCCACTGAAAAGCACTAGCTCGTATGTGCTGAGAAGCAGGGATATGAAATTTGCTGACAGGGTCTCTCTGATGTCAGGAACACGTCCTTTGCTTTCCCAAATAGCATTAGCCAAATCTGTGAAATGCTAGTTTGGACATCCTCAGGAGAGACTTGCTAGAGCTGGGCAGCTAAACTCCCTGCAGAGGACATGTGCCGTCCTCCCCGCCAGCTCTAATCAGACTATGGCTGCTGTAAGGAGCATGCCCTGATGTGCCCTGAGACCCAAAGGCTTATGGACATCCCGGGGGCTTCCCGGCCACGATGTCCAGGGGCTGCTGCTTGCTTCAGTTTCTGGGACCACCTGGCAATCTTTCAAGCAGCCTGCAACGCTGCACTTTTGAACCCCAAGTGTATGGCCCCAGCTTTGCTGGACTGCGCAGGCTTGTCCTGAGGCAGTTTGGGAAATCTCAAGGAGAGGCTGTGGCCACTTGGCGGCTGGAATCACCACTTAGGCACTGCTGGGAGGAGGCCAGCTAAGTCTGCAGCAAGGATGCAGATCGTAATCAGCGTCTGGGGAGAAGCACTCAAGGGATACTGGCCTGACACGTAATTACAACTTGCCAAGAAACTTAAATTACTCAGTTCAAACT
Source organism: Apteryx mantelli (assembly GCF_036417845.1). Classification (NCBI taxonomy): domain Eukaryota; kingdom Metazoa; phylum Chordata; class Aves; order Apterygiformes; family Apterygidae; genus Apteryx; species Apteryx mantelli. The sequence continues at coordinate 20,989,727 of NC_089982.1, read as the reverse complement.
GAAATTTCAGGAGGGCTGACTCTTCCCCTGGAGAGACAATAGAGCTGAAGCTGTGCTTGAGACAGAAGGGCATGCCTGGCTCAGAGTCGGAGACCAGGAGAGATGGCACAGACACGCGTACTGTCACATGTGGAAGAACGGCAGTGGTTTATATCACCTCTAGAGCCTGGAAGCACTAGCAGAGGGCAATCACAGGGAGGAGGATGAAAACAGCAGTGCTGGGCAGAGGATTTCTTCATTGGCACGGCGAGGAGCATGTGGGGACTGGATGCTTGGCCATTTGACTGGGCACTGCTGCTGGCATTGCTCCTGCCAGCGCCATGCAAAACCAAGTGTCATTGTAGAAGGTGCCAGCGGCTGTGGTTGGCGAGGGGGGCACAAGCTGCTGTCGCCACCAGCCAGAGCGGGAGTGCCATGCCTCAGTCCCCGCAATTTGAACAGACGAACCCAGTTCTGGCCCATCTCATTTTCTCTTCCCCCCACCTGGCTGCCTCTGCCCTTGTTGTCTTAGGCCAGGAGAGAGAAAAAGCAGTCTTCTGGGACTGGTGTCTCCATGCGCAGGACTGGGAGCACTTTAGGCTTCCACAGCGCAAGTCCTGGCAGTGTCCCCAGCCCACGACAGGACAAGGCCAAAATTGCCCCGCTCATGGCCTGGAGCTGCAACAGGGCCAGGGCGGAGGACGCGAGGGCATGCAGGGGTGGCACCATAAGTCAACACTGGCAGTTAATAGCCTATATCTGTGCATGAGCAATTTTATACCATATGTATGGAGATAATTAGTTGTAATGATGGCTAGAAAAGGAAGGTGTGGGGAGCTGCAGTTTTAGGAGTCTCAGAACAATTTGGAATCAACTATATTTTTGCGCTACCCAGATTCTCATGCAACGGAGCAGGAGGCTATCGAAGCTTTGACTCTGAGGACTCACTGAACAACATGTTTTACTACACAATCCTTTCTTTAAACCCCAGCATCTGAAGGAAAGAATTGCTAGACACTTTATCTTTAAATAATGCTGGCACTAGTTGTAACATATGAATACCCCAAGAATAGTGTGTCACCTCTGAGGTTCCCAATTTTGTGGAAAGTTCTTGACATTAGTCTCTTCATGCTCATTTCCCCATGTTGAAAAGGAAGACAATACATTTCCTTTTTCTCCCCCACAGGAAAATTTTATTTTCCCCCTACCCTCAGGAAAATAGAGACAGGAACAAAAGAGAAAAGGGCAACAAAAAAAACAAACAAAATTAATTTTTTTCCTTAAAAACTTTGAACATTTTAAAAACAAATCATTTTTCACAAAAAAGTTCACATCTGTTATTTATAAAATTCCATTTTTATGTGATTCTTCTTTTGCTGGCTTCCATTCAGACACCAACAAAACAAATCAAACACAAGTATTACATGTTGTACCAGTAAGTGCTAGAGTCCCTGAAAGAATATAGCAGCGATTTTTTTTTTCTAAAGACTTGGCAAGGGAGGTGCGTTTGGAGGAGGGATAGAAGGAAGAGACGTAGCTTGAGAACAAAGAGAAGCGTAATTAATAGAGTACAACCCTCTTTATCTTCTTTGTCTCCAGATACCAAAAATATTCAGGTGAACAAGGAAAATGGCAAGTAAGTGTTACAGCCCTGATGAGAACCTGAGTCAAACGAAACAGACTTTCAGATAAATCCATTTTCTTTTTCAAACAAATGTATTCAAAAAAGGCACAAGCTTTGTCAGCTTGGGCACTAGACTTATTTTTAAACATTTATCTAGTCAGCATGCCAAGCTCCTAGATATGCTCACAAGCAAAATTCTTAAGCCCGGTGCTTTATAACTGCAGAACCTCTCTGCTGTCTTTCTTGGGAAACATATGCTTTAGGCCTTGTCTGCACACAGAAGTTGTGTCACTGCAGCCACTCTGGCATAAGAGCGCCAGCACAACCTTTCCCCTCTGCCCCACATTGCGACTGCCATTATACCAGTATAAAGACCTCATACTGATATTATTATTCCTTGCCAGGGAAAAGGAAGGAGCCACAAGCACCTTCCTGCCACTGTAAGTGAACTGATACCAGGAGCTGCAGACACAGTTAAAAGAACCCTCTTGTGCTTCCCCCCAAAGTATACTTGTACAAAATCTGTCTGTAGAGCAGGCTTTCATAGACTATGAGTCTTTACCCTTTTTTAATCCATTTAGATTAACAGCAGTGCACTGCTAATTCACATGGCAAAGGGCAAAGGGCTGTCTCCAAAGCACAATTTTCCCTCATAACAAAAATAGATGAACCCACTTTCCTCCAAAGAATTGATTGCTTGATGCCTTTGTGGGTTTTGCACAGCACTCTGGTGATGTGAATTAGGTATAGTTTGGTGAATGTGAAAGCTTGCTCCCCACCCACCCCCCATCTGTGGGGAAGGAAAGAATTTAGGTTTAGGTTTAGGACTGTAAAAGATACAGTAACTGTATTTTTTTTACATGTAACATTTTTGTTTTACACATAGTACCAAGCATTTTAAAACAAAAGAAGTACAGAGCTTTCTTTAGCTTTCTTAAAACGCCCATCATGCTAAGATTCTCCGTCTCTATTGAACTTGCAACACATTTCAATGAGGTACAAATACAATTATAAACCTATTATGTTAAGGGCTAATTCTGTTTTGTGTTAATACAGCTGCCAGTCCAAAGGAGCCTGGGTCCATAAATAAATTTCTTAGGAGATGGACAACTAAATATTATGGATTTACTAAATATTAAAGGATTGCCTGCATTTTGCATGTAAAACTTGTTTAGATTGGTTTTTAGGCCATTCAGGATTTGCACTAATAGAAATCAAGCAATTCAGAATCCAGGCTGTTACTGTTGCTTCAGCTGGGCTAAGCTGCTAAAGCCATTTTTAGATATTACATGCTTTCCTATGTACTACCATTCAGTTTTAGCAGTCCTTTTTGACCAAATGAAATAAAGATAGATGCTACAATAATTCTAAGAGAATAGAAATATATATATACAGTGGCAGATGCCACCAAAAAATGACCAGATCAGAGCCTGGAGAGGTGGCACAGAAAGGCGGTTTGTGTCTCTATTTTTTTCTAAGAACATCCTTCACTATTCAGCAATTTCTTTCTGGAAATTTTCTCAAAACAGTGGGAGATCCCTCAGCAATTAACCAAAGATGCAAATATTCTGAAATCTCTAACACTGGATATAAGTATATGAACTCAGTCAATAACATCATTCACATAGTTAAAGTGAGACTTGTTCTTGAATACTTTGCTGAAAGAGGAACCAAATAGACTTTCCTTTACTCGCTCAGCAAAGGAGTTACATAGGTGTTAACAAAAAAGTCTTTCTATATGAACTGATTATTAGTCATATTCTCTCGACCTTTCAGATTTCACTTCCTCTTTGTCTGACACTACATCTACTAAATCTCCCTTCACCTGTAGTGTAGAGCAAGCAGAACAAATTAGGACCTGAATTTTTTGTATAAAGTGTTACCAGAAAAATCTCAGTGTGGAATTAAAAAAAAAAAAGATGCTTTTGTAGAGATTAAAACTACAAAAAGTTATTTTCTCCCACTATCGACCACATTGGAGAGCACCCTTACATCTTCATTCACTTGTGCTTGCCTTTTTTTTTAAAAACTCCCACTGAAAATTAAGATTTGATTTGCATCAATGACAGTAAGAGGACATTCCTCCAAGCTGTGATGGAGATAAACATTGCACAGCCCTTCTTTTCTCTTCCCTTCCCTGGGTTCTACTTCATTTTTTCACACTGTGATAAATAGCACATAAATTCAGGATACTGCTGTATCACAAGCACAGCTTCCTCAAGTGTAACATCATGCTCTCCGTACCAGCACGCTGCCAGAGCCTGGGATAAAGCACAGCACATGCCTCTACCCAGCCTACAAGCGCCTTTCCAAAACGCAGTAAGGGCATAGTAATAATCTGCCCTCTGGATGAGTCACATTTAAGAAGTAAAAATTGATTTTTGTTCATGCAAAGCATAGAGCCAACATCACCACCAAACATATCAATAGTGTGATTGTGATAACTTCTGCTAATCACAGTAACTTAGGACTAATGCCATGATGTACATATCATGGTGGGGTACTGATATTAACATACCTATAAACATTTACACCTTTTCAGCTCCAATCCTGCAAACTATATCAGAGGCTTGCTTTTCCATAGAGGGAAGGGTCCTCTTTAGCAGACCAGATGGCAGGTTCAGGGCTTTTAAAGGCTCTATCCAGAACCCACTGGAGCAGATTCAGTCATTTTGCATCCAGTGACTCTCTTCTTGAGCACATGAAACAAAGAGCTAGCTTTTGCAATCACATACATACACAGAGCTGATAATTTTGGCTTTGTGAAGAGCGATTAATTCCTGGTGGCTGTGTCTTGCCTGTGATGCAGGAGCACTCTGTAATACTGCAGCTGTGGAGGCCACTGTGATTCCCTCCTAGTCCACAGTCCCCTTTTCTCCTTCCAGACTGGGCAGGAGCAAAGCAGAGAGATTGCGTTCCCACATTTCATCCCAACATGGTGTCAAGATGTAGCTGAGGTAGACAGCAAGATCCAGGAGCTAAGAGGTACTTGAGGTCAGACTGCATAAACACAGTCAGTATTTAAAACATATTATTTGCTTTTGCTGCAGTGCCTGGGGTCCAATTGTGTCTGAGAATGTTACTGTGCTAGGCACTGTACAAGTCCAGGAAAAACTAACCCTGACGTACACGTTGAATAAGAACAGCACTGAACCATGGCAGATTTAGAACCCATCCTTTAAAGATAATCATTAAAAATATTTGAAAAACCTGTTTTTTTGGAGCACCACCACCACCCCTTTAAAGGGGAGACCTTGTCAGGCACTAAACAAATGTTTACAGAAAGGTGTTTATGACTCAAAATTAAATAATGATTTAAGATGGAAATGTTGACAGAGCCTGAGTGCTAGCAATACTTGTAAGAATCACGATGCATTTAGGAATTTATTTCCTTTTACAGCCTATGATAAAAAGGAGAATAACTCTATGCATGTTTTAAAATAAAAGCAAAACTTCATGTCAAGTGCCAACCAAAATGATGTGCAATCCTTGAAAACAGAAATCTCTACTGGAAACAGGGATGAAAACTCCACTGTAAATGTTTCAGCAAGAAAAACGACATAAAAACATCATCTCCATACGTCTCATAGATTCCTTTTACTGTTTATTACTCATTGTTTCAGAAGTTCGGATTTTTAACTAGCACTGTCTTTTCATTTCTCTATTCCCCTTGTTTGCCTTTTTCTCTTAAAATGTGCATTTGCTTCAAAAAAAGACTTCTTAATTTTGACCCACTGGTGGCTCAGCTAAGTGCAGAGCTAATATTGACTAATTTTTCAAAATAAATTGCTCCCTCTAGTGAGATCATAGTAGTACTGATGTCTAGCAGATGTGACTAAAAATGGCTTGACTTGTGTTTTTCTGTACGACTCGCTTAAACGATTGGCTCATTATTGATTTGCTTCTGCACTCCCTACTCAGACAAAACTCCAGATGATCTCAAGAGGAGACTTGCCTGAGCAAGGAGTGCATGATAAGACCTTCTGCATTTAAGATAATTTTATTTACAAAGGCTTATGCCTCCTACACCATTAAAACCTTCCCTTAAACAACATGCCAATTAACGAGCAGACCTTTGGAGAACCACACTGGCTCGCAGAATGCTAAAGACTTTGCTATGAAGAGGTTTCATGCAAACAATACTGTTATCACAATCTCCTTTTCTTTCAGCTCCAAGTTATTTTAAAAAAAAAGAATCCAATTAGAGATAGAACTCAGGCTGAGCTGTGCGCTTCAGGATGCTTCCCTGCATCTAGCAGTTTTTAAAGCAAAAAATATTAATATGTAATATTTTACTTTGAAAGACTCCTGAGTGAAAAGAGTTTAAAAAGCAACAGTGTTAGCTTCTATTCAGCATCTTCTACCATGTCAATATGGTTGCATCAGAAGTAAGGCATTTAATAAACACCTGGGTGCCTAATATAATTGCAATTGTATGGTTTGTTTCTCTTTTGATTAACCAGACCTACTCTGGAAACAGTCAGGAATAACTCTGAATATGCAAAGACCTGAGGGCTAGGATGTTTCTCTGTTAATTCCTGCAAGCTACTGATCAGCAGTATTACCCTAAAATGACTGTGCAATCATTACACGTTCAGATACAGATGTGCGTCTCCCTTCCCCATGTATCTGCGTGGCGCAGCCCTGAGAGGGTGTCTAATGGCGGGTCCTTCGCCACCAGTACACGCAGACAGCACCTCCCCATGCCAAGCCAGGCCAGCAGGGAAGGGGCAACCCGCTAATTGGTTATCAGCGATAAGGCTTCCAGCTCCCCCTGCCTTGCTCATGTAGCTCGCAGTACTGCAGCCTCTCCCTTATTCCCAGTTTCTGGGTGGGTGCCCACCCCGCTGTCGGGAGCAGGCCCGCGTGCCGAAGGCACAGACCGATAGAGAGGGAAGGGGGAAAATTTGGGCCCGAGTTTCAGCACGTGGCAGGTGCGGCTGTTGCCCGGGATAAGGGCCGGGCCCTGCACAGGCCTGTGCTGCCGGCAGCCAAGGCATCACCCGGCCTGACGCACCGGCACCGGGACACCCGTCCTGCTCTCTTGCCTCGGGGGAGGGCTTTGCCCCCGGCCAGTTTTATATTTGTGTCTGACCGCGTTAGCCGCTCCCGCGCAGCTGGCCCTCGGCAGCGCCCTGGCAGCCGCGGGCGACGTCTCCCTACCTGAGGGCCCTCGCGAGATGGCGGCTCTCGCGAGATGGCGCCTCGGTGCGGCGGCGCTGACAGGGCCACGACGACGATGACGACGATGACGACGATGGCGACGACGACGACGGTGGTGGCTGCCCGCCTCCCGTCAGCTCCCCGGCTGCCCGGGGCTCGGCCTCCCGGCCTTCCTCGTCCCTTCAACCGCGGGCGAGCGGCGGGGGGCCTCGTGCCTGCGCGTGGGGCGGCCGCAAAGAGGCGCGGGGCCCTGGCGCCGGCCCCGCCAGGCGAGCGCGCGGCCGCCTCCTCCCGCCACCGGGGGGCGCGCGGCCGCCCCCGGCCGGCCTGTCGCGACGGCACGCGGCCTGTCGCGACGGCCCCGCGGGGGAAGTTCAGGCGACGACATCTCAGTGGGTTGAGAAGCGACCCAGCTGCCAGATCTGGTGAGAACGGAGAGGCCCGCAGGCGGAGGTGCTGCCTCGGGCGTCTCCCGAAGGCCCGGCCCGGCCGTCGCTGGGAGCTGAGGTAACCCCCGCCACCGTCACCTCCTCCAGTGGCCTTTTTTTCCCCCTTCTTTTTTCTTTTTTCTCTCTTTTTTCTCTCTTTTTTTTCTTTTCCTTTTTTTATTTTCTTTTATTTTCTTTTTCTTTTTTCTTATTTTTTTTTTTATTCAAGTCTTATTTGGCTTGAGCAGTGTAGGACAGTTTTTTGGGAGCGGCCTCAGCCCCCTCAGAGTGATGCTGGAGCCCGCCCCGCTGGCGGAGGCAGGCACAAGGGGAAGGGGCAAGGCAATAAAAGGGTGGGAATGGCGAGCCAGAGACCGGGAGGGGAGAGGGGGATTTGGGAGGAGAAAGGCCCTGATAAGGACTAATAAGGACTCGTGGCTGGAAAAGAAAATAATATATCTAAGTATAGGGACTTCTTCCTGCAAACATTTGTTTCTGTCAGGGCAAATCTCCTTTAGGTAGAATGGTTTGTTCCACAAAACTCATCAAAATTTCTCTGTAAAAGCTAGGCCAGTTGCTCTGAGATGTCTCCCTCCTGTCTGTCTGTCGGTGTCCGGCAGAGATGTGGTGTCACCATTTTGCTGTCACAAATGGCGCCATGTGAAGTGCTGAGGATGAAAACCACTTTGCTCTGTCTGGTCTGGCCACCACTGCAGGTTAGCGGGCCCTGCTGTGGCCTGCTCTGTGCGCTTTAAAATCTCTTCCTGAAGTAATGCAGAATAAGCTAAATTTTGAGGGGCACCTTGACCTTCAAAGCAGCACCCAGGGGACTCAGTGGTGATGTCCCGTCAGCCTCCATCCCGCTCGCATGAGGATGGCAATGCCTCTCTCGTTCTCCCTCTTAGTATTTTTGGGGACAGGTGACAAAAATATTTGGATGTTCTCCAAAGCGGACCATGATTTCCGGGTGTCTCTTCCGCTTCAACTTCTCTTTTTAACACTGTAAAACTTTCAATGAATCACTGATGCTAAGGGCAAAGTTGTAACTGGTTTTCTGTAAGCAAAGCTTAACTTCCATGAATAGTTCTTCAAAGGTCAAAGCAGACACACGCTGCTGGGAGAACAAAAGCCATGGGTAGCAATGGCTGAATTGTTCCTCTGCAAGTGAAGTAATGACTTGAAGGCAGGTGCTGAGGTTTCTTGAATAAATATTTCTTAACTTCTTTTCAGTGAGGAATAAAAGGACAAACTAATCTTGAAAGCAGTGGATTAAAAACCCAAACACAAACCGGTTTCGGAAACGTTGAGCTCAGATTGAAGGCACTTTGTTGCAAGCTGTTGTCTCCGAGGCTGCATAGCCTCAGATGGAGGCTTTCCTCTGTGGGAGGAAGCGGCTGTTCAACACGAGCTCCAGCCGTGCTTGCTACTCTGACAGTTAGAGGTCATTCCTCATTGCCACACCATTCTTGCTTCAGTTCCTTAACATTTTGCTGATTACAGTGTTTTTTCTAAATGATCATTGGCAGGTGCCTGTTTCCACAAGCCCTTGAAACACGAGTGTCTGTATGTTCACAAGGAAAGTCAAGTTTGCAAGGAGAGGTAATATGTTTTTAATGAATCAGCTAGTATAATTGGCAAAAGCTAACAAATACCTGTCTCAGAATGGTGTATGTGTCTGTATGATTGCTCAAAATGACATATGCCTGTTTTTGCTAAGAAACTTTCTTAGGTTGTAAAACCTAAACCTTAGGTTGTAAAATCAGCATCACTCCAGAGCTCAGTGCGTCTGCTGAGTTCAGGCTTGGGCGTAAGTCCTTCAGGACTGCCTCAAGTCCTGAGTGTTTGGTTTCCTGGTCCTTTTTAGCAGTGCCCAGTATTTTTTTGAAACATAATTTGCATTTTCAGCAATGTCTAATGACTTGAATGGCTAAATAGTGCTTTCAAAAGTGATATAGAAGCTTATTTTATGCTTTTCTTTTTGCATGCCTCAGTACTGTTACAAATCTGAGCCTTAATGGTTGCCATTTATTTTAGGTTAAATAACTTTATGTGATCTTACTTAGAAGCACTTACATGCTTAATGACTGGTGCCGTTTGTAAGAACTCTAAGGCAACTTTTTCTTCCATGTATTTCAAACACTTAAATGTTTCCACATGCACGCTGTGTTAAAGTCAGTGTCGTTAAATGTAATGACTACTAACTGTCACTAGAGGCTGCTCTTAATACACTGTGGAGAAACAAATAGGAAAACTTTTTTCACTGCATGTTCTCCCATAAAGGAGACTCTTTTTTTCCTTTTTCTTAAGGGGGGATAAAAAATTAATTTTTATCTCCATGATGCTTATGCATGGTTATCCTACTTATTTCCGTTGTCATCTGTTTAACCACAGCATCATTATAGCTATTACAGCCCTATGAGAGTAGGCAATATATGGACAAACCACATTTCTCAGACCATTATTCAGATTTTTTTTTTTTAGTGCACACAGATAATAAATCATAATTTTTGAGTTGCAGTTTAAGAAGTAGTTGAACTATTTTTATCTGTATATGAGCAATAGCTCCTAATTATACTAGGAACTTTACGTTTTACTTTAATGTGTGTATTTGGAGTAATACATTTCCCACAGTAAAAACATAATACTATTATTTCACTACTAGGTTTTCTCTGACTCTTGCTGTTTTCTGTTGTTAATCTTCTCCATCTGATTTGTCTTTGATAGGTCTCATTCATCTCCTACGTAAGGAATCACAGCTAAAATAATTTTTAAAACTTCAATATTTTGCAAAGAACTGTTAAACTGTTTTTGTAGAACTGTTAACATATAAAAGAGTCATGTTTAAGTAAACAAAACACAGGCTGTTGTGTCACTAGGACATGTGCATCAACCTACTTTTGCAACTTAAATACATTTCTGTTCCCTTTTCCTTCTGGATATTGTTTCCATGTTCATTTGGACAGCCCAGAATATACACCAAAAGTGTCTTTTTCCTGGGTAAAAACACCCTCCATTAGATCATAACGAGCTGTTTGTTTTAGGCTAATGCGGTGTTCCTCACTTTTTCAAAATGCAAAGATAGACAAATATTTCTTGCCCTGCGCTGTGCTCTTCTAGCCATGTATCTCCAGAAACGTGTATGGGGTGGGGGGAACAGGCTGCCCAGAGCAACTGCAAGAGAGGCACCAACTCCGACCTGGAGGCTGTACGGGCGTGTTGGCATGGCACCGCACTCACACTGACTACGGCCTTCATCTTAGCCCCAACTTTTCTGGGCAGGCCACTCTGGTGCCAACTAAGACACGCTGTTTGGCTGCATGCCTGCTTGCCCCCTCCTGTAATGTGATCTGAGCCATAGTGGACCTTCCCCTCTGTCGTGTTGCTGCAATGCTATTTACACAGTGTTGGGCTCTGCTGGCCATTCCGCTTTTGCAATAAGTGGTAACTGATTCGGTATTCATCAAAACTGGTTCCTGCTTGCATCAACCTTTCTCAAATTGCGTAATAGTCTGTGTGCTTCTGTTTTGTGGCTAGGGCGATACCTGAGGGTGTAGTTTGCTCTGGTTCACCTTCCTACGTTGTTCCGGTTCACTTTGCTGCCTGGAGCTTGTGTTTTCTCTGTTGCAGTCTGGCTGGGGAGCTCAGTTGCCCGTGCATGAGGCCAGCAGCCATGTTATTTCAGGGCACTCTCTGGGGCAGCGTGTTTTTGTTTGTTTGTTTTTCCCCTGAACTAGGGAGGAGAGAGTGAGTCTGTGTGGCTTGAATGAAGCTTTGTTTTGTGCTGAGGAAAGCTGAAAAGCTGAAATCTTGTTGAGCCTGATGCAGAAATGTTCCCTTCAGCTGAACTGAGCCTTTTCGTTTGGGGTCCTTGAAGTGGTAAAGTAAATGAAGGGCTGCATTTGCAGGACTGCCAGGGAGAGGAAGTTCCCTATGTGCAGTGGTTGGAGACCCTGTGCGGGAGGTGGGACGCTTGGTGAATTATCATTTCTGCTAGAGAGAACTTTAAACCATATCTCTTTCCTATCAGGCTATTGCTCAAACCACTGTACTGTAGAACTGTGCTCCTCTATGTTCTTCTTACTTATGGTCTATTAATGAAGACCTGAGCTTATTAGCAGCCTCTGTGGAAGTCACTCAACTTTGCTTAAATTAATAGTAAAATCTAAGGCTCTGGCACTCCTGTGTTCTCAGACGCTCATGCAAAGCACCAAACTAGAAAGTTGCTTTTTTGCTTTTAATCCTGACTGTTATTTAAGTATCACATGAGAATTTGAAAGATCAGCCCCAGTATACTGTCACATGTTGGAGTTAACATGCATTTCTGTGGAAGAGAGAGAACTGAGCCTTGGCCTGCTTTCTTCTTTGTAAATGCTCCAGCCCAAGAAAAAGGGAGCTGATGATTTTTCTCTAGTGTTTTTGTAACTGGAGGTCCACAATGTTTTCTCCAGCTGAAGTTGCTTAGCAAACCTGGGTGGGCTGTAATTTCAGTTTGCTGAAAATGTATATCTGCTAAAAGAAATGAACCAAAGCAGTTCTTGACTGTCCACCAGACACCTGCAAAATCCACTTCTCAGGCTGCCACAGCAACTCTTCTGACTTATGTGACCTTGACCTATGGCTTAGCAAATTTTTGCCATAATGTTGTGCAACTTTTATTTGGGCTAGTAGCTATCTTGACTACCCTCTGGAGAGTCTTCTGCAGTTGTCTTGTTTCAGGCTCCCTTTTTGCAAAAGACGTAAAAATAACACCAAGTTGCAGACCTGTTGCAGGTGTGAGATCTGCACCTCCGTGGTGTGCAGTCCCTGCTTGGAGAGGCTTCTTCACACAGCTGCAGGCTGCCCCTTGGGTGTGCAGGTGCATCTGACAGCAGGCAATACAGAAGGGGAGCTCTGCAATGGCAGAACCTCATGGTCTGCTCTTGGTCTTGCACTCTTTGGGAGAAACTATATCAAAGACCAGTCTCCTGTTCATTGCAAACAGTTTAAGAAAACAAAAGCTCTGGAAAGTATATCTAGAGGTCACCTGGCCATTCCCCCAGCTCCAAAAGAAAAGGGGAATTGATGGTTTAAGCTTGAGTGAAGGTTGAATGGGGGATATCATACATGCAACTGCAGCATCTATTTCAAATTAACTTTTAGTTTTCATTAAGAATAATTATCCTGTATCCCCAACCTTCCTTTTGTAGAGGAAGTTCTCCGGTAGCTCCAGTAGCTCCAGTTCTCTCTCATGCCTGGATCTCTTCTTTTTCCTGACTGCCTGGTTCTTGAGACCATCCCTACACGTTGCTTCAGCATTGTTAAACAGTAACAAGTGAACGTCAGCTTTGTAGCAATCTCTGGACATCCATGTGTGAAGAAGAGAGGATTGATACAGAAAGATTTTCTGTAGGTAAGGGATTACCAAAACAACTAGTGAGTGCTACTTATGAATGGGGTCTCTCAGATATAATGTATTAGTCATGTTTTGCAGGATTTGTTCTTTGCCCACAACTCTTTGGAGTATACTCTGGGAAAGCAAAACCTCTCTGACTTATCTGAACCAAATAAATTTCAGATGCTGTTATAAAAAAAATTCCTTTTTTTCCAGCGTGCATCTTGGAAAATCTCAGCAGTCATATGAGCCACTGTAGTACCTGTGAGCTGGAGAACACTTCCTAGTCTCATCTAACTATATTTTCCTGTACCAGTTTTCCAGCTATAGGCACACATTCAGCTGTCACAGATGTGAGTGTGGAGTTGGAGTACCTCCAGGTTAACTGGCTTCTGCCAAAATACTTGGGAAAGCAAACACAGCCTCGTTTGACTAATTTTCATAACTGGATATAACATAACATTTTCATAACACAAGATGTAGTCTTAATCTGGTAGTGTAGACTGATAGCAACTGGATGAGGTCCTATCCTTCTGACCTGTTTAGCCACTCTCTCCTACGGCCATTATGAGCTAGCTTTTTCCCTTCCACCTTGAGACCCAAACACTGCTGGAAGACACTGTTGCCCAAAATGATGGTAGCCAGGAAATGGCACTGGTCACTGCAAGATGACTGGAGGGTAGTTCCTAATCATGTCCTATTTCAACAGTGACACATACTGTATGTAAACTTTTTTAATGTCTCAGTGCTTTGTAGTGATTTAACTGCTGTTTTAGGAGCTGACTCAAGTACATTCATGCAGCTGTAGACCCTGTGGTATTTGCATTGGTGCTATTCATTTCTTGTTTTCTTCTGTGCAGTAATACAATATTTCCAGTTGTTTCTTTACCTGAATGATCAAGATAAAGTATTTTCATATGCCTATCAGGTTTACAGCCTCCTGGGCCCCACAGGCTCAGGCTCTATAGGATGTGCAGCTATGTCTGATATGAAAAAGATTTGTAGAGCTAGTGTAAGGCAACACCAGAACAGTCGCAAGTGCCCTCTCTTTAACTCACTACATCGCACTTTGATTACTCAAAACATTTCTCCCCCTCACTGTGTGCAATTGCCTTTTGCTCTGGTACAGTAGGAGCAGCAGTGCCTCAAGAAGCTGTGTGAATCTGAGGGGCCAGCCAGTTCTGCACTCCCTCATTTGGCTTTATCAGTGGAAATTCCTTCCTCGCTGATTGAATGACCAAGGGAAAATTATCTCTTTTTAAAACAGTTCACATTTCTTTGGATTCAGTTTCAAATTGGCATTCTTAAGCTTATCGTAGACCATTTGTAAATGCACTAGTTCCTGACCAAAAGATTTAGCGTGTACCAGATTTGTTATCCATCTAGGACAAACAGTCTGAAAGAGGCACATGCCATATGGTACATTCTCCATGAACCCTTTAAAGGTAGCAAGAGAACTGCATAATCTAAAGGACATTATTTAAAATTGACAGAACCTTTATCCTGCTATAAAAGCAGCTTTCTTCTGGGGTTTTTAGATTTACCTCCATGTTCACCTACCCACTTAAGATCAGTGTGGAAATCCAGCTAACCCTTTAACATCGAAAGTATCCAAGTTCTAGCCAAATGTATCTCTGATCCAGTACTGTTCAGGCACAAAAGCCGCACAGAGTCCTGTCTTCCTGAACAGAGCTAGAAGCAAATGATGGGAGGCAGTTGCTTTGTTCACAACCTTAAATCCCTTCCTCTCCTCCATTCACTTGGGGTCATGCTCCCAATACTTGCTCAGTCTTGTCCTTGACTTCTTGCTCTTTCTTTGCCTCGGTGGTATTTTTCTGTTCCTTCTTTCTAATCAGTCTTCTCCCCTCCCCGTCAATACAAAATAGTACCAAAATGTGTCATGTCTTCAACAGTGGAATGCCTGTGTGATTTGGATGGAGACTGTTTTTGTTATAACTTTCCCACACCATAGAAAAGTTTTATTATTTCTTATTTTCCTTAATGAAAGCCTACTGCTACAGCTAACAATTTTGGCAAGTTTGATCCCACCTGGTGGCAGTAGAATCTATCTATTAAAAAAAAGGATAGAAATCTGTTAAAGTAACTACTTAATTTTATATCATTCTAGTAGTATCTGTGCCTCATACTCTTCTTCCTACAACAAATTATGGCAGAAGCCTGTGAATGATTATAGAGTCAGTTATTTATTCCCGGCAAACTTCATTAATGTTCTCTTAAAGGGAAGACCACTAAGTTATGTGCTTGATCATCTTCATACCAATTTGGGATTGTTACACATCATGTCCAACTGGAGTTAAAACCTTTCAGTTAAAACAAACAGCATTGGCAGTGCAAAGAAAAGTTCTGTGAGCTGATCTTCCTATTGTATAGTCACAGCATTAAAATATGCTGATAGTCAGTACTACAACGTGCTGCTACCAAACCAGTTTGTAGAAATGACTTTGAAACCACCAGAGTTGTTGTTTGTCTTCTGTTCTTTCAGTTCATTCATTGAAAAAATAAAGTCATGTAGGCAGATTGGCATGTGTCTTACTGAGCAGGCAGCTGAACAAGGACAAGATAATAACTGAGTGTCTTCTCCATGGGCAAAGGACAGCCTATTCCCCATGACCTGATTTGTTGGTAGTTTGGGTCTGGACAACGGCTTCACTTTTAATGCCCCATGCATATGAAAGTGAGCAAGAAAAAAACCTGGAAGAAATTGCCTGGCACTTTGCCAGGCTTTTACCATAAAGAGAAGCTGATATCTGTAGCAAGTTGTAACTACTACCAGTCAAAATCCTTTCATGTGTTATTTGCAGGAGGCTGGCTGACCTTTTCCTTTGTCAGAACAACTGACTTGGCCAGCAGATTTGTCTGGGCTTGTGGCAGCCATTTGGCTATTGAGGGAGAGGCCCAAAACTACATCCTGAATCTCCTGGGAGAGGGGGGGAAAGTGTTTCTATCTGGGACTATGGCAGTGCCTTGGAGCCCTCTGGGTTATAAAGAGACCCAGAGGCAGGCAGAGCATCTGTACAGGTATCAGGATTTTCTGTATGTTAGAGCATCTCCTCAGTATCCAAAGTCTTCCCTCTGAATAGTACTGCAGGATGAAGAAGAGAATTGCTCTTCCATGCTCCTGCCTTCCCCTCCTCTGCATGCCTTTGTAACAGGCTGTGCCCCACGTCCTGCGAGAGAGACACTTTGGGGTCCTGCCCCCAGGTCATCCAGACAGGGACCAGCTCCTGCCGGCTGCCATCTGCTGCAGCTCCTTCCCACACTGGAAATGGGACTGAAGGCAATGAGGATGGGCTGATGCTCGGGTCTCCTGCCTGTACAGCAGCAGGACACAGTGAGGGAGTGCAGGGAAACCTGGGAGCCCCAGAGCACTCCTGGCTCCCCGCTCCGGAGGCAACAGGCAAACTGGCCCTGGCACCAGCTCCAGCTGTGCAGTGGCAGAGGGATTTGGAAATAAGAGTCCTTTCTTTGCTGCCTATGTTTCTACTGCAGATTGAATTGCAGCAGTGGGGCATATTTGCCCCTTCTGCCTGGATTTGCCATTTTTGTAATTTCTCAGAGAGTTTAGGAATTTTTCTTTTCCCCTGAAAAGCTGCTGAAGCTATATGTACCCCATAGCTGGGCTATGTAATAGTAGTTTTTCTGCATGCCAAGTAGTGTTATCACCTTATTAGAAAGAGACTGAAATTTCCAGGTGAATCATTTTATTTTATTTTTCCTTAAGAAAAGAGAGAATAAGTACCATATGTCTTGTCTGCAGTAACCACTGCCACAAGTTCTTCTTTTGACAAGATTTATGAACAAGACAAAAATAAGCAAGACAACACCTTCCCCAAGCTACGGAATCCCAGTTAGTAACATGAAAAATGAAGCTGAAAATATTGATTCCCTTGTGTGCCAGTAGTTAAACTTGAAAAATCAATGGGGAGGGAATTTTAACTGGCCTTTCTGTAGTGTAAGAAAGCAAAGCAAAATCCTGAATGTGGAATTTAAAGATATAAATATATGGGACAATTTTCGGACAAAGTTCAAATTACTGTGTAATTCCCTTTCCTTCAGAACAGAGCTCCCATAAGGTGCACTTGGAAAGGAATCCCTGAGTGTAGTAAAGATACTTCTGTATGAACCAAGGAGTAGCTTTTCAGAGTGGTTTACAGAAAGAGACCAATCAGCTTGATCAGCAAGGACCCCAGTTTTGCCCTCACTTCTACCTTGAATAACTTTAGACATTTTTTCTATTTATTCAGGCAAATTCATCTCCCAGAATATAAAGCTATTCATATGCACAAGTGTTGGCAGGATCCGGGATCAGCAACTACACAGATGTTGCTCTAGCAATGGGCTTCTGAGTGTTTGTAGAAAAAAAGCATTAAGCCTTGGTCCTCTAAGGTAGCTAGCTGTGAAATACACATTGCTAAATATCTCTGAGGATCTGAGTGACCAGAATGAGTGCCCGACATTTTTAACAAAGTAGGACGTTAAGGGCGTAGCCGCGTTTCTAACCACATTCGTATATCTTCCTTATTTTTTTTTAGCCATTCAATATTGTTCTTCACCTGCTCAATTGACTGCTTCCTGGGTGATTCTCCTGCTCCAGCATTAGGATATTTCTCAAAGAAATTTTCCATCTGGAAAAGAGAGAGAAAAAGAATTGACATGAAATAAAGAATGCTGCTATTGAGCAAATAACTTTTTATAGGAACCTGATTAAGGGCAGTTTTGTAAGAAAGAGATACTTAAGCTCCAGCTAGGAGCACTGGGATAATTTTACAGTAATTCATGCTGCTCTAGACATTTAGACAACAAAAAGACGAATTTCCTGGCAAGCAGATTTTAAAATACGTTTACTTAAAATAAAGATAAGTGCTATCACCATACCTGCCAAAGCTGGAGGTCAGTGTTGAAGGTTTGGGTAATGGTTACTATTCGGCCAAGGTATCTGTCGTTGATAGTGAATCTAGAAAAACAATTTAATAAACAGTATTGGATGCAAAAATAAGGATACTTGTTGACTGTTTGAAAGAAAAGGCACAAACAGTTATCTGAAGTTTAAACTTCTCATTGCACTGCCAGAAAACAGAGGCACCCAGGTTTCAGCGTTTTTGGAAATACTTGAAAAATAGTACTTCTATACAATAATTATACTGTTCTCAAATATTTCCACTAATGGAGCGATCTCTGCTGGGAGATGTTTTTATTAATTGAAAGCTTATTGTCTCATGTTGGGACTTGAGTGTTTAAAGACATCTTGGTCCTCCAACACCTATCTCCCTCCATGGAACCAAATTGCTGAACAATACAAACGCTGCCTGGTTCACAGCTCTAGGTTTGCAGGTATATTCTGCTTCTGTGCCCTGACCTGGCTTTTAGAAAGGAGCAGGAAGGAGAGAGAGAAGTCACTAAAATTTTTACTGTTACTTCTGCTGATCTTCTGTTACCTTCTGCTGGTTGCTGTTACTAGCTGGTTAATTCAGCTAGTTGCTGAATTTAAAAAATTCTGTATACTGCCTTGTTATGAAATCAATAGAAAGAAAGTTCTGCGTCAGAGTGGAGAATTGACTGTGGAATACTGCAGAGTGTTTCTGCAGCCTTGGTAGAACTTTCTATGCTTTTTAATCACTGTTGGTTATAAGTGGTCATTTAGGGAAAGAATGATTTTCAAGTTAGCAGCAACACACTTTTTCACTGTAGATGGCAATAATTGTGTTGAATACACTTTCAGTTCTCATTATATAAAGAAGCTGAGTATAAGGATGACTAGAAATTAAAGAAAACTTGCAAACTTTGCTTTTCCAGAAGAAAAGTAAATAGAGGTCAGTGATAATAGATGTGTGATGAAAATAAAGCAAGCCATGGCTTATAACAAAAAATACATATGGATATGGACTTAAAATTCCCAACAGAATCATTAACATACCTGCCAACTAAGTAGTCCCAGTTGAGCCGTATCCAGTCCCAGGCCATTGTTTTCCCATAGCTGTTATAGGAGATGTATCTCAGGACTGTGAAAACATCTTGACTTTTGATGAGGCTGGTATTGTAAATATATTTCAGATACCTAAGAAAAATCCCATAAGAATCAATGAGAGCATTTAATGAAAGATTCTGGAAAGCAAATATTAACACCTCCAACATACACTTCTACTCATGATTGTAAGAAATAATGCAATGTTAATATCTGAATTCTCAAGTATTTGCCACCATCGTTTTACAGCTCATCCCCAGACAGGGGTGTTATTCTTTCAAAAGCATCTTAAAGACAGGCTGATCTAAAACATAATTATCTATTAATGATATCATGAGATAATTGTATCAAAAGAAACATAAACATTCAGTCATCTCTAGAAAATCAGCAGGGTTCATGCCTCTAAGTTACATGAAAATTGCCAAAATCCATTATTATTTCTATTTTGTAATCAAGTAGTGAGAACAAGATTGGATGGGTAGATACACCTCAGCCAGAAGTCCAGCCTGTTTGGGTAGCCAAGCACCAAAAAAGTAGCGGTTTGGATTGTAAAGGCCTTGTAGGGACTGTAAGTGCACAGGCAGGTGGCTTGCTCACAGAAATCTGTGCTGTTGCTTTGTTGCTGAAGCTCTTATCCACACAAAATTAGAACTCATTCAGGTATAGTGTGCCTGCATGTGCTGCAGTTGTACATCCACTTATGGTATAGACAGGCTGGATTGATCGAGTGACTTGCTCAGCATGCGCACATACAGGGAGATAAGTCGTATGGTCCTAACTTCTCAACAGCACCTGCAGAGGAGCACCGCTTACACTGTTGTGGGTTGGAGTTAAGGATTATCTTCTTCTCTCCTATATGCAAGCGATAGGGACAATTTTCTCAATCTGTTAGCTCTTTTTCCCTTGTTATTTTAATCATAAAATAAGAGACAGTTCTCCTTGCTTTAGGAGGGAATTTTTATTTTCTGCAGATTTAGGCTGATCTAAATAATTAGTTCATGTCTTAATCATGTCAGTGATTAGTTACTGAATGGCTTTAGTTTATGTGGTCACAAGAACTTATGAATGCAGCTGGCCTCTACCACTACTTTATATATTATAAGTCTCATTTTCACTCTTCTAGCACCTTCTATAATTCCTTATTTCATCTTGTCTTAAACTGGGAACTCTCAGGCAGAAATTGCACCATCTTATAATGTTTAGATAGGGCTCCAACACAGTGGTGAATGACCCTGGTGAGGAGGTTTGCCTGCATCCCCGCTCTGTGATACCACCTCACGGGAAGATATCAGCTATGTTGAAGGGGGCTGATGTGTGTATGTAGAGCGGCAGCCTGGGGAGACACCAGCCCAGTCTGAGAGCTGGGCTAGCAAGGGGCAGTATCTCAGAGGAGGTTGTTAGATAACTGATCTTGAAAACCTATGGCATTCCTCATGCTGTAATCTGACAGATATGACAGCACGAGAGAGGACAGGTGAATGAGTGAACGATGAATAGTTGCTTCTATAGGGAAAGAAATATCTCTGTGTATTTAAATCACCTGTCCAAAAGGGTGATGTTATTCACTGATGCCAGACCATACAGGAGCTTTTCTTTTTCTTGTGCTAATGAAGTATCTTGGTATTTCTTGAACATGTAATTCCAAGATGGCTCATTGCCCGAGTTCTGCATCCCGTAGCGATATACCAGGAGTCGGAGATTTACAGGAGGACTAGAGTAAAGAAACAGTACTTTAATATTGTTACCCCTTTCCTGCTTGAGATCTGTGACCACGTCACAGTGTGACCACTGTGTTCTTCAGGTCACTGTGTTCTTCAGCAGCCACAACAGCCATGAGCACTCACTTTTTTCCTCCTAGCCATTCCTGGAAGTGGAATGAAGCACTGTTCAAAGCTTCTGTGTCGTCCACACTGCATGCAAAGTCTAGAACAGATGCACGAAGAAGCCTTTAAAAAAAAAAAAGAGAGACTTTCTCACTGCTTAACTTTCCTTGAATCTGTCAGTAATATGAGATGGAAAAAAATGACTGCTCAACCTTTCCAAATGGCTTCCAGAATCACTCCAACCCAGCTGGTTTACAATGGGTTTTACCAGGAAACGAAAATAGTCCTGAGGTAGAGAAAGAGTTTTGGTTACTTTTATAAATTTCATTAAATAACAGTATATTTGTGTTCATAGTTTTACTCATTTTAATTTTCCCAGAACTAGCACTTCTTGAACAAAAAATAACACAAACACATGCACGCACAACCTTTCCGGACCACCATAGCATGCAATGTCTGAACAAGCTCATGCGCTCTTGCTTGCAACACTGATGCACAGATAGGACAAGGTCAACCTGCTTCTCTCCAGCCTTGCCTGTGCTTCAGAATGAAGGCCGGGGTGTGACCAAGCACACATGCCAAAGCTTCTTGCCAGATGTAATGCTGAATTCACTACATACTTATTTCAGTGACTATTAAATCATGTTCAGCTTCAGGTCAGTTATCAAACTTGCTGACTGCCATGTTGAGGTATAGCTATCCTTCGTGCTGAGGACAGGTGTCAGAGCTTCTGCTGTCCTATACGAACTTATTTATTGGATGCAGGACAGCCTTGACAAACAAATGCCTGTACTGTGACTTACTGTGATGGATTATAAGAATAATGAGGCATAATTTCTTTCCTCCAAATGAATTGACAATCCAGGTAATTGAGAGATCAATACTAAGCAGTTTTCAGCATTTTTTTTAAGAGTACAATAACAAAAAGTAAATAGTGACAGCTCAGCAACTTTGAAAATCATTTGAACTTCAATATTATTGCTGTTATAGACCCTGAACTGTCAGATCCAGTGGTTCCGTGCCGGAATGTTTTTTTGCTTCATCACCTTAAACTGAAGATAGAGATTTGTATCGTCTTCAAGCATGTCTGCGAGGTAAGTGACAGCTGAAATAGCTCTATGCCAGGGTAAATAGTCTGTTTCATTTGTTAGGTATTTTGTGAGCTCCAGGGCAACAGAGTAATTCACGAGTCCAGCTCTGAGGAAGGAGAAGACATAACTTCTGTTGTTTTAATGACTTCCAGGAACTCTCTTCTTTAACAATATTAGAGCGCTATTCACTTTAAAAGGTCTGAAATAAAATTTGGGAGGGAGGAAAATAGTCTGCAGTGCAACTTGGGAGGTATTTTCCAAAGAGACCACTGAAGGATTACTGTTGTTAGATGCCCAGCTACAGGACCTCTCGTCACCACAAGGAGGCTGCCCATGTTGTGCAGACCAGCGTGCCTAGAAGCGGGTGACCCTCAAATGACTACATTAACTCTTGCCATACAAAAGGAAATTGCTGGTTCTGGAAACATCCTGAAAGGCTGAGGAGGTTCAGCCTTACAGGCTGTTACAGAAGGTCACCTACAGTTTATCTGTATGTCAGTATGGCCTGGTGCAAGAGCTAGAAATTTCCAAGCAATCTCTGAAACAAGAAAGGTGAGGTAGTAACTTCCTAATGCCATGCTATGCATTATAGACATACCCCAGATTTTCTGGATCCTAGCTTCTTCTGGAATGCTTCTATTATTGTTTCCTACATGGCAAAACCACCCCTTTCTAAGACCTTCACAATTAAAGCCCTGCTTACTCTTCCACTGAAGTGAAAGGAAACATTTCTCTTAACTATGCTGGTGCTACAAGCTGCCAATACATACTTATATTTGTGCCTTTTGAAGGACAACATAAGCAGAAAAACAATTAAAACTTACATCAGATTTAAAATTCTCCTTCCAGCCACCTGAGCTGAGTTAATTCTAATTAATAGACAACAGAAAGCAAAAAACTTGTATTGCAATCCCTGCAAGGAATTAGTTTACCTTGCTAAAGAAAAGGCATCATCCAAAATCCCTGCACGGTCAGCAGCTGAAAACATCTATATGGAAAAAGGAAGAGAGCAATCAGGAATATATTGATGATTTGCTGGAAAAATAGCATCTGGAGACCCTATAAGAGACCCACCACAAACAGGTTAATGTCATGACACTCACTGTGTGATTGTTGACCAGAAGACTGGCTAAATTAGCCCAGTTTTGACTATTATAATTCACCCGATAGAATCCAGTGTGGTCTGGATTAATTTTCACAAAAGAATTGGGAGATGATGTTATTGTAATTCCTGCAAATAAACAAACAATGATCAGTTTGCACATCTTACGTGACTCAGAGAACTCACTGGAGATGCTTTGGCTCCAAAAGTAATATTTGGTTTTAACCAATGTCAAAATAAGATCCAAAGCTTAATTTTAGGTGAATTTTTGAAAAAATGGCTGTATCACAGACCTTAATGGATGCCAGCACTTGTCTCAGAATATTGAATTGTGGTAATTACTTGGGGCCAGCTAGTTTAACTTTAAAATGGAGATCAGTGTGATTAGGGTGAGGATGGAGAAAATTAGTGTCATTGTGAAAAATGAAAAAATTTGCAAAGAAATAGTTCTTACTAATTTCTTTTAAAAGGATCTGACAGTTTTCAGTTTCATGATTATTAGTTTTAAAGTTTTCCCATTTTATCCTCTGTTTGTTTTATTTTTTAGTTTATTTCAACCAACTCTGTAAGTTTTTTTTTCCTGTACTCTTTTCTGATTCAGTTTTCATAGCTATAGATAACAGAATTGTAAAACAGGCTGAGACTTTACTCAAAACTCATATTTAAGGAATTTCCAGTTTAAATGAAACACCTGGAAAGATGTTTCTTTCTCAAAAATATGGCTTGGTCCAACTGGCACTACTAGTTATGAAAGTTTCCTTCCTGCGCATTGAAAGTAGTGGTCTTTGATCTGCGGTTTGAGGCTGGTCATGAGTTAAAAGCACTTTTCTGTTTGGATGACCCATATGAGGTAATTTTTTCCCTAAACTTGCTGCTTGTCCTACTACCCAAGACTTTTACAGATATAGAAGTAAGCAGCCAGTCATGCAAACAGGCCTTGCCAAGTTAATAGCCCCTCACAGCCCATTGTTTTGTGATGTGGAAGTTGAAAAAGGAAAACTTTTTTGTGTAAATCTCTGATCAGTATCATTACTGAAGACACTTTTGTTTGCTTTTGCATGGATACTAAAAGCAACCAAGTGAAAAAAAAATAGAACAAAAGACAAACTACATTTTAAATAGGTAAAATTCAAAAGAATATAAAAAAAGAGGTGATTGTGGTATTTCCGAATTTTCAACTTTTGATGAAATCTAAAAATTCCAGAAATCAGTAGTTAATTTTTTAATTTGTTTTGCACTTTTCTCCCAGTTTTGGGCACTAGAATAGGAGAATGAGACATTCAGATTTGAGTGCATAATAGAACAAACATTAAAAATCAAAAATACTCATATGGACATTTCCTCATTCCTTAAATCAGCATTAGAAAATATGTTTAACCATTCATAGCTCTTTTCCCTTCCCTTAACCTGACTCAGATTGCTTGTTTACCATGCCACAGAGGTGTTCATCAGCTTCCCACTTTATCTCTTGTCTTAGACTCAAGAAAACACACTTGTAAGTCCCACTGACATAAGTGCATTATATAATTAAGCACATGTTTAGATGCTTTCTTGAATAGGGCTGGATTTAAACACATGCTTAAGCACTTTACTGAATTGGACCTTAATTGATGTAATGTGTATATGGTGGAGGAATAATCTTATTCCAGAAATGGCTACTAACTACAGTACAACCAAGCTATGTGCTGGTTCCCTAATCTGAAAACTGAAAAGCATGAAAGTTAACTGTGTATTTTATTTCTTGTTAAGGGCATTGAAAAGCTTTACTCTACTCATTACTCTTAAAAGAAGTACAAGGGAAGTTTACCTGCAGAATCTGATTTATTGTAGAAAGTATAATTCATTGAGCTCCCAAGTCCCCATTTCACTGGAATATTCCATTTGTAACTGAAATTATTTAAAGAGAAAAAGAATCAAATGATATTTGAAACCAAATACTAAAAATAAAACCCTAGTATATCTTTTTATTTGGTTTAATGTGTACATTTTGTTTTATAAAGCCAACTGTGTCAGTGTTTATATACATATATAATGTATACACCTCTATCAGTGTCTGATCGAATATCCCTTGTAACAAAAATAAGCTTTTTACCAATAGTTATTGTCTATGTTGTAAAAATGTTCTCTCAATAATGCTTCAGGGGACTCTTCTAGCTAAAGCTCTGTACTATGATATTCTGTTCAGGCAAGGAAATGTCAGATATTGGTGTGGTATGATTAGGGCAGTTATTTTCCTTGTAAAGCAAAATAAAAGGTGTGAAGTGTCTGAGCATGTTTGTACTCTAGAGATGGGGAATAGCAGTAGCTTGTCTTAATACTTTGTATTTATAAATAGTTCTCAAAATGTGTCTGGTGTACTGAGCAAGGGAGCGGGGTAAGGTTTTGTCCAGTGTCCGAGGCAGATGTATGAGTCAAGTTAATATGCTGCTTTGTTAATTATGCGCCAAAGGTTTGATCCGAGAGCAGCACAGTGTATCAGGATTTTTGGAGATCAGTGGAACTGCTAGGGCCACATCCTTCATCTCCTGGTGCCTCTGCATGCTGAAGAGGGTAATAATTACCCACAATCAGAGAGAGATTGTGTGGATGAATTTCTGGTGTGCTACACTGTGTAGTTTATTACTATAGCTGAGAACATGCAGCCTCATTAAGTAGTATCTTCATGTCACATCAGGTAATAATCTAGCAGGGCACAGAGCAATTAATTTAGCAAAAGATGATTATATGTGGATGGGTGGCCTCAGTGTTAACATTTATATGTCCAGGGCTCTGTACAGACAACAGTTAATCTTCACAACACTCACCTGAGATAAGTGTTCAAGTATTACTAAACCTTTTTTATATATGGGAAGACTGAAAGAGTTTAAGCAATACTGCCATACAATCAGGAGGACATCTTGCCCTTTCCAGCCTATTTTCCTTCTTCCAGACAACCATAATTCTTCCACTGTTAAGCACTGAGGGCCAAACGTGACCTTACACTTCTTGCTGAGAAATTCCTTGAATACCTTCAGTGACTAGGTGCAGTCTCCTTGGTCTGGGGTATGCCTCATGTCCAAACTTTGTAGAGATTTGGACTCAGAAGGGAGCCACAGCACAGCCTGTCCAAGGCCCTGATTGGGCGGTCGCAGAACTACAACAGCAGGGTATGATACAAGCATATCTGCACAATCACCTACACAAGACTAATGAAATCATTAAGTCCTTTTGAGCAGACAGCTGCTCTTCCACATTAGCATATTGCAGTCCATCCCAGGGAGACTTTTCTTCCATCTTAAACATCCTGGTGACAATTGCAGCAGGCAAATCTGAATATTCTTTACAATCCTGGATCAACGGAATGATGGTTACTCTCCAGGAAATGTCAAAATGAAGATTATGCTCCTTCTACCTGAGTGTAGGCTCCTGCTACCTCCAGGAAGAATGATTAGCTGTTGTTTTACGTCTTTTGAGCAAAAATATTTTAACAGGTTTATACACTTATAGCTTTTACTAGCTGTCTTATGTAACATACTGCCATGGAATTTAGAGGGGCTGTTGTTTGACCAGAAGCCTCAACATTGTGTTTCCCCATGAGAAAGCCCCAAAAAGATTTTTTTTAAACTCTTGTTTTGTAAATGCATTTAATGGGGGGATTTTATTTAGTTTTCTTTATATGTTCCTGAAATCGCATACATAAATACTTTTCCTGAGCATTAGATACAATAGCTGTGTCCTGTTAACTGTGCATATTGAGGACATGTTCCTGACAGGCTGTGCTGTAGCTACATATTTGCCCAGCAGCACTATTTTAAAAGGACAAGTTTTTGACCTATTTCTTTTGAGTGCCAGGATTCAGGAGGGGACTCTTCAAGCCAGACATGCTGCAGGCAGCTGGGGAGACCATCCCTGCAGGGTTCAGAGAATAAAGCATGCACAGGGCCTGCAGTTTTCACTGCTTAAATCAAAACCCCTCACCCAGAGGTGAAATGGGCCAGTTCCATCTGTGGTATGATGTCTTCAAGAGCTTCCTTACCCCTATCTGTGAAGGTGGAAGGAGGAAATAAGGATTTTCAGTGGACTGACTCCTAGGCAAGAGAGTAAGTCTGTTCCAGCATAGATATTATCAGTATTTGATACTATAATAACATATACTATTGCATTTCACTTCTAAGTCATTTATAGAAACAACACATTTAGCAACAAATTCCCCTATCACTTTGAGAATGGCAGGGACAGTGCACAGCTCAGCTTCTTGACAGGTTAAGGTAGGAGCTGCACTGGGATTTCTACTTGAGAAATGACAAATGGCAAGTTACTGTAATTCTTGAAGTCAGGTGAAAGCAAGATTCCTGCATAGTGCAGTAAGCCAAGATTTTTAACACAAAGAAGCATTTTGACTGAATAGTCTGTAACACCAGCCTTCATATGGTACAGGGCTGGAGTTTGAAGCTAGAATTGCTTCAAGTCTGCAAACTTTTTTGCTATGGTGGGAGAAGTACGTTACAAATACGTGGGTAATTCTCCTATCTCAACTCTTTTGATACCTATACGTATCTGCCAATACTGTGGGCCTTGCATTGCTTTTTTTCCCCTTTTTAATCAAAAGGAAATAAAATGGCCACAACTCTTTCTTCATTCTTTCCTTGTTCTCAGTCTTTGTATTAAAATAGCTAGTAGAAGCTAATGGAAAGTTCCATTTGGGTAGCTTTAGTTCTGATTCAAACAGTTAAATTTTACTGGTTTAATTGTATTTGGTTAGTTCAAGCAACAGAACCTTCCCAGTGTGGGTTAATTTGAATCTCTTTCACTGAAATGTTAGCAAAGTTGCATTGCCTGAGAATTGGGGCTGGCTAGGAGGACATACGATGTCAGCTCTGGTCAGTTATTCACCTGGTTAACTTCACTGGGTAGCTGAGCCCTTTTCCCATGCCATTCCAATGCACAGGCAGGGATCATCTCCTCTCATGCTAGTCATCTGCTAATTAAAAAATATGGTCTTCTACAGTATCCTACCTGTCTTGAATAGGGTAGATGTGTGTCTGAAGCTGACCCTCTGGCCACACAAGGGCCCAAAATGCCTATCTTTGACTAGGTAACTATCTTGTAGATGGCTAAAATTAGCCAATACAATCCTGAGCTAAATAGGAAAAAAACAGCTGTTGATGAGGATTACTAGCCTTCATACATGACCAGCTATTTCACAGTAATTCATGTTAATTAAACCACATAGGTAAGACCCTATATTGGGATGTATTATACTTCCTATACCATATGGGAAAAGGGAATAAGCTATCCTGGTATAAAATACCTGTATCATGGTACCTGCTTTCTGAGAAGAAACAATTTTGTGTCAATTTTTCTTAGTTTGGCAGACTGCAGTTTGCAATGGTTCAACAAATGGCTTGTTATCACCTGAGCTGTCTGTGCATGAGAATGAGACCTTTGGCGGGACCCCATCCACTCCTGTTCTGCTGTGTTTGAGAGAGAACCCTTGAGACAAGGGGCTGATGCAGTCCTAAATTTGAAATACTTCAATCTAGCTTTCCATTAAGTTTGTTTTTAAATACAAGTGTTGAGAGTAAGTTTATCAAGAACAGGTGTAACTGCTTTTTTTGTGTGTCAGTAGGAGAGAGTATCTGTCTGTACAGTATTTCTACCTTTCTGTTTTGAACAGACATTTAAAATAAGATCTTACCCGAGATCAGAAGGAGGATAAGAAGCATTTGCCTGGGGATCCAAGAGAAAACGTTTCTGTGTGAACACTGAATTAATTCCCATCTCCAAAACAGGGTAACCCATCTGCCTAGTCCATGTGTCCATGACTTCCTTCACAGGTTTATTACTTGCCTATGAATGAGGGGAAAAGGTTGCAGTGAAAAAACAAATTCAGGCCAAAGTGGAAAAAAAAAGTGTTTGACACTGAGAGGAAGAAGAGCAAAAAGGAACAAAGGAAAGAGCAAGTTCAGCACAAAAAATACTCTGTTAAATCTTTTTATGGTGCCTGTCATAGAAAGCAGGAGTGAGCTGGAAACTCAAACATATCCAGAGGAAATGAGGAGTATGTGAGCAGGAGTTTAGGCAGTAACATAGACAAGAAATACGCAGTGCCCTTTGAGGTCCCTTCCATGCTCTAATCTCTCTCCCTATTTTCTGAAGAATGAACAGAACAAGACAGAGAGGATTAACAGAGACTTTTCAAAGCCAGAAGTTCCCTTGCAGCGTTCCTTGGCCTGAGTGTGAAGGAGGAGCCAGTATCACTAACAGCAGCTACACTAATGTGAAAACTGATCCATTCTGTTGACCATGAACTTGTATTCTACAGACCGAAGCTGGAGAAAACTGCCAATGCCCTCCCACAGCCTGCTGCGTGGGAGGGAAAGGAGCCAGGATGCCTGTTCCCTTGTTCAGGTTGAGCAGGTGAAGTGAAGATGCAGAACACCAGAGGGAAAGCAGAGATGCGCAGGGAAGAGTCTGGGATCAGGGAGAAGATGGGAACTGGAAAGCAGACACGAAAGCACAACTTGGGCTGTGTGAGTGCCCACAGTGGGGGAAGGAAAGGAAAGGATATATATTGTCAGGTTAAGGACCTGGTAGTAGGCAGGTGGCCTTTAGGGCTAATGAGATGGGAAGAAACAACCTGGCCTCAAGGAGAAGGAAAGACCAGAGAATGGAGACAGTGAACTCAGAAGCTAAAGGGACAGAGATGATAAGCACCAATATTATTTGCTGATGAATATTGTCAAGAGCTTTCAACTAGACAAGTCTGGTTAGACATAAGGAAGAGTGCATGTGTACATGCATAAGGAAGAGTACAGATGTGCATGTGTGTGGCTGGTGAGACCATGAAATTAGTTTGAATTGCTGGAGGTTGTGGGGGGGGGGGAATCCTCTCAGAAGCAGTCATGTTTCTTATTCCTCTCCCCACACTCCTCTGTCAAAAAATGAAGAAATAATATTATATTTACTAGAAATAAGTTGTGTTGGAATATGTTGGGAGGCTGCCTAGCTTGTGATTTCTCATTGACAGAAGAGCTACAGAGTATAAAAAGTTTAGGAAATTCAAGGCAGTAGGGTGAAATCTGAAACTTTTCACTAGCAAGGGTTCAGATTGCTGCAAAGCATACCGTTTCCAGTGCTGCCCAGAAATCGTCTGTCTTGGCATTCTTGAAATAGTTGTCCTTTAAATATATCTAGAGAGAGGTAGAAGACTGTGTGAAAATACTACCAGATCTTTCTTCTTCACGTACAAAAACAAAACTCATATTCAGATAGCATCAGTTGTACATAATATCTACCAATGATCAGTAATATTCTGAACCTGGAGGAACTTTGAGCTAGACGTAGGCTGATTCATTTCCCCAGCTTTTGCAGGCATCATTCACCGTATTGAGTTTCCATAGGATATTCCAGGATTATTTTAGGCTGTTCTAAAATGATAGGCTGTTCTAAAAAAGAGATCTGTCCCCTTCTTTTCATAAGTATGGGAGGGAGGCTGTTGCTTTAAGCAATGCTTCTAACTTCAAGTAAGCCAAAAACATGGAAAACTAGTTCCTCAGAGAAGTATTGAAAAGGTCAGTCTGCTGAAGAAAAAAAAAGAGCATTCCCTATTGATAATACAGTAGGTGTGAAAGTATTTAAGTATTTTAAATTTACTCATAATAAGGTATGATTATTTATATACATGCATACTTTTATACATACATACATATATACATGTATATATATATACACACGTATTTCCAGAAGAGGACTCTCCTTTTTTATGAACTACTGTTTTAATTTAAATGTCTGTCTCAAAACAAAAACCAGGCAAAGACCAAAATGGCACCAGGAAAGCTATAGTTGCTTACTGAACAGATATTTTTGGCTCTGTGAATGAAGTTCCTCAATATATCCATTTTGCATTACTGCAGGAGGTTAAACGGATCCATATTAATCTTATAAAGTTCCCTTACTTTCTAATGTATCCCATAATATTAGGAGTCAGCATTTTCTGATGTCACATTAATATGAAATACATTTGTACTTGAAGAGTTCTTTATATTTTATTCAAATGGACAGAAGCGTTGCACATTTCTGTCTAATTAGGGAGGTTGTTAGGAGGAGACAGCTGTTTCAGGAGGTTTGAGTAGTTGTGGAATCACAGTGGAAGTATGGAAATCTGGTCACCTCTAAGTTGTGATCAAAATGACTTTTGCAAGGATTATAATGGCGTTCAACTTAGTATTCACCCATCCTAAACACTAGTCCCGTCTGTGGCTTACCTAGCTGCTCAACATGCTTTCTTTCCTATCCTGTTAACTGGATCCTGGTAATGTTTAGTCAGTAGATGGTGCTGTTTGTTTCATTCTTAGCCACAGCTAGCTACTTCTATGTTCTTGAAGGCTCTGAGCAAACAGCAGTTATTAGTCTCTTGTGGACAGGGTGTCTGTGTTTTCCTGTCATTTAGAACTGTCCTGATTGAATATGTGAAAGGAAAAATTAGGGAAAATACTACAACTGTCCTGTAGCAGCTCGTGCTTTCCAGAGGGGAGGGAGATAAGAACCATTTCAGTAAACCTGTCTTCAGAAACTTCAGATGTCAGCTGACAGGAAACAGCATATAACCTTGCTCTTTCAGGGAGGGTTCCTTTCTCCCCTTTTTCTTTCTGTAATTTTGTAGCATTGCGTTTTTCCTCTAAGAGAAAGGTCTCTGAACTATGCAACATCTCCCTTTTCTGGACCTGATTACCTTGGCTCTTTGGGACAGGGTTCCCCTATGTCAAGTCCTTATGTCTGTAACAGATTCCTGCATAGCAGGCTTGGGTGGACTGGAGGACAGTGGCACCAGGAAGCTGCAAAAGTGCTCTCCAGCTGAGTGAGGGGAACCTAGCTGGCAACAGGATAAAGAGCAAAGACAGAGCTGAGGAGGTTTCTGTACTACCAAGCTGTCATGAATTTAGGTCCTTGCGGGCAGACTGTCAAATCATCCTGCAGTTCACACTCCTGCTCTGCAGGAGCATGAACTTCCCTTTGACACTGTCCAGTTGGCACTGAAATGAATTATATATTTCTGCTACTAATACCAGGATCTCTGATGTTCACTTTTCTGAATGATGGGTTTGCAACCACCGTGTGAGGATCAGCTGCATTTCTTGCATGCTTTGAAACCTGTCATACCTGACACCCTTTCTGGAAGAGGTCTGGTGTCAGCCAGTCTCGAAGCATTCGGAGAATTGACGCACCCTGGGGACAAAGGGAAAGGGAACAAGGTCATGCCACACTGTTGTAACACCTTTCTCTTCACCTAAAAAGTAACGTGAATATTTTGCATGCAAAAAATAGAAGTCATTCATGTGGCTAAGAAAGTGGTTTTTCCTAATTCCTTCACAGTGCAGCATGCCGGCCTGCACAAACCCTGAGTTTAATCCTGACCGTGAGAGTTGGTCTTTAGTCCCAACCAGATGCCCTCTTCTGAATGTAGCTGGGCCAGTGGAAGGGCTCCCGAGCCCTGCTGCTGGGGGCTACTATCCCACCCATCTGCCAAAGGTTGTATGAGCACTCCCTCTTCTACCCCAAACAACACTGGGCTGATGGCAGCAGAGAAACTAGCCACATCCAGCTGGACAGCTTGAGAGAAAATGACTTCTGCTGAACACCCAACAGACAGGAACTCCTGAACTGGAGCAGGTCCAGGGCATTGCATGTTGGGGATGTCTCATCTGAAGATTCACAATGAGCTTGGCTGAAGATTGGTGCAAGAGCTTTGGCTCCTGAAGGAGAGTAGCATTAGGATCAGAGAAGTTACTTACTTGTATGACACAGAAAGAAAACAATTAGGACCTTGAAAGAAGAAAGAAACACAGAGAAAACTGGAGAGATAAGTAAGAGTCATGTGGGACAAAGAGAACAGTATGGGCACGAAATGAAGGAAAACAAACACTATGCAAACCAAATCTAAAATGTAAAATACAATTTTAGGATTAGTATGTTTTCATTTTCCCAATAAATGAAAGGACAGGTGAAAGCCTAATGCTCTGAATGGTTTAAAAATACAGTTGTCCCATGAAAACAAGAGCATTATTTGGGTTCTCAGTAAATCCTGTCTCCCCTATTTATATGTTTGAGAATAACAACTTGGCTGCACTAGTCATAGTAGAGTTTGAGCAGATATGCCTCAGTCTGCTTTCCAAACTATTGCTGCAGATTCAAGGTAGTCAGCAGATGACTTTTCTGATACACTAATTTAACATGTTTGCCATGAAATATGTTCCAGAATGATCCAGTAAAATTTAGAACAGATGTTCATTGGTGGTAATCATAAGGCTGCTTATGATTAACAGTGATCATAAGGCTGCTTGTCTGCACTAGGGCATCTTGGTTCCTCGGCTTTATCTATCAGCCACTTCTTATCTGATGCCACCTCTCACAGACCGTCCCCTCGCATTTATAGTAAGAATCAGAGTAGAGCTCTTGTGCATGTTTTTAGGGGGCAGGGGAGATTTCTTTTGGTTTAAATTGCAATGAATTGTCATCCCCTTGCATCTTCTACAACTGCTTTTCAGTCTCTTTCCCCTACTCCTGTCCCTCCACTACAGTGTGACGGAGTGTGTTTGAGAAAAACTCATGCTAACAAAACCACTGGTTATAGAAACCCTGGTGTTTTCATAACTCTGTCTTTTTCAAATATTTGGGGAGGTTTAGTGGAGCAACCTTGATTTGATTAGCTGAGCTTGTCTGGTGGTGATATGTGTGTGTGTTTATTTGGATGTTTTATCAATGCCCGCATAACTTCTTCTAGAGAGTTGTAGTAATTGCTAAGCGTATTACAATATTATATAAAGCAGAAATGTGGCGGGTTTAATCCTAAACTTTAGCTGGGAGGTTTCAAAAACATGAGGCTCCCAAAAGCAAGTTTCAAGCAGAACATATTTAAATATTTGTTTTCTGAAAAGCTAATCAATCTCTGATTTCCAAAGATGGAAAATCTCACTGTTATCTTAACACAATGTGTCAAATTGAGAGAGATTATTAAACTTGAAAAAGA
This sequence comes from Apteryx mantelli, assembly GCF_036417845.1. Lineage (NCBI taxonomy): Eukaryota > Metazoa > Chordata > Aves > Apterygiformes > Apterygidae > Apteryx > Apteryx mantelli. Next base: position 20,956,155 of record NC_089982.1, on the reverse strand, counting down.
GGCAAGAAGTAGTTCCTTTTTAAGTGCAGATTAAAATATATATATGTGTGTATGTATCATATATATATATATAAAAAATGTATAGTCACCAGCTCTACCTAGTGCAGCTTTCCTAGATGCATAATGCCCTACTGCTCTGACAGCAATTAGATGTTCACTCACAGAATACACTGTAATGACTCCGTAGACCCTTAGGCAATTCATTAGAGTTTTAGGACTGTATAAGCCCTGTAATTGCTCTGGTAAAACTAACAGAGAGCATTCCAAGTTATGCTTTATTTATTTATTGATGAATATTATCACAAGAAGATTGTTTTTACAAGAAAAATGCTAAAGAGAAGCCAAAATAAAGCCAAAAAGAAACAAGCTAATTTTGTTAAGCATTTATATAAAAATATCAACAATATTTTGAGCTAAACCTATGTGAAGACTTTCTCATTCAAGCCAAATTATACCCCAAGCACACTGTTCCCAAACAATGCATGAGTTCTCAAGTGTTTTCTCTTAAAAAAATTAATGTTCATGTAGCAATTATCTAGGCACAAAGAAATGAGTTAAAGCTAAGATTTTTTTTCATTGTTTTTTTAGACCATGCAAGAGTGTGTCTCTTGCTTAGCTCACCACTGAAATATCCTATTTTGGTCCAGAGTATTTGATTTAGCTCTGTATATTTCTTGACTTTTGTTTAGTTTGATTTAAGAAATTCAGTGTTATACAACGTAGGTTTTCATGTGGTTTACGATTTGACTGTGAGGTATTTATGATGCAATAAATACTGATTGTATTGCTGAATAGAGGATTTAACAATTGAAAACAGAGAATTGATGGAAATGGATCAAGTCTAGCTAATAAAAGTAATAACTATAACTACAGATTTTAATGAAAGCTGAAATCAATGAAATACTTTATGCTTAGCAGGATAATGGGAACTTGGATAGAGGGAACAAGCAGGATGTAGTAATAGTGGATTTTGCGTGTTCTGTGGAAATTACCGCTATAGCATCAGACAGGAAACTGATAGAGTCATACAAGAAGCTGTCAAGACAAATGTGGTTTATCAGGGTTAGACACAACATGGTGTTGGAGATGGTTGGTCGAGGAGAGAGTGACCAGAGTCTGAGCTCCTCCACGACCTTGGTGGCAAACATGGTGCTGAAAGGGAAGAGGGATGGGGGTGCTTTCCTCCTGTACTTCTTCAGACTAAATGCGCCAACCCCCCCCAAAAAAAAACAGAAGCAGCACTGTTTCAGTGTGCTTGAGTCAAGGAGGTACGCTGAGCCCAGTATCTCCGTCCTAGATAGTCTTGGAGGTCAACAGTGGTTAGATCCCAGGGAGTCCTGGGCTTGTGGTAGCCCATCTTTCCTAAGGCTTCTAGGATGCCTGGGATACTGTGAGCAACATGAGACAAAATTACTTTCATGTTTTCCCCTACTTGATTCCCTGTCTCACTTCCTCAAAATCGCAGTTATACTGCCCCAAAGGTGGGACAGGAAAGCGCGAGAGAGGGAATCCAGGCCTCTGCCCTTGCATTAGATTATATGGCTTGACATAATTGGGCTGCCTCGGCACATGAGGTGATGGGATAGGGGTGTGCTTAGTGCCCTGTTTAGGATAATTTTAAAACTGCCAACTCTAGTGGCAGGCACTGCTGACACTGTGATCTTCCTGCTCCGCCGTGTGCTGTGTGCAGGTTCGCATGGCACACAACAGCTGACTGGGGCTCTGGTTGCGCCGCTCTTCTCACAGCTGCTTTTGTCTGAATCATCATTGGCAACAATAGGGAACTTCCCAGAAAAGAGGTTTGTGCAGACACGGCCCACGTGGGTTAGAAATGATGATTATGAGCTCCCCTGCCTTTTATCTCCTCTCCCAAGCCCCCACTTTCCTTGCAGCCAGGGTTACACCAGAGGCCTGCCTACCTTACTGTAGGATATCCCATCAAACACAGAGGTGATTTCAGCCGGAGATGACACGTCAACCACAATTGGGTGCGAAGACAGCAAAGAGTCGTCCTTCATTACAGGAAGCACATCATCAATTAAAACCTGGTCGAGCTGAGAAAAAGTAGATGTTAGAATAGAAACAAAGGCAGAACTCTGGGTCTTGCTTCACAAAATAAGTAGCTTGAACTGCAGCTTCTCTAGAGGGGAGGCAGTTGGAAATGGAAGGAAATTTCACCTCCTCTAAAGGAGGGCTTACCCACTCATACTACTGAGAGGAGAGGAAACATTTTTTTCCTTAGCTAAGGTAAATTGCCTTTTACAAATCCTGTTTTCCCATGTGTATCACAACACAAAAACTCAGTACGGAAAAAAGGAGCCTGTATTACCAATTTCAGTAGTGAGATAATATCTGCAAAGCATTATGGGCTCCTCTTGCGAAGATGTAGCTGGGGAGGAGGAAGGGAAGGAGGGAGGAAGGAATTAGAGTTCCCCATCCCTTGGTCTGCTATGATTGTTATTATTATTTTAAAAGATGAAGTGACCTGCAGTCAATATCCCCTTAATCCCTAATCAACATAGGCAAAATAGACTAAATTTCTATTTAGTTTTCTCTTCTAATACTCATTAGGATAATAACATTGAAGTGGCTCTAGGTCTTAAACGAACACAGTGTCTGAATATAAAAAGGACTGTTAAATATTAGGCTCAGTAATTAAAATTTTGCTTATCCAAATAGCATGACAGATTTACTTCAGGGTGTAGAAGAAGTGATCCAGGAATGATTTTGTCTTCAGCCTCATATTATACAAATGAGATATTTGGGGTGAGCAAGGATGGGAGGCAAGGAAGCATGCTCTGAAGCATCAGGTAGGCACTGCCTGCTTCAAAAGTACATGGACTCAGGGGCCAGTAGTTTTTGACAACAGGTTCAACCTATGCAAAACCAACCCTGCTTCCTTCCATGTGCATACCTTGCGCAAGTTTTGGTAACCAGAATCTCATTGCTTCTGGACAGCTGGGGGAAATATGAATGCTATGTGCCATCACTACTCTTTGGGAGGGAGGAAGGAGAAAGCAAGAAACCTCCCTTTATTCACACACTGTTTTCATTCCTCAGAGCATAATGCATATTTAAGGCTACCCTCTTTCTCTGAAACCCTGAAGTGAATGAAGGTGTTTTTGCTGCACAGTTAGTGCTATGGGCCATCCACTGTCACTGCCTACTTTTGCTTTGCGTGGATTGGAGATACTCTGATTTGGAGTGTTTGAAATAACAGTTAAAATGCTGGCAACAGCTGAATGGGGAGGTCTGATATTCTTGATGAATAGCCCAAGTTGTGGAGACAGGTCCAGGTTCCCAGCCTTTGCCAGGTTGGATAATGACTCTATGACAAGTCCTCTGAAGAGATATTACAGCCCAACTAGATAAAGAAGAATCCCCATCTTCCAGGATGAGAACTTTAAACAACCTTGAAGAATTGCCAAGGCTTAGCCCAGAATCCACTTAGTTATTATTTGCCATAATAATAACCTAACGCTTGACTCACTTGTAAAAAGAAAGATTCTCCTCTGCAGAGTAAAACTTTACAAAACTTACTTCAACTAGTTTCAGACCAAAACATAGGTAGGTGGAGAAGCTTAAACTGAGTTAGTTCTTATACTTTCAAACCCATAGAAGTTGAGGTACAGAAAATACTCAGTTTAAGCCAACTTTTTCTCTATCATCTTGCACTGCACTATATTAGTTTTCTATAAATATACTTTAAGTCCTCATTATCCTTGCCTAATTTTTACTCCTTTCCAAAACATTCCCCCTCCCCCTGCCAAAAACTGCACAAAACAGAAATAATTACCATTTGCCAATCTGGTTCTGCAACATTTACTCCTAGGAACTCAAAGTAACTGGCAAATCCTTCATTTAACCACAAGTCATCCCACCAGTCCATGGTCACAATATTTCCAAACCACTGTAATTATAAACAATGAAAGATGCAATTTTAGCTAAATAGTAAATGTACATTTCAGGATCTCACATCTCTGCATCGTACATCATTTGTTTACATTTCTTCCTGTTGCCAGATGAAAATTATCATAATTCTGGGATTTTAATAGGAATTCAGGCCTTGCCTTGTATTAGAATATCACTTTTATAATAAAATTACATATTACTGGGGGACTGCTAATGATTCATGTGCCACTGAAAATATTTTTAGTTTCTTCCTCTTGATTTGATGATTTGCGTTTGTAAGGACATGTTTTCAGACAGCCTCCACAGTTTATACTCGTCCCTATTTGCTTGCCCAAAAGAGACATCTGCACATGCAAATTAGTTCCTTTAAGACATTTCAGACACATTTTCATAGGCTGGCTCACAGTCTGGACCCAAGCCACTAATTTCCTGAGGAAAATTCAAAGGCAGTACTGATACTTTAAAGCTCTAAGAGGGAATTGTCTTAGTGTGATATTTTGCAATCAAACTGTGAGCACACGTAGATGATCTGGAGACAGGATTCATGACACAGTATTTTCACAAATAAAGCATTGCTACTACACACGCGAAGCACTTTAAAAATTAAACGTCCTAAAATGTACCTGATGAACGAGCTCATGGGCTATCACAGCTGCTACTCTCTGTTTGTTGGAAGAGGCAGACTCATTGGGATCATAGAGCAGGTTTGTTTCTCTGTATGTGATCAGCCCCCAGTTCTCCATAGCACCTGTCCCAAAATCTGGAATAGCTATTTTATCTGCAGTGAAAGACAGAGAACATGATTACTGCTGGATTCTTTAAGTCACTTAACTCATCCTCTTTCTGCTTATTCACAGCCCATTTTGCTTGCTTACTGTTTGTGGTTTGAGTTTACCACTGTGGGCTGCAGTCTATAACCTGTGTTTAAGAAGTGAGGGACTGGCCTGCAGCAGCTGATAGCAACCACCCTGGCTCTGCTGACATTAATAGAGCTACAATCTGGTGCACTAACTGAGAATATGTCCTGAGAGATGATGCTATGCCACCTCCCAGGAGCGTGCATACCATACATTACTTAATTTTGGCTCCAGAAATTAATAGTATTGTCTGGGGATATGCTGTAGGCAATAAACCATCTGAAACTATCTGTAGCATAATGAGGCATGTCATTGTTGTATTAAAAATATTTATTGACACGTTAACCAAAGTAAATCCCCCATGTAGTGAACAGCATCTGCTTCTACTCATGGCAGTCTGTGGGGGTCACTCCTTCATGGTCAGTAATCAATATAGGTTTAACTGAGAATTATGGACTCAATTGAACTGGCATTTTCTTCTTCAAAGAATGACCACAGCTTTCCTATGTGAGTTGGTGAAAAACTACAGATGGATTTAAAATTAGATAGAAAAAACAACCCTCACATATACCTCTAATAGAAGGAAGGAATTACTTACTTTATTTTAAACAGCTTGATTATAGAATCAAAGCTGATAGTCTGGCAAGGGATCCAATGATGGTCTAGATGAGGAACACAAAGAGAATGGCAGTGCCAGAAGCCATAACTCAATGTGATATATTATTTTTAAATAAATCATTATGTAGAAACATATTTAGTTCATCAGGTTTGATCTAGCTGACTTCTGACACTGAGGGGACAATACAGTAAGTCAAGATTTATTATCCAAAATACAGACATTCTGAAAAAACAATGTAAAGTCTACAGATCATCTGTCATCTGATACCACTGACCCAGAGGTTACAGGTCCACCTTATAGTGTAGGCAGGCCCCTATCCATGTGCTATGATGTGGCAGAACCATCAGGCATTTTTGAAATGAAAGCATGGATATGAAACATGGGTGAGATGTAGTCCCAATAATTAATTGGGACCAGTGGGCAAAAAGACAACATACTGTACTGTTTCCCTAATTTAGTTGTTGTTGAAATGCAGACAGAAATTTACAGTAAACTCAGCTGATGTTTTGAAGGAAGGAGGTAAAAATCTGTTGTTAAAGTAATATGGGTTAGCATATTAGTTACATTTATGAATGTCCCATAAAGGATTTGAATAGCACTGTTAATAGTCTTCAAAGTTTTAGGGTTTTTTTTCCATTACATTGTTTTAACTTGTTTGTAGTTAATGTTTTTTCCATTCTTTTAAGTTTATGAACCTAACTAAATTACCTCTTTGGAAGTTTTAGGAGGAGGCGTTTCCAACGCATTTTTACAACACCGATTACATTCCCAACTTTATTAGTTCAAACTGTACAAATCAGATCCAGATTCCAGATAGCCCAAGCTAAAGGATGCCCAAATGCTTTTTTTTTTCTTTTTTTTTTTCTGATTTTGTAACCAGAGGCAAAATTTGGTACTGTACTCAATCTTGTTTAACTCTGGATCTTCATATTCAGCGTGGCAGTAGAAACTACAAATTATACACTGGACCACATTCATCTCTCTAAGAAGTGGATACACACCCACTTTGCACTAACATTAGTAAATAGTATGACATACTCTCTGGCAGTTTACATCTTCACTTATCTCACTGCTGACTTTTGTCCAGAAGTTTCCATGAAAGTGGTACATGTTTTTCTCTAACTGCATCTGGCTCTATTTTAGCTCATAATGTTCCTTTGCTCATGTCACCAATGCTTCCCCTTATTTTCCACAAGACACTCGAAAATAACCATGCCAGCAGTGAGAACTGAAGGAACAGAGCATCACTACTGAGACCAACCCTCCCATCATGACATTTAAGAACATCTTGAACTACAGGGATACAGCTTTAAAACATCCTGACATAATGTCAGCAGTTAGCAACCAACCATTTTCATCCTCTATTTTCCACTGAAGCATGGGGACTTGCAGGAGAAACATAACTGTGAGAGTGAATTAACAAAATGAGAAATATAAATATTAATAATCACCTAGTTTTGGAAGAGAATAGCTCAAATTAAAGTAATTTTCAAAGAAGTCAAACACAGTTTTTGTTACGTTTGCTGCATATTCTGCTGTGTGTATTTGCAATGGCTGCGCATAAACTCTCAGCTGTAAAATAAAGTAGAGAGACAATTAGAGCATTTCTTGGTTAGACAGGAGAAATCAGAAAGTGGCAAGCATTGAAAAGTCCTTTAGCATGCAAACACAAAACACTGCAGATATTCTCCTCTAAGAGACTGGCCTGAATGCTAAATCCTGTTTCCTGACTCGTTTATTCAACAAAGGTTTTCAGAAGAGAAACTAAGTCAATGCGTAATCTATGGATGCTTCCCACAGTATGCCTAAATGGCAAAACTGGCAAGACTCATGTCCAAAAGCTCACACTGGCCATCTCCCAGCACCAAAGCTTGGAGCAGAGCCGGACTGCATACCAGCCACTCCTTCTCCATGGCCTGTTTTTTTCAAGAAAGAAACCTGGGCAAGTATAACAGAAGGGAATCCTCTTGGTTTGGGCAGTTCATTGATTGGGACTGATCACATCAGAGCAATCTTCAGGAGCACATCTGTCCTGAAATCTGCCTGAAGCCCATGTCATCTTATTTTCCTCAGTCTCTTCCTACCTTTCCTATCTATTATCACTTTAATTTCCTCTTATCCTTGTATATTTGAAGATCTCAGGCCCTTTGACTGAGGCTCCTGCCCACCAGATCCGTAACTCAGGACATGCTGGCCTGTGCAGGTGAAGTGGCCATTTGCCCAGGACTTCAGGCTATACAACCACCCAGTCACAGCTACTGAGCCTACTTGGCTGCTGCATCCCTGGAAATCCCAGACAAAAAACAGCTGCCTCTTTTTCCCCCAGATGTGTCCAAGAAAACTGGCACATTTGGTAGCCCTGTACTCAGCCCTGTACCTGGGTGACCATATCTGTGCTCCTTTTGTATATCTGAGCATGCATTTTCTGATGAAGGCAAAAGATGGTGTGTTGAGTGCTGACCTTTACAACCTTCAGGCTTGGTGTCTGGGATTGGATGCTAACATATAGGACCTTTTGGTTCGTACTGTCGAGTGATAGCAAACCTCAAGGCCTAGTGAGCTAAGAGTCCTTATGGTGCTCACAACCATGACGATGAGGCACAGAGCTTCAGAATGCCCATTGGGCTGTTGTCGCTGCATTGGGAAGAGAAAGTTTGTCTTTGGAGTTCTTGGAGTCTTTTGGGGGGGCCTTTCCCTCAATCTGTTTGCCAGGTCTCTGCCGCATAGTTGAACCATATTGCAGCAAAGTCCCCTGGCAGGAGTTAAGTGGTCCTCTGCACTGTCCCCCAAAATCTCCAGTGTGGAGGGTAAGAGATCTTCATATGGAGTAAAGTTTCTGGCTTTGGATTAATCAATCCATTTCATTTTGCAGGCTTTATATCTCTTATGAATGGACGACATTCTTCTGGCTGCTTTGGCGTGGCTTATTTACTCCTCATTGCTGTCTTACAGCCAGAAATTTAGGGTCTAAACTGAGCAAAGGAGTTGGCCTACTCTGGGAGCCCTCTTGGAGCCTGACAATGCATTGGTTTCAATACCGTAAAATTATACTTCCTCCAACAAGGGAGGGAGACAGGAAAGTGGTCAGAAATAAAGCTGGAATGAAAAAACAAAACCAAAAAAGCTTATGAAATTCGATCGGGAATCCGTTCCAGCCAGGGGATTTCCCTCAGGGTCAGTTTGCAATTATGGGCTGTAATTTCCACTTCAGTAATCTCTTTACCCATTTTAGCATTCTTCGGTCCCCTAGCTGATCCATATTAACGGGCTCGAAAACCTTCAGCATGCACTAGAACTGACTTTGGGTTTCATTTGTGTAATCTCCTTTGTGATTCTCCAAACTGCACATTCAGTACCTGACAGGTAATCGGCTCAGCTGCATTGTTTACAACTATAGGCACATTTTCCACCATTGATTCCATTAACATCGTTGTTAGGGCAGTAATTTTCAGAGCTGATGGCAGAGCTTTTAAATAATTTATCGTATCATGTGAGCTGTATGCTGTTGCTTATTAAAACAATATATAGATTACAGGGCTTTCTGCTGGATGAAAGATTTATTGTTAATAATTTTTATAGCAAACTATGCAATGTTCTTTTCAATAATCAGTGAATCTAAATATCCCATTGCTTGGCGAGACTTAAAAGTTTTGTGAATGAAATTATTTGGTTGGGAGAAGGACTTTCTTAATATCTGATTAAAAATTCTAGTGGTAGCCTCATTTTACTGATGAAAAGGTAATTTTTAGTGATAAATTTTATGTGGTTCCATTAATTCAAAACAATCTTTTATCTGTACTTCATATTGGTATAACTATGTCCTTATTAAGACAAAGGGAGAGCTCATGATTTTAACCAAGCCTCACTTACCAAGTTTTGTAGTGCAGACAAGCCCTCAGAAATTGTTAGTGAATAGTGTCAGTAAAATATGTAATAACCAAAGCCTAAACTAGAAGTTTCTTCAGGCAAACTCTGTGCTAACATGAATACCCCTGCTTCTACACACACACACTTTAATTACCATGTTTCAGCAAACACTCCCTTCTATTTAGAAAAGCTACAACCACCCAAGAACATTGTGGGCATTATTGTTTTGCTTGGAAAAAAACAAATATTGGCCTCAGAGCCATATTTTGGAGTGTGACATGATTGAGCAGAGAATCTCAGTGAAGGAGAATTTTGCATCTGTAAAATGAAGTGTTTTGTGTATGCTGTCTGCATTTCATTGTTTTCTGCTGGACTACGTTCTGCAAAAAGCTGAACAAATTTTGATTCTTGAAATAACTGAACTCTAGAGAATATATGTCAAGGCCAAATAACTGAAGTCATTTCTCTGATAATGAATGGAGTAGTCCAGATGAGGAGCATCTTGCTAACAAAGTCCAGTGACTAAGTGGCCTAAAAATTTCTCCCATTAAAAAAATAAAAATAAATAGCTACTCAGACCAACAGCAGGAATCCAAGTATATTGCATGACTATGTCACAATGGGCTCCATTTCCTTGGCTAAGTGTAGTTTAGCCTTGGTCCTTTGTCAAGAAGTAATATAACTGTACAGCACGGTGCTAGCAAAGGCGTAGAGCAGGAAGGCCTCTGCACAGCACTGTGCTGTGAACTCTTTGCTAAGCAACTGGGTCAGCACCTTGGAGCTTTGTATGAGACAGGTTTTCACATTGGTGGACAGCCTAAAGTAGGGAGGGATTTCCCATGTTTTCTCAAGCAGGGAAACGGAGGAAGAGTTTACTTGCTAAAGAAACAGTGTCCCAGCTGGGAATACACTCTAGATTCCCAAACCATCACTCATTTCCTCCAGAAGAGGAATACCTTCCTTCGAGCAAGGCTGCTAATTCAGCTGAACCGCAAGTATGTATGAGAAAGGAAGGGGAAGTAACAGGAGCATGACTCTGGGATCATCCTCGTCTCAGATGAAAAAAAGACATAAACCAATAAATAATTAATAGCAGGTTGAGCATTCCAGGCAAGGTTTACGCTAAATGAGGACTTTGGGTTGAAGGGCAAATCATAGCTTGAGTTTCCGGTTCAGATGCAATGTAATATCTTGTGTTCTGCTTACGCAAGTTCATGATCAGCTGCACCTTCAGAAGATTTTTGCTGAATCCAAGCCAGAACTCAATTGGATTGAATTGCCCGTATCTGTTGCATCAAAATCAAGGAGCTACTTTGATTTTGTGGGTTCAGATTCAAGTATACTCACTTCATTAGGGCATCTGCAAAGTATCCAGCTGTTTAGGTGGAGACTATCATTTTTGTACGTATTTATAAAGTAATTACTGTGGCAGTTGCCTTTAGCCACTATTGTAATATAAAGAATATTATAGACAGCAGGCAATTGTCACAGCACTGTAGTCCTATGTCTCCATTGCTGTAAGCAGGAAAGACTTCAAGTGCAGTATAGATTTGCATCTTTTAAGCCTATAGAAAACTGTAAAATATTTGTACCCATGGCCTGTAGTTTTCTTGTACCCCTGGATTTGTACATCCCTTCAGGATCTGGGGTTGAAATCAAGGACCAGATTGGAGAAATGATGCTCCTTTCTAACCCATGTGCCTGTATGGGAGGTATAGGCTGGGATCTCACCAAGGTGGAATCACCTGTATCAGGGAGATGGGAAAGGGCTGTGAAATAGTATTTAGACACAGTCAGAGAGACCACTGTGAATATCTGCTCTGATCTCCTGCATAAAATGGTTTGTAGGAAAGGAGGGGAAAATGATAGGTTCCTCTGATTCTTTTTTTTTTAATGCAAATCACAATAAATCTGTCAGCTGAATCGTGTTCAGGCCGCAGCAAGACTTACAGGTTTTCCACTCTTGGATATTTTCTCTATCCACTGGAACTGGTGTACTGCAAAGCATACCAAGTAAGTGCTCATGGGAACTGACTGCTCAAAAGTTGTCCGAATCCAGCCATTCTCCAGAGGTACAGTTTGCTGCAGAAATGGAGAAATAATTAATTTGACTTTTGGAATTGCAAACGTGCAAAAGAGGGTACAACATTCTTACGAAGACTACAACTGCATAGGAATGATAAATCACCTTTCCAGGTTCACCTCTTCTGGCATCCCACTGCTGATGGTATGAGAACAGACAAAATGTTCTTTCTTAAAGCTGCAATAGATGGAATGGGAGTTTGTTTTTCTGCACTAAATATGTTTTCCTGGTTCTAATTTTGCATCAAGGATTTGAAACCATTCACATGCATAGGTATTTTGCCAACAGTAGTTTTCCAGCATATTTTAGTGTGTTTTGTTCTTGAAAAAGTTGCATAAAATGACATCACTTTGGACAGATCAAAGAAGAGACTGGATTCTGTCCTTTCTTAAATACATGCATCATTCAGGAGCCAGGGAGTGCAGAGGTATAATTTAGAGTAAAAACCAGACCAAATAATCTATCCCAATCTCTTTCAAATAGAAACTAGCACTGCTAATTGATGAGTTGCTTAGATGTCCATAAGGTTTAGTGATGATCATAGTTTTACTTTTGTAAATCAATTACAAGCCATTCCTGATTTTCCTAAATGTGTTTCCCAAATTTCCTTAACTCTCAACTGAACTGTCTGACGAAGCCTGCAATCTACTGCACATGACTCATACTCTGTTTATTTCTACTATTCATTTTTTGCTATTGCCCATCTAATAATTTTTTATGCTTCTGACTGATGACTAATTTAAATAGGAGAAAAGCAAACAGCGTATAAAGACGCTAGCCTTCCACTAGAGGTACAGTACTTCCATAAGATTTCTTTGTTATAAGTAAAAATAAAGTATAAATAAAGTATAGACAGTGGAAATTACAGGTAATGTGATTCCATGAGCAGAGAAGCCTTTTCACAGGTATATTCATGATTTGCTTTTCCATTATTTTACTCTATTTTGATAACTTTTTCCTTCAAAATCAGAACTTCAGTGAAAACGTAAAAAAATTGCACTCCAGTGGAAATTGCAAATGAAATGGACAAGTTTCTGGTTTTGCTAACCTGACTTTGGCATATTGATTGTAAACCTCCATACCACCAAAACTGCTACAGAATACCTAATACACAATGTACCTTTACAAACTCTATCTCGCAAGCTCTGTTTCCATCCACTGAAATGATTCCCCAAAGGTTTTTCACTACTAAGAACAAAAAAAACAACCTTGTGACCACACCACATGAAAAAGGGTCCTGGTATCATCTGTGAACATATATGTCAAATCCTAGTATGAACCCAGCATAATCTGCATCTGCCTTGCCTTGCCTTGCCTGTACTTGGATTTTATCAAATTATTTAACAAGTGGTAACTAGCCCTTTAAAAGCTCATTATTGTGCGTCCATACTGTAGGCAAGATCCACATGTAAAGATATAAAGATGTAAGGCAAATTGCAAAACCCACTAAATCTCAGGAATATCTAGCCTCACCTCCTCATCTTCCTTACCAGTGCCTTCCCCTATCTGTCATCTGTGAGGAGAAGTAGGCAAATACTCTTCTTTCATATGTTGTTCATCAAAGTGCCTGGTACTCTCTTAGGTATCAAAGAAATATTTTTAATAACAATAGGTCAGAGCTTTAAATTTGCAGAGGGTCTGGGAGGCAGCTGTATCAGATTGGTAACAGTTCCCTCAGCTGCCTTGCTAATGGATAGTTAGGGTTTGGGGACTCTTTCAGTAAAACAATACATGGTAAAGCAGACTTTTTTTTTCTTGGTAGGGGAGTGTTGGGGAAGATGCAAATGTCAATAGCTTGGAGGCTGGAACTTTTTTTTTTTTAACTGGGCCCTTCCTTTCCCACTTCAGGACACATTCATTAGAAATTATACACTGGAGTACACATTCGGTTAAACTATTCATTAGAAACTCTCTTGGCTGAAAGCCGTTCAGTCGTCTTCCAGAGTGCCTAGAGGTAGATAGTTGATGCCATTGAATTTCATACAGAACTTGGAATTTGACCCACCAGGTCCAGAAATAGATTATTTAGAAAATTAATGTCATGGTGGACTGACAAGTGTCCACACCCATGAGCTGACAGATGGGATTTCAGACTCTGTATTATTAAAAATAATAATTCTAGGCTTTCTTGCTAGCAGGAATGTTTGCCTCTAGATTGCGATCAGCAGGCCCTTGCTTTGGAACATTATGTATTTTTAGTGGTTATTACTAGACTCCCCATCTGGGAAGCAGCTGTCTTCCAGAGTGTTTCTTCTCAGAGTCCACCTGCTATGACTGAAGAACCTGCCATTGCCTCTTTATGGTCAGTAGGGAATGCCCACCTAGAATAAGTGAATACGGGGACAGCTAGCTGAAGACAAGAGAGATGGTTAATGGCACTTTGGATTTGGCTCTGTATTGCTATGCTGTGTACTCACCAACCAGTGGGAATCTTAACGAAATGACCAGTCCTATTTTATGGAATATTTATTAAGCTCCAGCTTTACAGTATCTGGGTGGCAGAGAGCCTATGAATACACAGTGGCCTTCCAATCTATGTCACCTTTCCAGTGGCTTTACAGAATTGTTCCATTTAGGCAGTACAGTTGGGATATACATACCTGTACCGGCATGTTTGAAAGGGCTCGGTACTCTTGTTGATGGATGATAGATATAGTGTAAGTTGCCTTTTTGTTGGGCTCATCAAAGCAAGGAAATGATTTCCGTGCATCTGTTGGCTCATGATCAGTAGCTGCAATGCTCCTTAAACAAACAACACATTGGCACATTATTCTAAGCCTTCATTATATACCTTTTTTACCTTATCTACGATTTGTAAACATAATTACTTAGTAATTTTACAGAGTGTAATCAACGAACAAAACATTTTTCTCTGTACTTGCCCATTCATAACAGTAGGTGAAATTAGAAATGTGGAAGCTGACATTGTATAGGCTTCTGGAACACTTGTCATCAAAAGCACCTAGGGTTTAGAGCAAAAACTAAAGACAATTACTCATAATGAGATGTTTTTAGGAGCCAAGCAATAAAATACAAATAACACCTCATGGACGGTCACCTTGCTGATGAGCATTCCCATTGATTTCTGTGCCCAAAATAAAGTACTGATGGTACCATCTGAAAGGAAATTAAGGTCCTAATCTAGTGATGGACTGTTGTTACTTGGGTAGCTTCATGGGTTGTTTTCTCACTAGAACTCATTTTGGAATTGGGGTCTTGAACATCTCCTGAGAAGACACATTGCATAATTGCCTCTAAAATCTCAACTTGCCTATGCAGCATTCTCATGACTGTTAGTTCTCTCTTTGCAGCTACCGTGTACACCTTTCTGCTGGTGCTGCTACACTCTACTGACTCCCACGCTGGAGGGAAGCATGTGAAGTCCAGGTAAACATCCTAGCACAGAACTGATGCTACACTATGCTTGCCATGCTTGTGCGTTTTGAAAGTTATCTATCTCAGATGTACCAAAACAACTATGGGAGCTAGACAGCAGGGGTCATGAAAAAGAAATTAAGATGAAAGCTGTGAGAGTTTGTATCAGATGTTTGCTTCTCACGGTGACATCAAGCTCCCCCATTAATGAACCATTAAGTGCCAGAGCATATTCTCCAGTGATTGATGGCAAAAAGGATCACAGATGCTTCTTCAATTAATCTGGAATGCTGGGCATTTTCTGACAGCACTTCTACAGCTGTTCCAACTATATTAAAGTAGTTTTTCTTTCCAAAAAGTAATTAAAAGTGTACATCATAAATTACAGACCTGCAGCAATCCTACAAGCTCACTTGACAACCAGTTTTTCAATGTTTCCGTTGCCCTTGACATTCCCCTGTGATGGTTAAATACTAAATTGGTCATTAGGAACTTGTAGCAGCATGGTTCATCTGAAAGCCTGATGGAGGGTAGTATGTCTGGGTTTTTACAATTCATGTTTATTTGTATAGTCACTCAAATGTTCATGGTCTTGGAGCAGAAAGCATATTGAACATTCACCTTAAAATAACTTCAGGCTCAATGGAGTTTCTTTTCATGGTAAATTGTTTGATGTCACTCTCTACTTTTTGTAGGATTTGAAAACTATTTCACAATTAACTCCAACTCCCCAGGGCAACACTTCACAACTATTGCTTAAAAACTTGGCTATATATTTTGACACATTTATATCTTGCTCCTAAAGACTGATAACACTATGATATCTCTGTTGATTTATAAGGTGATAACCCATCTATCCTCATATACTTGTGGAGGCAGACAGACATCAGCAGTGCAAAACCTCACCACTACTATTCCTATGGGGTAGATTATGAAAATTCCAGGCAATGCATAGAAGTAGCACTAGAAAAATGAAATATTGTAATTTACTTTCAAACTGTATAATGTAGTTTTTAGATAAGATTCTTTGCCGTTTGGTGGCTTCTGACCTTCTAGTTGCTATTGATGTCCAGGCCCTTAAATGTGAACCAGAGGTGACAGTTGTAAATATCCTAGTAATAAGTGAAGATCTGTCTGAGACTGCATCCAGCTGTTGTTCCCAAAATAAAACAGTGCTACATTTAGGACTACGATTAATTTCCTTTTTTAGCCAAAAACCACAGGGTTTTAGTGCAAAAAAAGCTTCTCTTTGAGCTAAGTAAAGCATTTTTCTTTTCGTCTTTCCTTAAATTCAGATTAGTCATTCTTCTGAGAAAATTTTGCTCCATGAGGAAGAAATTCAGGAGTGTTATTATCTTACAATACAAAATATTTTGCCTTTTTCTAACCAATAAAATCCTAAACACAAGTCTCACTGTCTGTTAGAGACGTGCCCAGCTAAGTATCGTTTATATCCTTCCTGCTCTCTTCTCATGGAGAACAAAAACATTTCCTATAAAAGGGAACCCATGTCTTGTCTAAAACATTAGTAATGCAAAATCAAAAAATATCTGCTTTGACGTGTTTGTATTATCAGTTGTATTAAGGGGAAGATAAAAGGAGGTTTCAGCACATTCCTTGACAGGAGTTGATGAGTTAAAAAAAAATCCATCGCACCAGGAAAAAACTCTGTGTTCCTTTCCCTAATATATAAAAATAGCACAATTGTAATGTATTTATGCTCACTGCATCTTGTAAAGTAGGGAAGGACTGTTATTGCCTTTTTGTCAATGGGGAAATGAAATGCACAGAGAGAGAAGTAGTTTTACCAGAGGACTTCAATGCTTACAGCCAGATTCAGGCACCTGCAGGAAGATCTAGGCAGATCTATGTCTGAAATCTGCATCCTCAAAGCTTCTGCTTACCCGCCCCCTACCCACAAGCACACACCAATTTTAATAGTTGTGTTCCCAAGATATCTCAAGATCCACGTCTGGGTATGTCCAAAAGCACCTTTGTCCTGATGGGGATTGTGCAATCTGTCTGAGCAGCGTCCCAAAGAAGGCATTCTTCTCCTCAAGCCTCCCAAGGATCCCCAGACTTGCAGGCATGTTCAACACATGTCTACCTGTTTTCCATAAAATGTAGTGGGAGATTTGAATCTAAGCAACAACAAATCCTGGATTTCTGCCCACTTTGTAAACAAAAGGCATTATAGCAATACTTTGGAAAACCTTTGCCCTCGCAGATAGACAGCTGGGGATCAGCTCGATCCTGGGAGCTGGCTTTCTAGTACCATGAGTTCTTGCAAAAGGTCCCACTGCTTCTAGCACTGCCCAGAAGGGATGGGGGAGTAGATTAATTCTGAATTTGCTCTCATTTCCATCTCAGCCCCCCTTCTCTCTAACATCCCCTGTTAATAGACTTGCTTGACTTTTGCTGTTACAAGATCCAATTTTTATTTACTTGCTACATGATCAAAATTGAACTATTTGGGTGGAAATTTTCCAAGGGTGGTATTTACCTCAGGCAAATGTAAAATAATAATCAAATTCCAGTCAGCATTGTTTTTGAGCAGAAAGCCAGAGGAAAATGCGCTTATAATAAGTTACAAACCCTTCCTTATCCCTATCCTATCTCCTGTCCTCATACTGCATAGCAGCAACTTGAAATTTGGCTGGCAGTTGCTTTCATTTCAGAGCTGTACTTATCACTATCATGTACATCGCCTCTTCCACCCCCACAAACAATCTGTCCAAATTTAACCAAGTTAAAAGCATTTCAGAAAACACACCATTCACTCATTCTTTTCAGAGCCTTTCTCAAGCCTAACAAAGAAACGCACATACTGAAGTTCCTCTCTGCACAGAGCATTTTCAGACTGCTGGCTAGGATCATCCCTGCAATTGTAGCTCCAAGCATCCAAACCAAGAAGCAGGAACACTCAAAGTGTGCTCATATTTTATTCTTTCTTTAGCTTATGAAGCTCTTTCCTTTTTCCTGCCCTCACAAATTTGATCCTTGTCTTCCTACACTGTCTGGACCTGAGGGATGGGCGCTCACCTTTCCTGCTCTGTGACTTAGGAGAACTGTCTTCTGCTCCTAGTGTTGACAAAGACTTGGGGCAATTCATCTAATGTCTAGATCTCCTTCTCCACCAGTAAAACAGAAACAACACAGCCTGGTTTATAAGGATGCTAAAAGGATACACTTTAAAACTGTTGTGGTGATATCAGATGCTCAAAGTATAAGAACCAAAGCACCTTCTGAGTCAGAGCAATGCTGAAGTGGTAGATGGAGAAACAAGAGTGAAAGAGCTGGCTGAGAGCTGAGCTGTTCTCTATGTGGCTTCTTCCCAGATCAGATAACTATGTTTACATACAAGAAATCAACGCTTGTTTTTTCCTCTGCCTCTTGCATTTGCTGCTGCTTATGCCTGTCACTGCTGCTACTCCTGGCTTTGCCTGCCAGTGGCTGAGCAGAGCTGATGCAACTCACTCATGACACTGCTGTCCCAAGAGAGCGAACTGGTGCCCTGAAAACAGACCAGAGTATTTGACTCGATGTTCCTGCTACAGGGCCCTGGAAGAGACCATCCAAGTTTATCTTCTAGATGTAAAGGCTGGAATAAATCCCTTCAGAAAATGCAGACATTGGAAGAATGTATGAGCCCTTGTCCTCTTCCATATGCTAACTGAGAACTACCTCTGACCACTGGGAAATGACTTTTCCAAACTTCCTCCTCAAAGTAGTACAAATCTGGGAAGTGGAAGAGGTTAGCTGAACCAGGAGGGGCTTTGTAATCTTTCAATAACTGTTGATGCTTTAAAAAGGAAGAGCTAGAGCATAAACACTCCAAATTAAGATAGCCTTCCTATTTTAGACCTCCCTACCCATAATTTAAACCAGCTGCAGAAAGGACAGGGAAGTTCTGGCTTGGACATTCCTCAGGCTTACAACATCAAGGAGGCATGATGTCAGGAAAGCTGTTATCACAAGAGCATTTCACAGCAAAACTGTTACCTTGGGGAGTGACAAGAGAGAGTGGTGAGAGCTATATGCTATTTATTGGACTACAGAGGTAAAATACAGGCCTCAATCCCTACACCTGAGGGAGCCATTCACAAAGCTCAAGGGTAACCCGGGACCAATAGAGTTTGAAAAATTTTTTCGGAATAGAAAAGAAAAGCAACAGCCCTCTAGCTCGTGTTATCTTGTCAGCAGCCAAAGAGTTTTGAATACAGCATCTTCCTTAGGGGAATGAGAAAATTAAAGAACAGCCCAGAAATGTCAGCAAGTGGTGAGAGACAAGACTGAGAAGCCGAAAAAGAAATAGAGCAGGTCTGCAAGTAGAAATAGACAGAGAAGAAAGTTTAAATAAAAGAAAATCTGCTTTACTTGGTCTTTCCGTTCTCTGTGTAGGTGGTCCTATAAAACCCAACCAGGGAACCGTTCAGCCAGCCTTGAAATTTCAGGGTGAGCACATAGGGCTCGCTTTCATTAGCAGGAGACAGCTCTGCTTCTGCCTTCATCACTATGTACTCTTGAGGTGTGTATTCAAAACAGTCATTCAGTGCAATCTGCTGTCCTGAGGATTTCTTGAGTGTGGGCATTTCTGTAATCTTGGTCTCTCGCAGGTGGAGCCACAGGTAGCTGGTAGGTTTTTCCAGAGCAATAGAAATATTGACTGTCCCTGTGTAAGTGTCCAACTCCATTTCAGGCTTCACTTCCAGGTCATAGTGGACAGGGTTGATATAAGTGGGTAGCCTGAAATGTCTCCATTCCCCCGCATCGTCATTTTTAGGAGGACAAGGACCCAGATCCACTGGTGCAGGGACTGTTGGCTGCTCTGTATCTTCTGAAGATTTAGGTCTGCTCAGTCCTACACCAAGCCCCACAGCTAGACCTACAACAACCACGACGCCACAGATAATAGCCACATGCTTTGTCTTCACGCAGTACTTCTTGGACTTCTTATCCTCAAAATCCATACCCTCCATCTCTGCTCCCAGGTCTGTTCTCGGAGCCAAACATTAACCATAAAAAGCTTCTAAGTCACTTCAGCACTTGCTTTTTTCAGTAAACTCAGCAGACTTGGTTTGTATTTTAATTGTGTAGTTATAGCTGTTCTCTGCCTGTCTCCCCCACCTCGCTTTCCACAAGACGCTCAATTAATTAAAGATAACATACATTTGGAGGAAATGTGAATGATCAAAAGGAGTGCAGCTGGGCAGGGAGACGGAGGGAACTGACACAGAAGAACATTGTTCCTGCTCTGCTCCCCTTATAAGCAGCGCAACCCCACCCCCAGCCCCTCCTGTTCTGGCCCAAGTTAAATATAAAACAGTGCTATGTTAATCAGCAGTTAGGAGATGATCAGATGCCAAAGCTCTGTCAGCAGCTTTCAGACAGAGTTTGCAGATAGAGGTGTAACTGCTCCAAAACCTCAACCTTTGCCACTGCCTCTGCTGTGTCTTGTTTGGGTTTTTGAAGTTTGGGTTTTTCTTTTTTCTTGTACTAGCAAAGATTTTTTTTGAACTTACAGCTTATAGTTTGTGAAATGACACCTCAAAATTCTCAAACATCCAGCAAAATCATACACATCTTTCAAGGCCTTCTCAACCGTTTGCCCTCTTTTCTAGGCTCATATACCTTTGCTGTGTAATTCCAGGCAGTTGCAGACAGAAGAATGCACAGTGGAACAATAAATCTTGATCACTCACTTTAAACTTTAAAACATGTCTAACCCCATTCCCCACAATCCCAAGGCAGGAGAGAGGAGGGGGCAATTTTCCAGGAGATTGCTCATAACTGTTCATGAAGGCAGGTAGCTTAGGATATTGTTACCTTGTTGGTCAAGGCAATTACAGTGCTGTCTGTGAACCCAGTGCTGTTTGGGGTTCTTCTAAATATGCGGTTGTATGATTTATGTACTAAAGATCTAACTCAGCATTTACTGGATGTCATCAAGATGTGACACTTAAGTGAGACAAATTAATTGGATAGCACCTCATTCTGCTTGGAAGAAGTATTTTTGTAAGAAAGGCCTAAGCCTGCAGGTAAGGTGTTGCTAATGGAGTATAAAACTGAATGCAGCAATATTGCTGACCTTGTCTGATACTGAATTGAAGGAAAACAGAGTAGAGTAGAAACTGCAGCACCCAGTTCTCATAACCCTTTTCTCCACTCATAGAGCATATTATTTCAGTACGTTCTGAATGAGGTGCATCAGTTTGGCTTCATATCTCCAGTTTAAGTTTATTGGGAGACAGATTAACATCACTTACAATTCTCTGACTACTTAGCCTTTTTTTTTTTGAGAGAGAGAGAGAGTTGGATAAAGTTTCACCTGGATGGCTAGACTTAGGCCCTAGAATCGGCAAACACTGATTGCTCTGAGCGAGACACACTGGATCAGGCAAGGGCCTTTTCCAGGATAGACTTCATCCCATCTGTTTAGAAATGGATCTGCTCAAAAGCTTTACAAGTCTCAATTTGAAATATCACCAGCCACCACTGAGAGCTTTAGCCACCCAATCCACATCAGCACTCTTACAGCAGACTAGTGTTTATACAACATCTTGTTTTAAAAGCAAAGTTTTCCAACGGGAACTGAGAAAAGAAAAGGTCTGGTTTTTTTGGACAACATCAAGTTAACTCTTACTCAGATATTTTCAAAAGAGAAAAAACAATACAAAAATCAAGCAGAGAGCTAAAAATCTGTTTCGCATTATGTCTGTTTTTATTGATTTCCATTTCTCTGCCGTGAACAAAACTAGATATGACGTGGGAAACCAATGCCCTTTAGTGGGTTGGGTAAGAACTTAACTTCTAGCAACAGAGCCAGAATGGAAGATAATGCTCTTAACATTTTCAAGCATTACAGCTTTCTTTTGTTCTGATCAAAGAGGACAAGGAAAAGAGCAAGAACAGATTTTAAACAAGACATCTTAAGCTAGAGCAGGCCATAAATGAGGAGAGAGTAAATGTGTCTTGATTTCAAGAATGCTTCCTACATCACTGCGATTTTCTTTCTCTTTAGCCAAGAGGTTTTCTGTTATGTTTTTAATCTGAAGATGAAAAATATGCTGTTTGAGTTTATAGGCTGCAGAGCAGGTTATTTACTGTAATTATGACGAGATTTTCAGATTTCTTCACTGGTAACAATTACCTCCTACAGGGAAGAGCTAGAAAGCATAACTGGGTAAGCTGGTTCCAAACAATAGCAAAAAATATATATTTCTTATCCTAAGCCATACAAACAACAGTAGCAGTCAAAGTGATTACAGGCTAATGAGGAGTGACAAAAGTATTAGCTCAAGAAGTAGCAGAGATTATTGGTTTCTTCTGCCAGTCAAGAGCAGCAGCGTGGTTATATGCAAGCTCTAGCATTGGTCTTCTCTTTGTAAAAACTGAGGTTCAAGTCTAGTTACACCCAAAACTGGGTATATTTCTGATAGCGGCCATTAAGAGCAGGCTTATCCCTCCCATATCAGGAGTATGCTTTGTTCCTAGCCAGCACCACTGGGGGAGGGAGGGAGAGGGAGCAGCAAGCAGCAGGACTAAGCTGTCTGGCTGCCAAGATAACTTGGGAGCAAAGACCCAATATACATGCCTAAGGACAGGATGGGGCTATAATTATCAATCTCTCAAGCCGGGAGCAATAAATGAGGGCAGAGCTCACAAGGGTAGTGCCAGTGCTTTCCCTGCTCAGCTCTCCACAGGTAGACAGGGGCGAGCACAGAAAGGCTTCCTCGAGGAAGCAGACCAGCACCGCAGCTCTCGTCAAACACACAGACTACAGATGTCTGTAAAGATACAGACTGTCTGCCTTCTCCCCCCGGCCTAGGATGAATCACCATATGGAAAGGGGAAGAAAGCCCACCCCAAGTATAAACCACAAGCATGACTACTTTACAGTCGTCAATTACTGGCCTATTTAAATACAATTTAAATTGGTTTAGTTTAGTGTAGTTTCTAGAAAACTGGAGAAGGATTAAAACAATCTTGTCAGTCACCTGGATGATGCTGATACTTGCTGTCATTTGTTTGGTGTTGATTTTTAGTTGAAGTCATTTCACCTTAAGTTAGGATTTAGTCCTCAATCAGAACCAGAATTATTACATTAGCTTAAACCTATCCCTTTCACCACCTAAAATGGGAGGGTATAAAGTCACCCTGCTCTGTCATGGCATTATTGGTGGGGACATGTATGTGACTAGGAACAATATCCAAAAATCTTCTCAGACAACTACCAGGTAAATGCATCCTAATTTTTACAGCTATACCAGAACTGTCAGCCATTTATTTCCCATATAATTTCCAATTTCTAAGTTTGGAAAATGGAGTAAAATTTTGGCAAGTCACAGCCAGGAGCTGAATTACAGCACTAGCACAGTCCTGCTGTAGGCATTCAGGGAGAAATGATGTAGTCCCAGGAGATCCTTAACTGAAGCTGACAATGAGCAAAGAGCCACTCTGGAAAGCCTCAAAGACATGGAAATAAACAAAGTATATAAAAAAAACGCAAACTCAAGATCCACAGCTAATCACAACAGATGAAACTCCCATGAGCCAAGTCCATCTTTGGAATAACATGAAGTACATATTGGGCTTGTGCCAAGGATGGTTTTGGCTCCCTGAGTCCGGGGACATTAAGGCATGGAGGCAACGGAGTCAAAAGACCCCTGATTTCCTGTCTGTTCTCTGAGCTGCCCTATGAGATTTAGGGATACCATGATAAATGGGGCCCCCTCTGCCTCCATCAGGAATCATTTGGCTCTTGTTATACTAAACTAACACTCCCTGTTAGAGCTGTGGTTGCAAAAAAGAGGACATGAAGCAATCTGCTGTAGTGACTGTTTTCTGGCAGAGCTTCATTTGTAGACTTCTCCCTTGTGGACCTCTGCTGAAAAAAACTGTAGGACATCATTAACTCAAGAAATGTGAAACTGATTGTAGTGTTCCACCAGGTCACAAATGAATTATAGCATAAATAATTCCCTTGCCCAATATATCCTACATCTATGAGTGACCTTGTCTCCATCTTAGGTTATGAACACTCAAGCAATCATGAATCCCCTCGAAAGTTTACAAGCCTTGCCAATTACTGGCTTACAGCAGGCCTTGTTTCACTCTCAGTCTTTTCTGTGATGATAATCTATAACTATAAAACAAACCCTCTTGAATTTGCATTGTTTGGAAATGCAAACATTTTGAACTGATAGAAGAGACAGACAGTCAAGGTTTCTTCACTCATAACAGTTTTGCTGGTAAAATCTTTGAAGGCTGGCCTCAGCTATGGCTTGTTCTTTGCTTAACTGCCTCAGGAGAATGGTATTATTTGCTTCGTAGCCTGACAAGCTTTGTGTACAACACACTGGTTGAAGCACAGTGCAATCCCTACCTCTTTCAGCAGTAATATCACCTCTTTGGAGTTCTGCTGGGTGCCCCCAGCAGTTCAGTTCTGGACGTTTTCTTTGATTTATCACTGTGGTTGAGGTTTAAGGGAGTTCTCTCCAAGCCTTTTCACAAGGAAGTCCAGTGAGTTACCTTTAGCAAAAACTGTTTCCTTTCTTTTTTTCTGTTTTAAGTTTCTGGATATGGATTCTGTGCCCCCAAAATGTGAATGCCATCTCTTAGACTATCTACATAAACTAAGCAAGTCAAACTGTATTCATTTGCTTCAGTATATTGTATCATACAACTTTCCACTGCCTCACTACCAAGATAAGCTTGCTAAGGTTCCTTCATTTGAATCATTAAAACCAGAAACATAGCCTGGATCTTGGTGAATACAGTTCCTTCTTTCCCAGTCCAGCATGTTTTATTATTGTTACATATTAATGCCTTGTTTCTTGTCAACACTGGTCACTAAATTAGTTACAGTTTATGACTGCACTTCAAAGGCCAATATGGAATTTCCTTTTTGTCTTTAAAAATATGCCTAAAGGGAGTTCTACTGTATCAATAACATACAATTTAATTTATATGGACATTTTTTCAAATGTACTCAACATAGCATCTTCTTGCCATTTAATACATCTTGTTTAACAACTTTCCAAGCAAAAGTCTGAGAAAAGCAACAAGCTTCTGCAGTGTAGCCTGCAGGATATGGTGTTTGGACTCCAGCAGGGCTCATAGGAAAGCCAAATACTGCAGTATAGAAATTTTCAGTGGAAAATTCCCAGGTGAACTTCTGGAGGCATTTTATCCCCTTAGAAACGAAAGAGTTGCCTTCCACTCTCCTCCCCTTGTTGTGTGTGTGAGGGTGACATCTCAGGAGACCTTCTCTCTCCACTTGCAATTCAGGGCACTACTTTTAATCGATATGATATGAGTTGCAGTTCCCTGAGATGCCACCTCTGCCCTTGAGCACTGCTGTGTCATTCAGTACATAGTTATATTGATCCATTTCTATGTCGAAATAGCAGGGCATGAGAAGAAAAGCATTCCTGATGAAGGAGAAGCGTAAAGTTCTCTTCCTTCCTTGACTGACCGCAGCCTGAAACTATTGACCTTCAGGGCAAGCTCCTTTGTACAGCTTTCTCTTTTAGAAGCAAAGGGGGATTTGGAGTCTAAGTAAATGAAAAAAAGCATTTGTCAGCCCAGTAATGATGTCTGCGCAGTATGCAGTGATGGCACTAAACCCAAGTAAGATGCTGGCTTCATTGAGCAGGTAATGGAAATGACTGTGGAAAACAGTATTATTAGTTGATGGAATGTTTTAAGTTATGATAAATTGTGGGTTTCTCATCTTATTGAAGAAGGCACAGTGGAAATGAAAATAGGCATCAGACTAACTGGCAAGACAGAGTGGAAGGATCAGTCCATCTTTTAATCACCGGAAGAGATTAAAACCCTGAATCTTGCTCTCCTACAACTGTGTGCACACTTGGGAGCAATTCCATAACATTCAATAGTAACGTGCTTTTGAATTTGAAAAAAAAGAACAAGAGGATATAACAGTGTGAAAACAGTGGATAACTTAGATGATTAAGATAATTTACCTATCCTATAATAAAATAGCAGGGAGACACATATGGCTTTCAAAGGCAGTAAATTTGAAATAGACTAGAGAAAACCATTCACATTAATCTCACGTATCTCATCTGTGGCATTCCTAGTGAGGGGCCATACACATCTGTTTATGAAGCGTCTAATGCAAGCCACTGTGGGAAAACAGATTAGTGGACTGAGCAGACCTCTGATTTGTTCTGCTATATAAATTTGTGTAGCCCTTTGCTGCTGAAGTGCATCAGAAATCATGCTGAGTCACAGAGAAATGATTGATTGCATGACTTGTGGCACAAGAAAAAACCCATAAATAAAACCAAGCTCATAGAAGAAGAGACATCTATTAAACTTTTTTTGCTCAGTTGGAGATGAAATCTCAGAGAAATTCTCTGTCAACATATAGGTAGGTTATTTCCCAGTCTGTTACCTCCTGCATTTGCCTTTTGCTTCATTTTCTTGACCAGAGTGATGTAGCTGCTAGAACAGAAAACAACTGCAGCAGTATAAACCGTCTCATTTGGCTATTATATAGGAAATCCTTCCCTTCCCCACCCCCCTTATAAACAGGACTGTAGTTACTGTAAGGCATTTGAAAAGGAATTGAGAGACTGGGGGATGAATGCAAGACAGAGTCAACAGTCATGGCTCTATCTGGCTCCCTTCCCAGCCCTACGCCTCCTTCCCCCCTGATTCAGTCTTTTTTCCTGCAAAATGTAAATAGAACAACTGGGACTTTGGGACTTCAACCACTCCATCCATTTTGCCATGCATGGAGCAGTCTACCTCTCAAGAAGCAGCTCGATTTCCATCAGTCCTTACCTCCCCACAGCAACTGCAAACAATAGCCACAATGGTTGGGTAGATCAGGAGATAGGCAGATACCATCACCTTATATCACGGAGACATTGCAAAACGAGGGGAAAAAAGGAAACACCAAAAAGCAGGGTGTAAATCACTGAAGTTTGTTTGCAGCGAGTATAAAGACTGGTTGATGGGAGGGTTACAGCAAGCCTTTTACTCAAAAAGGCTTGTATCTTTACAACTCCAAAGGTTTTGCTGCTACCTCATTTAACTGAGATAGCTGACAAATCATCCCCTCATTTAATTCTGGACAGTCAATGAAAATGCGCATTTGCACTGATGATCAAGAAGCATCTCATATGGATGTTCTTCATTTCTAACTGTTGGAAACAGTAATGCCAAATAACCTAGGAATAAATAAGATGATTGCCTAACACTAGTCCTGCAAAAAGGGGGCAACAGTAGGAGGACCATGCTACTAGAATAAATATTTTGCTAGCGAGATCAAACTGGCAGCAGTGATGACAAAACTGATTAGTTACTGCCTTCTGAAACTAGGAAACGAAATAAAGATTAATAGTCTCCTATATCAATATAAACCCGAGATGGAAGTCCAGACTTTTGTTGGAAGGAGGAAGAGACAAGAGAGTGCTAAGGTAAAGATGTATCTCTAGCCTGAGCGGTAAAAACATCTCCTCTGCTTGGTAACAGAACTTGCCAGGGTTCTTCTAGTCCAGCTTGGATAGCCAGATCCAGTACACTGCTTTTTAATCCTACCAATATCCCAACTCAATATCCTGAACAACATCCTACGTGGCTCTAATGCATTTTCCCAAAGGGCAAAAATATTCTGCATTTTAATTTATGAGCTAGGAAGTATAGTTTTTTCCTGCCAGCGGGTACATTTCTATTTTCACATGTTCTTTCCATTCATCACATTGCATGCAGAACTACCTGTAATCTGTCATCAAGAACAAATCACCAAGTATCAGTGTCATTTGTATAAATGGGATCCACACAGATACCATTCATGCAGTGAGATGAGTGGCTCACTAACAGCAATGGATGTTTGTTGTCTGGGCTTTAGGAAAATAAAGCTGCTTGTTAAGTTGCTAAGTCACTGGATTTCTTGGAGCTGCCAGTGTTTTATCAGTCAGAAGATTACAGATCAAGGTATAAAGGTGAAACCATTAGGGCAATGGGTTGCCACAGAAGCAGAGAAGGGACATCTGAAAAGAAGACCAGCTCAAAATAGGCTGAAAACATTATAACAAAGTAGAAATTTCAAACAGGTTCAGATAGGCATACATATGCATGGCCATACTATAATCTAATATTTTGATCTTGAAAAATTTTGTGATTCTACCCAACTCTGAAGTTACTATCTTCCATAGACTGGAAAGAGGAAGTTACAGCTGTTAATCCTTTAGCCCAAGGCTACGATAGCAGGCCGTTTCAGAGCTAAGATTAAAACCAGTTGACTGATTCCCAGACATGTTCCTAAATCACTCAGCACGCACACCTTCATAGAGAGGTATATATGTATGGGCTGATGAGGTATATGCACAGGAGTACTGGTTAGAAAGTTTGCCTTAAAGGGGATGTCAAAGTACAGGAGAAAAGATTTGACTGGGTAATATATATTTTTATTTTGGCTTTACTTGGGAGTTGTGTCCTTCAGACCAACAACCAGCCAAATGTATTCACACAGAAAAAATACTCTAAATAATAGTTTGTTCTATTTTAGCAAACCCAGGCTGACCTGAGAGTACAACTTTGTTCTGTTGGCCAACAGTAAGTCCTCACATCTGAATTAATCTTTATTATGAGCAGTAGTAATCAAGATGGTAGGAGTTTCTACACAAACGTGAGGACATCTTTATCTTTTAGGCATAGAACATTATTTTGAGCTTGCATGCAGCAGTGCAGGTTGCCAAGAGTGTAAAGGAACAGACCAGCAAAATGTAGCACTCACTAAAGACTGCACGGAAGAAAAGGGATTGCAAGCAAAAGCAAAACCCAGGAATTTCAGATCTTCCAGATGATCAGAGCAATATTTTATCTCTCTCTCTCTTTTTTTTTTAAGCAGCTAAGGAGTTGAATCCTTTATGTCCAACACCAAATGGTGCCAGAGAAGCTTAGACTTGGGGAAATAATCAAATAATGTCTTGGTCTGTCTGGATCCAGTTCAAGGTTTTAATTCCTCGTCTAAGACTTTCTCCACTGATATCTGCTCCCAAATGAGATTGTATTTGATGCACCAATTCACTTTTAAATTTGTAGAGATTGCTGCTTCTGCTTCCTTTGGAAAGGTTTAACCACTGGGGTTTTACAGAAGTGAGATGGGATATTTTTGTAAAGCTGGGTATTTCCTGCAGAGCCTTCTTTCCCCTTTTTGTTTTTACTCAGTTTCTTTTCCTTTCCCTTGAACCCCAGTGAATAGATTCCATCAGGAATCTTCCTTTATTAAAATAACTTCCTTCCAAGAAGTTCTGGCAACAAAAGCTACAAAAAATACCAACAAACCTAATTAATGAAAATGGATATAAAAGACAACTTGTCAGCCTTTATCTCAATGTCTTTTAAGAACACATGACATTACTTCAAAATGATTCTGTTTTCTGGTTGTGGTAGCCTGTTCCTGGTCCTTTCTGAAGTCAATGATAAAATTTCGGTTTGCTACAGAGACCAAGAAGAGATAAAGCAGAAAAGTGCAAGCCTACATTAATTACTAAGTCTGGGAAGGTTTAAATATAAGATGTTTGATGCTTCTTCCTCACAGAATTTTATTTTTCTATTTCTATAAACACATTCAAGAGTGTCCTAAAAGTTTTAGGTCACATAGAGACTTGATCCTTGCCCAGAAAGTGGATCTTCTGGTATCAGACATGACAAAACCAAGTAGGGCAATAACAAAAAGAAAAGGGGGAATGCAATAAAGCAATAGGACAGTTATGTCAAATGGCAACTTAGGCAAGTAGATATATGCTATACATCTTGATTATTTGTAATCCAATGTATTCAATTCTGTGACATGACAGTTTCTCATCCTGTTGGCTTGCTTCTCATAATGACACAAGCCTTTATATGAAATTTTCTTTTAAATTAAATAATTCCATTAAAATATCTGCTCAGTTGAAAGAAGCACTTTCAGGCAAACCAATCCCTAGATGAATTCTCAGAACCCATATCTACAGTGCAGTCACTGTTCTTCAAATCTGGTGTGTCAGTCTAAAGATTAAAAAGTCAAAGGACAAGTTGTTTGGCATAGGTTTACAATGATGGTTATTTTTCCAAGAAGACAAAATTGTTTCTGAAGCATACACTTAGGGTAACAATAAAAGAAGGTGCAATCTATTTAACTGCTTCCTACACCTTTAACTTCTATAGTGTTTTAGAATGGAAATAATATTTTTGAGGAAGATATTCACCTACTACAGCGATACACAGCAATATAAAGCTCTCTGAGACAGAACTTCAATCTTTTTCCTAAGTTTACATAAAAATTGTGCATCAAGATTGCTATGACTTTAGAGAATCTCTGCTCAAACAGTTATAAACAGACCAGATCTGGGTCTGCCTGCTCCAGCTGAAGGGGAAGTAGCTTTTTTCCCCTCAGAAGCTATGCAGCCTTCTTCCTTCCATCTAGTTTCATCTGCGGTACCTCTATTATTGGTAGAGATGTGCAAATCTGCAGACATGGCCAGCAGGAAAAAAAAATTGGAAAAGGAGGCAAAGTTAATCACAAGTCAGTGAGAGGCTCAAAACAATGCTGTTTTTGTAGTCACTTGTCAAGTAAAATGATACTTTGAAACCTATTTCCTTCCACCAGTCCTTCCTGCTCATTCTAATTATCTATAATCCCAGACCAAGACTGATACCTGGATGGCTGATATTCTGCAAGTAATTTGCCTAGATTGCAAAGGAATGCTTCTGGCTGCGTGGAACATTGTAACAGTGCTGTTTTAACAGTACAGGTAAAAAAAAAAAAAGTTCTATATAAAGAAATAGAAGAGACTTTTTCTACTTCATCCAAGTGAGATTTGATTTTCTTGAGTCTTATCTTCCTCTAAGAGGCAGAAGTACATTTAGATCCAGAAAGAAAGCAGAGTTCATAGCTTTGCCTTCAGGCAGATTCACTACAGCTTAAGATGCTGCACAAGCTGTTCCCTATTGTCCTGTGACAATATTTTGGCACGCGCTCAGCCAAGGCTCCCAAATTCACATGAAGCATTTAAAGAAGTGGCCCAGTTTTCTAAGTGCCTCCACATGAATTTAAGTGTCTAACTTAAATCTGAGTCTTCAAAGATTTTTTTTTTTTAGTTAGAAAAGACCAAAAGTGAAATTTAATATTTGTATAAGGAAAAAGCAAGAAGAGAATTAGTTTAAAAAAAAAGTCATCACCTCCTTCCCAAGGTTATCCTGAAAGCTTATATATATTATACGCTGCAGCTTTATGCCCCTGGAATCCTACCAATAACACAGTATTATGCTCCGACTATATCTAGACTTGCAGGCAGAAGTACAGTCTCATTTTAACAAAAAGATGAATTCTGGCTATGCTTGTCTGATCATCTGGATTACTGCCATTGCCACACTGAGCTGGGTGTCTGTGCTCCCACTGTGCCAGCCCTTCCCCGCAGTACAGCAGGAGTCAGGACTTCCTCTGACTCAGGCTGCAAGCTGTCTCCTGGAGTACACCGATCAAGTGCCACAGAGAGGAAAGTTATATCACCTCGAGTCAGGCACGCAACCTGCGGTAGTGTCCAAGCGAATTCCTTCTATGGCCTTGCAGTGCCTTTTATCTGATAACTTTAAGTGCAGCGCTGAGAGAAGGAGTCGGATATCTGGCACTGTCATTCCACCAGGAAATAAAATTCAGCACTAATCCGCTCTCAATGTCAGACTCCTGCAGCCTTGCCCAGGGCAGACCACCAAGCACAACAGAGCTTAGTCCGTCTCTCCTGAGCAGCACCGATCCTGCATTCAGCCCTACATCACCAGGCCTCCAAGTATCTGAGCGTGATACTGTCTGTCCCAACAGCCTACTAGCCACCCCCGGGAACCAGCTCAATTTGAACAGAACATTTCTACTGTATTTGATTCCTTTCTGCAAAGCTGAAAATGCAGACAGTCTCCTCAAAGCCTTCGCATTCCTCCTTTGTGCTCGGTAAAGTCCCTCTCTCATCAATGCCTTTTCCCAGGGGAAAATTCTAAAAATTAGTTTCTCAGATGTTTTCCAGAACATGTTCTCAGCTTTATGAGTATCAGAAATCATTGTAACAAGAGAAAGAAAATGCTTTTATACAGTAAATCACTAAAGCCACTGCCCCCCCTCCCCCCCCCAAACAGCATGAACTAGTCTCTTAAATACAGTTCCAAATCCCTTGATCTGCTGGGATTTACAGGCCTCACCCAGAAAGCGAGGGGTGAAGCCAGGCAAAGCCCAGGGAGCAGAGGAAACTGCCTCAACTGCTCTGAACGAAAGGGCTGGCAAGAGAGCGGCCAGGGGAGTTGGCAGCTACAGGAACTTGCTTTATGGTGAGGCCTGATGACAGGGTGAGATTTCTGCATATCTGCTTTGGAGGGTGTAAACATGTGAAAATACTTCCCTGGATGTACAGTTAATGAGGCAACCCTGTTATCTTTGGTTTATTTTTGGCATCTGTGTGACTGGATGGTATATGTGTAACACTTGGGATTCACTTCCCTCATGCTAACATTACACATGAAGTCTCTTGTGACTGCCCCCTGTCTCCAAAAATTCCCATCAAATATAAGAAGAGCCAAGGCCAGACCTGTATTTATGCCTGTTCCCAAAGCTGTGTGATTATTTCTAGACTTTAAATTATTGAGTTTCAGCAGTTCTAAGAAAACTCATCCAGAGGCAGTGGCAACATGGATCTGAGGGGTTTTTGTATCAAACGATGATTTACTTCCCTGTTCCAGATAGTGGAAATCCATGCTGCTTTCCTGAATCACCTGTCACCTCATAACCTGCCACCATTAGTAGAGTAGGAGATATATAGATGTGAGATTGGGAAAAGAGTAATATAGCAAGTAAAAGCTATGATGCACTGAGCTGGTGAGTTCAGGAAAAAGTCTGGAGGGGGCCACCTGCAGGAAATTCTGCATTGCTAGCCTTTGCTGTAAAAGAGGAATGGAAAAGGAAGGAAAAGCAGGCCCAAAGTGCAAGTGGGTGAGGCATTGATAGCAAGACCATTTACCGTATCCAAGATATACCTAAGATGTACTTAGATCTAGATAGTATCCCTACTGGTACTGTGCCCTGAACTTCAAAGGGCTTATTTGTGGGGAAAAGGGGGAAAATAGACTGTAAAAATATCCTGCTGTTCTTCCTGCTGCTATTTGAAAGACGTTTCAAAACACTACATCCTCTTTGAACTGGACTTAAATTTGGCTTTTCACAACTCCCTAGGAGGTGCCCTGCATTGAAAAGTATACTTTTCTATACAGAGAGTCCTGGCAAAAAACCCTGACTTCAATGAACAGGGAACCAGAGCCTCATCTTGTGTAGCTTACTATTGCCTGTCTTGAAAAGGTACTGTTGTTATTCCCATGAGAATGTGATTTCACTGTCTTACTGTGTGGCAACTTCATTGCTCATTTATAAATAGGAACAGATGTTTCACTTATATACCAATGAGGAACAGGTGTGGAAAAGGACATTATTTCCTCCCGATTTAGCATTGTTTCCCTTTCTTCACACTAGCGTCTCTGTGAAAATAATCCACTCCCCTGTTGCCCAGCCACTCAGGCTGGGAGTGGAGGAGCTGGTGTGCACTGCCCCCATACATGTTGCGCTGAGAACATCTGGATTTCAGACTCCTGCTGTTCTCTTCAAAGCCCAGAAGTACAAAACAGATGACTTTTTGCAGCTGTATGAAGGTGGCAGTGAGGGAACCTGAATCAATATTCCTGATTACTCAAACAGTGCCAAGACACTGTCCTGCTTTAGACTTGTGCTGATAAATTTGCAGAATTTGTTAAATATAGGTAGCCACAGTGTTGCTTAGATGGAAACTCGGTAATCCTTTTCAGTGTGATTTCTCTACCATAGTACGACAGTTAGTCTTCTAGTTAAATAGTTAGTTGTTTATCCAAGATTCATCAGTACATTTTGAAATGATAGAGGAATGGTTCTGACTTGATACATGTTGGTGGACTTCATTCTTTCATCAGGAGTGGCTTTAATCGTTATCAAATTACACAGAAATAGCATTGGTGTTCTCACATACTGGAAGTAATGCAAGCATAAATCATGATAAGGGATTGACATGAATGCTTATTCCACAGCAAGATTCTTAAATGTGACCTTGAGCTAAATAACCTCAAAACTGCATGAAAAAGACCCCAGGTTTCAAACTCTGTTGAGCCTGGGAAGAGATCGGCCAGTACATAACCCTGAACTTCTGTGCTTTGGATACGTCTTTTGCTGAACATTTCTGTTAAGAGAAATAAAGAAGCTAAAAGGACAAGCTCTTACTGCCTCTGTATGGGCTCCCTCTACTCATGTAAACAGCAGAATGATAGCGTTTTCTTTCTATCCCATTCTGAAGTTAGATGTTTAATGTTGTTAATACTTAAGGTGCACTCAGAGTCATTCTGATTGTGAAAGAGTCCTTTATGAAGTGAACCATGCTATTTCTTTTTATGATGCAGCTGTTCTTAGAGCCAGACTCTAAGATTTCATTACTACATAACTTGAAAACTGTGCTATTGCTTGTGCCTAATAGCTGTAAGTTACTCCTCTGGAATTAAAAAGGATCCTACTCCATTAAAATAAATAGGCTGATAGATACAGTATTTATCGATAGAAAATATACAGGCACCCTACAGTTTGGCTGTTCGTATCCTTCATACCAATTCTGGTTCCATCCAAAGGAAGTGCTGTGCTCTCTAGCATATGACTTTGAGATCTCAGTTCACACACTTGGCTGCCACTCTTCCTTCTGAAGGCATTTTTCCAAAGCCATAGGAGGCATACTCGAGTCAGTTACTTTCTCATTTCTTCTGAAGTCATTCTCAACTCCATTAAGCCATGACTGTCTGTGCTCGGTCTTTGAGTCCTGGTCAGCAATATACCTTGCCAAGGTCTTAAAATTTTGTCTTTCTTGGTATTTTCCTGTAGGCAAAGTTAATGTTTTTTCAGAGAGCTTTCAGGAGGGAGCAAATTTTGCAGAAGACAAATATTTAGTGGAGATGCTTGAAAGTCCTTCTCTGTGCACATGGCTAGAGCACTGTCTTTAGTGGCAGTGCCATTGTGGTGTACAGTAAAATGCTAAAACTATCATGATCTTTAGGGAGGAGTTAATCCGACGTGAAAAGCCTGGCAGCTTTTCTTACTGCACAGAAGGTAATATAGCTGGCCCTGCCGTGAAATGCTGGGCCCCAAGCTGACAAAACACGCTGGTGCTCTGGGTTAGCAAATCAGAAAGATGGGAAGTAGGTTATTTTTTTTTACTGGGGGAAGGAGGATGTCAGATGAGTGAAGAAAGAGTTGGCTACCAGGGCTGAGAAATCAGGACTGTCAGTGGGGCTGAAAAACAGTAGGTGGATGCACATGCAATTTCTGCGGGCTGCAGAAGTGGCTGGATTGACTGAAAGAAAAGCAGGCACCACAGAGTTTCTGTGGATGAATAGCAACTTAAAACATCTGTTCTGGGGAAGAAAAATCTTTTTAAGCTGTAGAGTTTGTTAAGATGTCAGGTCTTCAGGGCCACAGTAAGGAAATGTATGTACCAAGAATCTGCATAGGTGCAGTAAGACTGTGCACCTGTAAAATCCCGTATGTGCAACATGCATGAGGGGGGATCTATATGGCACACCCTGTACTAGCAACATGGCTTGGAGAGGAGGCAACTGTTCAACTCGTAGTACCTGTGGGAAGCAAGAACTGCACTGATTGCTCCTCTCTCAGAGGAGGTCAGTAGGGGCTGTATTTCTGACACCTGAACCCAGCAGCTGCAGGAGGGCTACTGCAAAGAGAAAAGCAGACTCCAGCGTGGTCCAAAGGGTACATACTTGACCTCTGTTGCCTGGTCTACAAGGTGAATTATATGTGCTCCATTTCTGCCTTGGATGTAGGACTGATTCTTCCTCAGGTTTGGTGCTGGGACTAGCTACCTGGCCATTATTGCAATAAAAGCAGCAAGGAATGGAAAGATCTTTCTTCATTTGCTCACTCATGCAGCAGTTGGGAATAATGTGGCTTTTGATACTTATCTGCTACTTATTAGGCACAAAGGAAAGTTGTAACTAGATGCCATAGTAAGCATGAATAAAAGTTAGGTCAGCTTCAGCCTTAAGAAAAAATAATAAATGTGTTTTCCATGGTGGATAGTTCTTCTAAATGGGCCTAGCTGCTGTCATCACTTGTTCTCACCATTGCAAAAAGGAGTAGGAACATTTCCAAGGGCAGTAGACTTCCTTGACTTTTTTCATTCCTCAGTCTCTTGCTTCCTGTTTTATTATTCATTTGGGTCACTAAAATTCCACTTGTCCCAATATTGGGCTTCAAACTTCCAAAGTGTGTTTGGGTTATACTCAGTCTATGCAGCCAAATGTTTATACGGCTCCTTCTATTAAAGCTATTGGTTCTTGTTCTCTCTTCTTTCCTGCTCTTTGTTTTCCCTTGTCAGAGCTATTTTATAATCTGAAATAGTTTCAGTGAAGTCTGCAACCAATGTTTTTGTTTCACCATCTGTACCTCTCCTACTGAAGAGGGCAGAGATGCATGGAGGTCAAATTCTGATGCTCCACTTTGGCTTCAGGGCTTCTGAGCAAAATGTCTTCACATCGGTGGGGTTTTGCCATAACAATGGTAGCAGGATTTGGTCTCCTGAAAATGCTGACATCAGGAAATGCCTGTTGTGCATTTCTGGAGGCAAAGTCCTTTTTTTACAGTGTATGCAGAAACCCTCAGTTTCTACCTGCTCCTACCTCTCATACTAACCTTGAGGATGTTTACAGGAAAGATAAAGAAGCTTTCATTTAATTAGCTATCTGATTGCAAGATTTTAATGATCTTCCCTGAGACTAATTCTCTTTCTTCTAAAACACTGCAGCACAGCAAAATAGATACATGCATTACATGCCATAAAATCTACCGAGGCCAATTATTTTTGATCAAAAGGCATCTATATGAAGTTCATGTGATTACTTTACTGACATTTATATGTGAGCATTTTCTCAGTCTCATGACTGCAGTAAAGACAGGTCAGATCCTGTCATCTTCGTGCCACTTGAGATACAAAGGCAATAGAAGACTGATGTAAACAATAACCCTACAGTTCCCGCTGAAGAGCAGAACTATCAAGGAGAACTAAACCTAATACAGAAAATAGATTTCAAAAGTGAGGTATGGGTTCTTCACTAGAACTGGTCTGATTTAGTATTAGGGATCAGTGGGACCCTTATCTGCCTCTAGGTTGGTGAAAGCAACAGAAAGTCTTTTTTACCATCTCCCCTCTTGAAGTAACAGCTTTTATATCCCAGTGTACCTGAGGTTTGCTCCACTGTGCCTGAAAGCATGTTTATAAGTGACTAAGTTCTGCATAAAAGTTGTAATATATAACCATGCAAACTTCATGACTACTTTCTCGGTCTCTCAGATACTGTAGTGCAGTGTTACAGCACCACTATATTAGACACACCTATATTCAAAATAACAACTACATTCTATCTCTACTTAATAAATGTTAATATCTTAATGACTGCAAGAATTAGCCTATCAACCATATGCACCTTAACATTTCATTGATACCCTCTATAGTCCCAGTGCCTGGGAAGATCAGACAATGACAGAAAGTATTGTCCATTCTTAAGGCTAAAGCGAAGGGTGAACCCACAGAAG
The DNA here is from genome assembly GCF_036417845.1 of Apteryx mantelli. Classification (NCBI taxonomy): domain Eukaryota; kingdom Metazoa; phylum Chordata; class Aves; order Apterygiformes; family Apterygidae; genus Apteryx; species Apteryx mantelli. The sequence goes on along the minus strand of NC_089982.1, from coordinate 20,918,770 downwards.
GTCTTGGTTATGTGCTCTGTCAAAGATCTCCTTTGAGCTTGGACAAACTGTGGAGTATCTCAACCTTTGAGGACTTCAACAATGTCTAAAGCTTCTGTGGGAATCAAGCAAACAAACATACCTTGATAAGGGGGGCTGGGACCTACAGTTGTGCAAATAAGTAATGCGATGCTTTGCTGTGTTGTAGATTGGTGACTTAGATGCCTGTAATCAGGTTGATATGACAGACAATCACCTAAGATATTGCTCTTTCTATTCCCCTTTTTTGATAGCAAATAAATGCAGTCAATTGCTTTGTATATGCAAGCCTGTTTGAGCAAGGAAAATGCTGTTTGTTCCACGTTTGCACACATCAGCTTCTGTGTGCATAAGAACACGTCTGTTTTCTTAAACTGCTCTGCTAATCTATTACTAGGTCCTCTCTTTGCAATGCATTTGACTGAAGAGGCTCCATAGCTGTTATCAAAGCTCAGATATCTTGGAATTGTGCTGGGATGTTCCAGTTGTACCTTAGTTACTCGAAAAACTAATGCAACACTGTGCTTCCTGGTCCATATCCAGGGAAATATTATCTTAGCTTTACATAATCCTTACACTTTAACCCTTGTTTTTTAAGACAGGAAGTGCCCAGAAAGGTATCTGTGTATTCACAGGATCTATTTTCATACATGTACTTTATAATGTAAACTTCTAATTAATCCTGCAGCTGTAGTGTCTTGCTGTTCTCATTTCCCCAGTGTCAGTGTGCCCCAGCTTCCAAGACAACTGGCAGGAAATGTTCCCTTTCCAATCAGCTGTCAGCTCTCCTTTGGCTGTAGGACTGAACTATGGTGGGATGATATGTTTTCACATGCCGCAGCTAGAAAGCTGATCTTGGGGACAGACGATGAGTCTTGGGTACTGTTTGCTGGTGTGGCCGATTCAGAGCTAGGGCAGCCTCCTGGCCAGAGTGGATCAGGATGCAAAGGGGAGGGAGCCCTCTGAGCAGCGGTGAATGCTGGTGAGGTGTGAAGGCTGTTTGCTCCTAGCTGACAAAGCTGGCAGTTGCTGATACTAATATTGTTGTGGGCTAGCTGTTGAATTTGCTCCTACGTAAAAGGTGAAAGAAGAGTATCCAGATCATAGGAGTGCAAGCTCACTAAAGAGCTCAGAGCACCCCATTTGCCCTGGCCTGTGTAATATGTTCCTCTTGAACACTGCCCTCTCTCCTGTCCTGTCACCAGCTGAGGGGGTGTGTTCACTTTGAATCCAGATGTGAGTCTTGAATCCGAACAAGTAAGTCCACAGGAAGCAGAGGTTTGCATTTGTACAGTAGTACACACTAAAGCTCTAATGCTTATTGTTAGATTCTTTGGGCATTCTTACAGTGCAATAACTACAGAGAAATTTGTAGGATATAGAAAAATGTTACCTACATGCTACAAAGTAAAATATATACTCACAGTCTCAAATCAATTTTCTGTACTGTCTAAATCAGGTATTCATATAGTACAAATTTGTATTGGAAAAATTCTAATTTCTTCTCTTATGCTTTAAAGAAATATAGTCTGGGTTTAAAACATGCTATAAAGTTTAATTTAGTCAGAGTGTGTCCTGTTCCTTCTTAGATGTGCATTTGCTAAAGATCAGTATTATTGCTGATAAAGGTTAGTCTTACATAACCTGTAAGGAGACATAAAATCTTTAGCGTAAGGCAGTTCAAGAAGAACCTACTATGGCAGCTCTAAGAAATACAGAGGGAATGATGGGTTCAGATGAGAAACTGGAGATTTCATCTGTTATGTATTTTGCTGCTGACATCAGTTGGCAAGGAGATAATCATTAACAGGATTAATGTAGTAAAGATTATACCAGCTACTTGATTTTTTTTTACTTTTCCCCTAGCATGACAACCTTTAACCAACTTTCCCTGGTGAAGGCTAATTTAGATAGAAGAGGAGGACTGCAGAAAGTATTCTGAGGCAAGGGTCTATTTCTTTGCCAGACCACTTTCTTTTTCCTGATCTCTGATTTCCCAGCCTAAGGCACAGCTTATATAAGTGTCATTCACACCACTCATGGTATACAGCTGCTTCCATGTGGCACTGGCTTGGCATAGAGGCAAGGCCTCTTATTGTCAATAGTACATTGCTCTAAAAGGGTGGAGGACTTGTTGTAGTGGGATGAAAGGGTCAGAGAACAAATTACAGGCAAATATTTTTGTTTGTATTTCCAGGGACCTCAGTGGAAAATATTCTCCTTATCTTCAAAGGGGTTGTTAGCAGCTGCTCACCTTCCACATCTCTGGTAGATATCTCAGATGGCATGAAGTTATAGTGGGATCCCACCAAAACAGGCAGTGCTGTGACTTTGCTAAGAAAGAAACAGGGCCTTGAAACATTGGGGAGAAGCCAACAACTAATGGCATATTGTCACTCTTTTTTTTTTCCAAGTTTGCCAAAAATTCAGTTACAACAGTCACATTGGCTTTAAGAGAATGAGTCAAACCCTTGTTCAGGCAGGTCCATATTGCAAGTACTCAAGCTACTTTAACTGAGGGAGCCTTGTATGTCTGCAACTTGCATGCTTCATCTACGAAACAGAATTTTAATACCATTTAAAATCTTAGTTCACAGAATCACAGAATCACAGAATGGTTGAGGTTGGAAGGGACCTCTGGAGATCATCTAGTCCAACCCCCCTGCTCAAGCAGGGTCACCTAGAGCACGTTGCACAGGACACTCTCCAGTCGAGTTTTGAATATCTCCAGAGAAGGAGACTCCACCACCTCTCTGGGCAACCTGTTCCAGTGCTCTGTCACCCTCACAGTAAAGAAGTTTTTCCTCATATTCAGATGGACCTTCCTGTGTTTCAGTTTGTGCCTGTTGTCTATTGTCCTGTTGCAGGGCACCACTGAAAAGAGTCTGGCCCCATCCTCTTGACACCCCCTGTTTAGATATTTGTATACATTGACCCCTCTCAGTCTTCTCTTCTCCAGGCTAAACAGGCCCAGCTCTCTCAGCCTTTCCTCATAAGAGAGATGCTCCAGTCCCCTAATCATCTTCATAGCCCTCCGCTGGGCTCGCTCCAGTAGCTCCATGTCTCTCTTGTACTGGGGAGCCCAGAATTGGACACAGTTCTTTTCCTCATGTCACTAGTCATAAATTCAGAGATAACATAAGGAATTTTCTTCTGGTCATGTACGTAGAAAGAGATACCGGAGTGGAAGATTTAATATTGCCTTACCCTCTCCTTACAGGCCCTTGAACAGAAAAGGATCTGGACAGCAAAGGATGTTTTATCTTTAAAACTTTGTAAAATCTCCCCAAACTAGGATGAAAAGACTATTTAATCTCATCCCTTTTCTTTTAACTTGTTTCGTCAACTTCTATGATTCCTATGAATTTTATCTTAATGAGAACTTTTTCTTATTATAACTCTTAACCTTTGGCCCATAAAACAGAAGAGACTTAGGAAACTTTTAACAGATTGAAAAGTTTGAATAATTATCAAAACATTCCTTCCTAGGAACAAATTTTACTAACAGGTCTTTCCTAAGACACTCCTAATCAGAAAACGTCAATGGGTTTTAAACATAGGTCAGCTAACTTTGGTACGTTCCTTAGTCTTCAGGCTGGAGGATGATCCATAATTCTTCCCGTTCTTGCTAATAATTACAACCCAGATAGACTACTTGAGAAGAAAGGGGTTCATCACTACCTTAGAGCATCTCAGGGTAGTAGAGATGGCTGTGTTTGTGTGTTTGATTTCTTGCTGTGACACAAAGAATATTTTGCTATTCTGGAACAGGGCTTCCTCAAAGCAAAAAATGTGACCAGGCCAGAAGCAACTTTTTTTTGCAGAAATGCCAGGAATCCTCCACTCTGCCAAGGATCCCTTGTCATAGGGAACTGAGTGGAGCTCTTTTGTCTCCCCAGTTATTCCCAGTTTGAAGATGGTCTGATGGTGAAGTTTTCCTAACAGATCAGAGGCAGAAGTGATTCATGCTGTGTCCAATACCAATCTGTGCCTGATGCTCATGTAATAAATGACCATCTGAAAGGGCTATTCTAAAAGGTCTATTATTACGATAATAGATCCATCACATTTCTAACACTCAGACTTGTGTGGAGTCCATCACCCTCCACAGTGAACAGGCCTTTTGATATAAAATTCCCTTGAAGAGAATAGGAGTGTTGTTAATCTGGAGCCAAATAAATGAGATGAGAATTTTCCTGAGCTCTCTAAAATGCCCAGAAGAAACAAAAGGCTGTTATCATAGATAATGGTTTCCTTGAAATTATGAAAGTAAGCATGTCCTGAAGTAACTCTATGTGATAGAGCAGTAGTGACATACTGATATATTCTGGTAGTCTACATGTTATAGTACATACTTAGCTATTGGAGCTCTTGTGGATGGGCTACATGGGCCTAGCCATGGAGGCAGATTAGTAGGAATGATTTGTAATGATTACTGTGGTCATCATTACAAAGGAAGGCACTGAGTTTTTCCTTACTAGTCATGCAGAATATAGCTGTCATAGATATTTTATGGTCAGTACATTTCTAATCTAATCTAATCTATCTTGCTATAATAATTGCAACATAAGTATTCCTACATGAATATTTAAGAAACTGCTTTCCTTTAGTATTGTATAGCATTTGCATAATTCCTGGCAGATTTAAACTGTCAACTCTGTTTACATTGCAGTGGAAAAGTATTTACTGATCCATACAAATGTTACATTTGCATCTATAACAGAAAACGCATGCCACTTCAGTTTGCTAATGAGAGAAATTATACATCTGCTTAAAGAAACTTTGTCAGAGGCAGAGCTGGCATTTCCCATATCCCGTTAATATATGGATACACTTCTTTTACCCCTGGAATTTCAGTCAACTCTGAGAACATGTTGTTGAGGAAATTGAGTGGTGCCAGAATTTATATGAAGTATTAAACCCCAGGCTTCTGAGCTGTTGACTTATAATAATCACAGACTCATTTGGCTGGCCAAGTAACAAGTATAGCATTAATATAAGGTTTAAAAATTTAAAGAACAAAATAAATGGGACATTGTTCTGTTCCTTAAGGGATTGAACATTTGGGGCCTCAAAATCAGTGTTTGAGAGAGAAGGTGCTGAGTACCTGACTGGATTTGGCACCAGGACACTTAGCCCTCCTGGTAGCTAGTAAACCCCTGACTGATAATCCAGATGCAAACTTCTGAACAGACTCCATGCAGAGCAGCACAGGTCCAGCTAGGTTTGTTAGTTTAACCTCAGCAGAGCTTAAATGAAGCAGCACTGGTCCAAAGCTGGCTTTGAGGGACCCTAGACCCTGAGGGAACATGATCGAGCTATACCCAAAGGGCTCTTCAGAAGTCAGCACCAGTCCAGCTGGGTTTGGTACTTCTGGTCGTAGCTGGCCGTGCTTGTCCTGGTCTGGTTTCATGTGCCTTTGCACTCTGCCCTTGTGCTAGCTGTCTGGTGGCAGAAGGGAGAGGACTTGGCTCCCCATCAGTCCAGATAGGGAAACGTTGGCTGCAACTCAGTCTTCTTATCTTACCGGATGCAGGAAGAAAATGATGCACTCTGTAGCAGTCTTCTGCATTGTAGGAAGTAGCTGAATTACAAGAATTAGCCTGAAGTGGCAAATGTTCAAATATCACAGGCTCGGTTCCAACCAATGTGGAGCTGGCTTAGAAAAGGCTAATGTTTTAACATTAATGCTAGGTTCTCTTTGTCGTTGGAAACTTTCAGGTGTACTTGATGAAATTCCCACCATGTCACTGAAAAGGCTACAGATTTATATGCCATAGACACAAACTTGACATTCCTGTTTGTAGAAGCTGGGGCACGATGTAATGCATTAATGTCTGTGAGATTTGAAATAAAACCAGCACTGCATCCTTCTGAATTGATGACCCTGTTTAGTCCCGGACTCCTTACTCTACTGATACTCCTCTTGCTTTGAAACATTTTCATGAGATTTTTAATTGGATAGGTCAAAGATAGTTATCGAAAGGCCTTGCTTTAGCTGCCATACTAATGCAGGAGGTATGATAGAAATCAGCTGTGAATGCTTCTTTGGCACTAAGCTACTTGAGAAAAAACATTCTCCTGTAAATATAGAATTTTATTTTGTACCAATGTTTGCAGTAAACTCAGGTACTCTATCATTTCAGTTTAACTCTCCATCCTTTAAAATGATGCTCTCAAGTATTTTTCCCCATTCCTAATAGTGGTCTTCAAAGTAACAAGCAACTCAAAATGTCCAAAAAGTGAATAACTGAACTGTGGAAAACATCTTTGTATTAAATACAGACATGGGTGAAGCTGCTTCTTGACCCCAAACACTTACTGATTTCCTTCCTTCCATGATCCTTTCTCTTAATAAATGCAGTGTTACCTCATTCTAGTCATTAAAAGTCGAGTGCATCATTAGTTCTTTCCTGTACAGGAACATAATATATGTCTTAACATGTTCTTACTGTTACCTGTGGAACATCACCAAATTTGTTTCTTTCTTTCTTTGGTAGTTGCACTTTCAAGTGTCACCTGGGTGTTACAACACCATGTTTTTATCTTTAAATAGTGCCCATTAAATTGTGTATCATTCGTAAGAATTGCCTCAGAAACACTTCTCTTGAGTTAAGACATTTCTCATTTGTGGGCATGCTCACACTAGTAGCCTGTTTTATTGATATTTTAAAGTGTTCCTTCAGAACTGAATTTGTTTTCTCAGTGTAAGTGCTCTTTGCATCTGTATTGTCCCATGGTCTTGGGTTCATGTAATTTGGACACGTGTTTAAGTTAGAATATTGACCTAACCTTTAAAATCCTGCTGTGTGTTTAAGAAAATTTTGGAGAGAGATCCAGTATTTTGGTTTGTGTTCTTCCTCAGTTTAAACTGAAACTTGGTGGTATTAGGATCTGCTCTGCATTTCTTCCTGTTTCTGAAATGTCATCTTTTACTCCTCTGTGTAATAAATTGAAATGCCACCTCAGTCCTGTGCTAGAGCCGCAGATGATCTCCACTGGGGGGGGGGGGGGGGGGCGGAACTGCATACATTAATGGCAGGGGGTGGGGAGAAATGTAGTGGCAGAAATCAGCCACTTGAAAGCATGCGGACTGCTTCCTGCAGCAGGGTCAGTGGGACTGCATACAATTTTTTTCCCATTCTCTCTACCAAGTGTCCAGCTTTTGACCTTTATTTCCTGTACTGTGTCCTCTGACATTTTTTCTACAAACCCTTCTCCTCTGCAGACCTGATTGACAGCTCCAAGCATTCCCTGGGATGGGAGAACCCCAGCTTCAAGTTCTCACATCTCTCATATCCCAGACAAGTATCTTAAGCAGTGGGGCTTTAGATCAATATTTCCCTAATCCTTCAAATGAGGCTATGTGATAGCTGTGACTTGAACATGGATGAAGAAATTTCAAAATATATTTCCAAGGAGTTCAGTTTATTCTTACAGCAGTGTCTCCTGGGGCTTCAGAGGAGGCCTCTGCCAAAAGCTGCCTGACAAATAAATTGCTTTGTGCTGAGCACATTTACTTCAGACTCTGCAGTCAGTGGCAGATTCTCCCCCCACAACACAAAAACGCTGCGACACTGAACTTCACACAGAGAGGATCCGGCATCTCCGGCTCACAGGGTGCAGGGCCACCGAGGCATGATTTCTGCATGTATAACTTTCCGCGCAGTGTATGAAGCTAGAGATGAAGAATGGCTGGCATGAAAGGAGAATAAAGTGTGATGATGAGCCCTGCGCAGTGGACCCCGGCGTGTCCACAAACGTTTACAATCTCCTCTTTGTCAGACCGGCGAGCTGAACGTGTGACCTGAGTACAGATGAAATGTGACCAGGCCCAAACTTAGATACACACAGTACATTTTTCAAAAACATGTGGCAATTGCTGTCTGAAACTTTAGAAGTTGGCCTCTTCTGATTTGGTTGTACTTGATTTATATTAGCAGCCTAAGGACCTGGTAGAAGAATTCTAGTTGTTCAGGGCTTTTCTTATTACCCTAAAATTCCTCAATAGTTTTTCACTGTTGGAGTCAAAACCCTTCAAGTTTTTTACTTGGAAAGATTTTCTTTTAGTTCATATGTAGGTTCAATATTGACGTCATCTGGTATTTAGACCCTAAATCAGTAGATATAGGATGAAACTAAATAGAAGAGGAATGTAAAAAGCAATTTCAGCAAATCAAGAGTCTAGAGAATTAAATTGCTCACCCATGCTCCAGGAAGCAAACTTGCACTCAGGTTACAGAGAAAGGTTTGGATTAATTGACCATGTCGTAATTTTCCCACACCCTTTGGTCATGGAAATCAGATGCAATTTTCTGATGCCCACAGCATTAAACCAGACATGTTCTGAGGTATCTTAGAGCAACCAAAGCTCATTAATGGTATTTTGTGGCGTGCAAAAAAATACGTTTACATTGCTCGTGTCCCTCTTGAAGGGAGCGTCACAAACAGCCAGGCTACATACAGCAATTTTCTGGAATGATGGTGAGGATGCCTTTGTCTTTCCATTAGTTGCCAGAGTGACAGGTGTCTAGACCTTTGAGGAGCTGATTGACATGGAAATATAGGTAAAGTCTAGCTCAAAAACATACAAGCTTTTAAAATTCAAATACACTTTTCTTTTGCACTTACATTTTTTTTGGAATCATTTAATAAATTGATTCCAGCTAGGTATCATGCTTACATTTTTTCTAGAAGAGCTAACAGTAGAAAATGATGAAGACCTCAAATTTAGATTATTAATACGTTATTATTTTTCATAAGATGCTGTTGTATATATGCTAATATAAATCTGCCAAAATAGTTAGAAATATAAATTCTAACCTACAGTCAGAATAAATGAAGAAAATAAATTTGGAGATTCACGATCCTTTGACTTCCTAAATTAATGCTATATGCATGTGCTTGTAATATATTTACTTGTTTTTTTAAGTTCAGCCTCTCTCAGTGGAATTCCCATTCATTTTACAAATTAGCAATTTCTACAGAGATTTGTCAGGGAGTGTCCTATAGAAATATAAACAATTTATAACTATTCTAGGATGCTTAAGGCAAAACCATTAATTACAAAAAATGCAAGAATGAAAGGAACTGAAAATAGTGGGTAATGACTGTGTTTAAGTTCAAAGATTATTAGCTTAATTACTCTATCCATGAGTGAAATGCATATAATTTCTACTACTGAAAATGGAGCAATTAAGTTTTACATCAAGGACCATGTTCAGTTACCATTACCAATTAACTCCACAATATTTTTTCTCACTTCTGGTTAATTCAGTGAATACCATTATTTAAGCTTCCTAATTTCTTAGATATTCAAAATATTTTATGGAAACAATAGTCATGTCTGCCTCTTCTCTATAGTGGAATAAAGTTGGCCTTGCACCCAGAAGCCAAATACCAGAAGGTTTAGCTGCCCTCTTAATAGGCTCACAAAATTCTCTTTCCCACTTATCAGAATAGGTCAGAATACACCAGCATATTAGAGAGAGACCAGATCCCATATTATCGTCCCCCCTACCGGAGAAGTATAGTGCATGGTCACTCCACTGACTGGAAAGCAATTAATGTGCTTTGATAATCTGACAGTTATTAGTTCTTTTATTTTTTGCAGCAGCCAAAATTATTCCTAGGATTTTATTGTGATGAAGTCATGCAAGCATAATATGGCTATGCGGTAATATAATATTTACTGTGTAATTCAGGCTCCACTGATGAATTATTAATTTAAAATGTCAGCAAGAATGTATCCCCGCTGTCAGATGGGGGCCATCTCTTACCCTCTTACATATGTTGTCTTGTTAAACTCAGTGTTTTCCTCTTCCTGCCTCCCCCCGGAATAGCAGAATGTCTTTGAATTCCCTTCAAATAGACATTGTGATGAAGAATTTGAGGAAAATACTGCAATATTTTGTTACTCAGTCCCAGAGGAACTCAGGAGCCCGGAGGGGCCACCCTTCCTTCCAACACAGCCAGCAGCTTTAAAGCCCAGCGCGAGGTGAAACCTGGTGGGACCACTGCAAGGGGACAGTGCCAAGTAGGACACACTGCACGGGCATCGTCCTGGCTCTGCTGCTTCCTGGCTCTTTTGTCCACTCCTGAGGCTCTGGGCATGGTGGTGGACTGGGAATCACTGGTGTCCTGCCCTCCTCTTCCTCTCTGACTGCCGGTCCTCAGTTACCACCTCTGCACACAGCTCCTGGAGGAGATTTCAAAAGCCTGAACTGTTGCTCTCCCTAGGGCCAGGGTCAAGCCCACAGCTGCCCTTCAACCCATCGGTCCCTCAGAAGGCAAACCCGGGGTGGCCACATCTCTGAGGGCCTCCCCTCAGCAAAGGGGAGGAAGGAGGGACAAGCCTGAGCTGCAGAGCAGCCCTTCAGCTGCTCTCGGTGCAATGGAGAGCTGTCCTGTGGCAGGTTCAGTTTGCACTGAGAGCCAGAGATGCCCCAGTGCAAGACTGAGATGGCTTAAAAGCAGATGTGCCATCCCCCAAGCCCAGCACAGACCCTGGCACAGCCTCAAACTGATTGCACACTGTTGTCAGCTGTTTCTGTGGTTCAAGAGCATTTTCTCAACGTGCTGGAGTTCCCAGTTTTAAAAAGAAGGCTTTGCTTTTAGACGACCCTCATGAATAACCATATTTTAAGGAAGAAGGTCAAGAACTGAAAAATCCCTGAGAAAGCCACCCTTGGTTTGCCAACCATGCATTTGTCAAGTTGGGGCAGAGGTTGCTTGCATTTTAGAGGTAGTCATGCATTCACAATATCTGTCTCGTAAAAATCAGGACATTCTGCTTTGCCACCAATAACCCAAACACGTGACTTCAGTTACTCTAAGAGACCTGCTTGCTGCTAAATACTTGCTTATTGGCAGTAAAGCTAGTTTTGTTCAAACTTGCTTTCTGGAGAGGCTGTCAAATAAATTCTTCCAGAGTGCATGCATCGAATCTCTCACAGAAAACCTGCATTACATGTACATGTATTAGTTTGCATCTCTCCTTTCCTTGTGTAGCTGACATGGACTTACTTTGACCTGCAAGTGGCAGTATATGTCTTAAAATGCTTCCTTCTTCCATAGTTCTTTCTCATCCAACTCTTATCATGTTAGCAGGGAAGGATAATCAGAGGGCTACACAATTCCTCTGACTGGGGCTTACTTAAATACTTTTCTTGTCTGCACGGTGTCACACAGCTTCCTATTATTCCTTATACTGCTCTAGCACAGGAAAAGATTTAGAATTGCTTTCTTTTATTGAGCTGTTTTAAAGCTGCTTTATATAACAGTCAAAAGATGCCTTTCCCTGCATATTTTGGAGGCTTTCATTTACCTATTGTAAATTCTAAAATAGCATGACTCATTTCCATATAATTCTGGGGTGTTCTCAGAAGTATACATTTGGAAATAAGTTCATTCTGTCAACAAAAGAAACTTAACTTGCCCACATAATTTCCTTTGCAAAGCTAGTGTTAAAATTCTTTTTTATTTCTTGATATCAAAATAAACTTTTTGCACTGCTGTAGCACTTACTAAGCAATTCTGCTGACCTGATAAGATAGTGACAGGGTTTGGTCAGATCCCATGGCAATGCACAGAATATAAACAAATGGCATTTCTCACCATCTTTGATGGTGATCATAATCTGTGACCACTCTTCCATAAGGTTTTAATTCCTATAATATCTCTTCCCTAAACATTTTTCTTCCCTGTCTTTAATAGACATTGTTAACCTTCTCTGCATATTTGACGGATGACATTAGGAAGGTATCTCAGCAGAGAGTATATCAAAAATGACTGTCTACCCAAAGTACTCAATGCACTTGAGAGCTTGCCATAACAATGTACATGAACTTAAATCTTGGATGGTATTATATACAGGAACATATAGGAAAGGAAAATGTATGAGGAAAGCTCTGAAAACTTGTTTCAAAGAGTTCATCCTAATATACAAGGACTTTTCTCCTGTGGAATTGAAATGTCCTGTGGAGGTGAAAAAACAGGACTCACCTGTAAAAAGCAATAAGAGAACTTCAGCAGAGATCAAAAGACTGCTTACCTGGCTGCTTGATGAAGCTGAATTGCTGAAGTAGCTCCTGGGTGGGACTGGCAGCCAGTCCCTTTGGACAAGACACAGAGAAACTTGGACTGACCCAAGCACTGCACAGGTTGTGGTCGTTAGACAAGTCTAACAGCAAGACTGCTTATTCCCCATAGGGGCAGTCCCATCTCTAGTGACAGAAAACAGCTATTGCCCAAATTACCAGAAGGCACTCATATTCCCCTGATAAAGTCTGCTAAAGATTTTGTCTTTTGTATGCCAACAAATTGCTTAAAATTTACCTGTGAAAGGACTAGCATGAAAGATAAACTTAGTTTTCAAGGCTTTCCTCTGAGACTCTCAGCCTGGTTTGTTTATTTGTTGGGTGTCACCCTAAGTTTGAAAAAAGCTAGAGGGATGCCCTACAAACCTCTGTTTTACAGATGGAGTAAGGAGGCAAATTTATATTTCCTGAATCTTACTTTGCTCTCTCACCTGAGACAACTCTCCCTAGGACTGGATGGAAATCAAAAGTAGCACTCTTCTTTTGCCTCTGTTTCCCATCCTCCTGCCGTTTTGTGTATAAAGGTGCCATGCTTCAGCCTTGCCAGCTGGAAGTCTGCTGCTTTTTCACAGGCTTTAAAAATAAATCTTAAAAGAAACTCTTTTGTTCTGTTTGGCTATAAAGGACACTGAAAGTTTCATATATAGCATATCACGCATAAAAATAATCATCGCAACTGCAGTGTACAAGTACTTATTGTTCTGAGGTAAAATCAAGAGTGTCACAAGTGAAAAATATTACTCTGAAGTCCTTGCTTTAAGAAGCAGAGAAAAAGAGCTATATCAGTGGAAAACCAGAACACAGTGTTTTATTTGTAAGTCAGCCTTTTTATGGTATTCATCAGAATCCCTTTAGTACCTCATAAATATGAATTAATTTATCCTCATAACTCCTCTATGAAGTATGGAAATATTATTTTCTTGAGTTTAGAGTGGGGAAAATGGGCCAAGGAAAGATCAAATGATTTGCCCAATGTCACAAAGGTCACCTGTAGTAGAAGCAGAACAGAAATGCAGATCTCCTGAGTTCCAGACCAGACTTTTAACCACAAAATCATCTTCCTCTCAAACATAATCATTGGTATGTATCACACAGGGGGGGAAAAAAAAAGCATCCTACTTTCAGGAGAATAAAAACAAGTACTGAATGAATGATAGTTGCAAAGAGGAAGTGCTCTGTCTGGAAAGTTTCAAGAGCATTTAGATACTACTGAAGTTTCCAAAGGGTAACTTTGGATTCAGCTATTTTCACAAGGTAGCAAGATCTTTAAAAATAAATTACAATAATCCATAAAGAACAGGAATTATAGATGAAGAGAGAAATAATGAGCCTGATTTTTTTAGGCTTTTTAAATGTACATCTGAACTTTAAAGCATCCATGAATATCCTATTTTTAACACCATGAGTTTCCATCTCTGGTCAGTTTTATGATCCTCAGTTTCAGAAACAACATCAAATGTGTTCTTCAATCAGTATGTTGACAGTTTCATACCTGTGCTAGGTCTGTCTAAATCCTAGTGCTCTGAACACAGCCAAGGCAACCCTACAGTGTTGAGATTTTTAGAATCATAAATGTTTCTGGTTTAATTTTCTCCAGAAGTACCAAGAGTTCTCAGGTGAGAGAGGACCTGTATTGTGCTAGATAGAAGGCAGCTGATGAAAGACAGAGTTCTGCATCATTGTTTTCCTCAGTGATCTTTGAGTACAGTTAGTCGCAGAGTTGTGGGGACAGGGAAGACCTTTTGAAAGGTGCAGTGCTGTATCAGGGGCAACACAGTGTGACAGTTGCAAAGCCAGCAGTAAAGCCCAGAACCCTGCCTAGTCTAATACCTTGTTAGTGCACCACACTGCAATTACCGCCTTTAGATTTTGTTTATGCTTGCCCATAAGTAACCAGCTAGTAACAGGATGCCAGCACAGCCTGGAAGAAGGTAGGTGTGCAACCTGGTGCATGAAGCTGTATCAAGTATGACATATACCTCAGTATGCATAAGATGGGAGTGGCTTTAAAATAAGAATCTGTGTTTGTTGGCCCATTCCCTGAGATTTTCTACCACTTCAAACTTTTCAGGTTCATTTCATTTCACAAAATGTTGTTAAATCCTGTTCCTTTGCACAATTTCCTACTGACCTAAAAGTTTGGCTTGAAACTCCACACAGGACTTGTGGACTGGCAACCTAACATGTTTCCTCTCAACCCCATCTCTTCACTGTCCTAATCTTGAACGTAACAATGTTTAAGCTTTAAGACTTCTTCCAGGCCCAGAATGTATGTCCCTATAAATAGGAAGACCCCAGGGAGGTTTTGGGGGGAAAATGAAGATGAAGGAAAGGTGGGAGAGAACCTGTATATTTGTGCAAAGTGGCCAATGACTTCTGTGATCAGTGGTGGGAGTGCAGGGGGGGAGAATGTCATAACCAAAGAGTTGCATCACCCCATAACAAGATACTTCTTGCTATATGTAGCCTATATGTTGTGCCTGTCCCCCAGTAAGCGGTGCCACAGGAGTTTCACTGACTAGCCCCTCACAAGGATGACAAGCAATGTCTCTACAGCTGCCTCCAATGCCACTGCCCTATCACGCAGCCCTGCCACTTCAACTGAAACATGTCCCAACTGCAAAATGTTTCCTGCTCTGACCTCTTCTCTCAGGCATGCGTGTGGTGTCACAATTCATAACACACACCCTTCGACATTTGTGACATAAATGCATTTGCCTTTTGTTACTAGGAGTGGTGTTAGCCTGCAGGTATTTCTCATGTGTGTCTGTATGTGATGAGAGAGACTGATAGATTACAAGGCTAAAAGAGCAATCTGTTGTTGTCCCACAGTAGCACAATACAAAGCCACTCAGTGTCCGCTTGTTTCTGTACCTACTTCTGCAAAACACTATTATCTGACAGTCTAGGTGGCAGAAGGTAGATTTTTCAAGTACTTTTTTCCATTGAAAACTGTCAGTCCTAATTCCTGCTTGAAGATGGGGTTGCTATGCTCAGCACCCAAGCTGAAATCCTTTAGGAAAGCAACAGGCAAGAGGTCAAGTCATATGGCTGATTTTTTTCAGCTCCAACTGCTCCGATTTTAAGATTATTATGTAAGAAGCAGTAGTTCTAATCCCAGTGTGGTTTGAGTTTTTTTCTCTGACCATCTGTGAACAGAAGAGTCTCTACCCTCAGCACCGAAGCAAGGAAGGATTTACCAGGCAGTGGAGTCCACAGGAGAAACAACTGAAGGACTTGGGACCTGCATGGATGCTCATCGCTGGAGCAGAAGTGGTGGTACATGAAGAGAGGAGTGCAGTACCCGTTAGCTTCCTCTCTTGAGAAACCAATCCTGTCTGTTGCTCCTTCTCTTAAGGGGAGAAGGGAATAAAGAAAGACTCACCTCTCTCTGCATCCTTAGAGATGCTGGGAGCATGGGAAAAGAGAATCCAGCTTCTCTCAGGAAGGAAGATCACAGGCACACTCAGCTGTTAGCCCCTGTCCATGTCGGGTTTTGGGCAACCTGGAAGAGAAAAATCCTTAAGGAATCTAAGGACAAATAAAAATGCAAGGATGAAGTTGAAATATAAGAAGAAAGAGTATGTGGTCAAAAAGGGGGAAATATGTCAAATAATATGGGGCTTAGCAGACATTTAAATGATGTAAAGAAAGGTAATGACTGGGAGAAAGACATGCAAACAAAAATAAAAAGAAAGAAAGGATTAGAGGCCAGGCTTTAAAGAAGAGTAAGAACACAAGTCATTGTCTCCCTTAAATGTTTTTGGAGGCTTTCCTTTTCTTCATTCAGTTTTGTCTGCTTAGAGTTGATCTCATCTTTAGAGCTGATGACTTATAAATTTCTATCAAGCATTTTTTCTTAGCTGTGCTAACAAGATTTTGGGGCTGAAATGCTCTGCTGCATTTAACATGGAATGTCTGGAAGACCTGCTTTAAAGACTTTTAAAGTCCCTGAAACTTCTATCTTTGAAAAGCTGTTTGTTCCAAGATAGACATTACTGTAGGGCAATAAACTAGGGCCAACTGTTTGCTGTTCATGGCAGTTTTTATAGCCAGGATTAGTATATAGGCCTATTTGCTGGAAAGTGTTAGCTATCGCTCAAGCTCTTTCTCTGCAAAAATTAAATTTCTTACAGTTTGTGCCACAGCACTTTCATACAAAAAGCATAAATAAAAAGGGTTAATAGCAAAGAAACCCCACATGTTTTAAAGAAATAGTCTTAAATTGGGCCTTTAAAGCACCTCTGAGAATCTGTTATGGTAAGGCAGACTTCTCCAAAATGTTGCCTCTCTCATGATAGGTAACATAATCTTTAAGAAGATCTTTAGCAAGATATTCATAGTGAATTTACAATACAGAGTTTGCAATTCACATCGACTGCTGTTCGCAGAGCTGTCAGGATATGAGGTATGCAAGGATAGTAAACAGCATTAGCTATCACCAGAAAACTGACCAAAAGAAACTCAAGACTTTGGCTGTATCACAGACATAGATGCAAGTATTTTGTAAGTGACGGGTTGGCTTTTGCATCGCTGCAGCGTGCTGTGCTTCTGGTTAGCAGGCACTGCAGCTGCCAATGTGTGCCTTCTCCCTCGCTCACCCTGGGAGCAGGAGCCGTGCCAACTGCGGCATCCTGCCAGCTCCCCAGAGCACAGCCTGCAGGGGCCAGAGGGACGGCACAATGCAGGCACTCATTTATGAGTGTCTGAATTTCCACATTTTAGCTGCCCAGCTGAGGTATTGGGAATTTCCCATCTCAAGATATTTCAGGGTCTTTTTTGAATTGGGGACGCAGAGGACCTTTCCAAATACAATGGAAGTATTTTAAATACAGCAGATTTTAGTGACTTGCCAACTAAATGGCACCACATTTCCAGGAAGTCCAAGAAGAGATGAGTTTGCCGTGTGTGCATATCTGCTGTCAATTTTGCATGTGCTGACGTATTTTTCTCTAACTTTTGTATCTTCTTATGAGCTCACAGCCACCTTTCCACTACACTGCAGGTGACACCTTAAACAAACACAGAGGATTCTGCCTGCTCTCCTCAGCAAGCAAAGGCTCCATCTGTGTTTCTGTGTCATTGCTAAATTCAGTCGGATACATTTCAGAAGAGCATAGCCCTCCCAGTTGCAGCATGCAATCTGACTCTGGGAAAAGCTTTGGTATCAGACTTGATCTCAGTGACCTGTGAGCCACACAAGGGCCTGACCCAGAAACTCTGACTGTCCCACTTGCAGGGTGGGCTTATTGACTGGTTGGATAGAAGCATGTCAGTTTTCAAAGAAGCAAATGGAAATGTGAAATAAAGGAGGAAAACAGTTTGGAAGTTCAGCTGTTTTTCAGTGTATAGGGTCAAATCCTCCTGCCCTCACTTCTGCTGACTAGCACTAATTAGCCTCACTGATGTCCCCCAGGAGTGCTTGGGTAGAAGGAGAAAGCGAAGATGTTAAAATCATGTCTCTGTGTTCTTCTGTCCTAAGTGGATGGGAGACATCTCAGGAGGAAAACACATCCAATTGTAGATAAAATTTGTAAATGACTTAGCTTACAGGACCGGCTTTTCCTGGGGCACATTCTTTTCCAGTGCTTTCAGTGTAGAACTGGTTGTATCACAGGCACTAAAAGAGTTGGAATTGCATGAGAAGGAGTATTTTCACATCTTCTATACTAGCTGTGTGCCAGTGAAAAGTCCCAGACAGATGCAGGACTCAGCCAGCTGTGTTGCTCGCTGCCTGGCAAAAGTACCTTGATTCAAGCTTCTCCGCATTCTTTAACTCTGGCCTGACAGAGCCTGCTTTCGGGCAAGGCAGGGCACTTCCATCTCCTTGTTTGCTTCAGTGATGGTAATCAGTACAGACATGGCCAGAGAGCAGCAGCATCAGCCAGTGCCAAATCCTGGTGGTGAGAAGTGGGCATCTGCCCACTTGGAAAGGCCTGAGCCCTGTCATCTCCTCGCCTGCGGATACTGGGATCGACAGGCTGTTCTGACAGTTCCTCTTTCAGGCAATTTCCTCTTCCTTTCACTCTTTTGGGGAGCATGCACTGAGATTTCCCCAGCCTGCAGGAATCCTTACAGCACCTGGCCCAGGGAAGTCTGTGCTTTCCTGGGTCTGGCTGAACCTCTCCAGACCACAGAGGATCTCCTTCCCCAGCCGCAGCAGCAGGATATTGGATTAGGTCTAATGACCAAAATTTAAAAATTAGCAATGCCTAAAAAGAGGCTCCTTCTCCAAGCTCCTGAGAACTTTAGCCAAAAATATGGAACTAAAAAAAACCTTATTGATCTCTTGTTTTTCTCCTTTCCTCTGCTGTGCAAGCATGCATCACAAGGCTAAAATCTAGGGCATGCTGAAGCCAGTGATAAAATGCCTATTGACTTTAACAGAGTCTGGATTTTACTTCAGAAATAAACTGCAGAGCTATGCAATAAATGAATTCCACATCCCAGATGCAAACTCATACATTTAACTGGTTTAAATTGCATTACTCTTCGTTTATAGTGGTGCTATGGGAGCATAAATTACTCCTGTGTTTCCTATATATTACTGAAAAACAGACGCTATACTTAATCTGCCTAAACTCCAAAACTAGTGACACACATTTCAATTACAAATTGTGTGCAGAATGTACAAGCTGCCAAAGTAGCTTCAGTCGGATGTGTGCCCAGAGGCTCAGTAATGGATACAATATTTTGATGGCTAGTTTATTTCTGTATTGGTGTCTATACTTTCCTTATGCATACCTCCTTGATTTATGTCTTTGCATAATTGTAGCCTCATTTCTTTATTCCTGAAATAGTTAGAAGGCAACTGAAATGAAAAATTAAAATCGTTATCTAATTTTGTATGAGCAGAAGGTTCATTGGAATGTATCTACAGTGAGATAGGCATCATTGACAGCTTTGTCAAATTTCCCATATGGATGGTTTCTGCTGATTTCTAGGCAGTTACAAATAATGGCAGTTAAGGAGCTCTGTAGCTTGTCTGACAAGGCTGAAACAAGAAATGTGGGTATGTCTCAATATGGAGAGCTTACAGTTTATGGTGCTGTTGTTTTGCTTTTCTAAGGAACTGGCAGGTTGGCTTCCAGCACAAATCAGCTCAGGCTAATTTGGGACTACCGCAAATGATCATAAGTGACTTTCATAAATGATCACATGATCCAGCCTGAGGAAAGCTGGCAGGATCATGAAAGATGGAGCGAAGCTTTATGTTCAGTATGTGTTCGGCGTGGAGCCTTTTTCACCTAGCTTTGTTGTCCTACAATCCCATATTCAATGCACAGAAAAAAAAAACAGTTCTAATCAAAGGGAAGCTTGCCAGCCCGACTAGACATCTTTTATAGTGTGAAGATGGCTGCTATAGTGAAAATCTGTTTATTAATATCTCCGTATTTGTGTAATTATAGGGTACTGTGTGATGAGTAGAGCTGAAGTTGGACGTGAAGTAAATGGTCTTTCAGACACTTTGGGATTGCAGTAACTGTTAAATTTCTTGGAATCTTCCTAGTTCACTTTAATTACATATTGCTACAAATCTGTAGAACAAAATGGACTACTCTTGATAACAAAAATTGGCAAAATTACATGTGATCACATTCAACCAACAGAATCATCAGAGCAATTATTCCTAATACTTTTGTGTGACAAGGTTCGCATTGTGTGTATTTTATACATTTGCACTTCTTTTCTAGTAAAGTCAATAGGGGCAGGAACAAGAATCTACTGATAACAGATCTGTGTTGTAATTATGTTGGGTCTGGTTCATGTCTGATGATAAGAACCATGTGTTTATATAATTTAGACACCTGAAAAGAAAAATGGGAGTTTGGAGCCTCCAGAACTGAGATTTGTACAAGAAGGGAGTTTCTCTTTTGGCTGATTCATAGAAAATAATAGGGCTGAAGGTTGAGAGGTTATCTAGTCCATCCTCCTAAATCAGTGTAAGCCCAGGCATGTTTTGTGCAGCCTCTATGGAATTGAGAGCAGATGAAGAGCATTTACATACTCAAAGGCTACTCTCATGCCCACTCTTCAGTGCTCTCTTTTTAGGCTACTGCAGTCATCTCTTCTACACCAGTGATCCTAACCTTTTTTTCTTTCTCCATAAGCTTTTTGGGGGGAGCAAAGAAGTCCAAGAAACACCTACTCCTCATGGAAAAAAAATCCACACTTGAACTTCTTCTTGAAAACTGATGCAAAATCTTGGATTTCTGCATCTTCAGTCGATAGGTTTACCTCCTCTTCAATCCAATATATTTATAGAACATCACAATTTGTTGCCCTTGTTAGAGGCCTATAAGATTAGCTGGTTTTCTACAAGAAATGGGCATTTTTTTTATCTTCAGTTGATACGCATAAGTGAAGCTATCAGACTCTCGTATTACTAGATCAGGGAGGCCTGGTAAGTTTTAATGGCTAGGTAATGGGTATCAAATGGAGCATGATGCATTTGCTGATCATTTGTTGGGAATGTTCTCTCTGAGAGAAAAGATCTGAAGTATCTGAAGTGCCTGACTTTAGAAAGACATAACAGAGTCTGTGGGCCAGCTGTAGACAAACATGATGAGATATTCTCTTGCATCTGTTCTGGCTAGGGACACTTTACATTTCGTTTGTTCTTAAAGAAACCTTGAAAACTGTGAAACTGAGAACATCTTACTTGCCAGGTAGCTGTTTCCCTTGTAGACTCATCACAATTGAATTAAGCCAATTAAGCTGATGTAATTAAGAGTCTGAAATTGCCTCAGAACAGTGATGTTGCTCAGTTCTTTGCTTCACCTCACAAATAGTCTCGTATTGGAGTTATCTGTCTTACATGTGTATGACACCTTCAGTCACAATTATTTCAGCCAAGCAATATATGATTTATTTTGAACTGGATATACTAGGAGATTCCATAAAATTTAAGAATAGCTGAAGCAAATAATAGCAGTGTTTCCTTTTAAACCCACACTCAAGGTCTCCTCTTCCTCCTTGCAAGCCTCCTCCTGGAGCTCTTTTCCCAGTAAGTTTTGATCACAGTTCACTGAAACCATGAGAGCATTCTTCACTGACACACAGAGGATGTGATGCAGTTGTCTTTGGACTGCTCTGGCTTTTTGTCTCCTCTTTGTCTTTCTTAACTTTCCCGGTGTGCACCTCCTGGTGTGTAGCCAGAATTCCCTGCTGGCACTAAGAGTGCAGGCTCCTGCTAGGCTTCCCAGGGATGAGTTTGGCCCATAGCTTCAGAGCGCTTTTAAAAACAGTAGTTTCAGGTCTGAGGAAACAGGTCAACCTTTCTGAAGCATGTGACTCTTCTTTCTGAAGTCACTTTAGTCATCATAAAAATCTCATTCAAATATCTAAAAGCCCATATGCTGGATTCTTAAAGGCAAGCAGTGACATAGATCCCCAGCGTTCACCCACTGGTGCTGGCAGAGTTCGACACCCAGATATCTTGCCAAGCTGAACCTAACTGAGGTTTGCAAGGAGAACTAATCAACCTATATAGCACTAGCACATAAAAAAAACACGCTGCATCTTTTCTTCTTCCTCAGAAGTACAAGTAGCTTAGAACTGTAAACCATATTTAAGAAGTCATTAAAAATACATGGAATTAACTAACCTAGGTTTTCATCTGAAAATAATGTTCTTTAAAAAAATCCCCTTTGCAAATCTGTTGGAGCAAATCTACCAATCTCATGGTTCTGCAGTGCCACATTTCTCTGTGGCATCTTATCACTTGCCACATCAATACCAACCACCAAGTGTGTAATCTTTAATGCATGTGAGAAATTTCTCCCTTTCAGAGTTCAAACTTTGCTTGCAAGGAACTAGAATGAAATTCTCATCCACTAAGTGGTCTGTCTGTTAAAATAACTAGGTTTTCATCTAGTCTAAGATTTACTTCTCAAGTATATCATCCTTCTTCAGGAAATATAAGACTTTGATGTCAAAGCAGTAAATGATGACTCTCTGTTGCAAAGTCAGTGTGCATTTCCAGAGCTCTTGCTGTAAAGGCTCTTTGTGTTTTCCTTGATTTCTATTAATATGTTTAATGTGTGCTTTTCTTCTCTTCTGTTCCCTAAAAAATGTGTATGTCTTTGTTGATGGTAATTTCTTTCTTGTCTTTTCTTCTTTTTTTTTTTCTTCTTTGAGGAAATCAATTCTCAAGTTCTTAATTAATTCTCCTACCACTGTCTTTGCAATTGGCATGACCTTTGTGGTTTTACAGTTTTGGCTTATCTAATTGGCCAAGTAACACCCTCCTTATGTTTACCAAATTCCTCTCCTGACTGTAAAACCCCATTTGTTTTGTCTGGGTGACAGAGTTCTCTCAGCTGCAATCCTAAAATTGTTTCAGGAGCAATTTTTGCTTCTTATCACTCTCCTCTTTTAAAATAAATTGTATTAATTAGTTTTTAAATCAGACGTTTGAAGATCCCTGTATAGTCTCATTCTTATCTTTTAGTTCTTTATACTGAGGCTGTCCTCAGTTAGGTTGTGGTGGCTATTTATATCACTCCTGAATGTTCATCTCCAATTATAAGTCTGTGCAAAAGGCCAAGTCTGAATTTACGTGGAACTTACTTCAGCAATTATCATAATATAAATGACTAAAATATTATTAAAGGGACTAAAAGGGACTTGTGAAGACAATTTAAGGTTCTGTTGAAGTCATTTAAGTTACTGAAGCTCTATAAAAATGATGAAATCAGAATTTGATGCCAGAATGGGGATTTTACATTAAATTTAGGAGCTTAACTACCAGTCTGTGCATTTCTTTCTACAATACTGCAAAGAAATAAGAACAGATCTCTTAACATCATTGCATCTTCTAATTTACAGAAATATTTTTGTTCAGCCACACAACTGTAAATTTTAAGATTTGGCTTGGGAATGAATTTTCTCCAGCTTCCAGCTGGAGCTGGAAGAAATCCAGCCTGTCTCTCTCCTAGCTGAGTACCCATTAACCTCAGGTGACCTTCCCTGGTCACTGGTTTTGATGTAAAGCATTTCTTTTTAATTGAAAAGTTTGTTCTTAAATACAGTGTAAATGAATGGCATGATACATATAATGCAATAACCTTCTAGATAAAACGTAGCTGCCATCAATAGATTGAACACAAGCAAAATCAAGGCAAATACACAAATGTACACAGAGGAAAGTGGATTGATCCTTTCCTTCTTATTTTGTATGAAGTATATATATGATGTCCATTATTTGTATTCTATGAATAACACAAATTTATGTGTTGGTGTGACTCCTAGTAATGTCTCTAAACAGCAATATTACATCTCTTCCATAAATAATCTGCAGATTGTCCATAGGTGTTCACACCCTGTCATTCATCTTCGCGATTAACCCACAGCTGCTTTTGCCTTTTTTATTGTTGCTGTTTTAATGGGATGGAATATATATGTATTTTTTGGTCAGATTCTATGGTGGAGGCTGATTTCTATATTTCTGCTTTAAAACTCTCTCTTCTTGGCATGGAGTTCTAAATAGATTTGTTGTTTCTTTCTTCTTTTTTTCTTTATTGTTACCCCTAAGGAATGCATATTATTCTGAGCTAGGCCAGCAAAAATTTGGCATAAGAAAAGGTTGGTAGAACATGTCTTTTAATCTATTTTGGGGAGACACTTGCAATCCCTTTTTCAGGATGTACATCAACTGCTATGGCAAAAACAAGGATCAGTACAGTGATGTTTTTCTGTGGCTACCTCCTTGGCTTAAGGATGCTTTTTCTGAAAACTCTAGGGAATGTGACCTGGATCTCTGTTTTAAAGGAATAAAATCGGGGTGGGGTGGCACCATCACCTACTTCTATAGCAATCTTTTTAAAGAAAAGCATTGCCCCTGAAGCTTTGTTTGGGGTTTCATCTTGCCTCTGCATGTAGGGCATACTTTAAAAATACTGCACTGAGGCCTGCAGGGAACTTTAGGCAGAAGATTGCTGTTTTCTGGATCCTGATTTGGCCTAGGCATAACGTAGGAGCTGTGATGCTCAACTATGTCCAGACTGTGGGAACAGTGATATATCTGTACCTCCAGATTCAGGGTTATAATTTTTCATGTAGAAAAATTCCATTTCACTCATCACTCAACATTGTCTGATTTTTCCTCTTTGGGACCTGGTTCTGTGCGCTTGCATGATTGGGCTAGGGGTTAGGAAACCAATCTAACAGAAGTTACAGCAGCTGCATAGCCCCAACCGATGATTGCATCCCGATGGCTAATGTTAGTGGGATTTAAGTTTAACAAGTAAGTGGGATGTAAGTTTAACAAATATAGCCCAATTATAGAAATGTCATGTAGAAAGCTGAAATTCCCTTTTCCTAGTTCATTAAAAAGCCTCTCTTTTGAAAAGTAGTTCAGTGACACTTTTCTTCCATTTGTAAGCATTTTCTTCTTGCTTCAAAAATTCCCATTTATAATGTATCCAAATTGTATATCTAACCTTGAATTGTACTATAACACCCTTTAAACATGGAGATATCTTCCTTCTAAGCTCCAGTGCTCCGGGTTGATTCTCTTTGTAGCGCTAGCTTTTGCAAGGACTGGGTTGTTTTCTGTAATGCTTTTTGCCAGGTCAGAATTTCTCTGCTGCTTTCCTGCTGAATGGGACCCACACCAGGTTTAGCATTAGTACTGAAGATAATTGTTGCCTGCTAATGAGGTGCCATAAATTCTCCTGGAATTCTTCAAGCAGCAGAATGGGTTTGTGAGTTCAGATTTGTTGACTTTGTTGAAGGTTATGGTTATGATCAAAATTTAGATTTAATCTTCTGAATTTTCCTTGAAATGACCTTCAGGTGGACAGTAGTGTTCTGTGCAAAAGAGCAGCCTTATGGATGGCACAAAAAAATAACCCTCCCTTGTTAATAACCCTCCTTCTTCTTATATGCCAAGCCCATGTGTTTCAGGCAGTGGATTGTGATGAAGGGGGGATGAAAAAGGGGATAAAAAGGGAGGAGTCCAGGATCCTTACATCTGCAGCCAGAAATTACAATTGATTCTAATAGCCACCCTGGTGCGACTGACATCCTGTCAGCAGTTAAAAGTAGCTAGCTTTCTGCTGTGTAAACGCTTGGAAAGGAGGGAACCCCAAAAGGAGATGCATTTGCAAAAAATTTGAGGAGCACTGTTTTCAACTTTGTGCAGAAAACGAGACTGAGTTTCCTGAAAACTGGTGAAGTGTTTTCACAGTCTAAACTTGAAATGTCAAAATAGACCTACAGAGATGAAGAATCGGATGTTAATTGTGGATTTATTGAAGGCTATTAGAGAATAAATGCTCGAGATAGATATATCTGAAATATCCTGACTGCAAATGTCTATTTTGAAGGCACTACTAGTATGTTTTCCCTTTCTGTGTGATGATCTACACCTGCTTTGATTTAGTATGATTTGAGGAGCAGACTGTACCAACACACTCTGAATTCTCCTGTGAGCTTTTCATGACTTTTCATCCTTTCCCTAGTTTATGCATCAAGCAGGAGACTTTCGTTAATAGTTGCCAGCATTTTTGTTGCGATTCCCACATCAAAATTGATCAATCCCCGTTTATCAATCCACCCTCCACCCTTCCTCTTCCTGCCATCAGATAGCACAGCTCAGTTGAGGGAAAGAAATCCAGTGGGGGTCATTATTGTGCCTTTCTTTCCATTATCCTTGTTTTTGTCCTTAGCATAAAAATGAAGAGGATTGCAAGACTGAGGGGAGCTGAGAAGAGCTGTTCCCTTTCACTTGGTGAAGGAAAGAGAAGTAGGTGAGAACCAAACCAATGTGTTTCCAGCCTGCCATTATCAATCCCAGTTTAGCCAGCACCTTTAGCTTGGGAAATACTATGTTGCTATTCTGTGCTTATTTTTGCAACTGATGCACAACTCCTATTGAGTACTGCCTTGAAAAAATAAATCTTTGTCTATTCCTCCAGTGGTGCATTTAATTTCTTTTCCTTTCTTTGGATTCAGTTTATTTAAAGCTTTCAGAGCACTGAATCTTTAGTTATTTTAGGCAACCTAATCTATTGGGAAGAACACCTCCAGATTATTTATTGTGTTTCTAAAATGGCATATATGCAAAAGCAGACTGTGAAACATATCGCTGCATAATAGGATTATATAATTGTATTTATCATAAAGAGGGATATTTGCTATCTACTCATAGTTGCCACTTCCACTCAAGCATCTTGGGGCACAGATCTTTTTCTTTCTGGTTTACTAAAAAGGGACCTTCCAGCCAGATAAATGGTGGTGCCATCTGTCACCGTGACTGCTACCTCACAGTCATTTTGCATGTGCAGTATTGGAGCAGGATTTCAAACCCTTTTGTTTAGCCGCATGTGTTTCCCTTGTTCTGAATAGCTGTGTTGCTAGAAATGCCTAATCAACAGCAATCGGCTGTGCTTTGCCAAGACTCTCTTTTCTGCGTTAACCCCTTTGAGGTTTTGTGAGGGTCTGCCTACTGGCAGCTTGCCGCAAAATAGCAGGTCAGACTTCACAAAGTTCTTTGCAGATAAAGGCTGTGTGTAGGTACTAAGTATTATTTACTGTGCATTTTCTGTAATGTCTGCATAGTGTGATCACTCCTCCGGCTTTAGGTGTTGATCTGGAGTGCAGGGAGAAGGAATTCCAAGGGCAAGGAAGCCGAGAACAAACTGTGCCATATAGGAGGCCGTTGCAGCCCGTTTTCCATCAGAAACAAGCTCAGCAAAATTCCTGCCTCTGTGTTTGCCTGAAACAGGAGGTGAGCCTGCAAAGTGCTCAGCTTTCTGCTCTTTCGCATCCAGCTCCCTATTGGCAAAAGCAGTCTAAGTGTTCAGTGCAGCTGGCTGAGCTCCATCGATGCTGCTTCGTGGAGTCAAGCCATGCTGTCCCCAAGGCAATGAGTTTTTAGCACATGCAGTGCTTAAGGAGCTCCTGGGAGCGCCGATCCTGTGTTGCCTTCCCTCCCTAAAGGCTGCCTTCACAGGGGGGTTTGGCTCTCATTACCTCCTTGTTTCCTCTGGGGTGCCTCATGCAGTGATTCGGGAGACCCAAATGGGACCCGGGAACAGAGCAGTTGAGTAGCTGATGCTGTATCTCCCTGTGCCCGCTGAGGACAGAAAGGCGGTTTGAGTGAAGCCTGGCTGAAGGAGGCTGCTCAGCGCAGACAGAGGGCCCTGCCAAAGCAGCCGGTGCCACCCCTGCCACATCCTTGTGCACAGCAGCAGCGACCTCCTGCCTCTCGGAGAGCAGCTAAGCCCTTAGGACTTCTGGAGCCCATCAAAACCTCTCTAAATGGGATCCAAGTCAGCCAAAACTAAGAAGTCACTGCCGAGGGTGGTAACTGCCCATGTGACAGACCCTCTCTCCATTGCTTTCTTTGGGGTGCCTTGGCTGCGTTAGTGGTGTGGGGCAGGCGGGGCAGGACTCGGGGACGCAGGGGGGGTGCGGTGACGCCCACCCTGCGAGGGATCTGGCTTTCCCCCGGTGAGATACGCACCTTCAGCACCTTTCTGCAGCCCGTTGTTGCTAGGCCAGCCCCTGCCCAAGCCAGGAAAGGGCTCATGGAAGAGAAGGGGCTTTTTAAGGGGCTTTAGGTGAATCAACAAGGACCATTGTCCTCTGTTATAACTTAATAAATTAAGCTATTAAAGCTTAAGCTTTATTTTATGAGTGATCAAAAATGTGGCTATGCAACTGCTGCTGGAGATATTATGTTTATTCAGTTGTTGACTCTCTTCCCTACAGGTTATTTGGGATTTATTCCCTTGTTGGCACCGCTGAATGTTAAATTCTGAGATTTTTGGGGGGAGGGTTAACTTAATAGTAGGTAGAAAATTATTATTTTAACACCTTGTTATTTTAAACCCATCTATTAAATTTTCCAACTTTCAAAGCATGTCCTTTTTTTTAAGAAAATAAAAAATCCATTCCACGTACTCTTGAACCTTAATTTATTCACCTGGAACCAAATCTCATTAAAGTGCAGCAAAGATATTGACTGTGCTTTTGTCCATAAAGAATAGCTCACTTTCTCTTAAAATATCATAGTACAGTGCATATTTACAAAAGGACTTAAACTGTATTCTAAATGGATTCTTCTGGACTAACATAGAAAGACTTTGGATTTCTGCAAATGGAATAAAGCTGTACCTGGAAAAGTATTTTAGTCTGAGAACACAACCTGAGTTAGAAAATCTTATTTTTGCACTTAATGTGAATTAAACAAAATGGAGAAGGAATTGCAAACTGTAATACCCAACCGAAAATTAGGAACATACCCAACAAGGGTACAGAGGGCTCTGGAGCATCCCTGCAATTTACAACTGCATGAATTGTCATTTCGCTGTGAAGAGGGCTCAGCAAGGCAAAGGCAAGGGTCATAGGAGCAGAAAACATAAGGAGAAAAGAGTAAGGATGCAAGGAGAGAGGAGAGGAAAGTGAGGCAGGCAGCAGCAAAACTGAGACAGAGGGAAGGAGGCCTCAACCAATGCAGCTGGTCCTTCAGCAGGCTGCAAACCACCCCTTCGCACTGTGAAAAGCAGCCTGGTGGTGGCATCAGCAGCGGCCTCTGAAGGCTTGCGAGAGGAAGCAGAAAAGCTGCCGTGAATTATCCCTTGCCACCCGCATCCATGCCTGCCGAGGGGACAGCCCAGCTGCCCCCGTGGCCAAGAGGCGCTGTGCAGTTTTGCATCTCTGCCCCTCAATGCTGGGAACGGGGCAGCGGCGACAGCATCTGGGTGACCGGGGCTGCGCGGGGCCAAGGGGCTCCCTTTTGTAGACTGCAAAGGTAGTTTGACATAAGTTTCACCAGGCTCACATGGCTATTTTTTGAAGCTTATGGTGAAAGTGGGTCATCCCAGGAAACAGCTATTATCTGAGCTCCAGAGGCATTATTTTTGGATACCAAAATGCTCAGAGTTTTCAAAAAGCAGCTGAGACGAGCTGGTGCAGTATGTGATCAGCTTTGTCATCGTCAGAACTATCTTCTTATCAACATCCTTGATAACCTTATTTACCAAGCAGTAGTAAATGTTCAGCATATGGTTTGAATTTCAGTACTGTCAAAATACTACTTTTTTTAGCAGACTTGCAGCTACTTTTCAAGTGTTAGCATCAAAGATTCAATGGAAGTGCCAGGAAGCAGATAATTAAAACACATATCAGGGTCTTTTGTAGACTCCGCAAAGACAGACATAGCAGTTTCAGACGCCACCGAAGACGTAGGTGATGAGAATAGCTCTGTTGCTGCCCTGTGCTGTGGCCTTCCTTGCACAAGCCACCCGGCTCTTTCTGCCACCCCCCTTCGCCTTGCCTGGCTTGGCGCAGGGACTGTCCCTTGTCATATGTTTGTAGCATCTAGTGCAATGGGACCTGTAGAGATATGACTGTGATAGTACTAATAATGGACACTGAGAGTTTTGGAGGGAGTTGAGACAAGTAAGCGCTTTTCAGATATAACGCATTCATTTAGATGCATTATCACCACTTATCTCTCTGCTGTATTTAAGCTAAGGGCCTCTCTCCGCTTTATCTGCTGCCAAATAATGCTGCCAAATAAAAGGGAGTCCAGATATTCTGGCAAAGGTTTATAGACAGGCTGTAGAATCAGTTCCTTGGAAATATAGGTAGAAAAGGCTAGAGACTGCATATTACTAGCCCCTTTCTGATTATGTTGCCTTACTGGAAAAGGGTTTATTTTAGAACATTTTCTCCATCTCTTGGACTGCGGAGTTGCAGCAGGCGGTAGCAGCAGTATGCCTGCCGTCCTACCCTTTCCCCTGGATTAGCAGAAAGGCAGCAAGTCTGCCAGGCCAGTACAATGGAAGAAATTATTAAGGTGATTTTGAAAGGTTTGGCAAGGCTGCAGAACCAGGAATGTGAATGCTTCGGCATCTCCCTTAGCGCTGACTGCCTGGCTCATTCAAGTAAATGTGTACATTTTAGTCTGGTCCTGCATATCGCACTCGGTGATTACACCAGAAGGTCTTTGCTACCTGTCTACTTCCAGTTTTGGCTGTTAAGTGGTACTGTTCTGCCTCCAAACAAGAGACGATCTCCTGAGAAGCTTCAGCAACCTAAAAGAGAAGTGAGTAAGTTAGTTATTAGTCATGCAGTGCTGTGAAGAAATGTACTCCCCACAACTGTAATATTCAGAACATTGCCTTGCAGTTTTGATCAGAAAATAAACCTTCAATTTGTATTGTGCTTCCACCCATACAGTGGCACAAGTTTGGTCACAAAGGCATACAGCAGTTTTGTATTAGAGGACATGCAAATCAAAAAGAAACAAAGGCAAATCTTTTACCACACTATTTCTCATTTCTTTTCTAATAGGTCTTCATAGATTTGATATAGTATAGGTGCTGGAACCACCCACTAATTTAGCCATTGGTATAAACTTGTTGAAGGAAAAAAAGTAGATCAGGTGTAGCTCTTGATACATTTTGCTCTTAATTATCTAACAGCAAACAGAATTTGCCACCTATTGTTTTCTGACTCTATAAAATAAGTTTCGTGGTACTGGTAGGAACCGATTTAATGCTGAGATATTCAAGGGCACTAGTCCAGCATTTACTTTTACAGTTTGTCAAGCGTTGAGGCATATTTATGGGAAAGTGTGGGAGGAAGTTTGGCTTTTCAGTGGCTCTCTCAGACTGTTGGTCAAGGAGCTTTGAACACAAAATTCACTTGATTTTATTTTTAAACTCATTCATTTTGCCACTAGAGAAGTGCTTGTTTCTCAGCCAAGCTTTTGAAACAACGAGTCATACAGAGGAGGATGCAGGACGGGACTGCAGTGGTCTGAGGCAGTTGACTTGAGGGCTCCCCTTCCTTCCCACCAATGCAGGTGTGCAAGGAATCAACCTTGCCTCAAATTTCCATCACACTTAGTAGGCTTTTTTGGAATAAAACCTGTGAGTTGCTTAGCCACAAACATCATCATGTCCTGGAAACGGCAAATGCACCTTCTTACTGATTCTGGGTAAAATGTTATTGTAAGCACCTCTGGAAGGCTTTTTTTTAAAAAAAAAGAAGAAAAAGATTAATAGTCAACTTTTAAATGGAAAGAGCTTGCTGAGTCAGACCAATCTGGATGCCAAGTTCTGTAATGGAAGCTAGAGATACTGTCATTTCCAAAGTATCACTGCTTTATTCCATAATTGACAGTGCCATGCGCATGGGCGAAATATACCTTTCCCACCTGATCTAAATAGTAACAGCCAAGACCTGGTTTTGTCAGGACAGTGGAGTAGGATTTAAAGCAGCAAAATGCTTTTTGCACACTTGAAGCAAGATGTAATTTCCAACTGACCTAAAGCAAAGGAGGTACTTTTTCGTCATGCAGAGCATGTTCACTCTTGGAAAAGAAGCAAAGTTTCATTGATTTCATTTCAACTAAACATATTTAGCTAACTAATAGTTAGTTTCATTCCACTAAACACACTGTAGGATGCATTGGAATAAAATAGTATTTAGCTGTATCTAGTATACAGTAATCTAGTCTAGTATCCTTCAGCTGCATGTAGTATCCACTGTAGTACTAGCTATATATTATTCAGTTACTAGCTAGTAATTGGGATTTTTTTTAATTTCACTGTGTAATTTGGGAGGAGAAAAGCCAGCAACTATTCCAACAATGTAAATTCCCCTTCATTACTTTTAATGATCTTTTTACATATTTGTTCTTCAGTTAGTATCTCTTCTGTCTTAAACACACATAAGCAAATAGTTGGTTCAGCTCCAAAATGCCTCTCTGTAATTAGCAGCAGTTCAAGTGCCAGCCATCCTTTCTTTAGGAGGAGCCAGGTAGAGGCAGTGCTGAGGGCCATGTCCTGCAAGAGCAGCTAATTCAGGTCTGGCCACGGTTCTGACTTCGTTAAGTTCAGCTGCCTGCTTTAACTGTGCAAAAAAACTCATTTTCAAGTACAAGTTGGAGCAGAATATCTGTCCTGTGATACTCACTTTACTTTTTTTTTTTCAGGAAGTGGGAGTAGAGCTGGGTCAACAACAGCAAAATTCAGCTTTTGTTTAAGGAGCTGTTGTAAATGGAGGTTTAAAGAGGTAGGCATGATAATTTTTAAACAGGTAATGAAGTGTACTTGTAACATACTATCCCAAGAGCAGGTAATAAGGGATTGGCAGCTTCCCCTGCATGCTGCCTTGGCAAGGCACAGGCAGGCAAAGTAACTCTCTGACTCAGCCGCCTTGCTCCAGTGGAAGGACAAGTCAGGTCCTTGGTAGATCCAAAGTACTTTTCTCTCTGTGCCTAGACAGCTCCGAAGACAAATTTGGTTTGGTGGGACAAGCAAGCTCCTGCATGAATCACAGCCCTCTCTCCCTGCCTGCTTGCAGAGAAGATGGACTGCTGTCAGCCTCGTGCTGTGTAACTGGCAGCATGTTTTCCCCTTGTAGCTACTGCCAAGGCAAATTTGCTACTTATCTGTAGAGTAAAACTGTGACTTAGGGGTCTTCATGCTCCTTAGGCTATTTAAACTGCCTGCTGAAACTGAAGTAGGTAGTCTGTATGGACATGGGCGCATATGATTGACTGGTGATACCAAGTCTTCAGAAATAAACACTAAATAAACAGATGGTAGCTGCTCTCAGTTGCCGTTAACCAGGAGAGGAAGGGACCAGCTGGAGTCTTCCTAGTGCTCAAAAAGCAAAGGCTGTCGCTCACTGACATTTCCCTGAGCCACCCTGTTTTCACCAAAATCATTTTTAATATCTCCTCAGCAATGCAGAATTCCAACCAGGTGCTACAGCCCAGTGTCTAGAACTGGCAAAATAGATCTTATTGGCAGGAATTGATATTGATAACATCACTGGCCATGAGCAGAAAAGTTGATTGCTATAGTAGTCATTTTAGAGAGAGCAGAAGAATTCAGGAATTAATTCTTTAATTCTAATTTAATTCTAATTCTTGAGCATTCCGTCGACAACTGTAAAACGCTAGCAGGAATTCTGTGCCCAACTGTGCAATAGCTCCAAAATAGCTAAACAGTGCCTCATGCAACCCAAATTCCCATAGTGTAGGGTGGCTTGCTATTTTTTTAGGCTGAAAACTGAACAGCAGTCTAATTTTTTTATAAGTTATTCAGGAGTCTCAAAATTTCTCTGATAGTTTAGTGCTGTTTTGCCAATTGTTGTGCTGCATATGAATGGCTGTTTGCAATAGGAAAAAAGAATTACAGAGAAACTGGAGTTGCTTGGAAGTCAAGCATACAGGATATTTCAATTACATTCTTTTAAAAAAGAGGTGTCCTTTTAATTTGGAAATCCCTCTTTCTTCACCAAAGATTATGTATGCTAGGAAGAGTCAGCCTGGGGGCAAATCCCAGTCCCTTTCCTTTCTGCTCACCGTCCTGCTAATGACTGCAGGCAGTATTTTGGCCTCTGTTGGAGTGCAGATTTTTAAAGCAGCAGAATGGACGATTTTGGAAAGTGGCTGGGGAAGGTTCACATTTACGTGCACAGGGGCACGAAGAGCAGATGCTACCGGTTTGGAAATGCTGCAGGCATCCACTTGAGTGGTAACTGGAGAGCTGGCTGCTGCTCTGCTCTTCTGGAAGCCTTGAAACGCAGGCTGAGGAGCTCTGCCGCAGCGTGGAGCTCTTCTGGAAAGCTTTTCAGTAATGCATGCAGATCATCACTTGCATAACCAATGCACAATTGACCACCAGATGGCCTTCACAGAAGCAAGAAGATAAGGTCAAGATTTTTATTTCCAGTTTGTGGGTAGACACTGCTTCCAGTCCTGCGTAGGCAGATTTTCTGTGCACCAGCTGACTTCCTACAGCATAATATAATTGATGAGCAGGAAATTGCTTACATTATTTTCCTCAAAGCACTACAAAGGTAAGCAACTAGGCTCGATATTCTTGTTTCAGGGAGGCAGAATAGAGACATGAATTGTTAATCACAGAGCTTCTGCAATTCACTCCCAATAGGCAGTGCAGGGTAGAGGCCTTTCCAGCTAGCTCACATGGGCTGAGATGTCACTTCAAACTGTGATTCATGCTGCAATGCTCAGACTGCTGCAACAGGAGCTAACTTAAAGAGTTTCTAACTTAGGTATGTCTGCAGTATGTGGTAGCTGTGGCACTGATGACAGCCCCAGTGGCAAAGGCAGGAATAAAACCCAGCTCATCGTCAGGAAGTTCTTCACTGAGCCACACAACTTTGAGCATTGTTAATAATAAAATCAGACGCTACACCTCAGCCCTCTCCTTTGCTGTAGGGGGAAAATGGGAGTGTATACAGGACTGCACTAGAAGGAGTTTTGTCTGGTTTCAGTCAACTGGATGTTAAAAAGCATTTCTAGGTAAATGTCTCTGTCCCCAAAGTTGCCGTGCCTGTGCCAGACTAGCTAATGGCTCCCACTCCTCCTCCCACCTATCACCTAAAGTCCGGAGAATCCCAAATCCTTGTCTGCTCCCACTTTGTGGTTACTTCTGTGGCAGCTCAAGGCCTTCAGTCTAAGTGCGTGTGTGTGTGTGTGTGTGTGTGTGAGTGGTGCTGCCTCCCACAGCAGCCCCTCCACTGCCGCATACCCTACATGAATAGGTGTGCTATCTCATCACTCAGTTTGCTCAAGGGCTATTGCTTTCGTCCTCACTCCGGATGAGGAAAAGGACGTTTGCTGTTCTGCATTCCTATCACACGGTGTCCTTCTGGGAGAGAGAAGTGATATTTCTGATTGCACTCACTCCAACACGTGTGGTGAAAAGGGAAGGATGCTTGGTGTACTGGGAACTATCCTTGTTTGCCTTTTTCCTAAATTCTGATGGGTTAGCAGCTACCTTACAGCCTTCAGAGATTCACAGCAAAGGGTGTACTTGAAAGCACATTAACCAATTTGATCCAATTATCTGCTTCAAATTAGATGGCCAGGATTGTCTTCAGCTCCACTTCCAGGTTCAAGGAGAAGTCAGACCAAAGGACTGAAGCATTTTGCCTTTCACCATAAATAGAGACCTGTGATTTGCTCTTGCATGCCCTATAACCATGGGTCATATCTTCCACTGAAGTAACGCACCACCACTTTCTTGCCATCAGTAGAAATATGCCGCTTCATACCAAGCACAAATGAGCAGCACTACTTCTGGATATATACATAAGCACACGTTCACATCAGTCCGTGTCAATTACTGTACTGTGCATACACTTCTGTGCCTTTTCATTCCTCCATTTTCAATCTCTACAGAGGGTAATAATGTTGTTCTCTAAATTAAACACTGCTTCGGTCAATCCCTTAATACATTTTAGAAAACTAATAACAAAAGCATTCAATTCTTGGTTCAGAATTAGTTGTCATTTATGATAGCTGTGGAAAGTACTTGTGATTCAGAAAAATGAAAATACCAAGCCACAGGGATGAAGCTGGAGCAGAGCTATTTCTTAGGGAATCTTGCCAATCCATCTGAGGCTGGAGTTTCAGTTTCCCAGATGCGGAAATAGGTTCGAGCATTAGACCTTTGTCCCAGGGCTGCAGAGAATTGCAGCCCCAGTGAGCGCTGGTGTTTACCTGCAAGCAGAAAGCTACAAGTCGAGCTCTAGCATGGCAGTTGTGGGGGGCGGTCTCACTGAATAACCCCCAAAGAAAAGGGGGGCAGGTGGGAATGGGGGAGCCACTGCACAGCCTGGGAGAAAGCAGGAAATCTGTGCAGCCCGCCCCCAGAATACCACCATCACAGCAAAGGAGAGGGTTGTTGTGCTACCTTATGAGAAAAGGTTTTTTTAAATATTCCTTACCACACAGGTTATAAAGGCAAACCCAAATCATTACTATTAATTGAATAAAAGTGGGAGTCCTGAACAAGAACTTTGACAATGGCTGGATTCAGAGGTCAAATCTACTTAATCTGTGCCGTTGCTGATTGCACCTCATAAGGTACAATAAAACTTTGGTGAACGCAGCCAAGAATCGGGTCTTTATTTTTATGAAACAATCGTGTGCTTTTTGCTAGGCCACAGGTCAAACACGGTAGGTATTTCTGGTTGTTCAGCTCAACCTAGAGCTCTGTTTTGGCACAAAATCAGTATTGTCGTATAATACTGAGATGGGACTGATCTCTTGGGTAGCAGTGGTAACAGGACATTCCTTATTCATATCTTCAGCCAGCCAGGACATTTCACCTTTGATTTCAGATCTAGCCCCAGCCTCTCATCTTTCTTCCATCTCCAAGCCAAATTTCAATTAGTGCATCACTGGCAGAGTCCCAGGCCCCGGACGAGATAGCATTTGACTTTAAATTGTAGAGTGGCCAGAACCAGCCTCAGTGTGGAAACCTGGAGGGGTTCCTGGGTATTAGGAGGACTGTTAAATAGTACTCGGGAACTAGTATAAAAAGAAGAAATGGAAAGAAAGAGAGGCGTTTGTGTGGCTCACTTCTCCGTAGGCACACAACGCAGAAGGCTGTGCTCAGCTGCAAACGCTGCAGTTGTCCCAGCTGGAGCTCAGCTGAAGGGGGCCCGTCTGACAACTGACAAAGGCTGTTTGTGCAGTGTCAACTCATTGAAACGTAACATGTTTGGGTAATTTTGTCCTCGTCTTTAGTGTACTGTATATTTTGTGAAAGCAGTCCCTTATAAATCTCCGTTATGTAAGGCTGTTTTAAAACACTCCTAAGCTCCATGAAAAGAAATCTGTTTTAATTACAAGATCAATTTCTTCCTTTAGTGTGCTTTTTTCACATGCTACATACCTTTCTTTCTACCACATTATCTTAATGGCAGGGTAAAGAATAGAACTATTTACTGTTCCAGGATTACAGTTCTATAAATAAAGCATATAGTGAGAATTACCATGTCTAAATAGGATTAGCATTATTTTTCTACATATTTTTAGGTGGATTATTTTTATATAATTTAAACGGTACATCATAACATCGTAGAAGAAGACTGGAAACTGGTCACTGCTCGTGGGAGGAGAAAGGCGCCTACTCCTCCTGAAGACCTGAAGCTGAAGAACAGGTTTAGTGCCCTCCAGGATGAGGAGGAGATGGGCATGGCTGCCAGGGAAGTACCTGGGACAACAGACCCTGTGCCCTGCCGGAACGCCCGGAAAAAGCGGCGGGTGATTGTTGTGGGGGACTCCCTGCTGCAGGGGACGGAGGCAGCTATCTGCCGACCTGACCTCTTGGCTAGAGAGGTTTGTGGCCTGCCGGGGGCTCGTGTGAGAGATGTCATGCAAAGACTGCCAAGGCTTGTCCACGCTTCGGACTATTACCCACTGCTGCTCTTTCATGTGGGCGCCAATGACACCAAGGGCAAACTGGAGACCATCAAGCAGGATTTCAGAGCTCTGGGGATGGTGGTCAAGGGTCTGGGAGCCCAGGTCATCTTCTCCTCAATCCTGCCAGTGAGGGGGATGGATGAGAGGAGGAGGAGACGGACTTTCCAGGTTAACGACTGGCTGCGCCGCTGGTGTTGGCAACAGGGTTTTGGTTTCTACGACCATGGGACCCTGTTTGAAGATCGACAACTGATGGCGAGAGATGGGATCCACCTCACGAGGCGGGGCACACAGGTCTTTGCCAACAGGTTGGCCAACCTGGTAAGGAGGGCTTTAAACTAGGAAGGATGGGGGAAGGGGAGAGTTATAGTGACAGGGTAGCTGGCAAAAGACTGCTCAAGTCAGGATGCCTCCAGCAGGTGAATGCAGCCAGGGAAGTGCGCATGGGATGTGGCTATGGAGGACCCTCTTTTACCCCTCCTGGGAAACCTGCATGCTTGATCACCTCCCTGAAATGCCTGTACACCAATGCACGCAGCATGGGGAACAAACAGGAAGAACTAGAGATATGTGTGCGGTCACAGGGCCATGATCTCATGCCATTACAGAGACATGGTGGGATAGCTCACATGACTGGAGTGCTGTCATGGGTGGCTACGTGCTTTTTAGGAAAGACAGGCCAGGAAAGGGAGGTGGTGGAGTTGCTCTTTATGTGAGAGAGCAACTGGAATGTATTGAGCTGTGCCTAGGGGTGGATGAAGAGCGAGTCGAGAGCTTATGGGTAAGGATCAAAGGGCAGGCTAACAGAGGTGACACTGTTGTGGGTGTTTACTACAGGCCACCTGATCAGGATGAGGAAGTCGATGAGGCCTTCTACAGACAGCTGGAAGTAGCCTCACGATCCCGGGCCCTGGTTCTCATGGGGGACTTCAACCACCCCGATATCTGCTGGAAAGACAACACAGCTAGGCACAAACAGTCCTGGAGGTTCCTGCAGAGCATTGGTGACAACTTCTTGACACAGGTGGTGGAGGAGCCAACAAGGAGAGGTGTGCTGCTGGACCTCATACTAACAAACAAAGAAGGACTGGTGGAAGATGTGAAGGTTGGGGGCTGCCTTGGCTGCAGTGACCATGAGATGGTGGAGTTCAGGATCCTGCAAGGAGGCAGCAGGGCACCAAGTAGGATCGCAACCCTGGAGTTCAGGAGAGCAAACTTTGGCCTCTTCAGGGACCTACTTGGAGGAATCCCATGGGTGAGGGCCCTAGAAGGAAGGAGTGTTCAAGAGAGCTGGTTGATATTCAAACATCACTTCCTCCAGGCTCAAGAGCGGTGCATCCCTATGACTAGGAAGTCAAGCAAAGGAGGCAGGAGACCTGAATGGATGAGCAAGGAGCTCCTGGCAAAACTCAACCAGAAGAAGGAAGTATACAGAAAGTGGAAAGGGGGACAGGCCACTTGGGAGGAATATAGGAATGTTGTCAGAGTATGCAGGGATGCAACGAGGAAGGCTAAGGCCCGTTTGGAATTAAATCTGGCTAGAGATGTCAAGGACAGCAAGAAGGGCTTCTTCAAATACATCAGCAGTAAGAGGAAGACTAGGGAAAATGTGGGCCCTTTGCTGAATGGGGTGGGTGCCCTGGTGACGAATGATGCAGAGAAGGCAGAGTTACTGAATGCCTTCTTTGCTTCAGTCTTTACTGCTCAGGCCAGCCCTCAGGAACCCCAGACCCTGGAGGCAAGAGAGAAAGTCTGGAGAGAGGAAGACTTTCCCTTGGTGGAGGAGGAGTGGGTTAGAGATCATTTAAGCAAACTTGACACCCACAAATCCATGGGCCCTGATGGGATGCACCCACGAGTGCTGAGGGAGCTGGCGGACATTATTGCTAAGCCACTCTCCATCATCTTTGAAAGGTCATGGAGAACAGGAGAGGTGCCCGAGGACTGGAAGAAAGCCAATGTCACCCCAGTCTTCAAAAAGGGCAAGAAGGAGGACCCAGGGAACTACAGGCCAGTCAGCCTCACCTCCATCCCTGGAAAGGTGATGGAGCAGCTCATCCTGGAAGCCATCTCCAAGCATGTGGAGGACAAGAAGGTGATCAGGAGTAGTCAGCATGGCTTCACCAAGGGGAAATCATGCCTAACCAATCTGATAGCCTTCTATGATGGAATGACTGGCTGGGTAGATGAGGGGAGAGCAGTGGATGTTGTCTACCTAGACTTCAGCAAGGCTTTTGACACTGTCTCCCATAGCATCCTCATAGACAAGCTCAGGAAGTGTGGGTTAGATGAGTGGACAGTGAGGTGGATTGAGAACTGGCTGAATGGCAGAGCTCAGAGAGTTGTGATCAGTGGCACAGAGTCTAGTTGGAGGCCTGTAGCTAGCGGTGTCCCCCAGGGGTCAGTACTGGGTCCAGTCTTGTTCAACTTCTTCATCAATGACCTGGATGAAGGCACAGAGTGCACCCTCAGCAAGTTTGCTGACGATACAAAACTGGGAGGAGTGGCTGATACGCCAGAGGGCTGTGCTGCCATTCAAAGAGACTTGGACAGGCTGGAGAGGTGGGCAGAGAGGAACCTCATGAAGTTCAACAAAGGGAAGTGCAGGGTCCTGCACCTGGGGAGGAATAACCCCATGCACCAGTACAGGTTGGGGGTTGACCTGCTGGAAAGCAGCTCTGCGGAGAAGGACCTGGGAGTGCTGGTGGACACCAAGTTAAGCATGAGGCAGCAACGTGCCCTTGTGGCCAAGAAGGCCAATGGTATCCTGGGGTGCATCAGGAAGAGTGTTGCCAGCAGGTCGAGGGAGGTGATTCTCCCCCTCTCCTCAGCCCTGGTGAGGCCACATCTGGAGTACTGCGTCCAGTTCTGGGCTCCCCAGTACAAGAGGGATGTGGCACTACTGGAGCAAGTCCAGCGAAGGGCTACAAAGATGATTAGGGGACTGGAGCATCTCTCTTATGAGGAAAGGCTGAGAGAGCTGGGCCTGTTTAGCTTGGAGAAGAGAAGGCTGAGAGGAGATCTTATCAACGTGTACAAGTATCTGAAGGGAGGGTGTCGAGAGGATGGGACCAGACTCTTTTCAGTGGTGCCGAGCGACAGGACGCGAGGCAATGGGCACAAACTGAAACGCAGACACTTC
This sequence comes from Apteryx mantelli, assembly GCF_036417845.1. Taxonomy (NCBI): domain Eukaryota; kingdom Metazoa; phylum Chordata; class Aves; order Apterygiformes; family Apterygidae; genus Apteryx; species Apteryx mantelli. The sequence goes on along the minus strand of NC_089982.1, from coordinate 20,878,299 downwards.
CATCTTAACATGAGGAAAAACTTTTTCACTGTGAGGGAGACAGAGCACTGGAACAGGTTGCCCAGAGAGGTGGTGGAGTCTCCTTCTCTGGAGATATTCAAAACGCGCCTGGACGCAATCCTGTGCAATGTGCTCTAGGTGACCCTGCTTGAGCAGGGGGGTTGGACTAGATGATCTCCAGAGGTCCCTTCCAACCTCAGCGATTCTGTGATTCTGTGATTCTGTGATTCTTACCTACCCTTTCCATAGCAGCGAAATGGCTTAAAGCTTGTCACTCTCTTCCCTTCTCCCTTTCCCAGCCCACTGAACATTTTCTTAACATAGAAGTTGCTGGATAGAACCAGAGGCCAGGTCAGGTATGAAATGGGATGTGCTGCCCTCCGCTGCGCAGCGAGCCGGGAGCCAGCCCCTGGTGAGCGGGCGTCTCTTCCTTCTACCCTGCCCATCATTTACCTGGGGAAGGGGAAAACGGGGCTCAGCGCCCTGGCTGCGTTTTGCACAAGGCCCATACTGAAGAGCCATCTGGAAGATAGCTTGTACATCCATTTGGAGGATGCCTGCGTGAGCCAATCTTGCAAGTCTGATATATGAGCCCAACTTTGGAGCTGGGCACCTAACCAAAACATAGAGCCATCACTGAGAGTTTCATTAGGCTGTTTTACTGTGTTCCCAACAGATCTCAGTTGTTTTAGAGGAAAGCTTTGATAAAAATCTTTGTTAAAATGAGAGAAAGAAAGATTGGCTTTGCCAGGACCAGGACTCTCAAATGAGCTGGCTGAGGAGCTCAGTACTTCTAAGATGGGTTTTAAATAACTCTTTGGATGCAGAGGAAACTCTGGAGCTATGCCAATATTTACAAACAGATGATGGTGTGACTCAGATGCCTTCAATTATTATTTCTCATTCTGACATTAATCCTGGGTAAAATATTTTAAATGGGACACATGAAGAAATCAGAAGGGGGAATTAATGGGTTTGTAATTATTACTTATTACTCTTTATTAAACAACTTAAATGGATGCTTTCAAATTTGAAATATATTGCTATATAAAGAGAGTGTAAATTTGGATAACATTAGAGATATAATGTACTTAGACATCTATTAAGAATTTGACTAGGTCTTACATAGTGTTCTGAATTATAAATAAGAATACCACAAAATTACCATAGTACATATCAGAAATAAGTTAGCTGAAAGGTCCTCAACTGTGGCTATAAACAGGTAATCACGAGCAAGCATATGTGTTTCTAGAGTGGTCAACTGGTAAGTACTTCTTCGCCATATACATATCGGCTAACTATCAGTAACCCAGAAAAAATGTCACCAATAAAGTTTCCAATGACAAAAATACTGGGTTTAAAAGTCATACAGAACAATGTGGTTTTCTGGATAAACTGAGAATAAGATAAACAATACAGGTTTTAACCTGAAGTTTATTATGCAAAAGAGTGTAATTTAGAATAAAAATGAGGGGTGCTATAGAGGTGCTTCCAACCCTCTATAAAGGGTTGGAAGCAATGGTTGGTAATTTGAACTTCTAGACAGGGTGGCCTCAAAAGCTAATGCTTTTAGCAAAAGCTAAGTCCTTGGATGTATAAATGGAGATAGCTCAAATAGCAATGGAGTGATGATATTGCTTTTGTGTTTGGCACAGGAAAGAGCAGTAATGGAATACCGTGTCCAGTTCTGTCATCCACAGTTCAAGAAGGATATTGGCAAACTGAAAGTTATGAGAACAATTAAGAATCTGGAATTATGGGCAGAAAATCCTGGGTCTAAGAGCTAGTGTCTAGCTTATCAAAAGAAAGTTAAAGGATGACTTATTTGCAGTCCATAAAAGCCTACAAGGGAGAAAAACTTTGGTAATGGTTTCTGCAGTCTTGAAGCCAGACAAATGAGACTAGAAAAAAAAGACAGAATTTAACACTGAGACACTCATTAAAGGTTATGGTAGTAATTTGTAAAACAAGTTGTTTTGTTTTGTTTTGTTTTTCTTACAGCTACACTTAAATGAGAATTAACATGGGGGAGTGCTGCTCAGAAGTCATCCCTGTTGGCCTCATGAGCTATGAATCTAGGAAGAGTACTGATGTTATCTCAGACAATCCATGAGTTAAAATTGCATGATCATTCACACACTGATAAGTACAGGCATGGGGTCAGGATCCTACCTAAAATAAATTCTTTGCATGACTTCAAATACTGAGAAACTTGTTCCACACTGCTCACACATGCACAGAAAATAAGCATCTTTCCAGCACACCAGCTACCACTGGAGATACAAGAAGGTTCCAGTGTCTGAGGCTAAAATGAAAAAGGAATTCAATCTTGCAAGTCGAAGGGTTGGTTGAGCAAATAACGTAGGAAAGGCACAGAGCAAAGGGAGTAGCAAAGAAGCTAAGTAGCTTCCTGCTACCCAAAGGGGTTTGAGAGGAATAAGGTTTATTACAAAGGCATGAGGGCAAAATGAATCCTAAAGGGAAAATGGATGAGATAGAGATTTGTGTTATGCTTGTTTTTATGCAGGTGTCCTCATTAATGAGAGAGTAAGGGAAACTGCAGATGATATGAAAGTATTAGTAAATACCCTGGAGGAGATGGAAAAAAAGCTATAGAAGATAACAACATAGATATAAAATAACAGTGTGAGATTTGGGGTGAAAATATGCAAATTAACTCAGTGAGGCAGAGGGAAAGATGGAAATAATCCAAAGGAAGGGAAAATCCCACACAGTGGCTATGCTGGAAGATAAGAAATGGGCAAGGATGGGAGCACAAAACAAGTGAAACAAGTCTGCAGTGAGATATGGCTGCATAAAAGACAGAATTAGTTCTGGATTTCAGATGTAAGAGAGCAAGCTGAGAGTCTAGGCTGCACCTCTAGGAAGGTCTGCTGCCAGTTCACGTGTGCTGCCTCAGCGGCAGTTGCCTTACTAATATTCTGCTTTCCTGGGAACAGAGATACCCCCTCTGCGAGCATGAATGGCAGCAGCATTGCTTCTGCAGAGAGACTGCAGTTACATGCATGGTTTGGCTTAAGGGATATGTAAGTGCGTGAGCACGCTTAGAGCGTGTGCTGGGAACAAGGGCAGGGGATATGACTAAGACGTCAAAATCAATAGTATAAGGAAAAATTTAGAGTGATCGAAATGAGTCCAGGCAGGACCCATGTTTGGGTCAAAGCGTGTTTGGATCAGAATTTAGCCAGGGTGATATTTGGCTGGCTTTACCCTAACTCTCCCTTTTATTCTGGAAAAGTGATGATGCACTTTGCTGAAAGTTATGGGGTGAAACAGAGGGAAAATGAGGCTGACACTGTTCAGAAAATCTGAGCGCTCCTAGGTTGTCAGGTAGGGATTCTCCCAGAAACTTCTTCAGATACTCGCCGCAGCCTAGATAAAACTCTAGCAAAATGTGCAGTAAAGAAAAATCCTTCAGTGGCAAGATGGATTAGATGACCTACTAGGCCTTTTCTAACTCTAACTTGTGATAACTTTATGAAAGCATTTTGCCAGCTCCTTGCTAGCTACAATGTACTTAACTCTGATCAGTCCTGTCAGACTACAGTTTGGGAAGTTGGATTTAGCTATAAATTCCTACTGATTCTCTCTGAAATCTAAAAATAGAATTGTTGAGAGTATATAGTCTGAATTATGAATCAGATATGTCACTGCAGGAACCAAGGACAAAATGTGTCACATTAAACGTCAAAGAAAAATTTTCTACTTGACTATTTCTCTACACATGGAGTGCATTTTTCATGCCCAGAGCTCTGTTAAGACATTAGCTAATTAATCCTCAAAAGAAGTAAATGGATCCTTACTCTCACCTCTGTTTTTCAGATAGAGAAAGCAAGGCTTAGAGAATCATTCCATGTTACAGCTAGAATTAGGCATGTGAATATGTTGCCTGTTGCCCCCACCCTGAAGTCTCCAGTCCATACTGCCACCTAATGCCTGTCTAATATATGTGAGAAAACATTGCAAGTGCTTTGTTTGCAAAACAAATTAAGTAGATATTTTAAAACTATGCATAATGTTTAATAGTTTTACAAGTTACATACTACATAAATTAATTTCAGGGAGGGAAAAGCAGGAGAACAGGTAATACAAGGCTGATGGTAATTGCAGCAGAAGGCGTTGTTTCTGTCTTGTTTGTAAAAGGCTACAGACTGCCTTCCTCTCCTGGCTTGGTGCTGATGTGACAGCTAGCAGCATAGTTCACCGCTCAGGCTCTCACTTGCTTTTTTGCACGCTGCTGACATAACACCCCGACGCCTCCTGGCTCCGGCAAGCAGTGATGCTGAGGGATTTCCTCGTTGCTCTCAAGGAATGCAGAAAATGCTTTGTGACTGACGTTCCCCCCCATTGCTGAACTGAGGATTGGGATATGAACTCCTCCTTTCTGCTAGAGGGCAAAGCTAGGCCAGCCTACGAATTGCAAGTCTTCTCTGAGACCTCCCAAGCCTGGGAGGCCCCAGCTGTCATTTGCAATTACAGCAGATGCTTTGCCCTACATACTGATAAGGCCACAAACTTATCATGGGACCACAATGCCAAATTGCTGCTCCCTCCCTAGCTGCAACTTCTATTGCACCATCAGTCACAATTTCAAACCTGCCACAAACAGTTACAGTTTCTATTATTCACGGATTTAGCTGTAGCATGGTAGTACTCATAGCTACCAAGCCTCTGTATTGCCACCAGATTGTCTGCAGCTACTGAAGTAGATGGACGCATCCAGACTGGAACTACACCAGTAGCAGCTAGTTTATGCAGCCATTGACTGGGCACCTGCAAGATACAAGTGTCCTTGAAATAAAAAATGGGGCATACTTGTTACACTAAGTTAACATTACAGTTCATTCTCATTATGTACCTATTAGGTAAGGAAACAGGCTTATAACTACAGTGTGGAATCAGCAATTGCCCAGAGGCAGTATAAAGCATTCATATCTCTTTTTTCTCAAATTCTTTAGCAGCTAGAATATATCTTTAATAGTAATATTTGCATGTTCTTGTTCCTCCTTCAGCAATTTTCCTGTGACCATTAGATTTGATTAGTATTATTTTAATAAATCCTGGTAGTTTATTGTCCTGGCAGTGTGAACAGCTTTGCCACTAAAAAAAAAATAAGGAAAAATAAAATGATTTTTTTCATCTTGTTGCCACCATTATGGAGGTGAAATTCTATTTCTCTGTGGTTGATAAATCTTTAATGGAGGAAAAATCAGACCTATGCAAGCATTTTGTGTACTTAAATAGAATATGCTGAATGTAGAGCTATACTGACAAGCAGGGAAGCCTTTCATAAATGAAGGTCAAACCTTATCATTGCAGAATATTTCTAATTGTCTTACTGGCCATCATTCGTAAATCCCTTATTAATGTAATTAGTGATTCATCCAAAACTAGAAATCTGTGCAAGGAATTGTAATTCCATGCCAATGAGGATTTGGAGATTTCACAGTTTGCTTTTGCCCTAATTCTCAAGAAAAACAAAACCTTTTGAGTCCCCCGTGTCTGAACTGACGGCATCGTTATCCTTGACTAATGCAGTCTGCAGAGCAGACCCTGTGAGAGCCTTCAGCCCCGGGAGTGCCCTAGAGCTCTGCTTGCCAGGGGTCTGTGTGCTAGGCAGGCTGGCTTCCTTGGGGTCTGTTCCCCAGGGAAGAGAGCAGCCAAGCGATGGGGAAGTGGGACAAGCAAGAAACCTGCCTGAGAGAGCTTACTTCCATTCTTCCTAAATTTCGTTGAAATGGACACATTTTTGCAAAGCATTTCAGGTTCAATTAAATCAGCAACTCTGGCAAAAAAGAAGCTTAATCTGGTGAGTTCCACCCCCCGCTACACACACACACACAAGTGGATTTAATCTTACTAGGCCACTGGTAAAATTACTGCTTATGAACTTTCATTAGAAAATGTCACAGAGAAAAAATCATAGCCTAATTTTTTAAAGGTGATGACTGCAAACTTTCCCACTGGAATGCTCATAACCCAAGAAATTAGGTTATTTTCTTGTTTCAGTATCTTCCAAAGTAGGCCAAATTCAGCTCTGGAGGAAGTAATTGTACTGCAGTAGAACTCAGGTTCATGGGAGGTCAATGATTTTTACAGGGCAGCCTTGTATTATTATTATTATTATTATTATTATTATTATTATTATTTCTCTTAACTCTGAGTGGCAGTCCCACTGTGCTAGTTAATATTACAAAAAAAAAATTTCCCTATCTCAAAGAAGGTATAGCCTAAGCAGACAAGGACAGAGAAAGGATAGGAATGAAAATGAAAGTTCTTGCATGGGATAATGTGTAACATCAAGTCAATGGCAGAGCCAGGAGCAGTGTCCGGGTTGGCTGTGCCCCATATCAGGCTGTCCTTGGACTGGCTTAGCAAGCCTTCTCTCTAGATGCAGTAAGCACATGGGGGAGGTGGAGACGAATGCTATAAAACCCTTAAATTTGACCTTCACTACCCCACCAAAATGGAAATTAACACAGGCACCAGTATCTTGTCCTTATCAGTGTCTTCAAACTTTCCCCCACTGCCACCCGAGTTTAAAAAGCGAATGGTTTTAATGGCATCCGTCCAGGTCTCAGAGAACCACAGTGAAGAAAACGGAATGTCAGGCTTCTGCTGCTGGATTTCCAAATCCATTTCCAGTGAGCCAATTAAATCAGACATGGTAGGTACCAAAGGAAAAAATATTCTTTAGCTTCCGCTTCATTAAGGAATCCAAGCGCCTGTCTCCTGTCAGAACTGCTGAAAGATTTTTGCAAATGTGTAAGTGCATAAATTGTGTCTGCGTGATTACAGCTACCTTTGCTCATGGAGAAGCACAGTGCTTTTTGATAGCTTGCTTTGCAAATATAATATATATAACAATTAAAGGCATAAGTGAGGGTTGTGCAAAATTCAGAGTACTGAAACTAGAACATGAGCTTTTACAATCTTAAGAGTCCTCCTCCACACTTTCTTGGCTGATAGCCTCCTTAGCCAATTATTTCCATTCGGTTGTTTACTATTATATGTGAGACAGATTGAATTCAGTAAGAAGCAAAATCCTGTTACTAGCTAAGAGCACAGACCCAGTTTCTTGCTTGCACAGTCAGGTAGATGTACTAGTCACTAAAATGTTAAGACTTAGGCATATTAGAAAATACAGATTTTTTCCCTGGAAGAATGATATTATCCATGAGGCAGTGGACTTCAGTTTAGATTATTTATCAGGGTTCAGATGTAATTAGCCTAAAGGGTATATGCTGGACTTGATCATTTTATCGCGAAAGAAATTTTCTTTATTCTGGATTCTTTATTTAGACAATAGGAATGCTATACTTTTTTGTTTCGTTTCTGTTGCTAAAACCAGTACTTAAGAGCGTGGTTTGTAGAAATAGCAACTTTAGTGTGTAGATCTCTCCTCTGCCCATTGAGCAGATCAAGAAGATGAGACAGAATATTTTGGACTGTAATTTCTACCAAGGCCTTTAATTGCTACTATCATGTGCTTAGAGGCAGGTTAGAAAGAAAATGTATTTCTGGAGCTGATAAAAGAAACTGAGATCAAATGGTTGATCTTTTTAGTGACATTGCTGTAATAGACTAGGAACATAATACAGGAACACTGTATTACCTAGGAATGCAAATATAATAGACACAGAAGATAGATTGGAATTTTTCCCAGAATGCTTTAATGAAATTATAAACAAAAAAGCATTTCAGAAACACACTGATTGTCCCTTACAAAGTCATTCACAACAATAAAAGTACAGCGCAAAATACAGGAGAAGGGAGGGCTTATGACAGTGATCAGTTTCCAATAAGGACTATGAAACTAATGACTGAAGGTGTTTGTCTCAGCTTCATCACTGATAAGCCTTGAATGCTTCAATCAAAGTGTCTCATGATATGCAAGTTTTTTTAAGGGACTGGAGAAGGGGAAATCTTTCCATTATAGGTTATTGGTTTAAATATAATCCCAGTCACTACTGACCAAAACGCATTGCTGTTTGACTACTGTCTACTGACACACACAACCAAGGCTGGCAGCCCAGCTCTGGTTAGGTGAATGTTCAGATCCCAGAAATCACCGTGGCTGACTTTACTTGGGGTTGCAAGGATGGAAAGTAATTGGAAACTGAACTGTCCCTGCACTTCTGGAGGTCAATACAGAAGATAATGCACATGGTTTTCGCTCTGTCTTTTCTGGAGATAGATGATTGGCCTTCAATCTTGAAGTCAGAGGCTCTTAAGGATACCTTAAGTACTTTGCTGAATATGAATTGCTGCTCAATAGGAAGGAAAGGAAGGAGTCCATTTCATTTTCAAATGTGCAAGAAATCTGGCTATATAAAATAATACACACAGACCTGTGCAGAATGAGTGAAAACACACTTTCCCTTCCAAAATTCAACTGCTGATTAGGATTTTGTCTTAAAAATGGGAATTCAGGAAATACTGACCAATTCCAACAAGGTCCAGCTATTACTGACTGAAATCTCAATATTTAAGTGAAATTTAGGTATCCATTAAAACTATTGCTTACTTAAGTTCCTCCATTCAGTGGAGCAAAACATGGTTTCCCCATGACTTTATAACCATATGGCTCCTTATAACCATAATTCTTACAGACCAAGTAGCCTATACTAATAGAGTGGGAATATAATAGTACCTCAACTCTGCCAACTCCTAGGTGCTTTAATACAGCTCTTAAGACTGGCACCTTCAGCAACAAAAGCTGTTTTTTGAAGTCTGGGTTGCTGTTTTTCAGAAAGAGCTGAGCAAGTTGTCTGCCGCTGAGCTGTGCAGGAGATTGCGTTATTGTTCTGCTTGTCAGAAAAGATGCCAGGATCATTGCTGGTACGCTTCGGTGCACACACCGCAAATTATAGCTGTACCTGTGCACAGATTTAATTAGGTACATTATTGTACAGGGGAGCTGAAACATTTCAATGATGGCTATGCCAGTACCTCCTCCCAGCCCTCTGATGTGGAAAAAAGGAGTAAAAGGACTCATTTTCATAAGAGAGTAGAAGAGCCAGAAAGGCCACGTACAGTTAAAGCTGGTCAGTGTTTTCTAGTATAATATCTACCACGTAGCTTGAAAGCTTCACAGTAGTGGCAGGGGCCTGAGCAGTGCGAGGCAGTGGGAAGGCCAGGAGAGGAGTGCCGCAGATGCAACGGGGAGCCCAGGGACATGTATGCAAGGGGAGAGAGGTTAAAACCAAAACCAGAGAACTGGGGAGTGACTCAGAGCGACAGACTAGTTTCCTCCCAATATGACTTGTGGCTGGCTGAATAACAGAATTTTCAGTTCAGGAGTGAATCAGAAAATCAAAATTAGAATTAGCTTGAAGCTGATTTAAAGCAGTCTTTCTTCTTATTTTGGCAAAATGATAAAATTGAACCACAAATGAATATTTCTTTGGTTTTCTGGTAACTGATGCCTTTTACTCCAAGCTGAAAAACAAAATGAAAAACCTTTCCAAAATGAAAACTTGAACCTTTAAGTTTAAAGGTGTTGAGATGAAATTTTGAATTTTCCTAATAATATTTCATTGGTGGCAGAGGGGAGCACAGGATCCAGGTTAATAACTAAATTCAGCTGCATTTCTGAGTGACTTTAATCACCTCAAACTATATTCTCTACTACATTTAGCTGCACTTGGCAACAAAATTTCATCTTTTGGCCTAACAATTAGTTTGCAGTGCAATTGTGTTCATCTGGTAGTCTAGATAGCTTCCACAGGTTTATGCCTGCCTTTATCACTACTTCTCATAAATTGGCCCATGTCTTTTTTGTTTGTTTGTTTCTCACTGTTGAAACTAAAATGATTTCTGATCTGAAATTGGTTTTGATGTTTAAGAAAACGTGTTCTGAAAAGGACATATTGCATGTTTGAAGCTTTGATTTCTGTAAAGATGGATGTGTTTGAAAAGCATTAGCACTTGCTTTGGTCAATTGGACAAGTTAAAATTAGGATCATTTAGTCCCTGGGTACCGGAAGGTAGATATATTCCTACCTAAGGAGTGAGGTGTGCTTACGATATAGAGAGGTTTGACCTTGAGGTGTCATCTGTGATTCAGGTCCTTGTGCCATTCCATTTATGGAGTATTTGAATAAATGAGTTATCAACCAACAGATGATGGTTTCAGTTCCTTAACGTCTGACTGAGGTCACCATTTGTCAGCCAGGCTCTGCAAATGTGGAGAGTGAAGTAACAGATGCTGCAGCAAGGTGGTGATTACTATGGCTGGCAGGAGGACAGAGGCTAAAGATATGCTATGAAAGTCAGAAACCTACATTTCCATAATCATAATTTACTTTGACTCAGTCTTCCCTGCAGCTTGAGCTTTTTGTCAAGATAGTTTTTCCTGGTAGAGAAAGAGGGTGGTGACCTTCCAGGCTGAAATTGCAGAGAAATAGCTTTCAAAAATCAGCAGCAAAACTGTCCTTAGTTTCAGCTATCAAAAATAAAAGGCCTGTCTGTGGTAAGTCATGATATATGTATGTAAATACATCATTTTTTTCATCCCTGGCTCCTCTCATAACTTAAGGTGTTACAATCAGGTTACAATATACAAAATATTATTTTATTGCATGTTATACTGTATTTTACAAGATACCTAGGAGATATTTGGTACTAAATGTGTGTGTGTTTAAAACACATGGATAGGAAAGAGATGGATTGCTTCATTAAGTATTTCTGTACACAAAATCAGGGCTGAAAAAGCTGAACGAATGTAGTTGTCTAAGTCTCCCAAGAATAATTTCCCCTTTTCCTTTTTTTTTTAATTCTCCCCATTTCTTCCTGGATCCTCAGTAGTTTTTCTCTCTGGTCTCTGTCTTCTAGCTCTGAGCACAGGCTCCTCTGCAGAGAAAACACAGGTGGGAAGAGGTTTGCCTTTGATTTCACAAGGGGCTTGCTTTCACTCTAGATCATCTTCCTTGCCCTCGCAACACTGTAGGGCAACAACAGAATAAGGGCTGCAAGACAAAGTATAGGGGCTTTTCTGGAAACTCAGGGCTTTATTCTAAATGCAGCTGGGTACAGTGTTTCACAGGAAATTTCCCTGGGCCACCCGGGCAGCCCAAGTCAAAGGTACAGTCCCACTGCAAATCTGACCACTTTGCCCAAAACTGAAAATGATGAGTATTTCCTCTGAGCAGTGCTGATCACAGCAAGTGCATCAGGCCTTTGAGGTTAAATGTAGCCTTGAGAAAGACAGTCATTAATGTCAGAGGAGTTATACCAAAGATGTGTTTAGGCCAATGTGCTTATAGAAATTTGTGGTGTAGAAGTACAAAATGGCAAGCACAGTTGAAAGGTTCTGGGGCATGTGTGTGCAGATGGGTAGAAAGATGTGATTTCTTTCTGCTCTGTTTGGTATTTGTTTTTTAACTGTTGGAGTAATAATTTATTCTATACAACATGCAGTTCTGTTGTCATCTTTATTTCCTGAACTATTCCAAAGTCAAGGCTTACTAGTTTTGTGTGAATTGAGAGGTGACAGGTGTCAAGTTAATAAATACAGAAAAGAAATGAAACTGGCAAGTCTGTAGAAGAAAAACAACAGGAAAAAATCCTAAAAGGCTGTCATTGTCAGAGAACTAAAGGGCAAATATGGAAAAAAAAATCCATGTTTCATATTTATCTGAGTGAAACTTGGCAACTGTGACCTATATAAGCAATGGGGCTGGTACGCTAGAGGATCTGTTTATCTAGACAGCAGCTGCAGCATGGGCACATATAGCACAGGCTTCAGGGCTCCTGAGGAGACACTTCGGACCCCTCATGGCAAGTCAGCCTCCATCCTTTCATTTATAGATGGCAGAATGCTATTAATATGGGAGGATTTTCCAGTATCTATCTGCAATTGGATCAAAACCTGTCCCGTCACTTTGTGTAGACCATAGTAATTATGTGTGTGTGTGTGACTATTAACTTTTATGGAGCAAAATTTCCCTACTTAGAAGTTTCCTCTTGAAAATGTTATACTATCCTAAAGTAAATTCAAGGTGATTCCACTACCCCTTGCTGTAACTGAGAGCAGAAACAATCCCCCAAATGCAATCATGCGCGTCCACAAAGGCATCTCAGAGACAATAAGCCAGTAACGCACATTTGGTTGTTCATTTTGGTCTCTAGGAGGTCTTTGCAACACTATTTAATGAAAACCTGATTTGGGATGCTTGCGCTGGATGCAAATGTGAAATAGAGTTCTTCCCTGCATTGCTGTCAGTAGAGGAAGAAACATTCAGGGAGTTCATAGCAGACCTGGGATCAGCTGGTGCAAACTGCCACTCTTCCACAGACTTCCACAGAGCTAAATCCTGAGTAAAAACCTACCCCAGCAGTTCTGTATCCTAACCCAAATCTGTCTCTTATTAGCAAGCTAGCTCTGTGAAGTACATTTATCCATCTGCACCTCTGCACCTAACTGTTTTCCAGGGTAAGATATCCTTCAGTAGAGCACATTTCACTAGGTTCATTCACCAAAGGTGTACAAATAATACATCACACAGGCAGAGCACTGTATTTTCTGTGCATCCTTCTCTTAACTCTGTATGAGCTGTGTTTGCACAGAGGGAAATAACTTGCAGGTGCATAGCAATACTCAGAAGAGTATGAAAGATTGTATTGAGCCAGAATACTGCCTCAAAACCTCACAACTTCTCATTTAGCATGCTGTATTGATCCATTAGACATATTTCTCTCTTACATCCGAGTTAGGTCCGTCATGGTTTTAAAAGGGAGTGAGCACACCAGGGCCTTTCAGCTCTTGTGAAAAGCTAACCAGGCAAGCACCGTTTTGTCCAGTTGAGACTTGAAAGCCTGTTCTCACCTGGATAACAAACTCAGCCCAGTTCAAACACACAGGGCAGCCTAGATGAAAGGCTCCCGTAGCCCAGCTCTTGGGGAGCCAAACTCCAGGTTATGTCCTGCTGCCCTGGCCTTGAGCCCCGCAGCAGCCATGGGAGCCGGCTCGGCAGCGGCCCCACTGAGCTGGGGCTCGCCCTCCCGCTGCTCCGCACAGCGCAGAGGCTGGCACCGCGGCGTGGGCCTCGGGCGAGAAAGCATGTCAGCCGGCTGGAGATTGCTGAGGCTGTGCAAGCTGCAAAAAACAAATTAAAAACTCACTGGCACAGGGAGGGGACAACGGAGAGCGTTTCTGCACTCGGTGCCTAATGCTCACCTGGGAATAGCGCTGAGCTCTGGGCCCTGCCCCTAGGATTGCCCCTGGATTTTATCCGCGGCTGTCTCATATCAAATGCACCCACAGTGACTGCTGTAACCAACAGGAACTTAAAACAACAAATGGCGGAGCCGCTGCCCGTAGCAGTGTTTTTGGATGAAGGTGATCTGAGTGCTGCCATCAGGGCTTCTGAGCAGAGGCGGCACTTTGTGCTCGGCTCCATCCTGGCTGCCTGTGAGGCAAGGTGTACACAGCAGTGCCGGACTGGGCCATCTCGGGGAACCGGGTGCGCGGGCATCTAGTCTCACGGGTCTCGGACAGCAACAGCAGCACAGTCCCTAAATAACTAGCCGCGAAAGCAGAGCCTCCCTTGGCCTGCCTGGCGCAGCAGGCGTTAGCAGGCGCTTTGTGGATGGCTCCCTCGAACTTTAGCGCTGACTTGCACATTTGCCCGGTTTGGGGCCTGGTCCTTACCCTGAGGTGTCCAAAACAGAGGCTCCAGCAGAGGGCACAGGCACCCAGCAGAACCAGGGAGCCGGGGCGAGCAGGGGGAAGAGCAGGAGGAGGATGCTCCTGGGAGCACAGGCCCTCTCGCAGGCAGCCGGGGCTAGCTGGGCTCCTGCTGGCCACAGCTGCATCCTGAAAGGATCTCTGGTTATCCCTGAAAACACACTAGCCCCTGCCACTTTCAAAAGAGGCACAGCATCTTCTTTTGTCACAAGAGCACACAAAGCCCTGGTTTGGTCAGGTGAAAGGAAGCTAGCACAGCCAGAACATTGCTTTTTTGCAGACTTAAGTTTGATCTTCCTTTGGGTATGCACAGCAGGCAAGCTTCATTGAGGTGACAACTGAGGGTTACCATTGCTTCCCATTTACATGATACTGGATCCAGTGGTAAGTGATCTGAGGTGACGGGAACTTCAACTTAGACTGAGAAGAGAATTTGGCACTTGTTCTTTATTCTTTTTAAAAGCTTCTAGTAATTTGGGGGCTGCCTGGTGACCCATCTGCCTCAATGATTACTGTTCTTGTGCTGCAAGAAACAGAAAAACAATCAGCTTTAACTCGTAAGATGATTATTTTTTATGGCAATTGTGTCTAATCCACCTGTGAGCCCAGTGGGAAAGGCAGGGAGGGCACAGAGACCTTCCTTCTCTGGTCTGCCTAGGTAAGGTTCAGCCACCACCCCGGCTCTCCAGGATGCACAAGGATGGCTCTGCTCCCTTTCCCCTCAATTTGCCTGTGTAGCATTTCAAAGTGCCCAAGACAGAGCAAGGGCATCCCTCCCTTTGGGCCAGCATGTGAAGGGAAATTGATATATACCCTTCACAGAGGTACAGATCAAAAGATATACCCTCCTTGTGCACGGGAAATCATACAGAGCCATTTTCTGTGCAGTGCTTCCCAAGGCTCATTTTAGCTCTGCATTCTCCCCAGTCAGGGCTGTGCCTCTGTGGCATAATTAAAAGCACCCTTGAGTTTTCTCTATTTGTCTCAGTGGACCATCATGGTAAGTGCAATCCTTATATTATATGACATAATAGTAATTCACACCTGGCCACAGTGCTATGGCATCTAGATCTTTCTTCATTGGTGACCACAAATAACAGACAAGTGTTTATACTGTTAACAGTATGAATATGACACATTTTAATTTTGTGGGCAATATGTGTAGCACATATGCAATGTAATAATTAGGCTTAGTACATAAAACAACACTTTCCTTTTGAATGTCTCCAAACTTCTAACACCCAATAATGAATTTAGCCTTGCTAAATCCCCAGTAATGGCAGCGTTGTTAGTTTTGCTCTTCAGAGAAAAATCGAAGCAGAGAAGCTAAAGTGACTTGTCAGAAGTCTCCTGGAAACTCTGGCTAAAAGGGTGAATGAATGACAATCTTTAGGTTCCCAGTTCTGTGGCATAACCATAAACTGTGCATTTGTGCGTCTGCCTCTGGAGCCTGAGTGAAGTCCAACAAATATCCTGTTGGTTTCAGAAATTAACATTAGGCTCTGTGACCTGTAGAGCTCAAGCCATGTGTTTCTGGTGACAAAAGTTATGCTGTATGAAGCAAGAGATAAAACTCATAGTTCCTATTTACTGCATGTTGGTTCAAGCAGATGAGGAGCTCAGACAGGAGATGCATTGATTCACTGTCCTCCCCTATGGAAGCCAATGAAGAGCCATAGGCAGAAATGGAAAGCATCTTCCTTTGGTCAGATCCTCATGGTGATCAGTGGTCATGTTCAAACCTTCATTCAACAGTCATATGAGCATGCCAGAAAACTCATCTGCCATCTGCGGATTGTCCTGGAAAGGGGAGAAGGAAATGACTGGGAAAATGAAGATGGGAACAAGGACAGTGGTAGATATCTTTGTCTTCCTATGGGAAGATAATTCATTTTCCTGGAAAGACTTTTCCCAGTATCTGCAGCTTGTAAAATGCTGAAAAAAAAGCATACTGCCAGATTTTATCACCCTTTTTTTCATATTCATTCTTACTTAAACAGATATATTCGTATCCTATGTTATGCCCAGGCAACAACTTATGGCTTAAATCCTGGTACTAGAACTGGGATCACTTCAAAACAAGGAGTTCTTCCACATCCAGTACACATTGACCAATCAAAGCAAACTTGGACGTGCGTCTCTCTAGTCAGAATAGCTAGCCTAAGGCTAATCTGTTCAAGCACTCCACTCTTGATTAGTGAGTTGTTTTCTGCTGTAAGTTTGCACTACTTCCTTACCATGCAGACTTACCCTTGGACAACACCTAGCTGTAAAACTGTGCATTTCCCAAGTTACAGATCGTTAGATAGATGACCATTTAATCATTAAAACAAAATAAAAACAAGCCTCTGAAAAACTGTAGGTTATTAGCAGAAAGCTGAAAATGAGAAGCAATATGTCTGCTCAGGAATATACAAAAGCCAAAGAGAATTAACACTACCTTTTAGCACCCTCGCCTTATTTAGCAAGTGGTCTTTCTTTCCCTGCCCATCCCTGAGCCCTTGATCCAAGCGCACTGTTTTGTGAGTTGGCCAAAGCAACCCAATAGCTCTGTCCCTTTGAAAGAGAGTGCAAGGGGGGATCCCACTGTACCTCTTACCTCCAGCCCCACCGTAAGCCATGCTCTTCACCCCCTCCACGAGCCAGACCTGGCCCATCAGGGAGCCAATGCAATCTGCTACCCAAGCTATTTACTGTGTGCTTTTCTTTTCTTTTTTTCTTTTTTTTCTTCCCCCTAAAGTGACTTACCCACCAGCTGAATCAGCTCACAGGGTTTAGGAGAGTGCCAGAGGTGGGGAAGCCGAGGCAGAGCAGAGCCAACAGGAGAGCAGGGAGCAGAAACTCCCCTCTGTGGCAACAAGGGTGCCTCGGCCCCTCCACCCAGACAGTCTTCGCCTACTAATGTGGCAATCGGTGGAAGTGTAGAGAGCAGGATGACCTGTTATTTTGGAACACTCCCCAAATAGCATTCATCCTTCAAACTACTAGTAACCTCCATAAGAGTCATTCCTGTGACTCCTCTGCTAGAGTGCAAACACCCTTTGATTCACAGGTATCTACTCGGTTGCCCAAATGTAGATGTCTGCTTCCATTTGAGGTGGTCTAGGTTGTCCAGTGTGTCCTCGGGGCTGGCAGATAGGACACAGGATTTAGGGCTGCAGCTGTTGGAGGCCAAGTGGGATTCTAGAGGACATCTCAAATGGCACTACTAGACACCCATGTCTCTGAACATGAGTTGATCCTAAAGTGACTAATATCAGAGTCCTCAGCTCTGACACACTGTAGCTCCATTTACACTGATGAATCTGCCTGGGGGATCAGGTACTACTATGTCTGAGTAAAAGTGGCATAGGCTCGCCACCGACTTCCCCACGCTTGTGAAATAGTAACATACTGAATACACAACTGGAAACAAAATCTTCCTCGGCCCTCTTGACTTTCTACAATAATCCTTTCAGTTTTATCATCATCTTAATTTGTCCTTGTTCCTTTACATCTTGTACATGATGTTACATAAAGCTTGTTTATGCAAACAGAAAGTACTTCTGAGGCCAAAAAATACTTGTGTCATCCAGAAGATGTTCAAAGATGTATTTAAAAATTAAAGGTGACCCTTTAAAAAGCAGGTTCTCTAAAACTTTTTGTGCAACTAGTTTCCTGTACAACTACTTTTCTGTACAACTTTTCTTTCTTGTATTCTAAAGTGCACATAACTCTGAATTGCAAAGTGAAGTCCTTTTATAAACTTTTTTTGCACTGATTCCAGACAGCACAGAGCAAATGACTTTGCTACATAGAGCTAAAGATTTTAAAGGAGGTGACTATAAAGACAGACTCAGTTTTTTGTACCCCCTTCATCACTGACTGCAGTATCAGTTCAACTGATGAAACAAAAGAACAGGAAAAAAGCTTAGCAATCATTTCCCATTTTCATTTTTGAAGCAGCCGCGTTGGCATCACTTTTTTGATAAATCCCTAAAATGGAATATAATCAATATTTGTATGGTGAAATGTTACATTGTTATACTGAAGAGCAAGGCCTTCATTTTCCCCTTTCAAATCAGTGAGCCTTTGTACATACCTGTATGATCTCATCAGCACCAGGGAGATTATGCAGCATAACTGATGACTGAATCCTGTCCTTCATTTTAATAGTTTCTACATGGGGTTTGTGTAGTACATCTACATTTGACTTAGTAATAATTAATAGTAATGTTAACTGTAATACTTTAATCATAATTAACAGGAATTAATCCTGTTGTTGCTTTCCAGCTGAGGGATTCCAAGTTGTGGCTCTCATCTCCTGATGGGTAGTGAGTGGGACGAACGCGATTTCCAAATGCCGCCACTGGCTCCACTGCCTCAGACAGCGAGCGCTGCGCCAAAATTCATCGCTGCTGAGCTCAGCAGGACCTTCCAGGGTGCTGCGATTCCTTCATGGTACAGCACCAAACCTCTGGCAGGATCAAGATCTGCATGTGCTGCAAGCTACAACAGCTGGGATAGAGCCTTTGGGCCATTTGGCAATAGCGCTGTTGCGTATCATTTTTTTAAGCAGGGGAGTGAACTGATTTGTTCAGGAGACATAGCAATATCAGCTGCGCTGGCTCTGGAAGCCGCCAAACCTGCACAGAGCAGAAGAGAGGGAAGAGTCTAGGCCTGCATGGCTACACTTTCCTAATAGCAGCTGGCAGACAAGCTCCACGCTAGAGGCTCAAAATATGAGGAGAAAGAACCTGACCATAAGGTTTGCAGAAGGCCCAGTATTTCTCTGCGTGGCCACTTCATCTAAGTGCCTGTCAGTTTTATGGGCACTTTCAAAGTGGAATATTATGGAATATGCAGAAACAGTCTTGAAAGAAATTCAAAGATATGAAAAGGTATGGGGAGTTAGTGTTTGTTGTACACACACTTGTCATTATCTTTGTATCTCTCCTCACTCATCACCCAAAATATACCCATATCCACCCATAAATATACGTATATAATAACAGCATTAATCACTTGAAGCAGTTTATTCTGCTTCTGTGACTCTTTTATACTGCTGTGTAATATTAAATTAGTCTTTAGAACACGTTTTGCACCAGCCTTATTATTTCAATATTTTCCCACTTTTAACCTAACAAAATTAAAAAGTAACATATTTGAATGTCAAGGTCTTTATTCTCCCTGGAATAGATATGATCATTGTCTCCTTGAGAGAAAGCAAATATATATGTTGACATCCAGCACCAACCACTATAACACCTGACTCTTGTCCAGGTTTTCAGCATAACCTCACTGTGCAGCATGAGCTGCTTCAGCAAAGGTAGCTAGCTTCATGTCTGAACTTCTTGCCTTTCACTTCTCTGTCTCACCTCCTTCCCTTAAGAAGAGAGACTATTTTCTTTGGCCTCCCAACAACGAAAATCCATTTATTTTCTCTAAAATTTACTGATATCATCATATCCAAGATTCTAGAGAAAAAAACAAGCTATTAGTGTTGTTCTCTTCCCTGCCTATGGACATGAAACATTCCACAAAACTGCTGATATATTTGCAGATAGTGTCAACAAAAATTGTACCTTTTGCCTCCGAATACCATCTGGGAGATGCTTGGAACTGCTACTACTCTGTGGAAGGAGGGGGGGGGGCATCTGACTTTGTGATTTGTATGGAAATTGCTATAATGAGGGAGGTCTTGCTGTTGGACTGTATTTTATGTGCAAGACTTCATGTGTGTCATAACCACAGAAGATTTCCACTTTTTGCCACAAAGCCATGGCCTAGAGCTTTAGCACAAATTGAAAAAGACTTCTGCTTATCATGACTGTGAAGAAAATCTTGAGAGTAGGGACTCAGGTGAACTGTGTGAAGACAAAGATATAATTGCCCCACTTAAAACCACAGTGAAAGAATTTGCTCATAGGATTTGCATGGGTTTACCACAGCATCCGTCCAAGCAACTTCCCAGCCATCTGCGCCTGAGTGCTGCGCAGACTAACCTGATTTGCTAGCCTGACTTGACAGAGAGACGTAGCTTGACCATAAACTACCCTTGGCCATTTTTGTTTATTCCCTGGGACAGGCTGAACATTTTCTTTTTGCTAGGACCCATCAGGACCAGCCAGTAGTCCCAGGGAGGTTTCCCTTATTCATTTTTGATTCCAGCTACCATTACCTTATCCAAGGGCACCATCTAATTGCTTCTAGATTATGGGGTATATAGGAAACCCCAGTTTTCTATGGCTTCCATTATTTGCATGTTGCTTTATTTTCAGATAAGGCAAAATTGTAGACAGAGTTTAAATCTTTCAATACATTAATTGATACAGCTAGAAAAAAGCTTTCAAACACATAGGCCTCCTTCAGGTTTTTGTTTGTTTTAGTAATTGTTGTTATGTTTAAATCACAAAGTCATCTCTCATTGTCACTTACTATACCTTATGCTGACTTGTCAGCAATATAGCTTCTTATTTTGCAGCAGCTGCTAAGAGTTTAGCTGAGATTTAGCTATACATCACTACGACAAACCATTCAAAATTACTCCTTACAGCGATAGAACCGGAAAGGTTTTTGTAATAAATTAGCACTGTGACAGGGAGGAAAAAGTATTTGCTTAGTAATAGGAATGATAATGGTAAGGTGCCCAACCTGATTAGATGGTTCTTTGTAAATCATGAATGAACCTGCTTGTATTATTCAACCAAAAGGTCTTGGGTAAAAGGGAAATGACATTAATATCTAACTGGTATAAAATGTAGCATTTAGCTGGTATGCATGCTATAAAGTCTTAGGCAACATATTAAATATGTAGAATAAAAAAGAATGCTCAATAACTACCCACTTACCACAGGAGACAAGGATCCCATAGAAAAAATATATAAGTATGCACTTGAATGTGCACAGAAAGACTGACTAAGATCGCGTTCCCTGTCTTTTGAGGATTTAATTTTGCAACCCTATCCTTCTCTCCACACCCTTTCTTGTGAAAGGTATTTACAACTTTCACTTCACGTTAGCACTTTTCTGTGAGAATTAAGTAAGTTACTTTTTAATGGTTACATAAAAGCTATTTCTCCTTAGAACAGACAATGGTATTTTTGTTTACTGTTCTTGAATACAGTTGATATAAGCAACTACCAATGTGTAAGTAGGGCTTAAATGCTCCACAAGGCCATGAAGATTTTATACACTCTTCCAGCATCCCTGCAGATTTTGTAAAAGACCAGAAGCTTAAGTATAAACTTCCAGATAGTTGTGTGGTAGGAGGAATTTTTGGGTAGTTCATGTGGGACTAGGACAGCAATGGAAGAAGGATTCATTGCAGATTGTTTAAACTGTGTAGAAGTCCTGTGAGCTCTATAAAATCTGGAGAAATTCCTGCTGTGTTTTTAAGACACATAGGAATCCCAGTAGAGTTTAGCATTTTGAGACTGTCCCTGCATTTCCTGAAACTATTACAGCTGGTCTTCAAATGTTGCTGAGGCTTTAACTGCTACACGATGCCTTGCATGGTCGGTGCTCTTGACCGAGCTCTGAACGCCGCAGCGACACTCCAGGGAGCCCGGGCAGCAGCGGGTCCCAGGGTAGTTATTTCCAGGTAGAAATCCTACAGTAAGCTGTTCACTTTCTCCGGATCCCTGCAGCAGCCCTAAACCTAGAGGAGTCCTTGCCATAGCATTTCATAACCTTCAGCTTAATCCTGTACACCTTGCCAGCTCTGACGTGGACTTTAGGGTGTCTACAGTCTAAGGCAGCAGGTATCCCAAACCTCCTGCCTAATCTGCCACTTCAGAGTTTTTGAAGTCCATCAAATGCATTCTGGAAACTTTGCATACTGAGCATTTTTTCTGAGCAACTTTTTTCTTTTCCTGGGGGAACCCAAACCATAAATTTCAACCCACCAGATACTCATGAAATATTCAAATGAGATAAGCCATTAAGCCACCCAAGTTTTTAATGTAAAATAGATTGGGGTTGCAAAAAAGGATATTGAGAAATCTTTCCAAGAATTAAGATGTCTGGTATCTCAAATTCATTTTGTTTGATAACTTACTAAGAATATCCCTGGCTGTTAACATGCAAATATATATTTCCTTGTAAACAAATACAAGAACCTGTATGTGGATTGGTTTTATTTGGGAGAAAAAGTAGAAGCATGGCAGTGTTTCTGTCTCAAAAAAAGGAAATAGGTTTGATTCAAGAATTATTGGACAGGATTTTGCAAAAAGTCAGAATGGTTTATTTCATCCTTTGGATCTATTCATCAGGATAGCCTACCTGACTACAGGAAGTGGTTTATAGGCTTACTAAGAGAAGGACTACTGTCTCTCTGCAACAGCTCTAACTTTAAGACAGGAAAAAAATATTTTACCACTCATGGAAGTGAATTTACAGAATACATTAATATTGTCTCAACACTGGGGTCCAGATTTACTTGTTTAAGAGTCATTTTCAACAAAAGACAGTTGACATTCACCAGCATTTGCTGTATCACAAATGATTTTTTCCACATCTCTGCATTAAAAAAAAAATTATTAAAACACACAAGTAATATCACCCCAGGCCTTCAATGGAACCAGCCCTGCCTTGAACTAAGTGCAGACACACACTGTAGGAAGGGCACCAGCAGGAGATACTTGGCTCAAGGTAGTGCATCCCTCTATAACCATAGAGGAATCCCGACTGGCATGGGACCGTACAGGCAGACATCTGCCGTGGGGCAGCATATATCCTGCGGTGAGGAGCAGGCCCGTGGCTCAGAGCCCAAGCGTTGCAGCCACAATGTGGCCTGTGGCTGTACTGGAGATTTCCGTCTCCTCCTTCCCCCCTGAATCTTTGTGGCCTCCGTTCACTGAAACTGCCTGCCAATGAATATATTGAAGACTAACAGGCACCTTTAGGGGCAAATCATGTAGAGCAGGAGTGCAAAAGAAGTCAGCTTTGCCCAAACACTGGTCCACCAGGCACTTCAGAGGCCGCAGAAAGCTGATGTGAAGCATTTTTGAAAACCTGAGTTTCAGTTCTCCATCTGTAAAGCAAGGATAATTGTGTTTCCCATCCCCTTTGTCTTGTCTATACAGACTGCAATGTCTTCTGAGGAAAGGCCTATGGGACCTTGATCTGTTGAGGGCCTCTGGGTACAGTAGTAATAAATAATAATTTAGTGCTGCCTTGTGGTTTCAGTGTGAGCAGCATGATATTTGGTGTTTTGCTTAAAACCCCAGTCAGATGATGATGTGAGAAACTCAGCCCTCATTAGGAAAAAAAAAGTTGTAGTTGTCAAGAAGAAAGAAAAAAAGCTGAGAACCATGACCCTGAAGAGCACAAGAGTCAGAATGCAAATAGGAACATCAAACCAGTTAGCTGTTGATACCCCACAACTTGAGGACTATAACTCTTTTTTTTTCTCAGTGTCCGGATTTGATGATATTAAACACTACTGTGTCAATGAGAACTGAAGACCACGAGAGTCAAGAGCACGCTGACCTTTGCTGGATCTGCTCATTTATGGCTAGCTTTCTCTGCACTAAAGCCTACCGCTGGAATCCTCCTGCCTTCACATTGCCGGCCCCGTGGGGGCTGGGAGTGCCAGTCATTTTAGCACAACTCGTACTGTAAAGCACATCTAGCCTGCTGCCTGAGTCGGAAGGACTCAGCTGGAGGCATCAGGATGTGACAGATGAGACTAGAAAGACAAAATTAAGGTTACCTAAACCCTGCGTGCTGTAGCTGGGAGCAGGGCTAACAAGGTGATGGTCCCCTCAGACCGGGGGTCTCCAGCCCGGCGCGTGGACCACCGTCCACCGGCCCCAAGGGTGCGATCCCCACACGTGGCCCCGGGCGCAGCAGGGCGCGGGGGCTGCCGAGCGGCAGGAGGGAGCCCGCTTTGGGAGGCAGCTCAGCTGCAGCCCCTCGCCCACCTGAGCCGCCGGGCCGGCCACCCGCCCCACGGGGACACGGGGGGGGCAGGGCACGGGGGGCAGTGGTGCAGCCACCCTTTGCACAGCCACAGTGGATGCATGTTGAATTCAGATGCAAAAAGGAGGTTGGGGTTGTTGTTTGTTTGTTTGTTTTTTTGGCATACGCGTTTGCTTTTCCAGCTACATGTCGGCTCGCGCTTCTTTATTTTTAAGCTCGCCGGTGAGGGCGTGCGGGGCGCAGCAGCAGGCGCCGCAACACGTCCGGCGCAGGGGGGCTTCAGGAAAACCCCTCTGTCGTTGGCGGGGCGGGAGGTGAGCGCTGCCGGCCGGGGCGGGAAGGGAAGGGAAGGGAAGGGAAGGGAAGGGAAGGGAAGGGAAGGGAAGGGAAGGGGTGTCCCCGGGCCGGCGAGCCGAGCCGAGCGGGGCTGAGCCGCGGCGCGCCGCGGGGACGGGCACTAAGACCGCACCGCCTCCATTTCCTCTGAGGGTGGATGCAGAAGAGGAGGAGACCTCCAGGCACGGGAGGAGAAGGCGAGGAGGGGAGAGGAGCTATGCTAAATCAGGGATACAGCTGAGGCAGAGAGGGCGAGAGGAAGGGGCTCTCCGCGGCCGGCGCGCAGGGACCAGGCGCGGCAGCTCGCACGCAGCCCGCAGGCGCAGCCATCCATCCCCCGGAGGTCGGTCCAATGAACATGTCAGTGTTGACTTTGCAAGAATACGAATTTGAAAAGCAGTTCAACGAGAATGAAGCCATCCAGTGGATGCAGGAGAACTGGTGAGTGATGGCTCGGGCGGCGCTCGCCGGCCGCCGCCTCCCCGCGCTCCGCGGCTGGATTAGGCGCAGCCGCCTGCAGGCAGCCCGGGAGCCCATCCGGGCGCGCGGGGCGGCGCGGGGCGGCGCGGGGCGGCCGCTGCGCACACGCCCGCTGCCCGCGCCGGGGGCCCTGGGGCCGCCCGCGGGGGGGACCCCGCCGCGCTCCGGCCCTCGCCGGCTCCCCCGCGCCCTTCTCGTCTCCTTGCTGCGGCCGCCGCGCTGCGCGCACGTGCCCCATCGCTGCCGCCAGCTCTTCCTCCTCCTCCTCCTCCTCCCCCCCCAGCTCCTCCGGCCACCTCTCGCCGCCTGCAGCGAAGCGAACAAAACAAGTTGTGTGTGTGTGCGCGTAAAACGGAGCCCCGCTTTCCCTAGCCCCCTCCCCCTCTCCCCCCCCCCCCCCCCCGCGCCCATTAAAACTTCATTTGCAGCCATGCGGCTATTAACTTTCCCGGCATGTGCGCGCCGCCGGGCTGGCGGGCAGGGCAAGGCAGGGCAGGGCAGGGCAGGGCAAGGCAGGGCGGCCCGCGCCGCGCCGCAGCTCCGGGGGGCCGAGCCCGGCGCTGCTGCCGCTGCCGCCGCCGCGGGGACTCCCCGGCTGGCGGCGAGACGGTGCCTCCCTCCCGCCCATACACACACACACACACACACACACACACACACCCCTTGCCCGGCCCCCCGGCAGCACCCCTTCTCTCTCCGCTCTGCCCTCCTGCGGGGCCCAGCCCCACTTGCTGGGTCCCTGGGGCTGCCCCCAGCTCGAGGCTCTCTGGCCACCGGGCGCCTTGGGGCTGGGAGCCCGCTCTCCCAGCGCACCTGTCCACCCGCATCCCTCTCTCTCCCCTCACGATCCTCGTCCCAGCTTTGGCCTCCTGCAGCGGCCTCGCTGCTCTTGCCTCGCTCCCTGCTGCGCCGCCACACTCGTCCCCTCGTGCCATGCCCGCTCTTGCCCCGTCTGCTGCTCCTGCGCTTGCACTCCCTAACTTGTGCCCATGACTCTTCCTCTCTTGGTGGCCCCTCTCAGGGCCTGGGTTTTGTCCCTCAGCAGTGCCGTCTGCCCTCCCCAGGCCCCCTTGTGCTCCCTTGTGAGGACCTTCCCTGTCATCCTGGTTGTGCTGATGGCAGGACAGGACTGACTGTGGGCTGAAGCTTTGGTGCATGAGTTCACAAGGCTCAACAATCCCTTCCTGGTCTCCACCAGGGACTTGCTAGGCTCCTCCAGTGGCTCTTCTGCATGTTTTGAGGGCAATATAATTAAAATGGCCATGTAAGTGTTTGTACGTCTCCATTCTCCTGAAGACAAGGGTACCCAGGGTGACTCTCGTTTCAGGAGCAGTGAGACCACGTAGATATTCTTGGGCTGGGACTGTTGGATGCTTCCTATTTTGTTCATGTTCCAGAAGAAAATTGGCATCAGAATAAGACAAACCAGTAAAAGAGGATGGAGAGGGTGGTATCCGGGAGTATATATTAACCAAATAACCCATGAGAGATGTGGTTTGGAGTAATGAGTTAAGAACGTGACTAGGAACCAGGACTCCTGTGTCCTCTCCTCAGCTCTCCTGCGCTTCATGACATGACCTTGAGGAGAATTACATAACCTTTTTTAGGGCTCAGTTTCCCCAGCAGGGAAAGACTATGGGGGCAGTAATGCTGAAATACCTCATCAGGTGCTTTGATGACTTGGGTAATGTATGTTGAGTGCCCTGAAGATGTCACATACTGTATAAATGCTAAGTAGTAGTATTAAAATCTCCCTCCCTGTCTCATTTGCTGCAGAGGTTAGCCAGCTGGGACTCCAGTAACATGAGGCTCCCACTTTCTAGGTTCAAAGGAGGGGAGCAACATTTTTGTGCTTTTGCTGTACAGCTGAAGAGTCTTGATGATCTGTGTGCACACGCTTTTCAGTCTAGCTGCCTCTGCTTTAAGGGAATGGATGAATGAATACATTCGATTCACATGAAGATAGAGGAGAAGAGCAGTCTGCTTGTGGCCCAAGAACCTTTTCTGAAGTGAAAGGGAGTTGTGCCCACTGTGTACTCTGTCATAGCAGGCTTTTCTTGAAAATGCTGGTGAAGATTCATCTGAGTTTCAAGTTAAATTGTGCCTGGGGGTAGCAGCGTGGCTTGGCCTGATTACGGCACAGGGAGTGAAATGGCCACTGCTGTTCAGCGAAGGCTTGTCCCTCCTTTTCCCCCGCCACCCTGGACCCGCTCCAAGCGCCTTCGGCCCCTGGTGCAATGCCTGTCCTGCACACTTGATACACCGCCAAATGCTGGCGCTCAAGCTGCACGCCCCCACGCTAGGGTTTGTAAAGTGGGTGGTGAGCTGGAACAAGGTGCTGCACTCCCATATCTGCCTCTGAAAATCTTGCCTTTGGGCCGGCACCGATGGAGCCCCCCGACAGTGAAGAGGAGCGGTGGCGGTGGATGAGGTCCTCCTTGCTCCACTCCAGATGTTCCCACTTCGCTTTGTGAAGGCCCCTATCCTGCAGTGTGTATCACACAGGGACCTCATCAGAGCCTGGGCCTAAACGAGCAATGTTGTAAGAGCCTGCTGCCTTGACATGAAGGAAAAATGAATAGTCTATCCCCTGATACGTAGAAGCCAAGGGGGTTTGTGCTTCCCTAAATGCTTGGCTCCATGTGCATATACTCCCTTGTGCTGTATCCCCCAGACTGCCTGGTTCCCTTGCATGAAGGAAAGAATGACAGACTGAGGTTATGGCTGCAAAGGCGGACGGGGCAGCCTGCTGGTGTCTGAGATTCAGGAGCTGCCTGTCTTCCCTGAACAAGTGACGCAGGGTTTTGAGGAGGCTAAAGAATGTCCGTTCATGGTCCTGAAGCTCCTTACACTTTATGTTGTGGGGAGGGCTGTTAATATTTAAGGACAGTGCCATCAGATAACTGGCTTTTAGAACAGCAGATACTGAATCTCTCTGATCTTACCTCGCTCAGATTGTGGGAGTTTTGATTTCAATGAGATCAGGACTAAGTCAAATATTTATTAAAATGACTGCTTAAAATGATTCATTAGCTCAAACTCCCCCCAGCACCTCCTCCCAAACTTTTGCAAAGAGAGAAGAGGGATGTAGTAAATAATCTGCAGATGATTTGCTTGGGTTTTTTTGTTTTGTTTTAATTAAATTGCTGCATGAGAATTACAGCCCTAACCTTTATTTCTTGTGAGCAAGCAAGTTGTTACTATTTTGCAGAAAATTCACTGTTTAGTCAGATACGCAGCAAAAAGGAGTCTAGAGCTGAGATCCCAATTTACAGCCGCAGCCTGGTGAGGTAGCAGAGAGCGGTCAGCGATTAGAAAAGCAAAAGCGATAGCAGTTCATTGAGTGAGCGGCGCCCGCCTGGGTGCTTCTCGGCATTGCTGCAGAGCGCCAGCTCCGTGTGTCTCGGCACCAAGTGACAGTGGTTCCTGTTATAATTGCCTGGCCAATAATAATTATCTTCAGATGTCTGCTGACGAGGGGCTCGCCAATGGGGAGGCAGGAGGCCTGTGCTGACTGCGCCGAGATTATCTGGGCGAGATGACGTCACGCGAGGGCTTGCCTAAAATCACACACAAACTTTCCCTCCGCCGCGCCGCCAAATGCTGCAGCGCCCTGCTAATCCTTTCTGTCCACGCCGGGTCCTCTGTTGCAGGCTGCTTCCTTCGGGCAGGTTTATTTCTCTGCTGTCCGAAAGGAGGTGGGCTTTTTCCTCTCCTTTTCTTCATTTAATGCCAGTGTCTACACTAGTTTAACCCTCGCAAGCCAACAG
This sequence comes from Apteryx mantelli, assembly GCF_036417845.1. Taxonomy (NCBI): domain Eukaryota; kingdom Metazoa; phylum Chordata; class Aves; order Apterygiformes; family Apterygidae; genus Apteryx; species Apteryx mantelli. The sequence continues at coordinate 20,850,099 of NC_089982.1, read as the reverse complement.
GCTTGCAGCAGTTCTCTTGGGTAATAGCAAGAGCAGAATCAGCCACCTAAATTAGAAACTAAAATAGAATTGATTATTCTGCAAAGATGCTTTGCAATGTATTGCAGAGGATGCCCATTTTTTGCCAATGAACTTTCTGTAAAGAACGAAGCACTGTGTAAGTCATCTAGGCTTTTCTTTAAAGGGCGCTGGTAGTTCAAATGTGACTTCAAAATTAACTTTACAAACCCCAGATTAGTATAAATGTTTGTGTATTTTAAAAGCATTCTAATACAGTAAGTTATTTTTAACCTTTTATTACCTGAAACTTTTATGTGGTAAGAAACAGAAAGTGCAGCTGACTGAGAGAAATTTATTCTCTGATGTTGTAATTTTCTTCCAGTCAAAACTGAAAAAAAGTTTAGGAGAGCAGAGAGTCAACTAATTGGGACTTTAAAACGTGCTTGCCTTTTAATAATTCACATAAGCACTATTGTTCTTGACAGGTTTGTTTCCTAGATGTGGAGCGAGCTTCTCTCACTGACTTAAGCTACTCTCATCTCATGTAAAAGATGAGAAGAACGAGAGTCAGTGCCTGTATCTCTACAGGCATACATGTATGGAAACCAAAAATGCATGTAAATTACTTCTTTCTTCCCACCCCCCAAGCTCTTGCTGAACGCCAGTGAAGGATGGGGAGGGGGCACTGCAGCCCCCCTGTCCTTTCCCTGTCCTGCATCAGGGACTCGAAGAGCAGATGTCTGGGAGTTGCTCTTTACCACAGAGAGACTTTTTACTTGAGCAGCTTCAGTGAGGCCAAGAACCTGGCTCAAGATTTTTAAATTTAGCCTACCTTTACACTGATTCCAGTACCCACAGTGGCTTTTTGCTGCTCATTTGTGTGAACTGGCCAGAAAGCCGGCTGACCCATCTTCCTAAGGCTTCTCTGTGCCTAATGAAAGGTCAAGAGCAGCTTTGGCGCAGCAGAAATAATACCAGCTCTTTTGCCTTTTCTCCATCCCACAGGCCCTTCTGAGCAAAAGGCCATTTGCTGGAGTGTCACAGAGTTTTGGCCCCTTGAAAATACAAGTATGGAGCCTATGCGGAAGAGCAGTACATGCCATTTCAGAGTTAAGGTGACCAGATGTTTTCTATCTGTGTGTATGCTTAAAAAAAAAAAAAAGGGAAAAAAGGCACAAAAATGGCATCCTAAAGATAAGTACGTCAGTGTCTTCTGCATTCAGTCTGCCACTGAAATGTAGGCATTGGCCTTTTGCTCACCCCATCCCCAGAGTTTGAACGCATCTCTCATCATGTTGCTTCATTAATTTTTAAGCCTCTGAGAGTGAAGAGCTCTCTTATTTTGTCTGTGAGGTACCATGTGCTTGTGGGAATAATAAACTTGTAGGAAGGGCCAGCAGGAAGTAATTTAGGAGCCGGCCATCATTTGCAAAAGTGAATATGGACATTTAGGAGCAGTTTCTTTAGACATGGGATGTAGGATCATGAATCATCTTGGCACTTTTGAAAATGCAACTCGGTGTCCTCAACTAAGCATCTGTTGTGAAAGCAGAGAGGCAGCAAAGTGTTTCTGCAGGCACAGGCTGAATAGCAAGTGGCAGCACAAATCCCTGGAGCCACTGTGCTTTTTCTGGATGGGCAAAGGAGCACTGGGAGGAAGCTGATCCCTGGGACCTGGAGGGTCCGTTCCCCTTGGGCTGGGAAGCGGAGTCCCCTGCCACCTCCTTCCTCCTCCAGACTCCCCTTACTGATGTGGCAGGGCAAGCCGGAAATCCTGAATTGCAGTGAACTGTGGTCACTTCCCCATAGAAGAGACGGTTGCGCCTTTGTGGCTCTTTCTGTTAACTGATGGATGCGTGCTCACATGCAGAGACTGATGGGCAGACCTTTGGCTGCAGCTAGCGAAATCCACACGGAGCAGGCAGGAGGAGACGCCCCATGCGCTGGTCTGCCTTTCCGGTCTGCATCATGATGCAGCCTCATGATGATGTGGTGTTAGTGCAGGGCGGTAAGGGGCAGAAAGACTTTCTGTTGCGTAGTAACATCTGCGCTTGGTCTTTTCTGGTGAAAGTGCAAACTGGCATGAACCTTCCTTCTGCACCCCAGGTAAATACAGTTTGCGCTGAGTGCTTGTTTACCAAGCACGATTATAAAGGTCATTCTTCCGTGTTAAGAAGAAAGCAGTTTATATGATTACACCTGAGCTGTTGTTAGTAGTTTTGTCGTTATATTATGCATGCTTCCTTGACTATCCCTAGATACTGCAACAGCATTCCATTCACGATTTTCAATTTTTAATCATACCTTGATGATGTGTCACTGTTATTCAGGTTGGTGCATTTTTTCCTCCTGTTAGCTTTTATGAGAGAGAGAGAGAGGGGGAGAGAGAATGAGAATGAGTGCCTGTGCATGTTAATTAACCCTTGGCAGCCCAGAAGTCTTTAAAAATGTCTTCTGTAAAAGCGGTGAATAAAATTTACATGGGGGGACATGGGACAGCTCCTGTACTCCTCTCCTCCCTCAAGCTGGCACAGTGCGGGTGTACTGTGATCTCAAGAGAAGCACCGTAGGCAGACTGCAATAATTCGTTAAATCATGGTGTTCTAATGAACTCCATGCTGGTAGACGCTGACTTTTAATGGGGCTCCAGGTCAGCAGGAGATCTCTCAGTGTAACTCATTGCATGATTAGGAGTCTCAGTTACTCTCTTTGCTACAATACCTAACATAACTGGCCTTCTCCCTCACTGAAGTGTTGAAAACACAGCAAGTATTCATGTCCAGTGCATCTGTTGCTCCTTAAAAAAGTAAAGCCTGCTCAAATTCTGGTTGTCCTCAGCAGAGAAAGATCTGGCCAGTTATTTAGCTCCTGAATTTGTGCTGCATTTGAAATCAGTTTTCTTCTCTATAGCTATCTATAGTGGTACAAGGGAATATAAGGATGGTTGTACTTCTTCCTTCTTTTATGCTGTTACCCAGTCTCTGCCCCTTAATCGAGACTCTACCCCAAGCCCCTTTCAGCAGACTTTGATCTGCTGTCTCTTAGAGATAAAAGTGGGAAAAAAATAATGGAAACACTGTACTCCTTCTGTTTTCATGACTGTGTTACTACTGGCAGGCTAATTCGCCTTGTGAGTTAGGGGTCCAGGGAGATGCGACAGCCTAATGGCAAACACAGAGACCTCCCTGCATAAGACCTTGTCAACCTGCAGGAGGGTAGCAGAGCTGGGGTCTCTCATTTTGCTTTAAGGGTAAATTTTGTTAGTGTTTATGGAGCTTTCCATAGCTTTGAGGATAGTTTTGTAGTACAAGGTCCTTTGGGACTACACAGGCAAGAAAACATAAGGCATTTTTTTGAAAGCCTAATCAAGAGAGAGTGTAGATCCTTTTTTTTTTTAAATGGAAATGGGTAGAGGTTAGAATATATTATTTTTAAACATAAATCAGTGCTGGCTAAAATGTAAAATAAACTTTTTACTATACCAACAGGTGAACTATTGTGTAACCACATTGCCCATACACTGCTACCTTCTTCCAATACTTTTTCTTCTTGCTAACTTTTTTGTCAGCCCATTTGAGTCTTGTCCTAGGTTTGGGTGTAAAGGTTTTGAATTTATTCTGTAGCCGTACAGTGCCTAGCATAACAGCACCCTGTCCCTTACTGAAGCCTCCCAGAAGTGCTGTTATGCTGCTCACGCAGCTCTGGTTCCTGTCGCGGCGTGCCGTCCCCTGCGGCTAGGTTTGCTGGGGGTGCCGGCAAAGCTCACGGGGTGCTGGTCAAAGGACACTCAGGTTGGGGATATCCAAGCCAGCGGCAGAATGGGAAACAGTACAGCTGCACGTGCACCCAAGCTAAATCAAGAAAGAAATTATATCACTTCGTGTGCAGGGTTGACCGATGAGGTTATTACTGCTTTCAGACCCAAAGTAGCAATGCCACCCGGTACTGCTGCCTTTTACTGTGTGCTGATGGTACTGCAAATCTTGGATTGCAAGTCAAGCCTTGTTGAACTCTTGTGAGGGCAATGTCTTATAGCCCAGGAGCAACGTGGAAGGACTCCAAAAGCAATATGACCTCTGTCTGGCCAGAGAAGTGGCCCAGATCCTGCAAAGCAGGCGTGCCACGAACTGATGAAATGATGGACAGATCTTGCATCTGCCAAGCAATCCTTGACCTTTTGTGGGGAGGGTTCGAATTCAGTCTGGGGAGAGAGGATGGGCTGACAGGAGTGAATATTTTACCTCAGGCCCGTGCTCCTAGTGCTTTGCGGAGTACGTGTAGTGGTTTGGGCTCTGTATGGTGTGCAGGGGAACAGGGATTAATGTGTCTCTGGCGACCTGGGGAGCCCCACTTCAAACTGATCGCAGCCATAGCTGCCCTGTTTGCGTTAGACATCAGTCACTCCGGACCAGTATCTCAGAAAGTGCCCAAGACCCATGACTTCAATGGAAATTAGGGGCCCTCGGCATCTCTGAAAATTGCTCTTTGTGCCTCAATTCCTTAGCCGTAAAAGAGGAAAAAATTCCTTTCTGGGGATATTCAAAGTTTTTATTTCACCATTTCACAAAGGTGAAAAGTTGAATCCTGAGATGATAAAACCCACATAAGTAATTATATTAAAAGAATGCAGAAAACAAAATGGTTTTACATTAATACTATGCAGCTTTACACTTTTATTAGCACTGAAGAATACTTTATTCTTGGCAGGAATGTGGGGCAAATTTTGCTTGTCTTCTTGATTGTGGTAACTGAGGAGTAAGAAGAGCTACTCTAATATCAGAGGGAAGGCAGTTTATTGTTGATATCATGGGATTAAACTACAGAAGTCCAGACCATTCTTAATTGCAAATTTATTTGGCCTTCAAATAGTCCAATAAGACTTCAGGCTATTCAACATCTTCTGATGATAACTTTTAAATAGGAATTCTAAAATTTGTTGCTAATTAACTTCAGCATATGAAGCCTGCAAATTGAGTGAAAACTGTATTGGACATAATCCATGATCATGAGCTCCTTAAATTGAATGCATTGATTATGCTATCTGTTACCCTAGGACATAAAGCTTATGCTTGGTCAAGAACATTATTAAGGACAAATATCTGCCGTGTATGTCTTGAGCCTTCAACAGTAAAAATAAACCGAAAAAGAACAATCCCAGGGATTGCCAATTAACATTTTAAGAGGAAGAAACAAAGGGCCAAGTTCATCTCAGTAAAGAGATCAGAATGATGCTATTGAGGAGTCTGATCCTCTGGCTAATAGTGTGTGTGTGTGGGGGGGGGGGTGGTTCGTTCTTTTAATTTGTGACCCTTAAGAGGTACTTAAGATGACAGTAAAATCCCCTAAGTATAAACAATAGCAGGATGCCAAAGCTGTTGCACTGTCCCATTCAGATAGTGGTTTATTTAACAACTCTTTACAAAGTCTGGCTTCTCCCTCATGTATGTTTCCTTTTAGCTTTAATTGGGAATTTTCCCTGTAGGTCTCCTATTTCCTCCTACATCCTCTCAGTGCAGGACTCCTGTAACCATTAATGGGAATTTGTGGTTTTAAACGTACAGCATATTCAGACGGCTGAAAACTTTGGGTTTTTTTGTTTTTTGTTTTTTTCCTTTTTGTTCTCTAAGTAGAGGCTGGCTATCCAACTCCTTTTCCAGATTTTTGCAGGTCACATTGGAGAAAGGCGTTTGTTTTTTTAGCTGAAAATTCTGACTTTTAGCTGAAAACACCTTAGATTTAAATTTCTTAGTTACAATTTCTTAAGCAAACTTGGCTTGATGGCTAATGCAGAGAACTCCCAGCTGTTTTGTATGCTGCGGTGATGTCTAGATTCGCTCGTCTCTGTTTGCTACCTCCTTGTCCCCAAAGACTTTTGCTCCATCGACACGACAGCTCCAGGGCTGCCCGGCACTGCTGACCGCGCAGACCTCGCCGGCCGGGTGCTTTCCCACGACCCCGGTGCTCTCCGCTTGCCCGGCAATGCCCCCACCGAGTGCTCGGCGCCACCAACTGCCCTGGGAGTGGGAGCCTTTCCCCCAAAGTGGGGAACGGGCCCTTTCTGGTGAGCAAAAGGTTTGAGGAGCTACACAGAGGGGCAGCGTTGGCAGGTGCCTCAAGCATGCGTGTCGGGCCCCTGCCGCGCAGCAGCTGAGGCTGGAAGGCAGCCCCGGGGCGCGCGGCGCCTCTCGGCTCACGCGTGAGTGGTGCAAAGCCCATAAAGCATACCGGTGATTCACTGCGTCTCCTACGTAGACACTGAGGTTGCAAAGACATGTTAAGTGGGACTGCTAATTAGAGTGCACAACATTGATTTTGGACCCCTGATGAAGCAGGTTATTTAAGAGGTATAAATAGATAGAAAGGTATAAGTGCTTAGAGGTGCATAATGTTTTATTTTCATTATTTTGGGAGAGCATTGCCCTGTTACATTTCTTCTGTAAAATACTGCTACTGACCGCTGTCTGAGATAAGATACTGACCTGGATCAACCTCTGATCTGACTTCATCACTCCTATGTGCTTAAATATCACATGCCTGATGAAGAAAATACTATTTTTGGTACCAGTCACACCAGGACTTTCTGGGAGCGACATTCCTTTTGCAATGGTTCTGTGTACACAGCCCAACGGTTTATTTTGCTAAATCATTATTTGCTGTTTTAGAACTCTGTAAACACTGTGAGGTGAAATTGGTTATTTTTAAATCCTACTTGGGTTGGCAGTTATGCTGAAATAATTAACTTATGCTGAAAATTCTCAGCTATCCCATATATTGCAGCATTCCCTGGCATCTGATGCTAGGCCAGATTCCTTCTATGCAGGGCACTGCCCAAATATGTGATGAAAAAATCTGTCCTATGAGGCCCCCAACAGCTTCTGGATTGAGTTTAAGACTAGGAGTACCTCAGGTAGACAAAGCTCAGTCTTGGTTTTGAAAAGGTTGGGGTGAACTGTTGTGTGGACTGTAAGAAGCAGATCTGTGCACCTTCCTTGCCACTGCCCCTGACACGGTGGGGAGCTTTGCACCTCCCCCAAAAGAAGGTGGACAGCTCCAGATGGCCTAACACTTTGGGGAAAATAGTGTTATAGGACTGAAGAAAAACGTTCTATTAGTCTGTCCTGATTCACTAACCTCTAATATCATATCAGAAATGTGTATCTTCATTTTTAACAGTTTTCCAAATGCTTTCAGGCATCTCCAAGGGCTCCGCTCTTGTATCAGTGCTTACATCACGGACAAATTCAAGCTTTTAATTTCAAAGATAGGGGCAACACAAGGGGTTCCTGTGTGAACACTTACAGCTGGACTATCACAAGACCGTTGCACCCAGGGTGCTTACGGGTGTTAGGAAAAGAAGGAAATTGGCTTCCCGAGATTTGAAACATTTTGAAATCTGGCCTGAAGCGTTCAGGAGAGGCTGTCCTTGTATAACGACATCCCTGTACAAAATGATGGTTGCAGCGTGTGCCTTTCCTCGACTCCTCCAGGAGCGTTTCGATCCTGCCCGAGAGGTTCACAGCATCCCTGCTGCAGCATTTGGGCACCACGCGCACAGGGGCGAAGGCCTGGGTTACACTGCTGCTCGCTCCTGCAGTGCTCTGAGCATCTGCAGGCACCGGCGATGGGATTCGTCTGACCGCGCAGAGACGCCTGCTCTCTAAAGGGTCTGAATCACCTCACCCTAAAATAGGGGTGAGAGGAGTTGCATCCTAAAACCATTCCCTTCGCTGACGACAGAGAGAGCCCAGGTGACTGCTCCAGGCACAGGTGCCTCAAGTGAGGGGAGGTGAAGGCCAGCACGTGCCCCGGGGTACCTGGCTGCCGGGGCCAGCCGCAGCATGTAGGTCGGCTTCCCAGGGGGCTGCCAGGTGCTGAGAAAATCCATTTGTAGAGCAAATCAAAAAAAGTGAGCTGCAGGGGAAAGGCAGGGCCCCATTAGATGCATAGACGTTTCCTTGTTTGTTTGCGATAGGCTTCTGTGTGGTTTGGATGCTTATGTTACTGTTTCAAAGGAGAAAGATTAAAACCAGGATTTGGACCATAGTGATTTCCAACCATCCTTCTCCATATTTTCTTCTTTCTCTATATATCCACATATAACCAGCTGGAGCCTGTTTCAGTGCTGGGCTCATGCCACTGGGCAGCTCTGGCCGCTCTTACGCTGTCCCCAGATGAACGTGAAAAGCGTTGCATCGGGATAGTCCCTCTGCCACCTTTAGAAGGAGTTGTTTGGTCCCTTCATTTCAGGAATAGGGCAATAACAAAATCATGGGCAAACACAAGTAGTGTCACACACAGAGGGCCTTCAGCAACACACGTGGCAAAGTGAAGTGCCTGCATGAGTGTCTTCTGACTAGGGATTAAGATGTGCTGCACAGGACCCACCCTCATTTTTTGCCAGAAGAGATTAGAAAATAAAAATACATAATGAGGTGCTGATAATGAGATTCTCCCCCCCCCATACTGTCCATAATTTGGGAATCTACAATTTTACTTTTTTAAGCTTATATATTGATTTCTTCAAGTTGAACACCTTGAGCCTGCAAAACTTTAAGCCACTCTTAGACAAAATACTAGGGGAGATTTAAAAGTGACTTGTAGCGTTTGATGCATTACACTGCGTGCTTGTGTTTACGTGTAAAGAAAAATGCTGGTTTGTGCCTTTCCTCAGCCCGTGTCATATCCCCATAACCTCTTCTTTAACAGTCACTTTCCAATGACTAGCTGGAAAAATCCTAATTAATATCTACAGTAAAACTTCTGTTGGCTTCAGTATATGAGATATAGGTCCTCAACTTGTATCTGTTGGGTAAATATAGCAACCAGTGCATAAAATGATTATGATAATACACATATTTTGAAATGGTCATTACTGTAAATGGAATAATTGGAAAAGGTCCTAGAAGAATATGTAGAGAAAAGATACTCTGTGTCTACCTTTAGGAAAAATACACACCAGGTTGATAAAATGGGCAGTCCAGACATTAGGCAGAAAAAGCAATTTTAAGAGCTAATGCAGCATTTTACTGTATGCTGAAGGAGCAGAGCTCTTCCTTGTGCTTTTTGTAGTAACCTGCCCCTGATCGAGAAGAAAGATGGACTAGGATAAGAAAAAGGATCTGTTAGCATCTGTCCTGTGTTGACATTAAAGCACTAAAGCACAGGCTTTGTCCTCCCACTTTCCAAACGCTCTTCTTGCTTTAGCAGTCCCCATAGCTTCAGCTGTTGGGCTGTCATGAAACATCTTTCCCGATGAAATACAAGTGGCTGCAGGGTAGACATGTAAAGTACATAAGATATTTAGGGTGGTCCTCTGGTTTATCTAGATGAGCTCTGGTAAGGTGAGCAGTTTTGAATTGCATCAATTTAAATTGCATATATAATTGAGGGAGGCTTTTGATAGACCACAAGCATTTTGCCTGCACTTTTCTTTTACGATTATGTTCCAGTCTTTTGCCTTCATAGGCCCCGTCCTGATGACCTTGTTAGTTATGGTCTAGATTTATTGCTGGCAAAGAGTAGGTACAGTTCCATTAAAATAGATTATGTTATGTCTGTTTACAGGGAACATTAATTTGGCTTCAGACATCTTTAACTCATTTGCCTTGTTTAAATTTTCAAGAATGAGTCTTGATTCGGTGGAATTTCAAGTAGCTCTCATGTATCAAGCTGCATATCTCGTGTATCAAGTGCTGCATATCTTGAAACAGGGATGCTTGTCCTATCCATTGGATTTCTATGGAGAGTTACTGTATTTTAGCATCTTTTTTCTCTTTGCTAAGGTCCAGACTCCTTCCCTTACAACTCTATCCCACAGTCACATTCTTGGTGAGTTAGATACTTCTATGACGGAAAGCCGTAGTATTTCTAGCAGCAGGAGGGAAGCCTTGAAAGCGCTGGTTCAGCACAGCTTCCAGGGCTGCTCTGAAGGCTGCTCAAATCCATTGCAACTGGAAGTCTTGCCAGAACAGCGTCTGATAGATTTTGTATGTTTTATGGCCTGAGCCTAGACTGAAAGTACCACACAATGCCATTCTTTTTCTGCTGATGCTTTATTGGTAGTAATTCTAAGAAAAGCAGAATTTAAAATTGCAGTTTCTTCATTTCACTTATTTGAAGCCAGTCATCAGTAATGCTCACAAATTCAAAAGCTATCAACATGCCTTTACTGGCGTGAGGTTTTCCAAAGCGCCTAAAGTCTTTACCAACTTTCAGTGAAGGAATCTCTCCCTATAGCTCTGAAGTCCTATCCAAAACGAAAAGAGAGTAAGACTTTGACTTCCAACGCTGGGAGAGCCTCCCAGTGCACATACAGGAGGCCAAAGCACACCAGATGTAAGCTCGGTACCATGGGATACTGGATTAAATTGTGCTGCTTGAATGTCAGGCAGCCTGCAGGCTGCACCCATGAGTCTGAGAGGTTTGTCTCTAGCTGTGTGAACAGGACAAATCTTCTGTTACAAGCAAAAGCTCTAGGCTGAGAATTAATCAAACATCCCTCCCTAACTGAACCTTGCAGCCTGCTATGATAATGTCCTGCGGTCTAGTTCCTGGACTATCCTGCTTTACCTGATTTGTTCAAAGAATGGGTAAGACGCCCATTTGGGAAACTGCAGACTTCCAAGAACCTTTGTTAATAAAGGTGGCACTTGGGATGCGTTCAAGTCAGTGGGAGTCTTGCTTGTGACTTGAATGAGAATAGCATTTAAATTTGTTTGCGTGAGTACATGAGGCGGCTCTTGCCTTAGACATAGCTTTGATTCAGACAAGACTACGAGTGCTGCTTACGTCTGAATAAGCAGCCATCCCACGGGCTTCCTGCTCAAATACTAATGAAGAAGAGAGGAGGGATGGTAAATGAAGGACATGGGTATGGAGTAAATGGTGATACATGGAAAATCACTAGGAAGTCGTGACGATTACACTGAAAAGGGCTCCTTTCCCAGGGACGCTGGCTAGAACTGGCTTATGTGTAATCAACCCTGTGCAAATGCCCTTCTTCCAGAGTAAAACTGCCTTTCCCCAAGGCTGAGGCCACTTAGATGTGTGCAGTGGTTTAGGTTGCATCCTCCTGCATGCTGGAGTAACGGCCACCAGCTAGACAAAGCCTTAAAGCAAACGAAGGGGAGAGAAATCCCGGGTCAAGTCACTGAGTGTCCACTCGCAGGAGGCATTTTCAAGGTCGTGGATGTATGTTAAGCAGGTATTAAATAGCCCTTGCTTTATAAATATCATTTACAAGAGCAAGCAGCCTCTTCAGGGTGCCAGAATGTGTGAGAACATGAGTTAATTAGAATCTGTATTTTCCAAGTGGCAGAATTAAAGGGTTTAGATGAGAAAAACTGCAAATAACTGCTGGTGACTTGAAATCCAGTGACTTTTATAAAACTTATTGCCCTTGAGTCATGTGTTTTCTTTGCACTCGCCACTTTCCAGAGCTATATCCAATGAAATCAATGAAGCTGGTTGTTATTTAGGTGATTTAAGGGAGGCGCGTTTTGGACGCAGTGGCCAGTAGCTGTCTGCAGCCGAACAGGTCTGCCTGCTCTGTGTGGCGCTTTGCTGGAGCGCGCTGAGGCACCAAGTAACTTGTTTTGCAGAGAAACGCCTGCTCACGAGAGGATGAGCCAGAACACGCACTCATTTGTAAACAGGCTTAACAGAGCATTTTATGTTCTGCAAAGTGAATGGGCAAATTCAGAAAATGTAATCTTTATTATGACACTTGACACAGCAGCGCTGCCTTCATCCTCTGCTTTACCAGATTTCCACACTCACATTTACATCTTTCTAAACATAGTGTAGAGTTTTCCTTTCCTAGAGTTAGCGAGGGGGGGGAATGGAAGAAATCTGCAGTAAAGCCTTTCTCAGAGCAGTGTGGAAATAAATAGCTCCCTCGCAAAGGAAGAAGGGTGATGTATGGTCCAATTTATCAGGGCCGGATGGAGATCTGACGGCACGTATTGACTTTGTCTGCAGTATTAATAATCTCACAGCGAGTTCAGAAACGCTCGCCTGCCTAACGTATTGCCTGAATTTGCTGACTCACTCTTGCACTGCCTTTTTCTTTCCTGTTCCCTGGACGAGGTGATTTTTATCTCTGTTATTCTGACTGTGCCCAGACACTGTATAATCAGAGAGTTTGTGTTTGTCTCAGATTGGAGTGGGAGGTATCTGCATTTAGATTCAAATGTTAACATAATTCACCTGCAAGGGAATAATAGCAACAAAACAAAGGGGCCTGAAAGCCCTGCCGGACAGGGACAGCAGTAAAATGCTGCTCCCACAAGAGAGCTATTCCCAGCATCTCCGTCGAGGAATTCGCAACCACCAACTGGATTTGGTCCTGTTGCCTTTTGAGCTCCTGCTTCCAAAGGCTATTTTGAATGCTTAATTTTAAATCCAGCCTCATGATTCCACCTGCAAAAGACAGGAACACAGGCAAGCTGTGGCTGCAAAAGCTTTCAAGCTGAAGAGAACAGGCACCGTATAAAAACATGCCCGAGAAATGTAGAGAAGTTGGCAGGCTGCCCCGGTCCTGCTGTAGTGCTTTCCCAACAGGGATGTGGGTATGCCGGGGCCCTGCTTCTCACCAGGTCCTGGTCCTCAGGTGCTCCTTCTCCTTGCTCCTGGCAGAGGGTCATCCAGCTCCTCCTTCCAGCGTCAGCTACAGCAGATCTGCTTCCTGCAGCCCTGGTGCCTTTTCCACTTTGATCTGCCCCAGAGCCATTAAACCACTGTTTCTCTTGCCACTTCAAAGGGTGTATGTTCTTGATGCCACTTCAAAGGGTGTATGTTGTTATGCGACGCTCCTCAAAACTTTGAGGATCCTGGTTAGGATGCACAGACAATTATGTCTTCAGGGTTTTCCCTTTTACACCCTCGACACCTAGATTTTGAATATGGATATCTCAGATGGTTGATAGTTGTGTTTATCTTGTCTTAGTCTCTTCTGATCAGGTGACCATTTATTTTTTTTCTCCGCCTGTAGGATTTTGGTCCAGCTTGCTTAAGGCTGGTTCGAAGCTCACCTCATTAGGCTGCTGTCACGTAACACTCTGGTTTGACTCCAATGTTTTCCCAGCAATCCTCCTGCAAGGAACGATGTTGCACAGCCAATTACCAGGAAGCTAATTAGCAGGCAGCTTTTTCTCTTACGTTTCAAAGAGCGCTACGTACACATTCCCAGGAGTGTGTACCACACACCATTACGTTAGAGCAGCGTTTCTGTGAATGAAGTATGCTTTTTCCCTGTGGCACTTGTCCTGCTCATCATTTTTGTTTTATACTGGGAGTAGATAGGCAGCACTCCCAACATCCCCTTTGAAATCCCCTGTACGTTGCAGCTACGGCCTCTGGGTCCTGGGTCTTCACAGCAGCATCTGAACGGTGGTGGCAGGTCCGAGTGCCCTGGCACAGCAGCTTTGTTGTGAGGAAGTCCAGCCAGAACAGCATTTCCTTTTTCATTGCTTTTAGGTGTGATTTCCTTATTTAAAGCCTATGCTAAATTATACTTATGGCATTTCTTACTGCAGGTTTCAGTGTTTGAGGTTTAATCGGAGCAGTGGTATTTAGCATTTGTAAACAGACATTGTAGGTCTGAAAATCTTGGCATTTTGGATAGGGACTTTGGCAAGTTCTTGAGGGCACTAAACATGCCGCTTCTCTGGTATTTTCTCTTGTTAGATGTCTCTTCATAGCAGAAATGGCTGTCAGCTTCTTGAACCAGGCTCTGAAAGCCCTCCAGGCATTTCAGTGGCAATACTAAGGACTTGCGACCAGCTTCATTCAGTTTGGTGTTTATATTTTTGACATTAGTTCTGAATACATATTGGGCCAAATATGTTTGCAAACAATATTAGGAGGTTGTGGGCTTGTACTCCCTCCATTTATTCTTATTGATTTGCAAAAACAGTGCCTGGCATCATGGACCCATGCAGTGAGGAGTGAATGATGACCAGAGCTGCATGTTTTCCATTAAATTAGTCTGTCTTCTCTATCCCAGCTTCCTCTGAATTTGTGTTATATTTACTGGCAAAGAACATCTGGCATCACCTACCTGTAAATCATATATTTAGATTCATTTTATGCAGCTAAACAGAAACCAGTTGCAGGACAGACAATGATATGAGAGCTTTAAGAAAGATGCCTTATCTGTTTCAACAGAGTAAGTGATACCACTTACTGAGAGCTGCGCTGGTAAAATATTTCTTCGTTTCTGTCACCTAATATAAACAATAAGTTTTTTCTTCAGTGTGGCACTCTGCCACAGGAAGGCTCGAACAGTGGCGGACTGAAGCAAATGAACTCTTCTCCTCCCGCATACTGCAACACCTGCTTTTGGTAGCATTTTGATGTCCCCTTCTGCAGCTGCATGGTGAATTGCAGGGATGAATAGTTGCTTCAACACACAACTGAAGAGCCGACTATGTGTAGTTTAAATTGGAAACCATGACTTTGCCACCCAGCTTTCAAATCCACTCTTTTAAGGAGTGAGGATAAGGGCCAATTACCTTATCGGAGAACCCCGCAGGCTGGAGGCCCAAGCCGCTTCCCACCCTGGCTGGCTTCCCTGCTGCTGGCCCTGCAGCTTCATGCCATATATGTTCTCCAGCCCAAACTTGGCCACTTTGCTTTCTGTTTAAGGTACTGGCAAGTGATTTGTACCTCTTGAAGATGCTTCAGGCTATGGGCAGTGTCAAGAAAATATCCCTATATTAATGTTAGGCCAGATTTTCCAGGTGTTTATTTTACAAGCGCACTGAGACATCTTAAAGCAGTTTGAGCTTATTAAGTTAAGTCATTAAGTTAAGTTTCATGATTTTAATAGACGTATAGTATTTATGTTTAATCCGGTACTACTGTTGGCCTACATGGTATGTTGATGCTTTTTAAAGTTTCAGACTTGGCAACTCTTTGGCAGAGTGCTTGTATTTCCCAGGCACTTGGATGAATTTCTTTTTGCTGATGTAGACTGCCGGTGTAGACTTCAGCTCTGCATTCAGACTGGGATTCAAAACCGCCTGCCCAAGGGAGCCTGAGGGAGCGGTAAGCAGCATCCCCGGCTCACTCGAAAGGGGCGCCTGCGTGTGTTTGCCAGGCAGGAGGCGCGTAGCGGGTGCGCAGCGGCTGATGGAGAGAGAGAAGCAGATTTGCTTTGGTGCAAAGGAGGCATAAAACACTGTACCTGCCAGAGAGGTCTAAGCTGTTGGACAGCTTTCCGACAGACCATGCAACTTTATTCACTGAGCCAAAACCAAGCTCTGGAAGTTTCCAGCCCTCTTCAGAGCCCCGGTGAGAAACATGCTGCTGGTCGCAGCACAACAGAGCACATATCAGCCACTCCTTTTTTTCTGTATTATTTGGACATCTTTTCTTTTGACATAAGAGTGCTTCTCCAGCAATTCAGTTTTAAGTTCCAGAGTTTCTGGACCGCATTAAAGTTAATCTGCCCTCCAGTATCTGACAACTTCTATTGTGATTTGCAGTGATTAAAAATGAATCTAGCGAGGGTATGCTGGTACTCCAGGATTCAAACGTTTTGATCTTTTAAGTCAGGTTTTAAACTACAGAACTTGTAAAGAACTATATATATATAGTTGTAGTTGTAAGAAGTTGTAAAGAACTATATATATATAATACATCTGCTGTTTTTAAAAATTAGAGTCAGTATTTTATCTTCTAAGAATAATTATTCTTGGTTTCCTGGCTGATTCAGAATTGTAGCTGTATCACTGTAGCTAAGCTCTCAGCATGCGTCTTCCAAACGACCATTAGTCTCTTTTGAGGGAGGCTTTTTGTGGTTAGTCTCAGAAACAGGTACATTCTTTGAAAGTAGCCTTTAAGTATGCCCCTGCGGCTACTATGTTTTTGCTATCAACCAGCTACCGCCCCCGGCCCTGGCACGCTTTGCCAAGGCCGAGCTTCCACGAATGCCGTACCACAAACTTCGTTCTGTTGCACCATGTGCAACTGCACAAGAATGTCTCCTTAACAAGAGAAGAGATTCAAAACCATATCAAGACTTGATTCGCCTACACAGATTATCCTCCTGTGATTTTCCTAAATATTTTGTCAGGTTTTTCTGCCTGTTGTTTTCATAAACGTACGACAGTATTAAATGCCTGCTGACCTTCCTTGGATCAACTTTCATTGTCTAATAACTTGAAGTAGTGTGTGCAAACCCTGAGATTTATATATTTAACTGATTTAGGAGTAAATATCTTTCAGTCCAGCACTTTGCTTAAGTATAAGGAGGTGCTGATGTGGCCATCCCCATAGACATATTGCCATCTTATTGCAACAACTTCCATCTGACAGATTTTGTCCATTAATTCCACCACAGCTCTTCCCCAAATATGACAACCGCTTTTGCACAAAACGAAAGCACCAGTTTTGGTATTTTCAGTAAGATCTGTGCAGTTTTTGCAGAAGTTGTACAAAACTTGCTCTTCTGCAAATACTAACATAATTTTATTTTTCCACAAGTATACAGTAGCTGCATGTGCCTCCAAATGCCACCTGGCAGTTTATTAGTTCAGGGTGGGCTACAGAATTTTCCCTTGCTACGTTCAGTGAACAAGGAGCACGCAGTGAAACTTGTCCAGCCGAAAGCTGCAGAATTCTGTATATCGCTCTTCCTCCTGTACGACTTTCATTGCTCACTTCTCAGCTTTGTTCAGGGAATGATCTGTGTAGCTTAAAACATCTTTTGATGTTTAGCTTGTAAAGAAAAACAGCCATCACCTGTATAAAGTGCCTAGTACTTTGTGGAAAGAGATGTTGAGTTGTGTCATTACATAACTATTTATTTGAAATAGCTTATCCCAGTAGGCATTTAACTGTATTTAAATGGTAATCATATTTCTAATCCAAATTAGATAAATAGCTATGTTTCTAACCCAGGCTGTATTTGGATTCCTCTCCAAAGGTTACTCTAGAGCATTATCCAGTAGGTTGTAGTGACATCCACGCTAATGACAAACATCATTTTATCAGCCTTGAGTAGAAAGTAGTACCATCCTTGAGTAGTAGCATACAATGCCCTAATTTTATGGCTCTGCTCAAAACTAAATTTAATGACCAATATTTTGCAATTGTTTTTGCAATTTTGAGGGTTTTTCTACGCTCACCTTCAACTTTTGCACCCACAGTCAAAGACACGTGGTCATAAATCCCTGCTACTGCTTCATCATGAAGTCTACATATGCTGTGTTTTATAGCATAACTTTTTATTAGATATCAACCTTGATTCTGATCTTGCATGAAGCGGTATAATTTCACTGAGTTCTGGGAGCTGTGTCTGATTCACCTCAGAATGAAGATCAAACAAATATGCATGCACAAAATAAAAGATTTAGGTTCAAATTTCAACTATATTACAGTTTTTGAATATTGAAAATCTTTGATTTTGATTCTTATTCATCTCTTACATACTGCACATTTTAAAGTTCAGATAAATTCATCTTACTGAATTCAGAGAAGACTTCAAATCTTTTGGGTTTTTTTTTCAGGTGGAAAGTAGAACCACTGTTTCTATCAGCTCTTTTGTGTATAATTTTATTCCATAACTTCTATAGCAATACATTAGGACAGTACATTTTTGGTGTCACATACTGAGTTTGATTAGAGGTTAATTTGGGAGAATTAATTCTTTTCTTAAAGCTATGTCATTGTAGCAATGTGGGCTGTGGGAAAAAAATTACTGTAATGTACTAGGATGGTTTTCAGTGTATCACTTTAATGCTTTTCTCCAGGTAGATTTGTAAATCAGGACCAAGTTCTAAGTCAAGTAAGTAGGAAGTGAAGCCTAAAGTACAGACTTCCAGAAGCAGAAAGCACAAAACCATTTCAGGTTTTAATGAGATGTGAAATGTGCTCACCTTGCACAAAAAGCTCCCCAGAAAAGATCGCCGTTGTCTTAAGGTTATTCTGTGTGTATATAGTCATACGTTCTCTATTAACAGCTAATCTCCGATAGAATTGTCGTTTAGTTATAAAATAATCATTTTACTTGTGACACCAAGGCTTTCTTCCCTTATTCAGCATGTCATCTTTTTCCAGTCCACAGATGTGTCCTAACCATATAATAGACATAGCGGAACAAACATAGGTGCAAAAGCCTTTTTCCAAGGCCAAGGATTTCCACAGACAGAAGAAGGTAAAATGAGCGAGCCAAGTCATTGAGAAAGAAGCTGAAAGGAAGCTTCAAAATGTGACGTGTGGGAATCTGAATGTGCTGTACTGGGCTTTGCACAAGAGTTGTGTGTAGAGACAACTTAACTGTATTTAAATGGTA
This sequence comes from Apteryx mantelli, assembly GCF_036417845.1. NCBI lineage: Eukaryota > Metazoa > Chordata > Aves > Apterygiformes > Apterygidae > Apteryx > Apteryx mantelli. The sequence continues at coordinate 20,831,801 of NC_089982.1, read as the reverse complement.
GCGTTCTGGCAGATGATAAAGTCATATCTCAGCTTTTACCCAAGCTATCCCTCAGTACCATGCGATGTAGTAACCTGCACAGATTGATGTGACAAGTCTGGAGTGCACAACACAGAACTACAATAACTCTGTTCTTTACTATCTAGCAGTAGAAGAATGATGGACAGCTCCCAACTACAAAGTTGTATAGACACTGGTCACTCTTCCCCAAAGTCCCAGGCTTCAGAATTGCACAGAGATCAATCTTTTCTTCTCTGCACTTCAGTATCTACATGGAGAGAGAAAAATCACAGGTTTGTGACATTTTTAGAGACAATCACAATTTTCACAGAAGGCGAATTTTAATGTCAAGACCATTATGGATGGATAAACTTGGGTCTGTTCTTTATAATTGTTGTTAGGATGATTACACATTTCTGTATTAGATTTAGTTTAATCCAATATAGTTTAGGCAGTGTAGATAGCTGGGAAATAAGCGGAAAGACTGGAGAAGGATTCCAGAAAAAAAAACCCACCAAAGCTTCCTGGTCAAAATATCAAAGATTTAGAAAATTATCTCCATCGCAAAGGGCTTCAAACCGCCATTTCCTACATGGCCAGGGGGAATTCACTGTATTCGGTCTAATCTTCTTGTATCACTCGTCACAGCTCCCACGTGTAAAGGCTGCTAAACCCAAATGGGTTGAATGGTCAGTAGAGAAGGGGTTTGTGTACTGAAACCCCTTCGTCTCAGTGGAGGTCAGAGAGCAGGTGAAGACAGTCTTTGAGGCCGAGTCTGAACCCTTCTTCGCAGACCTAATTAACCTGCGCAGGGCTTAGCTGCTATGGTGATTGCCATTATAGGATACCTCCAAGTCTCCGGTTCTGTAAACAGGAAACAATTAGAGAAGGAACATGCTGCTCTATTTCCATTGCATTTCCTGTGTAAAACCGGGCCAAGACATTTGGGAATTTTCCCCTTAATTGCCCCCTTGCTCGTGTGAGGTGTGTTGATTGACCTTGTGCGGCCCCCCACTCCCACCCCCCCTCGCCTCCTTGGGACTGATTCAGTCAACGCACCTTGCATAACGAAGGGTATTTCTGCTCGATTTGACGTCTAAAAATACTGCGGGCTGACTTGAGCCCCAGGCTGCACGAGAGGAGGAGCTGAGAGATTGCACCGGCGGTGCCAGCCGCTGGGGCAGGAGGGACCGCGAGGCACAGCGCCGGCCTCGCTGCGGACTTCCTCCGAGGAGCGGCGACCAGCCCTGGCCGCAGGTAGCGCCGCTAAAGGGGTGGGGAACCCGACCTGCCTGCCCCGGCCCTTCTGGCATGCAGGATGTTGTCTGTGTTTAATGAACAAGCGTTAGGGGCTACAGTCCTGCGAGCCTCGGGGCCCTGGGCTTGTTGCCCTGTGGCAGCGTTAATGATACGGCTCCCCGTAATAAGAAGGAGAGACCACCTGAGGCAGGCAAATCCCTTGTAGCTTTACTAAGAGCCAGCGAAATGTAACTAGGACATCAAGATATCCATAAACCCTCGAAAGTCATAGGAATTTGTGCATAATTAATAGCAGTAACCAAAGCAGAGCAGCAGCCGAGCAGCGGTCTCGGCTCTCTTTTGGCAACTGCTTGATATGCGCATTTTTTTGACTGAGAAGAAGAGAGAGCAGAGGCCTGTTTAAATACTCTCACACTCTTCTTAAGATGCCACAGGTAAATTTTATCTCTGGTGAAGATCTCAGAATTGCACCATATTTTAATTTAGCCGCATAGATGCATTAGCTCAGAGGCATTTGAGAGGGCATTTTATGATTGCATGTACACAAGCATGGAAACTTCTGGAATTGCCGCAAAGGACCAAGATCTTTCTAGAAGTGTGTAGTAGTAATTCGGAGCAGGGCACAGGCAGTGGTTGTGCAAGGCCCCCTGTAAGTCTGCAATTAAAAGCTGTGGATTTTGTATTAACTTCTGGATTATTCTGCATACATAGCTGGCTATGTATGGATATATACCTGTAAATTTCTGAATGACAATTCGTACAGAGAAACAATGAAATAATGAGCACAGTTGGGGAATTAGTGCCCAAGATGCTCCATAAGCCACAGAAAGAGAAGGAACAAAAAGCAAATGCCATATTCAAAATCTGCAGGGCTTTTTCTTTTCGCTATCTGGTGATCTTTGCACTCTTTGAGAAGATGATTCTTCTCAATATTGGTGAGCTGTGTGTGTGAAGATATAGTGGTTGGGCTTATAAGTTCCTATATGAAGTGCCACTTTGCTCCTGCCCCATAAATTTTCAGTAAACAGCATTTTATGATCATACAGCTGAAATATGAGAAATCCACAACTACAGAAAAGGATGCCTTTCAAATCTGTGCACAGTGCAGAACTCATCTTTTATGCATAGTTGTATTGGAGGGATGGTATTTAAATTACAGGCTGGAATAATTACAGGAAAGCAAACTATTACATTTATGCATCTAACATTTTAAAAGTTCAGTTTCTTACATGTATTTGCTGAATAAATGTCACATTGCCTGAACTTGCACAATCAAGTGATGCATTCGCTTGCACAATCAAGAGAAATTCAAACATGCAAGAGGACAAAGATAAAATTGGTTTTGTAATGATAAAGCCAAAGGCCTTTATATTTTTGTGCAATTAAAATTTCACCTTGAAATTGCGTAGTGAGTTGTTTGTACAGCATATCCTTTGATTCTTCTTGCCAACCATCTTACCCTGAAAAGGGTGCAAGAAAGATGTGTTCAAAGTGCGCTGAGTTACTGTTTGTTCAGAACCGTTCTGAGCCTCGTGTCTAGCTGCAGAGGTGGCAATGGTCAGGGTCTTGTGCTGGGCTTTTAGCTGTAGCCCTCTCAAGCTTTCCTCCCTTGATATTTGTCCCCAGATGCGCTGAGACTGTCCTCCAGTCACACATTTGGGGTAGCTGCCCATTTTCCACTCTGTCTTGTCACATTTGTCGCGCTCAGCTCATGAGTGTTTTGGTCTTTGGTTTTTATAGCCAAAAAGGAAGAAATCCCTGCTTTTCTTTATGTTTTTAATCTTTGAGAAAGTGCCTAGCAGAGAAAATGAGCAGGCTCAGCCTGTGTTTATGGGCTTCGATTATACATAAAGGGGTGTTTGGAGGTCCCATGATTTCAAACAGCATTTATAGAGGACGTGCCCCTTCACTGGCTCTTACTGTTTTAGGCAGGTCAATTTTTTCCTTCCAGAGAATGTCCTCGTTGACATCCCCAGAGGCAGAAGTGGAAGAAATATGAAAGATTGTTTGGGATATTGAAAAAAGTGTTCTGCGTATTTCCGGTATGCAGGTTGCGATAGTGTTGTTGAGAAAATTGGAGAAGTTGCAAAAGAGCCCACATATGATTCAAAGGCCACTGGAGATGCCTCCCGAGGAAAAACTTAAGAGTTTATCTGGTGATTTTATAAAAAATGTAGTGAGAGGTGACTCGGTTAGCATATTAGCACCATAAAGGAAAGAAAATACCAAGCACGAAAGAATTCTTCCATCTTGAAAAGGGAGGCCAAGCAAGACTCTCTGGCTGAAAGGTGAAGCCAGATACACAGCAATTATGAATAGTAGCAAGTATTATTATGCACTGGAGTAAATTATTAAGGGAATTGGTACATTCATATCTCCAGATTTCTTCCACTCAAGAGCAGATGTGTACCTGGAAGATGCACCTTAGCCAAACGTAACTTATGGAGCTCAGTGTAGGAGTTACTAGATTAAATGTAAGGACCTGCAAAACTAAGAAATTCAGGTCAGATGATGGTCCCTTCTGGCATTTAAGCTAGAAATAAATGACTGAATTAAAATGGGGAATATTGTCCTTTTATGTTGAGTTTCCAGAACTTTTTGAGTGAAACTTTTTGAGGTCAAAAAGCATATAGATCTAACTCCCATGTACAGTTTTCCATTTGTACCATTTCATTTGTCATCAGTGCTAATGGTGGCATCTCTGGGAGATAAAGCTTGTGGCTGCGTCACAAGTGCTTCAAAGGAGCTACATCTCTTTCGTCACTCTTTCTCATTATATATCACAGGATTAGCCCAAATGTTTGTTTTATCTTTCACCTACATAGTTTTGTTATATGCTGTGGATGTAGGAATGTTTATGGCTATGATTGCCTTGCATTTCCCATTGGACAGTCGTGTTCATTTACTTTTAATTTTGTCCAAACTAACCAGACAGAATTTTCTCTGAAAATAAGAAATTTAAAATACTGTGGCCATTGTGTGCCAGTTATGGAGAGCAAAGCTTTTTTTCTTTTTTTCTTACAACCAAAAGTGCAACAAAAAGTGTTGGCAGTGGGTAAAGCCCAAGGAAGCCCTGGTTTTGATCAAATATTGCTCTGCAGACCTGCGACTGGAGCTTTAGAAATCAAATTTTCAGATAAAATAGAACTAAATCACTGGAAAGCAAATGATCAAACCATTGTGAGGTAAGTTTAAATCAACACATAATTTTCTGCCTGTTAGCTTGAATTGAATTGAGTGTCGCCTAGTTTCTTTTCCATAAGGCAACGATTCTGAAGTTTAGCGACGGCAATTTAATGGCGTTATTGACGGTTCCTTTGTGGGGCAGGAGGTAGGCTGGGGGCGTCATATCTGAACACGGTCTGCTGTCACAGGAGTGAGGAGCTGGGCTTGAGAGAAGTGGGGGGGTTCCGATTAAATGCCCTCCCCTGCCAGTACTTCCCAGTATCAATACAGACAGTACAGGAGCATAAGAGTCTTTCCTCTCTCCCTTTCTTACAGTGCAATAGACATAAACTGTCCAGACAGTATATTCTGTGAACTTATCTCTCCTGAGCGTGTGTTAATAAAAAGCAAAATGACGGGCCTCTTCTGCAGCAAAGGCAGGGAGGTTTATGGCAGGCAGGCAGGCGGCACAAGGCTGCCTCTTAGGTAAGAGCCGCGGGCCAGCGTGGTGCGGCCTGGCCGCCGGCAGCGTCTCTGCGGGGCGAGAGCGGGCAGCCAGCGACCTCCCGCGCTCTGCGGGGACGGAGTGACCGAGCAGCACGCAGATCCTGTATAAACGCTGTTGCGCTGACTGGCGAGAAGTCACGCGCAGCAGCCATCAGGGGTTTGAGCACAGTGTCCGCTCTTGATAAAAATGAACCAAAGGCAAAGAGAAAAAAACTAAATTGCTGGAAAATTAAAAAAAAAAGAGAGAGAGAGAGAAATGCAACAACCTTAGCACAACATTGATTTGCTTATTAAAATGAAATCTATCCCTCTCAACTTGAGAGGTTTCTAGTAATCTTATCCACAGCTTCTTGATATGAATGATTTTAACTTTCTGAAAGACTGTGTGATTTTCTTTTAATAGGAAAATAATAAAATCACTATGTTAATTAGTCGCTTTGGAAGCAGGCTGCTTATTTTAGTTTATTATAGGAGTAAAATACGCAGTTAGGTCAGCAGAGACTAGCTAAGCCTTGTAAAGCTGCTTACATTGTATTAGAGAACCTGTAAAGTAAGGGGAGGCTCATTATTTCTTCTTCGAAGTTATTTCAGGAATGTCACTGTGAAGTGCAAAGGAGCCTGATTTAAAAGAATCCCAAATACAAAAAAAAACCCCAAAACACTGTAACAGCAAAAATATCTGTCAATAGGAAAATAGTGCCATATTGCTGTTTGAGAAAAATATAAATACTGTCCCATTTCTAGAGAACCAAAGCATAATATTCAAGCAGTGCTAATAAAAGACCACTTTTTTTTCTATCAAGTCTCTGAATTAAGGCAGATCCAATTTTTCTACATTGAGGTAGTCCTTATGTCACCTTCGCTTGGTACCATCAATATGAGTAGGAAGCTGCCATGCAACCTAGTTGGATTAAATAATAAAGTCCATAAACAAACTCAAAGGTGGTTGTACTTAAAATGACAGTGCTAACTGACAGCATGGCTTCATAGATAAAGGTACTCACCAGTCATCAAGATATAATATTTAGCTGAAGGTTTTTTGGTTTGAGCTTCTTTTAATATTGAGGGTTTTGCCAAAGAGAGCCTGCTCCAGATTCAGTGCAATGAGGTGTTTATTCAGAGCCCACAAGGTTACTCCATAGATCCAGGTTGTTACTACAGAGTGCACACGTACCTTCCCGCAAGGCAATGGACAGACTGAAATACATAGGGAAAACCACATGTGTTTATACTGCTGTGGGTTTTGGAGGGTTTGTATTTCATTAACAAATTGTATGTTCAGATCTTGCGCACAAGATGCATACTTTTGTGTGAAAGCTGGAAATGGAGGAAGACGACTGCTTTTGAGAGAACAGGTAACTGTGGAGTTATGTGAGAGTTTCCCCTTCAAACTTGCATGGAGACACCAAATCTCACATATCTACTGCTAGCTCAAGGTTTCCAAAGCGACTAATAGTTTTAATACCTCCCCATTAGGTTCCTAATAAGAAACAGCATGTAAGAATCTGGCTTGCAAAAAGTACTGAGCAACCCTGCCCTAAAAATCAGACTGGGTGCAAAGATGTTGGTGTCTGAAAAATGCAGGCATGTGCGGTCACTGTCCCCTGCGAAATCTAAGGCAGCGCTGGTCAATACATTCTTCTTGGCTGTTTGATATATTGTCTATTGCTAATGAAAGCCCAATCATGTATATATGTATGTATATGTATGACAGCTCAGTGAAATTATGTTGCCCAGGTAAATCAATGGCTGATTTTTATCTAAGCTGTGATCCTCTTTCAAAAAAAGATTGAGCTAAAAATACTATCTTAATTATATGATATGACTTTCAAAAAGCGTGCGCAAAACTGAAACGTAAGTCTGGGTCACTATTTTAAAAATTCCATGGAAAACCAGCCCCCTACAAATTTTGTATTTATCCTGCTTCTGCATACAGGGACATTCAAAGACTATAGCCTATAACTACATTTGAAAGAGTGCTTCTGTCATACTATCAGATCCACACAGGCTCAGGGTCACCACTGAGAGTTACTGTTCGGCACTTTTCATTTTCATTCATGGCCAAGAAGAATTGTGAGGACTTGTGAGATCCCTCTGCCATGAGGTCTCTTTCAGAAGATAATCTAGTCCAAGTAAAAGGATGTTCTTAGGAGCCTGAAGAAAGAAGGGGCAAGCTAAGATAAGCTAGATAATTGCATTTGGGCTATAATCAGCAAATTCACAATACTTCCCCTTCGGCTGAAAACAATAAATGTTGTAGGAGGGGGCTTGTTCAGAATTCCTCATGTGGTCATGTTTTGAGTCAACATTAAAAACAGCCATTCAGGTGGCAATAAGAAGGAATATGGGGCTGGAGATATCATGCTGTTAGTGAGGCATGTCACCTAGGTCAAGCCCATGTGCAGTCATAGGAGAAGGGTTGCCAGCCTGAGTGCAGTGTTTGAATTTCTGTTTGAGTAATTAGGTTGTGCCTATCCTACCTGAAGTCCCCCATGAAAACTTAATCAGTCCCAACTCCCACGTGTCCTTGAGCACGTAATTTTACTTCATGTCGCAGATTACTGTTTGTGAAGAGGCAGCAATAATTCTCAAGGCTTGCACCAGCCTGTTGTCAGCGTGAATTTATTAATTTTGAACTGTGTTTATGTATGGGGCTGAATTGTATTGGTACCCAAATAGAGAAGAGTCATTTTTTAAGAATGGTGGATGCAGTCTGTGTTGGCCGCTACTGAATGCCATGTGTAACCTTTTGCTTTGCTATAGCGGTTATAGTCAACAATATCCCAGGAGCTGAGGAACGGCACAGTTCACCTGTGAAATGTTTTTCTGAACCTAATTCGCAACTTGCTAAAACTTAGAAATATCAAGTATGATCTTTCATGGGGTTTAGTGTTTATTTATTTTTCCAGTTCTCTTTAGAAACGTGCTAAAAGCAAACAACCTGCAGTGGTGAGTCAGACAGGTTAATTGTATCTTGCACAAAAAATCCACAAGGTTTTTCAGCTCAAACTATTTCTCTTCTGCCTTCATTGAATTCATTGCTGGTGAAAGGTTCTGGATAAATCAGTCCTAAGGACTGAACTTTCCTGACCACAGATACGTAAATGTAGCACATTACAGTGACCTTTCTCCGTTTTGCCTTGCTGCTGAGAACAAATTGTAAGGCTGTTTCTTGCTAAGCCTGGGCTTGACACTACCGACTACTGCACACAGATTATCAAACAGTCTTCAGGTAATAATGACCTTTGGTCATGGTGGAAATGGGCCAGATCTGAACTAACAAACTGTGGAGGTAAGAGGATCTAGATCCCATTACCAAACCACTATCCGGTCTTACTCATTAACATTTTAGTGGCAAAAGTTCAAACGAGTTATTTCATTAATAGTCATGAAACTAATTACATTGGAGTGCATCTGTCAGTGGTAAAGGCAACTGACTTCTGTGCTTCTGAATAAATTCAGTCTGTATTAGGAAATGTTATTCTGGCTGTAAATGAGAGAAATACATTGCAAATCATGAAGAGGTATTAAAAGGGAGAATGCAGATGTGTCCTAAATGTGGCATGCTTGATGCTATAGTTCCTTAATGCAATTAATTAATGAAATGAATAATCAGAAGTGTGTTTGAGTAGGAGAAGAGAGTCTTGGGCAATATTTTGTGTCTTATTTCCTGGGATAGACACTGAGAAGGTCTGCAAGGTAGAAGGGTTGGGGGAGTGGCATCATTAGCTTGGATGAAATCAGACTAATTGCAGCTTCCAGAGTAGTTTGGATCTGTAGAAATAAGACATTTGTATAGTGAGAAAATGCGACCAGAGCCCACAAGGTGTTTATTCAAGTGATTTGCATGGGAATTTGGCACCAGATTATGATTGAGGATGTGGCCAGATTTTGTTTGCTCTGAGGAAAGTCTGTGATGGAGCAAGTCTTGTCTCTGGAGCAGAAATCCAGCAGCCGAACGCTGGAATGACTCCAGGTGGCTGGGAGTGTGTGGATTTGCCTGCTCTATCCCCCATTGCCCCGCGCAGGGTGTCGGGTCAGGCCGAGTGCCACCATCGCCGCGAGGCCCGCTCCCTGCCGTCGCTGTTTCCATGTAATGCAGAGGCCTCCTTCCTTTCCCGCTCCTTTCGGAAGCCACCTGCACTCCGCAGGCACCGCGGGGGCGCGCACCTGGGGGCACCTGCTGCCCTGCGGAAGGGAAAACAAGGTCGTCGGGGTTTACGGTCCAAGAGGTGTTCAGTGGGGCCGGTAAAACGGCTTGTCCTTCCCAGTGTGTGCAGGGACTACGGGGAGCAGCTCCGCGAGGCCCAGGAATAGGTGTAGGCTAAAAGTGGTATATAGACAGTTTTCAATGGTTCACAAACCCTTAAGCTGTTCCCTCACAGTCACTGACTGAGAATTGGCTGGATTTACCCCAAAGAGAGAGCTCCTCGCTAAGGATCATCCAAGAGTGCTGTATTTGTAATCCTCGGCCCTATGAGAACTTCTTTGCCCTACAGACTAAGTCAGAAGCGTTGATCTGTTCCCTGAGAGGAGAGGATGGAGGAGCATGATAAAGGGGAGGACGTCATAAATCTGTTTCTGCTGGTTCTTGCCGTCAGACAACGTTCCACCACACAAAGGAGCAAAAAGCAAAGATGGGAATGGGGCCAGCTCTATTTTTGTACCACACTCTCTAAAGTGTACTGATCATTTCTGGAGATAAATAAAAACATTAAAGAGTGTGAGCAGAAACAAGGTTACACAAGTATTTAAGGCAGATGAACCAGTTTTAAAGTAATTATGGCCTTAAGTGAGCTGCATTTGCAAACAGCCCACTGTTATTTAGGAAAAATACTGTATATGAGTGCACAGTAAAGGTAACTCCTAGTTTAAGACTGTAAATCTATCCATATTAAAATGTCCCTGTGTGTCTCATAATGCTGTGGCATTCAGCACAGGTATGAGAAGTTAGGGGAAAAAAATTAGATTTCACCCTTGGCAGTGTCATTTTCTATTTTTGTGGTGTTAACAAGCTCTAGCAGACACAATTGTGTTGCAGACACATTGCAAGAGACAATGTCTCTAAATACTCGCAGTGTAAGCAGACAAGACAGACAACGGAAGTATCATTATATATTTGTTTTACATCTGGGAGACTAAACTGAGATACTTCAAGTGACCTACAGTGAGATTAACAAGGGGGAATGTACATATAACACACGTGGTATATACAACAAGCTGTTGTTACAAACCAAAGATGAAGTTCAGTCACCTTTGCTCTTAATAAGTTTCATTTTATTTCTGTTCTGCAGGCGTACCCCAAAGGCTTGCTGCAAGAGAAGCCTGCACCAGAGTAGCTATAATGGAAGTAGTTACTCAGTGCAGAGTTGCAGCACAAACAACCCAGCGTCAGTGGAAAGACAGTCTTGCACTAATGCACTGAAGCTAACCTTACTGGGTTCAGCTATACTGGACGAGCAAAAAATGAATAGAAAAGAAACAAACTGTGTTTTCCTTAAGTAGAGAGCATCATGCTCTGAGGCCGTTCCTCAGCAGCCTGGGTTTCGCGGCTGGTCTGGCGAGGAAGCTGAGCTGTAGCGCGGGGAGGGGTGACCCCACCTGCATGCAGGTAAGGGCAGTTACCTAAGTGCGATTTCCAGGAAGCAGAGGAAGGCGAGCCCTCAGTGATATCCCCATATCGCTTCCTGCTAATGACTGTCGTCAGAAAGCATAGTTCGTAAATGACCTAAACTGACTCCTTCAGTTGACCAAAGCAGAAACGTATGATCAGGCGCATAGTTCCCCTCCTCAGATATCTTTGTTTAACTCGCCCTTGGAAACTGGGCCATATACATTTTTAAATGAGGGATAACATTTTCAAATGTTTCTTTTGCACTTAGTAAGCAATATAGATATAACTAACACACCCACATAGGGAGTGGCAGTCTTGCAAACCGAGCCAGCCAGCAGCAAAGAGCAACGCTGAACATGTTAAAGATAGCGCAAGGAACCTTACGGAAGTGGAAGGGACCTGTTAGTTCGACTAATCTCTGCCTCATGAGAGGTCACACAGAAAGAGAGGTCACTGAAAGTTGATAGTACATGCATACATGACCCTAAAGAAAGGTTGCTCAATCAAGAAAAAATTATTGGGAGGTGGCATCAGGGGGGAAGAAATTAAATAATAACTGTTAAAGCTTTCAGACTTTGCTGTCTGAGAGAGGAGTGGCGAATGACAAGATCAGTATGCACCAGCTAACATGCAGCTTTCCCAAAGTGCTCGGAAACTGCAGGGAATTTTCCATTAACGCCACTGAGCTCTGGACCAGACCTAACTGCTTCTCTGGCAATAACAGGTGCAATCTCCTAGCTGCTCAGCTGTTTCACCCATGTATTTTGGCAGTGTTTTGGCCTTCTCACTCTGTTATTTCCCACTAGGCCTATGCAGATAAAGAGGACAGGATGCAAATATGTTTGATGCTTAATAGGCAGTAGAGCAGCTTTGCCTGCAGAACATTTAAGTTTGGCTCAGAGTTGCTGAGCTGTATTTCCCAGCTGTAGAAATAGATAGGCTTTCTGCCTGCCTTGTGCCCTAAGCAAGGGTCCCCCCGCCAAGAGCTGCAGTAGCCTGTGCTAGTGTGATGCTTTCTTGTTGTATTTATGGTCACAAATAGAGAATTATGTGAAAAAGCACAGAATGTGCTTTTCTAAGTATGAATTTACAAGTAGGAAAGACACTGGCTTGGCAGCCCTGTTGGCTTGCACTTGCACACATGGGTTATCCTCAGCTGTGACCCGGGCCGACCTGACGCGGAGTGAGTGATTCAGGTAATTCCCATCCGGGCGTTTCAGCAGCCTCGGCAAAGAAGACAGAAGTTGCCAACTGCTGTCGGTGCCGCGTTGTCCTTTATGAGGTCCCCTGGCAGCTGGGTTGAGACTACCAAAGACTTGTCATGGAGGTTACCAAGCATCAGCTGGTAAAAACTTTAGTTACCAAAACTTTCAGCTCAGATAAATGCTGTTATTTGTAATAGCCGGGCTCCCTTTCCCTCTCCTCTTCGCAAACACAGTATAGGGCCAAATCCTGACATCTTTACTCTGTTCTTACTCCGTGGCAACACATAACAAATGCCACTGATCCAAAGCAAGCCAAACAAATCCTGCTCTACTTACAAAGGACATATTTAGCTGGGATGGTCAAGGAGAGAATACTAGAAATGGGCTAGCAAATAGATTACCTCTCCCAGCAATGCAGTGTTGTCAGCCAAATCAACACACAGATGCAGCAAAGCATTTCAGCAAAAGAGAAAAGAAAGAAGAGGAATCCAAGCGTGGGTACCTCTCAGGGAGGTTTTGAATGAAGCATTTTAACATTTCACTTTGAAATAATGTTTCCTTCCAAAATGGAGCCCTTTAAACCATTAGTGAGATTAAATTTACGTGAAATGCTGAGCAAACCTGTGCTTGGCTTGGGGAACTGGGCAGCAACTGCTCTCAGGTGAACTGAAATATTTCATTCTGCCACAAAGGGAAACGAACAAATGGGGGAAGAGCAGTTAAGTAAAAAGAATACAGTTCTTTTATGAGTCAACCCCAAAGGAATGTGATTTTAATTTATTTATTTTAGGTTGAACTACTAGTATTTATCAGTGCAGCCAAACCCGCTGGGTCTGCAGAGCTGTGCACCGGAGGCAGGCTCAGTACCTTGCCAGGGACTGTTTTGGGATCCCTGCTGCAAAAGCTGAAAGAGCAGCTGCAGCCGTTCCAGCCCGTCTCAGGGTCCAGGAGCAATGATACATGTCCCCAGGCCTCGCGTCGGCTCTCCAACACTGTGTCAGAGTGGTTTATACAGCCCTTGCCTTCAAGGACCCCTGGCACAGAGAGCAGCCTTTGCACGTGGGCGGTAGGGATGCAGAAGAGGATACAGCGACTGGAATGGGTGGCAGCCCTTGCGTGTCCGTGTGAGGCCAGACCCACTCCTTCTGTCCTTTAACGTGTGCAGACTTACATTTCTTTCCTCCTTTTCTTCTCTGAATTTCTCTTCCTTTCTGATAGCTCTGCAGAGCTCCTCAGGATGCGGTTCGTAGGAAGGCCCCTGCGCGGACGAAGGCTGCGTACTGTTGTTCGTACGCAGCAGCAATGTGCAGCAGTCTCCGTCAGAGTTTCAGTGTGTACGCGTTGCTCAACAGGTCCCAGCCTTGCAGCCTGGGGGGTTTTGCATTGGCACCGCTCAGCCGGGGAGGAACTGCCAGAGAGCAAGGGAGAAGCTTTTGCACGGTAAAGCTGTCAGATTTGCATGCTTTAGCCTTGGAATAGAGCACCCCTGTGCCTTAGGCCCAGCCATGGGAAGCGCTGTCAGGCCCTTCCTGTCCTGGGTCTGTAATCCTAGAGATCACTTTCATCACTGTCATTCTAGAAATGTGACTCAGGCTGCAGGCAGCAGTGTCCAGGCGTATTCAGAGCAATATTGTTTTTGTGAGAGACCGGGGGGGGTTGTGAGGCACCTCATGCATTCTTTATAACTTTTTTTGATAAACTTGCTAAGCCCTATCTTCAAAGCAGGTAAGCTTTTTTGCACTCAGAAAGTAGACTCTCCCGCAGTTTGGGTGTCCTAATGGTAAGGAATCATCTTATTGCCTAAACAAATTCATGGCTGGTGTCTACCAGTTTGTTCTGGTGCCAAGAAAAGTAGAGAGCTTACATGCCTTCTTCGCCTTCCCCCTCGCATGCCAACTCAAAGCAAACTCAACCTGCCAGGGCTTTTTTAATAGAACTGTGGCAGAGAAGAGTTGTAAGAGCCTATATGAGGCATCAAGATACGCTCTTTTTATTTAAAGCATATGTGGTTAGCACACATTGAAGTTCAAGATGGTCTTTCAAACCTTGTGCAATTAGCCATCAGCTGTGTTTGTTGTGATAGATTTGTCCCGGTCTGTTTGCTGTCGACTATTTCTCACTGTTATTTTGTTTGGGTTTATTATTTAATATAAATACAAAAGTCTGCAATCATTTAAGACACTCACTAGTTTCCCCCCTCCCTCTCACTCCCAAATCAAAACAAGGCTGAAAAGTAACACTTTGTTTAAGCAGAAGCAGCAAAACCTTTTCTCAGTCTTAGAAATGGAAATAGCTTGCCTAAGGCAGCTGTGGTATTTTTTTTTAAATGCAGAGCAGTATGTTTCCTTTTCATTTGTTAATTATAGAAGAAAATTTGCCAAGGAGAGTCTCATTAAACAAGTCTGGCATTGAAGAAGGGAAAGAAAGAAAAGAAAAGGACCTGCCTTTACTCTGTAGCTGGTTGACCTGACTCAAAGCCATGACCTGAATTTCGTTTCCCTGAGATTTTGTTTTCACATTTCTTCTCTGTTTTTCAGTCCGGTCCTGACAGTTTAGGGAAAGATGGCAGAGCCCTGTATTTTGCCCTCAGACACACCATGAAAATGACAGCTGAAAACAAAGTGTCAGGTGTTGACTTATCTCACGTGAAGCTCCCGGTCGCAGCCGCCTGCCCAGTGAGGCCCTGGGAACAGCAGTTTTTCCTCCTTTCTGGCAGAAGGCTGTGGTGGCTTTTAATTCACAGCCTTCTCGCTGCCCATCTGCCTTTCCCCTTGCTCACCCCCATCACAACCAGCCCAGTTTTGCGCCCAGCAAAATGTTTCATTTTGGGGAAGCAGAGAAACTTTCCAAATATCCCCCCGCAATGAAGAAGCTGCCACTAACTGTATTGCTCAGCTGCGTGCGGAGTGCAGCTTTCGAACTGGCTGAACAGCTTCAGGGCAAGCAGAGGGTTATTAATAAAGCCACAGCTCCTTGCCGACGAAATCGGGGCCTGGGGGTTGAAGCGTTACAGCACTGGGCTGGATTACCTGTCCTTTGGGCAGCCTGACCTCCTGAAACAGCTAGAAAGTTTCGCACAGAGCCTCGACCTGCGTAAGGGAAGAGCGAGGGCTCTGGGTCTACAACCTGGCTCACAGAGAAACCGTTTGGCTGGCTTGTGAGTTTGGTCTGGAAGAACTGAGCCGCTTCAGCAGTGAAGTAGCCCTCATGTTTGTGTTTTCTAGCACCGTTTCTGCTGCAGCTCTGCCAGGAGTCAGCTCTGTTCGGCTGCGTTCAGGAGCCCCCGATACAGGGACTCTTCCAGGACTGTTTGCAGTGTCCAAACTGGATCAGCATGCAAAAATAAGTCATGCCAGTATCTCTCCCATGCCACCCTCAAGCCTCTATCCTGGCACTTTTCAGTTATATTTTCAGTTATATTAGCTGCAGGATGATTAAGTTTCATACTGGGACTTTTACATTTTCATTTTGACTGCAGGACATATGCCAGAAGGCTGTTTAATATGCCACCTCTAAACTGTTTTAAAATGCTTCTGCCTACCATGGCAGAAAACAGAAGCAGTTGCTGGAGAACATTTTCTCCATCTATGGGATAACTGCAGCCACTAAATTCAGTTAGGCCCCTCACTGTGAGATTTTTTTTTTTGTTATTATTATTAATTAAAATAGAAATTTCTTGGTCCCGGGGAACTCCCAAACTCTCACTCCTTGGGACCTTCTGTCGTCTGTAGTTTTTAGAAGCTCTAACAGGTAAGCTGGCGCAGAGCATGAGCTCCAAGTTTGGCCAAACCATTTTACTTAAAGAAAACAAATTTGCATTCTTACCTTGAATGCAAACTTAGCAATGATGTCGGTTTAAGTTTCTATTACATAGGGTCAGATTCTAGCATATTTATGCATTTGGTGAGTGAAGCCATTTTCTTTAATTATTATTAAACAGATTTATTTAACATTATTGGTAGTGTTGTTAGTGGTATTACTTGGTTATCTGGTACTATTTAACAGGAATGAAGGGGAAGTAGAAGTGGGATTTATTCTTCCTGCCATCCAAGCAACCAAGAGCACTTTTGAGACATTAACAAAATGTGTCACAGTGCTGCAGGGAGTTCAGTGTATATTAGCACAGTGTTTGAATACGCAAACAGAAGAACAAGGAAACACAAGCTGATTTAAGTAATAAGAACGCGTGGAGCTGCAGCTGAAGCCTGGTTAGGTCCGTCTTCTGGCAGTTAACCACATGACACCTTGTTTTATCTGGGGCAAAAGCTGTCAGGGAAGGGGGGAGCAGAGGCCATAGTATGAATCCAGTATTTTTCAGAAATGTGGATGAGAAGCTCAAACCTGTGTTTATAAAAATGCAAACCCCAAGAGAACAAACTTCTGTAACTGTAGGTTTGATACATCTCTGAATAAATCACTAGTGCCATGGGAGATTGATAGACATCTAAAGAAGGGGGATGCGGAACTTTTTGTTGATATACTGGGTAGCTAGAGGGACTAAAATATAAACCAAAGGCTCAAAACAAATATATTCAAATTCAGCACAAAACTGAACGTGTTTTTGCGTGGCATAACCTATTACGCTTGGCAGGCTCGGCTCAGGAGCGGGGCCCAGGCCGGCGTCGCTGGGAGCTGCAGGCCGGGGCCTGGCGCCGCGCGGGGCTCTGCCTGCGCCAGGGGCTCTGCCTGCGCCAGCGGGGGGCTGCCTGCGCCGGGGGCTCTGCCTGCGCCAGCGGGGGGCTGCCTGCGCCGGGGGCTCTGCCTGCGCCAGCGGGGGGCTGCCTGCGCCGGGGGCTCTGCCTGCGCCAGCGGGGGCTCTGCCTGCGCTGGGGGCTCTGCCTGCGCCAGCGGGGGGCTGCAGCCCGCGGGGAGCTGCGCTGCCGGCACGACCTGGCCTGGGCGCCCGGAGAAGCCGCCGGGCTGAAAGGCAGCTGCAGCACGGACTTTGTGCCCTCTCTGCAGAGGGCAGGGGACGCCAACATTTTTCATGAGAGACCTTTCTCTTCCCTTCCTCTCGCTGCGCTCCTAGCACACAGGTGACTGAGGCTCGCCAGAAGTAGCTTTTGAGCTTCCGGGGCAGCTGAAGAGCCGTGGCAGCACTTAATGCCTTTTTGCTCCTGCATGTGGGAGGGTCAGTGCACAAATGCCAGTCTTCCTAGGGCTTGTCCATGCAGCAGAATGAAGGGACGCATCAGGGATGTCCAAGTGAGCTGGTGCACAGCACTGCGCATGCAGAGGTAACTGCGCAGATCCTCAAAGCAGCAGCGCGGGTGCCGTGCCCAGCGCCGTTCCCGCTGGCTCCAGGTGCAGCGCGGGTGCCATGCCCAGCGCCGTTGCCGCTGGCTCTGGGCGCAGCGCGGGTGCCGTGCCCAGCGCCGTTGCCGCTGGCTCCGGGCGCTGCGCGGGTGCCGTGCCCAGTGCCATTGCCGCTGGCTCCGGGCGCAGGCAGTTTGGCACTGACTCAGTGGTGCTGTTTCCAGGGCCAAGGTGGATGCAGGGGCGCTCACTCAGGTTTGTAACTTGTTGACACAGGTCTTGGTCTCCAAAGCATTTTTATTTTCAGTCAGTCAGAGTGTCAGTGAACCAGACAAATTGAAATAAAGTACAAAAATTGGTGATGGGGAGAGAGGGGAATCACTGGCATAAGTTCTTAAAACAGGAGAAAACTCTTAGCTGTTGGTGTTTCGCGTTCAAGACCAGCTGCCTTTTGGAAAATGTGCTGTAGTGAAATCTTGGTCCAAACACAGAGTAATTGTGAAATTCTCTGATCCTCATTATACAGCAAAGCAGACAGCTCTTAAGATCATGAATTTCAAAGCAAGCTATAGTTAAAGGGAAAAAAATGGAAAGCAGTAAACATTAGCAAAATGCCATTTGCTCTAGGGTATCCTGAAAGTGGAAAAACTTGTTGAATAAACTTGTTACAACTTTTTCTTTGGGCACTTATGTTAGCTCTGTGGCAAATATGCAGTTGTGTTGATGATTACCAGACTCAAAGAGATAGCATTTACCTTTCCCAAGCGGAGAAACTTGTAAAAGCAACCTATCGCTAGTATGTACTTAATACGCGCACGCAGAACCTGCCACCCCGGCTGTGAGGACTGCAGCACTTGGACCATGCTGGTTTTAGCAAGAAGGCACCCAGCTGCAGAGGCTCGGCGCGTGCAAGTGGTGAGGCTCTGCAGCAAGGCCCTGGGTCGTATTAGAAGCTAATTTAAGAGTAGGCTGGCTTTTTACTAGAGCAATTTTTTTAACTTCTGTATGGACCAGAGAAGTTTGAGCAAAACCCATAAGTAACAGAGGTAATCAGTAGTGAACAATCCAATTAAAAAAAAAAAAGAGGATAGCAAAAAGAATATATTTAAAGATATAAAACAAGTTTTGGTTATGTGACCTCTGTGAAAACTCAGTCCAGATCGTGGGAGACTAAGTTCATGGGAGACTACTTTTTGTTTAAAAAAATCTAGAACTGTATCATTGGCATGCTAGCAGGCTTTCCTATGCATTTACAGTAATCTAGTTCTCTCTTTTGCTGCTTAACAACCATGGTCATTAAATTCTGACTGTTGTTGTGTTTGAATTGTTTAAAAATGAATTTCCTTCCTTTGGTCTATTTGTCTGCGTGTCAAGAAGAGCTGGATGTCGATTACTGCTTGCTCCTGGTAACAGTCTTTTTCTGCAGCAGTATCATGTACACAGCCACTGCCACCATCGTCTGGATTCACTGCCTTGCTTGTTTGTGGTTTCTTTCCTTTTGGCACTTCCTATATTTTAACAGGTCCTCTGTGACCAAGATTTAGCAGAGACAAGATGCAACCATCTATATATATAACACTTCAATGCTATACTTTGCTAATCCTTTAGTAAACTGGGTTCTTTATACTGTGAAAGTGAACTACTGCTAATCTGTTTAGTATGCCATCTCATTAGATGAGGCTGTGGCTCAGGGCGGGAAATAGTCAGCCGAGCCCTCACGGTTGGAGGAGAAGAGAAAGACCTGAGCTATTTGGTTAGGGCAAACGGGTAGGTGCTGTCACCTCCGATGAGAGACAGGGGGGCCTGCTTCAAGCATGAAGTTTTAGACAGAGGTGGAAAGCCACAACAAGCTGTCATAAACATACCACTGATGAGGTATAGATAAGCCACGTTAATGCTGGATACTTTGTACGGCCTTGTGCCACTCTTGCTGTTGTATCCCTGTTGTTTCAGGCTGGTTCAAGACTGCAGGTAGGGTTTCTGCAGTAAATGCCTGAAAAGCAGCCTGTCAGCAGTGTTAATTCAGGAATGGATGCTGCTGATCATACAATGTTTGCCGTGTTCCTGTTCCATCCTCACTTGCACTACAGATTTTAAAAATGGTATCATGGTGCTTACATTTTGTCTGAATTGGATCCTGAAAACTCTGACAATAATTAGAAAATCAGGAACGTCAACTGGTTTACCGTTCACGGTATTTCTGATGGTGCTTTACGTTCTCTTCTCAAATAAGTTGAACTGGATTCAGACAAATTTGCCTCCTTCTTTATCTTTGAAACCGAACAGGCCAAAGGTCCTGATCTTACTGATTACAAATAGAGAGATTCTGGATTTAATGGGGAAGCTATAGGCTGTGATCAATGACATAGGAATCATGACTGATTGAAAACACTAGGAAATTTGCTGACGTATCAGTCTGGGGATTGAAGTCGCTGCTGGGAATGAAAGGCATAAAGAGTGGTGAAGTTTTAGTTCATGAAAATATCATGTGATAATTACTACTTAGGCAACTACCGCACAAAGCTAAGTGCTCTGCTGTTGGCCAAGCTGCAAAGCATCGTGCTGTAAGAAGGCAGCAACATGCAAACCTGCCTCGTAGCTACTCTGAACTCTCTGCTGCAAGCCTTGAGCATTGTTGAAACACCCTCATATTTGTCCTGACCTGCTTCCCAGCTGGTTAAGAAGGGAAAGGGCTGTATGGCAGGGCTCCTTGTTTTAGAGAGATGGCTGAAAAGATTATGGCAAGAGTACGCTGTTTTTTCTGAATTCTGCTAGTTTCCTGACAGTCAAGAGCGAGGTCCAGGTTCTCTGCAGTGTTTTCCTTAGCATCCTTTCTCACTTGATCGCCTCTCAGCAACAGGCAAAGGTCAGATGTCTTGAAGATTTTCATTAGACGGGTCAAGCAGTCCTTGACTTCACGCATCAAAAGGTGCTGCAGGACCAGTCAGAGTAGATAGCTGTTCTGTAGGTGACCTACTCTTTCTTCACTAAGGGAGGCCAGAAAATATTCCTTCATTTGCTTCTCTGCCCAAAATGTGCTTTTTTTGTGATCACTGTTCCCTTCCTTCTCTTCCACAGGACATATGGGCATTTATGAGGCTGGAAAGCAAGATGTTTGTATTCCCCAGTTCCATTACTGCAATGTCACTTGTACCAATATCCTCTTTTAATCAGACCTAGGCCACAGAATGACACTGCTGTCCTGGTCAGATCTGTATAGCCCGTTTTGGGTCTTTAGGCAGGGAGGAGAAGGATGGTAAGTGTATGTTCTAATTTATTACAGTTTTCAGTCTGATTTCCCCAAGGATAGTTTAATGTTTGCCAGCACTGAAAGAGTTATGAAGCAATCCTTTCCATAAGGTTGTCACACAGCTTAGAAATAAGGGCTTATTTGTACATGACTTTGGCTGGCCCTGTTTCTAAGGTTACCCTCTGCTTCACAAGAGAATCTTGCATGCCTTTTTTGGCCGGGAACCCTCTCAGAAAAATCAAAGCGTTTTTGTTTGTTTGTGTTTTGCAATCCACTGACAGTTGTAACAACATCATTTTCTGAGGTAGTATTGCAGAAGGCTGGAAGGGAGCAGTGTCTGCTGGAGAGGATGTCTTTTAGGACAGATATAAAATCAACAAGCTGCTGCTTGCTTGCAATCACTGCATTTTCCATGTGTCATTTTGAGTGAATCCTTTTTTGCTATTTAAATACCTTTTGAGATCCAACAGACATTATTACTAAGACTGTTTACAAGTTGGCTGTTGCAGTGGTAGAGAGAACTGACAACTCCACTGTGGTGCATAGGCTTTCCTGCAGATACAGGGGCGAAAGTAGTTTTATCAAAATATTCTTACTGATGTGTTATTTGTAGGGTGTTGGTTTGTGTCCTGTTTAATAAATAAATATCTGTTTCCAAAGCAGTGACTAAAGCAGTACTTGTCTATATAACTAACATTTGTGAATTGCTTCAGGGCTCTTCCTAGATCTGAAGGTCTTATGTTGATGTACTGCTTTAAATGGAAACTTACCATTAAATGTCATAACTATTGATTAATTTGATTGGACAGAGCAGATCAAATGAATAAGGCAATATGGAGATCTAAGTATTTTCATTCTGTGTCTATATGACAAATCTCCACTGCAGATATCTCAATTAACCGACTTCAGGCGAGACTCAGGTACGGACAGAAAGGATGGAACTGGGAGAGATGCAGGCTAGCAGTCCCCAGGTTCAGCTGCAGCCGTGTTTGTTTGCTAGCTCCAGGTTTTTCCTGTAGAGGCCAGAGGTTTAAATTTACGCTGAACAAATTTAAAGTGAAAGTAATGTGGTTTCTCATCAAAGCTGCAGTGTCCATGACCTACATTATCTGCCCTGCTCGCTGTCCTCTCTCCAGCGCCTGTCTGAAAGCCCCAGCATAGCCTGCAGAAACCCATAGTGGCTCCAGCAGGACACCCTGCTTCTATCGCCTCTTATCGCTGTAAGTCCTGGTGTAAGAATTAGGTTGTTGTCAAAGTGATAGAGATGGGTTTAACAGAGAGTCCCAGCACAGAGGAGGTTTCTGTGACTACAGCTGGTGTGAAGGCTTTTAACAGGGCCAGTGATGGTCCTCATTTTGTCAGTAAGTTCCTACAAGTATTCTGGGCCCAGATTCAAGTCATAGCTCTGGTGACATAAATCTTGGGGTTTTGTGCAAAAATAGTTGTTACTTATGATTAATATTGGTAATGGGGGAATGGTAGTCCCCTCTTACAGCTACGCAGCACGCTCCCACCTGCATGGGGCCTCGGAGATGGGGCGGCACGGGCTCCGGCACGGGCTCCGGCACGGGCTGGACAGCGCGCCTGGGACCGGCCAGGTGGGAGCTGGCACGGGGCACTCACCCTGGGAACGCGGCCTGCCAGGCCGTCACTTCCATTGCGAGCTGCGCTGGCTAGATAAAAACGCAGGGATGGCTTTCGTCACTGCAAGCACACTGTCACCTACCAACGCCACTGGGTGGGTCCCCATTTTAAACGTAATTTTAAAGTGGAGGAAATCTGGGACAGAGCCAGAGATGGAGCTGATTTGCCTTCAGCGGTAACAAGTCTTTGGCAAGCTGGTTACAAAACCCAAGGTTTTGGAAGGGTTTTGGCTTTGTCTTCTGAAGTGCTTTCAATGTGAGGAGTAATTTTCTCTCATGCTTATAATTGAGGTTGTAGCTTACAGGTTTTTAAGGGTGTATGGCTTGTTCCATTAAGCATGTATGACGTTATAAAGAACAGTGACTTCTTATTCTTCAGACCTGTATTTTCTTCTTCTATCTAAAAAACCATATGTCCCTGAATTTTAACTTCACTTTCTCCCCTTTTCCCTTCACTTACATTTTCCCACTACAAAGAGAAAGCAAAAAAAAATTGCTGGTTCACATTTTAGTTTATGGCTAATATTCTGTAACACTCATATTCTACAAGCATGACCATGATGAACTACTGATAAACACATTTAAAAGAAACAAATACGATCATCAGGGAGCTGCAGGACATCTTCTTTCCACTGTGCATTTACGCTGCCTTGCACTTGTTTCTCTGCTCTGTAATTTTATGGCTTTTGCCTACCCTGCCATTGGCATGACCTGGGAGCATTTTCCTGCTCCTGAGCCTGCTTGAACGTGATGCTGGGGTGAGACTCAGGTGGGCACTGCCTCTTGGCCCCAGACCCGGGCTCCCTAGAAATGATGCCGATGCACGCAGGCTAGCAGAGGACTAGGGCTACTTCTAGCCTAGAGGAAACTGTTAGCACTCATGGTGCTCATCCTGAGAGCAGAGGTGCCCCCACAAGCCTTAAAATGACAACACTAGTCATTCAAAACTGTGACTGTGTCCACAGAATTCCCCGTGACTTGTTCTCCTTAAACTCAACTGTGTTTCTGTGACTCCAGTCCTCACGTTCCGGTAGGTCTTTCTGTATGTCCTCCAGTCCTCCCCTCTACTGCTGAAACTTCCTAGATTTGCAGTACGACAGCCCGCTCCTGCTCTTTGTGCCAGAATACTGCCTGAGAATATTTGACAAGAGTGAGCCCTTGAGTCGAGCGATTTTAACAATAATGACATAAATGTGGTGGTGGGAGCAGGGCCCCGGGGAAAAGGCAGAGGCAGGGGAATAGCAGGCCCTGTCTGAGACTTGATTCAGAGGCCCGGGCTCTGCTCTTCTTGCTGCCGGCGCAGAGAGGGGTGCCAGGAGAGCTGCCCCGACCTTGGAGGAGCGCCCCAGCCCTCCATGTCTATCACAAAGTGTCTGCCACAAAGACGCTGAAGGTCTGAGTAGGCTCTGAAAGGCAGGTTTTAGAAACCTGGGGTCAGCCGATCCGTCTGAAATGTATCCCTGCTTGCTCTCTCACACTTTGATAGCCCATTACGTGAAAGAACGTCATCAGTGAGTCACTGAGCCGTGCGCGTGTGACGTTCGTTGCTGCTGCTCTAAATAGAAATGTCAAGGGATATTTAGGTGTAGGAGTGCATCAGACTACATGCATCAGATGATTGGTCTTCCTTTTTTACATTTCCCTCTTTCTCAATTATTACAGCTATTATGCTCAACAGGAAACAACTACAAAAATGCTAATCAAATCCAGCAGTACAGGTCATATTTTCATATGCAAATCTGTCATATCCATATATTGGATCTCTTCTTGGTGGTTTTGTCATTGTATCTGAGAAGAGAGAGAAAGGTTTGCTTTGACAGTATTTCAGAAGTAGAAACACTGAGAGACTGAAGCATTTTCACACTTTTTTTATACATACAGAATGTGTGATTTTTAAATAAGCATCAGAGAGAAAGTAACTTTGCCAGAGCTACCAGCCACTGCTTGTGAAATGCTTGTGAAGCACAGACACAGATATGCTGTGTTATTTACATGGGTTCAGGTCAAAGCACTTAAATTAGAGTCTTAAGTTCAGTTTTTCAATTATAAACACAATTGGTTGTTGTTTCCTGTTGAAAGCTGGGAGAAACCTGTAGAAAAAGTATCTTATCTTTCATCTTACCAAGCATCCTCGTTTTTCCTTTTCTGTTTTTCAGTAAAATCTTTATTTTTCTAGAATTAAATGAAACAGTGATGAAAGATGCCAGAAGAAAAACATCAGGAGTCTGAAATTGCCTGCTTACTTGACAGAAGCATTCTCCTCTGGCAACTACAGTGCTTTTTTTACCTGTTCTGCTCCCTTAATAGCATATGCAGAAGTGCTAATGAGTTTAAGAATGAGCTCAGCATATGGAAAGTAAATACATCTTGATAAAAAGAGTCTCTAAAAACCTATAGAACGTAACTAGAGGTAGATAACACTCCTCCAGTTTTTCACTGTTCCTATAGAATGCTGTTATGGGGATAATCCTTTATTACATATTATGGGATGCTTAAAAGATCTGTGTAAAGGTTGTCCTTTGTGAATTTCTATACGGTTTTTCCTTAACAATTAAAGAAATTCCTATAGAAATACTAAACTTTTATTATATATCTATATCTCTATAAGTTTAGTCATTAACATTAGAGAACTCTACAATAATGACTCAGGCTGCTATTTTCAGGGGGGAAAAATTACAACAGTGCATATGGGCTGAAAACACCTCCTTCAGAGGCACTGCAGTGTTCAGGGCTATTTCACGTTACATCAGAGATGCCAGAATGTCTTGCACTGTTTTGTATGAGGCTCACTGTAAGGTTTTGGGCTGTTATTTTAGAACACTATGGTAATTTTTATACATTCAGTATTTTATGAATTACATATTTCTGGGAGGGGAGACAAGTTTTCATACTCTCTACCTTTCTGTTTACCATTGCCTTCTTTCGTTAATTCATTGTCCATTTGTGTGTGTCGTTTTCCTGCCTTAAGCCAGATGACTGATCCCTCCTTGCCACTTCTTGGTGCCTGAATGGGCTTCCCTGGGTAAGACCTCCTGCCTGTGAATGACAAGAAGCTTTGTTTCTGGTGGGATGGATTTTCTCCATCTTTCTTCCCCATTTTTCTGCCTCCCTCTTCTCAACTCTTAATCCTTTCCTTTTTTTTTTTTCTTTTCTTATCTCTTTCCCACTACCTTAGGGCTAGACTTAATAAGGGATTTAAGCTTCTAAAATGCACACCAGTGCCCAAACCTTTGTCCATCAGACCTTGGATAGACAAAACATCCGTCTTCGGCTTATACAGTGCAAAGGGAGAAGCAGGCACCCCAGACTGTGACCCAGGTGGTGATAATACCACCTGTTCCTGCTATAGGATTTCTATAAGAGAGTGACCAAAACTGTACCTTCTGTGTAGGTAGTTGGAGTCTGTTGGTGTGCCCAGGTGCAACCCTCCAGGGGCTTAATTAGAGGAATATTTTCTTTCAATGTCCTGATGATGTTTAAGCAGAACTTTGGGCAAAATCAATGCCTTGTTTCTCCTATATATGAGGTCCTGGTTGTGGATGGAACAAAAACTTCTCAGGCTCCATATGTTGCAAAAGGAAACAAGCAGCTGCTCATGAGCTTGGACAATTCTGCCATGAAGCTGCAGCTGAGCCATTGCTTTTCATTCCAGTGTTGGAGTAATGCAGAATTAAGGCACTTAAATACTTTTTTTATGGACCTAGCTCTCTTTTAATCTTCCCCTCTCCTTGTGCTTCTTGTCTTCCTACTCTTACACTTCAAGGCTCCTTCCTTCTCCTGTAGTCCTAGCTTCATGTCTCTCATAGCTGTCAGCCTCCCACAGTTACCATTCATCCTTTCTTTTCTGTTTTCCCCTCCTTGTCAGCTGCTTTTGCCTGTCCCCTCGCTTCATAAGGCCACCTCTGCTCTCCAGGCACTGAAGAGCCGCCTCACATTTTCAGCCTTAGCCCCAAACTCTGTTGTCCTTTTCTGTAGTAACCCTCAGACTGAGCAGAGCATTTTACAGGTTCTCTAGAAAATTCCCCTGCCTCCCTTTTTGGGCAAAAGAGCTGGCAATTTTCTGCGGCGCAACATAGAGTTGTATTCAGTATAGATGGTACTTAGTCGCTGAAGTCTGAAAATGTAGGAAGGTGGGAGACAACTGTGAGAAACAGAAATGCCAGAAAGATGTGGAGGATTTGGCAGCCTTGTCTTTATGTCTACTGTGTTACCCTGCAGAACAGAATTGAAGACAAACATATCAATGTGTTAACATTGGAGTTATTGGATGCGAGTCTTTGCTACTGAATTACTTAGGGGGGACTTTTTAGTTTCAAGATATATTATTTTGTTGTTGTTCTGTTGTATTTAGTTTCTCTTCAAATAATAGTAATGAAAAGTTATAATACTCTAGAACTACTCCAAAACTTTATCTTTAAAAATGCTCATTTGGTACTAGACTCCTTTGGCTGAAGCCATGTCAGATCTAAGTGAACGCTGTCAGATTGCCATTGCTTTGTAACGCTGATCATTAGGAACCAGACGGTAGTCATGAACCTTTCACAAAAGCCATCATAAAATCACTGGTAGGAAGCTGGTTAATACCAGTCTAGTTCAGTTAAACAGATCATCTTAAGGGTACAAACCTCTGCCGCCCCTTTATGACTGTATCATCTGGATTACCCAGTCCTTTTAACCATTATTATGCTGCAAAGAGAGGAAAATTCAAAGGCCTTTGGATGCCAAAAGTGAAAGTTATCAGAAATTGTCAGAACTTGTCAAAAAAGAGATCCGCTTTCAAAATCAGCCTTGTCTTTATGCAGTACTGTGCTTACCTCTGATTGGAGATAGCAGTACTGCATCCCTCCTTGCCTAGCACTGCCAGCAGCTGCTCTCTGCAGTTCACGGCATGAGTGCAGTCAGGTCGTCTCATGTCTGCCACCACCAATACAAAGCTGTAGACAGCTGGAATAACAATTACTGTCGTCGCAAATAATGCTGAACAAAGCTGTTAAAAGTGACCTAAAAATTATGTGCTCTAATTAGTATAATGTTGAATGTAGTATAATTACTATATAGTATATAGTAATGTATACTGTATACCATGTAGTATAATGTAGTATAATTAGTATAATATTGACCTCCTAGTGTAATTATCCTCGTTAGACTGACTGAACTCAAAAGAATACTTTCAGTAATAAGAACCAAAGTGAACTGTCATTTGGTGTAAATATATAGGGTGTCTTGCCCAGGAAGAAGAGAGTCAAACTGAGCACAGACCTGAATGGATAACTGATTCAAACTGGTCTTTTTTTTTTTTTTTTAACTGGAACTGAAGCTGAACCATTATTTTGAAGTCTTGGTTGTGTTTGATCCAGAATTGAACTGCTTCCTGCCTTCCCTCCTTCCCAAGAAATGTTTCTAGTTACTGGTCTTAAACCCTGACATGCTTCCCTGCCAGCCTGCCTGCCCGTGTCCTGCTGGCAGCTGCCCCGCGGTGCTGCGTTGCAGTCTCTCCCTCTGCACTGGCACGGCCTCCTGCGCTGGTCTCGGTTGCTTTGGAGACCTTGCGTGGACCAGCTCAACACAGACCTCTTCTGCCTGCCTGATGACAGACTCTGACTACACTGCCCTCAGCCAGGGGGAGAAGCACGCAAGTCAGTCTCTGTCGCTATTTCCTTGCTAGTAAATGTGGCGATTATGTCTCTTTCCTGACTGGGGAAGTTAAGAATGCAGAAGTGAAAATTAATGTTTTTTTCTTTAGTAAGAGATGATTAAGGGCCCAGACTTTGTGGTTTTCAAAACCCACTTGTAATAAGCATTGCCACCACAATTAGACCACCTATGTTTGTGTTTGTCTTTTGGACTGAGACTGCTACTTAGCTTTCATCCTTATACAAAAGTCATTTATCTCCATTGAAGGCTGCACATGCTTTCTTTGTACTATTATAGGAACAAATACACTGCTACAGCTTTTCTTAGATACTCCACTAATACTGGTAGAGGTAAAAATAGATTCTGTAGAGAAAAATCTGTTCCTAACTATATACCCACCCAGTTAGGCCGCCATTAATGTTGTGCATCATTAAGTATTAGCCAGTGTAATATTATGATGTGTGGGAAGGAATCCCAGACTGAATCTATTTTTGACCTGTAATGGTTGATTTACAATGAATTACAATACCAGAGTTCAAATGCTTGCTGATCATTGCTGAGCTGAACTACTGTCAGGCAGTTCTAAAAATGAAGCTTGCAATTCTAACAGTATCATTGAAGTTCCTTAACAGAGCGATGCTTGACCTTTTCAGCAAATTCACTGGATTTCCTATACAGAGTGAACCGGCACTTGCAAAAAGGACTTACAACAGGGCAATTCCACACAGTATGACGGCTGCATAACACAGCTATTGACCTCTAGTTGCTGGCTCTCAGCTTTTTATGAGTCTCTTCATATTGTGTTGCAATGCTGAAGATATTTAAAAGTCTTCTTTGAGGAAATAATGGGAAACAAAATTGCCAGCTAGCAAGGAGCCTGCAGGAAACAATATATGATACAAAAATGCTGAATGAGCCACAAAACCTGATTGATTGGTCCAAATATCAGCCACGTTTTGCTTTTAGAAGTGCGTCTAGGCAAAGGACCCCCATGGGCTTTGCAACAGCTGTTCTGTTCTTCACAGAAGGTCAGTGTTCGTAAATTGGGAAAGAAGGGGAGCCAAATTTTGCTGTTCTTTTTCAGGAAAAGCTTCCCCAAGGTCAGTTTTGCCTGCAGTAAGAAAACCTGGATCCGGACCTATGTGCAGGGATATAGGTTTATGCAATAACAATAATCTCTACTAGGCTGCAGGAGCGTCTTCAGAAGAGTTTCCTTTCAAGGAGACTCGCAAGCACTTGACAGTTACATACAGATGGTAACAAATACTAATTAAATATTTAACAGCTGTTTTTTGTTTTTGTTTTGCAGGAAGAAATCATTCCTATTTTCAGCTCTGTATGCTGCTTTTATATTTGGTGGTCGGCACCTAATGAACAAACGAGCAAAATTTGAACTGAGGAAACCACTAGTGCTCTGGTCCCTGAGCCTTGCCGTCTTCAGGTAGGCATTTCTTTGCACCAAGAGCTTTTGACAATAGTCTGTGAAAAGGGTTCGGTGTTCTTCAGCCGTAACAAGAGTGCTAATATGACCAGAAGTTCATCCAGAAATGGCATGTCTTTAGTTCTGTCATTCAGGGTTGAACCATTGAAATGGTCCTCTTTGACTTGCCAGATCATATGACATTTGAAGAGGAGAAAAATTAATAATTCTCTTGAATAACAAGGGTGAAAGTAAAGTGAGAAAATGAGAGAAAGCACATAATACCATTGCAACAAATTTACCAGGCAAGCTAAAAATTGAAGTAATCCCATTAAGATGTTAGGCTTGTTCTCACTTACTAGTTAGTATTACATTTATATGGGTGTATATATAGAATATTTAGCCAAGACTCTGATTTCCATTACAGTGAGGTAAACCTAGAGTAACTACCTCGATGACAGGTAAGTTAGGCTACTGTAAATGAGATCAGAATCTGGGTGTTGGTTATTCCATTGCAAAGAGCTTGTGCATATAGCAAAAGGCTGGATCCACAGGGAAAGGCTGTTTCTCTGTGGTGCCCAACTCATTAGTGTTGTGTTGCCGCTATGCCATTGAGTATGGAGAAAGACAGCTTCAGATTCTTTATAGTTTCTGAAGTCTGGAATTAAACCGACTGACCTGAATTTCATTTTGTCTGCTTAATATACTCATTTTTAATGAGGCTGAAGATAAGCAAACACATGAACAAATGCTTATAATAATAGCCCTCTACAAACACACAGAATATTGACACAATTTACCAATAACAGTACACAAAATTGAGGATTTTATAGTTCTGGTTCACTCTATGCTATGGAAGCAATTTGTAAACTAATATCAAACACTGACACTTGTATCTTTTTATAATATCAGTAAAATAATTACTGATTATATTAGTGCACAAGTACTTAAGGCAGGTTTGCTGAGTGCGCAGCAGTGAATGGTGGGTGATTTTTCACAGGACAGAGATAGTTTGAGCTGAGAGTTTCTACAGGGTAAAATAAGCAGGAATGGAGAAGTTTGTTTTCTTTTGCTCTTTTTTTTTTTTTCTTCAAAATAGTTCTATCACATTAGCACTCTCTAAAACTCCAGCAAGGGAAAACAAATTTATTTTTAAGTTGTCTCATCCAGCCAGGACACGCTAACAGTAAAACTTAGACTATGTTGGCTTGATTTTAGTAGTTTATAGTTTCCTTAAAAAATAAAACTTCTTGGTGCAGACAAAACTTTGAGAATTATGGATAAATTTGAGAGCAAGTTTTAACATGGTGAATATTTATAATTTCCCTCCAGTTCCATTTGGTGCTATGTTTCTTGCTGTCTGTCTAACATAGTTTCATTGTGCTGTTAGGGTCCTGTAAGCAATTGCCATCTTTCATTCCAGAAACAGCTGAATTTCAGCAACTGTTGAATTGGTTCCTAGATGGCATTTCTTTTGCAGATCAGTCTGTAAAGTGATTTGTAGCCAGCTGGGTCCCAAAATGCATACTATAATTACACTTTCAATAAAGCATAGCCACTGGAAATGAGCTGACGTGTAAAGTAGTTGTAGTTTAATGCCTGATCTGAGGAAAGGTAGCATGATTTCAGAACTGTCCTTTGCAGAAGGTCACTCAGATGATTTCTAAAATCACATTACCCAAGATGGATCTATGGCTGAAATTCACAGTGTGGACTTGGGTTTTTTTATTTTTTATCTCCTCCCAAAATCGTAAGCAGTGTTCTAATCACCAAACAGCAGGAATATACGCTGCATTGAGGAAGTGCTGTCTAGATGGGCTGAAAACATTCAGACCGAAATCGACATGTTCATTACTTGCTAAGTGACATTTCCCACCATAATCATATGCAATATCTAATGTGTGACATGAACCTACCACAGTGACCACCTCTCCTGTGCCCTGCAGTACAGGCACTTGGGCTGAGCTCTGCTTGTACAGATGCAAAGCAGTTGCCAGAAGAGTGCAGTCAGCAAGGGATTCGTGATTTTAGTATTTGCTTCCTCCTTCAACTTAAATATCACAGCTCCAGTGACATTGGGTGAAAAGGAGAGAGAGAACACAAGTGTGAGACATGGAAACACTGAGCTTTTAAGTTGCTGGACTTGCTAGTGGGGACCAATGAATTGTGAAAAATATATGGCTGCCTTTAGAAAACTAGAGCTTTACATTTATGGTAAGAACACCCCAAAGTACAGAACTTTCTTTCCATTTTCATTAAACTATATACTTGCATTTGGTATCTAGGCACAGAGCCTTTTTATAGAATGACAACACTAGGAGAAATTTAAGATATATGCTCTTCTGGGTGTCTGACTAATATGCAGAAGAGTGAAGCAGCGGGGGAAAAGATGACCCAAAATCTTACAGTAACGTTGAGCATGAGTTTTCAGCAGCTTTTACAGTAACATGCAATCCCATACAAAACAAAAAAACAAACAACCCCCCCCCCCCGATCTCTTGACTAGAAAAGAGTGGAAATGCAAAATATTCATTAAAATGTGAGCTGGAAAGTTCTTATAAAAAGTGTTGATTGGAACATCTGCTTCCTGGTGCATCACTCCCAGTGCTCTTTCAGGGGCCATCGGTCTCTCCCAGCCTTATTGACTCTCTTAACCAGTTGTACTAGACTTTGAACGTTGGAAACTTTCCAACTAACTTGAATTTTTTTTTTCTGACTTCTCGCATAACTAGGTGTTTCATTTACATATGCTTGGCCTGAAAGACATTTCTGCTTCTTCTGAAGGTCAATGTGGATAGATTTAGAAGCTGTTGTTCTGCCTGTAGACTTACTATAGCTCCAGGAAAACACTCCTTAACTTCAGAAATACTTCCTCTTTAGTTTTCTGTTCTGTGGAAATTTTATGACTTTTACTATAGCTTTTGGAAATTCTAAGTAATATGTTTATGTGCCTTGAGTGATTGTACTGAGGAAGAAATATCTGCCCAGAGATCCTTCAGTATTCTGTCTCAAGGTCAGTGTGAGCCATTTTTTCAGAGTCCTTGTTTATCTCTCTCCTGGAAGTCCTACCATTTTACCTGCTTTGAGTATCCTCAGAAATAGTAACACTTAGCAGAGGCTGGAAAAATGTGTTCCAGACTTAAAAAAAGGAAATTGTCTGCCAGGCAATGACATGGTCCTTCTTCAGAATGAATCCCATATGCCTTTTTCTTGCCAAGATCATTTAAATGTGGTAGCAGCTACAGCAGGAAACTTGCCATGCTTATAAATAAACAAAACAACTACACCACCCTACTGAGCTTGCTGAGAATTCAGGAGTTCAGTCAAGAGTGAATTTTATGTCAATACTGGCAACCAGCAGGATTTCTGAGACAGAAAAGCAGCTTCATTTCCCTTTGGAAGCATCTTCTATTTTCAAACATTTTGTCTCAGGAGTAAGTTTATCACTTCTCAGTGAAAATTTTTATAAGAGCAACAACAGCAATTTTTTCTTTTTGTTTTGAAACCACCATGAAACCATGATCTTTTAAACTCTTTTGCTGAGAAATTAGTTCAGGGTCTTTTTTCTTCTTTCCTGGCAGGCTTGTTGACCTGATTCAAGCACTGAAGATTTGTTGTTGTCTGAAATGATTGCAGTCTTTTTTCTTCACTTTATGCACTTTAACGAAGGGAGCTGGGTGTTTGTAGCCCGCCCAGCTCTGCGCTGAGGCCCGGTGGTGCAGCTCTGGAGCGTGCGCTGCTCCCCGTCGGCGGGACTCCATCGTTAGGAGGCTGACGCAAAAGTTTACTTTTCAGTCTCATAAGACCTTGGGTGCTGATTCACCTACACATCCAGGTAACAGCCAGCCCTGCATTTCTAAATATTTCCTGGATTAAAATCTGAGAAAACATGACTAATTGGAGTTGCCAGTTCTATATTGCATGCCACTTTGAAAATCAGGTTAGGGTCATCATTGACACCAAAGAAATTTTTAGTTACAGTATATCAAAAGTACCATGCTGGCATCTCTGGGAATCAGCAAAGCTGAGACCAGGACTCTCACAGAAGGATATGAAGTCATTAATTCTTGTTTTCATTACATCTCAGCTGGATTTTTGTAATTCCTTTTGTAGGCCTTGCAGTCTGTGTACGGGTAGCGTTGCTATCGGGGAGCTTAAACATGTATTTGATTGCCTTGTCTTCACACAAGACAACAGCATGGCACCATTTTCACTCAGTCTCCATCCTTAAAGTGCTGCCAATAGGAGAATCAGGATCCTGGCTGTAACTAATATTAGTAAAATGTTATCTTCCCTAAGGAATATTACCTTGTCGATACATGAGAGAAAGAAGCTAAAATAACTGGTAGGATTTAGGCATTTGCAGAGAGAGGCTAAACCTAACCACAGCTGATGGAGTGAGAGGCGTGATTCTTTTTGTCTAGCCAAACCACACAGTTGTAGTATTACTGTCATCATTTGACATCATTCAGACTCTAATCCTAATTCAGCTATGTTTTGGAGTAATGGTGAAAATTAATTAATGACGATACAGGAGTTTCTAAAAGTGATGCTTCCTCAGAGTAGTAGAAATGCTATCAAATGTAGCTGATAGGTTGCTATCTGTTTGCCACATACACAGCAAAACTAATAGGAGCCTTGAAAGCAAAGTATCCCACCAGCAATATGTCTTATATTTGAAAGACAAAACTACAAAGTCTCACTGGAAGAATATGACTCACTTTTCTTTTATGAGACTGCTATAATTGCAGTATTTGTTACCGCAAGTGCAGCAACATCTCACAGAAAGGTATGCGATTGTTCTGCAGAGAGCTCCCAACAAGATAATCCTAGACAAATCTTTATATTGAAAACTCCGTCCTCAGCTGAACAGAATGGAAGGGACTGAACATAAGTTTTAAAAAAGGATTTCAATGGCTTAGATTTGTGACTCTGAAATATATTCAAGTTATGATGCTTATAAGTATGAAAATTGATGAAAATTGATTCAAATTTACATCCTATCTCAAGATCTGCCATTCACAGGGTCTTGTCAAGGAGGTTAAAAAACAACTTAATTTGATATGTTGCTGAGCAACCTGTCAAAAATCTTAAAATACTGTGAAAATTTATAAGGGTTCTGAAAGTAAATTCAAAGAGAAAATGAATTAATGAAAGAGGAATATTTGCCAAATAACATTAAAATTAGTAAATAGCTTTTAAGGTTAATTATTTATCTTCTCTCTTATGAACATAAAAGCATGAGAATTTAGTGTAAAGCATGCCCTGTGTTTGTAATGCACTAATGCATATTCTCAACATGACTGTTTTTTCAGAGCCCAGGTTAGTAAAGTGCTTAACATATACCTACTTAACCATTTATTTCAATAGAACTACGTTCATCTTTATGTACTTATTCTTATATAATAGAATATTGGAAAAATTTTTAATTATCATTTTGGAGAGAAGGTGGGAAATTGGATGAACAGCAGATATTCAGAATGTTTGGAGAGGAGACAAAAATCTATTGTATGGGACATAACAGTTTAAGAAGAAAAATTTCCTTTGTGAAAGCTAAACTGTAATCCCAATAGGGAAATACAAACAGTGCTATGTAGGGAGAAATTATAAACTGAAAAACAAATACAAGCTGACATTAAAAAAACAGGTATAGAGGTGATAAAAGTATATGGACTAAAAGCAATTGTAGTACTGCCAAGAAGATATATCTCCAATATATACCTTATTTATTGTAACTAAGAAGAACATCCCATGACAAATACCTTTATTCCCAGAATTATAGCTATTGCCGGTGCCATATGACAAAATGATGTACTTATCCTTTCCTGAAAACTCATCTTTTCATTCACTCTTCTCTTACTGGACTCCGTTGTATCCACCAAAGTAATTTTGAATGTAAACTAATTTCACTGAGAGATTAATCAGGCCTTATAAAAAGTAAATCAAAGTTTCACTGTGAAACCTGGATTTTTTTTGCCAGTTTACAGGAGATATGTGTAGGATTGTCTAAAAAATTCCTACCAAAATCTCTTTTTTTTCAGCCAAGCTGGTCCTCCTTTCCATGAAAAAGTTCTTTCTTGTTGTTTTGTTTTGCTTGTTTGCTTGCTTGCTCTTTTTTGCTGAACATCTTAGCAAAGCAGGTTTATCTGAAAACCAGCTGTTACATTAATTTTACCCCTATTCCCCTCCCCACTCTTTTTGTCACTTTGAATTATACCTTACTCATCAAACCATCCTGTCGCAGCCTATGGGACCTTGTAGGCCACCACTCAGCATGAATGTCATTTTCCAAACACGGCCCAGTAGGAGTAGGCTTCTCCTCTCCATTTCAAATGGAGAGCAGTCTGAAAAATATATTTGAGGAGTAAAGAACATCTGGCTGGTAGCTTAAGAAGGGAACTGCACTAGAGAGAAAGTAGATAATTCAAAGGAAACCAGACATCCCATCTGTCCCCCTCCGTGGCAGCACTTCTGCGTTTTACTCAGCCTCGGCACATGGTCCGCGCATCCCCCCGGATGCAGGGGGAGGGAGAGAAAGCCCCGGGGGAGCAGAGATCGCCGGGTATTTTCTGCTGAGGCAGGCCCCAACAGATTACGCTTCTTGGAGGTCATGGGAGTATAACACTGAGCGCTGTTAGGGTGCATGAACCATCAGACCCACCTGTGAACGAGTGTGTCAGCAGCTGCCATCAAGCAGAGCCTTCAGGTGCAGTCTCCCGTCAGCACCTAGAGGCGCAGGCTGGTGAAGCTCCCGCCACGCGGCAAGTTTAACAGAAGTGCTTCGTCCCGCCTGTGCCAGGCAGCCCCTCGCCGGGTTGCTGCTCCATCACGGGCGTCTCTGTTACTTGCCGACTGCAGGCAGAGTCCTGAGTCCCGATCCCCGGGAGCTTGCAGGAGTACTGCCGCAGCGAGGACCCGGCAGAAGGGAAGACCAGTGACTCCAGGCCTGTAGTTACCATTGCATTTATAGATCTCAGCAGCTCATTACAGCTGTATTATAACTTTTAGCTTCTTTAAGCCTTCTTTATTCTGTCAAATGCTAGTCTTTCCCTGCAACTTAGATTTTGCTTAATTTGTTATCTGCCTGTTTTACAGCTTTAGTGACTGCTAAATCCATTGGTTGGTTTTATTCTCTTCTAAATCTTTTACTTTATTACTTTTTGGCTTTATTTGCCTAGGATAATTTCAAACTCCTGAATACATACGTTTCAATGCTCTACATGACAGTTACTCTACCAACTTGATACATTTGATCCTGTAAAAATCTTTAAATTATCCTGCAGAAATAGATATGCCACTTTTTTGGATTATCATTTAAATCACAGTTATTCTAAAATTTTCTTCAGATAATGTTGGCTGCTGAGAATAATTTCAGTAATGACACAGGAACAAGTTCAAATGCCCCTGAAGCATTCATTAAGGATTACTTAAGAGTTACACTATGCTTATGAATCCCTCATGGGCTACTTTAGAAATCCTTAAATGGATTCCTTAATTCTTATGAGATTTCGCACCAAACACAGGGCTTAAGCTGAAAATTGAATTTTTTAGTAATTTATCCACAGTCCGCGCTTGCTGACAAAAATATGTAAGAATGAAGAAATGTTTCTCGACAGAAAAATATCTTACTGAGTGTACAGCTTTCAGAGGGTGCTGGGGATCTTCAGCTGAAAAAAAGTCCAACTATTATTTTGTGATGGAAGAGTGAGTTATTGCTTGTGAAATGATGGTTTTCCTCACGAAATATTGTTCCTCCAGATTTCTACCTCCCATGTGCTAGCTAACCATGGAGTAGCAGATAGCAGCAAATGGAGGACAGCAAGAACTGATGATATGCAATTAGTATTGATTGGTTTGTAATTGACCCTTTGTAATTTAAATGAGAAGCTAAGAAGAGTGGATGGAGCTGAAAAATTATTTTCCATTGCTGGAAAGCCAAGTTGCATGTTCTTCAGCAGCGTGTGGTTGCACTGGTTTCCCTATAAGCAAATTATGTTCTTGTTTCGTGTTTCTAGGGTGGTGATGGAGTGCAACTGGCCTTCAGCCTGAATGTTGCTCTTTGTTTTTTCTGTTTTCCAAAACCTGATGGGCCTTGTATAACCACTGAGTGCTCTGTATAAGAGATTCTCCCTGCAAGTATAACCCTTTTTAACTTCACCAGTTAGCTCATCTGCTGTAAAGACTGCTTGTGAGAATATACTCCTGGCATTTGTTTTCTAAGTGCTGCAGGTCCTTCCACTAGCTCACAAAGCTTCACTTTATTGATTAGTTTTGTGCTCTGCTCCTCAGGATTGTCTGAATATAGCTAATCCCAGTCATAAAGAGTGCAGGTTTGGGGCATCAAATTGCATTTCCTGGAGAGGGAATTCAGGTAAAGTGAGGAGGGACTGAAAGAAAATAGCTGTGGTAGATTGATTTTTTTTTTTTTTAATCCACACATAAATAAGTCTTCCAAGTGGTAGTTGCAGCAATTGGCAGATGTGTTGAGCCTTGCCACTTTAGCAAGGGAGAAGCAGATGGATTTTGCTCTACTGTGGTATTAATGTGATTCAAATCGCCAGATGACAGTGTCCATTGATCCACAGCCCTACAGAGATGTCGCTGTTTGTTTATGCTTAATGAGATCCTGGGTGTGAGGGAAGGAAATAAGTTAAGCCTGTTTCCCCCCCACACCCCCCCAATTTTATCAATACAAAGGACAAAGAAATGGTTTTGGGAGCCAGGTGAGTTGTGATGAGGAAGTCTGTGGATGCGAGGGCAGGACTGACCAGAGCAGCAGCACAGCACCAGGCCCGTTGTCAGCATCTGCAGGAACCCACGCGGTGTCAGGAGAGCGCGGGAGATCGGGGAGCCCCTAAAAGTGGGAAGTGGAGCACCGAAGGTACTGGCCCTGCTTTGGAGGATTTATTGCAAGGGGGAAAAAAGACCAATGCAAGGAGTATTGTACCTGCCCTGACTTGAAAACCGTACAGCAAACTGTCACTTTAATATATCTCATTTCTCTCCCAATAATTCATCGCATGGGAAAGTAATAACCACCCAGGCATGTATGCACTTGCTTATGGATATATAAGCCTGCACAAATGATACATTATTTCTCAGAGCCATGCAAAATATTTGCACAATTTTTAAATCACTCTGAACTGGCCTGGCTTCAGGTTATGTTCCCAAATGAAAACCCAAACGAGACATCTGGATTAGATGCACTAGGATGGTCTGAAAGGCACGGTTTGTGGGATTGGTTTAGTGTTGGGGTCTTTTTAGAGGTGGAACGGGAATTCTCTCAGATTTTGGATTGGGATTTTGATAGGACTGAACCCAAACCTCAAAGTATGCATGAACTTATGCAGAGAAAATTCTTCTGCCAAAAACAGTGAGGAAACTGCAGAGCTCAGCACAGCCTTCGCTCACACACGTGGTATTGAAAATTAGAGAACCCCGTTATAATGCACTTTCAGTCCTGCTGACTGCTAGGTTTTAGGATGAGTGAGCGCCACACTGAGAAAGGCATATGGTGCTCCTCACCCCCTCCTCTTCCTTTCTTTGTTTTTAACATTGCTGTGGCTTGGCCTCCCCTCTGAGGGGGACTCCATCACCTTCAGAGAGGGCGAGGGACCCTGCGGGCGAGTGGCAAAACCCATCTGCTCTTCTTGCGCCGTCAGGAGGCGGGAGAGGGAGAGGCTGAGAGGCAGCTGGGCAGGAAGATGCTGGAAGGCAGCTTTTGCTGGTGGGGCTTGTTAAATCCTTGGTGTTCTAGTGCCCTTGCAGAGATGATAACTATACGTCCAAGTATGTTTTAGAAGCACACAAATCTATTATTTAAAGCACTGGAGATCTGAATATATTACTAGGATGGTACTTAATACAGCTTTGTTACTGTTCCCACACCATTCTTAACCACATCTTAATTGTACTTCTGTGCTTTGAGTCAGTCTTGGGCTTTTCTGTCACCTGCTAAAGGAAGCCTATTTGAAGCAGGATTCAGTACTGAGATGCAAACCAACGTCTTAAATGCCTTTTAAATGAATTCTCACAGCAAAGTAGCTGCTACAGACAGTGCCACATTATGAATTCTGCAATGTCGAGGCTGGCTGAAAGGGCTCCTGCCTTCCCCCTTCTTCCTTTCCCTGCTGGAGTACAGCGCAGCCTCACGTGGCTCCGGGATTGTGCTGTGCCTGAAAGCAATGAAATAATATGGCTGAGAAGAAATAGAGGAGAGACCTTTTTAGCTGCATCATTCACCAATGCAGTTAAACAGCAGGGCCATGCAAACAGTCGAATGAGCACAACTCGGCAGGCAGCAGAGTGGTAGGAACAAGCAGCTGGCAGCAAGGAAGGGGAGGCAGCAGCTCGTCTGGAGAGCGACTGGTGGAGCAGCTCTGATACTGCAGGGTGAGAGACTAGAGCTCAGTGCAGAGAAAAGCTACAGCCACGGACAATGCTTATCCTTAGTTATCAAATATACCTTCTTGAGGAAAATGAACATTTTCAAATATGTTCCCTCATCTGCAGAAATAAAATTACAAATGGGAACAGGAGTGTTAGTCATTTCAAGCTTTAAGGGAGTTTAGGCGACCTGGACCATTTCTTATGCAAAAACATGTCAAAAAGTGTGAAAATTATGCTCTTATTTACAATTTTTTTAGTCATTGTGAAGAATATAGATACCTTACGGCCTTTCAAACAAATGGTCTAAGGAAAATGAGTTCTACATTCTTGTTTAAACAAAGAGATGCATGTAAGTACTCTTAGAAGACTGTTTTCTTAATTTAAAAAATGTTTTTAAAGTTTTTAGATACACAAGTAACAGGAAAAAGGGAAATCAAAAGTATGCAAGAGTATGA
This sequence comes from Apteryx mantelli, assembly GCF_036417845.1. Taxonomy (NCBI): domain Eukaryota; kingdom Metazoa; phylum Chordata; class Aves; order Apterygiformes; family Apterygidae; genus Apteryx; species Apteryx mantelli. The sequence goes on along the minus strand of NC_089982.1, from coordinate 20,792,003 downwards.
CTGAGTTTATGGAAGCCTTCTATTATTCTTATATAGCCTTGTGGCTAAGTTAGTAAATTTTCAGCTTTTTGTGTTCCTAGGACAGAACAGCCCTGTAAACTTGTGCTGTATCTTTGTGCATCACTATGTATTTTTAGGTCCTGAAAGCACGCTGCCAACATATCAGATGTGCAAACGATGAAAATGTGATGTTGAGAAGTGTAATAACAGCTTTTACATCTATAAACTATTTATCTTGAAAGGTATCAGTGGATCTGGTGTAATTAAAGCAGAGGGTTTAAGACTCAAATTTTAGAATGTTTTAGAGATTAACTTTAAAATGTGAAAAAAATGAAAATCCACAGTACGCCTTATTTCTCTCTGAAGAAAATGCCTCCTACTGGAGTGTGTTTAATAGATTAATTCAGTATTTCCTTTTTCACTGACGCAGAGTGAGCTTAGATCTCTTTCTGCTTCTATCAATCAGACCTAGTGGTTAGGGCACTGAACTACAATTCACGATGTTGCTCATCGGTTCTCATCCTGGCTCAGACACAGATTTTTTTTTTTTTTTTTAGAGGATGTTTCTGTCTTTGAAATGGGTCTTATGCCTACCACCTTACTAGGCTGTTGCAAGAGCAAAAGCCATTCAGGCCTGTGAAACATTCACAAATACAGTGCTAAGGGCCTTTGAAATGCCAGCATAGATAGAAGAGGTCTGGAGGAAGTTTGTCCTGAACCTGAAGAGACTTAAGAACAGGTTTGTACTTGGCAGCTCTTTACATAGGGAGGACATCTGATTTAGAAGAATAGGCATTGCTGCCCTAGATATTATTGAGGCATTCTTCTGGGACAGCTCAAGCTGGAGGTGTTAGAAATTTTGGTAAGGCAACAGGAAGGTCTGCTCTGTGGAGAGAATAGAGGTGTCCTTTTCATCACAAGAGCATTTGATGAGAAGACAGAGTCCTTCTAAGAGGTATCTGGACCAGTTCTGGGAGGTACAAAACAGTAGTGTAACATCTTCCTGCAGGGCTGTGTCTCCTGCTCTCCATCACTAACCTTGGCATTGTTTGAAAGCAGCTCAAAAAATTTGGGAGTGGTGAAATGACAGTCTAATTATGCTAATTTTCTTTGCCATTTCTTATAAAAATAACAGTTGGGCTCAGTTCATCAACTATAACTTGAACAAGTGTCTCTCTAGGATTTCAAGGTAACTCACTATTAGCAAGTCTTCTCTTTTAAACGCTTATAAAATGCCTCATAAATGTTACATTTAGAGTTAAGAAAGACTGAATATGTAGTCAGTACTATCCTTTTACAACTGTGTATGTTAGTTAGAGGAATACCATATCACTATATATCCTTCGCTGACCAAGAGGCTGATTCATTTAATTTGGAAAATGTAACCCTCAGTTCAACAGCCTTAGCAAAATATTTTTAATCATAAGATGCAAACTTATAAAGCTGGTTCTTCTAGTCAGTTATTAATATATTGAAATAAATTATACAGATTTCATATATACTATCCTTGTGTCACATTGACCATTTAGGATCTTAGGTGCCAGATCTTTTTCTAGGCTGCTTTTCTGTGATGTTAGAGGACATGTCATATTGCACTAACTTAACGACAACTCTCACTAACTCCTTGAGATCAAACCAAGATTCATTAATTCCATAGAGGTCACTGAACAACAGCTAAATGGTATCTTTCAGTCATTGCCTATGTTTCATTTGCACTTAGTGATCAAGTAGCTAAGGTTTCTCATGGTAGAGCATGTTTAACTCTCATTATACTGTAAAAATACCATGTTTTTGCAATCACAGATAAGCCTAAATTGACCTTATAGTTCCTACACCTGTTTAAATACCACCCCCCCCAAATTAATGGAATTACACTTGAATAAAATCAAGGTAAACTAAGACAGGACTCACATTTGAGATAACATTTGGTTAGTCCAACAGCCTTCTAATAACACTATGTATCAAAATTGTCCCAGGATTAATTATTTCCTCTTCTCATTTGGAGGATTTATTCCATCTGGAAAATCCAGCATATACTTTATATTGCACCATCACATATTGCACACTGACCAGCAAAATTAATAATGCTTCTACCTTCCCTCTGCAAAGCTGGCTAGATGTAGATGAATGTGCATATCATTGGGGGGGAGGGAGGGAGAGTAAGCTGCGATTCATTCAAAACAAGAAGGAACAGCTGTAAGGAAATCTAGCCAGGCAACAAGCAAAAGTATCCCGTGTGCTATATATTGTGGCAAGGTATTTGCAAATTCTGGTTAGTTTTGCTGTCCCTTTGCTATGGTCATGTGCACATCCATTGTGGAGAACAGGGGCCCGCAGGACGCACCTTAGTTGTGTGGGAAGCAGTGTAAACATGTGCCAAAGTACCCATAAGTTTATGGGCAGTCAGTTAGAAAATAAATTCCTCACTCGCCCTTTGCTTCCATATGTTGGGAGGTTCATATTTCCTGGCATACCTCGCAGTCCCCTCCCTGCCATGGAATGAATGTTGGTTTTCGCTATATAGACTCTCGAAACGTTAAATATTGTCAGGCTTTTAATTCTTCCCCAGTCTTAGAACAATCTGGTATGTCTACCCACAGAAGGTTTTTAAAGCAATACATTTTAACTACGTGCCCAGTAACCAGTAAAAATCAATAGACTGTTGATCCGTAATTCTAGTCAACACAATCCAGGCTGGAGTATCTTTTTTCTTCGTTATACACCACCCAGAAAACCACTTTAACCTGGACATCCCCTTTTTCTTGGCTCATTTTTATAAACACATTATCCTCACTACAGCCATATCTTGGGGGAACTGGAAGAAAGGCAGTTAATAAAATTAGATATTTTTTATACAATTGAGGGCAGATCCTATAAACCTCTTGATTTAACTACTAAGATTGCGTTTGAAGGTATTTGCTTTTTGAAACAACAATTAACAATTTCTCAGAATACTCTGCTCCTGCAGGAATTGAAGCCACTGCAAAATGTAAGCACAATTTTTAGGTTGGGAGCAGGCAAACAGTTCTTTAAAATACTCTTTTTTCCTACTGATTTGATAGCATAATCACTACAGGAATAGCAAAGGAATGAACAAATTGTGATCAAAGTGGCTATTCGCCTGTCTACATGGATAATATGCTCCCTTTTATAATACTGTACTTACAACTGTAGGCACACTTTATAGTCACCATGTATATGCATGTTCACAAAACTGCTGCCCCGTTTGTTAGGAACTATCCTAGTGTATTCCCCCCCTGGAAAAGAGCCATTTCTCAGCATTAGTCTGCTGCTTTATCTGAAGTCACCTAGGTAAAAATAATTGCATGGCAAGTTGGGAGAAAGCTCTCCTGATGGTTTGCAAGACAAGTGGCCCCTTCAACGTTTGCATCCTCAGGAGGGGCCTCTGCGTTTCTGAGTCAGCCAAAACTACTGTTCTTTCCAACTTGGCCAAAGCAGGTTTTTGTGGGGGAGATATAGAAATCTCCCGCAAACAGTTTAATTTCAGGCAACATAATCCATCAGTTTCTTCAGAAAGTTGTCATCCTGTCCTATCGCTACTGTGTCATCTGTCTGGTACCTATCACTGATCCCCGGGTGCTCTGGGACCACGTTTCATGGGACTACAGAAGGGAAGAATGATCTGAAAGAAGTTTGCGCTTACCAGTTGGAAAAGAAAAGCTCTATAAGTACTCTCAAAGAACTATTAAAAAAAAAAATCTACTCATGATGTTGCGAGATTGTTTTTTTACAAACCTTTTTTTAGGAACTAATAACACAGACAACAAGCAAACAAAGCTGTAAGATGTGAGGCAAGTAGTTCCTTTACATGGAAATGATGCACCCACCTTGGCACATAGCGCTTGTAATGTCCTGATCCTCCGAGTTTCTTTACTAGTTCAGATTCAGGAGCAGTTCCCAATTGGGGAGTTAAGAGCTATCTAACAAAGGTAGCTTGAGCTGCATTTCTTTTCTAGAAACTTAGTTCAGAGAGTTGTTTTCTTACAGATGCTTTCTCTGCACGTTTTTTCCAGTGTCTGTTCATGTTTTATGTGTTTTTGGTTGCTCAGCTAAGCCCAGAAATGTTCTATTGTCTCTTTACAGTAACTGATTTCTTGAAGCATGTTTTCAAAGCATCATGCCATGCTGACCCGTCGGACTGAGAGGTATTAGTGTAGCAAGTGTTCATGTTCCACATCACTAGCGCTGCAACTTGTTGCTCTTTCATAAGGACTGCAGGTTTTAAATCAGCAGGGCACAGAAAGGCCATTTTATTTTGTTAAGAAACAAGCTCTTTAGCAGCAGAAAGGAAACTTGATATGACCGATGAATTGAATGGACCTTAAAGGTGAATGAAATTTGATTTATCACAAAAGAAGGTTTAAAAAGTTCCACATCCTTTAGCTGCTGACCTTTAAACATTTCTTTCTAATTCAGAAAGCTTTCTCTGTAAATATTTTGTGTGCTAAAAAGAAAAAATACCTGCCTGCCTTTTTCTCTTAATTATGATATAGCAAAGAAGGCTGCAGGCTGAAGTGTGTAACTCTGCGAGTAAGCTGATCTCAGTGGGGAATGTTTACTCTCCTGCGACTGGAGTTTGTTCGATTCAGGTTTCACGGGGACGGCACGCTCTCCACTGCCTCTGTGAGCGCAGCAGGCTCGCACTGACTCACCTGCTGAGGCTCCTTTGAATCGCTACATAAGCAGGCTGAGGCAGAATTAAAATTTCTTAATTCTTCCAGCCAGGCCCTCTGGGCTTAGAGCTGGAACTGGACACCTTGGGAGCACCACAACTAGGTGCTTAATGGGCTCGGTGCTTTACTTGCCCCAACACACCTATGAATACGGGGTAGTCTGACACCTCAGAGACTGGTCAAACCAGCTGAGCTCCTGTGTTTGGTGCCAGTGTTAAATAACCTGTGCCTTTGAGTAACGCAGGCTCTGCCTGAAATCCTTGTATTTCCCTACATTCACACGGCATAGCGTGGTCTCGCTGTCTGTGGGCTCCTTGCTGCTCTCTGGTGGTGTCATGTATGCACAGTTGACAGCGCATGATGGGATGCTTTAAAAATTAAAGATATCCCACTACTAACTTGTAACCTGTAGCTAACATTTTTTATTTACCTCATTTGCTTTCAGAACTGTACTAGTTTCCATTTGATGCCACCTTTACCTAGTTCTGCAGATACAAAGACAGTTTGTTTGGTCAGTTTAATTAGTTGTGCTTTTTTAAAAAAAGACAAACAAACACAAACCAGAGCAAAGAATTCCTGCTGTGTGATTATCACAGTGCTAAAAATTTTGAGGAAATGTTGCTATAGTCTGTGCTGGAATGGGTCCAGCAGTATGTGCTGAAAAATGGGGCTGGGGAGAGTTCTAGATATAAAAGCAGAATATTAAAATGTGTAAGAAATATTCCGAGTAGAATATTATAGAACTCAATAATGTCATTGCTGTGAGGTAAATGTGAGCCTGCTTTTCTTTTCTTGCTTTTTTATAATGTGGAAGTCTCATTCTCTGCTCAGTTCTGCAGTGTCGATCCTGGCTTGGGATGTCCAGAGGTGTCAGTACCATGTGCAGCGATGTATCTGCCTAGACAACAGCCCTAGCAGAAACAGGCACTACTCTTCTCACTGTCAGTAGGAGCTGAGTCTGTACCATGTTGGTTAGGTTGGAACCAAAGTCTTGAACTACTTGCTTTCCTTTCAGGCTTTCCACAAACAAGGGCTGCACTTCCTTCTGCTAGGTAGCATGGAGGAAACTTTTAGTAGTAAACAGGATTCAGTTGCTAGTGCCTACCTCTGTCTTCCTCTGTAATATCAGTTGGCTCCCTGTGTCTCAGGTTCTCTTCTTCTAAACTGCTGTCCTTTCTAAAGTCTTATGCTCCTCATCCATAAATGTGATGTGTCTTGAGACCCTCATATGAAAATAAGCTTAGTATTAGTTTTATTTTACTCACTGATCCATTTTGATCATAATATAGGCACTAAAATAGCAATTGGACATTGGTTAGTCTACCAGAGAAGTCACTGCCTGAAGGGAAAAGAATGTAGGGCATTTTGAGTCTGAGTAGATGAGAAAGCGGCATTAGCCAGTGCAGTGTGTTTCTGATCAGTCTCTCTAGTTGCAAAAGGCTGTAATTGTACAGTAATTCACTGCTGCCTTACTGCTAAAATCCCTGTGGATGGTTCCCACTAGGCAGACTGCTTTGGTAAGCAGTTCATTTCACTACTTCACAATAGCTACAGCACAGAGCAGGGCGAGGACAAAATGAAGCAGAAGTGGTTTACTGAGCAAGCAATGTCATCACTCTGCAGCACATCATGTCTTTGCAAGATATAAATTTGTTGGTTGAGCTTACCTTACAGAACGAATGAGATGAGTGGCGGAGGCACAAAAAGTGGGTCTGTCTTTCTGGGTCCAGAGCATATTTGCAGGCATGCATTAAATGTTTTTTTCCTCAGGTGGTGTGTGCTTATTGGCAAGATAGTATTTTGGCATGCAGCACATCTCATAAACAGCTATCTGTTCAAGGCATGTATTTAAATAATTGAATCAGTACTTTCCGGTTTGCCATCTTCTTTATTTCTTCTCTTGTGAATTATGCTAAAATGTGACTTTTTTTTTACTGATAAAAATTTCAGATTAGTCTGACTCACACCATGTAGAACAGTAGCCAGTCACTTCTTCTAGAATCACAGAACCAGAAGAAGCCACCATGCTACAAAATTACAAAATGCTAATATAAATAGAAAAGTGTGTGTGTGTGTACACTCCAGGGAGAGCTCTGCAGTAGCAGCAAAACAGAAAGACAGGAAGAATTACATCCTCATAATCTCGAGGAGAGCAAAGTGAAACTGTAATCCCCACAAGGCAAATACTCGTCAGCTCAGTTATCATTCCAGACCAAATCCATGGGTTGCCACACTGAATCACTTACAGCTAAGCCAATGTTCTGCCTGTTGCTTAAACCAGTGTTCTTCTCATCTGAGCTTGTGTCCATGGCACAGAATCCTCTTTGGCTTTAAAATTTTAATAATACATGATATTTTAAAAGAGCAATACGGTTTCTGTATGAGGAAAGGCATATTGCTGGCAGCTATTTGATTTCATGATTTAAAATTTCTTCTTTTTCCTAGTTTAATGTCAGCACTGAGGTATTTGCTAATGGGAGAACTAGATTACTGACTGTGCATCATTAGATATTCTGCTTGATCTTCCTCCACCCAGTTTTGCCACCACCCAAAACACAAGAGCAAGAAGCAGCCTGCCCTGGCCAGGTTGAGGAGTTCAGTGCCTCGGGAAGTGATCAGATCACATCTCTGTCAGAGTCGCCTGTCGTCTTGGGAGTGAGAAATGCAGCTCCTGAGAACAGAGAGCATGTGTTAAATGCTAGAGAGAAGACACAGAGCAAATTGCACCTAGTTTCACAACACCTACTGCAGTCTTTGGCAGCCAGTCTGCCAATTTAAAAGGACCAGTCCCAGAAAGACATGAGAAAAACATGCCGAGAGAGCACTTCTGGGAGAGGAGAGCCCTACGTGGAAAAGATGCGCTGTAGGCTGTGCAGATGCTAAGAATACTGCAGTTTTTCTTTTGTTTGCAGGGATGGATGAATCCAAAATATATGTGAGAGACTGAAACTGCTGTCTTGCCTAAGTCTGCGAATATATGCATTGCTTTGGGCAGTGCTAATGGGAAACAGCCTCATCTAAACTCCTTAAATCCATAAACATCTACCACAGAATGACAATCTTTTTGGTTTGCACATAGCACATGAGGACTCATCTGGCAATAGAGCCCATGAGCAAATACCACGATACAAACAGCAGCTAATAATAGTAGATTCTTAGGAGACCTGAACAGTGCTCAGTGTTGCTGTATGAATTTCCTGATGGAATGATCAAACCTCATGCATCAAAATGTAACAGTGAAGGAGTCAAGAGTCAACATTTCTCCCCGTGTGTGACAAGGTTGTAGAGCCCCAAATGTGGCGCTCCTGGTGAAGCCCAAAGAACACCAGAGTTGCGTGGTACTCCATTCCGTTACAGAGCTGCCTCCAGTGGACAGGAGCAAGGAAAGTGCATTGCTCCTTAGCACCAGTCAGGTTTGATTGGGTATATCAGTGCTGCAGGTCTGGAAATCTAAAAACTTTATGCAAATAATGTAAAAACATTGATCAATGGTTTTGAAGCTCAGCAGGCTCACTTGAACCACCTAGTCTGACCAAGTGCCATAAGAACTGCCCTAGGCCTCAACTTTTGAGGCTGCCTTGATGATTTTAAAACACATTTTTTAAAAGATACAGGCTTAACAAGGCAAGGACAAGTTTAGAGAATCTACAGCTTTAGATGAACTATTCCTTATTTCATTTATCTTGCATAAATGGTAGCTTGCATTGTCCACATGTGTCTGCATACATCCATTTTAGGTGTCGTGGTTTGCTTGCTGCTATGAGATTCTTGTGAAAAACACCAAGACAGAGCAGGAAACAGAGGACCCATGAGTAGGACAGGAGCACAGAGCAGTTAGAGATAAGAACACCATTGCCTTCTATCTCACCTTGATGAGGTGAGGGTGAATCAGTGCTTATTACGACTGAACTCAGCCAGTCAGTTCCTCTGTTAGCAATGACTTGTTAAGAGATAAAACACAAAGTCAGTGCATGCACCAAAACCACTGCCATCTGAAACTCCAGTCCTAAACCAAATTCCCCACCAAAGTCTGTGTGTCCTACCTGGGTTCCTCTCTGCTCAGAGCTCTTGTGGGCATTACAAGCACGGAGAGAGAAAAGGGAAAACTGAGGATCTCAGAAGAGGGAATTGGTCCTGATTATGCTGGTGACAACTCTTTATTAACTCAGTTCTTGTAATCTTCCAGCCATCAGCATCAAAACTCTGCAAGTTATTCTCAGCTGAAGTTGATATCCCCAACTGCTCCGGACAACTGAAGAATCATTCCTGTAGTAACGAAATAAAAAACACTGATGTTACTGTTCCAGACTTTCACCAGGGGATACTGCTGCAGTCCGATTTACAAATATGAATTCAGAATAACTTCCTAGAAACCAGTGGAGTTACTCCAGTTTTAAGGCTGGCTCAAACTGTTACTACTTCAGCACGTTTATGACTTTTTTGTCATAAAGATTTGAAACGATGACATGCAGATGTGACGTACCTACTGAACTTTCTTCATTTTCTCTTTGTATTTTAAAGTATATTCGGTGCTGTTCGAACTGGTGCTTATATGCTGTACATTTTGATGACCAAAGGCCTGAAGCAGTCAGTGTGTGACCAGAGTTTTTACAATGGACCTGTCAGCAAATTTTGGGCATATGCATTTGTGCTAAGCAAAGCACCTGAACTAGGTGAGTACCTTCTCTCCCTTTTCCTCAGTAGCATATTTAGAGCAGAAATGTTTGTGCGGGAAGCATAAGAAGGGTACCAGTGCTGCTGAAACCTGTTTTCAGTCTTAGAAAAACTAAGCAAAATAAAACCAACCCCATATATTTTAGTCTGTGGAGATTAAGTCCAACTTGGCTGAAGTTAGAGCAATGAGCAGTTGAATAAGATCATTCCCAGCCCCTCTATTAATTTACTGTACTAGTGCAGTTTTAATTCAGGTGAGAAGAAGTTTAACCCAGTCCAGGAATAAACTGCAGTGATCATACACAGCAGAACAGTCAACAGGTAAGATAATCTGGTCTATACCCCCTTCCTTAGCTCCCTCATGCAGAGGAGAGGCATATACAGAAGAGGGACACAAGTCCCAGGGGGACATTAATCCAAAAGCTCTGAGGAACGGCATGGAGGTGAGCAGACCAGGATCTTCACTGTGCCACGGTGTCTCTGAGGTGAAGCTCACTGAAGTACAATGAAGAGACCATTCTCAAGATGCCATCAAGCTCAATGCTCTTTCTCCATTGCCTCTCTGCCAGTCATCCTGAAAATAGCTAGGTCTTTGTCATTGTTTCTAAACTGCATCTTTAAAATCAATTTAACAGAGATAAAAGCCCCTCGACTGGCAGCGCTATTCATGCAGTGTAGTCTCGGATGTATTATGGCCACTGAATATACTCCAGGTTGCCCAGATAAAGTCTCCAAAGAGCGCCTCATTGAGACACACCTTCAAAGCTGAAATTACAGCTCAGCTTTCTGAGCTTTCTCTTAGCAGTACAGTATCTGTCAGCATACCTAGGAAGGTACTAGTTTCAGGTAACAAAACATGTAGGTCCAAGTCCTCAAATGTAAAGTTAGCTAAGCTGCAGTATATTTGAAGATCGGGGACCTCATCACAAAACTCTTAATTCATTTATATAGTCTACCTGTCAGCAACAGATTTTAGCTACATGTAACCACAAGTGGACATCAGCCGCTGATTCAAAATAGTGAGACATCATATAAGTGGCAAAAGGCTTTGCCATTCCTTCTCAGAGCTCCAGCTCTACTTGCTGTATTCATCTGTAAGTGGCCATGGGTTGAGGATATTTGGCATTCCCCATGGAACAAGGCCTGTGGGAAGAATGAAACCCAGGAAAAGCTAATAAGAAGGCTCCGTCAGGAAATAGTAATTTAATTTGTATTTTGAATTCCAGAGATTTTTTTCAATTCTGCAACAGTCTGCCAGGGATAGATATCCCTTTTATACCTAAGCCTGCCAGTTAAGCAAATTTCATGTGCTTTATTATTCTGTTTGTTAGCCCTCCTCTGTCAGTAGCAGGAGGTACGAGTGTAGCATTGCTGTTAGCTGGGGTCTCATGTTATACAAGTTCACGCTTTAGCTCTGTAGGTGCCGGGTTCAGGCCTAAGGGACCAGTCAACTTAATGGTCATGATGCTAACATGGAAAGAATATTACATCCCTTTTGCTTGCCGTAAAAATTTTGTGAGAAATATTGGTCCCACAACACAGGGTATGTTGGCATCCCCTTTAGCATTATCTAGGCCTGTCTGATCACTTCAGAAGCTGTCAGTGATTATAGACAAATATGAGTAGCATTATCTGCAGTCACTCATCCTGTGACGGATTGGATACAAAAGTGAAGGGCAGGATACAGCAGGTGTTTCAGCAAGAAGCTTGAAGTCAGATTCTGTCTCAGTTCTGAAGTATTTGTCCTTAAATATGTGTGTAGGCCTACAATTATGAACAGTAATGTGTCTCCTCCCTAAACATTGAAAGCTGTGGCTCTCTGCTTCCTCCAGATAAAAAACAATTTCCCATAATATCCCTAGTTTTTGCTATCTTGATTCCACTTGATACAGATTTTTATAAACTCCTGTCTCTCCAGCAGCTTTTCCGTAAGGATATTTATGATATGCTTGCCAAGCCAATTTAATGACCAGCCTGCGTGTGTTGTCATCGCATGGCTTATTAGTGTAAGAAAGGATTGTTTTAATGGGAAGAAGGAGGCAGTGTTTGAGCAGTCCTTCAGCTTTCATTTCTGAAGATGCCCTTACTCAAACCACAGCGCTGAATTCACTGTGTGCAGGTATACTGCAAAAATAGGTTTTTTGCTTTCTGCAGAGCATTTGATTCAGCAAATTACAGGGTAGCAATTCATCAACATAAAAACTGCAAAGAAACAAACACCAGTTATCTTGCTGTGTCAGAATCCTTTGGTTTCCTGCAGCTTAAATTACTGCAAAACCACTGAAATTTAGTTTTGTTAAAACTGGAAAACATCAGCTAGAACTACAGGTCAACAATAAATTGATCATATGATTATTTATGAAAATGTGAGTCAACATCTTGCAGCTAACGAAGTAAACAGAAGCATTATGGCTTATTGCAGGCCTAGTGCATACAAAGCAGTTTTGGTTCCCCCCATCATTAATGTTCATGATCTGGATTTTCAGGGGTACATATATGTAGAAATAAGGCCCCAGATTCAAACCTTGGGGGTCTTTTTGGAATCACAGGGTCTATAACAGCAGAAAATAAGAAGCATACATATGTATGTATTATATCTAACTGAGATGCTCTATGCAATCATGAGAAGCAAAAGGGAGAAAAAGACAAGAAAGAGGAATAAAATTTACTTTTCTACTGTAGTAACATGAATTTGTAGAAAAGGATATGTAACATTTCAACATGAACCAAATTTGTTTCCAAAACATTTGTTGCTGGCAATTGCATATTTTTCAATAATATAGGTTGCATATGCAATAGCTTTTTGCATAGTAACTCAAAAGACTCTGTTATTTTGAATTAGGCTCAGAGCAGGTATGCATTTGATTTGAATCTGCCAGGCAAATTTGTTCATGCTCTCACTAACTCTTGTTCATTCCAGTATGAGTCAGCAAGCATTAATGAAAGTCTTACAAATCTATACACGTGCAGCATGTACACACTCTTCTGTTCAACAGCAGAAGAAATAAAAATGCTCAAGTTAGACACCCAAGTAAAAGGTAACAGCCATAATGATTAAGCATTTGAAATAATCTCAGCCTAGAGTTATATAACATTGCTTATTGGTTCTTGACTTTCTCGTTGCAGCAACAAAATGATACACTTTCCCACTGATAGCTATAACAAAAAGCTTTTTGATTCATTTGTTAGGTTGCATCTCTCCACTGGTATGGATTTGTACACTTTTTGGCTGAATTTTTAACCTAGGGGCCCAACATTTTACTTCAAGCATCTACCTCAAAGTTACTAAGGATCTATAACCTTCATTAGCCCTAAAAGAAAATTCTCATTTTCTAGAAGTCAAGTCATTTTTATCTGTAGTTCTAATGAGAATATTAGTTGCTACATTTGGTTATTCATTTTTGGAAATGCTGACTTAAATCTGGAAATCATAACTTAAGGGACACAGTGCTGCTTACTCTTTAGTTTTTCTGCTCTCTATTGAAATTGCATTTCTCTTCTAGTCATGATATATAATGGACAATCTCACAGTCAGGGATAATAAACATACACCCACCTGCCTCACTGCAGATTTTCACAGATTATGTTTATAATAAAGGGCTACCAATTAAACCTATGGCATTTTCATACAGGGGCTATCCACACAGAAAATTGTGGATACCTCGTTTACCAATGATTGTATAGAGATTAAGGGCCAAGTTGGATTTCAGATCAGACAGGCTCTGAGTTCAAGAGCTGAGGTTGTTTTTCATGCTCCAAAATAGTGTATACTCCAATGACAGCAAAAGGAAGAAAGCATTGCAGAATTCAGTAATTATGGAATTGTTCAATATGTTTCTGATTTCCTCCCCTCCCTTTTTTTGTTACAGGAGATACAATATTCATTATTCTTAGGAAACAGAAGCTCATCTTCTTGCACTGGTACCATCACATTACTGTGTTGCTTTATTCTTGGTATTCTTACAAGGACATGGTGGCTGGTGGTGGCTGGTTTATGACCATGAACTATGGAGTACATGCTGTTATGTACTCTTACTATGCCTTGCGGGCCGCTGGCTTCAGAGTCTCACGCAAGTTTGCCATGTTCATCACCTTATCACAGATCACTCAGATGTTGATCGGTTGTGTAGTTAATTACCTGGTCTTCTCGTGGATGCAGCAGGGCCAGTGCCATTCCCATGTTCAGAACATCATCTGGTCCTCTCTCATGTACCTCAGCTACTTTGTGCTCTTCTGCCATTTTTTCTTTGAGGCCTATATTGGCAAAACCAGAAAAACAAGGAAGGCTGACTAGTGGTAGAAACGAGACAGAAGCCATAGCTCAGGGTCATCAAGAAAAACAATATTATAAGAAAAGAAAATGGCACAAGGAAACACATATATATGTATGGTGCAGCTAAAACTTGGCAGCTTAGGGAAAGTTAGCTTGGTTTAAGCCAGTAAGTTTATGATCCTATCATGGTGAGGACTCACTGAATCTACTCTGTCTCAAAGGACTGCTGATGAAAGACAACTTCCTTCTTCTACCTGTCTGCTCTAGAAAGGAAAGCAAAGCAAAGCAAAGAGAGAAAAAGAAAAAGAAAAAAAAGAAAAAAAGAAAAAAGAAGAGAGATAATGTTGTGGAAGAAAAGTATATTAAATAAGCATTGTGTTTCCCTGGGATGGAAGAGAGACTTTTATTTAAAAAAAAAATCATTTCTATATCCTTTCTAATAATTTTTCAGTGTTAAACTGGAACAAAACAAAGCAGAGAGGTGACAAAAAATTCTATCTATGATAACAGTAGGATTGCAAAATTAAAATCTTTTCCATAAAGGGTTGATACCTTTAGCCAAAATGAAAACAAAAAGGATGTCTTGAATGTCTGTATGGAAAGTGGTTGAACTCCATTGTGGTCATGAACAGAAATGCGAACAGATTGATTTCTCCACTATGTACTCTGCCAAGTGGGCAGATCTGGACTGCAGAATCACCTCTTTCAGAAGGCAGAAAGGAGCAGTACTTTTACAAGAGTTTAATGTGAAAAGATGCACTGTTGCAATACATATCTCAGAGAGTGCATTTTCCAAGTGCATTTTTCAGTTAAAGGCAAGGAATTTCTGCAGCAGGATAAGTCATAGAGGGTTAAATCAATCAATATTTGTTAAATTACCAGGGGCTAATAGCAGAGGAGTGTTCAGGAAGGAGAGGGAGAGAACTCCCCTAACACGATTTTTAAAAATTATCTGTTAATCTCAAATTAACCTGCAGTGACACTGAATTAAACGGAGAAAATCAGAAGAAAACCTAGTTAGAGAGAAGAGAGTGATATATCTATCCACTGTTTTCAGAACAGAGCCCTGTGGTACAATACATATTTTATATTTTTGTGAACTTCAGGACAAAGGAATATCAGCATCGGTAGGAACCCGTGGCAGGACTGTGCAACATTGGTAACACTGTGCTTCTGCATTTGCCTTCTGGCAGTGCAAAGATGTTTAAAGTGCCCTCCTCTGGTCATGTACAAAACATACTTGGAATAGGTTTTTCTTGAGATTTGTATAGAAAATTAGTCTAAATGGAGTAATTTTGCTGCAACAGCTTAACTCTAATGTTCAGAGAGAAATATCCTTCATTAAATATATATACATATATCTCTGCAGAATCTATACTGTAACATCAGACTGACCACTTGAGAAGATGCTCTCTTCTCTCAAGTCAGCTACAGATATAAGGAGAAATCTATTTCACTCTGAACCTTAGAGAGTTAGTTGGTAACAGCCATATTCTTTCAAAGACAAGTAGACTGCATTATCTGTAATATTCCAGTCCTTACAAAGCCAAATAAAATGTGTAAAAGTTCCTAGTATTTCAAAGACGCAAGTATGTAAACTTGATGTTAAATGTGTTAATGTAGTATTCTAAATTGTATCAGTTAGATAGTTTAACTAAACAATTAGAAGAACTAGATCAACAAAATAGGGACTGCTGTTCTGCATAGAATATACACACCTATAACTACACCCATATACACATTATGTGAATTGTCAACAAGAAAAAAAAGCCCAGTGGCAGAGAATCACATTTCCTGGCTAATGCAAAAGATTGTCATTATCTATCTTGCTTTAATATGAGATTGTACAGTACAAAGGTTTTTTTTTTTTAATTATGATTTTTAGCTTTAATTGTGCTGTCATTCATGAAACAGAACTGCTTTAGTATCCTGTTAAGAGATGACAAGGGCTTTCGGTGTCTCATTATACACAAAAGAAAAACAAATAAAGTTACATTCCATATTATGTGAATGGTCTTACAACAAATCCAAAAGCCTTTGTAGGCTAAAATCATAATTATAACAAGCAGAAAATATGTTTACATTTGTGTTATTTAAGTTATTGATGTGCTGATGTTATTTTATGGTACACAACAAATAGCAAAATGTGATATTCAGTAACGAAGATATGCTATTCATTAATAGGACTACTGTATACTTGGGAATATTAGACAAAACCACCTAAATATGTAAACCATTTTGTTATACAGCTTGGTAGTAGATAATTATAATGCTCAATAAGCCTTTTTCCTCCTTCTTAATTTTGCCCTGGTTAAGAAGCAGACTAATGAAGAATGGAAAAGGCAAAATTAGAGTCAAGTACAATTACAATAGCAGCGTTGGTAGAAGCCCACCATCATGCCATTTAGACTCTCAGTCCTGTGTGTCTTAGATCTCTGAAATAAGCCAAAAGGGGTTGAAAGTGATCCACGTGTGGAGCTGAAGCTGGAGCCAAAATCTTGGACCCCGTGAAGTCAGTGGAGGACTTGCTGTGGTTTGAATAGAGCCAGTGTGTCCCAGCTCCTTCTGTCTGAATAGAAGGAACTGTATTATACATATGCGGTTAATCTGAAGCTTAAGGTTAATGACTTAAAAGCCCAGTAAACTTTACAAATAAGAAGCAAGACCACATTTAGGTAAAGACATGCAGCCTAAGTTTCCCATCAGCAGAAAATAGGGTGGGCCACTAACAGGTGTGCAAATCACTCACCATGCTTCATACACCATTTTGCTTAATTGACCAAGAGAAAAAAAATTGTGCATACTGGACGGAAATGCTGGCAATGCTGACACTGACTTCAGGGGAGCAAGAATTTCACATGCTTGTTCTTCTAAAGCCCTCGAAGGTGCATCTGTACTGTTTTCGGGAGGCGACTGGTCAGCCACCGCAACCACGGTGCACTCCCTGTTGCGCCCATCTCCTCTGCAAGCTGGGGCCATGCTGGTGGCATGTGCACCACCAGTGCGGACACCCTGTGCTGCACAGAGGAGGTGGCTGGGGCGCGCTGGGCGCCTCAGAGGACACATCTCCAGGGCCCTCCTTTACTGCCTGGGAAGTGGCTCCAGTGCTGAAAACAGCCCGAGTGACCTTCTCAAAATGCAGTACAGATGTACCCCGGTGGTCAAAAGGAACTCAGTCACTGACCTCAGTGGGAGTCCTGGAGGAGTGACTAGTCTTTGGTCAAGTATTCATGTAAGGAAGGGGCAGCAAGATCAGACACTTTCGGGATAATGGCAAATTAGGGTACATTTACTGTCACACTGGAAATCGACCGTCACACTGTCACTTACTTCATGAGATGATGGCATATCGTAGATGTGTTTACACAGGTCCTGTCCTGCTATACCATAGGGCTTTTCCTCAGAGGTTTTCCACTGGATTCAAATGTGGTAATTGACATTAAAGCAATTGAGGCTAAGACCAAAACCAACATACACTGGTTTTCTTTTTTTTCCCTAAAAAAAAAATGCATGCACAATATTTAGACACCATATTTAACCCACTCATGTATATTTAAGCACTGAGCCAGTCAATCCTAATGTAATGACAACTCTATAATATTCCAGTTGTTCTAGCCTATGAGTCACAAGCTTTAAACACAGCTAATTGGGTCCTATTTATTTCCCCTAGTTTGAGCCTAAAGTTCACACTTTCAAATATTTCTGTCCACTACCAGAACCATTTTTTCCTAATTATTTTAAATAATGCTGTAATTGTGTTGCAGTCACGTACATCTTTGGGAACTCAAACTTTACTTATAGTATCAAATATTATGGGACCTTTGACAACAACTACAAACACTGGGAACACTGTCAGGGGACTCACTATTAAAGTCAGGAAAGTTACACTGAAGATATGGTCGGTCTGCCAGGGCTGAAGTCTGTGTTTTGTGTTCTGAGGCATTAGTCCAATGTACTGAAATGAAAACGGTAAGGTTGGTATGGATTTGCACTTAGGCAGCTAAGAGCAGAATTTGGTTCTTCCTGAACAATACTTCTATGTAGTGGCATTTTAAGGAAAATATTTTCAGCTAGTTAATGAAACATCAAAAACTTGGGTAATTCTGAACCTCTTTAAATTGTGCCTGTGGTGAGGAAAAAAAACCCCAACAACCCTCATGCTTACAAACCTTTTCTATATCAGAGTCACAAATGATTTATGTCTGGGCTCACTGATAACACATAAGACTGACTGGTTCCAAAAGAGATCTCTCACCAGAATTTCACAGTAAACTAATAAAAGTGTTTACTTACAAGATAAGGGCCTAAGCATGCAAATGGAATCACTCAAAGAAACCAAACTGAGTAGTAGGAATAATGTATTGAATGCAAGATACAGGAGAGACAACAAAGGCGATCTATTCCTTATCCCGGGAGAGAGCATTTTCAGGCCAAGAGCTCAGATAGTAGCTCTACTAAATTATCATCACATCTATTTTCCTTTTTAAGATGAGGCAAAGTGGGAAGGTAGGTTGTATATTACCAGGTGCCCAGCACGTGGTGGCTGGTGGAATAACGCTCAGTGAAAGGGTCCCTCCTGTGGCATTTTGCAGGAAGTAAATTACGCAATTGCTCCCTAAGTGACAGCACGGGTCTGGCAGCCATGGATTTGTTCAGACGAAGATTCACAGTTTAAACACCTTGTGAACTTCAAGGCCTGAGTGTATTTCGTCTTCCTCTCCTAAAAGCAAAAGCTTGGGAGAATGTTTTAGTTGAGAACAATGATACCTCAGAGATCATTATTCGGGTGGTTTTTAAGTAACAAAGAGTATAAGACACCAATTATTGTGACTGTGGAACAGAAGTCTTTGTAAGCAGGTGCCAGATACAAACATATTAGTGCAATATAATATGTCAAGTATAGTATTTGCATTCTATCCTGTACTTCAGGATAACAGAAGCATAATATGTTTATATACAAATTATAAATATAGATATACTTTATGTTAAGTAATAAAAATGGCTTTGATAGAGGAAGAAATTTAAGCAGACTGCAGCCCATACTACTTAAGTTCAGGACCTGGTCCAGTGCCTACTGAAAGTGAGATCATTGGTGAGATGCCCAGTGACTTCAGTGCGCTTTGGGTCAGCCGTTACAGCCCAGCTCCAGCCGGTGATGCAAGACCTAAACCCTATTGTGGTTAGTCAATGGCAAAGATGAATCACTCAGCGCACCACTAAGGCCCTGACATTAGTCCTTAGTCATATTTTCCTGCCTGGCATCAATGAACCCTCTAAAAGGCAAAAATTACAACTCAAAATTGTCAGAGTGTTTCTACTGTTTTGTTTCAATACATTTTTCATTCTGTTTACTTTATTAAAATCAAACTAAAGGACAAGTCCCTGATCCTGCAATCATAAATGCTCCATTGCAGTCAATGCAGCTTAGAAACCTTTTGCTTAGAGGGGCAAGGGCAGGATCAGTGCCTTGTTACCGACTTTTTTTCTAGTGGAGCAAACTCGACAGAGTAGGATTTGATTTCTTAAATTAAACCAACTGCCCAAACACAAATACAGTCAGATCTGCACAAGAATTCTACAGCTCAGGGGACCCGTGGCCTCCCCAGTGCATCATAACGCTCAATAAAACGCTGCATTTCTCCCCATAAAGGAAGTGGGGTTAGAATGTCTTTCCCAATGGATATAAAACAATATTCCCCTGAAATAATGGCCTTCCTGAGAAGTCTCACTTCTGTCTAGTCCTGGACAGCTTCAAACAGGCCTGTCTGCTGAAAAAACACAGCTCTGATTGACTTATCTGCTTTCTCAAAAGAGCCACTACATGCTTTAGGCTTTTTGGAGCCATAAAGCTCAAGATAGATTTCTATTCAGAAAAAAAAAAAAAAAAAAACTTAAATACATGTACAATAACTAGAAGAGAATAGTATGAGAAATATCTTTATTTTACCATTTTCAAATGGCTATTTCACTACATAAAAGGAAGTTTTTATTTTTATTTTTTTTGGTATATTGATATTCCAAATAAAATTTTAACTTTTGGTTCAAAATAAAATATATCTCTGTGTTTTATTAATTTATAGCATCCATTAGTTCTCTACCTTGCCATCAAGTACAGCTATTGAAAAGGAGAAGCAGTTCTCTGGCTGTGAGACTACAGTACAGCTACTCTGCCCTTCACTTCCCAGAAAATCTCCATCAAGCTCCTACTTCCGTGTAGCACACAGAAGCATTATATTTTTATTCTTTGTATGTGTACGTGTGCGCATGTGCATCTGTACGAGTGCGGTTCAATCTGTGCTTAAATGTCATGTTTCTTCACACACTGTTGAAATTATAATTCCTTTGCATCTCATGTAAACATAGAAGCACCAGCTGGAGAGGTTAGCCAGCACTGTAATGGTGCTCGTAATTGCACTCTCTTCTCTGTAACATTTCTGTATGGGATGAACAATCATGTGTCCTTCATTCCCTAAACATCACCTTTTTACCCAGTCATGTTATAAGATCCAGTTACCCTTCCATGCCTTCATGATGCCCCCTCCTACTTCATGTGTAATTTTTCCCTGGCACCTCAGGGAGACCCGCTTGCATGCCAGACAGGTGCTGCCCAGCCAGGCTCGCTGCCCTCGTGCCATTGGGAGCTCCCCTGTGGCCTCTCCTGCTGAACAAAGTGTTCAGATGTGCCTCTGGCTGCAGTAAGTCATACGCAGCCAGGCACCCACACTAAACCCCAGGCCTAGTCTCCTCCCCCTGCTCTAAATGGCAAGAGCATTTCATAGTTCAATTTGGTCTTCATATTTCGTAATTAAATCAAAACATTATCTAAAGCAAGGTAAGAGCTTTACTGTCCCATACTACCGAGAAGTTAACCGCCACACAAATCCATAAAGTGACTTGTGTCTAACCACATGACTAGTCAACGACAGAGGCAGGACCCAAAAGGTAAATGTTTGGGCTGCCACATATTCCTGCAGAAACCACACCGTTCTCCACCCCTACAGAGTCCCATCCGCATGACACATTTCTGAGCATGGACAGCATAAACGTTAGATAAGGGAGGAGGGCAAAGTAGCATGGGAAGCCCATGATCGGCATACATGGGCCACTGAGAGTCCTTAGCAGACTTTCCAACAACTGATTCAGGAATAAACCCAAGAAGCAGCCTGGAAGACGAGCAGCAAGAAGAGGGAATTGGATATACAGACTGGTAAGTCCTGCCTGATGTCTTTCATATTATTACAGGGAGAGCAAGAGAGAATGTAGCATAACACGCGAGGGATTTCCAAGTTAGGTATAATGATAAAGTTGTGAAGAATTATAACAATAATTGGGGAGAAAAGATCAGGATGTGGGTGGTATAGGATTACCTTGAGCTTAAGGCAGAAACTACATTTCCATGGCTCTACTAGCCACCTCTCCCAGCTTCTCACAGCTACCTGTGACCCGGGCTGGATTATAACTGTATTTGAGGTAGGAGAGAAGATGAAGCATGCAAATCTTCCTTGTATCAAGAGCCTGTGGTAAACAAAGGAGCCCATCTTTTGTGCACATACTTACAGAGGATGTACTCTGCCAGTACCTTTGGCAAGGCTATGGGTGTGGAGAGCTATCCTTTTCAACCCAAGCATAAATGAGGTGTCCTCTCTAGTTTCCTCTGTTGAGCTGCCCTGACTTGCAATCGCTTCACGTTAAAACTCCCAAGCAAGCTAGTGGAGTGGAGTTAGACTCGGTCATCCCATTGGCTCACCGAAGGCTGCATCGGTGCTTCCTAGGTATTTTTTTTCCTGAAGGAACACCACGGACACACAGATTGCTCCATGGCACTTTCCCTTCCAAGTCTATACACCCAGACAATCTCTCCAGTCACTCACAATTGCATAATGCACTTGCTGGAACGCCAGCTGCCGCTGACCAAGAAAGGTGATATCGGGGCAATAGTAATTGCACTGTGCTTATCCTTTAGCACGCGGTGACAGGTTGGCTCTCCACCAGCCAGCAGGCCCAGCAGCGCTCTTCATTGCCAGCCCAGCAAGAAGAGCGCTTGCTAGCCCAGAACAGAAGTGAGGCATGCATCACTGCAGCTGAGCCTGCCCAGAAGCCCCGCCACAGAGGAAGGGAGCAGCAGTTACGCTGGGCCATGTCTGGCATTTTCATGCCTGCTTGTCCAGGAACACAGCACAGCCTCATAGTCTGCTACGCTTTTGTCCCTCGTGCGTAGTGATTTCCTCAAAGCTAAAACTGAAGTGTTTCAACAGTTGTCAGTAAATCCATGTGAGCAAACAAAGATTTCACAGTGATGCTGGGCTTGGCCAAGGAATTTCTTGAGGCTTTGCCATGTTGTTTAATGTGAAAATCTTGAATAAATGTTCTTCATCAGCTGAATAATAAGTCACTTTTCAGAGCAGTTTGGTGCCTTCTGTTCCCTCTGGCTTAGCTCCCAGAGAGTGATGTGCCCACAAAATCCTATGTGAAAAAACCTACGCAAAGGTCTCCAACTGAGCCTACTTTTTCACCCTCCAGTCTTTCAAAGGCCTAAGGGCTAGTCAAAGAGCAAATTCCTTGCTGCTGCTCTGTCACACACTCTCCAGTGAAAGCTTAAAAGGAGTATTTTTGACATCTTGCACAGTGAAAGAGTAGGCTGCCCTGCCTACAATACTTATCTGGGGAAAATAGGTGAAGTCAGACAGACTCTGCTGAACCATGGTGCTTTATTATGTACTTATCTATGCCTCTCTTTAGCTTTCTTTTCTGCTATAAATTATGAACATAGCCCCAAGCCCTGGCGTTTCAAGGATTTTGATGATCTGCAAGTTCAGTCTGGGCTAAGTTCTACTGCTTTGCTCAACAGATTTATCCTGATTCCTGGGCTACCCTGGACTATCTGTGGATGAGGATTTTTTTGTCTACCTGTGAGAGTACCAGCTTCAGTCTGCATCCTGTTATTGCCAGTGCAATTACAATTGCTCAAATTGTACTTGCAATTCATTGCTTGAATCCTTTCTGCAACTGTACTTACTGTTAGTCTTCTGATATGCCACAACAATGTGCTTCAGTTACTGACACCCAGCACCAACTGTGCCTCCACCAAGCCAAGGGACAGATCCCAAAGAAAATTGCACTGAGGCTATATCTTATCTAGATGAAACTGTTTTGTGCCTTCTGAAAAGAATGAAATTGCAGAGCATGGTGATGGCTGTCAAGAGTTTTAGGGAAGTGATATGATTCACCATTAATAGAAGTACTGCATTTTCATGCAAAAAATATTCATGAATTACAAACACCATTAGGCTAAAACTACAGTGTCAAATGATACAGAAATTGAATTTTACATGTTCAAACCGAGCCATGTATCTTCTTATGTATTTTACATCTAACTATTAAAACGGTAGTAGATGAAGTTATAATAAAGGAAACAGTAATACAAAATACTGATTGTGGAGTGTGTAATAAATAATGTATTACTGCCTTACTGCCAAAAGAACTTTAAAGGTCACATGTAAAGAGGTTTTTTTTTAATAGTATTTTTTCTTTTTGATTTTTACTAAAAATACCAAGAATCTTAAGTTTGGTCAGCCACAGGTTTGGAGATGTAAAATGTTGACATTTATGCCCTAATGGTGGCAGTGGAGCTGCTGAAGGCATTTAAATTATTTTTCTCAAGTATTCATTAGACGGACAGCTAAGTACAGTTAACAAAGACTTTGGTGTTCACCTCTTTTGCTTTTTCACTAGAGTTTTTCTTCAGACATGGCTTTATCTATATAAGATAAACTGAGCACATGTGGGCTGATGAACATTCAGAGTAGCTGTCTGTAAGATATATAAGGTCATGGCTTGTTTTGGGAATACAGCTTACTGAGGAACAATTTTTCTATTGTGTAACAGAGGCCATGTTTAGGAAGATAAGAGCAATTCAGGACTGTTATCATTTCCTGGGGGTTCTGCATTTCACAAATCTAACTCTGTGCAGTTTCTGAGTTTAATCCACAACTACTCATGTCCTTAGAGCTTTAGGCTGGAAGGACATTACATCCCATCATTTGTCCCACATCTGGCAATCAGCATGGTTCAAGCATGAGCTACGGACAAAGGCAAGAGAGAGGGTGCAGGAGACATGTTGGGCCCAGCATTGGTCAGGAATAGGCACAGGTGTGAGCAATACCCCCTCGAGAGGAGCCCTTGCTCTACAGCTGGCAGTGACTCCTTCACAAAGGGGGAGGCAGGTGCTTGCAGGGAGTCAGGAAATGACTAGCAGGCTCTGCCAAATGGGCAGGTCTGCCCAGAAAGGTCTGGGGGTTGTTCTTGGTCAGATTTTGGTGTCCTGGACTCATCTTATGTTACCTGGTGATGCCTGAAGTCCCTTGGGTCCTGGAACAGTGCCTGCTACCTCTCTGGAGGGCCTGGGATGAGAGAAGTCCAGTTTGGCTGGGAAGCACAGCAGGTAAGGCATGCCAGCCTGGCACCTAGGAAAGAAGTATTTTCCAAGCCATGAAATTCATGAGGCTAATCCCTTACTGAAAAGAAAACAAAAAATACAGCACGTACAGCTATTTTTTTTAATTGGGAGGATAGGACCTTCTTGAGCCATGCATGCAAATTGATTGAAGATATAAAATGTGATTTGAGTGTGTGGTAGCTCATGCTGGGAGTATGTTGAGGGTACTATAGATGACCATATTTTCACAGGGCTTATTTAAAATAGAAAAGGAGGATATGTCCAGATGACTTGGCTTCTCAGACACATCTATTACCTTTATTTATCTGGGTGCTCAAAAGAGAACAGAGAGAACTGGGAAGACTACAAAGATACAGGGCTGAGGTCTTGCTCCTAACTCAGTTCCTTAGTGAACTTCCATCCCTGTTTCCACAACTGCAGTTAGCCTTGACAGTACAAAACCATCAGGTATGATACCTGTCATGGGGCATGAGGGAAAGTTTGTGCAAGTTAAACAGTTTTGAGTATGACTGTACCCAACAGTACTAGCTTCTTGAACATCTGCTCCTATGCAATATATGTTTCCTCAAGAGGATACCTATGAGCTGATATTTTCTCTGCTGGATCTTGGATATGTATGAATTAAATCAGGCAAAACCTGTTTCTTGAACGTGTATTAATTTTGTTGTATAAATACAGGAGTGTAATAGGCCTAAATAGAAGAGTAACTTCTGTTTTAAAGCAAAAGAAGAAAAGCATACATGAAATGAGATGTGGCAGTTTGCCAGGATCATTACATATGATGTATAATTTTGGTGGGTTGTATGGATTTCCATACAGAGGTTGAGAACATCTGGCTTGCTCAGGTTGAGCTAATCAGACAGATATCCCTGGTACAGAATTACCAAGGTTTCACACAGTGTTGACACTGGGTTGCTTTCTTCCCTGTAGCTGTAAGCAGATTAGACCTTCATTTGCTTAACTGCCCATGGCTGTTTTAGTACAAGATGGTGGCACTGGGTGGGAATGTTGTAGCATGCAGGGGCAGCTCACTTCTTGCACTGCTTTGTCCAAGTGTTACTTGTTCCCTGCTGTGTAACTTCAGTGTGGGGCCCCTCTCTATGGGTCAGCGAGTGAAGTGAAGGGGCTTCGCTCTCAGGAGAAGAAATATTTCATTCCTAGCAGTGAAGAAGGTGTTTGCTCTGCTAATGCTGTGTGCTGCCGCAGAGTGCAGCTGCAGGCAGTGCCCTGGGTGTTGCCTGTGAGACCACCAGAGGCTCCAGGCCACTCACATGAAATGGTATGATTGAAAGAGCAGAGAAAGAAAGGGTGGCAAGGAAATACTGCATGCGAGCTTCAGAAACAAAGTCATCTCTGTCTTCTGGTGTTATACGGGGTGGGGAGGAATGCTATGGGGAAGATCTACTGAAGGAGCAATTAAAAATTGGGCAGAATAAGGATCTTTTCCCTCCCTCCCCCTCAGTACAGCAATGCTAATGAGTTTGATGGTCTTGCTCTGCAACATAATAGCACCAAATTAAATAACTGCAAGGTTTTTTTGTTTGTTTGTTTGTTTTTAAAGCTGGGAACAGAATTTTGAAGGAAAAAAACAAAACAGGATATTTCCATTATTCAGGCAGTCTTTCCCAAGCCTGCCTGTTTATAACTGCAGATGTAGCAGATCTGACCAAAAGTCTCTATCACAA
This sequence comes from Apteryx mantelli, assembly GCF_036417845.1. Taxonomy (NCBI): domain Eukaryota; kingdom Metazoa; phylum Chordata; class Aves; order Apterygiformes; family Apterygidae; genus Apteryx; species Apteryx mantelli. The sequence goes on along the minus strand of NC_089982.1, from coordinate 20,766,221 downwards.
CTTGGAAAAACAACACATGATCCAATGTCTCGTGGAAGTTCTGGCATATGGCAGGGTCTTGATCCAGGAAAACACTTCTCTGCATAGAGGCAATGATAACATGATAACACCAAACCTCTCATCTTAAGATGAAGAATAATATTTGCATTGCATCATAAATTTTGAAATTCTGAGGGGAAAATTGCCAAAAATATCTGAGGTGGAGTGGCCTGGGGCTCTCTATTTATTTATTTATTAAGTACTACAAAATAGCCAGAGCCTTCCTCATGTGTGCCTGACAGAAGGCTACCCATCACCTTGTGCTGTGCTCTGAGATTGTTCTGTTGCACTGAGCTGCTGCCTGTGAAGGACTTTTGATATGTGTCATCAAAGGAAAGATGTATTTGCTCTTTTTATCTTGGAGTTTTGGTCTCTTTCTTCGGGCTAATCATAAGTTAAAATGCAGGTTGAGTATCTCTACCCTTGAGCATCTTAAATCCAGAACACTAACAACTTGCAGTTAAAGTTAAAAGAAGTCCAAAGAATTATATTTGGATCATGCACAATCTTCATTCTGCTCTGCAGAGGGCATCGGTCCATGTGAGTTGCTCTGAGCCTGGTTTGTAGCAGAGTGCTGGAGCCACAAACACTGCCCTAGGGTGTCGCTTACAGCAAAGTTGAGGCCTTTTCAGAAAAAGGAACATGAAGAATAGCATGTGTGTGTTGGGGGAGGGGGGGTAGTTGATGATCTTTTAAAGGAGTGCACAACTTCAGTAAGTCCAAGCTGTTTTTTCTTTTAAGCCAGAACTTTGTTCTGAAAAGGTAGCAACTGCCTTTTCATAAACATCAGGAGATTTTAAAAGGAACATACAGCTGGTATTCTGAATTACAGCTCACAGCTTGAAAGTATCTTATGCAAACTATGAATTCACTGTGTTCCAAGTAGAGCTGTAAAATGGCAGCACAAGTATAAAGTAAGTTTACAGAATACAGTTTTGTTCTTGATAATACATTCAAAAGACTTGTATAACTCTGCATGCAGCATGCACTTTCCACTCTTCTATGAATTTATTCTTCCAATGGGAAAAGTCTCAATAGTCAAAAATCCCCAGCGCAGGTCAGATACCTGCAGAGTGAAGTGCGTTCATCAAACATGAACAACTTGTTTTCTTGCAGCTGTCACTCTTTTTTGGAATAAAATAATAATGGTAGCTTAAAAAGAAAGTCCAGGCTGTTGCTTTAAGCTTATCAGTAATGCTGAAGAACAGTTTTCTTAACTCTGCAGTGTGGGAGATGCTTCATTTCTAAGATCTCTATAGCATTTACGTAGACCTTCCTTTGCAAATTTTTATCCACTTTAATTCTACACACAGCCTACAACTCCTGAGTCAAGATTCTCCCTATTGAAAATGATGTGAGGCAGACAGGTCAACATCTGGGTTTCTGTCTATTGCTTTGAACAAAGCATTCTCCCCGTCTAGTTCCTCTATCATGTACTGGCAATGCCTGGAAGAGGGGAAAGGAAAGGAAATTAGTTTTTTTTCAGGTCTAGGCCTGTTACTTGCTGTATGGGATAGCAAAAAGGACACCTGAGCTTGCTTCCTGCAAGTTCACACAGATCACATAGCATCACAAGTCTCACATAGATACGGGGGCTGCTCACACTGACCTCATCATCAGTTGGGGTTCTGAAATGGAGTATCTGCAGCTTCAGAAGTGAATGCCTGGACTCTGAAATATCAAAGCCAGCTATACATTTGTATCCTCTCTGGCAGGAGGAGTTAGAAAATGTGAGTCTGAGGGATCTCCCCAAATAATTAATACTGAAATAAAAGTACTAAGAATAAGGACTAGCTAAAGACTTTGTGCATACATTAGCCTACAGAGTTGTAACCATGTCACTGCAATGAACTGATACAGTTCAATTCCTAAACTCTGGAAGTACGAGTATTTCTATTCACGTCTCAGTGAATCTGACTGCTTGGTGGGATGTATCTAAGTGCTTGAGATGGCCAGTTATGAGCCCGCTGTTAGCTACAACATGTTTGTTAAAAGCTATTGTGTGGGCGTGTTTTTTCTTTCTTTTTTTTTTTTTTTTTTTTGTCAGCTGACAACATGTGGCTCAAGTGCAGTTACTGATGTGCTCTCAGCACTGACAGCATTGTTTACATTAAGGAACCAAACCTGGTTTGTACACAAACTTTATCTTTACCCTCACAATCAGTGTGAATTAGGCAGGTTAAACTTTTCAGTCTTTTTAGTTTTTACCGAAACAATCTAGATAATAAGACAGATGCCTTCTGGGTAAGGCAGTGGTTATAATTCTATGGGTATCTAGAGCTTAAACTATTTAATTTTTTTCTCAAAGTTCTGCTCGGGTAGCTACAAGATAGCTCTTTATTTCATCATCTGTTGCTCTTTTTACTGGCATTCTTCTAGATGACTTTCACTAGTTCCATACAGTACAACATTATTATCCACTAACCTTCATACTTCCTCACAAGATCTCCAAGTGTGAAACTTCATGTCATACTTGCTATTGGTTGAGCTATTCCAGTTCACACTTGCCTGTATCTATTAATGTCTATGGCAGCAGTTGTAAATTGTGCAAGAGCAGTAGAAATAGCCTTTCTTGAATTCATATAGCTTATTCATACTGTTTATTTATATATACCTAACAGTCATCAAAACACTGTAGAGGGAGGAATAATTAAAAGAAAATACTTCAAAGTCAAGTTAAACTATAAAACTTTTACTTTAAAAAGTAGCATTAGCAAAAGAGTGACTCCTCAGTGTTTTCTTCAGGCATCTTCCTTAGTTGCAGCTTGAGCCAGGTACTTGTATTACTAACTAGTAAAACTTCTAATAGCCAATATACATAGAGACACAGAAGAAAATATTTTGGTATTTTAACTAAAGCTAATATCTCCATTAGTCATTTAAATGGTAGAATGGGAACTGATGTTTTCCATTAAAAAGATATTTCACCAGCAGGACTTATTTCTAAATTCTGAAATTCAGAGTAACTATTGCATTAGCACTTCTCAAACTTGTTTTCAAAGATGCAAAACGATACTCCTGGTGTCATAATTAGAGGATAAATAAATAATTACAGGATTTGTGTGACCTCACTTCCAAAGCATGATCCCTTTTCTAACAAAATCTCTACCACTCAGTTTGACTCGAATGCGGCTGTCCTCGCTTAGCTTGTCAGCCCGCCATTTAGAAGTCACCTAGCAGACATGTACAAGAAAAGTCTCGAAGAACCTGTCCTGGTAATTTCCTATCAAAGAAATGTGAAGAGAGAACAGAGATCACCTGTTGTTCTTGAAAGGATATTGATGAGTTTCACCATAGTGTGTGTAGGAAGGAGGACAGCAAAGAAAAATCCTGCTTGCATGGATTGCACTCAGCTAAGTTACTCAGAGTGACTTTTAACTGGAATAGCTAGTATGGTTTACCAGTGAAATGCTGAGAAGTGTAGTGCAACAACCAACCCGGAAATCTTTAACCGAAAGTGTACATGTAGTGATTAAACACAGTGCAGCTGCCTTTTCTGCTCCCATTTCTCTTATCAGTGGGACTAGGACCGAGCTGAGAAAAGAGTATAGCCTGTCCCACTCTGTTCTGTCAATAGACGGTGACCTTCAGTCATGCCTATTACAGATCACTGTTTCTGAGAAGAAAGCTAAAACAACCAAATCCTCTGGCCAAGATGGCTTATTCTTCAGCCTGCACTTCAGACTTGCATCATCTGCACTGTTCACCTGCTGCTGTGAATGTAAGCTCTTGTGCAAGCTGCCTTCCTTCACAACCCATTGTACGTTATGTGAGGAGACTTGCACGCTGGGAGCCAGAGTGAGTGCACACTATCTCTACGCTGGCTATGGCCTTCCAGTCCCTGGCCTTGACCACCTCAACGTGCAGATCATCTGGCTAGGGAGTCGAGTCTGAGATGTGCAGGATCCCTCTGCTCAGGCCGTGGACTGAGGAGCTCCAGTCACACTGCTCTCCTAAAGGAGCCACTACTTCTTCTTTCCGGAGAAGGAATTTTGGGGGAGGAGGGGGTGTTGAACTCCCCCTCCTTTGGCCAACTGGACTTAGAAACTGTAAAAGCATTTTTTCCTTAAAACTTTCTTGAATCTGGCATTTCAGGAAAAGTCTTCCTGATTGTGTACTTCACAGCTTTCATCACCAACTTAGATCCTAAGTAATTAGGTTTTCAGCTTTCTGGGCTTGATACTTAAGGGAAGCTTAGTTGTGTTTTTGTGCTAACTCCTCCTCCCATTCCTGAGGCACCAGGATTTAAGAGAAACTGTTTTTAAAATAGTCTTTGTTTAGGATTTGAAGGGAAAACAATCCCTGATCCTACTTGGGACAAAATTATTCCCATGGAGAAAGCCACCAGGTGGCTGCTAAGATTTCCTTACCAAGAGAAAATACAACTAAGCAGCTAGCAAGTGTGGTGACAGACTTGTTGACAAAGGTACTTCAGACATAGAGTTTGTGGAAGATGCTGGCCTCCGAGACTCTTCTTCCGAGACTCTTTTCCAAGACTCTTTCCAACTGAGAAATACCATGCCCTTCCCAGAGTCAGCTTCCATTCTGTCTCACAGTTTGAAGGAGGAGACTTGCTGCCAGCTTCCCTTCACCTCAGAACAGCACAGAGACAAGTAGGTCAAGAGGAATATTTACCTTTGAGCTTGAAAAGCCTTGCTTCTCACCCGCAAGACAGCGGGCACAGGGGGACTGTGTATGATGCCATTTAAGTTTCTAATCAGTCCCTCCAGTACTTGTTAACAGAATCTCTGTTACTGATGTCGAAGCAAACAGGAGCAGCAGTAGCTGGTGCAGTGACAGTTCATTGACACCTAGGTAGCAGTGAGGACCACTGTATGTTAGAAAAGCAGCCCTTGGTGGCTGTTTTGCCAAGCTGAATGGAGAGTCAGTTCTTTTTCTTCCTAGAAATAAATTTCATTTATTAAACTCTTGGCTAAAAATAGAGAGGGCCTAGATCCTAAAATCACAGTTTGTCTAGGGCTTTGCTGTCACAGCTTGGAAGGGAAGGAAGTAAGTGTTCCAGCCAAACTCTTCCAAGTTAGTTATTCTGGAAGAGTTGAGAGGCCTGGGGTTGCTACACAGAGAGAAATTACTAGCCTGTGCAGATCAGCTTGCAAGAAGAGACCAAAAATCCAGTACACAAACCTCTGAAGTAGGAAGCACTACTTCCTCAGGCTCTGGAAAGGGATTGTTATATGTTTGCATTTGTAAGAGCTTTTGACTATGTAAAGGGATGTTCATGTGGAAAGTTAAGTGATGGAATTAAACATGCAAATAGTCAAGGGGGACAGGTCGGGCATGAAGGAATGCTTGCTTCTTTCTTTCTTTCTTTCTTTCTTTTTCTAGTTTCTCTGAGGTCTAACTTCTAAACTTGTGACAAGATAATTATTTTTCACTCTAAATTAAATGCTAAAAGTCTTTTTAAGAAATCATGTGAAAGAAACCTTTTCCTGTGTGAGGTTCTAAGTGAGAAGTACTGCATTTCCTTCTCAAGCACAGAAGTCAAAATAAACCGCCCTTCCTGCTGTAGTGACCTGCTGGCTTATTGGAGACATTTAGCTTAAACTTTGAGATCAAGTGTCTTGAACACATAACCCTATTTGAGGTTTTCTGGACAGAATTTGGGGGGAAAAAAAATCAGTTTCCACCAAGAGCACTGTGTTATAATGAACCTGTACTGTGGAGGATATGGATTAGATGTAATTCTGAACGTGCTTCCACAGTGCAGCATGGTACTCTGTGATCTGCGATGAGCAAAGGGTACAGTTAGGTAATGTGCAAAAGCTGGGAGAAAAAATGCCTGGGAAAGTACCTCACTGTTAAAAGCTGCATAGCTTCCAGAGGAAAAAACCTGCCTGACAACCTACTCAGGCAGTCTAACAAGGGGAAAAGCCTCCATTCCCAAGGACTCCTGCTTCTCTAGACAAGAGAGCTAAAATCAGGTGGGAGAGGGGAAGTGACTGCAAATGAGAGAATAACAAATATACAAGTCAACATAAGTATGATTGTAAGAAAGTGAATGTCTTTGTGTCTTTCTTTAATCATCCAGGCACATAGTCCTTAAAAAGAGAACAACAGACCTTTTGGAGAGGAGGAATTTTTATTTTTCCTTGCTTGCCATAGGAAACTAGAAATGAAAACCAACGAATGCCATATGCTGTAACTCTGCACTCCTCCCTTATGCTGTCTTACGTTGAGCAGCTGCACACTGCAAAGCATAGGAGCAGGAAGGCCCTTGCACTTAATCATATACATTGGCAAGTAAAAGGCTGTATGGTTCCTTGCTTGTATATTATCCCTTGAAGTTAGGGTTAGGCACCTGGTGACAAAGGGAATTAACTAGGGGTTTGAAAGACTTCCCCCCCTTGAGAAAGATGGTGGAAGGTGGCAGGGCACTCACCTCAGCTGCAGGTCTCTGTACTGAAACAGACACTCGTGCACCATGCTCCCACCACTCTGCTGCTGCAACATGACCTGCGGTGGGAGCCTGTCTGCGCAGAACCTCCTTGAACCCGGCCAGCTGTTTGCTGCAGGAGTCTGGTTCCAAGCCCTGATCTTGCACTACAGCATGGTTCAATGATACTCTGTAATACTGCAGAATACAAAAGAAATTTAAACAGTAATTTGGATGCTTTGTAGGATGCAAATCCTACCTAGACACTACTAAAAGCAATGCAAGTCTTGAAAGTGAGAACTGCCCTGTCTTCCTTTTGCTTGACTGAAAGAAAGCCTCCTGAATTTGCTACCTAGCCTTCTTTAGTAGCTATTAAAATGTCAATCTCTTGAATGAAAACCTATAGCCTTCAAATTAAAAAAGGTCATGTTTCTACTCCTGGCTACAGACTCTTCTCAGTGGAGTTCTAGGAAATTCCACTGGCAAATGAGTTAGTTAATTGAACTGATTTTGCTCTTTAAATCCTCACTCAAAAGGAAAATGTTACGGGCGCTAAACATGGCAAATCCAGAGAAAGGGAACCCATTAAATGCTGGCTCAATGCCTCTTGTCCCATGGTTTCCTTAAGCACTATTTCTGTTTTATTTTTCTTAATGCAGTAAGTAATGGCTTCCCATTGGATAGTTAAACTTTGTTACTCCATAGACCAGAGAGAGGTTGCAATGGAGTGACTCGCCTGATGAGCTGGTGTACCTGCTTTTCTTGTGTGGATGAACATAGTTTAAATTCCTGCTTCCATAAATATTTTTTGTGTATAAAAGGGAGGGCTGTATGTGCAGAACCTGTGAAGAAAACCTCTTCTGCTCTCTCTCTCCTCAACTAGTAGCCTGGAGGCTTCTCTGATGAGTAACTCTTTTTTTTTTTTTTTTTTTTTTTTTTTTTTTTTACCAAGTCCACTATGACTCAGGCAGAGCAGGGACTCGTAGTAGTGTTCTCCACCTCTCTGGGAAAGCCCTGCACAACAGATGTGATGTTTCACTCCTACTCTTGTGCCAGAAGGATGTCTTGTTAATGCCTAGCTGCCCAGCACACCTCTGGTTGGCTGAGCAGAAGTACTGCACGCCTGAGAGGTGGGAGCTCAAGGTTATGCTCTCCTGACTCCTCATTACTCCTGACTGGGTTTCTCTAAGAGGCTGAACCTCATGGCAGGTTCTTGTAGGCTTTTTTTAGCCTCCTGCTAGCATCTTTCCCCTATTAAGGAAAAGGGCAGTGGGACAAGGACTCAAGTGCTGGCTGCTTGCACATAAGATGACAGACAGAACCACCTTCTAGAGATGATCATGTTTCTCAGATTTCTCTGGCAGGGTAAAGAGCATCAGAAGGAAAACTACAAGCCAAGAAACCTTGTATCAACTTAGAACTGATGGCATGGTGGAAACTTCCATATCTAATATGTTGGTATTTCAGGTTCAGGTCCCTCTATGACTCATGCTAAGACTGTGTATTTCAGATGTATATCCTCACTCCCACCCTATCGACCCTTTTCATCCTGACTCCCTTTTCATTCTTTTTGTCCAGTGTATTGGGCAAGCAGACCATAAGGGAATTGCACATATGACAGGTTAACCCAGTACAATACAAAACAACATTTCAGGTCCAAATATCATTCACGCCTTTGGTCAGTCCTCAACACCTGCAAAGCACAAGCAGTATGAGGTAGCCCCAGGTTTTTTTTCTTGGTGAAATGCATGATTTCCTGCCAGTTGTTCCATATTGGGTATACATGGTTTTGGGGAGTCTATTCTTCTAACAGAGTGTGAGACAGGTATGTAAGCTGGTAGCTGAGCAAATCAGTGCAGTTTGCTAATAACATCAAGGCAATAGAATTGATCCCTATACTAGGCCCAGCTACTAAGCCTGACAAAAAGCTGAGGAAGCGTTTTCTCATGCTGTGTAAATAATACAGGTCAGCCAGTCAGTCAATAAGAACCACTCATTCAACGTAAATTGGCAAAGATGACAGTATCCCCCCACCCAGAAGACTGAGGAAAATTATATCTGTGCAAAAAGTGCAAAAAACTTTGCCATAGTTTCCTCCCATTCACTGGAGATTAAATGCAGCAAAGAGTGTAACTCTTCCCTTTAAAGTTTTTACCTTTCAAGTAGATTCTTTATGTTTTGTAGTTTGATATTATGTACTGCTGTTAATAAATTTAGGAAGAGCCCAAACATTGTGCTTTTGGACTAGACCGCTGGTGTGCATCATGGCAGAGGGAAGCAGTTACACAAGGAGGTGGTCTTTGCAAGAGAGCTTTGGGTCAGTTCAACAGTGACTGTAACTGGCAGAGATCTTTTGTATGAGCTTCTGTCATGGTATATGGGAGGGAAAACCTACAAGAGTTTCCTGTGGCTGAGTCCTTGACCCGACACAAATGCTTGTCAGAATTGTGCCCAGTGCCCATAGGACCAGGTTTTTCTTTTATGAGGTTAGTTTTCAGCTATATCAGCTGCATGGGCCTATTCACTGTGGGGCTCACACAAACAGTAATGTTTGGCTCAAAGGAGGAAGTGGAGAGAGCTAGGAGCTGAAAGAAGGGTAAAACTACAGCCTGCATTTAGATCAGGTTAACCTGTGCAGAATCACCCTTCCTCCCTTCATTTCTATAGGGCATCAAAGACTGAATTTGCCAAGGGGCTTTTCATAGCCAGTGCAGGTCAGTATAAATCAAATTATTATATGAAGACAAGAGGTTGAATCAAAGCAAGTTCAGCCATTATATTGAATCTGAACTTAACCAGAACTAATTCTGAGATTCCCGGGACTGATCCAGTGGCTTCACTGTAATAATTCCTCTCAGTTTGCAGAAGCATATTTAATCGGTGATGTAAGTGACCTAAGGAATCTTAGTAGAAATTAAGCATCTCTTTTCTGAAGCAAGGGAGTCATCTTTGATCCTTACCCTGCTTTTACTGGTCCTTGCTGGGGAGGAAAAGTGTTTGCAAAACAGCATGAATGGCTTGCTTTGTGGCCAGGACAGCACAATGTGGAAGGCAACACACAGGCAAAGAGACCATCCTCCTGAGATGTTAAACACTCAGTTTCTGTAGGTGTATGCTTTCCCTCTAGAAGAGCTGTCATAATCAAATTTCTTTGCTTTAACTTGTAGTGTCAGGAGACCTCTTCAGCATTCTCTTTCCTTCTAATTCCATTTTTTCCCCTTTCTGAGGACTCTTTGTAGTTATTGCACAGCTTGCTAAGTTGTTAAGGCCAGAACAAAGTAGAGCAAATCAATCATTTCTCCATCTTTAATGAAGTGATCAAAGAAGGAATGAATATTCCACCTCACTTTGTGCTTGTGTATGTAACTCAAAGGTTTCAACAAGACAGTCTCTTTTTTGGGAACAGAAACTACTATTTTTCTTTTATGTGTTGTAGTTATTTATTTTGCTGGAATCTGACATAAAGTGTGCGAAAACACGCTTACATCTTTGCTAATAGCTTGAATACCAAATGGAATTTCATCACAAAATACTTTAAAATAGCTGTGTTATTGATTTCTCCCCTCCCCCCTCCCAAAATAGTTCAAACTGACAATGCTAAAAAATGAGGCGTGAATCCTTATTCTAAGGCATTACCCAATTACTGTTAAGACTGTAAAGATCTTGCAAATGGAGTAAGATCCAAGAGCATCACTAAAATGAAGAGCACAGCATTAACTAAGGGGCATATACCTAAAACACAACAAATGAGATGTGCTTTGTTTGCCCATGCCCCAATACCCTTCTGTGGAAATAAGCCATTATTGCTCATCCTTTTACTAGAGCTAATCTAGAGCAAAAGAGTAAGGAGGAAGAAGAGGTGATCTGAGTCTATCTGTCTATCTACTAACCTGCTAATACTCTCAGCATTTGGTGTGCTGCATCATACTGGTGTAAGAGATTAGTGCCCAGTGGGCTTCTGGGATGGAGTGCTACCAGGGGCTTTAATCCAGCCAGGCAGTGTATCCACAGCAATACTGCACAGCAGGACTGCCCTAGCTCAGCCAGGCCTCTGGGCAAGTAGCTGGCAGTTGAAGTTCATCCTCCTATATTTTTCTGCTATCAATCAGTGCCCAAGTCAGTGGAACTTTAGTCAGTAGAGTCTTTCTGGTCTTAGATATGTTCTGCCCAGAAAACCTCAAGGCACTAAAGATGCTTCCTGCATGCCTATGTAGTGAACCTCTGCACTGAATTAGCATTTACGAGCCTCATCTAGGCAGCTATGAGACAGCCAAGTCCTAAGTTAGTTGTCCATTGCCCAAAAGTAGGCTATCTGTTTTTATGTCAAATTTTGATGGCAAGATATTTTGATAGTATTATAGTGGGTATGCTTAAAAAGGTGCGGTTTGGGGTTTGTTTTTGTTTTTCTTTTTTTTTCTTCTCTCAGTGTATCAAGCAGTAATGCAGGCCTAGTTCTTCAGTTAATTCATTGCAGTATAACTTTCCCCTTAGAGCATCAAACCACAAAAGCTGCTCATAGAACATCTTGGCAAAAATTATTCCCATTTATCCAAAATATAGCAACTATTCAGTGTCAAAAAGAACAAACAAAATCAGTGATTTGCTGCATTTCCTAAGCTACAGAGAGCAACTCGATCATTAGCTATTTATGTATCAGCTGAGATATGAATGCTTTTTTCTTTTTTTTTTTTTCTTTCCCCCTAATGATCTCCTTCCTCTACCTAAATAAGATACCTAGTTAAAAGAGAATGTAATTCAATTCTTAATAAAAATGTCTGGGGGGATAGGTAGAAACTTTGCAGATGCAGAGAGAGTTTTTAATAAATTAGTGCCTTCCAGTCAAAATGATTTAACATGATGGGACATCTTGTTCTGTACTGCTGAGTGATTTCAGAACTTTGTGAAATATCATTTGTGGAGCTTCTTCTGAATCATACAAACCACTGAGCAGCTACCTCTCTGGAGATGAATAGGAAACAAATTCTGTTTTTAAACATACATGCACATTCATGTACATGCAAGTTTCAAAGTTAGTTTTCATTTCACAGGATGTACAAAGGCTTTACTTTTGGGGACATTTTTTGCCACTTATTGTCACTTTCTCATTTGCTAAAATGAAATCATGTTTCTTGATCACAATCTTGATAGCGCTCAAAACAGAAGCCCCAACGGTTTCAGTGACTATGATTTTTGAGAAACTGCCTTTTTGAGAAAGGTCATTCAGAAAATTTTGTTCTGAAACAGACAGGTGGTTTGACCTTTTCAAGCTCATCTCCTGTATTTCAAAGCATCCATGGAACAAGTGAAGGATTTATAGCACGCTCTGTTTCAAGGTTAGACACAGGGTAGTGGTAAGAACAGAGAATTACTGCAGTAGATTGTATGGCAAGGCTGTGGCATGGTGTTTTCATCGCTGAAAGTATTCAAGAACATATTAGGAAAATATAACATTAAAGCAGAATACAGTATTATTATAAAGATAATTGGCCTTAATCAAGAGCAGGAAGAACTAGACAGTCTTTCAGGTTGCCTTTCAGCCCTGTGCTTCTTCCTATGATTTTTATTGCAACTATCAATGAGGCTTTTCCTGAGTCTTTCTTTTTTCCTTTCTCCAAACCAGAGCTATACAAACCATTCGCTAAGAAATATAAATCTCTTGAATATACGGGAAGCTGTATGCTTTGTAATAAAGCTACACAATTTCTTTCTAAAAGTGAACGTACAGGTTCTACTCCAGAGGATCAAATATGGGCAAGAAAGTATACTTAACTAGTGGAAAATGACCAAAAAAATCCCTAAGGCAGCTACTACACAGAATGGTACTAAAAACATAAACAGGCTATATGTTATATATGGGATCAGCAGCACAGCATGGTAGAAAAAAGCAACTTTCTAAGAAGCAACAGGTATTTCTCCAATAGTCACCTTGAGGCAGTGATGGAGACAAAGTTTACATGGATTTCAATAGCAAGTGTTAATGTGTTCTGTCCTAGGTATAAGACTAGGTGTTTCTTGTTAACATAATGAGGTATCTTGTGTCTTGCTACTGAGGTTCAGCTGGGAGACAAAGGATGAACCACTACTGCAGCTTAGATAGCCCAGGATTACACCTGAAAAAGATTCCCAAATTAAATTATGATGCATCATTTTTGCACCACTGAAAACTTGCTGTATTAAAATAATGTTTAATAAGTAAAACTCATTTACTTACAGAAGATGTTTTGGACTTTTGTTAATGGCTAATTATTGGATATATCTGAATAGGAGAGGAAAAAAATAGGAGTCAGAAAAAAGATGTAGAGAAAAGCAGAGATTAGAGATATAGAATACGTGAATAAGCTATGTTTTGCTAACTGGTTATACTTCGTGGCTGTGCAATAATCATACAAATATGGATTCTACTCCATGACAGGGTAGCACTAACAAGGGAGAGAGAGGCTCCAAAAAATGCAAAATATTCAAGAGATTTTTCCTGAGCAAACATGTTCCATCTTGGTTCTGATATTGCATCTTTTCTCCATTGTGGAAGTAGCTCACAAACTTTAAAGCATAGACCTACATTCACTTCTGCCTTGCAGACTCCTGGGTCCAAGGCTTAGGTTCTTTCCTTGATTTCCCCCTCCCCCCCCCCCAATCAGTACTGTATATGCAATTTCTGATAAAAAAAAATTCTTTGCAAACTAATAAATAAAATGCACAAAAGTGTTCAGAAATATTGACCACTCTGAAAGTGAGGAGGAGGTTTTCTTGAAACACAGATTTGCATTTTCCTGTTCTACAGTGCTTTCTGTAAGATTTTAAGGACTCCATCTTCCTCCTTCCTTCCCCCTGCTTTGTTGCTGAAATACTTTTCTCTTCATACTTGTTTGTTAAATCAGGTTCATCTTGCTGAATAATATTTGACAATACTGTATCTGAGGAAGTTGTACAAAGAAATACGCAGGCTGCAAACCAGGTCAAATGAAAAAGATGCATTTTTAGCACACACAAAAAAAAGGAAGTACCCAAAACACCAGTGAATTAAAAAAAATTAAATACAGCTATGATGAGTTTGCCCAGAATGTTTACAGTTGTGGTGCCACAAGTAGCAGCATACAAAAAATCTTAGAAGATGAATGGCTTGCAACAAGCAGCAGCAGATTAAAATATACATCAAACAGGGACATACAAAGTAAGTGAAAGTTATGTCTGGATTTCAAAAACCAGGGTCAGGACCCATAGTGGAACCCATCCTGGTTAAACTGTCATTTCTCACTGTGCATCCAAAATGATCCGTACTATACCTTCTCTCATGCTAGGAATACCTGAAAAAAGATCTTTTCTGTCATTACTCAGATCCACCTTTGCATGAAATAAAACAGCTACATTTTTATATTTATTAGTGGGAGAATTTCTAATGCCCAGTTACACTTGAGGGAGAACTTGCCCATAGTTCTGTACACAGACTGACTAGAGGAGGAGCAGGGAATTGGAGTCAGAGCAATTTTAAAGCATGTGCATGACTATTTGCAGGTCTGACACATGGTTATAGGAAATATAAATGAAATCTGAAAGAGGGAACATCTACAATGGGGCTGACTGCAAGGAGTGGGGTTTGAGCAGTCAAAAACAAGGTCATAAGCTTTTCTTAACTACCAAGGCCCTATTTACACAAATGACCAATTTTCATTTTTATGGAGTTTTAATTTTCCAAATGCAGACAACTACCTTAAATCAAACAAGACATTTCAGAGCAATAAATAAAGCTTATTCTATGTTATGAAGGGTTGATTCCAGGTGCTGGGTAGCTACACTAAATTTAATAGAGAGAGTCCTTTTCAGATTTGAGATCATTACTTCCTCCAAGATCATATACCTGGTGCTATACTTCAATGTGAGCATATTTATTTTAAGCACTTACTTACTGAAATATCCTACCATTGGGAAAGTGGAGTGACAAAGGGGGAACACTTTGTTATCGGACAATACTACATCAGTCATGTTGAGATGACTGCTCCAGGCACAAATAAGAAATGCCAAATGTCTCCTGCATCATAAACTTAATCTAATAAACCTATCACTGTGTTTACATACTAAATGCTCTAAATGAATTCTAGTCAGACTGTTGTTTTCCAGTGCAGGAGTACTTGTACCTGGGTGTCGTGAGCTGCATTCATAATACATCTCTCCTCTGTGTAAAAGCACCCTCTGCTGGACCAGCTCAAGATGTAAGCAATACATAAAATTACAAGATAATTCTTTTTTCTTTTTTTTCCCTCTCCAAAAAAAGGGACAAGTAGATGAAGAAATTCTCTCTCATCTCCCACTTCTACAGGGGGCTCACTTCCTGACAGACGCAATACAAATAGCAGAACTGGTCAGGTTTTCTAAAACACAGCATGCTGTGGTGAAGATGTACCTTCTCTGCCACATGCAGCTGTATGCAGATATTTCACCTGCACACATAGCACAGAGAGGGGACAGCATCTCCATGAGCAGAAATTAGCCAGACTGTTAGAAGGCTCAGGGGAGCAGAAGGCCCTTTTTCAAACTTTCTGAGGATCCTCAAGTTTCAGGTTATTTTCTAATGCCCCACTGCATGTCAAGGAGGTTCTGATCAGACCCAGGGAGATGGCATTCCCCAAGAAATAACTTGTATTACCGGTCTCAGACTGCTCCTTCCATCTTCATGGAGATTATCCTCCAAATACTTAGGAATGTCTGAACAGGGAGAGATGTTGGGAAGTTGGAGGAAAAAATGTGTCCTGGTGCAATCACCATGCTGTTTTGCCAGACACTTTGAAATCACTCAGCATCAGAAAAGATCTAAAATGAAAGCAAAAATGAGTCATTTTCCTAAATGTGAGGTTAAAGAATTGGTTACTCTGTTTAGAGAGACAGACCTAAAAATAAATCAATAATGCTCTATCGTCACCATTCTGGTTTGGCTCAGTGTCCCTTTCACCTAACAGCCTCTGAAGCCAAACTGCTTCCCTGGTTAAGTCTGACAAGGTCCCCAGTGGCTAGCTGATTCTTTAGACAAACTCCATTCTCAAGGGTTGTCTTCCTTCAGCAGGATCTTGACTTAAAGGAAAGCGTCACAATATCCCCTTCTCCACACTGGGGACCCCCCACCCAGAATCAAAGCTGCCCCCAGGGACTCCTGTAATCCATGCTCTCTATAACTCATTAGGACATCATTTAGAAAACTCTTTGCAATGAAATGCTCTCTGCAGCAGTGGTAGTTTTTAACATGCAAGAAGTTAAAAGACCTGTGAATGCTTGCTGGACAAAACTAGACGGTATTATCACTTGACTTCATAGTAAACCAAGTTATAATACACTGTCAATGTGAATTTTTCTGTCAAGCACTTCTGCTTAAAAGCAGTTAGTTATGGTACAAAATTATGAGTTCAGCATCTAGCCAGACCATAAACAAATCATTCATACAACCTATATGAAATTCTTCCTGATGACTGGTAAGAGGGGTTTCATGTTTCAGTACTACAACATGGATTAACTCCAGCAAGCAATATTTTATAACACATATTAAAATGATATTTTACACAGGCATGTAAGTGAGAGCCAGTAATGCAGCCAGTCAGTCTGACCTGACAGAGACTAAACATGACAGCAGCTCAACAAACATGGGGACTATGGTTAGTCCGCAATAAATCTCCCCTAAATATGGCTTGCTGGGATTGCACGATAGCATCTCACAAGAGGAAAGGGGAAGCATTCACAATGAGCAAAGGGAAGAATCTGAGAGGAAAGGACCCCAAATCTTTAAAGGGTAAGAACAAAAAACAGCTGAAGTGTGTGAGTTGGGAGGAAAGAGCCCCATAATTTTGTGGGGAGTTAAATGAAAAGAATGTGAGACAAAAATACTCAGGAAGAGGCTCACTACTATAATTAATTTTGCATATGGACTCGTTAGTAGATGAAGGAATTTGACCAACAATTTCAGCCCAGGTAAAAATGGCAGGGAGGCAAGAAGATGATGAAGGGAGACTGACCAGTGTAGAAGAGAGAGTGCAGTTTTGTGAAAGAATGCTAAGGGATTAGAAACTCAAAAAGAGAGATGAAGAAAATCATATCCAAAAGGAAAGATTCTGTAAGAAAAGGAACAGTCAGTACAGCTGTTAAAACTATTCACAGTGAACTATTACTGAACAAACTTCCTTTTCCTGGAAAGCAATGAAGATATATAGTGTCTTTTTCCTTTAACAAACACATTGCAAATAAATATATAAATCTGAATCCTCAAATGACTTCATTTCTGGTATGTGCATGCTGCATGGGCTTACCGAGGGAAGATGAAATCAATTTTCTGCCTCAAAATACACTTCTGTGACAGTGGGCAGAAGTTACTTGATCTTTCCCTTCCTAACTTCCCCATGTGTAAAATGAGAATAATGGTGCTTTGTTGCTTTAGAAGACCATTCTGAGGATAAATACTTTGAGACTGTGAGCGCTCAGACACAGTGATATCTGGAAGGAGATGAATATAGGGCATTCTTATCAAGCCTTCTGCACCAAAAGTGAACATCCTACAGCTTTTACACAAAAGAATATGCACTATTTTCTATTTGCTGTTCTAGTCAAAGTCTCTGTCTTCCAGCCTGATCTCAGAACTCAGGTAGAAAACAAATTGATAAGTAAAATCTACTTCAGAGTGTGCTTTTAAATCTCATCTACTTTGACCAAAAAACCCTCATGAGTCTTGGTCAGAAATATTAGATAACGTGTCATATCTCGAGTTCTTTTTAAAAAGAAGTTCTTGAAATAGGAAACAAAAGAAACATCAAGTAAAAGAGGATATGACCAAAGCATCCCCCGCAACTCAACTACTTGATCTCCAAAGCATTTGCTGAAGTTCAAAATTGTGCAGCTAACTTTATCCTTTGGTCTTTTCCTCCTTCCTATATATACTCTGCAAATTTGTTCCATTCATTCCCTCCAAGCAACTATTTGTTCAGACCAAGACTGTGTCAAAAGAATCTCATTCTAAATTGTTATCTCAGTTCAGCCATGTGGAAATAGCTCCTTTTCAGTTGTAAGCTTTCACCTAAGTTAACTTTTAAGCTTTACAGTTATGGCTCTGTGTAATTTTTGAGTAGTTTAAGTATGTCTTTCATCCGCAACTGGAGCTGAACAACTCATTGTCAACAAATAATGCATCCAGTGATGTGAGAGTCTCAGTTTACAGAATATTTGAGACCAATTACAATTTCCTCAAACATATTTCTTGTTCTACCATTGTAGAAAGAATTATTTCGGTCTCTGAAACTTTAGTTGTAAATGCCATCCTGTGAACATCTACACAACTCTTTCATTTACCAATTATTTCAATAAGCAGATGTATAATTATCTACTGAGTCAACTTGTAAATAAATACTTGAATATTCTAAAGTGAAATTTCTTCAGCCCTTATTGGTCATGCTTGGGAGTTACTCTAGTCCTTGGCTGGGAGAGCAAAAACAATTGTGTGGCAAATATACATTTCTGTTTCACAGAATACATTTGCATCAGAGTTTGAATTTAACTCTTTTCAAATATTTGTCCCTATAAAGTTTGCTTATGGAAACAGACAAAACCAAATATAAGACTAGCTGCCAAAATTTAGTCAAGTGTTAATTCATGGCAAACGTACTTTTGCTATGCCTGCTTTCTAGCATGCAGCTATACACCCTAAGCCAAGCAACAAAGCCTTTCATTGATATTACTCAGGTCAAAATCTTTATGATTAAATTACAGTGTTATTACCAGCCTCCTTCAGATGGAATAGGAAGGCTTGTTGACTGGTCCAGGTGAAAAGATTAACCCAGTAGTCCAGACATACGTTTCCCTTATATAGTAGCAGATATACATTAGATCCTAAATACCTATCAGCATTATACTCCACTGTGTATTTATTTTACTGGCTCAAGTTAAACAGCTTCTGGATTCCTAATTAGATCAAATATTGGATAAAACTAACACACGAAGAAAACAGCTATCCTTATTAATATTCCACAGAACTTGCCTTCACACTTATCTGGAATGACACCTCCTCTGGATACATACTGTTTCTCTCCTTTATTTAAATGCTACTGCTTGTGTTTTGTTTTGTTTTGTTTTTTAATGTACATATTTTTGACTGGAAAACTAAACAATAGCTGTTTTATCACAATTTAATTTATGTAAAACCTCATTTTAAAGGGTTTAGTCAATAAAATGAAAGGAAATTTTAGCACTGAAGACAAATGCTTAAAAACAAACCATAGCACAAAAATCTCTTGAAAAGGAAAACAACATAGCATTTCTCTAACAGAGTTTAGGGTCCAGTTTCCTGGCCTTTCTGCAAGATATGCGCACTGAGATCTTAAGAAACATTGAACTCCTTGGTAAACTAAGCTACTAGTTTTAGATAGCTTTGTTACAGTTACAGTTAACTCTTGATTATCCATGGATGGATTATCCAAGGTTGTGGCTCAGCTGGATTTTGCTTTCCCACGAAAGCCTTTGGCCACCACTCAGGTCAACATGACATAGAGCCCCAGCCTTTGCATCAGTCTCTATCCTGCTACTTGCACCTCACAGAAGGAGGTTTAGGGCCTATCAGATCCATATCTCTACCAAAATCTCTTTACAGAGTTTTCAAAGGTGAGCGTATAAAACTTGTGGCTAGCCCAATTTATACCATCAGTATTATCTGTGTTTTCACTTTACACAGTTTATTTCCTACTAGCCCAGAAAATTAAGAACTAACTGTGGCCTCTCTTTGATTTTGAACATGAATCTTCAACTTTTTCTATATGAAATTTTTTTTCCCCCTAAATCAGCCCTCCAAAATCCTCATTCTTTTTACCAGTTACACACTTTGGTATAGAAATTAAATCACTTCTTTCTCTCTTTACCTTCATACTTGTCACATTAAAGGAATGCATTTATTTTCTATTCCTTTTGTACACATTTAATCAAATTCCTTCACAGTCGATAGTTTGGAGAGAATATATACTACCAGAGATGATGAAAAACCTGTGAAGATTCTCACCCAAATTTGCACACCTTTCAGAGTGACTATAGCTAGCAGCACAGTAGAAATTTGGGGTGAAGACAACCCAGAAAAATTGCTGCAGATAGATATCTCCCTCCACAAAAGAGAAAAAATTCCACACAAATTCCCTAGCATAGTCAAGCTGTTGCTATGCACATTCTCAGAGATATGTCAAATTGCCAAGTTCTCCTAACACTTCCCAAAAGATTTGATGTGAACTTTGGGAGAAACATTGCATAGTTTTTACCTTACATGAATCAGTTCACAGCTCTTTGTTTAATGGCACTATCTGGCAGCAGTACTGTGGCTGTCCTTTAAACAATTAACATTTCCAAGGTGTGCTGAGGCAGCAGGGTTGTTTCGCAGTCTTGAGTATAGCTGGTGAATTGTCATATATCAGACACGACCACATGGTAGCTCTAGATAAAGGATAGGGTTTTTAATAGTATGTTATTTTACAGCTTCACAGGAAAAATGAATTCCCTGAGTTTGCAACCTGAATTTGTGCATTTTGACATGCTAGTTGTAGATCTCGAGAATGTTTATTGCTTAGGTAAAGCAAAGTAAAAAACAAGTGAGAAAACAGTTTCTAGTATAAAGCCAATGGGAAGTTTACCTGAGATGTCATTATCTTTACTGAGCAGGCTGCTGCTTCAGAGCAGTCCTTCCTACTCTCTAGCTGTGTTCCAGATGCAAAAATTAAAACAGTTATCCAAGAACCTGGGACAGGACATTAAAAAAAAAGACACCTTCTTGATAACAATGATTTACAAATTATTTCCCCTTTGATTCAGAAAGGAAATTCTTACTGCTCACTGAAAACCACCTGCTGGAAGAGAACCTATGCCTTTCACTTTCTAGGCACTCACTCATGGACTGTGATCCGGCCACCTTTCTGTTCCCTAACAAACCCATAAACTTCCTCAAATATGCTTCAAGTGGAGGAAAAGAAAAAGCAAAGGCCTGGAGACCAAACTCAGTTTCAGCAAGTTGCTAATGAGGGACTCTCTAACTATATTTGTACTATCTGGCAAATGTGCTACTTGCATGGCCTGGGGTCATGTTGTCCTGAATGTCCACACAGGAACCTGGTTGAGGCCTGCCACAACTCCTGTCTGTCCTGTGCACTTTGGTTTTCATCACTTGGACGCCAGTGTGCTAGCAGTATGTGTGCACGCTGGTCTCATCGAGAGATGGCATCAAGTTTTGGCCAAGAGGAGCACAAGACCTAGGAGCTGGGAAGTGCTCCCAGTTTAGACAAATTCTGGTATCATGAGCATTTCCTCTAAGCCTGTTTGTGGAAGCTCCAACACAACCAGAAACAATCTAAAGCAGTGAAAACACACCTTAAAATTGGCAGAAGCAGCAAGATCTTTGAAAGAGATTGTCATTTATATTTTAGTTGTGAGAGTGCTGGAGATGAGGAAAGACAGACATAAGAGGGTTAATGTCAATATGACTAATGGGAGTGCTGTTCAGCCACGTGCACAGTTTAGAACCCACCCACCCAATTTTAGACAATGTAGACACATAGAAGAGCATCTTACACAGACTGAACATTAGTGCCTTTCTGCTAGCGTTCTAGGAGAATTAAATCTTGCAACAGTGGAAGTGAAAGAACTATACTAGTCCCTGGATCCAGGTGCAAGTTAGAGCTCCCTTACCTTAATCCATGTGAGCTGGCCCTGATCCCTAAGGGGCCTCTACCAAGTAGAGATTGATGTATTGTGTGAGGCTCCAGGGAGAGAAGTATCAGCGCCAGACGAGGTCTCCTCACAACAGCCTTCTGGTTCCTGTTTGCCGATATGCAACAGACTTAATGCATTAACTCATGAAAATAATTCACTCTCTCTATGCCTCAGGTGCCCTATTCATAAATACAAATAACGTTTCTCTCCAGCCAGGATTCATTAACATCAGTAAAGCACTTCAGAGTTTGGATGGAAGTGTTTTCTCTATAAATATAGGCCAATAATACTGCACACTGAACTACCATTCCTTTAAGAAATGTAGCTAAAATACATTTAGGGTTTCTGGGGAATCTATATGCGTCCAGAAATTTCTAAAGGGCTCAGAGAGCAAAGGCTATGAGCTGGCTCTGCTCCATTAATGTAAGCCCTGCTTCATTAATTTTTGTTCACATTAATCAGGCAAGTTATCAGAGATAATTATTCCAAGACAACATAGGACATGTAACTCAAAATTTTCCTTTCTGAATGTTAACAATAACAGTCCCTTTTGCCAGAAGCTCTTTACAAATGTATGCTAAAGAAAACAGCACACTAAATTAAAGAGGGCTGTTAGACACCTCGTAATATTAATTGGCATTTTATAGCTCTTCATATGTTCAAAGCAACATGCACAAATTACCCAATTAATCCAAGCTGTTTGAGTTTCTTCTGCTTCATTATATCAGTCAGCTCTGTGCCTGGCACATGACCCAGGACCCCTGTGCCAGAGGCAGATGGGCAGTAAGTCCTTTTGCATGCTGACCAGCTGCCTCTAGCCCACCAGGTTACATGCGAGGGGAAGAGCCCACAGTATTCAGTCAAGCCAAAGGCTGCATCTCTCGCAAGCTCTTCAAAACACAGACTCTGACCAGAAGTCATCCCTCTCTAGGCTGTGAAGCAGTGCTGTGGCCTTGCAGGCCAGGCAGTTTAAAGGACCTGCTAATTACCCTCACTGGGTACGTGGCAGCTGGAGCAGGGAATAGGCCTCAGCACTGCATCTGCATCGCAAGCCAATAGGACATGGCCCTAGCTGAAGCGGAACGTAAGAAGAGAAACTCTTGTCTGAGTCTCAAACTCAACAAGTAGGACAGGATGGGAACTTAATTCCTGCAGCATTCCTCCAAGGTACCCCATTCCCACTTTCCAGGTCAGGAAATCTAGGACCAAACGTGCAGTGAGGTCCATGTGACTTGGTCACCAAGAGCCAAAACAGAAATGTGCCCCTGCATGCTCAAAGCAATGCAGCAGATGAACTGCTGGTTTCCTTCAAGTCACTCAAGACATCACTGAGGGAAGGGAGATCACTCAATCAGCAACAAAGCACGATCGAAATTCAGACCCTGTGAGACCACACACAGTCTCCCCAAAGCTTTGCCACCTATCCCTAAACAAAGTTTCTTTTCCTAATGCAAAATTACAATTATAAACAGGTTAAGTCAAACAAAGCTCAAAGTGTGCTCTCTCCTCCGGGGAAAAAGTTAAGGGAAGGTTTTCTCCATTCTTTCAACAGACATGTTTGGGCAGCTAAATGGGTTAATGCATATGGCTGAACCACAGGGATTGTCCACATGGGAAAAGTGAAGCCAAAGCTTTTAGCCCAAACCTCAGCAAAAGAGATTTGTCCTGTCAATGAAGACTTTGATTAATGTAGCCTATTATCTTTCCTCATACCTCCATTTCACTGCCAGCTAGGCCTCAGTTTGAAGTGTTAGGTAAAATCTTGCGATATGTTATTGATCTCTGGTTGACTTTCTGTGTTGAATATACAGTCATGTTGAACATACAGCTAAAAATAATTCATTTTTTAAAATAGAAATTATTTAAATAACTGAAATGATAGCTCATTAAGATCAAAAGTCAAATTGCCTTTGACTTTAATGGGATTAGTATTTCACAAAATGATATATATTAACCTAAGATAAACTCTCTTGTTTTAACAATAGAGAGGAGCTAAAATAGAAACATTTTATCTCAGATCTCTAAAGATTCCTTAAATATGAGTCCCCAAATCCCCCTTTTGTGGGTTCTCACACAAGATCACTGTGATATTTCACCTATATCTGCTTTAATCTTACAACAGTCAGTGGTAGTGCAAAACTCTGGGATTGTGGGAGGGAGTAGTGTTTTGTTTTGTTTTTAATTAAACCTAAATAAACTCTGACTGCAGCACAATCAGTTAGGAATGTCTAGCAAAGGCATTTAAACGTCCTCACTCATAAACAATTCAAGCTGCACCAGATTCAGACCTTCAAATTAGACGCTCAAAGATTTCAGGGGGAGTTTCAGTTATGGCTCCGGCTCGGTGACCTCGGCTGCAGACCAGATCCCAGACTAAAAGGTACATTTCCTGTGTACCAGCTTACACCACGCGGAGCCAGTACTCCCAATGCCCAACACATCATAACATTCCAGAAGTGAGCCCAAATCCTAGTGCTGGTGAGTGACATGGTATCTAAATCACAGGAGGATCAAATTATGTCTCTTGGTCCATCTCCAGAAATAACAACATTAGATGAGTTGCACAA
This sequence comes from Apteryx mantelli, assembly GCF_036417845.1. NCBI lineage: Eukaryota > Metazoa > Chordata > Aves > Apterygiformes > Apterygidae > Apteryx > Apteryx mantelli. The sequence continues at coordinate 20,742,515 of NC_089982.1, read as the reverse complement.
ACCATTGTTTAACAGATCGACTGAAGATACATGTGCACGAGATTGAAATACTTTAGCCTTTCTTTTACACTTTTACTTATTTGAAAATTAGTGCTTATGCAAAACAGTTTAACAGTCCCTACCGCATTGTTTCTCCCAAACCAGCAGAACTGAATTTGATACAAAATTCAAAAAAGTCTCATTCTCTCTTGTTTATGGCAGTGTTGCATTACTATACCATTGTTTTGATTCACTGTTTGCATTTTCATTCCTTGACAGTGACTTTTTCCAGATATGCAAACATGTAGGCTGATTGTTTAAAAAAGCAAAATTAAATGCTTTATTTTTTTGCCTTTATTTCTCCTTTCCCCATTCAGTCTTCTCAACAAACAAACCAAAAACTCTGAACTCAAAGGCACTGATCTTGCCTGCAGCACCATCCTCAAAACTGCTGGCAGTGCATAAAGTGGAACACCTACATAAATCTTTCCAATGCTGGGGACTGAGTCCTCTCTAGTCCATAGTCTTCTCTGGGTTATTATTGTGCCGACCATAGAAACCAGTGTGAATAACAACTGGAGCTTGACAGGAGCGCTACTCAGCAACACTACTGGGGGCCTTTTGGAGGTTTTAGCACAGTGCTCAGACACTACTGTAGTGAGGGCAAGATAGATATTTCTGCCGGCTTGAAGGTAAACTACTAAAGGCTTCTCACTGAAATACACCGTTCTTCACAGGGCCTCTCATGTAATACTAGAAAGTGCTTGTCAGCCCTCTCCTCACTCAAAGCATTTTGTGCCTAACACTTTCCTTCAGGACATTCCTGACTCCTCATCACTGATTGGAGGTACAGGCCCCTCAGTTCAGGAGACTATTTACCAGACACCATTGGAAAATTTAGAGGAAAGTCAGGATCTTTTTTTTTTTTTTTTTTTTTTTTTTAAACTCAAAAGTGGGTCTGTCCAGCTAAAGCCTAACAGTAGATTTGCCTACTAGACAGTGCAAGAGCTCTTAGTTATAAATGTATGTGCAATGTGACACCATGCTAACTTGTGTTTTCCCTTCAAATCACTCTTTTACAGATGCCACTCATCTTTGCAAAGCAGAAAGGGTGGGGGGGTCAAACATGTAGGTACAGCCTTGATGCAAGAGGTCTAAATCTACTGAAGTCAATGGGACTTCACCTGTTTAGAGCAGGTCTAAACCAACACGAGGAAGTTCAGTCTGCCTCTTTCTGCACTTTATATGATCTATAGATAAACTCAGCTATATGTGATGAGACCCTGATCATGCTGACAACAGCTTCATACTCATTGTTCAGTCAAATATAAAGTATTTTTATCTATTAAATCTTCATCATCCACAATTATTCCCCAGGGCACAATAGATAATGAGTCATCAGGCATAGATTTAATTACCAGTTTTTACTGTAAGATGATGATGTTTATTGATATCACTATCAGACAGACATTGAAATGAAGCAGATGCTAATCTGAGGTTAAGCTCCAGGAGGCGCCTAGCAGTCTGACCAAAGGGACTAATGTTCATCAGATAATAAAAGAGGAGCGACTTCCCTCTCTCCCTCCCTCCCGAGGCCTGCACAGAACTCACAGAGCTACTGCCTTGTTTTGAAAATTCCTCCTTTCACCATTTCCAACCCATTCAACAAAAGGCTTGCTTGTTAATGCAAAGCTTTCAGTCAGCTCCAGCGGACTGTTTAATCTAACAAACATCCTATTTTGCTTATATAGGAACTTTATGGTTGGTTTTGGTTTATTTTTCCCCAGCACATCTTAAAGGATGATACCAGAGAAGTAGAACATACATACAAATAAAGTGGTTACAAAGTTGCTCTGGCATTACTGTTGTGAATAGAAAGTCTGTCACCGATTCCAACTGCATCAAAATCAACTTTAAATAAATCCACAGCACAGCAAATCTCTGCTCTCCAACTCAAATGTTACTACACAAAGGAAAGAGACCTTCAGTAGGGAAGGAGAGGATGATGAAATAACTCCAACTTTCTGGGATTCTTAAGAGTGCTGTCACTTTCTCATGTTGAGAGCAATGATGTGACAGTCTAAATACTACTAAAAAATACAGTGGCAGCTGACAGTCACTGAAGTATATTAATGTTTCTTATGGAATTAGAATATACTACAGGACTAATGAGCTGGTGCAAATGATCATTTAGATGGGTAATTTTCACAGCTATTTCAGTGGTACACCTTTTTCCTACTAAGAACATTTCTGTCAGCTTCAGTGGAGGATGAATAAAAAACTCATTTGGTACTTTCTAGATAATCATTAGGGCTGCAACTGTACAGCAACACCATACATTTTATGTGTGGTGTTGTTAAAAATATTATTTTTTATTATTATTATTTATGGGTAATTTCTCCAGAACAACTACGGCATCTTTAAGCCATACAATATTGAAGCACCACACAGATTCTCCTGCCCACTCACAACCCAGAAGTGGCATGGTCTGGCCCTGTGCACAAGCCTACCATACTGACAGAGTTGTCTTGTCTGGATCCAAGCTCATTTAGAGCTGGCGGTGAACTGGTGAAACTGGCTGTTTCTGTGCTTGCCACTGCAGTGCACAGTGTAAGTTAGCACTGTGCAAAAGCAGGATACCAGAAGTCCCAAGCATCCAAAGAACTCACTGTCCCAAGAGATACCGACAAATGTGAGGAAAGAGACACAGATAAAGCACTGCATTGTCCAAAATAAAAGAACAGTAAAGCGGCTCACCTCGGACCAGAAGAGAAAGTTTCTGGATTACATTGGCGCATGCAGTCCCTTAGGCCATATTTTCTGTGTTGGGTCAAAGTCAAAAAGAGTTTGACAGAAAATGAGAATCTCCTCCTTAAGATCCTACTCTTACCACTACCAGTGTCTTGACACTTAGACACAGAACCCTCAACAAGTTTACATCAGTATACGCTTAAAATGATTTAAAAGGCTTGCTTTAAACTACTAGGAGCAGAGATTTAATACCACTGGAGATTGACAGAGTTAATGAGGTGGGGGAGGGATGACCTTTTTTTCCAATTAGAGACAGATAGACAGACAGACAGAGACCAAGCTTTGGAATTTCAACATGCAAGAGTAGATCGTTTGCAAGAGAACCACACTTAATCTCTGTGCCTAACTGAAGTGAATTTGTGGTTTCATCTCAGGCCCTTTTGGACTGTTTTTCATGTCAAAATTACATTGTTGCTATAATTTGTCTCTCTTCCAACATTTACTGAAACAAAGGAAACATTTGAATAGGATTTGAGACAACTTCTTTCTCACCCGTCAGGAAGGTAATCCCCAACCTTCAGATAAATGCAGGCATGTGGTTTCCAGTATTCTCACTCCATATGTCTTCACAAACAGCAAATAGATCTAATTTAAGAGGACATTTTTTTCCCCATAGATCAAAAGGTTATAGTGATGGACCTTGCCCAGGATGATCCAGACCTTCATCCATATAATGCCTTCATTTGCACTCCCTATAGAAAGATGGACTTCCTGGCACAGAAATCAGGAGACAGTTTGTAGGCACTAACCCATTCCAGCTCCTTCCTTCTCAGTTATTTCAGCTGTAAAACGGAATAGAAACATAACACCTAATTTAGGCCTTGAGCTTTACAGGCGAAAAACTACAAAATTTTGACCACTGAAGTTCTGAAACCTAGCCTCAATTAAAGGTTAGTTTTGTTTGTGTTTATGCACTCACATAAGGAATTTTTGCCAGCACAGCTATTTCAGCCACAAATTACACCTCATGGCACTCTGACCACTGCTTGTACAGTAGGCTCAGCCCTAGCTTACCCCAGAGATGGCCAGTTCCCCCTGCTGTAAAAGGCAAAATAGGATGAAAACTTGAGGTAGCAAGCTCAAGCTGACCTGAAACAATCAGAGCATCCCTACTTCCCATTTGAGCTATTAGATCTGGCACTGACATGAGCAGGTCAGGCTAGGAGAAGAGAGCTGAAATGACGGCTGCCAGACAGGCTCCACCAGTGCTGGCTTGGAGTATGTCCCTCAACTTTTTTGTTATTCTGTTACTCTTGCTACCTGGCTGGATACCTTCCCAGAGCAGGGAGACAGGAAAAAAACAAACCAAACCAAACAAAAACAAAAGCAAAAGAACAGTTCTTTACATGACCTTTTCCCATTGGAGAAAGATCTGGATGTGCAATTACTTCTTTCCATGAAAGCAAATGACGAGTTGGACAAGATTTTCTTTGAAATCCCATTGACATGGTGATGCAACATTTTGCATGTAACATAGAAAAGTCTGTATGACACACTGTTGCGTTTCTTTCTACCATGAATGGGCAGAAGTTACATATAATGCAGTGGCATAAATGCTGACAGGCTTTTGCAAGACTGTTTACATTTATTTTTCATAGCCCTGAGAAATCAATCTGTAAAGACGTCCCATAAGAGACTGCATTTGGCTCTGAAATGTTGTCCTGAGAGACTGTTTCTCTCTTGCATCTGACACATTTTACAGAGGGTATCAGCACATGGATTTGCACCTCTGCTGTGTCATGAGGAAAGAATTGCTATTGTTTTAATATGCTACACTGGGACATTTAAACATTGATATTGTCAGGTACTACTTTACAATTCCCATTAGACTTGTTGTAAAGCACACATTTATGAAATAAAATATTGCTGTATTCACCTATAAAATTGTGTTATAACAGTACTAAGCATCTGGTTTTAATCAGAAGTCAGGAAATTCACAGTTACAGCTGGAACTCCATCCTTTCCTAAACCCATTGTGTGTAAATTCTGCAACTCACATGTGAACAGATTCTACAGTCTTTATAAAGGCAAAAAATTCATTGCCCATAACTGAAGGCTAAGCACAACAGGCATAGAGGTTTGGAGTCTGGTGATGTTCTGGGGGCATTCCACTTTTTTGAGGCTTCCTGACAGAGTAACTTAAACAGCTGGAGTAAAGCAGAACAAAGAGACAAACAAACAGTATCCATCACTGCTAATAGTTTTCAAAATGGTGTTAGTTTTGTGAAGCAGGCACATTTTCTAGAGACAAGACCTTGACAGTCAAGTTACATCTGAAAGTAGGTTAGTGCTTGCCAAGATTCAGTTTTAATGACTTTACACTTCTTTGTTCTAAAACCGCAATAGAGATTTTGCTGCTAGAATACAATGGGGATTTAGCACCAAATTCATATTCTGGTGTAAATCCATTTAAAATTGTTTTGTTCATGAGTGAAGCAAAAATCCAGAGGGGGAAAGGAAACAAATGAATATAATGCACAAGGGGGCTGAATTAATGTTGCATGGGCAATTTTAAATATAACATTTAATAATTTTCAATTGATCAGCTTTGCTAGTAAATAAACGGATTTTCATTTGTGGGCTTTTTGTGAGTGTTATGCTATATATCTAACATTCACTCATTCTTTCAATCTTTTTTTTTTTTTTTTGAGGTTTTGCTCTGCTCCTACCATTCAGCAGAGGCATGCCCTCAGCTAGAAATGTGATTAAAAAAAAATAGACCCCAAAACCGTCCCCAAGGAAGTAAATGGGGTTTTAAAGAATAGGAAGAAAGTTTTAGTGAATGCAAACATTCTTAAAACCTAAAAACAATTTGAGCTATGTGAACACACAAGCTCCAGTAGGGTTCAGCAGATATTTAAAGGGAATCTTGAAAATTCCTTTCATCAGCCAAGATACCATACCTTCAGGTGACTTTCTGAAGCTTACGTAGACCCTTGGGATCTGCAAAGTTCTGTAAGATATTGATAGATCTGAAAAAAATAAACAAACAAAAGCTCACACACTGCCACACTGGAGCTGTAACTGGAAATCTTACATAGATTTACCAGGCCTCTCAGTTTTTGCAGTACTGATTGTATCCATTCAGCAATATGGAGATGCTGCTGCAAACTTACCATCACTTCTCTTTTCAGCAGCCCAGAAGACAAATCATACACTCAATTGTATTTGCCTTTTAGAGTTTTAAAGAAAAATGTATCCTGCAGCTCAGATTATGAGTAGATGGATACCTCATTCATCCAACATCTGAAATATTGAAGCAATTCAATGTTAAGTCCCTTTCATCTGATAGGATGAAAAATGCTAAGTTAAAATTTTAAATTTCTGTAAACATCTGAAGTTTCTATTTGAGAAATTGTCAATTGATATTGCTTCTTTGCTGTAGTGGTGGTGAAGACAGATGGTCTTGTTACATAAATCTGTGTGTTTCAATGGGACTAGGTAGTCACACAGTCAGCCGGATAGCATACAGCAAGTAGATACAGTTCAGACAAGTAACCCACAGAAGGCTGTCGATATTTGATGTACATTCTCTCCTAGCTTGAGTGCAACAGTGGGGACATGTGTAGAGTGCTATCCAGTGCGGATACAGGTTGCAGAGTAGCTCTATCACTGCCCTGCCCAGACCTATCCCTCTCCCCAAGTGTGTCCTTACTCAGGGCCCAGACAACACTTCAGAGGTTGGCATACGCAGGCGAACTGATCCCACAGAAGTATATGGGCCACGTTCAACCACAGAGACTCTTCATCCTTGGCAAAAGCTTAGTTCTTCTGAACACCATGTTCAACTTTGTGATAGTTCTCTGATATTCACTGGCTACTAGTAGGACATAATTAGTTCTGTTAAATCCTTAAACTACTTTAGTACATGCTAATGTAAAGACAGAAACACATAAACATACATTCAAAAGCACCACAAAATATTGCACCAGACATGGTAATTTCACATATGGAAATGATAGAAAGAGGTCTGTAAAGAAGAGCTTCCATGAATTTATGTCACATGAGAGGTGATTTAGATTTGTCTTTGGGAAGTCCTGTTCTTTTGAATCATTACCTTTAACAACTATTTCTTCATTCCTTCTCTCTCTTTTAGAGCATTCGCACAATAAACAAAACTCCCCATTTCATTCTTATTTCTATGTTGAGGAGGTTTGAAACCTACTCTCATTTAAGATGCTTCCTGTCCTTTTGGGCATTTGTTTGGCTTCCACGTTTTTGAAGAAAGAGACTGTGGATGCTTGTTACCTATGCACAGAATGCAGGATACAGAAGATAAATGCAAATGCTTAATAGTGTACTAAATATGACCTTTTGATTTTGCAAGTGGGAGGCAGAGGGATATTACCTAGATTACAAAGCCATATAAACGTAAGGTTGAGTGACTTGTAATAGAACAATGGATGGTGAAAGAAGTAGCAAAAACCAAACCAGAAGAAAAAATACACATTAAACTGGAAAAAGGTGAAATGTGAAATCTATCCCTTTTCTATAAACACATGTGGAAAGAATAACACCTAACCTTTTTATTCTTGGCTTCTTTTTTTTTTTCCCCTTAACATTCCAAGACAAGATCTGCCAACTTTTGGCCGTATCTGTTTCTCTTCTGTTGTTTGCCAATATTAGTGCACTCTAACACACATTCTTTCCTAAGACTTCAAAATGTGTCATTTGTTAGGTCTAACTGGTTAAAGAACCCAGCCACCTTTACCTCCTTTGCTCACCGCAAGCTGGGTGGTATACAGCACATTCGCATAACCCAGCTTACATATTACAGGTTTGGCTGAAATTTTTAATTGAAAAGACTCTTGAACGTTCACACTGCAGGCTTTGTGTTAGCGTAGATCAGAAGACATTGCACTGATACATTAGAGTGCTTCTAATGCTCTCTTCATCCTAAAATACACACTGCAGCAAACGTACCTATGTTTTGCTTACTGAAGCCTCCTGATGTAGAGCTTCAGTATTTCTGTTCTGTAAAGCATTTCTAAAATCTTAGAACAGGGTCTGCTTATCATTACACATATAAACAGAGAGTGAATTCACCTATATGTGAAAAGTTAGTGCAGTTTAACAGTTTTAGGGTTTAAGTTGGACTTCCGTGGGTAACAGGCTTCTGCAGACAGAGGACTGAATTTCACCCAGAAAGATTAGTTAACATCATTTAGAAAAAGTATTGAGTGAGTTAGGTACACAGTAACCACTCTGTGCACATAAAAATGTGAGAATGGGCTTAGATTCAGATTTGGTATAAAAGGAGTTAACACTAACTGTGCTAAACCTATGTCCACTTTAACTAGGCCTCAATCCAGTTCTGAAGCAGCAAGAAATGTAAATCTGAATCAGCTTGATTCCAAATCCACTGATTTTAATGCTAGCTTTCTTTATGATAAGAATAATAGCACTTCTATGGGAACATCTTTCAAAGATCAAAAATAACCCCACACTTCACTAAGAATCAAGAATACTTGCATCATTCTCTGTCTTTCTGTCTTGCTCTCTTTTTTTCTTTTTTTAAATGGGTAGGAATCAAGCAAGGACCTGCAGAGTAATTTGCCTGGCACCACACCACAAGTAGTGGCATGAGGAACAGAACCAAATGTTCTTGACTGCTCACTATCGCTCTTTAATGTAACAGTATCCTCAGCCACGAAGCTCTGCATTCGTGCTTTGGGGGAGTGTTGTATGGGATGCAGAAGAAGAGCAGGGAACCACTGGCTGGACCAAGACTTTAGGCTTGGTTTATTACTATGTCCAGCCACAAGATAAATCAGATCCATTTTCAGCTGCCTCAGCATTTGGTAGTGCTCAGCTCTGGGGCCATGGTTCCCTTGCTATTACAAAAATGGGCTCACACTGTGTTTTGATGTTCTCACTTCCCACAGTTGATAAACATTATTAGGCATGACAAAGGAGGGGAAAAAAAACCCCATACATTAAGCAGTAGGAGCTGTCTTCATATATATCTGAGTCCCTCACATGTGTTGTTTAGTATGCTTTTGGGTTTAGGCAAATAAAATTCTCTTAGAGGTCAAAAATCATTATATATTGACCTTAAGGATACTGACAAAGCCAAAGAATGGACAGTTAATACCATGTTTAGGCTCTCATTTAGGAGATTTTGCAGAGAAGAATGTTACTTAAGACTAACTGCTGCTGACCATTGGAGGAATGAGGAACGATACTATAATCTTATGCAATCCCAGTTTTGGTCTGTTCCCTTGACCTGGATTAACCTTTTTCCTTTTATCTGCATTTTAATTCCAAACACCTCGCTTGAATGAGACTGTATCCAGGTCTCTGCTAAAACCTTTAACGAGCAACAGTAAGTTTGGTGGAAATAAGGTTGAACTCTATTATTATTTCATACAAATACTGTAGGGATCCTTGAATCTCCCAGAATTATTAGTGGTTTCGGTCTCCAATGAGATGTTCAGCATCTGGCTGTATTTAGTTTATTGATTCCTTTTTTAAATGGCTGCCTTTTAAGAACCATTTAAAATACAGGTTTCTTCTTAACTCACTATATGGCACACACACTGCATAAAGGCTATGCAGAACTGGGCCCAACTTTCTTTCGTAGACAAGAAGAAAAATAGGAAATAGCAAAAAGGCTGTTAAAATCTTAGTCTATATATTTTTTTTGAGGTGCATTGCAACAAGACAGTACTTTGGGTTATGTTTTTAAGCAGCACCTGTAAACCTCCATACAGACTATCAGAGTAATAATAACTCACTCCGTATTTCTTTCTCAAGTGAAAAAAAATCAATAAATTCATATACAGCACACTCACTACTCTCATATAGTAACTACTGTTAATAGACTAACAAAATATCAACTGTGCATTCTCTGCATTACAGTATACTTTTGCACAATCAATATTTACAATTGCACAAAGATTATGTCCCTTAAAATATATGCATTGTTCTGTCAGCTAAATATAGCATGTAAGACGTTTTTAATCAATAAAAAGCTCAGAGCTGCACAAAAATTGCTGGGCCATGAAACTACAAAGCTATTAAACTGATTTTTTAAAATAAATCTCCTTTCTATATGGGCAGGAGTAGCAAATTCTTTTACAAATTATTAAGTATTCTTTTAATTTTTTATATTATATTACTATCTAGGGGACTTATTAGTGGAGCAGGAGCCAAGCTGCTCTGCTTCCCATAGCAGTTCATATAAAAGTGAGAAATTCCCATACACAGTGTCTTTCACTTCCTTTTAAAACCATTCCAAACCGGTTTGGATAAAGGCTGTGGGGGTAAGGTGAACATTGCTATACAGACTGAAAAGTGGCTGACAGACAGGATCCAACCCCGCAACAGGCACATGGTGAGGTCAGACCAATCAGGGCAACTGAGAGGTAATGTGGACAAGACTAACTATGAACTGAAGCTCTGGGGAGGTATGCAGTTTAAAGTTGGGTGCTTCAAAATTACACAGTGGTGTGCAGCTGTGGGTGTGAGCAAAAACAAGTATCTGGTACTCAGGTGTTCTTAAAATTCATCCTGGAGTCATATTCTAACTTCTTGCCTGGAAAGCAAGTGGCTACCAGACTTCAGGGTCCCAATCTATGAAGCGCAGAAATTCCTTCCAGGCTTTGGTGGAGCTCCTGCTTGTAACTAGTAGAATGAAAGAGTTAGAACCATCCCCCTTTAGAAAGGGAGTAGGCAGAGAGAGGACACCTGCTTACACATAGATTTTTACCTCTGGGCTGGAGGAGGAAGATGTGACAGTGGCCAGGGTTTCAGTGCAAAAGGGCTTACTGCATCTTTAAGATGATTGCTGCAGTAGTTACCTCAAAAGTCAAGGTCATAAGCCTTGAAACTGTAGGATATTGAGGCTAGTTGGAAGAGACTAAGGCTTTTCACTGGTCTGAATCTAGTCCGCTTCAGTACTGAGGAGTGCTTAAAAGTTAATCCCATGATGAATGGTTTTCATGAAGTTGGCTGTTCCTGGTCCACATCAAAACTGGCATTAAACAGCAGTCTTAATAAAAAGATCAGAGGAAAGCGAGCCAACTTACGCTATCATCCTTCCAGATTGTGTTTGGGGTGCATTCCTGGGGATCTGGGGGGAGGCTTTGAATGCCACTAACATCTTTCCTTTTCACGTGTACAGAGATAAAGTTGGCAAGTTATCAGGCAGTGAAGCAATAACACCAAGTGTGTACTGAAGACTAGCTGAACAGTGTAGGCATCACCCTGAAATAACATGAGATAAAATGACTCCCAATAGGACAAAACCACAATATATATTAACAAGACAGAGGCTTCCCCTAATCCCATTCTGAACCTTTTTTTTTTGTAGATTTTTTAGGAACATTTTTATCCTGAAACAGACTCCCAGGATGGAAATTTTTTTGCCTGAGTAGATAAACTTCTGCAAAGTTGCAAGTGATGGCAAATAAGGACTTAAAATGAGACGTGTCATGCATTCCTTATGACTGGGAAACATCGCATTGCCTATGTTCATTATGAAGGAGAACAGATCATTCCTCATTTGTTTATGACGAAAATCTGGCTTTAGAGAATTGAAATGTCAATTTCAATAAAGTCAGGATTTACTAGACTAAACAAACTCATTTTCTCCCCTGCTCTTCATAATTCTCCAATAGTTTTCTCACTTTGGGCTTGTCAAGCTTTTTCCCACTATGTTTCTAAGTTTCCCCTTTACAGCTCGATATGATGCATGTTCAATTCATTAAAAAAAAAAAAAAATCAGAGGATAACACTGGGATTTGAGGTCAATACCAAGCTAGCTACATACACAAGATCCTAAAAATTTTAAAAGATTTTCAATGTGCTTAAAAAAAAAAAAGTATAACCAAAAAAATAAGGTACCTTCAGGATTCAACCACTTGACTTCAACTGATTTGCATGTAAAGCCTGAGAATAACATCTCGGAGATTAGCTTGAAAATGTATCTTGGGACCATAGATAATATTTCTAGACATATAAGTAGCAACATTCATAAATAGAGCCATTTAAATGTGCACAAAATGGAATACCTATCAACTGTAGTACATGGGAATTAGTCACAGGGCTTCTACAGGTTTATGGGAATTGTATAACTAAAATCTTAAATAAAAACTTACTGTATTAAAGCTGGGATCTAATTGTGAGCTGTAGAATATAATCCTCATCAGTACAGATCCTCTAAGTGGTGCAAGAAGAACCCATGATATCTGCAAATGCTTCACCAGCGCATTACACTGCAGCTATATGAAACCAATGGAGCTATCAACAAACATGACATCGTTCAACCGAAACCAGAATTTTGCACTCCCTTCTACCAAAATAAGAGAGACACCAGGGATTTTTTTTTATTTTATAAATCAACAGCTTTATAAACATACAAATAAACCAAATATATTATATTTATGTTGAAATATCATTTCAAGGTTTTAACGCTAAAGATTATTTTGAATTTAGAGCTGAGTTTAGGAAACATTTGAAATTTGTAATACCCTAATTATAAAAACATATCATTTTGACTTTCCTATCTCATTCTCTAAAGACAACAATCAAATTCAAAATTAGATCTTTAAACTGAAGGAAAGCAAAGCAACCAAAACATGGGGTAGAACATGAAAATCTAATCTGTAATTTGTTTGAAACATCTTTGTTTAAACAAGATTCAAAATTACAAACCTGTATTTCCTTTGATCAGGGAAACTTCAGTGTTGACCATCATCCAACACAGCACTTTGATTTTAAGCACACAAACATATTTCAACAGAGATAATCAAAGTGCAGGAATCAAAGTAATTTTACTATCTAACTCTCATGGAATCCAAATGCTTTACTGAATCAGGGCCTTCATAGCTGGACTCTCTTTTCATCAACCTATACAAGATCACTGACAAACTGCGAAAAATCAGGAAACCCAATCAAGAGGTTTTTAACAGTGTTAATGAAATTTAACTACACTGAACTTAAAATCCAATCTACTGAATGCTAGTGGCTCAACCCAACAGTTGCCCTCTCCTGAACACAATTTAGTATGCCAACATTCCTCAACCACTTCACTTTCAATGGAAGCATTCTTCTTCCCATTCACACAAGAAAACGCATCTTCATTGCTCATAATTTCAGCTAACCTTTTGGAAATACCTATTTTACAACTGTGATTAGAAAACAGCCTCAGCAATTCAAAACCACCAGCAAAAATCACTTGAGAAGAAAAACAAACAAGTGACAACTTTCTATACATCAGAGCATTATAATTGTCATAATTCAGACACTTTGGGCTGAATGCTCCTATTGTTTACACTAGCAGAAATCAGAAGTAACTCTGCAAAGTTACTCAAGTGTGTAAAACTGTTTGGACAAGAGATCAGGGCCTTTCAATACTGTCTTCCATCTTCAGCCTACAGAGTTGGTAAGCAAATGACAGTCACTATTATCCAGCTAATGAATTTCAAATGGTAGGCAAGGTAGCAGAGTTTAAAGAAGATGTCCAGTAGTTATAATAGTAGACTTCAAAAACAGAGGACTGACAGATGCTCTAAAAAGAAAACAATATTTGCAATACAGCTGATTTACAGATATCTTCCAAACATTTTGAAAACAGCCCCAGGAATTCAAGACCAGTGGTGAAATCACTTGAGATGATAAACAACTAAGCTACAACTCTCCGTACAACAGAGCTTTATAATAAATGTGTTAGTTCTTCTTGGTAAATAACTACAAGGGAGACACAGCTGTTAGAATGTCAGCTACAAGAAAAACTGTTTTTTTTTTCCAATTGATCCCATGGATTATCCCATGGAAAAATTAATGGAAGAATCACCTTTCCCCTCAGATGCTACATCTCACTTTATAGATGTGACCATCATGAATACCATACACTCACAAACAATCCTACAGTCCAGCAAAACTGAGAAATTTAGGACTACGCTTGGTGCTCTCTTACAGAAGCAGATACAAGAATAAGACTGGTGAAGTCCAAGAAGTTTCACTAGTATGACAGCAGTGCTGGAGAGAGGCTTATAGTGTCCATGAATAAAATTTTAATAAAAAGAATCATTTTAGCTTATTTTCCTGCATCATCTTTGATTCCAGTTTCTCTGCAATTGTCCTCGTTACCCATTTTCTAGGCCGTTTTCTAAATTCTGTGTGCACAATGTATAAAGACCAGCACTCATTTAGAAAATATTTGTCTCTAACAAATCACCCAGTAGTCTGTTTTCCCTTAGCGACCTTTAGCTGCCAGCTAACGAACTTAGCAGCGTTGACCCTTAAAGTGATATTTATAGAGTATTCATTGCTAATACATTGATCACAGTAATTCTTCCAAGCAGAGATGACAGGGAAGGAGTGTCAAGGATTTGTTTGTTCTGTTTTGATTTGTGGTTTTTCTAATACACAGTTTAAAGAAAAAATAAGGATTGTTTCAGTGTTTCACAAGTTCCTGTTCTCTACTGATTTCATCCTGTCTCCTTTTCAACTCAACCCAGACTATTTCTAGTCTGGCTGCATCAGTAGGCTGGCTGGGACAAGCTCACATGGTCCCCTTTCTGGCAGGAGGTTGGAACAGACACTCCAGGGAGCCTCGTGCGGACTCTTCTCAGCTACCCTGGGCTGAAGCGATTTCTCACCACCAGAAACCTCTTGTCGGCAGCTTTTTTCTTTTTCCTCTTCTGCCAAAGTCTCTACTGCTTTGTCATATGTTACAGGCTGTTCTTCCACTGAACAAAATAGAAAAATATTATTCAAAGCCATTTGAGGATCTTCACAACAACAAAGCAAAAAGAAAGGTAATGGCATCTTTGAGAGAGGAAAGCTATGAGAGGAAGAGAAGCAACAGATACCAAAAATTACAAAAACAATTCATGTCAAAGAATACAAAAAGAGGCAAAGTCAAGAACTTGCTTCAGATTTTAAGAAACTACCTGTGAGCAAATTTCAAGTTTTTGTTTTTCACATATAAGAACAGGAAAACGAATGTCTGTGACAAGACGACCACCTACCTGGCAAAATTAGAGCCCCTGCTCCACAGTCTTAGAATTATTCACTGACATGGTATAAGACCTTTCTTTAACACATTTGAAAAAACATCATATTATTTACCAGTCTTGCTCTCTAAAATGGTTGAACTGATTTCGCTAAAATTTTCAAATATGAAAAAAGTCAGACAGCTGTCATGGGAAATTTCTGTTCTATTAGCTACATCTGCTAAAACTATAAATAAAAGCAGAGTCTTCTAATGGGAAACATTAGGCATCCTTCACTGGACAATACACATTCTCTATATTAGTCAAACTGTGTAAACTGAGGCATGTTTTCTATTGATGAATAAATTGTGTTCCCAAGACATATCCAAGGTACCTAACAGGACAGGCAATTCTGAAAATCTTACAAGATGCCTGCCTACTCAAATATCCTCAAATATTTGTAATTTCTAAATAGCCAATGCAAACTTTGGGTTTTCTGGTAGCTTCTGTAGTCAGGAGGTAAATACGGTAAATAAGAAAAATGGTTAAGGATATCAGTCTTTCTCCATCAGTTCCCACCATCTCAGCTATCAGTAGATTCAGTTGCCATCTATAAGGCAACATATTCTAAAATTCAGGCTGGTCCAGCTGGTAGCCTCTGGGCCATGGAAGCCTATTGTGTGCTTCTGTGCTGTCTGCTGTCTTAGCACCAGGGATGGCAGGGAATATCTCCTTTATTCATCTTGTCTGTGTTTAAGCACCAAACATCCGCCAAGCAGTCAATCACCTTGTCTAACACTTAGAGCATACCTGCAGTTGCTGTTATACAGCAAAAGGTTTCTGGGGAGGTCTGGACTCCTCACACTATGAGTGCCACTCATCCTGCCTGAATGAATAAGGACTGCCAAGGTATAGCTTTCCAAAGATATATATTCCCCATCAGTATGATGGGCATAACTCACTTGCTATGAAGCATACCTGAAAAGTTCTATATAAATGTAAAAATTTGACATTATTACTATCACAAGAGGCCTCTGTCTCCTTAGGAGCCTGAAAGTATTGTTGTACCGTAATTTCTGATGAGTAATCTGCACAGCCAGGGACTGAATGGCCTCTTTACAGCAGTATAAACACAGCTTCTGCTGTGCAGGGCACAGGTCAGGAATATCATTCTTGTTTCTGTGTCTCCTCTACCAACTACTCCTCCTGCTCATACAAAGGGGAGAAGAGATACAGTAAGGATGGTTTTGAGGGGCCTGCTAAGGTTATTGAGGGAATATAGATTCACCATGGCATTTGATTCTTCTTCAGATTATAGGACTTCAGGACCTGGCTGGGCCCAGATCAAAACATCTCAGGTAGCTTCTTAGAATGGCTGCTCTCGGATATGGAAGAAAAACAGGTCCAGTAAAGGTGAATGGGCATTAAGTAATAAACACTGCATGTAGTTTTCCATTCTCTAATGTGATGGAAAATGTCAATGGTCCCAACCGAGAAATACAAGGTGACAGGGATAGAAATTCCGTCACATAAAAATTCACAACAGTAATATAGGTTTAGCAAAATAAAAGAGCAGACTTTAGAGTTCAGATTATTGTGTTTTCTCAGTGCAAAACTAGGCTTCATAGCAGTGGCGCCCCCTAAAGAGCCAGTGGTTTGAGTTCTAGGAATACAACTCACTGCTTTCCCAGCAGCACTGGCTGCCATATTGCCTGGTGACTCTCACTCACACCTCCCCTGAAAACCACTGCCAAGAGATGGATAAATTTTACAGGCAAACAAGAGCCTCCTGTCTTTCAAAAAGAACAAATGAGAAACAGGCTGGTGAGAATGCTTTATATCTCTGAATGGTTTACATTCATCACCCTAACCTGTTCGTGAATCTGAACTATAACACTGCCTCCTGTAAGAAGGCATAAATGACACCCTCCCCCCTCACCTTACTAATATCAGTCTAACACTGGTGCAAAACACACGCTACACCTGCAGCTACTGCATTAGCTGAGCAAAGCTGCTTCCCAAAACTGAAGGAAATCCCAACTCACCATATTCTGAAGAATAAGCAGGATGAAGGTCTGCTGTTTGACACTCAGTTAGATCAACCACTTTAGTCTCCAGAAAGCTGTTACTCTCCTTGACAACTGCAAACTGCAAAATACACACAAAATACAGAGAGACCAAATTAATATAAAATGAACCAGTTTCTTAAAACCCAAGAGGCAGACTAAAAGGGACAGAGCAGGGGGTAAAAGGTCATCCTGACTTCCAGGATGACCTCTCCTCTGCAGATAATTAAACTTTTGAGCTGGTGACAGTGCTAGTCTTTCTTTGGAAAGCATGCAGTCCCAAGCTATCAAAGAAGTACTCGATCTCTTGCTTTGCAAGAGAGATGTTCAAACAAAAGCACTGACAGATTTAGTGGTCTAGATGGAGAACTGGTGGATATCTGTGAATAGGTCATGCATATGTAAGCAGATGTGAATATTTAGGCATGAATTTGTTTGCATAAAATCTGTAGACTTACAGCTGTTAACACACGTGTGAATACCCCTGCCCAGAGGAGATCCAGCTACACACAGTTCTGCAAAATATCTTTGACTGCACAAAGCAGAACAACACTTGCTGGATGACAAGTCTCAGAAGAGTATCAAAATCTAGGCATGTGCAGAAGTCTACCAGGGCTCCCATATCAAAATCTAGGCATGTGCAAAAGTCTACCAGGGCTCCCATACCACTGGGATAAACCCAGCCTGAGTTATGGATATCTAACAAGAATGTGAAAAATATCCAGGCATACCCTAGCCTAAATGTTGCCTCACTTGGCAGAATAGAAGTAAAGGGAAGGATGAGTGACATTTGGGCAATTTGCAGGTGTTGTTCCAGTATCATGATACCTAGCATTTGATATATGTGATAGTGTAAAAGCCCTTTGCCTTCTATGTCAGCCAAGATGCGTAGGAGCAAGAAAGACTCTTTGGACTCCCCTTTCCCAGCCTCATGGATGAGTAGTAGGTCTGCATACTAAGAAAGGAGTGAATTTCAGGAACTCCTTGTCACTGCATACACACCACCAGTCCCCATTTCAACATCTTCATTAGTATTCCTAATGCTGCGTACATCAGTAGCACCCAAAGACCTTTACCAGAATGTTAAGGGTCACAAAACCAGCCAGACAATCTAAACCATTTGCAAGGCATCCTTTGGGATGATTAAAAATTCTCGGATTTGCAATATAGATATTACATGATACTCAACCCCTCAAACACACCCCCCAATAGATACAAACTCATCTCCTTCTGGACTCAAAGATCTGGGGAAGTAACATAAAGAGTCAAACTTTGGGGGTGAATGGATAAAATTGAGATTTAAAGCTAATATATCCATTACCATAAAAGGAAATATATAAAGCCAAATTCTTTTATAAACATGACCACTCTACACACAGTTTTTATACCTTTCCAGCTACAGCTGGGTATATAAGGCTATATTTCCTTACAGTAAAACCTATACTAGAAAAATATTTGTGTAGTCACCTGAGTAGAAAGGTACGTGCATCACTACAGCTTATCTCCAAAGCTGTATGGGTATAAACTCCTTCAACAGTCTTTTACACTGGCATAACTGTGCTTATTCTAAAGAGCATATGCTGCTTAGCTAATGTGACGCTACCTACAAGTGTAATGCTATCTATATTACAACAGCTTATTCAGAGCTGTATGGTATGTGTGTGCACGTGTGCAGACAAGGTCTTGGACTACGTCGCACCATTCTGACATAGGAAGCTCAGACTGGGCATAGAAATAGCCACATATGCCAATTATGTCATTTTTGCCAACTTCAAGTTCCAGTTGCAATGACTTAGCAATAACCTGATGAAAATCAGGTTTCTAGAATGGATCTTATGGAGTCAAATTCTCACAATACAAAAAACAATAGAAACAGGCCAGTGCAACTAGATCATGACTGCACTTCTACCTTTACCAGTGCAAAATTAATATTGTATACTCCCTCCCAAACTGCCAGATAACATTCTAGTTCTTTTTCTTTACAAGGTAGCCTCTAATACAAAGACATTTAATTGCATCAATCCCCCAAATAAAGTTCAACATCTCATGTAGTGCACACACTTGGCTTCCAAGAAGCCTTTTATAGGGAGGGCATACTTTCCTGTGAAAATAACTCTGTGATATGCCATGTCATCACATTGCCATTTCCTTAATTTAGAGCACAGTTCCCCAACTGTTGTGTTCAAAGCTAACAATAACACTGGCTAATAGTTGCAATACATCCAGGCAGCTGTGAACTTTGAGGGATAACAATGAGGTAAGATGAACTAGGGTTCACAGCAAAGCACTTGATGACTCTAGCAGTTATTTAATATATTTAAGATGTGAATTATTTGATGGATAATCTCAAGTGGATCCCTAACGCTCTTTGATCCTTCCTACTTCCCTCTCCACTCCACATTAATATAGTTACCTGAGGCTTGTTGCAAGTAGGTGTCACGTTCTCATTGTCAGCATGGCTGCTACCATCTCTTATCGCTTCTGCATAGAGATTCTTCTTATAAAAGTTTTGACTTCTGCAACAGAGCAAAAGCTGAAACAAATTATTTCCCTTCTGGAGGAACAGATGCTGCTTCCTTTCACACTTTATATCTGTTTACAGAAGGGATATATATTTTGTTTTCTTTCATTCATTTGAAGGGGTGTGTTACTGTTAGTTACAGCACAGTGGTTAAAACAGTTAAGCTTGCTGGAAATAGACTTCATTAGAAGCGAACAAACGTTTTTCTAATGAATAACTCTTTAGAGATGGCACACTAGAACAAGCAATAGGCTTGATAAGCAAATGGACAGGGGAAGTTAAAATTATGTTAATTTATTTATAATACATCCCTCTTATTAAGATTTAGGTTCAAGCACATAAAATGGATGGTGCTTGTGGATGCAGCTGAAAGAAACCCGAATGTACTTTTGTACACCACTTGATTAACTACAATTCTGAAAGTCATTTCCATGTTTATCTGTATCGTTTAAGGAAAACAACAGCTTCAGAAAATACTATGAAATAATTAAACTGAATTTCTCAAAAATCTTGGAACTAAGACATTTTCTGGAAAAAGCATGACCAACAGAATTAGCTCAAGGAAAAAAAAGCCAATAATACAGCTGGAACTGGAAAAAGGATATGAATAGTCAGATCCAAGTAGCTGGTTCCATAAATTCAAAAATTGTTATTTTTGGAGTTAAACAGTGACCACTTATAGGGTAGTATTAAAAGCCAAAATAGGCTTCAACATAGAAAACATATTCACGATAAGAAAGAGAGCTCATTTATACTGCTTGAGATCCAAATCAGTACATACTTACTGAATAGTACACAGAATTTTCATTCCCTTAGATGTCAGCTGTAATGAAGGTAGCTTATTCTAACTTCCTTTTACTTGTCTATTTGGAATGAAATTTAATAGATATGTATCAAAGAAAATAAGAATTTTCCCTTTATTTCCACACTGCATTCACATAACTGGAAAAGTGCATCATGCCATTATTATCATGAAAATTCAACACAGGTAAGATGTGACTTCTGCTAGAAATGACAGAGACCTGTCTCCACCATGGATTTTCCCCCTAGATTCTCTGTGACATGCTGCTGTGTGTTCATCCCCAAAGAAAAATTGTAGTTGCTCCCAGTAGAGAATAAGAGTGAGACTGCTAATATGAAGTTAAATATCAACCACACAGCCCTTAGCGCTGTCAGATCTGGGGATATGTCCACAGAGCAAAATGCTGAGAAATATGGTAAATTAGTCCATCCTGACTTTCCTGACACTGTGGCAAGGCTACTGTTGACATTTTAATCCTCACTTGCATGTGCCCACTCTGTATTGCAGCTCACAATGCTGGCATACTTGAGTCTGGTACTCAATGGTTTGCAAATCCATTGCAGAGCACTCACAGGCCCTGTCCTCAAAGGGATGCCCTGCTCAAGAGGATCACTTTAATTCTACACCTTACTTTAAAGCATGCAGAGTAACACATGCCAGATTGACTTGGCGGGCATGGGAATCTTCATGTGCGACTCTGAGCACAAGCAGGAGATGCAGTGAAACCTAGTTGACTGAGCATGGGCAGGAAGGCAAGAATTCCTCAATCCTAATCCCAGCCCTACTGCCGATTTTTGCATGACCATGGCCAATTTTTGAGGGGTTGTGAGTATCAAACTTGTGATTCAGCTTTTCTTTGATGGAAAATAAATTAATGTTTCTCTGCTTCCCAGGGAAGACAGGAAGCTCGGAGAGTGCTACAGAACATTCAGACTATGTAAACCTAAAATTAAGAATATCACAATTCTGCTCAGCAGGCTATATTCATTGGACAACACAGTGCTTTGGTATTCTCGGCCTCCAGTTCATACATTTTTCAAATTGGCAAGTGCAGATCACCTATTTTGTTTCCTCCAATTAAAAGGAGATACAAATCTGCATCTTACAGGGGAAAGAACAGGACTGTTAGACACTTAATCAATGCATTTCAAAACACAGTAGATTATGAGAAAAAGCAGTATAACAATTTCAATTCAAATATTGGTTTCCAGACTCCAGTTAAATAGGGATTTTAGACCAGTGGTTTCATTTTGATCTAGTTAGGCTAGTAATAGCTTCAGTATAAACTTAGTCAAGCATGTAATTGAAAACTTGTTTTGAGGTAAATAGTTATATTGATCAAAAGCATTTGCTAAGAAAAAAGTAAATCAGGCAGAAATGACAAAAGAGAGAGGAAGTGAAGAGTATCTTCACACCTTAACACCAGCAATATTCTGGCTATTTTTCATGAAAGTTTGTATGACATATATGGGAAATCTAAGAAGCCCACTATTTGTCTATTCTGCATGCATCATTCCACTGATTAGCTTCTCAGTTGCAGGTCATGAGAACATACTAGTCTGCACTTAGTTTTAATCCAGAGCTCTATAATCAGTTAATAGAAATTAAGAAATGTGGCATCTTACCTATTTGTATGGACTAAATATACTAGGAATCATTAAATAAAAATGCAAAATATGAACTTCCACAGATAACTACTTCTGTGATTTTTTTTGTGTCTAGCAGATTCTAATTTTAAAATTAACCTAAACCAGAAACAAAACACATGGAAGACAGGTAGGCATGCAGCAGGAGGCTCTGCCAACTTTCCTGCTGCCTGGCTTTTTATTTGTTTGCTTTTAAAGATAAACATGCATTTAAACAACAGCCTCTGAGAACAGTTGCCTGCCAAGGTCATTTCCAAAAGACTAGCTTATTAAATGCTGAATACTTTCCAGTGCAAGGGACATCAACAACATTTAATTTCACATCAGACTGGGTTCTTAAATAGTGACTACAGAGATCTTTTTTGCCATGACGAGAATCCCAAACCTGCAAAATCCATTATAGCCATGCAAAATGCCAGGGAGATGTGCCCTAGACTCAACATCCCTAATTTTACTCTTCTACTGTCAGGAAAACTGCTTTCATATTAATTGCTGCAGGCATCACTGCAGAAGTCCACTACTGGAAGGGTAACACACTTTTTCTTAATGGCAAAGGAAGATTCAGGTACAGTTCTACACTGAAAGAGAAACAAAACAGAACTAGTAAGTTCTGTTCAGGGTAGGTAAGGCCTAGTATGACTGCTTCAGACATCTAGAGCTCTTCTGGAAAATCAAGAAAGAAAGAAATAGCATGTCCCCGAACTCTCTCATCAGCATAAATTATGGCGCCTCTTCAAACCTGATCAAACCTATTCTTCTTCTCCCTGGACACATGCCACTCTCATTAATGTCAATGTGAGTAGTGTGGACAAGGGACATGACAGAACTTTATGAATTATTCATAGATTCAATTGCTGAAAAGCAAAAGAAACAAATAAACAAAAAACTCACACAGCAACAGAAAGGATGTTATGGCGATTTCCACCAGCTAAGAAACAGTGCAAATTTTTTGCCATTAGCCATCTGTGAACACCAGCAGCACCTCTGTCCCCCTGCCATGTGTTCAAACTGTGTGTTTGGAAGCATTACCTGTAGCAGTAGGCAGTCAGGGATCCCAGCAGGAGCAGCAAGAGCAGAGCTGCTATACAAACTGCAATGGTTATGTTCCGCATCTTTACTTGCTCAGCATTCTGCTCTTCCCACCACTCCAAATCGCTGAACTGACAGCGTTCCCCTACGTAGCCTGTCACACAGCTGCCAAAGGAAAGTGAGCACACATTGTAACTGATGGGGGGTGGTGGGAGGGGGCAGGGGGAGTCACTTCAACCACCTTTCATATGGATTTATCATCAGCAACCCTATGGAAGCACCTTGTTCAATTTAGCAGGGATGAAAACAAAAAGACATTAAAGGAATGACTGTTGAAATCTATAGAATTCAATAATATATATATATTTTTTTACTGTAAAGCTATTGAGTCTTTCTATACAATTATACAGTGGGATTATAATTTCCTCATTACAATGGGTCAAATCTAGAAAAATAATTTTCTCTTAAATTCCACTGAATTTTTTTGTATTAAGTGTTTCCCTAAGATTTTCCATTTAGCAGTTTCTAACAGTAAGCTCCCCTTTTTTAAAATAGGCAATATGAGACTTGCAAGCTTTTTCAGAGTGATTTGCTTAAGGGAACCAAATTCTGTTCTGAATCCTTACTTTAAAATAAAAGAAGAAAAAAGAAGGTGCTAGAAAACCTCATATGGTTAGAAATATCTTCATAATTTAGTTGTATTACAAGCGTCTTCCATGGGTTTTTGGTTTGTTTGTTTTTACCATTGTAAAACCCAACACAAAAATATCTTACTAGGGCATGAAACCTATAAATTAAAATGACTAGAAAGTGACAAATACATCAAAAAGAATCTCGGCCCAGTTTTACTGTCCAAGTTTAGACACTTACCAAAGGTGAACAATAAACAAGCAATGAAAAGTGCATTCAGTTCTTAAAAATCTCGCAATAATGTAGGCTCAAATCCTTCCCACAATACTTATAGGCCTCGTTTTACTCAAGCCTAGAACCAGTCAAATGAGCAAAAGAAGCAGTATTTGACCTATAGCAGCTTTTGCCTAATGACTTGAAAATGATATATCAGCATTCCTTATTAAACCAGGCACAAGCACTCTCGTTCTATCACAAATTGTAACACATATATGCTGAAAAGCTGAAAATGCTCATGTTTTTGATGTAATATCATAATGAATTCTAAACAAACCAGAAGACCTAATTTAATAAAAGCTCTTACACCAAACAACAAAACATGAATTACATCTGGTGTGTGAATTTTTTTGCTAAATAACATTTTCCCGTGACTTCGTTCTGGTATTTAACCTATTTGTCAGGCTGTATTACAGCCTACATGAATGAATGTTGCCATCTAGTGTACAATGTGAAAAACCAGATAGTTCAACACTGAATCACAGAATGGTTGAGGTCGGAAGGGACCTCTGGAGACCATCTAGTCCAACCCCTTGCTCAAGCACGGTCACCTAGAGCATGTTGCACAGGACCCTCTCCAGTCGAGTTTTGAATATCTCCAAGGATGGAGACTCCACAACCTCCCTGGGCAACCTGTTCCAGTGCTCTGTCACCCTCACAGTGAAAAAGTATTTCCTCATATTCAGATGGAATTGTCTGTGTTTCAGTTTGTGCCCGTTGCCTCGCGACCTGTCACAGGGCACCACTAAAAAAGAGTCTGGCCCCATCCTCTTGACACCCTCCCTTCAGATTGATAAGATCCCCTCTCAGTCTTCTCTTCTCCAGGCTAAAAAGGCCCAGCTCTCTCAGTCTTTCCTCATATGAGAGCTACTCCAGTTCCTTAAACATCTTAGCAGCTCTTTGCTGGACTCGCTCCAGTGGCTCCATGTCTCTCTTGTATTGGGGAGCCCAGAACTGGACGCAGCACTCCAGGCGTGGCTTCACCAGGGCTGAGTAGAGGGGGAGGATCACCTCACTCCCTTGAAGAGCTGGCCGTGCTCTTCCTAATGCAGCCCAGGATACCATTGGCCTTCTTGGCCACAAGGGTACATGGCTGACCATGAGGTCAACTTGTTGTCCACCAGGATTCCCAGGTTCTTCTCCGCAGAGCTGCTTTCCAGCAGGTCAGCCCCCAGCCTGTGCTCATGCCAGGGGTTATTTCCTCCCAGGTGCAGGACTCTGCACTTGCCTTTGTTGAACTTCGTGAGGTTCCTCTCCGCCCAACTCTCCAGCCTGTTGAGGTCCCTCTGAACGGCAGCACAGCCCTCTGGTGTATCCGCTACTTCTCCGCCCAAAACTTGCTGAGGGTGCACTCTGTCCCTTCATCCAGGTCATTGATGAAGAAGCTGAACAAGACTGACCCCAGTACTGACCCCTGGGGGACACCGCTAGCTGCAGGTCTCCAACTAGACTTTGCACCACTGATCACAACCCTCTGAGCTCTGCCATTCAGCCAGTTCTCAATCCACCTCACTGTCTGTTCATCTAGCCCATACTTCCTCAGCTTGCCTATGAGAATGTTATGCATGTCCCACACAGAATGGGTGTGAACGTAGCTAAACCTGGTTGGTCCTTAATTTGTTAAAGGGCTTCTACTTCCAGTACTGAAGAATATGTACATTTGGATTCTTACTAGACACTAACATCTACCACAAAAAAAAAAAAAAAGGACATGATGACTCAATTTGAAAGTTCTGCAGTTGTAGACTCTTCAGTTTCAATAGGAGAAACTCAATAAGGAGAGAAAGGATAGCTTTCAATGACTCTAAAATTTAAAACTCATACCAAATATCAGAGATGAACATGAGTCACTCCATCTCCTATAATGGCTGTGTCAAAGGGCACTGCTGAGCGTAGGAAGCCCACAGCACAAAATAGAGATACTTTCTCCTCTTATCCCTGCATATACAGAGGTCTTTAGGCAGGAGAAACCATTCACACTGAGAAAAAAGAAAGCTTAGGATTTGACAGTGCTTGCAGGAACGGCCTACTACAGACATTCCTGCAGTGCAGTGCACGGAAGATCAGAAGGAATGGTGAGACAAATAAATTCTTCAACACACAAATTTCTCTCCTCAGTCCAGGGTTATACTTAGGGCCACTAGGGTTACTGAGACACAGACAGAGGTACCACTATCACAGAACAGCATCCTTCCCCTGCCAAGTCCTCACACTCTAGGTGAGACCGCAGGGAAGGAAGCAGGTACTGAATTTGTCCCACTGTAAATACTTTTTCCACTAGATTTTAAAGAAACATATAACAAAGATTCAAATATAATCAGCTTATACAGTTAAATTCCAGCAATCATGGCTTAGAATGATTACCCATGAGGCTAGGCTGTCACATTGACCAGCCTAGGACTGATTTCTGGAAACATAACATTCTCTGCTTTTATCAGTAACTACATTTGGGAACCTAGGCATTAGGCTTCACAAAATAGCCACAGGAGAAAGAACATATTTTTGAGGCCTCATTGCCATTCTCCTTGTTTTTAAGAGGACCATCATGTCATGCACTTTCTGTCAAGGAGAAAAACTCTTCAAATTCTAAAGGAAGCTGCTGACACCCAATTTTCCCCTTCCTGGACCCAATCAGAGAGGACAGGACAGAAGTGTTCTCTTCCATCCCAACGTGTGCTAGAACAGGTGAACACAGTAAATGAACAGCAAGGCCAACAGGGAGATGCAAGTCAGCAGGATGTATAAAGGAGAGACAGTAAGAACTTCTTTCATAAAGCCATGAGCATTCAGTCATTTAACAACTTATCTCACATTTCCAAAGCAAATAACTGGGTGCTCAGAGAACAAATCCAGTCCTACTATTAATTGCAACAGGTGTGAATGGAGTGATCACTTACAGAAACTGAGCATAAAGAGCAGAGCCTGATGATAATTACAAGTATGGGTGATGCACAGATCATACATGGAGAAATACTTCATTGTCAGCATTCGTCTATACCTCAAGAATACCATTCATCAGCACAGACAATACAAAATTCTATACTTACTTGCAGGCATAGTCTTGTAGATCAGAAACATAATTGCACACTCCACCATGAAGGCAGTATGAGTCATATGAAGGTGGGCATCCTGCAAAATCACCTTGCACAGTGTATGTAGAGTCTTCATTGTTGACAGTAGTAGGAGACACAGTAGATTCTGAAATACAGGATTTCACAAGAATATTTTATAATGTTGGCTGCATTGGCAATATGACCATATGAAAGAGTTTGAGAACTTCAAGTCAGAAAAGTAAGAAAGAATCTCTAATTTCAGCCAATGAATTATTTGCCCATTTGCTTATTTTGGTATGGCCACATACTTATCAATTTTAGGCATATGGACCCTTAGATCAAAATAGTAAATATGTTTGATTACTATGGCAGGACACTGTTGGTTTGTGTATCTACTATCTAGTATGCTTTGTTCCTATCTATTATGCTATCTATCTATCTATTATCTATATTAGGTCTTAAAACAACAGATCATGACTAGCTATGCACATAACATTCTAGATATGCAGTAAAAGACCCATAGAGGTTGGCTGTATTCTATTTAGATGCCTGAGTACAGATTTTTGAACTAAAACTGCATTGGCTGTCTAATTACCTATTTTTAAGTGATTTATGCAACTTATGCAGCTTTATGCTATGATAAATCTCCATCATGAATACAGTACCAGAGTCAGATATGCAGGTGAAGGGTGATCGCATTTCATGCACTTGGATCTGAGCCTGAAAAGCTTTCACATGCAGCTTATCATTCTTATACAGATTAATTCTACTCTGCAGTCATCCAGTTGATTGCATCTGTGGATGACTGCAGGTCACATTTTTGAGCTGGCTTTAAACAAGCTAGCCCAGGTACAGATACCAGCATAATTAGGGAAGCACAGAACTTTGTGGACCAAATTTCTTGAAAGGGTTTTGTAGCTTGTTCTGAACTGCACAGTCACCTACATAAACATGCAAACTAGCTAAAGGTAGCTCTGATACCTCCGCACAGCATGATCTGCAGTGCAGACATATCCTTACAAAAAAGGAGCACTTTTTTGCCTACTTTGGTGCAATAGTGTATCTATAGGTCACAACCCAACAGGGCAAAGAATTTCTAGCATTACGACTTAGCAGAGCTACACCCAAGTGCTCTCACACACTTATGTCATCAGTTCTGCCTCATGCCATTTTTGTTGCAACTTCACCTTCAAAGACATTTGGTTTTTAACATTTCACTTGCAGGAGAACTGTCATGAAAAAGTACTTAGATGGAAAGGAATAAGTGTTTTTAGCAAATCCCAGATGTGACTGGATTCCATGAAGAAAATTTCAGGTAGCTAAAAGAGCTTATTAGGTAAAGAACTAAAACAGTGTATTAACACACATGAACACACATGATCAGTTTTACAGCTGAGGGAATTACAGAACACTGCTTATAAGTCATGTGTCATTTAAAATCATCATTTCTAGGGTGACACCTGGACTACTGAGAGCTTAAGTATCTAAAAAGCAGTGGTCAGGGGGGGAATTTAGATAAGAATTCTACTTATAAAGCCGTAGCTTCCTTCTGTTTTCTGCAGTAATAGATCTGTGACAATCACAAAGTATCCTTCTGTCATTGGACAGTCAATTGATATGGGATAAAATTCACCTCTATGAAGAGGGCTGATGCAGAGACACATGATGAGTCACTCAGCTCCCCATTTTCAGAGAACACGGCTGTTGCGCTGAGGCACTAAAATGAAGGTCAGATATTCACCAGTGCTGAAGCTGCACCAGCTCCTTTTGTTAAACTCGTAATCAGATTTTCTGGAGAGTTTCAGAGCTCTTCTGAAAAATTAGTCACTTACTCAAGCAGTTTCCTGGATCTGAAAGACTAACTTATTCTGAAATATGAAATGGGACTTAAATTATGCACAGTCCTTGTGCTAGCCTTCTGCAGACAGGAAAAAAGGAACAGAGATTTTGAAAAAAATGACACAGCCTGAAATCAACTCCAAAAATGGGCTAAATGTTATCTCTGAGAAGCACTTACTTCTGTTCTGGTTTGCAAAGGGCATTAGATAGACATGTCATTACATTCAGACAGTATAAATTAGAGTTGAACCTGACATAGACAGTTCCAAAGTAAACTCAGATATAGTGTCCTTAGTTCATCTCAAAACACCTGTCTGCAAAACAGCCTCCTAAAGCAATGCTAAATGGATTCACAAGCTGTCCAGTATGTCACCACTCAGTCTTTTCCTGAATTTTATTGTATAACAATCTGAGAGCACAGTTCTTAGTTAAGGGCCACTTTGTTTTAACTGCTCACTCCATTTACTCACCAGAACTGATGCCAGTTCCAGAAGCATCATCAGTGCAAGAGCAGGTGTAGTTTCCTTCTGTATTTGTGCAGGTTATGTTCTCTCCACAGACATGGGACCCCATCTTGCACTCATCAATATCTGTCACCCAAACAGTCTGCAGTTAGAAGAATGAAATGCCTCAGAGTATCAGTTAAAAGGGGCAGCAGTAGCAGCATTATGGTCTCCTAGCAGTGGGAGAAACGTAACAGAGCATCCCTCTGCAAATTTCCCTTGGTAGACAGTGGAACAGAAAAGCAACCAGCATGCTTTCTAAGCCAAGCAATCAGATCCTCCCCAGCCTCTCAGCACATGCTACACTGCTGAAGAAGTGCTCCACAAGAAAAAGGAAGGAAAAGCTTTCCCACAAAATATAATGGGTACAGAAGAGTTGAAGAGAAGACTTGTTTGCACTAGATGTATTCTCTTGAGGTTTCCAGTCCCGATTCACACTCCTGTACATGTACTACAGTACTATGAGTTGGCATTCTTGCACTGAGAAAGGAGAAGGACTACCCAGCTGGTCCAGCCTAGACAAGAAGTCCAGATAGAAGGAAAGGGTCCAGAAACCC
The DNA here is from genome assembly GCF_036417845.1 of Apteryx mantelli. Lineage (NCBI taxonomy): Eukaryota > Metazoa > Chordata > Aves > Apterygiformes > Apterygidae > Apteryx > Apteryx mantelli. The sequence goes on along the minus strand of NC_089982.1, from coordinate 20,712,861 downwards.
ACAGGTTTATCTAGTTTGTGCAAACACTTAAATGAAGTAATCCTCTGAATCACTATAAAGAGGAATCCCTACTTACATATAACAAGAGTTTTCAGGCCTACCTTGCTCAGTCTAGGTTAGGCTCATATATACCAAAGAGGAGGTATGCATGTAGGCTTCCTTCACCTCTCTCTCACATTGTACTGTATGACCTCACCTGGCCTCCACACCTTCTCCAGCACAGCCCACAGAGGCAGCACCTGCCAGGCCAGCATCCATCCGCTCTGAGTTGGCACTTGTACTGTGGCTTGCCTTGGGCAAGTACTTATGCACCTCCCCAACAAAGTAAGAGTTGGGAATTTCAAAATGGTTTATGCACCACAGTTTGGGAGCCTCTGATTTATTTTATGAATTGTCAACAGAATACACGCACCAGATTTACTCTGGGGAAACAGACACAAATCTACTATCTCAATTTGTGTGAAACTCTTGCTTAAATCATTGGGACTTTTTCTACAGTAAAATTAACAGGATCTGTCCCAAAACAGTGAATAAAATTCAAAGCAGTTTTAAAAGTAAAAATACAAGAACAGAACTATTGCGACATATTCCAAGAAATGTGATTTCAACAAAACAACATGGATTCTTATTGCACTATTTCTAGACGAACTGGCAGATTTCTGGACACTGTTAAAAGCATGCAGGCATCTAAAACCAAAGCACAGAATCCCTTACATACCTGTTTCTGGCTCTTTATAGTACAATTCAACTCATCTAATTGAAAATTAGTTTCAGTTTTGTTGAGCTTATGACAAGATCTTATCATTTATAAAACACTGTGAAAACGTATCTGACCATATCCTAGGCTTAAAGACTGCACACAGAGAATGGATTGCTTTTCAATAGTGGTGTTAGGTACCATAATTGTTCTAGCCGAGCAACTATACCACAGACCATGAGAGCCCAGAGCTGTCCATGGACATACACCTCAGATGGAACTTGGACAGCAAGAGAAGGTTGCCACTACTGCCCATACTCCCTAACATCCCCAAGGACATGAGCTCTGGATCTCTGACCTATACAAGCAGAATGCCTTCTCGAACCCCCTGCCTCCGATACTTTCCACACCCTGCCCATATTAATAATATCACTCTAATTATTTAGTTTTCCTTTTCTGTGCTGAAGAACCAAATTCCAGTAAAGACTATGTAAGAAATGGGTCAAATTTAATGGGTTTTGAATTAGACTATAAAGGAGAAAGAAAAAAAAAAAAAGACAAGTGAGAAGCCAAGACTCTCGTAAAGCTCTGAACAAACTGTGTGCTACTTGCACATTGCAGAAAAAAAGCTTTCTGTTCCTTCATATTTACTGCTAAAAGGGATTAAAAAATTAAGACATATAGGGAATGAACTAAAGACCTGGCATTAGAGCTGGATGAGAGGATCAGTGGGTCTGATTATTAACACGACTCTAAATGCACTTGAGTTGCAAGTGTCAACACGCTGAACCTCATGCCTATTAAACCAACCTGGAATTATTTGATGAGTATTATGACACACTCAATACCTACTTTCGTTTATATTCATGGCAATGATTTCCAATAAACCTGTACTGGTTCACCCCCATTTCCCTCCTCCCCTTCACTTTTCCTCTCTCTCTTGCTATAGCTACCAAAAAGAGTACAAACAATGAGAGGAAGCATCCATTGACAATTAGAGGCTTTGCATATTGATCAGTTGCTGAGGTTGCCACACTTCAAACAGGAAGGAAAGAATGAAAAAGGAGAAAATGATATATGCCAACTGTTTGGGGGGAGACCCCCAGCCCACTGTTAATATGCATGCCCCATCACATTTTTCAAAAAGAACCAGAACAGATCATTAGGGACATCTGACAACTCCGCAGCTTGATGCAGAGGTAGCCCAAATCATTAGACATGTCTCTTATTCATTCTGTCACTGCCTCTCAAACACTCCGCAACCTTCACACATTCCCTTACCGTAACAACGGAGTCCATCTCCAGTGTATCCCTCCAGACACTTACAGACATAGCCCCCTTCAGTATTGATACAGCTTGACACATTTCGATTACAGCGGTCCATATTTACAGCACACTCATCGACATCTGCAAGAAAAAACAAGGAGAAGGGACACATTGGTCATGAAGCCATTAGGTAAACCATTAAAAAGAAATGTCTGTGTCATGAATTTCCCTCAGACTACATTGTTGTTTGTCATTTGTGCTTCTGAAGTGAAGGGCTTTATGTCCTTATTTTTGGCCTGAAATTTGACCAGAATGTTCTAAAGAGCTTAAGAAGTCAGATACTGGATACTTTCAACCAGAAGCCTTGATGTTCCACAAATATCACTTGCTTCAAAAAAATCTCCAGTTCACAGGGTATGATCGTATTCAAAACTTGCCTTATATCCTGATCTTAAACCCTACTCAGAGAGAAACAGCATGTTGAGAAGGAGCACACGAGCTAAAGAGAATGGTATCACAGCTCACCCACTCTCCCTACCATTTTTTTTTCCTTTACATAGCAACAAAGACTCCTGTGAGTCTTCGGGCTTTGCCAAAGGGTAAATTATTTCGTTTCTAATGCCTTTCTGTCTTGGCCTTTGTGAGAGAATAAAGTGCTTCCATTGACATTTTATGCAAGTCCAAAAACTGGTTTTAAAGACCACTCTGAGCAATGTGTTGTCTGATTGTTAGTCACTTTCCAGTGCCAGAAAGAAACAAGAACAGCCTTTTATATAAACATTATATTAGGAATATTAACCTTTAAGAGATTCTTCAGTACATAATTCTAAATCATACATCAACTGTCATGTCATATCTGAGCTTTTATAATTAGACAATTTTTTACAAATAAATATGTTATGCTTGTATTCCTATTATTCCCGTTATTGCTTATTAATATTAATAGGATTAACACTCATGACTCAGGGGAAAATAATGCATGTGATAATTAGCAATTTCATCTCACATGCTCTCTGCTCATCATCCTTTTCAAAACAAGCAATCCCATTGACCTTTCTGTGATAGCTTGTGCAGCACAGCTGCCAATATGAGAAAAGATATATTTTCTTCCTGCCCATAATTCTACAGTTTTCCAGAAAGTTGCATTAATGTTTTTTATTACCATAGCATGATTTGGCCTTCCTGGTAAACCCTTTCAAACATTGGCATACAGCTCCATCTTCCAGCAAAACACACTGTGCATTGACATCACATTCTAGTGCAGTGCAGTCATCCTGATCTATAGCATAAACAAAACCAGAAACCACTAAATGCATTTGAACTGATCAAAGGAGGTAGCGTATTAAAAAAACCAACAACAATATAGGGTCAAAGTTTGAAACGTATCTCTCCATAGTTAATGGTGACAAGTCAACATAATCACTAGGGCTGTCATTTTTGTCTAGATGGAGTTGAAGCACTAAGTAATATTGGAATTTCTGAATATTGTAAGAAAAACCTATAGTGCAATTTTTGATCTAGTGTCATTGAAAATATGTAGAACTCAATAGTTTTACTTGCCATTGTGTTCAGAGGTACATAACATACTTGCCAAATCTAAGGGACGGAGGGATTTCTCACAAGTTGATCCATGTCACAAATGTTTGTTCTTTAGGCCTGGATAATATTATCAAGTTTTGCTGGCACAGCAAAGGAACATGGAGACAAACAAGAGATCAGTTCTATCTAACACAGTTACATAGACCCAGCTTGTTTTAAGAGATTTAGCATAGATCATGAATGCCACAAGACTTCACATCGAGCATTTCTTCCTCCAAAGCCTATGATTTCTTTCTTTTCAATAAACCAGTTCAGATCCTCACATTAAATGGAAGGCAGTAAATCATCAGACTCTACCTGATATCATGATTTCAGCCATCAACAAAATATTGATTTGCTGTTTTTCCCCACTTTCAGTTTCCTTGAATATTCCGCTACTTTGTGTGCTCTGGAGCAAAGTCTCCAGTGTTGGCACTGGCACTGCCTCCTTATGCACAAAGACATTGCCTGCAAATGACAAGGAAAAGGTGACACAGACTGTTTAAATCTGCTGAACTGATTTCCTGACTTTCTATCACTTACCTCTACTTTCTGACAATCACAATGTTTTCCTTCTAAAATAAAAGTCAGTTTCCTCCCAGATTGGCCTGTTTCTGTTCCACCATTAAAACCACTCACTGGTGGTTTTTCTCAAATATAAAGGACAAAGAATGCAACTTGTTGCCCATAGTATTTGTCAGCATTGCAAACATCTCTTTTACGGCTAATATGTCAAGGGTAAAAAGACAATGGTCAGACAACAGTCCCAGGACAATAACCCAGTTTTTCTGGGAGATCTGTTCTACTTGCTTTTTGTGAACACTAAAGGAATTCATGAAAACCCGTCTTAGAAGCATTAGTCCTCCAGAAGGCAGTAGCATGTTCAGAGAAGAACCAACATATCAGCTGGTTTGATCACAGGTGGGAGAAGGAGGTGGACAGCAGTGGCAGTGCTGTCGTTTGTGAAGCTAGGGGTGTGTTGCCAGAACACAGAAATATAAGAACAAAAGGAGATGGAAAGAAGGTTTCATTCTGATCCATCTCAAGAGGAATGGTAAACTATTTTCCGCTCTCACATAGGTATCAGTACTTTGTAAAATGCTCCGTTGTTCTTCCTGTAATATGTAAATACACAGAACCATAAGTTACTATACACCTGAACCATATCATGTCAATTAGCTTAATATTTTACTGGTGGAGCTTGTGATGTTTCTTGTAAGAGACAGAATTTGTTCTAACCACAATATCCTTATTAAAGATATAGAAGTAACATTATCCACACATGGGTAAATTACGTCACAGAGTTTAAATGATTCAGCCTCCTTGGGAGAAAGAAAAAGAGAAGGTAGGCAGGAGTGTGAAAAAAATAAGAAAATGCCTATAAAGGAAAACACCTATTATTTTCGTTCTTCTCAGAAACTATCATTAATTATGTAGAGCAAGGTGAATATTTTCCAAAGTTATTTGTCAGGATCCTTAAGGCTTCTTGGGGTCTTTTTTGGAACTAGAAGATCATACCTGCTATTGTGTTAGAACCATTCAGTGCATGACAGGTTTTTCCATCTTGAGTTTTTTCAAATCCTTGATGGCACAAACAACTGGCAACTCCAAAACTGTTTTCACAGATCTGATCACAGCCTCCATTCTCATAAAGGCAAGGATTTGTCCCTAATGTAGAAAGATAAAAGGGTCAACTTAGTAAGCTGCAAGTTTGTAGCTTTTTCAATCAACGTCTCCTCTTGGCTGTGCAGAGTTGGCCCAGTTGGAAAACAGTAAGAACTGACAAAACCTAGAATGTCCCTTTTGCTAACAATAGATGCATACAGTAAAGCATGGATATTAACGCCTAGCCTCTGGCAGGAAAGCAGATTTGCATACTCTCTATCAAATTAATGTATCATTTTGTTTGCATTTCCTTTATTATCTCTCCTGTAATATTTGGAGTCATAACTTTCCCTTAGAAAACATTACAAAGGATAGGGAACCTGTGATTGTCTTCTCTCAGCCACAGTCTATTGAGTTTCCTGAGGGTTTTTTTCTGCTCACAGGGAGATTGCTCTCAACAGAAAAATTAAGTGATTTGGTCCAAAACTAATAAATCTTACAAAATCTTTCTTCATGTCATTCGTTACTATTTGTGTGTGAGGGGGTGATAATAATAAATTCGGTTATATAGGAATTACAAGACCATGATAGCCCTGTGGCAATTGATCAGCATCTATTCTTGGGCATAACCACAAATATGCAAGATCTGTTAGTACACTTGGGATGCACGTGCCCAGACTCTGAGTAGAAGACACCTTCTAACATAAATACAACGGAGTATAAACATAAATAACAAGGGAGTAACAGACTTCCAGTGCTTTCAATGAACACCAGTCTGACTATGCAAGCCTTTTAAAGAGCCTGTTTCTGAGAAGATAAAATGTCTCCCCAAGGACATCTATTCTATTAACATCAGCGAACATCAAGAGGAGGCTGGAAGGGAATGACTGCTTAATTTTTGCAGTATACCTGGTTTCGCCAGAGGGTGAACTACAACCATTGATGAGGGTCTCAGCATGCTGCCTCGAAGACGTACCCTGTTTTGGCCTGTCTTCTTGTCCACCCTCATTAGTGATGGCTTCGCCCAGTCAGAAAACCAAAGGTGATCCTCAAACACCGCTACATCAAAGGGATGGCCTACAAAGAAATAAGACTCCTCATCTTCAAATCTTTAGAGGAGGCACAAGAAAACATATAAACAAAATCAGTATCTGTGCATATGCGTCCTTCTATCATAGTGGCATAGACATAGCCACTCCTGCACTTTGATGTCTTGGGGATGGGTAAGTGCCCATGGATGACGGGCCACAGGCACAGGCACTTGTTATTAGTGCTCTTAGCAGAGGAGGCTACGACACATGCCAGGCTCATTTCAATCTCCAGGCTGCTGGTGACCTCCAACCAGATCAGGCCCACAGAACGCTTCTACCTCGGGACATCACCTTTTCCTGAATTAGCTTTTGGGACAGGCCTTTCAGAGGTTGAGTGCCTCCCTTCTCTGCCAGTAAATGGCCCGGCACAGAGCTGCTGAGGTATGTGGTTCCTTTTGCAGCCTTCACATAACAGAAAGAAGAGGAGCTCAAGGCATGACTCATCCTGCACAAACGTGCTGGCACAGGGCAACTTGGAAGCTACAGATCCTGCAGCCACTGACTTACGGCAAGACCCCAATGCCAGTGTGCGGTCTCCGCAAGTGCAGGAGTACACACAAGTGCAATACAATGGTCCACATGTACATATAAACGTGCACAGACATTCACTAGCCCATTCACCACAGTGTGAAATTCAAGAAGGGAATTCATTTTCCACACTTCAGCCAACTACCAGCAGTAGGCTGTGACTACTTAGCAACTGTCAGCCAGCTAGCAAACAGTAGACACAAACCATCCAGGATCATCCTGGATCAGGATCAGCCAGGATCAGCCAGGAAGCTTCCTCTGTTTTAACTGACAATGGGAACTTAGACACCAGCTTAGAACAGACACCTAACAATTACATATGGCTAACAGTAGGTGAGAGAAATCCCATCCCATGTTCAGAGTACAGCAATTTTTCCTTGGTAGCAGAATACCATCTGCACTAGAAGATTTCAGATCCCTGGTTTGACTCAAGAGAGAGGCTCAGCAATTCAGAATCCAAGGACACTTCCACATATAAGGGTAGGCATAGTTATAAATATTAACAGCTTTGCAGAATGACTGACTCTCTTTAATTTCACTGTCACAGTAGAAATGTTGATTTGTCAATAGTCCAAACGGCAACATGCATTCTTTCTATACAGTTAGAAATCTCCTGCTTCCAAGATAGCCTATGGGCAAGCTTTTTGCAGTGGAAGGTAAGAACACATACTGTTCTTCCACGGATGTATAGCTGGTCTCAGAGTGTGTGCTTCCTGGCTGAAGCAGGTTTGCTTTTTCCTGGTCCTTACCCACACTCCAAATATGCACCTCACTTTGCAACACTGCAGTCTAAGCTCCTTTCAGAGGCATGTCTTGTAGCCATGCAATTTGTGCTATGTGTTTTTATTACTGGATGTAGGCCTCATTTAGATAGAGATTTTTAACTATAGTTATCAAAGAGAGATCCCAAAAGGTATTAGTTAAAAAAAAAAAAGGCAAAAAAAGTCAAACAAGCAAGCAAACAAAACAGCAACAGATAAATTATAACCTTGGAGAAGGAATATGTGCTGGTATATCATCTTAAATACACACCACAATTAAACTGAAAAAACACTCCTACCTAAGAAAAGTTCTAAGACATTATTTAAGTGTTCCTGAGTGTTAAGTCTAAGAGCATATTTTTATTTTATTAGCATACCACTAGTTCCACTGAACTGTGCTTAATCACTGGGCCTGGTTCTTAGCTCTTCTTTCCATGAAATTTGAGCAGCTAGTCCAAGATCTAGATACTGTCTCCATCCAAACATTGATTCATGATTTTAGGATCTATAGCTTGCACTGTCAACAAACAATACGACTTCCCCCCCCACCAGCAGTTCCCTAACCTCTTCACTTATAAATACATTAAGCATTAAAAATACAAGTGCAAAGTGATCACTGGAGAGAGTGGTTGAAAAGTGGTTCATCCTGAATCACATGTAAGCAGAACCCTTTCCACAGCAGTGCAAACCCAACCCATTGCATAAAGAGTGTCTGCGTTGTTACTGACTTGGGCAGGGGCTTATAGGCTGTTTTATTTGCAGCTAAAAATTGGATTAATAGCAGTGTAGGAGAGAACCTTACCCATCTTTCATGCAGCTGTGCTGAATGAGCTTTCAGTACAGTGCCAATAGAGGGAGCCAGTGTAATAAAAATTCAGGTTACAGCAGCTTGAGTATGAACAGATGCAGCCTTCCCTTCCTCCAGGATAAAACAGAATTCTTGTCTCAATAATGGTATTAGCAAAACATTAGGAATCCATGCTCTCTGCCTCTCTAAATTCACATCCCTACTGGTCTGCATCTCCTTCTCTTCTTTCCATACCCTTATTTCCTCTTCCCCCATCTTCAAACATCCGTATCACTGTCCCAAGCCCACCCCTCCTTTCCCCTACCCTTTGTTTCTCCTGTGCTCCTAACTCTCCTTCTGTGTTTTTTCCTCATAAGACATTGTCCTGTCTATTGTGAAGAAACAAAGCGAAACTTTCAAGAGACTTCAAGGTCCTCCTTTGCAGATCAGTTGCAAGGTGGAGTGTATAGCAGAACATCTGCAGCAGGGGAAAAGAGAGGAATGCTGCCAAGCCACTCTACTCTGCACTTTCAATGTCTTACAGACTGAAGAGCACTTCTTCCTCCAAGTTCTCAGCCTGCAGACAAGTGGGAGGGCATCTGGCATGGAAGAACAGCAGCAGCTTAACAGAGTAACATTGAAGTCTCTACCCATGGCAGTTTAGGTACTGACACAAGCCAAGAGCCATATTCTGCCCATGCTTTGCCTGCACGCCTCCAAGATAAATCTGGTCCCCAGAGACGTATCATGAACAAAAGGCATTGTCTTCTCCAGTAACTAATTGGCCACGTATGAGATTCTGAAATACACAGTTTACTTTAAATGTGTTGCAGCATCACTTCCTCATTGCTAACACTTCTGTTCTCTTACTCCAGAACAATGCAATTATGTGTCAAACAATAGCAATCTCAGCAATAACAGCTACCAGCATCTTGCATTAATCATTCTCCATTCAGTATCTATTATGTATTTAGAAAGTGTTCAACACTGTGCAGCTGCAGGTTCTTTGCTCAAAGACCTTAACAGCCAAGATTGTTTCTCTTCCAGCTTGCGTCAATATAACTTCACTGGCATAATAAATGAAGCAAAATCTGAATTAAACTAAGCAACCATACATGGAACAAACAAGACACATTTTTAATTTTTAACTTGTTTTCACTTTTCTGATAAAGGCAGAGAAGTTCTCTGTGCAAGGCAAAGTGGCTGATTAGAAAAGTAGAGAGTATCAAAAGGTGTTTTGCTAAAATAAATAAAACTTCAGCTGGGGTGACAGAATGAAGGACTAAGTGATGCCATTAGCCTCAACAGAGTTGCATGGGATATACACATAGCCGCTGGCCCGTAATTCACATATGCATATACACCAAGCAGCAGTAGGTAATCAACCAAACCCAAAGCCTCACCTACATCATTCTGTGCAAGAATTCGACGGTCAGAACCATCCAGATTTGCGCTCTCAACAACCGACTGTTTAGCATCGCACCAGTATAACTTGTCAGCTAAGTAGTCAAGAGCTATTCCACTGGGCCACACCAGACCAGTGCTGGCTATAACCTGACGATCAATACCTTCTAATGAAGAGCTGTCAATCCGGGGGTTGACCCCCATGTCGGTCCAGAATAACCTCCTTTGGAAAAAAAACAGATAGAGGAAGTCATCAAGTAAACATTTGTCCTCCACTCTGTGGAGTTCTTTCAAAGCAGAAAGATTAGATCAGAGTAACACAGGCCTGAAGCACATAAGAAAGTGCACACATCAAGCAAATATATATTGGCTGCTGATCTTTAAAACTTGTTGTAAGATCCCAGATCACTACACTGGGACTTGCACAGAATCTTTGCTATGTTTATTGGCACAAAACCTTTGCAAAACAGCTCCCATTTCTGCTACTTGCCAAGTCTTCGTATCTGTTTTTTGCATTTTCCATGCAACTGATGATAGCAGTGTAGCAAACCAAGACAATAGAAGGCTTGGTGCATTAGCCAGCCACAAATGGAACCAGAACTACCCACCGCCCACGGAAAGCAAGCCAGAGTCCTGCTATTTTGTCTTTTAAAAAAACAAACCAGTAACAGGCTCAGCATCTTTTTTTTTTTTTTTTTTAATAAAATCATGATTCTGGGGGGTCTCACTTTAGAGCCCTGACTGTTATGCACTGAATGCTTAGAGTTTTTCAAAGAACAGATAGTGCAAGACAGCAACTCAAAACAGAGATAGCCAGAATCACAAATTATTTTTTACGTTTGGACTCTACTCTTTCTGGGCATTAGCTACCTTTGCCAGGTTAACACACAGATTCACTTATATGATAACACACAGATTCACTTATATGAACAGTTTTGCTGTAGTCAATGCAGGGCCCAGTATTCTCAATAGTCTTGCATGTGCCTCAGATTCCTCTTTAGTACTGACTTTACTATTATGGACATAGCTATAATGTCTGCCATCTAATAAGGCAGGTTTTAGTCACATTTCCTCCTCCTTCTCCCCTTACAGCTTTTGCTTCAAGATGTACAAGCTATCTACCTCTACTGATAATTCAAATAAACTATGTCCCTGAACATAGCTATTCTTAAAGGTTTTCCTGTAAAACAGCTCTCTCATGTTCCACCTCTACTGAAAGATACTTTCAAACCTTTTATGCTCACAGTGAAGCTAACAAAACACCTTCCCCAATTTGGTTTCACTTGCCAATACTTAGTTACAGCAGTATCCAAGCATTAAGATAACTCAATAGAAGAGTTGTGCATCCTACTAGAGGTACATCGACTGATATCTTCGGGGCTTTTCCATTAATTACAATGGCCAGAATTTCATCAGTAGTTCTAAATGTTCAAAATTTCTATGATCGTTTCAGCACTAGATAAGAAGATTCAAGGTATGTTTAAATCAGTGTTTCCTCAGAGACTGAAACATGACCAAAAAAGTCCTTTGTAAGCACCACTGGTTAAAAGTGACTGCACCTTCATCACACCAATATATATAGAACCCTGAAAGGGGTCTTTCTGTTTGGTAGTATAGTGCTTACAACAGTCAGGGTGACTTCAGTTGCTTGTGTTTTTCTTAGTTTAAAATGTATACAATATCCTTAATGCTTCTGGTAATTTTTTAGATCTATATGAGGAAATGAGTATGTCCTGCAATCTTCCCTGACTCATAATGGCAACACAGCCATAAAAGGCTGCAGTTTACATAACTCTGCTCAGCAACCACTATCCTAACATGAGGTCAATGCATTTTTTGTCTGCCAGAAGGGCAAGGCTGGCATGCTCATTTTTAAAAAGCTTCCCCAGTTATTCCACAATTAGCTGTATTTATCACTTCTTACTTAGCAAATGGGTGAATGACAATCCCTCGGGGCTGGGAGATATCCTCCCAGATGATCATTTTTCTTTGCATTCCATCCATATTGCTCCTTTCGATGCATGCCTTCCTGCAACACACATGGCACTGTTACCTTTTTAATTACCTTCTTTAGCAGAACATACTAAGTTCTTACATTACTTTAACACAAAACTGTAATAAATAACTTTGCAAAGACAGGAAATAAATCTGCTGGTGTTTTTGTTCGGTTTGACACACCTGTCACCTAGACACACCTAGACACAGCTGTCTAGTTGTTTCATCAACAAGTAATTCATGCTACAGCCTCATTATCCGGCCTAGGGCATAATGATAAAATACATGCTGCTGTGCAGGAGACCTTAAGTTCTCCTTTTTTGGGCAAACAGAGAATTGGAAGTATAATCACTAACAGATGAATGTTAGCTTTAAAAGGAGTCAGGAGAAAAACAGGCTCCTAATTGAATGCCATAATCAAATGTGTAAAGAATGTTTTCAAATAGTACTTTTAAATACATTTTTCATTTAGAAATATCCAAGCATTTTATATATTATGTCTGTTTTACAGCAAAGAACGAAGCAAAGGTCCTTATGATCACTCATAAAATCTATGGCAGAGTCAAGTATAGAACCTACCCTGTCTGTCTCCCAATCCATTTTTTTCCAGAAAACTGCAGACACTTACTTTTACAAACTTCATTTTGCCAAACAAATATCAGCCTCTACCTGAAAACATACAGCCTTTCACACCCACCTTAATCTGCAAAGAAAGGCCACACAAGGATGGAAAGAGAAATAGATACATATATATAGAATACAAACAGGTAAACCCAGTGGGTGAGAAGGAAGTGGCAGATACAAATTCACAGCTCCATCCTTGACTCCTGTGTTGTAGAGACAAGCAGCACAATTTGCCATTGCACAAGAAACACTGGCATATTTATTCAGGAGTGACTGTGTAGGCAAGATTGTATCTATCGGTAAGGAAGCAGACTATCAGCATACGTAACAGATAAGGAGGTTGATCTGGATATTCAAAAATCACTTTTTATTGACTAATAAAATGGGTGTTATACTGAAGCATCATTGCTACCCTTCAAGGAGTCATCACTATGTTCTGATCTGACACTGCCTTTTTACCAAAGGCTTCTCTCTGTGTGTAAGGTTAGGTACCACTGAAACGTGAGGTCGTACTGTCTGCCAGTGGTTGTTCCTCTCTGATTAGGGATAATTGACAAAGATTGTCCATTAGCTTAAGGAGGCATGGTTCTAGTCATCAGTAATGCTGACTTCTGTCTAAGATCTACTTAGTGCAGTAATACTCATGATATATATAGATACAGATATATATACACATATACATGCAGCGTATGTGTATAAATGAGTGTACACATACATATATACACACACACAAACATGTGCACCTATATATACATGTGTCTATGCAGCACATGTCTTAGATTCCTCGCAACAGAGTCCAAACCCTTGCTTCTTGGAAAGACAAAGATAAAAATACAACAGCAGACTCAAAGCGAACTTCCAGCATTTCAGTTTTAAAGACACTTCCAACTGTTTATACTGGAGATTACAGCTATCTAATCAGAATGTGAAGCATTACTGAATTTAAAGTAATATTTCAGCTATTCCCACATCACTGGTCATTTATTCCAAATATTTTATGGCATGTTTTGACATAAATGCACTGTAGAGCATGTACCCTCTGTCTGTCCAATACAATTTACGGTTAATCCAGTCCACAGCAAGTCCTTCAGGTATATCTATAGCTTCATGAATAACTTTTTCGCGATTTGAGCCATCCAGATTAGCTCGTTCAATCCATTTCAAGGCAGTGTGGGCAAAGTAAACCTGTGAAGAAATAACAGATGAGATGTGAGCATTTCCCATTTCACTTTCTGGTCTATTTCCCTGCTCTAATAGGTCCAGTCTGAAATAACTTTTTCATTTTGAAAGTTCCCTGAATCATTTGGTCACAGAAGGGTAAAAACCCGTGATCCCTGATCAGATAAAAAGGCACTTATCCTTCAGCCAGGATGACTTCTACATGCTGCTTGTGCTTAGCCGTAAATCCTAGTTGCCCTATATGCAGTCCCCTGAATATCCTATGATTTTATTTCAGTGACCAGCTACCTCACATGAAGCACAGCTGATGAAACAAAAGTAGGAGCAGGCAAAAGGAAGCACGTTATCATTTACTGGCTGCTCATTTTAAAAAAGGGGATGGGGGAGGGAGTAGTAGTGTATGTGTGTTAAGGAGCTGGGAGAGGGACAGAAGAGTAGTTATATAATTTGCTTCTGTTCTTTCTCTTTCAGCCTATGTATATTTTAATTTCTTATCAGGTGTCGATCCTATAAGGCGCCAACATTTCCAGGAGAAGCTTTGCAGGTTTGGGTCAAAATAAAAGCTCTCCACTGGTGGGGAATTTGTTTTTTGTTTCCTGAGGATGAGGAAAATAATATCCTCTTATATTTGGTATCTAGAAGGAACCAAACATTGTGTGGCAGAACTACATACAAAACAATACTGTTTTATTTGCAAATGGTAACAACAAAACAAATAACTTTGCTTTGACACTATTCATGAGGACAAACAAAGCAGGTGGGAGGTCTCCAGCTTTGAACCAGCTAATTCAAGTACCAGAAGTTGTCTGACCATGGGAGCACAGAGCTATGTTGAGCTAATTTACTGTGTATCTCAATTCTGGACCACCAGGTCTAGCCAGCCACAGTCTAGTTGGACCACTGCGCACAATCTCATCTCTCTACACTGCACTTCAGAGCTCATTGTAATGCAGAGCTCCCTAAAAAAGTGGAACGAAGGTACATCTAGCATCATCAGAGCAATTGATTTAGATGTACTGCAGTACTGAACAACTGCTAGTTCCATGACAAGGCCCTATTTCAAGAAGTGGCAATGTTCCAGCAGTGCCCAAAATGATCCTCCTGTAAGGCAGATCTGGTAACGTTTTGACTTGTTTAACTGTGTCCGTCCAGACCTTGATACATTTCCAGCAACTTAACGGAGTTCCTCATCAGTTTTCAGTGTACTGCCCAGTACCTTTCTGTATCATTTTTACAGAGTAAGTAATTCTCATCATGGGGAAAAAAAACTATCTGCCACAAAAGGTTTAGCAAAGTACAGCTGAACTCCTATTCTTCCATATTCTCCAGGCAAAGTGTAGGGCACTAGGAGAAAGCTGCACATACAAACAACTCTTTATGCAGAGAAGAATCCTATTTCCAAAAGGACTGTCTTGTAATATGAGGAACACATTTCATAAGAACAATAAACCGACCGAGTGTTCAGCAGTTTAATTCAATAATGTCAGGACATAAGGATGTAGTTTTTGTTAAGATTGCTCCAACATTTAGTATGGGTTGTGGGATGTAGCCATACAGAAAAAAAGATGCTGCTGTCTTTTACAGCTACCCAGTAAAAAAAAAAGCAAGCTATATTTTCAGAAAATGGTACTGAAATCTCAAGGGAGAAAGCAAGCAATCACACAAAAGTTCTTCTTTGAAACTGCATTCAGGCCTAAAGTGAGTTTAGAAATCCACATTCTCTGTGAATTAGCCTTGTCAACATATGAAGGACATTAAATCAGTAAGCAAAGGATGAAACTCTTCAACTAGTGTTTGGCATCCTGTACCAGCTGTGCTCCTGGGCAGGCAACAAGCAGCAGCACAACGTGTAATCTGGATCGCTGACATCAGAAAGGTTAAGACGCAGGAAAGCCCAATCCATTTGTCCTTGCAATACTTCAAAATCCTCTCATTTTTAATGCCTTACCTTATTTTCAACTGGGTCAGAGTCCAGTGCTAAGACTATTCCCATCTGCCAGTCAAGTAAACTTGCATAATCTGTTCCATCAAAACTGATTCGGCGGATGTCTTGGCCATTTGCAAATAACAAAAAAGGCTTAGGTCCTGTTGATGAAAATTTGCACGTACGTTAATTCCATTAGGTCCAAAGTGATCTCTATATTGCATCACTATCTAAGATGCTCAGCGTGAGAATGACAGCTACTGTATATCTTCTTTGCTTCTCTGTGTTCTTTTCACCATTTTAATAATATAATCAGCAACATTTAGTTAGTGAAAAAGGAAAACTCTGAAAGCTTCTTCTCTGTTTCTTTTCGGCACATATTTTTCTATTCTGTATAGCCCTGTATATTTTTCAGGTCAAATTATCTCATTCTCACTTAATTATAGTCATTATCTCAGGCAAACCCCAAGTGAACAGTGGAAGATTTGTCTCAGAAAGGACTGAAAGTATGAATCCACAAACAGACACACAAACCAAGATATCTTTTATGAAACAAAGAAACAAAAAGCGAAATAAAAGAAGAGCTAAAAACAGAATATGAAATCTAGACTGAAAGCCATCTTCCCACCTCCAATGCTAGACAAATGTTTTAAAGACATAACAGAGAAGGAAAGAAGGAATTTGGTAGTATTTTATTTTACTGCATCAGCCTTTCACCTCCAGATCCCGGACTTAAATCTCACATAGGTCTGAGGTAATCTCATATATAATTTAAGTTATTTTGGCAGTCTAAAACTATTCCCCAAGAGAAAACTTTTGCTGCTCTTACTACTGAGATAAAAGCTAGTTTAGGACCCAATGTGCTAGATCCATTATCAATGTAGCATAAGACCCAAACTGACTCAAAGAGCTAACATTATAAGTAGGTAACAGTAGCAGACAATATGGGGAACAGAAGAAGAAATGCAGGCCCTTGTCCTAAATCCGTCTTGAATCTGAAATCAAAGATAAATGTGCAAGCAGGTTTTAAGGATCAACAACTTGCCCAAGATCATTGTTAAAATTCATGATAAAGGCAGTAACTAGCCCAGCTGCATTTCACATTGAATGACTTTCACATTGCCCATAGGAAGCCTTTCACAGTAAAAGCAAGAAAAATGTTGTCCTATAATGAATAAAGGTTTTCCTTTATGCCTAAAATAATCTCACAAACTTCTGTTTCATCCTCTCTCTCATGCACCCCTGTATATCTTGTTGCTCACACTGGAGTCTGCCCCTTCCTCAAAAGAAACAGATGGATCTGAAATCCAGACATGCATATCAAATACCTAGGCTCTGGGGTCAGCAGGGGAGAAATATCCTAGTAGGTAAGGTGCTTCAATAGACTATTCCCTACCCTGTGCTCCAAATACAGACACCTCAACCCCAGTTCTGTAACGCTGGGCAGAAACTACACCCACATTTATATGAAGACACAGCAACCCAAATTTTGCTGACAGACGAGTGGAGTAAAGGATCCCAAAGTGAAATGCAGAAGTTAAATAACAGAATGAATCTTCTGTGATGGAGACTGTATCATATAGCAGTGGTTCTGATATATTTCCAAACAACTAATACTTCCCAAACTGCACAACAGTATCTTAAAACCAGTGCAAAAACAGAGCCCAGTTATGCTAACCACTTAAAAAGACTCTAAAATGTTTTTGCTTGTTTATTGGCAAAAAATATTTATTGGCAGCAATATGTGGATATCAAGATACTCACCTGTGGCAGTGCAGTGCTTTCTGTCCTGCTGAAGCTTATATCCAGGAAAACAAGCACACTCCCAGGAGGATGGGCTTAAAGAAGAACATATCTGACTACAGCCACCGTTATCTGGAGATGTACAACCTCAAATAGAGCATTTGAAAATTTTAATTTTGCCATTCTAAGGAAAAATACAACAAAAATATAAGCATGAACAATCCATTCTGTTATCAGGATTTCTGCAGTGAAAAGTATCCTAATTACCGATAGATATCATGAAAGGACTCCTGTTGAGAAAAGCCTGGCAAACTAAAGCAAACTAGCAGCAACTTCTTCTAGAGCTTTTCCTGAAAATTCACAACACAAGATGGGCGGGGGGGGGGAGTGGGATATACGAACAGAGCTTCCATGTGCTGATTATTTCATAGAACTCTTTCTCCCACGGAAATCTCATCCAACCTACTACAGAGTAACAAATTCTATCAGACATTGCACTTCATGCAAAGAAACAGCAAACTGCCATTCTTTCCCTAGGATAGAGAACCGATGAAATCCACTGATTCTTATGGAAAGAAACCATTCTTTCCTCTTAGGGCTGTACAGTGGTTACATCCACAATGCCAATCTGAGCTTAATCAGTGGAGTGTAACTAGAAAAACAGTAACACTGAATTTATGTTACATATAATGCTGTCCAAAGCACATAAGGGTTGTAAAAGGGGAAGGGTATTTGTCAAGGCACAAGGTTGTCATTAATGGAGCTATCTTGATCCCTGAGACTGAAAATATACAGTTGAAGACCTAAAATCCCCTGAATTTGGAAAGCTTCTTTACATGGGGAAAGGTAGATTAGTGGGCATAGCAACTCCAAATATCTCCAAATATTCTGACTGCAAAAGTTTCATCACTGGGCAATCAGATGAAAATGTCTTAAGTTAGAGTGACCCAGAACCTGGGTAGCATGAGGTTGATAAAATCATTGCCAGGTTTCCTCCAGTTCCTAATTTTGTACCATCTGTCCTACGATTCCTGTCAAATATAAATTATAGATGTCTCTCCTGCAACAAACACCTGGGAGATGCTTCAATCGGTACTGACAACAGAAGAATTTCACTTGCAGATATAGGATGTTACTGCTAAGAAACACCTACTAAATATGAAGATGAATATTGTTCATCTCAGCACTCACTTGTACAATCATTTACAGCTGTGCAAAATGAGTGTAAAATGCCATCCTTCACTTCTGGCTCTCAGTGCCAAGAACAGACAGACTCTGACAGTCACTAAAACTAGAAAAATGTTAAACACTTGCCTGTGCATGTTTTGCCATCCACTTTGAGTACGGATCCTTCAGGACAAAAGCAAACAGGCCCTTTAGATGTCTGAAGGCAACCATGGCTACATTCAGTGATGTTATTTACACAGGGAATTAGCTCTACAGTAATTTAAAGAGGAAAAACATTCTTAAATGATAAGAAAATCTTTCATTAACCACCCCCCCCAAGATGTGTTGAAACTTCCTTAAATAACAAAAAAAGTGTGATGGCAGAGAGAACAATAATTCTGTTTCCCAACCTTTCCTGCCAAATCATTCTCTCCTAACTGTAGCAAAGGAGAAAGCCAAAATTGCTGCAGGGTCCTGAAACCATTACACTGATCAGTTTTATATTTTCCAAAATTTTATGAAGGAATGTTAGCAAAATAGGAATAATTTAGAAATTTAGAAAACCCTCTTTCTTACATTTCACCAAAAAGGTATCAGGCTTCAAAAACTACACGGAAGTTATACTTAAAGAATAAGTACAAAATGTAGAGAGAATGAGGAAGAACTACTTTCCTACTACTCCCAGGGTAACCAAGCTGGAAGCAATGGAAACAGGAGATGAACCTTCCAGAAACAAAATTAAATTCTTTAGTGGTAAATCTTGAAACTATAAAGGCAACACCATCTGAGGACCTGGCAATATCTTTCCTCTATTTTCTATTATAATTGCTGCAGTGCTAACACTTCTTCGAATATTTCTTTAATTTTGTTTCTCTTTTATGCAATTTCACAGGATATCCCTCCTTCCAGCTTCTGTATTGCAGTGCTACAACTCTTTATGCCTCCCGTAGTGCCATATGGCAACATCTGTTGGAAGACTGGAACTAATGCAGGTTTCCCACAGCTGCTTCTTTGAATCAGCAGCATACGCTGGCTTAAATGGCGCATAGCCGTTGCAAATATTCCTTCTCCAAGGCAACTGCACTCTGGACTAGATTGTTCTAACCCCTTAAGCACAACAAACAGGGTCAAGAAATTGATCTCATATCTACTTCTGACCAGAGCTTGTGGCTTTAGACTGAAGAGCTTCATACAGGACTTGGAAGACAGAGCATCAAAACGTCTGGTCAGCATGTGGGCTTCTCACCTTGCACCTGTCTCTCAAGTTTCGTAGATAGTGACATATCGCCCTGTGCTGCTGTAGTTATGGAGTTATAATGTCCATGCTGCATCCCTAGCCTGTGTTGAAAAAACATTATTTTCTACCTAATTTGAGCCACCCAAAATGCAGGCATATAGTTTAAGCTAATCATCAAGAGTGGGACTGAGCTACACAGTGTCTAGGGTCATTCTGGATTTTTAAGGATATCCTACCTCCCAACAGCCTCTGGCTCCAGAACTCCCATAGGTCTTCTATCACATCTGACTGCCTTGTGCAGCTGTCTTACATACCCTAGACCCCCATGGTTAGGCCACTGAATCTTGCTTCCAGCTCACGCTTAATAGAGAGGAGGAAGTGTCTCTTGGAGGCCTAAAATAGACAGTCAGATCAGCTTGCAGAGTCTATGAGACTCTATGGCTGCATATACATGTTAGTACTGATATTTAATATACCCTAGGTCCTGATCCTGCCATCACACGGACTGAACCAAGTGGTGTGCACTGGCACTTCTGTCTGGGGCATATACTAATGTTTTCCTTCTGTGGAAACAAGGTCGAGGGATTCTTGTGTATGCCCAAGTTTCACTTCATTATGAAGCGGCAAAGTGACTGGGAATACTCCAAGACCTCAAAACTTGGATGCATTCCACATTTAATGTTCTAGACTTAGTTTAGAAAGGCTTAATTCAGCTGTAGGTTGAATACACACAATGCTGCACAAAGGAAGAGCAAAAACCTTCAGCTCTGACTCTTACTATAAAATATGGTTCCCCAAGCTTACTGAAACAGAGATCTTTGTTTTTTCCCCTCCAGTTGTCTGCTATGTGCATTAAGTTTATTCAAATTTGGCCAGCTTCAGACAGTTTCCTTGTTTAAGTACCTATATTATATGTATATGTTTTCTCAGGCATACTTTTTATACACAACTTAATTGATAAAAAAAAGGAAAACCCTCCGAAACTGCAGTAGCCACCCAGAACAAATAACTTTACCGATACTTTTGTGTGACTTATTTATTGCAAACAGATGCTCATGCATTTAATTTCATTAATTTCACGCCCATTAGCAATGCCATCAACTCTGATCTGAAGAGAAAAGTGATGATGCTGTAAACTGCTTGTCCAGAGACTAGGCAAACTGTTATGCAAGTTAGAGTGTATCAAATTCAGAGACCACGTTTAAAAAGATACACTGGCTTATCCACCTTTCATGTGCCACAGAACCTAAACTGAGTGCAGGGGTCTCCCTAGTTTGGGGTCCAAGATCAAGAAGATACCTACTTACAAATGCATGCATACTGCAGTCAGATTTTTTTATTACTTCTCTGTGACTAATTGAATTATCATCCATTATCAGTATTTCCAAATGGCCCAATGTCCAGTTATTCCTAAGTGTCTCCTGAGGACGAAGCAAAACGAGGAAGTCTGCATTCTTTGCTCCATTTACTGTATTTCAATATTTCATCGGCATAAGCTGTGTTGCTAGCTTTCGCTGCCAGAAAAGGTCAGTGTACAAGCCAGGTAACTGTACAGACAAACCTTTACAGAATTGGAGTTCCCCCAAGGTGAAGTTGACAGTTTGCAAGTGACTCACTAAATTCCATAAAATTTACACCCATAAGGGCTGCATCTAGGCACCTTGTACCAGATACACAGAAGCATTAGACCTGACTCGGTTCTACTCCCCAGGAGACTCACATCTGATTACTCACGTGTAACTTACACTTCCTTAAACATGACCTCTGAATTTGGTTCACTCAGTTTAAGCTGATCTTACTTACATAATAAGAGATTGGAAGAGAGCAAGGCAACACACAAAACTTCCAGTGATTGAAGTGTTAAGTGAGGACTCTCTCCAATATCATACTGGAAGTGTTTATGTGTTACTGCTACTTACCATGACATGTTTTCCTATCAGGGAGCAGAACAAAACCTCTTGGGCAGGTGCAGTAATAGGAACCAGGGATGTTCACACAGCCCAAAGTACAGCCATGATTCCAAAAGCCACATTCGTTGATATCTGCCAAGAGAAGCACTGTGTCAGAATAAGGTCATCAGCCAGCGTCAGGGAATCAGATTAATGACACAAGCTAACAGTCTTCAAGAAATACCTCTTGTTCCACCATTCATTTTGCAAAACATATTGGTTTTGTCATATTATAATAAATGATAAAAAGCAAGTTTGCAGAGCATATTCAAAAAAACGTTAAAAAACTTCTAGCAAAGGCAATTGCTTATAATTATACTGATACAACTTAGCCTCAGAAATTTTCACTATTCAGGCTGTATGTGTCCAGCATAAGCACCTAATGGACTTTCAAAAGTATGCCTTTCCATACAGATCCCAATGGCAGTTAAATCCTGTGGATGCTCCCCCCCAAAAAATCACATTAAATACTTTCTTCAGACAAAAAACTCTTACTAAAAAAAAAAAAACTGGCTCCAACATGACTCAAGTAAAATTCTTAAAACAAAGAAGTGCCTTAGAATTTCCATTTTGGAAAGTGATCACAGGTAATTTTCTGAGAACTGTGTTGCTGCTCTGTTTATGCAATTCTGTAAAAACTATAAGCTTTTCTTCTTTCAATGCCTTTATGAATTTGCAAATCTGGTCCTGTAGTGGAAAAAAAGATGCTTCTAAAGTGTTATGTTAACTATAAATAATAATAATTTGTTTTTATTAAAAAAATCCAGATTGAAACATTCAGAAGCAAGTTAGGAATTCAAGTCACTTTTGAAAGTGGGACTTCAGACAGTCATCTTGTTCCAGGATCTTTCAACATTTCACCTTTGGTAGTGTTATTTAATTTTTCAGGGCCAATAAGCGTGCCTACTTAACCAAAGCTCCTCTACTCAGGCTAAGATCAAAATTCTCACAAGAATAGCACTTCTTGTGACACTTTGATAGGTCTCCTTTTAGACTATATCAGAACCTGGAAGGACACAAAAATGAAATGGCACAACTGGAATTTTTAAGATCTCAGAGTTTTCTGCAATACTCGAAATATGAGTGTAATAGAAGAATAGAAGAAGCTTTGTCATGTAATGGAATAAAGCTCACAGAAGAGTCATACATTACCTTCACAAAACTGTCTATTTCGACTCAAAATAAAGCCACTAGAACATTTACACCGATGAGTCCTTGAGTCTGGCCTGCAGATTCTCCTTCTGCACTTTTCTTTGTTCAGATCACAGGATCCTTTTTCTGGAAGAACAAATATAATGTAACTATTCTGAACAGTTCTTTATGCTCAGTGACACGTCTTCTCCTTCTCAACAGGTATTTGCTCAACCTGAAGAAATAACATCTCCTATCATTTTCTATTGGTAAAATCAGGCCCAAAAGTCATTATAAAAAAAGGAAGGTACTTAGAGGAGTAGGCAAAGGTCTGTGTGAACGATCATTTCTGGCTCCCTGTTAGTACAAGGCAGATCTAGAGAGAACCTGGAGTAGGGGATGCCTTGGTTTTGGCAGGTGGATACCTATAGTGACCATGGAAGGATCTTCAGGAGATTCATCAAACAAGAAAAAGGATGACTAGAACTAACAGGGATTCTCCTGCCTTCCTGACCCTCTGCTCTACATATCTGTTCACATGGAAGCTCCTGTATAGCAGGCTTACCATGCAGCCAATCCAGCACACCATTCTATGTTACCAGGCTCCGTAAAATGCTTGGAGAGCGCAAGAGAGAAAAGGAGAGAGAGAGAGAGAGAGAAAGAAAAGAAGAAAAAGAGAGAGAAAAAAAGAAAAAGTCAAAGTATGAGGACAGGAAATACTAAGACAAAGCAGTACAATACAACTAGATAGATCATAAGATCCCTACAATATATTTCATTTGGACAAAAAGTATTAGCAGTCTAGAGTTTCTACTGAAGTGGATCCTGGGTTTCTGACACTTAGAAATGCATGCATTATAAATTTTTGTTCATAACACTGTGTCCCAAAAAGTCAGAACATTCCTTATGACCCAAAAGATACGTTCAAAGTTTCTTCAAAGGAAGCAGAAAAGAGTACCCAACGTATCTCCATGAGTCCTCCGACTTCTCTCAGAAAAAGGCAAGCAGGTATTTAAGTACCTTTTTTATGGGAAAGATTTGCAGAGCTTCATATCTGTGCCCAGCTATCTTTTACAACTGGTGCTTTCGTAGATATGCAATACTCTCAGTCTTATTTTGGTCTCCCAAACTATTATTTTGGTTTTAATCTTCCTAATCTTTTTCTGGGGTTGCTTGCCCCTTTTACAAGCTAAGATAGCTGAACTGCTGCTAGTGAATGCGGGTATGCAGCCACCCACACACAACTCTGTCTTTGTCCTGTGCTGCCTGTGTAACATAAAAGAAATCATGGGCTCATACAGACAGAGAATATATTTGTATGTGAACAAATTATTGTGCTATTTTCAATTCACCCTCTGGAGTTCCAAGAGATGGAGAGTAGCATAATATTTAAGTTCAACATTCAATCTTCTACTACCCACAACAATGAAAATGCTGGCCAGTTAAGGGAATGACACATCACATGTATAAGCAAACGAATTAATTTCCTGGACAGAGATTTCAGTTTGGCTGAAAGCATCACGATTGCACTTATTTGCATCACACTGATTAATTCTTCTCTAACTAAAGTCATATTGTTAAATGAAGAATGATGAATGGATGGATATTATCTATGTTACTAAAAATGTTAGCTTATCAAAGGCTTGATTTTTACATGGCTTCAGCTCAGCCTCTGTTTTTGTAGAATGTTTTGTAGAACACTGGACCCTTATTCTTTGTCCCTAACGCAACTAAATCAGACACATACAGTAGTGGAGCGTCTCTCTTCAAATACACAACTCATTACAGAATCACAGAATGGTTGAGGTCGGAAGGGACCTCTGGAGACCATCTAGTCCAACCCCTTGCTCAAGCACGGTCACCTAGAGCATGTTGCACAGGACCCTCTCCAGTCGAGTTTTGAATATCTCCAAGGATGGAGACTCCACAACCTCCCTGGGCAACCTGTTCCAGTGCTCTGTCACCCTCACAGTGAAAAAGTATTTCCTCATATTCAGATGGAATTGTCTGTGTTTCAGTTTGTGCCCGTTGCCTCGTGACCTGTCGCAGGGCACCACTAAAAAAGAGTCTGGCCCCATCCTCTTGACACCCTCCCTTCAGATTGATAAGATCCCCTCTCAGTCTTCTCTTCTCCAGGCTAAAAAGGCCCAGCTCTCTCAGTCTTTCCTCATATGAGAGCTACTCCAGTTCCTTAAACATCTTAGCAGCTCTTTGCTGGACTCGCTCCAGTGGCTCCATGTCTCTCTTGTATTGGGGAGCCCAGAACTGGACGCAGCACTCCAGGCGTGGCTTCACCAGGGCTGAGTAGAGGGGGAGGATCACCTCACTCCCTTGAAGAGCTGGCCGTGCTCTTCCTAATGCAGCCCAGGATACCATTGGCCTTCTTGGCCACAAGGGTACATGGCTGACCATGAGGTCAACTTGTTGTCCACCAGGATTCCCAGGTTCTTCTCCGCAGAGCTGCTTTCCAGCAGGTCAGCCCCCAGCCTGTGCTCATGCCAGGGGTTATTTCCTCCCAGGTGCAGGACTCTGCACTTGCCTTTGTTGAACTTCGTGAGGTTCCTCTCCGCCCAACTCTCCAGCCTGTTGAGGTCCCTCTGAACGGCAGCACAGCCCTCTGGTGTATCCGCTACTTCTCCGCCCAAAACTTGCTGAGGGTGCACTCTGTCCCTTCATCCAGGTCATTGATGAAGAAGCTGAACAAGACTGACCCCAGTACTGACCCCTGGGGGACACCGCTAGCTGCAGGTCTCCAACTAGACTTTGCACCACTGATCACAACCCTCTGAGCTCTGCCATTCAGCCAGTTCTCAATCCACCTCACTGTCCAAAATGATAAATTGTGCAAATACATGCAATCTCAAAACAATACAAACCAGAGAAGAGATCATATTCGAGGCTGCATCTTATGATTACTACTGGCGCTATTCTCTTGTCCCGTGCTCGTACCATTAGTGACAAAATGAGACTGAAGACAGTTGGGCATTAAAAAGAAATAATAGAAGCAAAAATTTTGCAATTTGAGCAACCTCAAGAAAATGCTCTTTTTTAACTGAATAATTTTTAGAACTCAATATTGCCAAAGCCCAGTGTCAAAAAAAGGCTCAAAATTTCGAGCAGATAGTTAC
This sequence comes from Apteryx mantelli, assembly GCF_036417845.1. Taxonomy (NCBI): domain Eukaryota; kingdom Metazoa; phylum Chordata; class Aves; order Apterygiformes; family Apterygidae; genus Apteryx; species Apteryx mantelli. Next base: position 20,687,067 of record NC_089982.1, on the reverse strand, counting down.
TGACTTATGAATCCTGCAGTTTTTAAGATAATCTTTCTGGAAGGGAAATTTAAACATTTTCTGGAAGAACAGTCATCAGGAACCATCTTTTCTCCTTTTTTTCCTCCAGTCACCTCTTTTAAATGAAAATGAGTGTTCTCAGATAATAGTCTGATGCCAGTATCTCACAGAGGAAAGGAATAACAAGGTAAGTCCTCTTCCAAAAAATCCTGGGTACTCTGAACATGATTTCCTCTTAATTTTTTAACCTATCAGAGAAGATGCTTAAAAAAAACTTCAGAGGCAGTCTTTGAGGTTTTAAGGTAATTTGGACATTTTATGAGCCATTAATAAAACTGAAAATAGCATTCCATCAGGCCATTTATAAACATATATGGTGTCATCAAATCTAGGGTTAGTCATCCAAGACTCAAGGCCTTCTTTCAGATTTTGCCCTACCAAACTTGTTGTGTGGGGTTATAGCAAGTCCAGAACTGAATTAATGCTCTTCTCTGCACTTACTGACCCTGACCAATCCAGGAAAGTCTTTTGAAAGGGACGCGAATTAGGGGATATGAGGAATTTAAGTAGTCGTGAGAAGTCTAAAGCAAATAATGCAAATTTCAGTTCAAGAAATCAAATCACGTCAGTTGAGCACTTCTTGTTAGTCCCTTTTTCTTCTGAAAGAACTCACTTGATATCTGCTTTACATAAGGCCTGATAATTCACAGTTAACACTGCATTGCAACATACACTTGCTTAGGTTGTACAGAGCATCCAATTAGTCTAGGTATGCTTTCATCTCCAGGTTTCTCTGTTGTAAGATTTGATATAAATCTCATTTGTACACCAGGCTCATAAGCCCTCCTTTCATCCCAGTTCTTGCACTGGATAAGCCAAGCAACGTACATGCAAAGTCCAAAAGGTTCATCTGGATTCAGCCTGTTAAGCTTCTTTCTATTCCATCACTTTCCAGACTTTTTACAAGAAGCATTTGGAATAAAAAAAGCACTACTGCTGAAACCACTTATTGTTATACTTTTAAAAGGCATGTTAGAAATAGAGCAATAAGTATTATAAGGCATTTTAAAACACTAGTAGTTTATTTACCAAGGAAAAGGGGGGGAAAAAACTGTTTCTAGTGGAAAGAGAAGCACTGGAAAGTAGCATGTTCTGGGGGAAGAAGGGGAGTTAATCTTCTGAGAGAAGAATAAAACCTAAGCACCCATAGTCAACGAGCATTATGCTAAATCCTTCTGTGGAGTGAACACATATAACACAACTCATAGCCCCTGAGGTTCAGAAGTCCACCATCACTATCTTTCTTGGTCACTGTTTCTTCTTCTCCATCCTCATGCATATGCAGACATGGTGACTGACAATATCTAAGCAGCCTTCATGAGACATTACTCAGGGTCTTTGAAATCTCATTGCAACAACGTTGAGCCACGTGTGGACGTGTCACCATCTGCATCACAAATGCATCCTTCCCTAGGTCCTCTGTGTGAGTACAAGAGATGTGTGAGCTGAAAAGAGAATGCTTTCATTTGCCAAGGTGATTGTTTTCCTTGAAGGAAGCACAAAACAGGGAATGTCTCTGAACGAAGGCTGTGTTCAAAAGTATAAGCTTTATCTCCAAGAGCACTTTCTCTTCTGCATCTCAACAGCTCTTTGCACTGCAAATGAAGCATTTAAAGGGGAAAGTCTCTTTGAAGATTGTGATTTCCCTGCTCAGCCCAGGCTTCGGGAAGGGGGAGCATGATACTGTACAAAGGTGTTGGCTGGCACAAAGAGAGTGAAAGCCTATTTGACAGTAGATATTTAGGAAGGGTTCAAGAGAGATATCTACAGTTTCATTTTTGCTCATACAAACACTGCTTCCTCTGCATGTCTTTACACCGCCCAGACCTCTGCAGACCTCGGACCATCTTCCATTGGGAGTTCCACAGTTCTTGCTAGAGACTCACAAGTGCCTGAGTCACTACTTGTCCTGCTGTTTGCTCAGTTGTTCACATCTGAGCAAAACTGATGCCCAAAGCTACTGAGTTAAAGCAATAATACTTTGCTTTCCAGAGAGCAGAGAACAAGGCATTATTTCCCCTGGACAGGTATATTCTGCATTACACTTCCTATTGTCACAGCAGGAATCCTCAGCAGAGTGAACTATCCATAGTGACCTACCTTCATTTTCTGATCCCACAGTGAAATGTGGTGACACGGCCACTTCATACTGTAGGTTACAACCGATCTAATTAGACAAACACAGACTCTCATTTGATAGTTCCTATTGCAAACTCAGGTCTGTCTTAAACAGGGTAACTCTTAATCCAGTCATTCCACAATGAAGCTGAGACATACACATTATCACTTGTGGGACAGACGACACACTTCTTAAAATCCTTTACTGCCACAGTAAATAATCAGTGGTTTTCATATACGTATTAGAGTGAAACACCCAGAAGGGAACAGTCATTTGATGAAGATAATCTACATGAAGAATTAAAAAGCTGTCAGTTTTGTGCATTTAACAGGAAAGTATAAAAATATCTATATGTAAATAAAAGAGAAGAGAGAGAGAAAACCACATTTATGTGTATGTGTTTTTAGATTAACAGAGTGAGTTCATGCTCAGCATGCTTCCTGCCTGATATTCCAGTTGGAGTTACACACACCAAGTAGAATCCTGAATCACTGAAGTTAAAAGCAAATTTTGTCATTGACTTCACTGAATCTTGGATTTTTGCTGAAAAAAAATAGTATCCAAAAAGATCAGAGTATATTACATTATTATTCTCACACATGTAACTATACCATTACAGTTTACTTACCAAAATCCTGAGAATCTTCTCTTGCACCTGGCTGTTTGTATGGATGTACCACTTTTATCTCCACTGGTGGAAAAAATGATGGCTTCAGGCTAATTGTGACTACAACCTTTCCAGTATACTTGTTGGCTCTCCATATCATACCAGATTTCGACTCTGAATAGTACAAGTGCTCAGCAAAGACAGACATACCAAGCAATTGATGTCTGTAACAAACAGAAAATAACACGAAGTGGCACACTACTGGATCCTGATACATTTACTCACTCATGCATTTTTTTAAGCATCTAGTTTAACCAAACACACAGTAAATAGCCTTTTTTTAAATTGCATTCTACATAATCTTATATATGAGCAAGTCAGGTGAGATGCCATAGGTATTCCCAAACAATACAGCATCCAGAATCCTGCAGATTTGCAAGAACCAGCTGCAAAACTATGAACATTTCTCACAGGTTACATGACCTGTTGTTCAGGACTGCCTCAACTCACAGAGAAAGCCTAGGTATGGTCCTGCTTCTGTTGAACCCAGCAACTAAAACGGATGCTTGCTTTGTTGAAGGATCTAGGCCAGTTACGTCCCCTCATTTCCCAATTTCCAGTGCCTTTTCTGAAACTTCTGACTGTACCAAGAAATTGGGGGGGCAGGGGGAGTGTACCTAAAAACCACCTTGCAGCTTTTCCTGCCACATGAAGTTATTTCCTATTTTCTGGTCAATTATAGCAGCCAGCAAGAACCATAAAAGGGTCCAGTTTTGATAAGAGAGGAGGCAGAAAAAGTATTAAAAGCAAGGTTTTTAGCTTCCATATTCCAAAGCATATTGCAGGTGGAAAAAAGAGGATCCATATCATCCAGGCTCAAAGGAAAAGTGTTGATGCTCAGGAAACACCAGTCAACTCAAAGAAGAAAGGAGAGGAAAAAATCCAATGAAGCAACTGGCAATATAGGGAGAAACCTCAACTTTGCATTAATCTGATAGAAGCTGCAGTAACACACAGTAACCTTCTTCTGAAAACGTGCCTGGCATGGAACATCTGTACCACTGCAAAGCATGAAGGCCAATGGACATGGATCTAACAGGCCCTCAGCCTTGCTTAGACCAGACACTGGGGAGCAGGGTGGAATGAGGCTGCTCCGTAGGACAGATTTCACCAGATCTGCTGAGGTTTGCTGGAGAGACTGAGCCCTGGGGGTTATCCAAGCCTCCACGCCCAGCAGCTAAGGACGACAACAAGTTTAGAGGAGGACAGGAAAGACCTGATCTAGCTCAGACTCTTGAGCTCACCCACTGTGACCTTTGACAAATCATTTAATCTCTTTGCTTTTGGCTTCTCTATCGGCAGAAAAAGGCTGCTAACAAAAACTCAGGGGATTCCTGAGGATTAAGTAGTCACCATTTGCTAAAAGCTTGGAAGATGAAGAGTACTGAACAGCAGTATGATCCCTACAGCACAGAAAAGAAGTTCTGACTTTTCATTTTTGTATCAGTAATTTTAAATATACTGTTACAGGCCATTTCTGCTACACTTTATACTCATTACTGTGCCATGAACAGACAAAATAAACAGGAGAAGGAGGTGACCTTAATTCTCTCCCCTGAAAAGGACTGTTTTATTTCTGACTTGCTCAGAAAAACTCACCGAACAGAATTTTTGAACAAGTGAACAGCCCCACCATCATAATCACATGATCCAATATGGGAAATTTCTTTCTCATGGTCATGTTGGATCCAGTAGAGCCTTAGGTCAATCAAATCCAGTGAGATGGCATTTATTTTTCCTGTGGTTCTTAAAACATTTCTCGTATCGCTTCCATCAAGGGATACTCGGTATATGTTGGAAACAGTACCATCTGAAGACCAAAATAATAACCTGCAGACAAGAAAAGCATATTTTGAAAAACAAATATTTGCAAGATTATGTCATTGCTGCACATTCCTTGTTTAGCTGCTCCTGTATACAGAATTTTTCTCTCTTATCACAGTGATTCCAGAATAAAAACTAATAATAAAGCCAGGGGCTTTCTTAATACATGCTAACCTATTTAAGGAAAACCCCATATATATCTCCCCTTAACAGAACTCTTAAGATTAGAAATCATTTCTGACAACAAAGTTTTGTCTGTTTAATGGAAGCAATGTTACTGCTAAAATTTTACTAGAGTTGTTTCTTATTTTAAAAAACATGTTTCTATTATGGACAGTACAACTCAGTGCAGGAAGCAGTGAGATACTAGAAACTTCTCTCAAGTAAGCCAAGAAGAAATCAGTCCAGCTTAACTGCGAAGCTCTGTTGTCTCTGTATCTGCTTTGTTCGGCCATGCAGTCAGAGAAGGAAACTGGAATAACCTCTCAAACCTACAGGGACTCCAGCAAACTTGGGAAATGGCATGTTTGTGAGGCAGATCTGCATTACCCTCTGCCTATGTTACACTTATGGGGAGGAATCTATCTCCAAAAATTCACACATCACTCAGTGATACTTGACTTTAAAATACCATTTCTATTATAATTCTCATTCCTTTTTACCTTCCTACTGGTTATAAAAGTCAGACTATGCTGCCATTAAATTAAGGCACAGTCAAAATAAAGCTCCAATACCAAAAACAATAATGCATTCAAACTCCTTATATGTGAAGTTATTCATGGATCAGAACCTAGATTTACTGATGTGACTAAGATTAGCAACAGTTATTCCAAAAGGGCAAGTAATACCTGATTCATGTGTGTTTTATTTTTTTTAAAGTTTGGGTTTAGAGGGGTTTTTTGTTTTCTTTTTTTACACTTACACAAATTCCAAAAAGCATTACCATTTTGCCTTGTTTTCACAAAATTTTAAGATCTAAATGTACAAAACAATGTAGCATAAAATCAGCTATACTACGTTTATGTTAATCATACGTTAAAGGCCCCCAAACAGATTAGATCTCACTAGCAAAGGGCTGTACTAGCAGAGGAAGAATCAGTCCCTGCCTTATGGCTTTTCCACTCTATTACATAGTCTACATAGTCCGTTACATAGTTTTTAATGTATAGGTGAAAATATGTTTCAAGCAGGTCCATCAGATTTTCTGTTGACATGTTTAAACACTTCATTAATAATTGCTTGCATTTCTATAGTGCCTGTTATTTAAGAATCTTTAGAGCTCTGGAAGCTTGGATAGATATAGGATTCACATTTTACAGACAGGGAAACTAAGAAACAAAGGTAATTCACAGTCTCAGTGCAAGCGTTATGCAAGTCAGTGGATGGCAGGATACAATACGAGCAAACATGAATATAGCCTTTACTGTATTTGCTCTCCTCTTAATTTTTAAACCTTATTTTTCAGCATATCTAAACTCCATTCAGAAAAATCAATCTTACAGCAATAGTTACGTTACTATTACTAAAATAATCTTATCACTACTAACCAGACACATCTTTTGAGAAAAACAGTTTCTAAGATATCACATTGACCTCTGTTACTTGTGCGAGTTGCACACACTGGAGAGAAGACACTGTTAGCATCAGACTTGGTGTATATTTATGTTTGCTGTGTTACGTTTGTCTCAATTCACTCCGCGTATACAGCTCTCAGAACTTTCATACAAACAAAAGACACCAAGATGTAAAAATGACGTTAGACTCCCTGGAGGCTACATTCTTTACAGTTTATTACTAGCTAACTTGCCTTTCTGTAAGCACATGTGTACAGCTTTAATGCTTGGTGAATCACACCTAGGTGAATATATGCATTTGAGTTTGTCCACAAAGTTTAGTGCAAGTTCACCAAATATATTCCTATAATGTCATTTGTAACATATTTCCCTGTTGCATTAGGTCAGCAGACTTGAGGACTTGTGGGAATTTACAAAATTGGTAAATAGGACTTTCAAAAGCAGATCAGAGAAAAAAAAACATAGGCTGTTGTTCAGGCCTTTAAAACCTATCCAAATGACAACTCTCTAAGGAACACTAGTAATGCAACAGGAAGTTGGTTTATATATAAATACACAAGGAGAGGGCACATAAGCCTTAGTATTAAAATACTTCCACACTATTCTGAGCGACTTTTTTGCAAATTGAAAGTGGCAACAAAAATATGTTATTGCTGTACCAAACAGAAGCATCTCAAAGTCTCCTCAGCTTTTACTTTTTGAAACCTTGAATGGAAGAGCTTTACATATCAAGATAAATCAGCATTAGGAGATCACTGTGACAATCCATATCGATAACTCTTGAGGAGGCCAAATCTCTGATGTGAGCATGGTTCTCAGTGTGAATGGCTTGGAACTGAAAAAAGCATCTTTATGATGGCCAAATTACTAGTGATACAGAGTAGCAACAACAGGTTCAGAACCAATAAGCAGAGCAACTGAGGGACAAAGGAAACAGGAACAAAACGTTAAGTTTAGACTTTTTTCAGAATATATACCAATTTATTTTCCAAGCATGCCAGGTCTGGAGCACAAGGGACACACCATTTGCAGGGACATTCTCCTTTGCTGTTTCAAGTCCTCTTTCCTGCTGCCCTGAAACTTCACCATCTTTGAGAAAGAACCAGCAATGCCTCTTTCTCCTCAGATCTCCTCATCTGCAAAAATCTTCCCTTATGACCAAAAGATAAAGTTTCTGCATTAGACTTCTGTGGACTTTAGCCACGCATTTCTCTATTTATTTCTTATATGGTTATTAACCCTTATCCTACCCAGTCAAAGTTCAAGGAATTATTGGACTATAGATAATACAATATGTATACATTATCCCTATAGCCTATAACTCACAGTCACAACACTTAGAATATTCTGAGTCCATTTCGATTAAATTACTAACCTAGTCAAAATTACCTTTGCTCAGCATCAATGGTAATCCTTGTGGGATGACCAGCATCTCTTAGAAGAACTCGGCGTTTTTTCCCGTTCATGTCTGTCGCTTCAATGGTTGCTTTCTGTTTATTGGCCCAAAGAATATCTTGATGTATCCAGTCAATAGCAAATCCTGAAATGCCTTTATCTATGTAACATAGTCTCTGTAAACAAAAAAATGGACAACAAGAAGCATCCCACTTAACACCCCAAACTTGACTTGCATTACATGAACTACAGTGCCAGACTGTGGCTTCCCATTTCATTTTACTTCCTTTTCTTTCAGACCCACAGGAACTTCACTTTCTTATTTTTTAAGCACTACATTTGGTCTTCTCTGTACTTGCATATACCCCCTCTGAACTGTCTGACCACCTCAGAGGGGGAAACTGTTCTCCAGAGGAAATAAGGAAATATGCTGGACTGAACTTTTATCTAGAAACATTTCCTGTATTTGGCACACTATGAAGTACCCAGACCTGTACTGTTACAGATGGAAGACTACCTGGCACACTGCTGCTGGACCCTGATCCTTAAAAATCAGTGTGAAATACATCATCTCTACATGGGAACAGGAACCCTGGCAATATCTCTCAAACAAAAGAAGGCTCTCAGAACATTAAAGTTCAGCCACAACAGCCTGTCTTCCCCTCTTAATCAGCCAGATGCAATGAACTGTACAGCTTTTTCTGAACAAAGATGCAGTGCTGAAAGAAGCATTTATGCAACCACAGAAACCAATAAAAGGTTTGAGAGAAGAGAGTAGGAATTCAAATACATTCTCCTCATACCATTTGTGTCAGTTTGAGTTACAGTAATCTGGAAGACAAATTTCCATAATGTCAGTGATTAATTTAAAACTGATAGACACATTATTGTCTTCAAAGCTTTGGTTTGTCTAAATTTCCTCCCCTTCATCTTTAACTCCATTCACTTAATCCCCAGAAAATACTAAATGTACTGTGAAAGTCAGTAAAACAGCGTAGACGCAGGCCTCCCTGGTACTTACCAGAACTATTACAACAGCAAATACTATTTAAATTCTAAAGTGCCAACCAATGAACCGGGTTGTTTCAGTAGAGGGTATAATGTTCAGTAACCTGGGGAATTTCCAGAGAACTGAACCTTACCTCTCGTTTTGTGCCATTCAGGTGAATTCTTTGCAGAAGCTGTCTTTCAGAGTCAACCCAATACACTTTCTCTTCTGCATAATGAAAGTCTGTAAGTGTTGACTGACCAGTATCAGCCACCAGTCTTTCATGATTTGTCCCTTCAGCATCAATTCTGAAGATAGCATTTCCACGGCTGAAAAGTAAGAAAGGTACAGGGTCTGGTGTGGAGACAAAAAAGACACCAATTAGATACATATGGTACTTTTGCCACATTAAATTCTCATCAGTATTATACTAGCCATAGCAAACATTCAGGATCTAACTATCTTTCTCATACTTGTACATTTCAATGATAACTTCCCAGGTATATCCCAGAGAACTAATACGACATAAACTTGATGTCCCTTCACATTTACTGCTAAAAATGTGTTAGATCAGAAAACTGACTCATGAAACAGAAATTGCAGAAAAAATTGTTACCACTAATCTCAAATCCTATGATCTAGTTGGAGGTCAAAAGAACTATTTTATGCATACCTTGCACTGAAGACATTTAAAACATGGTTAGAAAGACTTAGAACTTGGTTACCTGACAAAAACAGATCACAGCATACAAAAAATGCACTAATCAAATAATTTTGAAATACAATTATTAATAAAGTGCCAACTGAATAATGGTTTTAAAATCTGTCTAATCACTTGCTGAATTTATCTTCCAGCAAAGCAAAAGAGACACTCCATTCATCAGGGATAGATGTCAGCAAGGATGCACTGTCATCAGTTTTTGCTCATATACTTTTGAAAAATTAAACTAGTTCTATTGACAAGCTTTGCCACATTTTAATTAATTATCTTTACAATTAACATGAAACCTGAGGTTCTGAACAGCAGACATGACTCCTACAAAATTTAGTCAGATGCTGCACGTTCATCATGGTTGCAAGGCTGTTTGATTCAACAACCTTTATATTAGAGGAAAGAGACCAAGTTTGATTTCTCCAGTGAACAGCAGGTTAGGCAGCAAATTCTGACAAGCACCCAAAATGTATTTTACTGTTATTCACAAGAAAGATGACCAGAACTCTGATTTCTGTAATGATAGACTGCTTTGTATCTGGACCTTTCAAGGTATTACCAAGTTATAACAGCTGCTTCTAGGATGTTAGTGACACCTTTTTCTGCCATTATTTGTACTGAGCATCACCATGTGAGAATATTTAAACTATGAAGACTTGTTTTACGTAAATGGTAAATGAACACTGAAGTGTAGCAAGGTTGATTTATCTGAGGAATTTGGCAGTGGTACTGCTTGCATTTTGCCAATTACTTGACCAACAGTGTATATATACTTTGGTTTTGCCCTTTTCAGGCTCTGAATTTCCCATCAGGGTCCTGTGAGTGAGGGTTGTAGATGGAATGTGGACTGAAGAATTTCATTTTGTTTGGATTTTCTTTGAATTCGACTGCAGAGGCACCAGTCGGATTTGGGACTTAATATTATCAGGTGTTTGATGAACAGATAAATAACAGCTGCCTCAAAGAGCTTACTGTCTTTAAAACATGAGGGTATTTCACTTGGTATACCTGTTACAGAAGGATTTGCACCTAGCGTAAGGATAGCGTTCTTAATCCATGACAGTAGCTCCTGAATTGTCACTCACTTTCTACTAGTGGTATAAATGTTAGTAATATCCTTAGAAAAAGTGTGAAGTCCACCAATAATGTATTAAGGTAGGATTGTTCTTTGAAAGATCTGAGCAGAAATGTCATTGTGAGTTAACATGTTTATTTTCATTTCTCTTCAGTTCAAAAGTAAATAGTTTACAAAACATTTGATAAAAAGATAACACTTCTTTTTTAAAGGGCTAGCCCTGTATAGGCAGGGCTACAAAAATCCAGCTTGGCTCTTTGTGAGTGACACTTTGCTGTCAATGATTCTAGGAGTTACCTGAGGTAATTTTGCTGATGCTGATTTGGGAGCCACACAGAATACTTTTGGTTATGTTCATGGTCCCAAAGGCTACATCCAGAGGGACTCGAGTACATCCCCTACTTCTTGGTTCACAAACATACCCTGCCACATCACATCTCCACATTAAGGAGAGCCCCAAGTACACACTGGTCACAAAAAGAAAACTTGAACTCCTGGACCAGAAGGGAGTTGTAGTGTGTCCCAGACAGGAACTCAAACCAGGCATGCAGGAAATCAAGATGGAGAGGTGAGCACATCCACCTCATATTCTAGACAGCAATATGTTTATTTCCCCAGTGGTATCAGTAGAGGACAAAATTAAGGTTATTCAAGGCCATAACTGTGTATATTTTCCTCTCAGAGGGGCTAAAAGCTTTTAAAACTTAAATACAAATTACGTGTTCAAAAATCAGTTTGACAATTTAGGACAGAGGGGGAGAGAAAGAACTCACAGTAGCATTCATGTTTACTAACACTATCTACGGACCAAACCAAAAATAAGGACTTCCTGTCCAGCATTTCACAGCACTGTCCCCAGAACCTAAATACACTGGACAGGTATCAATGCCAACAGACTGAAAGGAGCAAAGGGAGCAAAATCTTATGTAGTGCCATTTTTTCCTGGAAATAGTAAGGACAGGATAAGAGAGAGAGTTTAGAGTTACAGTACAGTTTACGCCTCTGAGAGGGAATAGATCTGCTAAACAGGAAGCTATGTTTTGTTTTTTTTCCACATATTCACTCATCTTCTTACCACCATACTTTCCTTTTTTCCACTGTCACTCTTCTGTGACATCTGCTTTCCCCCTTGCCAGTTACCTGCACACTAGAAGAGGCAGTTTTTCAGTGAGCAAACCAAAGCATTGGTCTGCTTTCCAGTAGCTGAATTAAGTCAGTATTGTGAATAAGGAACAGACAGGCACGATCCACTTTGAAAAGTATGCTAACTGCTAATTAAAACTCTAAAGCTCTTTTTCAGTCACTAGAAAAGAAAATGACCTTACCATTCACATAGCAAGACCATTTGTCTATATCCAAGGCGTAGCCAGGCAAACAGGAGCAGATATAGGACCCTGGAACATTGATACAGCTTTGGCCACAGGTTCCCAAACCACCTTCGAGGCATTCATCAATATCTGAAAAATGTTTTGAACAGATCAGGGTAATTCAGCTAGCAAAAGCAGGAGAGAACAAACAGAAAGATGACCCTGGACATAGAAAGCTGATAATCGGTTAGTTACAAAGTTTAGTTTCCCACCATTAAAAGAGGAGGATGGCTATATTGCTTCACTTATTGGTTTCAGAATCGTTGATTTGGTTTTTTTTCCACATGTTCAGGGATTTATTTTTATTTTTAAAGGAGACTGACCAGGAAAATTACCTCTTCCCCTAGTGACTGGGCACTCTACACAAATGGTCCCTGATTGCCCAAAAACAGGGAAAGGACTTGTCTACTACTCTTTTCTGTGATTTGCATTATCCTTTGCTACGCAATTACGATACTCTCACAACCTCTGCCTGCGGCTGCTTCCTTCTATTACTATCCCTCTTTCCACAGTAACAATTTGGCAAATAAATCACCAGACTTTGCAAAACATATGACTGCCAAAGCACTCCCAACCTGACATTTTCAATTCAGTCATGTGTCAAAAACATACATGATACATTAAAGAACACTATATTCTGAGAGCAACAATCCCAAGCCAAACACCCATCCAAGACAACAAGCAAATTAATTAGAAATTTGACTTTTAACTGATGGATTAGCCCAGAGCTTTTATTAATTAAAAAGATAATTGTGGTATTTATGGTGCATTATTAGGGCTTGAGGTAGTAGCTCTGAAAGCAAAGGACTTCAAAAAAAAAAAAAAAAAAGTCACCACTGAGGAGCATATTTTACACTGAGGGGGAAGATATTAAGCTCTTTGTCAGTATTCATCACCATGGAGGATTGTCCCAGAAAGTTCAGAGACACTTCAATTCCTACTGAAATCAAATGGTAACTTCTAGAGGTTCATGACATCTGGCAGTATCGTGTCCTTGTATATTTCTTGGTATAATAACAGGGAAGGTTGCTCTAAGAATCAGCATTCACCCTGCCCAAGCTGTTTGATGTCCGTGCCTTAGTAAAACACAGCAGCTTTTCTTCTGGGTTTTAACATTACAGTAGGTTTGAATTCACACATACAAGAAAAAAAGAAGCAACATGAGTTCTTTTTAAGGGACACATTTGACTAAGCCAGTACAGGAGACTGAATCACAACCAAATCTATATATATATGTATTAATATATTTATGTGTATGTATATTTATATATACTTATATTCCTGACCAAGACTTCAGAGGAACTAAGGAAGAGCTTCTTGGGTAACACAGCATTTGAATCATGTGCAAATTACCACAGGGCTTTAGGAGGTCTGTGAGTGTTAGGTGAACATCCACCTAGTTCAGAGAAGGCCAGAAATGGCATCTCACTATAACAAACTGGTAATTCGATCAACTCACTCCAGCACTTTGAAAGGAACTTTTCCTGTTTGCAATCTCAGGTTAGTGAAAGCAAGCAGATCTCTGGTGTCCCATGTGGTCCAGGGAACTGTCTCCCTTAAATGCCTTTAAAATCTCCATAAAGCAGAAGAGTTTAGGGGTTTTTTTCTGTGTTAAATAGCAGTTATTCAAAAAGAAAGTTGATGTTTTACAGCCATTTAATGTGACCATACAGATTAGGGAATGCTTCCATATTCTTTTCAGAGTTGTTCCACAATATTTTCCACGTGGCCAATAAACTAATTTTGATAATGTATGAAACATAATCAGAGCATGTGCAACTAATTTTTGTTTTAACAGATTAGAAAGGTAAAACAGATGCATTATCAGCAACTTAATTCCATAAAGCATTTTAATGCTAAACTGCATTCTTCTTCAAACAATCAGCTTTCCAAAGCATATTTTCCCACAGACATGCGAGAGATGTACATGCCATTCTCCATAGAATTAAAGGAGTAACTCCTGCAAATTCCTTTCAGAAAGGTTTGAATGGCTTAGAAGTTTGCTAATGGGCTACAGAAACCCTGAGCTCTGGGTTGCAAGTTTAAATCTAGGTATGACAGGCTAGCCAACAGTGCCTGGGTATCCTTAAAATTAAAGGGCTTCTGATAGCCTGTATCTTTGGTGAGGACTTTGGTGACCTCAGTCCATTTTCACAACTACCGTCAATGTTAACAGAGATGTGAAGAAGTCTATTGGTGTGAACATTGCCTTAGTATCTCACCATGATGTGCTAGTTTTCAAAAGGACTAGCAGGCTGACTAAGCTGGACAGCTAATCTGATTTAGTCACCAGTATAAAAGCAGATGATGCCAGGCTCAGTTGATACAGACTATAATGTAATTAATGTTAGTCAATATATTTTTATGACAATAGTGGCTTGTTAAATAAATACGATGTTATTGCTTTGACAAAATTGTAAGTATGGGTGATAAAGGTAGCTGTGTAGATGTAAAACTTAAAAAGACAGAAATCATTCTGACAATTATTCAATCTCAATAAAGTGCATGTTAAAGAAGAAAGGCAGTCCTGATCCCTAGACAGTATCTGGAAGAGTGCTTACTCTGAAGAGGATTTAAGTTCATACTGGACAAGCAGCTGACCTCTCAGCATGTTACTGGACAAGTTAAATCACAATACATATAAAATACAGGAGAAATAAATGACAGTGGGGAGATAATTTTACTTCCATATATGGCAGTGATCAGACAATATTGGAATATTTTTTGTATTTCTCGGATACAGGCTGTTAAAGGGTACTGAAAAATTAGAAAGTGTATATAACAAGGATTAAAAAAAAAAAAAAAAAGAAAGAATTGAGGGTAAGAATAAGCACCTTTCAGTGAGACACCCAAAGAGCTCAGTCTGTTTAGCTTATCAAAAAGATTGGGAGTAGGCTTGATCACAGTACATACAAACCCTCAGAAAGAAAAAGTACCCATTTTCCAAAGGGCACTTTAATCTCTTTCAGAAAAGATTTAACAAGGACTGATGGCTGAGAACTGAAGCCAAGAAAATTAAATTTAGAAATTAAACTCATGTTTTAACAGCGAGTGCAATTCACTAAGGGAACAAGCTACCAAGAAAAAACTGTGAAGTTGTGAAAAACATCAGTGGATATTCTCAAATCAAGATGAGAATGGGAAGACATGCTTTAACCAAACACAGGTTACTGCTATGTACCACAGTAACTGGACAATGATCTGTGATTTACAGGATGGTCCTTCCCAGCTTTAAACCATATTTAAAAAAAAAAAAAAAAAAAAAAAGCAACAACAAAAACCTGACTCTCCAGGAGAGAGCACACTGACTGATCAGGCTTTTTACGCTGCCTCCCTAGTAACTTAAAGAGGGGATTTGGGGGTAATCAGTGTGCCAGTCTTCAGCACTACTAAAGTTCACATAATAAAGAAAATCCCCCACCCACTGAAAAGCGAACAATCACCCTAACTGATGAAAGGATATAGTTCAAGAATAATTGCCCAATGCAAAATCAGAGGCACAATGACAAGCTGCTTGGCCATCAGAGACCGTCCATTCCAGCTGTAAACAGGAAGTGCCAACAGACACTGAGCTATTGTTAAATACGCTGGAGCTCTGTGAACATTCAGTGTTCAGGGCACTAACAATGGAAGACGGTCCTAGGCTTAACATGAGCCCTCCTTTTTGTAAAGGTCAAAAAAAAAAAAAAAAGGCGCCAAAAGCTGTTTCTTAAGGCTTAGGAGAACTTGATCATAAAATGATCCATCAGGTGTAACTAAGAGTGCCTTCACCTGCACTCTTTATGCCTAAGCAAGGCACAGTTGCATCCTGCTGTAGCTGTTTTATGTATCCTGGCAACCACTTTCCCCAGTGGGAACTTTACCCTGTGAAAGAGATCGGCTTAGTGAACACAAAAGCTGTCTGCAGTGCCCTGACAGCCAGTCCTGAATGGAAGAATGAGATTCTGCTCAGTTCACAATGGCTTCTTTATGCAAAAAATGCCTTGAGAATCAGCAAAAACGATGAATCATGTCATCATGATGTTGGCAGCTCTCAATGACTTTGCATACAAATATGCCACTTTATTGAGAGTCCTAAGAAATGCTCTGATTGCAGAAGGTGGAGCATTAGTATGCCTGGCAGGGATACAGAGAAACCACAGTAACCCAGAATGTGCCTTTCATTATGGCCCCAAATATATAGATTTTATATATAAAATATATCCACACAGATACACACTCATACAACCTAACTCAAATTTGGTTCTTGTGGAGTTGGACTACAGATGAATTCAGTCTTCTGTATCCAGTCACCTCATAATCTTATCAATGACGTTAAACAATAAATTTAATCTGGATTACAAAGAAAATAGCTCATACATTTTATCTATTTTGTTAAAAACATACAGCTCAAAGAACAGAAGATAGTCACAAATGGAAAAAATGTCCCATTTATCAACAAGTCACAAAATAGTTGAGGCAAATCTCTGAGGGACTGAAGGAGTGAAGAAGTGCAAGTTTATCATTACCTCAGCTCCCTAGTTTTTAAACGGGCATTAAAGTACAACCTGATCTTTTGAATTTTTGAGAGTACAGAGGCTGTGAAGTGCTCAGATAATATGGTAAAAAATACAATGTAAATAAGGTGGTTATCAATTCCTGCACTTTTCCAGTCCAGAACCACAGCTGTGACAGCACAAGCAACCATATGATTTAGTAGAACCAAAAAAAAAATGTTCTACATAAAGTAGAACCAAATTTAGATCTGAAATCAAGTTCAGAAACCACTTCTAGACATCTTGAAGAAAAATGGCAAAAAGATCTCAAGGGACTATGATATCTTCTTTAATCTTCTACTGTTCTGGATTCAGATGTCAAGAGTTTGGTCACTAGAATGAAAAAAAAATCACTTTCAGTTTTTGTTTGAGAAATAAATGCTGAGAATAAATTAGTAACCACAAATTCCACATGAAAGCTACTGAGAAAAGGTGCAGTTCTAACTGGTCTTTACTTCCCTGAAAATACAGTCTAATTTTCAACATACTGTTACTGGATTGCCTTTCAAAGATGAAGTCCGTGATGTTATCTTCTGGCACTTTTTGAAAGGCAGCAGTAATTACTGACATCCAGCTCCCTTTAAAATCAGGTTTCAAGTTAGATAATAGAACGTATCTAGCAATCTATTTGTTTAAAACAGAACATTAGATTAATATCTGCTCATTTCCATTGAGCAAAATATTGATGAGGAAAGGTGTTATAGTATCATTAACTGGCCCTACAGCTCTGCTTCTCAGCCTCCTTCAGGGTTAAGCTTCATGTGATCTCTGCTGCCATTTCTTTCACTTCTTGTGATAGATTCTCCTCCTTCCTATCTCGATCCAAGTTTTTACAGTTAAATACAGTATTTGTCCACATCCAGCTGGATCCAATTTCCAGAGAGTTCAATGGGAATCTTTCAGTGAATTGGCCTGTGGCTCAGACCCATGTTGAAGAATTCCCTTCTATTATTCGGCAACAATATTTTCAAGCATCTGTCCCAAGGCAGTATAATATGAAGTGAGCTAGCTGGAAGACAGCTACTGAAAATAAGCAAACAAATATGCTTCAGCTGCACTCTTCCAAAAAACTGGGATACAGTGGGATCCCAACAGATTTATCCCTAAAATTGCACTATGATGGGGGTAGCCAACAAAGTTCCCCATTTCATTGGCTCTTACATCACCTCATACGATGTTTGCAGAGGATAGCTGTGAATTAGTTGTGAATTGGTATTTAATAATTCTCAGAATACAACATAAAAAATTTCAACAGTGTGTCTTCAGAAGGCTGTATGGAGCAAACTGGAGCCAGGATTTAGCTAACTAAGGGGAATTTTAAAAATTGTAATTCAATCAGGAATAACTTGAATATTCCACATCACCAGTGTTCCATGACAGGAGAGTGGTGAAGAGCAAGAAAGAAAGAGGAAAAGCTTGAGACACAAAAAGAAGAATCTGACCAAAACAGCTGATCTAATTGCCATTGTCATCTTCAATTACAAGAGCAAGAAAGCTGTAGCTTTGGAGGAACATGTAGCTTGCTAGTACTAAAGAAGCGAAAAAGGGTGACTAGTCAATGCCAGAATTAGCAGTGATGTGGCAGAATTTAAGAATCCCTATGATTTACTATAACTTTAATAATGTGGAGTTTTGCTTTGCCTTCCTTAAAAACTTTTCTTCAACACTGTGAATCTGTTTTTAAACAACCATCTTCCTTCACCTTTAAAACTTACAAAGTGAATACTCAAAGTCAGCCCTGAAGCCAAGGTACATTTCCATTCATGCAGTATCTAGAACATC
Organism: Apteryx mantelli; assembly: GCF_036417845.1. NCBI lineage: Eukaryota > Metazoa > Chordata > Aves > Apterygiformes > Apterygidae > Apteryx > Apteryx mantelli. The sequence continues at coordinate 20,668,969 of NC_089982.1, read as the reverse complement.
AATATATTTCTCTAGGGTAGTCCAAGACTAACAGGCACTAATGTCCAGTCTTAAATTTGATTATGCAAGGGACTACAGTAGAGGCTTCTCGAGATAAACAGTATCACAACAGAAAGTGTCTTGGCTTCTAGTGGGAAAAGCATCTAAACCCCAAAGAAGCATGAAAAATGGTGGTGTTATAGGGGTACTTGGGGAGGGCACAGCCAACTGATCCTAATAGCCATAAGGCCAAAGCCCATTCCCTGGTGTCCCTTGTATGCTTACAGAGGTCAAACACGTTAGAAATCAAAGCTCTCCCAAGACACACTGCTCACATGTTTTTATCTTTTAGGAAGAACAACAACAAGCGCTGCATGGCCAAGACCATTTTTCCTTTAGAGGTAGAGGGTTCTGTGTGTTCACTGGGGCCTAAGAAAGATGAATTTTTAAGGCTAACTTAGTCCCCAGTCTTGACACCAGCTTTAAAAAAAAGATTAAATCAAGACGGCAATGTCAAGAAGTGCAGAAACGCTTCCAATTGCATCATTACTTGCAAATAAATAGATGTGTTCAGGCACCAAACTAGTACTTTGTTTTTACCTCATGACCTGTTCTCCCATACTGTCTCTTATAAACTGTGCTGTTCTGGAATACATAGTTGCCTCAAAGACCTTTCCCCTCTTGGCATACCAAGTCAGGATTCAAATAATCTCTCTTAAAATAACCGCATAAAATTATGTGAAACATTTAGGGCTAGATTACATTACGCTTCCTCATGACAAGGTGGCCTTTGATCGTTGAATATCCCTAGAAATAAAAGGAACTAATTAAGAAATAAGATATTAAGCCATGTAAGAAGAGCACAACCTAGATCTTCATCTGTAGTAGCAGGATGGAAAACGAATCTAGAAAAGCCTATGCACTTTCCAGTATGTGTCCTTTGTGGCAGCTCTCTAATAAGGAGCCGACACCTCCTCAATTCAGGATAGGCCTTACGGCTGGCAGGACGCCACCACAGTCACAGACGATAAAGAACATTTTACAATTGGTATATTTATTACAGCTCACCAAGGATGGTCGCCAAGGCACAATTCAGCTTGCTGTCATTGTTCACAGTTCACTGGTATGAGTCATGTCTCCCACTCACCACTTTTATGCCCATTATTACCTTCAAAGTCTGCCTCCAGCTTCCTATCACTTGCTTCCACTGCACTCTCTATCTCACATAATTAATGAACTAGAATTTCATACATCCGGGCTTCTGGTCATGACAGAGCTTGTATATCCAGCACACACAAAAAAGAACAGAGGAAATCCATTCCATCAAAGCATCCTTTAGTCCTGTATTTCATCTCAAAATTCTGCCTGTGCTTGCTCCTCTGTAATTCAGTGGTCTTTAATTAAAATGTGCAAGGGTATCTTTTTATTTTTGGCTTATTCAATGCTAGACAAGGTAAAATAAGATCTTTGCTCAGAGTACATCATAGTAAATTTAGCTGTTACAGAAAACACTATTTCTATTACTATTTCTTGCACAGTCTGCTGAGCTACCAGCAATCCTGTTTTGGTGCTTTACCTAGTATCCCCAAGACTGGCACAACAAGAGAATAAATCTAGCTTTCAACAGAAAAGACACAATGTAGGGCAACTCCTGTCTCCGTTAATGGGAGAGCAACACATGTCAGTGTGCAAACTGAGTCGACTGAAACAGAAGAATGAATGCATTTTCGTGGCATTTTAACCTTCAATGATATTTAGAGCGGACTTTGACCCACCAAAAAATAGCCAAGCAATTGCCTTCATTTCAGTATGACTGTCCTGTTAAAAGTGAGGTCTCATCTGGGCAATACAGTAATGTATAAGTCGTAACTAATGTACTTCCTAATTAGCCCATAGAAACTAGGTTAACATTAGCAAATAGCATGGACCTGCAGGAGAGGATCTGTAAAGTGCAACAGCTGCTGAGGATCTGACCTACATACATCTCAGGGTGGGGTTACACAGAACCAGTTCTAGTCTGGTCCTGCAGACTGAATGCCCATTAACAGTAGGGAGGACGGGTGCTCTCCTAGGGTGCACCTACTGGTTTAGGTTCACCCATCGGGAATCCCATTTGCGCACCTTGAGACTGCTCCGCAATGTGAACAGAAGCATAGTAAGAGGGGAGAGTACAGAGATTCACTTCAGAAGTGAGTTCCTCATTCAAATTCAAGCATCAGCATAGGAATATCCTAGGTGTCTTTGCATCTCTGATAAACCTTCAATCAAGTTTATCGTTTGTACACAAAAATGCCTAGCTCCTCCTCCCTCAATACCAGAATATTTAACATGCATACTTCTCTTTTCTGCTTACAAGCTGGTATTTCTTGGCAGAATGCACAGAGGCACCTGTTATTAAGTCACTGAATCATGTCAAGAACTGAGTCAGAGCTCCTGAAGCCCAAGCAAACTATGGCAAAAGCTTAACTCCAAGTATTAGGTCTGTTTGCTTGAAGCCTTACAGAGCATTTCCTCTTCTCCTTAACACAAAATCCAGTACTTCACTGGCTCTGCCTTTCTAAAAAAATTGAACTTCAAGGTATCAGGGTGGGAAGAAGGGTTCTGTCACTCTTTGTCTTACACTTTTTAAAGAATAAGAATCTGCATTTTAAATGTTCCAAATCACTAGAGATTATTACAGTAATATTAGTGTCATACACTTCACCCGCATTTTAGTACTACAGTATCCAACACGTTATTCATGTATTGTATGAGATGTATTAACTCTCTATAAAAGTACTCTTTCTATATGCATATAGAGATATAAAAATACATCCATACACAAATTACACATATATAATAGCACAAATATGTGCATGCACATGTGTTGAAGATACAGAGACACTAAAGCAAAGGAAAGGAATTTTGGTAACCAGGGAACAGTTCGGATCTCTTTAAAAATCATATATACCCTAATCCTACTTTCTGATAATTAAACTGACAAGAGACTGATTTCTGAATAACAAACTACTAAACAAAATGAGTTCTGTTGGTTCTGAGAAGCAAGTGATATCAAAAAGTTGATTTACTGTCTCTGCCAGTACAGCACACAAACACTCTGTAAAAAAAATTCTTTAAAAACTATAAAGCTCAATTAAGAGAATACAAATGCTGTTTTCATAATTGTGAATGGTCACTTACTTACCTACACAAATGGAGTTTTCAGTCTGTAGTCTGTATCCATTAGGACAGTTCCAGTGCTGCAGAGCTGAGACAAAACCAATTTTAAAAACCACTGACAATAAAGCAACAAGGAAGAGAAACATAATCTTGAGTTTTCTGGACTGTTGCTAGAGAAGAGTAAGCTTGTATTCAGTCATATCCAGGATAAGATGAACACGTGTAATCCCAAAAGGTTTCTGCAATCTCCTGCTTTATACTCAGACATCTTATCACAATACCAAGTTTTATCTTTGTCTTGTTTTTCTTGTCACTTTAGTCCTTACTGTGTCTGACTACAACCTTGAAGAAATTCCTGGGGGATTTCTTCCCCACACATGTCGTTTTCTCTCTCTCTTTTTTTTTTTTCTTTCTTTTTTGGAAGCCAAGTATGAAATGCCTGACACTCTTGCCACAAATTTAACACAGCGTAAAAGCAAAGTTCACAAGGATCATTGCAGATTTCCTCGCGACAAGCAAAGCTGCTGTTCAAATCTTAAATGCGGAGAAATTGAAAAACTGTTCACCACAGCCCTCAGTGGAATATAGGGAGCAAGATCTTCAGGTACCGTCCTTCTCCAAAACGTAGTTGCTCTATACATACAGACTTGGAGAGACTTCTCTTTCTTTTTAAAGCTCTACTTGCCCCACCTCTTCTCTTTTTAGTACCACTTGAGTGAACCCTGTGTTTGCAAATAGTAATGTGGTCAGTTCCTTACTACAGGGAACTGAGCCAGAATGCAGATACCCAGCCACTCATGTTTGAGAAGTACCTGCTGCACACCAGCTAAGTTTTATTTCTCAGAGATTGTAGCCTGATTTATACCATGCATGTTCAGTCATGATTAGTCATGTTCATTTTTATGTCATGTTTTTTACTACCAGAAACAAACTTTGTCCAACTTTGTTCATGCAAAAAGGAAGGAAAAAAATTCCCTCCAGTTTCTCCAATCTATTTCAGCTGGCAATACACACTGGCTTAGGGTCAGATTCAGACCTAGGGTATGTGTTTGCAATTCTGATTTCACAGAAGTCACAACCTTCTCTCAGGTCTGACAGTTCTAGGAAAATGCCTACTCTCAGAATCCAAGGCAACATGTTCTGAGTCTGCAGTATCTCACACATGTTCTAGTCATTTATATGTGCACAATAGGTGCTGTAAAACACTACTGTTCTGATACAGTGCTCTTTTACACTTATTTTATGAAGGCATGTACACTAGAGAAATTCCACGTGAGTCAAGCTCACTGTTCTTCCAGTATTGAAAAAATCTCCTTTTCCCTAATCCTTTGGCCCAAACCAGCAAAGCTCTAGAGCACAAGCCTAAGTGATTTGCTGAATTTTTAACGTGCTGAGATTTAAGCAGTTGTTTAAGTGGTTGACTGCACCAGGGTTTGCTGCTCTAACTGTTGTGACGCATTTTAGTTCTGCTGCTTTTTTCTTTTTCTTTTTCTTTTTTTTTTTAATTTCTGCAGTATTGTGCTAGAATAAATACTAATACAACAGCTGGAAACACCAGCAGCAGCAGCAGACAGTAACTTACAGCTGTGTGAGTTCCATCCCTGGGAATTCTTCGCCCCTCTATTTGTCTGAATTGATAAGAGTCCGGATTTGCACTAAAAGAAAATAAGAAGCATGAAACCTGATTATAAACTGGGCCAGTCTCCACCAAAAGCAACTGTTTCTTGATGTTTCTGTGCCTATATGTAGCCACATTCTGCTTGCTCAATCCTCACTGCTCCAACTAATGCAACTAATTAAATCCAGACTGACAAATGGAAGCCACGTTTTTATGTATACTGTTCAGAACTGAGTGCTTATTCTGCATGCTATAAAATACAATAATAGTAACGTAAATTATGCAGGGCCAGACTCATGACAAACAGCACTTGCTCCTCCAAATAGTCCCCTGGAAAACAAAAGGGGAACCAATGTGAAAGTGTAGTAACGCCATACCATCTAGGATTACAGGATCCTGCCCAGGAACTGTGGTATGTTCCACATGAATCTGTTTTACTAATTCTGTAGCTGTCGATTCCTCCTCACACAGTTTTCCTCTGTGTTCAAGCTGGGAGCACACAACCTAAAAAGCTCAAAAGGAATGTGTCACTTCTCTGTGAGTAACCACCAGCAGAGAGCTTGCTAGACTGTGAGGGTGGCCATCTGAGTACAGCTCTGACCTCTTCCAGGGAAACGCTGACAAACTCGCAGAAAGAGACAAAATGATTAGGCTCTCTGCTAAAACCCAGAAGCAATTTTTGTTACTCCACAGGCCTTCACATTCTTTTAGTCTCTCCTTCACACATACTGTCTTTCCCAAAGATGTCCTTCAGTCTTTTCCCCCCCATCTATTTCCTCTTTTTGCTTTTACTCAAAACACAAGTCAAAGGCATGTCTCAGAACTTCTTTTTTCTCTCTAAGATAAAAATGGAGAGAGAAAGTTTGGCATGTCAATACCACAATGAACTTTTCTGGAAGAAGATATCCCTTCACTGCAGTCAGATAGAGACTCGTTAGTAAAGTGATTAATTTCACTGTCCCAGAAGTATAGAAAGGGTTTAAAAAACAGGAGAAATCTCTTTTAATAGTGGGATTTTTTTTCCCCTCAAAAACCAGTTATGCCTCAGACCAGAACTAGTGGCCAGATCCACTATGATATGATCTGGGCCTGAGGATGTAAATAAATTACTTGAAAGCAGATAGAACCAATTATCCTCTCCTAGACCAAACCAGAAAGTTCTCAGCAAAGTACAAAATTCATCAGGCTGTACCACAGCTAAACTTTCCAAATGTGGCATTTTTCACCAATTGGTTCAGAAGACCAATACAATAATTCTTTCCCACCTAAAATCATTTAGCATTTAAGGAGCTGTTTCAAATATGTTTCTACAAAGCAAGCTACCGTTCACACCCACAGCTAGTAAGCACAGTAATTTACTTTAGGCTAGCATTCATACAATAAATTAGACTAGACTTACCTCTGAATCAATCCAAATTGATCCAAATGATCTTAAAATTATCTCTCCTGATACACTGAATGCTAAAAACTGATCTAGTTTAATTTGACCTGGTGTCTCAAGAGACTGATGAACTAACAGTAAATATCTATCCTTCTTTTCCCTTCTTTTGGACTTCCCACTCTCTCATCTAGTTTTGGAGGGCTTTCTTTGCCTTGATTGGTAAAGACCAGCTGGTGATCCAACTGAAAAGGTCTTTTCCCCTACCTTGGCACAGAGCTGCAATTACTGAGTTCAAGGACACAATGTTCTGGCTGTTTCTAAGCTATGAAGGAAATTGAGTTCTCCCTCACTTTCCCATGGCTTTCAGTATCTATATTGTATTAATTAGCACATTGTTTAAATCATATATTGGCTTTTATTCTTGCTTACTACACATTATGCTAACTTGTCATCACTTCAATTTCTTTTTCTGTCAGCCTCTGGAATTTTGATCCTAGTCTTATGCATATTCTAATCTGGTTAAAATTATATTTTATAAGCACCACAATCCTAACTGATGCCAATACAGGTTAATGATGAAATGAAGAAGCTTAGTTCCCTGAAATAGCATAGGAAATGTATACTGATTATTTTTAGTATGAATAGCCTAGAGCAGCGAGAAATACTCAGAGCTACGCAATCTCCACCAAATAGCTTTGAGTTCCTTCCCAATAGCCCAAGAGATTCTACTAGGCCTTGGGTCAAAGTGCTTACAGAAATGTAATTCTGTCAGAAAGGGTACTGCGATCAGAGCAGTAGCTGACAGATACAGACAACTGTTTAATGACACTAGGGATTTCAGACAAGAAATAAAGCAACATTTTTGTAAACTATACCTTACACTGACTCACCTAGGCCTGATCTCAGGATTGCCAACTCTGATGAACATACTTCTTCTGATCTAACAGTGCTTGATTCAGCACTGCTAATGTCCTTTCAGCAGGTTGAATCCACTTTGCGGATAATTCAATATTAAAGCGTTTGTCAGAGAGGCGGGGGGAGAGGCACAGCATGAGAGAGAATAGCATATTCTTGTGATATCTAAAAGCCAGGAATGCTTGAAATCTCCTCCTGAAGTATGATGGTCATTCCTTTTTGGCCTCAGGCATGTCACTTATTGTTCTCTTCAACAATTTGGAGATGATCTTCAGCTGACAGGATGCTGTAAGTTAATTTATTAGTAAAATTAATTAAAGAGCATGGCTTTAATCATGAAAGTTTTATGAAAACTAAGTGCTCTTGTAGGTAATCTCTTTCCAGTTGTCTCAGTTTATTTCATAGCAATAATGATGACAAATATCCCCCAAACTGGTCTTGGCAGTTTGAATTTCATATTTTTTCTGATAGTGTTACAATTTCTCCTATTATAATCTGATTGTAAGGAAAAGAAAAAGACACAAAAAAAAACCTAATTGAAATCATAATGCTAATTATAACCAATATTATCTTCTTTAAGCTTTTTAACATTTTGACATGTACCTTTCACCAGTTTCTGTATTGTGAATATTTATTTCATCAGACAGACCACACTGCAATCCACAGAAGGATCCAGAAAGTTAAATATGCTTCATATCCAGACAGTCAGAACAACAATGAAACATTCTGGGGAAGCCACATGTTACTGACTCGTGACATTTATCATTGTTAGATGACTACATTAAGCCTCTATGTTAGGAGATATAAGGAGTAGTTAAATAGCATGATGAAACAGTATTTGGCTCTCTGAAGTGAAGCTAAAACTTTAACAGGTCTTTAGTTACCATGACTAAGGTCTGTGCAGTTTATTATGCAAGAGTATTTAAGAAAAGATCTTAGTAACAGGTATGACATTCCTTCACTATTGAAGGTCAAAAAACATATCCTCCCCATAGTGTTTTACCTCACAGTTGCTTTCCATCCCAGAGATAGCTGTGTTTCACTGACAGCGACATCATTCCTAGTACATGTACTGGAACCAGACACTCTAAAAGTCAGAACAAAGGCACTGACTGAAATCTGGCACTGATTTTCAGAGTTGATAAGCATTCAAGACTTCCATTGATATCAGTAAGAGATCAGGATTTTAAAAATCTGTCCATGGGTTCTAATTGTGAAGTCCATTTATCAGAGGTATTGCTATTTCCTATGGACCTCCTCTTTCCCCCCATGAGTTCTGGCTGGAAGGATGAATAATTAAAACACCTATTTCAGTCATATTCTGTCTTCCACATTACAGACCTTTTCAGATGGTTCATTCTCTTTGTGACCATGCTGCTCCTTAGAAAAATGAACACCGTGGACTACTTTAAGGTTTTGTTTTACAGCTGCTTCACTGGCTGTGTGGAATAGAATCCGTGCATTTACCAATCTAATTCACTTTCGTTGTTAGATTACTTCATGTCAGTTGGTGCTTCTATTACACTAGTTTGGCATACTTCCATGAACACACACATGCATAAGCTTACATGTGTATATCACTGACACAAATAAAGACAGAATCAAACAAGATGGATTATAAATAAATAGACACAGACATTATTATAGCCAGCTTTCCACAACAAAAGCACGTGAACTCAAGACACTGGGATTACCAGAGATGATGTCAGTGCCCAGTACTCAACTCCTGTGAATAGACTGCAAGGTGCTCTCGGAGGCTGCCAGCCTCTGGAATTCTCTTCATCTAATAAATATTCAGGAGATCTTCAGAAGCAAATATTTCCTAATTAATAAATATTTGACCAGCAGATGTCCTGACAAAGTTGCCCACAGCCTGCTGAAAATCAGTTTTGCAATGGAAGTCCAAGTTCTTGATCTGGTGGTGTTTACTATGTGAAATAATTTTAAAGAAAAAAAAAAAAAGAAAAAAAAAGAAAAAAAAAGAAGGGTTGTTAGATCCTATCCGCAACAGCCATAAGAGTCCTGCATGTGGTTTTCCTATAACATATCAGGAAGAAGTTGGTAGAGAAAGTAGCAAGAGACCTGCAAGGGGCCCAGCCATAGAAGAGGCAGCCTGACCCAACACCACCCCACAAACAGCCTCACAGCTGCAGAGAGAGCAATGCCAAAGAGTCTATCGCAGACCCAAATGCCACTGCGAGAATGATATCCCAGAACTTGGCATCTAAGTCCTGCAGCTACCAAACACACCCTGCTCAAGGCCACAGCTGTCAATTCTGCTCCTGAATAGAGACAAGGAGAGCAGTGGGAAAGAAGGCAGGGATACTAAGCACAAGCAGTAGTCCACCATACATTTAACTCCCAAATACTCATTCCGTGTACTTGAAAGCTTCAGACAGATTCTGTATTGCTGGTGAGAGTGTGAATATGAAGGCTTCAGTTCGGACGCCAGTAACAGTGGTGATTTCAGGAAAGGAGGAAGCAATTCTAAGCAATAGCCTTTGCCTCTGTGTCCTGTAAAACACTACTGCCCTACAGAAATCCCATTAGATTACCTGTAGAAGTCAGAAACAGTAATATTCCCATAGCATTCTTAAAGAAAATGTATCAACCTAACAAAGGCTTAGTCTCAGGGACTGATCAAGCAAGCAATGAGCACTGGGTTAAGCGTTAAAGACTGAGGAATCTCAGTCTGTAACAGATCAGCCCACAAGCGATTGCATAACTGGCAGACAAGACTGAAGCAAAGTGCCCATGAACAGTCACATACATTCTTACAAAATGTCTCCTCAGCTGCATGCCAATGTACATTTTCTGCCTCACTGAAATGTGAATGAACAGATCCTGAAAGATATATTTACCTCCCTTACAGTTACCAGTATCTGTCAATTGGAGTAGCCTTTGACTTAGACTAGGCTGACAACTGACAATCCAGAGAAAGCAAAGGTGGAATCCGGCACAGTTAGACTTTGCAAACTAAAATATATACAGGGTGCACAGGCAATTCTGTGACTGCTACAACCATATACGCATGCTACTAAAAGATTCATTCATTCCATCTACATACCTGCCACAGGCTACCTTGTGTGATCTTGGCAAGACTACTTAAGATATCTGCACTTCACTAGCTTCTTTTTTTATTGTAAAAAGAACTGATGCTTTCCTTTTGCATGAAGGAGGGATGTTTAATTTACTAGTGGTTACAAAGTGCATTTGAGATACTTTTATGGAAGATACTATTCAAAATCGCAAAGTAATTATTAATTTATTACTGCTGCTAAGATCACAAAGAGAACAAATTAGGCCACCAAATAAAACAAAAAAGAGAAAATTAATTTGGGTTTATAAATTATTTGCACTGGAACTAAAAACCAGGCTTCTTCCCAAGTGGTGTTGCAAATCACTGAAAACTTTTAGATATCATTTTTATTGTCACTCTCAGCATGCAATGTAAGTTTATTTATATACAGAAAAGCACAGTAAGATACCTTTCTTCACATGAGATATGTAAATGTTTATACTTTGTGTCTACCAGAAATCATCACACTGTATCATAGAAACTTTTATTTCTCAAAGAGCAAACTAAGTTTGTTACATAAAATTCCTATTAGTGCTATGAAATAAAAAACACAGAAGCCCTCTGTGATTTTACTAGAACTGGCACAACACATCAGTAGGAATATGCCAGCTAGCTTAAAGTACTAGGAAAGCATTTATGGGATTCAGTGCCTTGTACACCATATAAAAAATTTCTTAATGCTCTCAAGTCATTTCACAAATTACCAAACTAAAAACACAAGAATAATGAGCATAGTAGTTGGACCAAAATCACCGTTTATAAGACTTACCCCAACCTATTATAACACCTTTACTGAAAAGTAGAAGTACTTAGGGGCCATTCTGTGTAATACTGTAATACTACTGCAGATAAGGTCAGCTGGGCATTAGCATAAAATTATAGAAGGGAGTACCCACCCAAATCCTTCTCAGTAATGCCCATGGGAGAGAGTTAGACATACCTCTTGGGCAGTGCTTTAAAAATTAGCCATAGGTGCCCAGTTTTCCAAAATGAAACAAGACTCTAGTAAGGGGAGAGGGGCAGGGGAAATCTATTCTGAGAGTTTGCATGTGTTTCCCAATGCTAAAGAAACCTCTCTATTTGTGCGAATGAGCTTGACTGCCTTATTTGGAACTGGGCTCACAGGCAAGGCAGAATGCATCACAAGAAAAAAACCCAAATACCTAAAATATCTGGACCAAAGAGTGAAACACTAATAATATCTATATATCTCCAGACAGATTTACAGGAGGACCTACCTCATGTATGTTGGCACAGAAGTCAAAGACACTGAATCGTGCATAAATTCTCAATGTGCGCAGCCGCTCGTTGCTGTAAAACACGCGGACCAAGGGCGAGGACTCTCCACAAGTGCTGTCGGATCACAAGCTCATCATCACGTTCCAGGATTAAATACCCAGAGTGACAGCTCTTTGCTTCCAGACACTAAGAGAAAATGATCCTGCACCCACTGAAGTCAGTATCAAACTCCTGCTGAGTGCACTAAAAACTCTGGACTAGGCCTGTCTTATAGAAGGGACAGATTCTTGACCTAAATCATCCACACAGCTCTAAATAAGCACGTTTCCTTTTTCTCCCATAGAAACCTGAAAGCAACTAGGTTCTTGGGTAAGAGAATATTTCAGTCTTATGTTCTCCAAGGGTTACTTAAGTATTTTTAAAGCCTATAATTTACCTCAAGCCTGATACTCTAACATAAGAGAAATATTAGTAAATGTTACTAAATTTTTACAAAATATTAGTGAAAGTAAAGGCAAAATAAGAGTAAAATCTGATTAAGGCTTCGGGATATGATTTTCACTGTAATTTTACACCTGCCCCAAACACATATGCTGCCACTGCGTGAGCATATCAAACGGACATTTCTTTTTTCACTTTTATGTCTCTGAGAGGTTTGAGCAGCGCATGTTAACAAGCAATTCAGATCAAAATTTCTTGTCCTCTGCTACCAAAAACCACCTCCTGTTCACTCTTATGCAACAAAGCAATTATACCTTCAGAAGAGATCAGTTATTAAAAACTCTCTTCAAGTCACAGGTTCTTGAATTGGATCAAATCTTTAACTATTACTAATGCTTTTGCCAAAAGATGAAAAAAAACCTATTAAGTGCAGATATATTCAAAAGAAGAACTAAGGAACGCATAACAGCACTTTTGTGCACTAAAATATGCCTGTACCATTCTAGGGAGATTCTTTGCCCCAAACTATTTCTCAATATTAGGAATCTTCTCCAAAAATAAATAAGTAAGCCTCAGATCTTAGAATGAACTTAGAATGACCAGCACATAACTTTAAGAACAGAGTGTTTTGTGGCTATTGATGCAATGCAGACAGCAACCACTACAATAGCGACGTGTTAGTGACCTTCAGTCATTAAGTTCGAGTTCCACAACAAACAGGAGTGTTATGACCTCTGTTTTTGCATTCATGTTTCAGCAGATAGCAAATCACTCCACCATGTCACTTTTATGCCAGAAAACAAGAAATACTGATTTAAATATTTTTTAACCAATCAGCAAGAAACCAGAACAGGTTTCTCAAGACCTTAGAGGGTGCTCTGGAAAAATACCCATAAACAATGTCATTCATGTGTAAACTGAAGCTAGCAGCACACTGCAGGATTACTCTAACATAGAAAAGGGCTCTATCAAAAGTCAAGTAAAGATAAAATTTAAAAGAATTTCAGTAGGAAGTAGTTATTCTGAATTTAATTTGCCATGCTGTGTAGCTGGCTGCTTACCATACTCTTATATTGTCCTCTTTCTCCCTCTGTAATTTACACTTCCACGTGATCTTAAACACAAGGGACTGGGCTATGAAACAAAAAATATAATTGGTACAGGTTATTTTTGGAGGCTCAAATGTTTGGCTAAATCATAGCAGCATAAAAATTCAAGACACATGACTCAGAATTCGATCCGATCATCCCATGGCATTAGACTTCAGCATCATTAATTAAATCAGATTCTTACAAAAAATATTTACGGGTATTGGACTTAATTTCTTTTTTCTTCAACAAAGGTGTAATTGTTTAGAGACTGGGAATTATTACAAGGCAAACTGTATGTATTGCTTTATTCCTGCTTTCCAAAACAATATTAAAGTCGGAGGATTAAGTGAGAAGGAGTCAAGCAAGAACATGATTTGGAGATCTGTTTATAAATTTACTTTATTCTGTTTTTTGTTTTTTATTTATTTTTTTTGTAATGGCCAGTACTATAGGCCTCAGAAGAAAGTGCCTGAATTCCATATTAGGCAACACTGTAATACTCTATATTCCTGCCCTACATCCACACACACATAAAGTTCCTTCTTCCTATAGTAAGAGATAGGAGAAAAATACATTCCATTTTAGCCTTTTCCTGACCTGGAGTATTTTACTGAATCCTCTTAAGACACCTTCACAAAAAACTCCACCCAATTCCTTTGAATCCCTCTTAAAAAGATTTTCCAAATCTTTTATTACTCATCACCTTCTAGAAAAAAGTATTTTCTTGTTACTTTCTTGTCAGAGCATCTTCTCCAAAATGTGGTATTTTACATATTGTGGGGAAATTGGTATTCTACTATTACGAGAGGTTCAAGTTAGTGATTTGTTCTGTCAACTGCAATCATACCACTCTTAAGCCATTCAACTATTTTGCAAAAACAACAGATGCTAAATTAGACCAAATATATTTCAAACACATACCTGACAGGTGCTACTGAACTGGCTGCAATAATTGGAGCAATTTCACATTCTTTTCTAAACACAAAGTTAGGATGTTATTTCATAACTAAAATTAGGACTTAGGAAACTTGGAGAAAGCGCATCTTTATAATTACTATTTAGGTCTTGAGAAAGATAATATCCTTTTGTTCAAAGTTGCTTTCTGCAATAATGACTGGCAAAATTCCCAGCACGAACACTGATGAATAATGTGTTGCATGCACCACTGTAAAGAGAATTCTCTCCTTGCTATACACTGTTTCAGATTCACATTTCAGCTTGACTTTTGCCACTGTTTGGCAAGGGAGTCTCTGAGATTTATGGATCACCATAGTTTATAGAACTGACAGATTAATCACACCTCCATTCTGATGTGAATTCTGGTCTTCCAGGATTCAGAGGGAAATTTTGTCAATGATTTAAAAGAAAACAGAACACATCTGTTCAAAACTTCTCCTTTTCAACAATGGAAAGCTAGCCTGGAGTTTCTGAAGCTGACTGTAACACCTCAAACTATATAATGAATTCTGTTAGGGAAGACATCCAGGTGAGCATGTTTCCAGTCTACAACCAGTTAAATCACTAAAAGAAAAAAGTTCACCTTGAAACTTCCTTTGGTGCCCCTGCAGAAAATTCAAGATGGCTCCTCTTCTAGGCACACATCTAACAGAAGTGCTGTTTTTAAAAGAAAATTGTACACCCCAACAGTCCATCATAGTCTATATGTCTATCTACACCCTAGCCAGAATTGTGATTGAAGCATATTCCTCTCACTGCAAAAGATGCATAAATTAGGAACCCTCCCCTTTTCAGTTTATAAGTATTGTCTTCAAAGAGCTCTCACAAACTTCCATTGGGACACAGGCCGGCTTTAAGACCAGCTTCAGGTACATTCTTCATATTCCCTCAGTGCCCCTGTTCTATGCTCCAATTTTTTAGCTCCTCATACCCTGTCCAAATTGGATGCATACAGAGCTCCACTCACTGTAATATGCAGGCAGTACCTTCATCCATCCTCTTACGACTACCCATCTGCAGATACCCCAGTATCTTTGCCATGTACGTGACAGAATCGCAAGGAAGACTTTGTGGCACATACTCTCAGCATTCCCTATGATATTACTCCCCAACACGTCTCAGCCTTCTTTTTGCATTTTTTCTCGTTTCTCCTCAGATTTCCTCTTGTCCCCAAAATCACATTTATTGCATATAGTCTAAAGCTAAATGAAGAAGAAAGGGTCAGGCAAGCACATGCTCATGTTTTATTTTCACATCAAAACAACTTAGAAGCACTATACTAGTTGAATTACTTCTTTAAAAAAGGTAATGAATTTCAAATGTCTTTAGTTTCTTAAATATAGCACAATTTTAATTTTTTTCTTACTATTACAGACATTTTCCTCATAAATATTAAAGGATTTTGTTTCTTAACCTAATCCCCCTACTGCCCCTCAGAAAAAAGCAAGAGAATTTTACAGTAGTGCAAGGAATACAATGCTTACTGTGAGCAAAGGCCACGACTAAAACAGATGCCTGAAGTTTGGCTTAGTAAGTGCCCCTTGAGGACAAGATTACGGTCAACTACAACAAGTGCTGAGGCCCACTAAAACTTCGAGTAAACACAGGGTCTATTTGTAATTCAGTTCACATTACTTAACAGTTACATTAACTATTCAGATTTTACACACCCTTTGCAGGTAATGTATATAAGAAGTCTAATCTTTTCAGTGAAGCACAGGATGAATTGAGCTAACAAAGTGCAAAAATATATGAAAGGCAGCACATAACCATTGGTAAAATTCTCTCCAAAGCTTCCTACAAGCCAAGCACAGATTATAGGCATCCACTGTTCATAATGATGACTGATTCAGTACTGCATTTCAGAAGATGTTACTCAAATTGACTAAAGATGACAAAATATATCTCAACAATTCTATCATGAATCTTAGCAATTTGTAGTATTAAAAAACTGCTTCTGTTACCACAAGTATTTCTTCAGCTCTTCCATTATATCAGTCCTGGGTGAGAAGGTAAAGGGTGCCTGGGTTTAGTTTGTGATTTGGCCTGTGTGTATTCAATTCCTATTGAAATTTTACAGCAAATGTGCTGTTTTGACATGATGTACTGAAGCATGTCCAGATTAAATAACTCTGTTATCTCAAGAACTGTGGAAAAAACAATGTATGTGGCATTTTCTTTAAGGAACATGTCCTTTATGATACATTCCATTTTTGATATACTGATAATATATATGTGTTCACAGAAATTCATTCCTAACTTTAGGATGTGCTAATTCCACAAGGATTAGACAAACCTAAAGGTTTCAGGTTAGCAAATGAGCTCTCTACAAATGAGCTTCATACCACCGCAGTCTGATATACTGATGCACCACCTAAAAGCCTGGTGATAGCACTTCTGAAGAAGAGAACTCTAGAATTACATTTAAGTTTCTTGCAAAGCTTTTAAACTTTAAATGACACACATTCCCTAGGGATTAAAAGTAAATGTTAAAATAATCTCTCAGTGACAATTGTGGTGTTTTTAATTGGGAACACCTTCAGCAATGCCTACCGGCTACACTATCTATAAGGAGAATGGAAGGCAAATAGTGCAACACTACAGGTCTCCTGTTAAAAGCTTAGTTTACCATGGATGACTTTTCAGATGAACTACTTTTTTGAAGCAAGAACAATCTTTTTTCCCTAAAGAATCCAATATTTGAAAAAACAAAAAACAAAAAACCAAAAAACCCCAGAATTGTCAAGGTCAATATATTCCACTTAGAAAAATAAAAACATTTTCATTGCAGTCAAAATTACCCATGGAAAAAGAATATGAAGAAAAAAAGATCACCTTTTGACCACAAATACTAGTAACACAGAAAGGAACACTACGATTAATACTAAAAGCACAGGCAGATAAGTGGATTTCATACTTTTGAACTTCTCACCTGCTTCCTTACCAGAACTCCCTGGTCTCAAATATTCATTCTACCATCCCCAATCATTGAGCACTGTCATGTAGATGCTATGGTGAATTGAGTTTGTTTATTTTTTGCTATGGTTTTATTTTTAAGGGTTTTTTTTTTTTTTGACAAAATGTTTTTCTTCTCATCAAGCTCTCCAACATTCCAGCAGGCAAAATTTAATCCTACGCTAGTGATACCAACAAATTCCACAATTTTAATTAAATAAGCTTTGATCTGTAATTTTGAAGTAATAGTTCTCCTAAAGGAAAGGGAAGATTCCCAGTTTCCCATCAAAACAGTTCTTCTAGGTATGTAATCAATACACCAAAGGGCTGTGCTGCCATTCAGAGAGATCTGGACAGGCTGCAGAGGTGGGTGGAGAGGAACCTCATGAAATTCAACAAAGGCAAGTGCAAGGTCCTGCACCTGGGGAGGAATAACCCCCTGCACCAGTACAGGTTGGGGGTTGACCTGCTGGAAAGCAGCTCTGCGGAGAAGGACCTGGGAGTGCTGGTGGACACCAAGTTAAGCATGAGGCAGCAATGTGCCCTTGTGGCCAAGAAGGCCAATGGTCTCCTGGGGTGCATCAGGAAGAGTGTTGCCAGCAGGTCGAGGGAGGTGATTCTCCCCCTCTCCTCAGCCCTGGTGAGGCCCCATCTGGAGTACTGCGTCCAGTTCTGGGCTCCCCAGTACAAGAGGGATGTGGCACTACTGGAGCAAGTGCAGCGAAGGGCCACAAAGATGATTAGGGGACTGGAGCATCTCTCCTATGAGGAAAGGCTGAGAGAGCTGGGCCTGTTTAGCCTGGAGAAGAGAAGGCTGAGAGGAGATCTTATCAACGTGTACAAGTATCTGAAGGGAGGGTGTCAAGAGGATGGGACCAGACTCTTTTCAGTGGTGCCCAGTGACAGGACGTGAGGCAACGGGCACAAACTGAAACACAGACAATTCCATCTGAACATGAGGAAATACTTCTTCACTGTGAGGGTGACAGAGCACTGGAACAGGTTGCCCAGAGAGGCTGTGGAGTGTCCTTCTCTGGAGATATTCAAAACCCACCTGGACGCGATCCTGTGCAACGTGCTCTAGGTGACCCTGCTTGAGCAGGGGGGTTGGACTAGATGATCTCCAGAGGTCCCTTCTAACCTCAACCATTCTGTGATTCTGTAAAGGTCCAAGGAAGCAGTACAGCTGTGATTTTTAGGAAAACCTGTGGTTCTCACTTCACACCTATTCCTAACCATGATATCTGAACCTAAAACAATGAAGCTCTGTTATTTACTTCAGGCAATGAAAAAGTAGCCTCACAATAGATAACGAATTATCATTAATAGGCAATTCTGTATTCATCAGTATTATTAATATCCGATTTTCTAAACACTGGGAATCATGCTCATAACAAACTTCCACTACGCTGATTAAACTTCCTCTTATAGTCAACGTGATCCAAGGTCAAGACCTCATCCTACTGTATCTCAGTGTGTATTATAGTAATGCAGTGTAGTATGCATTGTGTAATATATGCACTACACAGTTAAGCAGAAGTGTGCCAAAGTGCCAGGAAAATTTTTGTACAGATATTTCTGAAATTGAGATATTTACAGAATCCAAGTAAATTCTAAGGCTAGGATTTTATGATAAGATTTTTTGCTATAAATTCACAGTATTAATATCTAGTATCCCTCACAAAGCTACTCATAATATTACCTTACCTGAACTTCAGAATACTACAGAATCTCCTTTCCCATAGCATCTGCAAAATGACAACATGGCGTGTACTGTACCTCCCCAAGAGTTCATAACCTGTGGTTATCTAGCTTCAGTCTCGATTGGTCTGAGATCACTTCCAGTCCAAGATACTGTACAAACAGAGCTGAATGATATCTTGAAGCACAAGTTCATGTCAGAAGAAAACTTGTATTTTCAAATAAAGTTTTGACTTCAGTAAAAGTAGTTTAAGTTCTATTCCTACCATTTAAGTACATAGTTTGAGAGTTGTGATTAACGTTTGATACATACAACTTGCACATAGTACAGTGAAACGAGAAGATAAAACAGAATAATGTTTTAATGAAAACAAAAAATAGATTATTAACCAGGTGAGATAATTTCATGCTATATTTATCCCTCAAAGAACGTCATTCCTTCACATCCAAAGTAACAATCATTAGAAAAAGAAGCCAACATTTTTCTTCTATTCCA
The DNA here is from genome assembly GCF_036417845.1 of Apteryx mantelli. Taxonomy (NCBI): domain Eukaryota; kingdom Metazoa; phylum Chordata; class Aves; order Apterygiformes; family Apterygidae; genus Apteryx; species Apteryx mantelli. The sequence goes on along the minus strand of NC_089982.1, from coordinate 20,649,958 downwards.
CCTCCTACCCACCACCCTACCCACCCAGTAGACTGCATTATCAGATGAAATATATGACTGTGATACTTTATAACTGGCACCAACCTGCTTCCAGATGCAGTATCATCATTTTGGATTAATTTTACCCCTTGTATATTCCACCTCCTCTATCCTCACCCATGTTCAACAGAGATACTCAGACCTAGAGCCCTCACTTTTGAAGGTCATTTGAGAATCCATGCTTGACCTGGAACAAAGGAGAAGTCTTTCAGATTCATTTGTGTACTTTCGTGCCCAGAGCTCTCCTGCTGCATTCACTACTCGAGGCTTGAGAGACAGCGTTTCAAATTTCACATAGGTCTCTTTTGCAAGGTCAGTTTCCTTAGCAGTTTTAGGTTTCCCATGAAGTTTTAAAACTTTGTAGAGTAAGAAAAATATCAAAGGTAAAACAACTACACATGCTGCACTGCTGGCCACTATCAGAATAGAAAACTGAGAGCTGCTTTCATCATTTACCCCATCAGTGGAGAAAATAATGCATTGATCTTTTGTAGGTGGCACTCCTTTGGGAGAGACACATGCCATGTACCGAGTACTAGGCTGCAAACCATCAATTGTGACTTTGTTTTTGCTAGAATCAGTACTCAGAGGCAGCATGTCTTTCTCACCATACTTTGAGTATAACACAGTCACTGCAGAGCTGCTTGTAGCATTGACAGTTTTCCAAGTTAAGGTCACTCTTTCATCAGTTTCACTGATCACTCTTAGGTTCTTTACAGTGACACTTTGCTCAGCCATAGCTGTTGTATTCAATGAAGTCTCCTCACCTTTCCTGCTCACCTCCCCAGTCTGCTTTTTGTTTCCATTTGTCATTGCCTTTGAATTTTTCTTTCCATCTACCAGGGGCCTGGACTGCCTCTTGTCAGTAATCCTGGCACTCGTTGGTTCTTCAGTGGTAACCAGTGCTGTGGTGGTTGATGTAGTGAGAAGAGGTGTGGTTGCTCTCTCAGGTCCCTGCTTGGATTCCTCTTGTGTAGTGTTCTGTCTCTCTGCCTCTTGCTTCCTTCCATACTTCTGTGGTGACATAGTTGTAGTAACCACACCAACCACTGTGACAGTAACAACAGCTTCTGACATTCCTGCTAAATTCTTGGCTTTACATCTGTATTCCCCTGCATCCTTGTATGAAATCCCTGTCAAGCTTATTATGGACCATCTGACTCCCTCTCCAGGTGTTTCTTGAATTACTACAGGAAAATGCAAAGAGTAAAATATTATAAAAGGCAGCTGAAGAGAAAGAAAAGGTTATTAGACTACTTTGTCCCCCTGAAATTATTTCTGCCAGAAGGAGCCACATATAACAAACACTTAAAAATGAACAAACAAAACAAAACAAACCCTCCACACAGACACCCACACACTTTTCAACTATGGAACTCCATGGCATATTATATTATCGCGGAAAAGTGCTCAGCTTGGGTAAAAATGGAATTGAAGTTCAGCAGGAACCACAAGACGATTTGCATTTGCACTCATTTCTCTTTGTATTTTTGTTTTACTTAAATATCTTAAAGCTGCCAAGTGACTAGGAAATAAAAGTCCCTGACTTAAACACACCAGCGGTTTAAAACATTTTTGGAAATGATATTCTTGTCTTAAGACACTTCAGTGCTTTGGATAATCATTCTCCTCAGACCTAAGATTTAAGCTAACTGCTAACTACTCAGCATTAGCAAGAAACTTTTTGTGCAAGTTACTGCATAAATATCTATCGTAGCATATCACAGCTAGAAAGGTATCAGAAAACCACAGCTTCTTTAGTATTCAAGATGGGCTTTGCAAATAAGCAATAACATCTGCAAATAACATAGAAAACATATGCTGCAAGTGGCTCGGTTATGGCCTCACTAGTTTTTCTAACTTGAATATGTTAAACCAAAAAGGAAATTTCAGTCCTGAATTCTCCTTTCCGCTTTTCAGCTCTTGAATTAGGGCCCAACTATCCCAACCTCCATCTTCCTTTATTCTTCTCACCTGTCACGCATTTTCCCCACACACATTTTTATTACACATCACACCTAGAATCAGATTAGCCTGTTGGATCTGTTCAGGTTCAGACCAAGAAAAAAAGTTTTGTAACAGCAGTTTCACAGGACACAATTGCCAGCATAGTGGAATATCTGGTCCATTTTTATTTATGATAATGTTCTCAAAGCACAAACAACCCAATACTTTTAGGCTCTCCCGTTTCCTAGAAAAGAGCTATTATACCTGTATAGTTCACTGGTATATTGTCTGACCTAGTCCAAGTAAGCTGTGGTGTTGGGTATCCAGTTGCATCGCAGCGTAACAGAACATTGCTTCCCAGCGGAGAAGTGATTTTTGTTGCTGACGTCATCACAGACGGTTTAAGACACTGCTCTAACTCAGCTCTCTGGAACAAGATCCCTGCCAAGCTCTCAGGTCCACTACAGGAAACCAGTGGATCAAGAAGTACAACTGAGGTATCCACAATTTTGGAAAATTCAATTAGCTTTGAAATGCGGCAGTCACAAAACCATGGATTGTCCTGCAAACCTGAAGTGAGAGAAAAAAAAAAGTCATCAGGCAATATTTGGGTATTGTGATTACAGTACAGCACATTGTTACACTGAGTATGATTTAATCTTTCCTCCTTCAATTTGTCTTTTTTTTTTTGGTCTGTCTGGTTGATGGCAGATTTTTTTTGCAGAGGTGAGAAAGACTATGAATGTTTATTGAACTAAATCTTCAGAAAAGTTTAAAGGGGCATAGGAATAAACTGGTAATAAATAATAAATTACACGGTAGTAAATTGGAGCATGGTAATAAGTCAGTAGTAATAAAGCACTACTTTGTTAAACAGCTATATATCTAGGAAAAAAACACTTGAAAAGATGTCTTAAGACTGACTGTATAGTACTTCACCTGCCTGTGAGCTTCCTAGGACTACTGCATCCTTTCACTCTCCTCTGCTCTTAGCCCTTGCTCAGGCTCTTACAGTGTGCTCTTCTCAGACTCTTTTTTCAATGTGTGCAGAGAACATGATGATTAAAGAGCTCATACCAACAGTCTGCCCCTTGAAGAAAAGGATATGGGCTAAGCAAAAAAAGCTTTAGGTCAAAAAAAATTCTTATCTGGCTCTGAACCATACCAATATTCACAGAAGTCTGGCTTTAATTTTGGACAGTCTTTGAAATGCATTTAAAAAAATAAAGGAGAAGAGAGGAAAATGGGAAGAACCATGAAAAAAAGCTGATGACCATAACATTTTTATGATGTCATACAAGAATGCTATCTCTCTCCTTCTGTTGGGCACAATATTTGCTTCTTGATTCCAAAGTCTTTGAATGAGAGACTTCTCCCTCTTGGTGAATGGCTACAGTGAAACAGTGGCCACTTCTCAGAAGTGTAAGTCTAAAGCCTCAGCTGCTATCAATTATTTTGCTATGCTGACTTCAACAGAGGAACATCCACTTTACCCGGTAAAACAGCCCACAGATTATCACTCATTTGCTCATTTGACTTACACTGTTGGGCATACCTTTTTCATTTTCTTTGAGTATTAACAATAAACAGAACTTAGAGTGAAACGAGGGAAGATATGCTAAAAGTGACCACAAGAACCCCTCGCTTTTGCATTTACTGATTAGTGCAACAAATAAGTCATTAATTAAATCCAAATGGAAAGAAAAATAAAAAATGTGAAACATCTGCTAATATTGTTCAGTGGGTGAAGTGATGTATTTTTAGGAGTTATCAACTAATGGAAATATTCCAATCTCTACTTTTCATTTTGGAAGAAGCCTAGAGATATAAAAGTACATGAATAATTAACTACTGTTGTCTTTTATTGCCTGACCAGGATTAGGTTATTTTAAGCGCAATGGCAGTGATTGGTTAAAACAGTGGTAAAGCCTGATTAATCCCCGCTTTTTAAAACAAGACTTGACCTGAAGGGATTCCATGACTGACATCACAATCCAATTTCACCCCTTCCAGATGTAAGAGATTGTGCATCTATTCACTACTTGTTGCCCTCAAGAACAGAAAAGGAAATATCAAGGAAACTGTAGTAGCAACTGCTTTTCTTCAGAAAAGAAAAAAAAAAAATCCCCCCCCAAAAGTTTGCTGTAAACTTCAAACATATATTCACAAGCAAAAAAGATACCCTCTAAATGCTCCCTTTCCATATGTCTAGGCACATCAACTGTTTCCTCATAGAAATTCTGCCCAATCAAGTACATGCATGTAACTATTTGTAATCATCTTAAATTAGGAAGGTTTTACTTTGTAGTCAGGTAGAGATAATATCCCCCTCCCTTCCTTTTTTTTTTTTTCCCCCTTTTCCATTCTCACTTGCTTACAAAGGGGCTGATTTTCCTCTCTACGTTAAGCAGAGACTATGAGAACATCTGGAAATGAAATTCCCCCACGGTACAGGAAGGTAGACAGGCTTCACCTGAAACAAGGCCTCAACTGATAGACCTCCTCTGTAAGAAATGCTGCTGAAAGGATGTAAACTCTCCAATATGGACTCTATACTATCTATAAAGCACAGAAGTAGGGGCTACAAGCAGGCAGGAGGGCTGAAAACTGTATCCAAAGAATTAATCACGACCAATTTTCAGAGCTGGTAGGGCTCACATCCCACACACCAGGCAGGCAACTCTCCCTTGCATTGAATCCTTTTGAAAACATTTCTTCTGCTGCCTTTCTCCCTCCTGCAGGCTTCACTGCAGGTAAGGATGGGTTTTATTATTATTTCTCAAACTAGTGCAGTGCTCAAAGGTCTTTCATCTATATAAATGCACGGCTTTCACATTCTTCCAATATCCAAAAGGAGACCCAAACATGATCCAATCTAAATAGAGTAACAGAAATTGATAAAACAGAAAGAATGGTAAAGCAAAGATGGAAGAAGAATCATAAGGTTGGACAGTTAGTCTAGTCTAGGACACAGGTTTAATTGTCTCAGATCATTCTGAAGGCCTGGTTTCAGTAGATGAAGAAAACTGTAGTCCCAGAAGACACTGTACTTCTGTGTTTTAGTGCAAAGGAAGAGAGAGTTCTTTCAAAGTTAGTCTTCTCATCTCCTCCATTCATCACGTTTCCCAAACGTGTATATATACACACACATACACACGCACATAAATTTTTTTATATATATATATATATATATATATGTCCATTCTCTGCCTCCATGGCCGAGCCCTTCTATTTATTTGCATCTTGCTGATATCTGGCAGCATTCACATTATTTGTAGAAAACTTGCACAGCCATCTGAAGCCACCAAGCTTTGTGAAATTCCCAAATGAAAAGATGAAAGCACTACTGAGTTGGAAGGATGGATAATAGCACTCAATTTGTTTATACTTCAGTTAACTATTGAAGAGAATAGAAATTGGCATGTAAACCTAGACTCCAAATTACAAAGAGTATTCTGAAATTTAACAGCTTGTGTTTACAAGATAGTAAAAGTGAGAAAGAACACATGAAAGAATGAAGAAAAAGTTAAAGGAAAAAGAACTGAAGAAACTGGAAAAGATAGGGAGCTTTAATAAAGGAGATTGAATCCTTTCAGAAAAATAATTTTCTGAGAAGAGAAAACAAACATCATGACAGATCTCCAATGGCACGTATATCTGATGGATCACTGAGTATCAATCCTGGATTATTCTGTTGAAATATTAAGGCAGCTTATTCACCTGAGAGAGAAATACTATCTAAAGCAAAGCAAAAATTGATAAATATTTATGCATTACAATATGCCAATGCAGTGTATTTTAACATTAAATACAGATTAGAAATTGCTCTAAAAACCTGTCTTTATTCTAATTTTAGCACATTTAAAATGTGCTCTCACTTATTTATATGTATGTGTGCGTGTATGATGGCAAATACGTGTGTGTGTGTGCGCGCCTATTTTTGCAGTCTTCTCAGTAAGCAGTTTCCCCATGCTTAGTCAATATGAACTTTAGCATTTGAAATAGCTGTGAGCAAAATTTCCTTTGTAAATCAGTAACCAGTCTCAGACCACAACCTGAAGTACAATATATTGTTTTTCACCTGCAGTAAAATGGCAATAAATGAAACAATCAGGTTTTGGGCCAATGGAAATACACATCAGAGCTTGGGACAACCTACACAAGGCTCTGCTCTAAGTGAAGCCACAACATTTTTGATCTATGGTTTTAAACAGTAAAGCTCATGTCCCCCACTGCTTCCCACACAGACTGTAATCACTAGGGAGTAGGTTCAGGAAAAGCAGCATCTACCCCATCACCCAGCATAACTAGTGGGAGCCTGATGGACCTGCTGCGTTTCAAATTCTTGGCACCTATACAGGCAACAGAGGCAAGATTTCATCAAACAGCCACTCTGTGAAATCCTGAATTCCTTCATCTCTCTCAGTGACTCACTAGATATCATTTTTCATATGGAAAATGCTACTACCATCATTCAAGCCAGAAATTTCAATTTTTGCACTGCAGCCAACACTGAAGCTTAGCTGTGATTCAGATCAAAGTATTAGGGTACAGCTCCAGTGCTAGCCAAGAGAAGGCCAGAGGCTGAACTCCTACACTGGTCCCTTGATAATTTCTACTGCTTAGCTGTCAGTCCTTCCACAGCTTTGTTTTGAAACATTTCAAAGAGCTCTCTCCAAGACAAAGCCAGAGACAGCTCCAGGGATAGTTCACTCCAGGGACCACTCCCTGAAGAACATATTGACAGACGATGCCAAGGATGGCTCCCTCTATTCAGTTCATTCCTCCAACATAAGCATAGCAGGTTTTGCACCTTCAAGCTATCCTGCATGCCTGCCAGACCCTCAGGCATATAACATATACTTGCCGTTTGATATTGCAAAAGCACAATTCTATGGGCCACAACACAATTCTTGCATTATTTCAGGCTCTCTGAACCGAGGGGATTCCCCACATACACGCGCGCACACACACACACACACACACTCTTACGTGTCAGAGCCATTGCTACATTCCATAGAGCTCATGGAAAACCAAGGGCCAAGTGTTACACAGTGAGGAACAGCCAGCCAGCTTTAAAGAGAGCTAGCCCTAAACTGTGTGCATGAGAGCCAGAGCAAGCCACTGGGCCTTAGGGCCAGGCATCATTCCCTGACCCTCTTTCATTTAGCACAGCATCCATGTTGTGGAACATCACACAGTGGTTTAAGCAAAGAGGTCCCAGAGTAAAAAGACTATGAACTAAGGAGATGCCAGTTTGTCAGTCACCAGCCTGTGGCTTCCACAAGACAGCTCAGACTGAACGTGGGGAACCTGAACTTTCTCTAACATGCAACTCTCTTGAAGTTCAAGATACTGCAGATAAAACTGCTTCCTGGTGGTAAAGAAAATATATACATGTAAAACAAACAAACAAACAACCCCCCACATATGCACAACTACCCAAGTTTGGGGCTTTGCTGTTGCTAATGTCATTAATTAAACACAAGTGACAATCTTGTTTTGCCAGAATAGGAAAGGAGCCAGTTCAAGCTGTAATTGCTTACACTAAATAGAATCTGAATTTTACTGACTACACAAAAACAGCATTTCTGTGCTCTGGCTGCAGTTACCATTCCACATAGGCAAATGGGCCAGACTGAATGCTCCCAGTGAGAACAGCAAGAGGGCATAGGATGCTCTTGAGTATCAAAGCGAGTACTGTGTGCAATTGTGGGCATCACATTTTAAAAGAAACATTTTTAAAACACACAAGAGTCCAGAAAGAATCAGTAAATATGGTAGGAAATGGAGGGAAAAAAAAACCCAAACCACACATACACACACACTCTATAAGAAATGGGTGAAATAAATGGTTCGACTAGGTAAGAAAGAAGGCAGCAAAACAGAGAAGGAAAATATGACGATCTTTCAATATATGAAAGGTTACTCTAAGAGATGATAATTTGTTGTTCTGTGTGTCCATCTCACGCAGGACAAGAGGTAATCATCTTAGTCTGCAATAAGGTAAATTGAGATTAGATATTAAGAGAAACTTTCTCACTGTACTGATAGATAAGCACTGGAAAAGGTTATCAGCGGAGGCTATGGAATGGCCTGCCTGCAGGTTTTAAGAACAGCAACAGCTTAGCTAAATAGTAGGATGGGTTTAGTCTGTCTGGATCCGCACCCCAGCAGCAGCAGGGCTAGAGGAATTTTTAAGTCCTTCCTGATCTTGTACTTCTGTGATCCTCATTTCCATCTCAAAGGAGGAGGGGAGCATCTGTGGGGTATGATTCTCCTTCCTCAGGCTCCAGCAATCCCAGTAGAGACTTCCAGGGGTGGCAGAGAGGAAGCAATGCTGCAGAGCATATCTTACGCCTGTCTTCTAAGCCAACATCTTCTGTGGCTGAAGCGTTAGAGACACATTTTGACTCTCAGGTCATCTCTGGGTAGTTTCTTTCAGATTCAACCGTTCATTCCTAAAATCTACTGTTTTGCAATAGCCCATCAACATCAACCTCAAGATGAGTTTCTAGCAATGGGTGTGAGTGGCACAACTAGAACTTAGACAAGGCACAACAATATAGCTAATAAAACTAACACAATGGAGACAAAGTGAGCTTGTCATAGAATAATACATGACATAAGAAACACTCCACTTTCTAATCTCCAGAGGAAGACAACATGTTCTTATTCACTTTATGATTTCCTGTACAGCAAGCACTGCCTATGCGTATTGAGATACAGTCACAAGAAGGCCATGATGTCAATGAATGTAAGTTTAGCAAATTATCCACAGCTCAAAGGCAGATTTATTCAACAGACTACAATGAAATTATTACCTAACAATTTGGATTCTCAGATTCAAATCTATGATGACTGCACAGGGCCTCCCTCAGAATGTAACCTCAAAAAAGGAAAAGCAAGGTGCTGTTTGAAACCTGTATGCTTTCCTCTCTGGAGATCTGTATTCAAACGCCATTTTAGTTCATAAATGAAAATGATCCAAAGGTACCATCTTAAGTCTCTAGAAAAGTCAGCATTGGTACCAGAGGGTTTGCCAGGACTAAAGGAGGTTGGCAAAGTGCCTGTACCAACAAAGCCTGCAAGTTTTTGTTTTGGTTTGGGTTTTTTTGTTTGTTTTTTGCTTTTTTAAGTAGTGAGGCAATATAAGACAAGCAAACCAAATAAACACTGGGACTCTCATATGAGGAGATCCTCAGGAGGATTAGATCTAGCACAGTCAGCTCCTACTTTGTTCCCTCTTGTAGCGCTCAGCGTGGCGACGGGGAAAGGGGTACTGAGCTGGACTTACTCTTCCAGCACTTTTGTAATGAAATAAAAACCAAGATCCTTTTAATGGTGCAAACCAACAATTACCCTGCATGTGAGGAGCTTGGTCAGGTTACTTGCATCTATTAAGTTACCTACATACATTGTCATCTGAATGAATTTCAGATTGCAACTTCTGCTGCAAAACAAAGCAGCTAAACACAGGAACACTGAATAGTGGCTTTAGACCAAGAAGTTAGAAATAATGGGCAGTACAAATGCAGGGCAGATCTTTATCAGCGGGTACAGAACTCCTGCAGTTAGTTTATGGACAGCCAGCTGTTCACCTGCTGCTGGTTTTCTTCTCTTCCACCTGCTACACTGCACCAAAAAAAAATGCCAAAACATGTGCATATACATGGAGAAACAGTGACAGAAAAGAAAGCTATTGATAGAGCTGCTCCAGGCATATTCTGAAATCACAAGAGAGAAAGGGGGTACCTGAAAGACCAGAAACTTTAGAGGAAGTGTGAGAAAAAGCACAAAGTCACAAGCAGAACTGACATGCTGGTCGACAAGAAGTTAGAGTTGGAAAAGAATTATGAAAAATAAGAGTCTGTCCAGACTGGTCTTAAATGCTTATCTTAATGCTTATGAGAAGTGCTGTGAAAGCTTAGGTATCAGAGTTCTACTCTTCCTCTCATTTTTCATCATATAAATTGGGGAAAATATTCAGGATAATTAGTCAGCTTTAGAGCAATGCAAAGTCAACATGAGTTGGGGAGAGAGGAAAGCTGCCCTCTCTTGAACCACCAATACAGTCTACACCACTATATTTCAGGAGAGGCTTTCATAAGTGTATCGACCCTAATCATTTGGTTTGTGAGCCACTGGGAAAAACAGCCCTAAATAGACATATTTGTGTTTGCAACCATACACATACAGTGATGAGGGAAATGTCATCAGAAATTTAATTTTTTGTAAAGTTCTGCACTCATCTGAACACTCAAAATTCCTTATGGCCTGTATTCCTGTAGACAGGAATCCAATAGTTTTTTTTTCCTCAGCGTTATAAAAGTGAAATAACATACTCTGAGGCCACAATCTTCATTTTGTAATTGACACCAACGGGAATAAATAAATAAATCTCTCAGAGCAAACCAGAAGCATGTCTTTGATTAAAACCCACCCTTCTAAAACCCAGGCTAGTGCCCTACCTGCTTTACTTTGCAAGTTAGTATTTACATACTTTTTAACAAGGAATTAGACAGGTTCTTGAACATACCCAAAATTACTCTCTGTGTTGCCAGAATGTCTGTATTCTTGGATGGGGCAGCTTCTGAGAAGGGGGGCCAAATGTCCATTAAGTCTGACGGCAAGGTGGTTAGCTTGTTGCTGGATATGTCCAGGTAGGTGAGTCTTCTCAGGTACCTGCCGGCATCTGCTGGAATGCTAGTCACTTTATTGTTATGCAAATCAAGGGTCCGTAGGTTGGGCATCTCTGCCAGGGATTCCCATGGGAAAGTTGAGAGCAGGTTACCATCCAACCGTAACTCATGCAGTTGTTTCAAATTATAAAAACTGCTGGTATCAATGTTAGCTACACAGTTGTAAGTTACCCACAGGTATCTGAGATCTACTAAATAGTAAAAGGCTTCAGTTGGGATCCTTCGTACAACAGTTTTTTCTATACGAAGTTTTACAGTATCCACAGGAACATTCACAGGGATCTCAAACATATCAGGATCATTACAGAGCACAGACCTGGCATCAAAAAAGAGAGAGATCTGCACTTCATTATCAGAAATTTGTATTTCAGATTTCAATGCAAATTATATTACTTTATTCAATACTACTGTCAGAATAAAGAATATCAAATCAGGAATAGTCCTCTGCATTTAAAATTAAAAAAGACAATTAAGAGTAGCTAGCTGCTAAATACAAAGCCATTAAAACAAAGCATCATCACCATTTGCTCCTACCAGGAACACTGCTAGCCATGTAACAGTGGTGTAAAATATGCCACTATTTCTAAGCAACTATGCTAAACTGTAGCTTGCAACGTGCCAGAAGATGTTACTTTCAACTTCCTCAGCCCTTTTCCTTATAAATTGCCCTTGTATAGGAAATAATAAAATGCATACCTTGTTCCAGTGCCATCACTTCTGCCATGGTAAATGCAAGTGCATTGCGAAGGACAAAAACCACTTACTTCTTCAAAAAAGCTCATTATGAGGTATAAGCATGTAAACAGATACATGGCTTCTTCCCAGGAAAACTGGTACGAATAAATTTGAAAACTTTATTCCCAGGTGCTCATGTGCAGTGTGCTACAAATGTGAATGCAGACATCCATTTAATAACAGCAGATTACATCAGATTAGCCAAGATCTGTAGTTACTTAACCTTCAAATGTATCCTGAAAGGGATCAGCTAAACCAGCTTGTTCTTTGTTGTGTCAGAAGAACACATTCTGTTCCAAATTATATCCAACATGTTTCAAGACTATTTTAATATGCAGCTGTGACTGTAGAGGTAGTACATAATAAAATATCTCTTTGCTGCTTCTTAGGGCCAATGTATTAGCTAGTTAATGTCCATAAAGTATTCCAAGGTCCTTGAAGGAAATCTACTACAGCAAGTACATCAACACAGCACTAGAAATTATTCTCACAAGAGGATATTGCATGGCAGCTACTTTAGTATTAAAAATTACAAATTAATAGAAAGGCTAGATTTCAGAGCTTTTAAAAACTCCATTTTAAGAGGTTTTACCAAAAACTTGCATATTTTAAATAACAATTGTACACTGCAAAGCCAAACTTCAGATATATGCATACATCACTTTAATATTAATAATATTAAAATACAGCCACAGAAACAAACCATTTGCTGGTGCAAATCATAGTCAAAAGTCTTGAAGTTAAGTCTCACTGAGTCAGGTTTAAAATACACATTCTTAAAGGTTTATTTTCCAAGCAGTTTTGGGTATCTCGGAACCAACTGTATTGTTTGATTTTGCTTTTTCACATTTGATGTATGTTAAATTGAACATTTTGCATTCCAAAGTGACTGTACTACTTAAAGTGGTATCCCTTCAGACAGACATTAGAGGTCTTGAAAGAAAACCCAGAGAGCTGAGCAGCTTTCGCTGTATGTAGCTGTAAGTCACAGTGGATTAAAATTGTCTGAAGGATCACTGAGACTTTGGACTGGCAAGTGAGAAGATAACCTGAGAATAATCAAGAGTGCATATGCTACCATCCACATATAGATCTATACGCAGTCATTCCTTCTATTCTGAACAAACCAATTGCTCGTATTGCCAAACCTATTTTTAAGTTATACAGCAGACCTATATAACCATGAGATTGACTTAGAAATGATGAGAAATCATCATAAATATTTACTCAATTTTACGTGCCTTCTGGGTGTCAAGTTTGAGAGTGCAGTTTGTCTCATATGGTAGAAATATACTATTACTAAAACAAAAGCTAGACTTTAAAAACTAACTATCACAAAAGCCCTGTAAAATCCTCAAAGCTGATAACAACAGGTTCTCTAGGGTTTGGCTAGATATTCTGATATCTTAACATATTCACTGAAACAGAACTTTGCAAGGCATGTCAATCTGGAAACTCAGTTTAGGTGTGTAGGGGGGTGTGTGTGCGTGCAGGGGGGTGGGTGTGTAGGGGGGGTGGGGGGGGTGGGTGTGTGGGGGTGTGTGTGGGGGGGGGGTGGGGGTGTGTGTGGGGGGGGTGTGTGGGGGGGGCGTGTGTGTAGGGGAGGCGTGGGTGTAGGGGGGGTGGGTGTGGGGGGGCTGCGCGGGGGGGGTGTGTGCAGGGGGGTGGGTGTGTGCAGGGGGGGTGGGTGTGCAGGGGGGTAGGGGTGTGCAGGGGTGTGGGGGGGGGGGTGGGGGGGTGTGTGTGTAGGGGAGGTGGGTGTAGGGGGGGTGGGTGCAGGGGGGGTGGGTGCAGGGGGGGTGGGTGCGTGCAGGGGGGTAGGGGTGTGCAGGGGGGGTGTGTGGGGGGGGTGGGGGGGTGTGTGCGGGGGGGTGTGTGCGGGGTGGGGGGGTGGGGGGGTGGGGGGTGTGTTGGGGGGGTGTGTGCGGGGGGGTTATGTAGGGGGGGTGGGGGTGGGTGTGGGGGGTGTGTAGGGGGGGTGTGTAGGGGTGGATGTGGGGGGTGTGTAGCGGGGGTGTGTGTAGCGGGGGGTGTAGCGGGGGGGTGTGTAGCGGGGGGGTGTGTAGCGGGGGGGTGTGTAGCGGGGGGGTGTGTAGCGGGGGGGTGTGTAGCGGGGGGGTGTGTAGCGGGGGGTGGGGGTGTGTGTGTAGGGGGAGTGTGTGTGGCGGGGTGTAAGGGGTGTGTGTGTATAGGGGGGTGTGTGTGTAGGGGGGGTGGGGGGGTGTACACTTGTATATATACACACAAAGGGAGAATCCAGAGTATTGGAAACTTTACAGGGAGGTTGAGGACAATTCATTTACAAAAAATTACAGGAGCAAAATCTCTGTTACCAAAGCTAAGAGCTTCTTGTTTTAGTCTCTCCCTGCCCCTACCTCACCTTGTCCAAGAGTCCAATGAACATTTCACTGGCCTTTTTTGTTTGGAACAGACATATCGGGCCATTCAGCCTCATTCCCTGAAACTAGAGTCTAAATATTTTTTTTTCCTTTTTGTTTTTAAACCATCTAAAACATTACTGTGATTAACAGAAAACAGCTGGCTGGATGAGGCAGATTATACCAAATGATTAACTGTAACCCAGATTTGACTCCTTTCCATTTAACATATGCAGGCAAATGAAGCAAGTTTTACGATGTCAGTGCATTCCGAGATACGCTCATGGGCAAGGCACTGTTTATAGTTATCTCTTGTCGTCTCTGACATTGCACCACTGCCAGGATTGCCCTCCGAAACCTGCAAAGGACAAAAAAGGGAAAGCAGAGATTGTTAGTCCAAGAAGCAAATACAAAGAAAAAGTGGCTCAGCTGGTTGTAAGTACTATGACGGTATTCAATCTTAGCAAAACTTCATCAGTAAAAAGAGTGTATTTGAAATTCAGGAAGACCTGAGTCTTATTCCACTCCCATGTACAGAAATAACTAAGTTCAGTCTTTCTTCTACAACAGGGGTCACAGCACGTTTTGCTTAGCACTGGACAGGGTATAGACATGAGAAAGGTAAACTTACAGGAGAGGGGGAAAAAAGAAACCAGACTTTCATTGACGCAGCAGGATCAGATCAGCTTACCTGGATGGAGATCATAGGCTCTGCACGTAGGTTGGCGGTAGAGAAAGGAAGGATGCCTCTTTCCAAAAATCTACAGTTCCCAATCAGAGGCACTGGTTTGGTTAGAGCATATAATATGTTTGCTCAAACAATGATAGAATTATTTGGAGATAGAAAGAATAGGCTTGACTTACTTATTTTAATGAAAAGTGTCAATCCATCCTAAGCAAGTCAGACTATGACACATCCCAAATCAAGCAAGAAAATCCACAGAAGTTACAAGTCACTAAGAAGCCATACATATTGGCTACAGACATTAAAAACAACCAGTCTACCACTGATGCAACACAAATTGCACAATGAGTCCCTCATGAAAAAAACACAAAATAACTTTCAAAGAGATCTAATAAAAGCATCACTAACGTGTTATCAAAAATCTTCATCAATTTAACATGTTCCGAAGCTGATCCAAACAATTTCTTCATGCCCAAAAGGCCATGAAGTAGACTGGTACTCTTAGTTCAAAGTTAGGAACACTTACTTCTTGTTTGCAACAACATAAATGCAGGGATTATAGAATGTGGAAGATTTTGCGAACAGAGGAGCTATGATGGCCATTGCAGGAGAAATTTTCTTTGGGTCTCCAAAGGATGACCATAAACACACAATGGAATATGGAGACCATGCCACCAAAAACATCACAATCATCACAACAGACATCTGTAAAACAAGAGGAACACACACATAACTCGTATTACCTGCATATGAACACCTCACAACCTAATCACAAATGTGCATGCACGTGTGTGAAAATATAGCTATACAAAACCAAATAACCTAGAAATAACACATAAACAACGCGTCCTGACTTATTTTGAGAGGTTATAATGAAATCTCACTTTGGGGATTTTATAGCACATCACACTGCCACGTATTTTGACATGCTATTATTTCATTATATATAATCTTCCTTCACAATCAGCACTATTGATTACATTGAATGTGTCCAGCAAAAATTAAAAGGGCCAGAGAGGACTTTGCACATGAATCACGACTACCTAATATTTCTAAGTTGGAAATTCACTGCATGCCATCAACAAATCCTCTCTTTCAAAATGCACTTTACCTTAGCTGTACTGTTTTATTATCACATACATCTGAAAGGCTCTGATTATATCCACCAGAGGATGGCTATCTATCTCTAAGAAAAGAAGATGCCATATTTGAAAATGGTCAGGTAGTCAACATCATCTAACCCACAGAAGGTATCAATTTTTACATAAACCACCTTAGTTTAACCACTTCTTAGCTACTGCCTTTGGTTCCTCTTTGGGCATAAACAACCTGAAGTCTGCTCTCTGACCCTTCTAAAGAAAATACAATAAACTGCTTCCTGAACATATGATGTTCCGATGGAATGACAAATTCCCTTTCAAAATAGACTTGAGCTGCACATAACAGGACACAGCATGGCACTAAGCGGTGACAAACTGAGGGGGGCAGAAGAAGAATCAGTTAGGACAGACATCTACAGCTTTTGTCAGGGAAGCGAATCAATAACAAACTGAAATGTGAACCTCAAATAAAGAGGACCAAATATATTACATATATGTGTGTGTGTGTGTGTGAATTTTTTATACATACATACATACATGGCTATGATGGCTATATTTATGGCTATAGATAGCCATACATATATATATATGTATGTATGTATGTATAAAAAGCAAAAAAAAAAGTACAGCTCTTCGTATGTAAAAGATTTCTCTAGTGTTGTTTACCTGTGCCCATATTCTTTCTTCCAGTGACAGACAAGATTAGAAAAGAGAAATAACTACTTTGCTGGAGCTGTTCTGGAGCATAACCAATAAACAAGCTATAACTCTCTCTACAGATTCCTATGTAAATACAAAAGCAGTATCTATAAAAAAATGATTCTTAAAAGAAAGAACATCTTCATTTAGAAGTTTGCTTTTGGTGCCTAGGATGCTTAAAAAATGCTAATTTGTGAAAAAGCAAGTAGTCCAATTCTAAAGAAGGATAGTATTTACCTTTGAAGCTGAATTTGATTCAATTTTTTTAATATTACTCTCTTCAACCGTAAAACAGGAAAGATGCATTTTCTTCACAAATACGAGTGACAGACTAATGACAGACTCCTGAGTTTAAAGCATTCTGAAAGTATTTCAGAAGTGCAAAATATTATGATGTTAGGTAAAAATACCATTTTTTCAGAATATAACCTTGAGAACCTTCTCCAAGAAGTGTTAAGTTTGACTTGATAAGCAATTCAAAAATATAGGTGCCAGCTGCTCTGCCCAATTTTCTCCTGTGTGTTCCCCCCCCCCCCCCATGCCCAACTATAAATCATATCTTTACACAAAAGTCAAAGGAGCTACTGAACTTGAAGCTTTTTCATGGCCTCTTAAACATTGTTGACTCTCTGAGCAGGATATACCATTTTATGCCATTAATTCACATTTGCTAATTTTTATGTATGAAAGAGAGAAGTTTAATAGACTCTGAAAAGTACAAAGGATCAGAAAATCTCACAGATCAGGAGCTTGGCAATGCCTTTTCATGCCTAAGTCACGAGTTCAAATCAGAGTTGACCAAATAATTTCTGATCAGAGACATCTGTGAACCTAGTAGGACAACCTAAGGACTCTGCGGACACAAAGAGTAAAAATATCTCAGACAATCCTCCTAGGATATCTCTGACTTACATTTCCATGTGACGAGGGAGGACAGAAGCAGGGAATATTTGCATTGTTCCTAGCCTTCAGTGTAGCTATTTGGATGCATTTCCCAAGTTATAGAAAGGGTATTATATTGAAAGTAAGGAATCTAGTGTTATAAAAATCAAGCCAAGAATTTTCACCCCAGCTAAATTTCAGTTAATGTTTAGTAAGCAAGAAGGAAAAGGGGGAACATAGGAAAAATGCTTAAAAGGCTGCATTGTTCCTCTGCCTCCAGAATTTGACACAAAAGAACATGCTTAAAAAGAATCAGCCTTCATTTGCCATACCTTTGTTACATCTACTTGGTCAGACCAGTCTATATTGATGCTCTCCAAGCAGTTATTGCTGGCATATTGTTTCATTGTCCGGGAAACATTGTAATAACAGTAAAACATGACTGTTAAGGGTACAACAAAATTAACAGCAATTACACTCACTGTGTAGGAAACAAAGGACCTGATAAGACAAAAAAAACACAAAACACCACAGTAACTTTAAAACTATCCATCCATGAAAAGTTACTATAGAATTCAATATTTTGATTCAATTGTTTATGACATAAAAAATAGCTTTGAAAGAATTAGGGAAATTTTCCTTAGCCTTAGTTTTTATTAGCGGCCACAAGTCTTGCGGTTTTCAAGCATGGCTCTCTTCCTACAATTTTTCCCTAGACTTGTTCTGTATTATTGCCACGGTTTTTGAATGATTTTTCATAATTCTGGCTTCAAACTTCAGCAAGAAAAAGTTATTCTCATAGTATTAAATTGAATAATCTTAACCTTCAATGAGACAACCAATTTAAAAAACAAAAAGAGGGAGGGGGGAATCTTACACATCATTTTTTCTCCAGTTTACTGTGCATGTTGCTCCAGTTGGATCGGGAGCGTAGCTAGCCCAGCCTAGAGTAGGCATGGAGGCCCAAAAGACTGCATTTACCCAAGCAGCAATGATTAGAGTGCCATAGTTACGGGTAGTCATTCTTCTTCCTGCAACCAAGCACAGACAATCACAAACTGGTGTCATCTGTTGTTTCTTTCCAACATTGAACTTGAACCACAAGCAGGTTCCAGCAAGCCTGAAACCATATTAATGGTAACAATCCTTCAGAGGACTACACTTCCAAACACTATAGCATGCCCATTTCATACGGCTGATGAATGACATCAAGTTTTCCAGCTCAAATGCACTTCATGCCATCACCTATTCCAACCCAAAGCATGCTGACAATAGCTGATCCTAATCCCACAGTATAGCTTACTACACAACAGTGCATTCAAGAACAAGCATGTTTGTGTTTGCAGGAAAGGAAAGAAAAAAAAAAAAAGGGAAGAATTAAGTTATAGCACAGCTGTAACAGGTAGGAATGAAAAAATCCAGTATGGTGCTAACACGGTATCAGAGGCACACATCAGCTTGACAGCTGTCAGAAACATCCCAGAGCTGGACCCTTTTGGTGTGCTTCTACATATGGGTGGGGCCTTCTAGTAAGTGGATATAGCAAATACAGCTTGTAAATGGATGAAAAAAGACAGAAGAACAGCCCAAATCTGCAATTTTCACCTGCAAAAGCAGTAGCATTCACATAACTAATGCACTTAATCAAGTACTGCAGGATCATGCCCTAACCTAAAAGCATGCCCAGTATGCCAATTACGTATTCTTAAGAAAACAATACAACTAGAATGATAGTTCACAGAGGCCATACAGTGATTGATTTTTGATCAAGAATACGGTACCTATATCAGGCCTGCAGATTGTCAGATAACGGTCAACTGCAACAACAGTAAGCAAACCAATACTTGCCATCCCAAAAAAGATATTTAAGGCAGCATAGATCTGAAATTTAAAAAAAAACATCCTTTCTGAGAAATCTTTCAAAGGTATAAGCACAAGTTTGTGGACTGAATCTAAAGTACTACGATACACTACATTCGGTCTGTGTTCTCTTCTGTTAGCAAGGTACTGAATGAACTAATTCAATGCAGGCAATTTGGAGCTAGCTAATTTCAAATTAAACATTTTAAAAGCAACTTGCTTTCGTGTACATCAGAAACCCTAAAGGCAACAGTCTAAAAAGCAAACAAATGACATACTTAAAGTAAATTCTGAGATTCAGGCATAGTGGGTTTGGAGTTTGTGGGCTTGGAGTTTGTGGGCTTTTTCAATTCATGTTTTCAATGCATTAGAGAAATGTGAACTGCATTTGTTTCATCATAAAAAGTTAAATCAGGTATGGCTTTAGCAAACGCAGGGTTCTGAATGGTCACTCTTCCCTCTGTCATATAACTAGACTTATTTTGCAGATATGGTACACTGATTTTCCCCACTGACCTCCATTTTTACATGGTGCCAGATCTATTGCTAACGCACAAGTGATCATACTGCACATGTGCTGAAATCCTAGCATGATCCAAAAGCACCTGCCCAGTTGTCCTCTGGGCAACCTGACTAGGAATGGTGACTGGGAGGGCTGTGCTGCCACTGGCACTCCCAAAATACAGATCCTTGTGCCAGATCACATGCCACAAGTGGTTATAATAGAAACATGTGACATTCTGCTGTCTCATTTCACAAAATTTACTTGGTTTAGGTTGACCTGAGTTGTGCTTCGTATGATCTTAAGAGCTCCCAAAGCACTGGTAGGGAGATTTCACATCAACTTCAGCCCACAAATGTAGAGTCACTCTAGATCCAGAGTTATTAAAGCCAGGCTTCCTGTCAAGCAATAGCTGAATTCTTAACTCAACATAATTGTGCAATCAAGTGAGTGACATCAGACTGTTATAAACACCCATCATCATACACAGGTCCAAGAATCTATGGCGTTACTCATATTTTCCTTGAGTAACATTTACAGCATATGCCTTCATAATACTCATTTTCCTGGCCTCTTAATCCCACCAGGCTGTTAAGTAGTAGATTTGTCGTATATAGCAAGCAAATGGTATTATATTTCTCCTATAAAAGTCAATTTTTCACTAATAACTTTTAAAAATAGACAGTTGTTAAAACTAGGCCAGATTTTCAATGCCTCTTTTGCAGGCCTTCATTTTTATAACTTAATAGTCATATCTCAAAGGTGACATATTCATCAGGCAGAACTCATAAAAGAATTATCACTTCTGAATTCTTGATTATTATTACATCAAATAAACCTGTGCTATCCAAAACAATTTTCATTTGAGGATTTCATTTCTTAAAGCCATTTTAAAATCTCTAGTTGATAAATATAAGGTTATACTTCAATGCTTTCAGATTTTAAATGATAAATTTAGGGTAAAATCCAAACCAAATCCTCCATTCACTTAAAGAAAAATCAGTTTCAGGTCTAGAGTCAAATTTTGCACCTCCACCTCATCTCTAAAAAGAACAAAACATCAAGTAGGGCTACTATTATCTCTTGGTTTGCTTTTAAGTGCTTAAGACTTCCTCCCTAACTGAATTGAAATACCTGGCATCCAGTATATCCAAATTTCCAGCTTCCATGCAGGTCTGAGGCAGCAGACATGGGGTAACCGATGCCACTAACACCAATGTCAGTAAAAGCCAAGTTGATAATAATTGCGTTGGTTGCTGTCCGAAGCTCTTTGTACTTAACAAAGATGCCTAACACAACAATGTTACTGAAAATGCTTATCGCTCCTGTAGGAACAGAGAAAAAGGGGAACTTAGCAAAAGATGCAGGCAAGCCAGCAACATGCATGCAAAATGAAGTGCAGCCTATTGTAATATCTAAGTCCTGAACAAGTTTTATTTTCAATCAAATGTAATTTCATGAAGACAAAAGACATCTAAGAAAGGGAGAAATTCTAATACTAATTAGAGAACTCGCACTTGGATTTAGTAAGGGCCCAAGGTGCTAGTGGGTTGCTTTGCTGAACCTGGGACTTCCTATGCAATGGCAACAGGAATAGCAAACATTCAGAAGCATTCAAGATTACAATTTAGAAATTTCAGCCACTGAGTTAAGTTTTCTGTCTTATGCGGCCAAAACGAATGCAGGCTAGCGAGCTGATAAAAAGCAGGGTTACTGGACTTTTTATAGAGATTCACCAGATCTAGCAAAAGCCCCTCTGTCACCACCTTAGTTCCTCCTTTTTCTCAGGAGTTTCCACTGTGCATTCAGGTAAAAGTAATATTCCTGGATGAAAGGAATATAGAAAATCAGTCATTATGCTTTGACCTTGCTACCTCCATCCTAGTCAGACCTATTCCCCTCTCTGTTCATGAGGACCCAATTCTTTACAAGCAAAGTTGGCTCACATTGCTGCAAACTGTGTATTTACTAAAACACTAAACCCTGTCAAGCTGCCTAGCCCATCCCTACAGCCTGCCACTGTGGCACGGTTGTGACCCTCCACTGCATGAGTCATTTCCTTCATGCTCCAAGCTTTAAGGCTATCTCATAGCTATGCTAAAAGTCCAGCTATGCACTGAACTTGCTCCTGCCTCAGTGACCTGTGTATTTTTAAGTCCCTTTGGGCTGGCTTGGTTTGCTACTTTGTTTCTTTCTTCTTTGGCACACTTCACCTGTCTTCTATCTTTTTAGAACTAGGACCCTGAGCCCAAACAAAACTGCACCCCAGAAACTTATATACAAGTGTTCCCAAAACGCCAGTGTGGCAAGCGCTTTTACATTTAAACTACATGCAGTAGAGGCAGCACCAAGCATGCGCAAACTGTTCCTGGAAGTCAATTCTTATGCAACACAAGAAATACCCAGCAGACCAAATAAAGAGTTGTAACAAACAGTACTAAAGCTAACATATACATTCTCCTGTCTTCATGCCCAACCCCTCTGGAATTTGCTTTGGACTTAATAGTGCTCTATGAGGTGTCCAGGACTCTCCTCTTTAGGATCCTTTTCACAAGGAAGCTTTTTCTGATCCTGGTGACCTATATTAAAAACTCCACCTCCTCCCCTTCTCTGGCTCTTCCTCCTTCCTGACCAAACCCTACTGCATAGCAGTTTACATGGCAGCCCCACAAAACAGGTTTTCTTTGCTCTGTTTTTTTTTTTTCCTCTTCAGACTCTAACCCACTGCAGAGATATTTAGAGCAAAATGCTATCCCCCAGACTCCTAGTAATACCAGCAATAACAAGTCCCCCATTACTAATAAGAGCAATAAGAGCCACTGAAGTTAAACACTCCCCTTTGCATCTCACTCAAGAAATGGCCACAGCCCTTTTCAACAGAATGGAGAATTCCAACATGTTCAAGAAAATACAGAAAATTATTTTAAAAAATAACTTGTAAATAATGACAAGAATTGGCAAGGTGGTCATAGATTCCCTAGACCAGCACAGGTGGTACAATATTTCAGATTTTAAATCTAAAAACATTTGTATAACTTGGGCATCTGAAGTTACACTGCATAGTGGAATCTTATTTTAGTAAAACACAGTGTCCATGGAAATGCCTCTCAGAACTTTTCAGTTTTACAGTTAAAGTTTCATTATGAACCAAACACTATACCTTTCAGCGTAACAGATCTGTAGGGATAAATTTGTAAAGAGCTGAAGCAAGTGGCTGTTGCACTGAATGTAGAGCTAAAGAGCCTGAAACAAGAGTATTTGCCTCTTTACAGGATGTTAACTTTGCATCTTAACTACCAGGTCCACAGAGCATAGCCGACACATACATACATACAGTCAGGCTCAGTAAAAACAGAACAGCAAGCAATCCAGCACCATGAAGTGCCCCCTTTGCTCTGAGGAGCAAAACAAGGTCTGTACTATTCTCCCGGGTCCCAAAACAGGCATAGGCAATGACACCAGCATGTCTAATTTATTCCTCTGTAACTCTGGACTTCCAGAAGCAGTCCCATCTTTTCTTCACAGTCATTGCCCACCTTGCTCTGTGGCAATCTATACCCCTCACACCCTGCTGATGCCGATGAGATTTCTGCTCTTCTACTTGCTCCACCAAGCCCTGACACGTGCTCCTCAGCTTTTTGCTGACACACCTGTGTGAAAAGGGCAGTAAGATTTTTAAGTATTACATAATGCTCTTCCATCTCTGCCACTGTCAGTGCCACAGCATAGGAATAAAAACCTCTAATGTCAGTTTACGCTCAGACTACAACTTCACTGCAGTTCAAACAACAACCTCAAGTCAGCAGGGTCAAAAAACCTGAGAGAGAACATCAGTTTGAGGTACTTTAGCTCTACAGTTGAATTTCAAAAACTTCCACTGGTGTCAATAAGGAAGTTCCTGCAAAGGCCATCATTGGCAGTGCACAGGAACACTATCCATCGATTTTAAATACCAGCATGCACCCCAGTGCCTCAAATTAGGGCTGTAAGACTTTTCTAGAATCAACTACACATCAGTACCATTTCTTTATCTGAAGCACTATGTTCAGCAAGAGCCATGTTAATCATGTGAAACAGATATGAAAATGGGCAGAAGAGAAACCAATGCAATTGTAGTAATATGCATGAACATACGACAATACCTTGAATAATGGACACTGGCGATGATACCAATTTTTCAGCTTTTAAATGGAGTTCATCCATTTCGATTATATAAATTAGTACAGTTTTTATTATACCTGTACCTCACCTAAGGAGTTTCACTGCAATGTTTCATTAACCAGTACCACTCTCCTACATTACAGAAACTCTAACAGACTGAGTAATCTTAAAATCAAATGAGGAAAAATCAGTTTCAGCTGTATTTCATTTTCATTCTCTCTTCTACCTGAGAACAGACAAGCTTGGGCATTTTGAGATCACCTGCACAGCACATAAAAACTGCACTACAAAAAAGATGGTGGATGGGGCACAACTCCATGAACACCATCAACTATCATATCGCACACATTTTAGGAATGACACTGTGATGCTATGAACTGCTACAACAGCAAGAGAAAGGAGGGAGCTGGCGATCTGATGTAGAACAAATAACACAGTGAGAGCACTCTCACTGTCATCTCTGTCAGCTCTCCTGTTAATAGGCAGTATGTCACCTCCTAGGAGAGCTGAAGCAAACTAGAATTACAAGTTTATACAATAGTATGAGCTTCCTATGATACATGTTTTAACAGGTAGTACAGCCACCAGGAATGAAACCAGAAATCCAACAGGACTGTAAATTCATGCCCTCGGGGCGAAGGAGGATCCTGCTAACCATACTTGAATTTTGTGCTTCAGAGCCCAATCTTAAAAAGAAGAAAAGAATCTGGAAGAGAAAGCGCTAAGCCTATATTTAGTAAAGATTTCAGCACTACTAAAACAAATTAATAGTAGAGCAATGTTAGAAAGCAGATAGATTCCATCTTGAATAAAGTGAGGAAAAACATGTAGATTCAAGAAACGCTCTCTTCTCTATTTGTGAGAAGCAGGTCAAGTAGAAGAACAAAGTTGTTTCTCCAGGCAGCCAATAACCAGTGCCCATTTCTTAGAGGGCAGAGAGTGCGCAGAGAGAGACCAAGAGGTTTAGTAACCTGATATTGTCAGCTAGGAAAAACTCACCTGATTCAGAAAAATCATGTGGATGCTGCTACTCAGCCTGCGAAACATTTTAGGGTTAGACCAGAATTCACATTCTAAACTCTGTGATTTTGCCAAGATCAAGACAAAAACCTTACGTATGCCCTGATCGAGAACAGAAAAATTTCTTATTTTTCTTCTTCCTAGGGAAGCAAAGAAAACTAAAGGAGACCAAATGCAAATACAAGCCCTAACAAAGTAAAGCAGAACACACTGGTAGCAGCATCAAAACAATGAAGCAGAAGATAAATCCATGTATAATA
This sequence comes from Apteryx mantelli, assembly GCF_036417845.1. Taxonomy (NCBI): domain Eukaryota; kingdom Metazoa; phylum Chordata; class Aves; order Apterygiformes; family Apterygidae; genus Apteryx; species Apteryx mantelli. The sequence continues at coordinate 20,624,988 of NC_089982.1, read as the reverse complement.
TGGAATTTACTATTCCAGAAAGCATTTTAAAGTTATTCCAGAGCACTTCATTACAAGCTGAAGGCTATCAGTGAAGCAGCACTGCTTCCTGCAGTCTGAGTATCCCTGTGGTCATCACTAAAATTATACATTGATCACTATAGACAGCAATACTTTAACAATGACTTCCTTCTCAGAAAACAAAGCAATTATTTGTAGACAATCAAGTATTCAGGCTGTTTAAAAAGCAACACAATGATGACCCCTATATCTGTACTTCATTCTCTTAGACATCTGGTTATTAACACAATTGAAATCTTCCAGATTTGAGATCTATTTGCCCTGCTAAGGCATTTGCAAACCGAACAATCATATTTTCAAAGATGCTATAGACCTTACTGTCAGAAACACTTGTCATTAAGAAAGCAAGGTACAAACTACAGCTGAAAGTTTTACTAGACTCCCTCACTTATAATAATAATAATGGTAATCTAACTCCTTCACTACTTCTAAAAATAAAATAAAAAAATTAAAAATCATTTCTGTGCAAAATAAAGAAGGAGAGCTTGGTTGGGTCTTGCTAATCCCATTGATCACCTATGAAAACTATGATCCTTAATGCCAGATATTCTGACCATCTGAAAAGACCACTTCATTACATATCAGTGTAATCAGTTTGAATTAAAATATAAACAAGCACCACACATATTTGGGGTGCCTTATAGATCCGGTTACCTGCAAATAATTTAGTAGTACTGTGGAGTGTGTCTAGTCTTTTAATACTTGACCATCATTCATTTCTACGGCTTCTCAGCAAGTCTACTGACTGGTATTCAGTCAATGACACCAATTTCCCTAAACACCTGAAATAATTAAGTCATTGGCTTTGCATTCAAAAACATCCTCTTTATGAGAAGATTTGATATTTACCACTTCAAACAGCTTCTCTAAATGTGAGCATCATCAGTATTATTACCTATATGCCTTAAGTAGATTAATATTTTGTAGTATTTCAAAAACTAGTTCAAACATAGAAAATGTGCCCTAAATGTAGGATATAGTCTATGAATAAAGTATTTATAAATGGATTTAATTTTCAATAAAAAAGGTATAGAAGGCCCATTTTTAAACACAGTAGGTTACAGTTTGTTTCAAGATATTTCATTGGTGTAGCAGTCAATGCTTCAAAAAAACATTTCCAAAGCAGTTGCAGTTATGACAATGAAAAAGTTTTCAATAAAAAATTATTCCATAACCATTCCAGCCTTAGCCAAAGGCCATTACAGTCAAAGGGAACACATGATGTCAAGCCTTCCAGCGTGCTTTTTCTAACGTGTGTCATCAGTGAAAAATACAACTGCAACTGGAGTCTGCTCTTCTCTCTGATTAACGACCAGCTCCCTCCAAGTCACATTCCAATCCTTCCCCTTACATCCCCCTAACAGACACCCGCTCACATGCTCAGACTACACATATATTATTATGAACATGTGGCCCAAGAGAAATCTCAAGATAGCTTCAAGCACATCACAGAAAAATGCAAGATGTGACAGCTATGTCCTATTTTTATCTCTTTTGCAAGCTGGCAGAAATTAATTCTCTCTTCTATAATTACATATCAACAAAATATGTTTTTCAACATACCACATTGCCTTCAAGCATACAGCAGAAAATGTAATGGTTCTGCACACTGCAGTCAGCCTGCTGATTACTCAGTTGCCAGTAAACTACCAAGAAAAGCCATTAGATATTTGCATAATACAGAATGAAATACCACTGTTATCATACAAAACAAGCATTCAAATACACAGTTCTGTTAAGAAAAGAACTTGCTCACACCCATACCTGCTATTATTAAGTAAGCTGCAACTATGTTGTGCTCAGTCTGTGTAAAGGCTGAATGAGCTTCACTGTCACTTTCTGAGGAGTTGGCTGAATCATTCAAAAGCATGTTGGACGAAAAAGACTGTGGTCTATCCTCCATGGTAATTCATCAGGCAGACAAAACACTACAAAACCCTGTCAGGCAAATTCTTTCATTATCCAACAGACTCACTGAACAATTTAAAAAAAAAAAAAGAGGAGGGGGCACCCCCTTCCACTGATGGTCTCCAAGCAAGATTTAATTGGACTAAACTGCAAAGAAGTTTACACTCCCAATCTATGCAGGAGGAAAGCTTGTTAATTAAAACAAAGAACAGCACATTTCCAACAGGATGCTTAAACTTCATTCTTACTGCTAAAGAGATTAACTGTCACATGCCCCCAAACTTTTCACTTCAAACCTCTTGTGCAATACTTTCCGTGAAAATTGGCTCAAGTCAGTTGGTCATCAGCCTGGTTTGGAATTAATTCTAATCATCACAGAGAACACAACCACAGCAGAACAGAGAAACAAAAATGCCAATTTCTCTAAAAAGCAGGACATGCTTACTCTAAAATCCATCCCTTCAAATCTTGAGGCCTATATCTTCTTACAACTCTTTAAGATTCTTTGTTAGTTTGATTAAACAATCTGATAGCAGACAAGAAAAACCAAAGTCCAGTTATTTTCTGAAGTGAAGTGTGACTACCGAAAAACCCAATTATTAGATTTTTAAAACAGCCTGGTCTGCAAAAAACAGGCATTGAACATGCCTCACAAGTTTGAACTCCCTCCCTCTCCAAAACACACATAGGTAAGCTCACGTTAGAAAACTTCACCTAAGCATTTTACTGCACAGCAAATTACTAGGCATCTTCCAAAGCCGTGAGCAGTAGTTTGTTTTCTTCTTTTCAATGAGGATGTTGCAGCACACAGGAGCTAGACTGAAAAAGCCTTTTACAAAATCCTGTATAAATATTAGCTGCAATAAACCCTCACCCAAAGATCTTACATGCAGTGTCAGTGTAAGTAATCAAAGGTGTTTACCACCCGTTCCCCTTTATACAGTTGTTCGTCTCCAGCTTTGTACTTATAAAGGGTACAAAAGTGACAAGAAGGAGCAACCAGTAGTTCTTCAGCTGTATGTGGTTCACAGGCAGCTCAAGTATGGCTCCCAGACTAGGGCTGTGTCTTGTGAGCAGCAGTAAGGCTTTACTGACACCAGGAGCATGAAAGCAATACAGCCATCCCACAAAGAGGAGGTACACCTGGAGAGCTACTCCCATCTCCAACCCAAACACTCCTAGAGCATTCCTTCCTGCTCCTCATCTTTTCAAGACAGACATCTTGTATCTTTCACCGAAAGTATGAAAATTTTGATACGCCACTTATTCATTCAGGTCATTTAGTCATCATTGCGACACAAGATCAAGTGTCACAGTTCTACCAGCAAACTTTTTTTTTTTTTTTTTTTTTAATGCCACAGATCTACACTCACTCTTATAGTTCTCAGGATACTCATACTAATATATTCTCCCTGTCAGAAAAGGATTAGGCAGGAACTGGGTAGGAGAGTTCCAAAAGGAAAGATGATCTGTTTGGCAATGAAGCCACTTCCCTAGTGCCCTTATAGTCCTGCCTTGAAAGATAAAAGCTTAATTTGATATCTTTGCTTTCCTCCCCTGAAACTTTGGCAAGATTTTCAAAAGCACCTCAGATCTTGCAACTTCCATAGAAATATGAGCTTGCAATGCATAATGCCTCAGAAAAGCAAAGCATTTCTATTTTTATTTGGATAGGATTCCAAACTTGGGGTAGCATGGTTAACGAGACCATACAGACTTTATACCTACTTGTCAGTTAAAACGCAGTTTCCAGTATGCGCAGTCTATTCTATGCACTATTACACTGTTTCCTTTTCTTTTTCTCTTAAATTTGGCTAATTCTAAAGTGATAGAAATTAGACAAAAAGTCAAAATTAAAGGCATAAATGACTTATCACTAACCTGCCAGCAATGTTTTTTCTAGAACATTGAAGTTTATAAAACAAAATAAAAAAGATAAAGCAATGAAATCAATGTTAAAGTATACAAGCAATCCACAAAGTTGGAAATGCAATTCTTAAGCCAGGCAAAATGTGACCACAATGCTTTCTAGTACTGGCGTAAGAAAAATCAGAAGCTCAGGTTCTTTTTATTCTCCAATAACAGCTAGTACCACTAGAGTCAGAGGCATGCTTTGTGACTTCAAATGACGGAGCTCTTCCTTTCCATCTAGCCCTGATCAGTAGCAACAAAAAACAATTTCTATTTGAGTCCAGTCTTCAATTTATAGATATTTGTATAGATATGGGGCACTATACAACTTGTAACAAGGTTTAGTGAGTTGCAAACATTGCAGTTATATGTATTTAAAAGTATATTTCAATCCACAAATGATGAGAGTAGACATGCTTACTGTCTGAATTAAAAAAAAAATGCACCACCAAAATATTTTTGCTATTTTCTAAAAACCTCCCATGTACATTAAACACATCAGCACTAGAGGGCTGTATTAAGCAGTACTTTTTTTTAAATCTTATTTCCATAAATAGATGAAAATGGTTCCAACACAAAGGAAAAATTAATAAATTATATTTTTTCCTTCCACAAAAAAGTCTCTAGATTTAGACTGTTAATTAGAAAATTCTGACTCTGTAAACTAAGGAGACTTTCAGCTAACTGAATGAAGAGAAAAATATAAGGGACCTCAAAAAGCTTTTCTTTTGCTGTGCTTCATATTAATACCATAACCACGCTTTCTTTAAGACAACATCTTCTACTGCCAAGACAATGCTTTGCACAATTGCAAATAACTCTGCACCAGTATACATGTGACCATCCAGCACTATTCCATATTTTGAAAAACGGGACTTGGCCACCTAAGACTCCACCTCAGCTAATAGCGAGCACAGGCAGACTCTGACAAGTGGGCAAGGAGACAGTAAGGTGACAACACTGCTCCCGTGTCCAGGGCAGGGAAGCAAAGCACTGTGGAGTGCAATAAAGCTTACCTTCTGAGCTTCAAAGAAATATTGCAGGATAACAAAAAATTCAGGACAGAGGAAAAGACATAAAATTAGAGAACCTGTATTTTAGTCCACTGTAACATTACACAGTAGACAAGTCAGAGTTGTCTTCTTAAATTTGATAAGACACTACATTTGCATGTCTCTATTACACTTAGCAACTACTAACATTAGGAGGGCAAGGTCAGGTCATGGCACAGAACAGGCAATGCAAAACAAGGACAGATGGACCATGCTACAATCAAACACCTATCCTTCCCCAGCACCTTGGGGGGGGGGTAAGGGGTAAGAGACAGACATCATCACATGGCAGACATCAACATACCTGTCCGTACACTGCTTCCTCAAAGGGTAGCTCATTTCAGGCCCAGTATACTTTCTTCCACCTGCATCTGAATGTCCTTTTACCTCCACAAGGATCTAAGATAATAAACAATCTCTGGGTGTTTGTGCTGTTCTCATCCAACATTGCCTACAGGTGTAAGGCTCCTCATATCTTTCTCAGCTGGGACTGGACAGCCACATAATACAGTCCAATTTCCTATTATCAGAGACAGGTCTTCCTTCTACAGCTACAATGGGCAATATAGTTCTTTACCCCTTGCAATGGAGACGTGAAAGTCTTTGCTTTGGCCTTGCAAGGGCTCCAGGCTTGACTATGACTCACAGCTCCACCTGCTGTGAGATTCATAGCATATACTTCTTGTCCTAGGCTAAAACATGGTATGGTAGAAGTGAATACTGACAGTTCTCAGGCCCATGCAATTGAAAGACAATGTCAGCACAGTCTTCTGATACCTAGAGAGAAGTATGTCTCTGAAGCACATAGTAAGAACAACTATGCAGAGAATGAATTTGGTTACAAGAGTGAGGATTGTGTCATCTTAGTCTTCCTAGCCAAGGGAATAAGAAAAGACCTAAGTTGGCTACCCACAACTAGGCACTGGAGCATCAGTGCAGGAATGCAGTGCAGCAGAGGATGCAGACAATTACAAATATGACAAATTAAAGGCAGGTCTGGCTTCACCACAGGTTGGTATTGTTTGACTGCCATTTAGTATGCCAGAGGTGGCTTACAACAGTTACAATGACTTGCATAAGATTTTGTCTAGATTAAGTCATAGTCCTAAATCGTTTAGGCCTAGCAATGCACAGTAACAAAGAGTCTAAATGTCTTTAACAATCTGGATTTAATCGACCTGAATAAAGTTAAGTCTGTAACAATACCAGGTAAAGAATCCGTATCCCTTGACTCCTGACTTTGCTGTGGTTGAACAGTAGACTTATTTCTTCTCATAAAAGCAGATCTAGCAAAATTTTCAACGTTTTCCTTGTAACAGAAGAACGTTTTATCTGTTATCCTACATAGTATCTGTTTAGGCTTCCTATTTGAATTCTTGAACAGTTTTTCTAGCTTGTTTCAAGTTTTGTTCCAAGGATTATTCACAATGAGCAATCGCTTTTGTTAAAATGACAAGTAACTGTTCAATTCTGGCACAGACAGCAAATTAACTTTTTTCAATTTTTTTCTTTTTGTTAAGTAGAAGGCTAACATAACTCATTTTCACCTGTGTTCACTGATTAAAAAAAATGCAACAGCATGCTCAATTCTGAAATGCATTTTCTTCCATACTGAAAAAGATGCTCAAAATGCTTTCGCTGAGATTATTCTGCGGATCTCTTCAAAAATGCGTAGCATAAGACTCTGCCAATGGACTCCCTGCTTGAGATGCAATCTGGAGAGAAAGATTCTGTTTTTCCATTCTTATTCTCTTTCCAGAGCTAATGAGTAGAGAGGCACCCTGTCATTCTCCATCCTTAAAAAGAGAGTTACTAGCTTTTCAACACTCCTTATAATGCATCTGATTAAAGACAACAGAGCCTGCACTGAAGACTCATGCGGACTTTTTTTTTTTGTCTTTAGGGAGTACTTAACTGAAAGCATCATGTGCAGAGAAGCCCTAACTATGGCAAGCTATTTGATCTTAAACCTGTGCAAGCTTAGTACACCACAGTGGTGTTTTTCCAAGAGCATCAAAATCTCAGAGAAACAGGCTAAGATGGGAAAAACCCTGAGCAATTTCAGTATCAGTGTAATTAGACACAACTATTTAGGTGACTTAGAAGAGCATTAAACTTGAAACTATTCAACAGACAGCAGCTTCCAAGAAGAATATGTCATAAAGCCTTTGGTTTTCATTCAGATTTATACAGAAGAATCCACAAAGCACCCTATGCTATCCTCCTTTCCTTGTATACATTATTATTATATATATAAAAAAAGTTCTGTCAACACAAAATTTTGAAGTTTAGTTTGTAGATAAAGGTTCACAAAGATTGTTTAAATGGCATGTCCACTGTACAGCAACCCAGTGGATTAAATATAAAGAGAGGATGAGAACAAGGGATCAGTCACACATAGGTAACATTCACAGATGTGTATTTAGAGAACCTGCAGAGTTAAAAAAAAAAAAAAAAAAAAAAGAACCAATGGATTGTTTACTCCCAACTCCAACATGAAGTCAAGCATTAATTAAAATAGTTTTTAAGAAAGAAGCAGTTTAAGAATAGCATTATCTTGGCTTAGTTAAAAAAGTTCAAGTATATTCTGAGCAGTCTTCAGTTCTTCAACAGGGGCTATATCGTCCTTGTATGTTGATAAATAGTCATTAACTGTAACAGTAATTGTCATTTTACAGTTTCAAGTTCTTTATAAACAATTTTTCAGGGTCCACTCAAAAATTTATCTTGTTCTTCACTTCTGCAGATCATACGGTAAGACAGCAGGAAGACACTCGTGGCTCCATTATTAATATCCTCTCCCTAATTTAAGAGGGAAGAAAAATACACTGAACAAGTCATGTCTTAGTTGCATTTAAAGCAAATGAATGATACACATAACAGTAAGAGTTGATAAAATAAAAATCATTATCATCATATTTATTCTTACAGGCTTTTTGAGGCAACAGCTAGAGCGATCTTTCAGAAGCATCAAAAAATACAGAATACTAAACTTGTGTTTAGGATAGCTACTGTGATGAACAGAAGCTTTTTGCATAAAACTAGACAGTCTATAAACCCTTAAAAAACAGATGGAAAGAAAATACTACATTTGTTTAATACGTAAAAGTTTTAGAAAGCATGACCCATTTTTATTACTGAAACAGAACAACTGCACACTCACCCCTGAAGCCTCCTCCTCCACCTCTTCCTCCTCTGAATCCTCCTCTTCCTCCACCTCTTCCTCCTCTGAATCCTCCTCTTCCTCCACCTCTTCCTCCTCCGAATCCTCCTGAACATAGGCAAGAAATTACATTTTGAGGAACCTATAAATTCTTTCTGTTCTGCATAACAAATTATTTTGTTAACAGCTTCAGAAAGGAAAAAAAATAGTTTAATACAAAAAAATGTTCACTGCTTCATCCTAGTCCTCTAGTCCCCCCTAGATGGTCTCTTCCTGGGACCATCTCCAGCATTTTAGGTATTCTTGGTATCCAATTTTAACCTCCAAAATACTAAAGGGACTTATAAAAATTCCAAGGTAACTCATGACAGCCAAAAATTACTACAGCTCTTTATATAAGAAATCAATAGAACATTAAATTTTTTTAATATTTCTGCTCTCTGCATACAAAAGGACAGGGTGGGGAGAAGAGGGCAAGTCTGAGACTTAAGAAAGAATTAACTTTATTTTTAACCAAGGAGCACATCACAGATGATGTTCAAATAGCCAAGACAGAAGAGATCTAGTGGGTCATCAATCCCTTCTTTCAACCAATACATTTCAAGTATTGGTTGTCCAAACTAGTTTTTTAGAACATAATACAAAAACGCAGCTTTCTCTAACAGTTTTGAGCATACACTATCTATTACCTTTTACCACAAAAGGTTTGCCTAATAGTCACCAAGTTTTCTTAACCTCATTAACTGTATTTTGGTTATAAACCAATGCACTCTCTTTCCTATACTTTGGATCTATTATTCAACTAGCTACAGAAGCATAGCTCCTGCATTTGGAAAGATGTCATTGTCTCTTCCACTGAGATATCAAACAGAAAGATGCGTAACATTTTTCTTCACAATACAACTGTTTATGCAAGTACTTTACTGTCTTTACCAAAGAAACATTCGGCAGCTTTTATTCTTAGGATCTTACCTCCACCTCTACCGCTGCCTCTTCCTCCTCCACGTCCACCACCACGTCCTCCTCTACCTCCTCCTCTAGGAGGACCTTTTTCTCCAGGAGGCCTTGGCAAAAATCTCTGCAGGGGTAGCAGCTTTGCTGGATCAATGTAAAACTGCAGGAAGACAGTTCCATCAGGCTCTGAGAGCACCAGGACTTAAGAGCACATTAATATGTTTTGATTTCTTTATAAACATCCACAATTCAGTCTTAACCCTTTATATCAAGTTGTCCACTGCAAACAGCAACATAAACACAATGCAAAAATGAAAAATTAAGTTATTAAAAAATAGATAATGTTTGCATTTTAGAAGTTTCACTAGTTACTTTTTTTCTTCTCAACAAGAAGTAAAAACAGGGCAGATGAAAGAGTGAAAAGGAAGAGTAAATGAATACTAATGTTTTCAAAGGACAATTAGCTTTTAATGTCAATAAAAACTATTTGTAAAGCTGCATTTTATCTAATTGACGACATACAGTAAAGTTCTGCTATTAAGACTGCCTCACCTTTTGCAATTTTTTAAATGAAGAGGCTTTCATATTCTCAGACAGTTTCACTGAAAAATACTGTTATCTTCTTTAAGGAACATATCACGAATAAAATATTAGAAACAGTGTTTTTGATTATTATATAAAAGAAACATTCAGAGAATTTCTACTTTGGTAGTCTATAAATGAAGGTAAACAGCACCAGTACAAATGAAAAATTATAACTGAAAGATCAGGAGAAACTATTTCTAATCTTTCCCAGGGTTTTTCCACAGCTACAAATACAGTATTTCGCAGTAAAATCATTTTCTCCTTCCCTTGTATTAAGGCGTAATAGAAGAACATACCAATTGGCAAGAGTATTTAAAAACAATTGTGAAGAGACAAATTGCCTGGGTAAACAACTATCTCTTGAAGCCCCAGGGTGACCTCAATATACCTCCAGAACAATTTGGATGAACTCTATGTTGCAGGGGCTCTGCTAGCACAGGTGTCAGGTGATACAACTGCCTGGCTGTGGAAAGAGATGAGTCAGCAGAAACTGTGAGCCCCAGCAGCTTGCCCAGTCTCATCCTACAGTCAAATGGCAGAGAGTCTTCATGACTCCACACACAACCTTGTACATCCTGCAGCTCTCCAGTGCGCAAGGACTCTGGTATATGGCTTTCAAAAAGGAGCTGCAAAATCCACTAAAGTCCCTTCTTATCTCTAAATATGCTACAATGGGGGGGGGGGGAGGAGTTCCTGAAATTCAAATAACTCTGATACAAAAAATGAATTTGTGAGTTAACACACTCAGATCACGACAGTGATTTAGACCTGCACATTTTACCTCACATTTAAAATAGGACAGGAGAATACACAGAGCTGGTTGCCAATGCTCGACCAACAAGGACTAAGTCTTACTGCCACTTTATATGTTTACTTCGCCAGTTGTCTCGCTCTTCCTCTTTTGTCAGGAATCCTGTCAATCCAGCAATAACGACAGAAGGGACCCACCAACTTTGACTCAGCCATCTACCTTCACAAGAGGACACACTAGCACGAACTATCTTCACAACTGATTTAAGAAATAAGCTGGACCATAAGCAAGTTCCCCTAAAGCACAGAAAGCCCTCTCCCTTGGGCCAACCCTGTTATTAGGTTAATAACCTACAGAAGAGAAATTCAGGTAGCCAAAAAAAGTAACATCTTGAACCACCAGACTCAGAAAACATCTGCCAGTACCTCATGGAGTTATAAACTTAGCTGACGGCAAACCTCTGCCTGACACAAGGCACCCATACTTTGTCATGTTGCAAATGTTTTAAGATAAGCACTTCATCAGAATGAGACTTCTACTGACAGTTGCAGTTACATCTATGAATATTTACATTTAACTGTAGCCAAGCCTTAAATTATTTGCAAATTCTAGAGCAATCCCATTTAATAATCAGCCTTTAAAACACAAACATCATATACCACACATGCTTTTGAAGGATACAAAATCTCTTAGTTGTCCAAAGATTTCATCTACTTTGCCAATCTGCTCCTTATTATCCAAGTACACTGGTGCGTTGAAATAAGGCACCCTGTTTTCTTCTGTTTTACATTTACAAACAATGTCATCTTCACATGGATGCATGAACTCTCCCAATACTGAAATAAAGAAGAAATACTAAAGATCTGGAACAGTCGTTATGGATTAAATAAATATAATCTCTTCACATAACTTACAGACTACCCTTTCTGGAGGGCCCTGGTCGTATCCACCTCTGTTGAAGCCTCCTCGTCCACCTCCTCCCCGTCCAAAGCCACCACGTCCACGATTAAAACCACCTCTGTCACCACCTCCTCCACGATTGAAGCCACCTCCTCTTCCTCCTCCACGAAAAGACATTCTCTATTACCTCCTAAACTAAGGGGAAAAAATCAGTTAAAAAGTAAAAAGTATTTCATGTTTGATTTGCTGTATAAATAAAGGTCTCTGGACAGCACTGGTTGCAAATTTAATGGTTAAGCACTTCATTACTAAAAACATGCAGTCATACAAAAATTAAGTTTCCAGCTAAAATGTAATCTACTGTAATGCCTACCTATAAAATGAGACTAGCAATAACACCATGATTTTTATTCATATTCCTCAGAATTGAACATGGTACTGTCCATTCCCATAAGAGAACCAAGCAGCATATCCCAGCCCCAACCCAGTAAAGGAGCGCCACAAAATGAAAAGATACACAGCACACATCCATAGCTCCTTTCCTGGGCACCTTCCAAAGGGCCGAAGGGGCACCAGAACCGCCAGCAGCCCGGGCAGGGGGAGCCTCACGACGTCACCCGCCGAAGGGGCGCTCTCCCTCGCGGAACCGCGCCTCCCGGGCCCCCGCGCAGCCCCCTGCCTCCGGAGCCGGCTCAGGGGCCGCTCCGCGGGCCGGCGGTTGCCACCGGCCCCTCAGAGCACCTGGGTCACGGGCCGGGAAGCGCGGGCGCGGCGCAGCTCGGCCCGCAGCCCACACGCCAACAGCCCCAACGGTCAGTAACGGCTGCGCCCCCCGCACGCGCCCCCCACTCACGTATCGAGCCAGTCCCCCCGCACGTGGCGCACCCCCACGCGCGCGCGCGCCGCCGTCGCCGCCGGCCCCTCGTCGTCAGCAAAGCGCGCCGCAGCCGCGCGCATGCCCAGCAGCCACCACCGCCGGCCGCGAAGCCTCCCCCTCCGCCGGAAACGGGGCCGCCCGCCGTAAAGGAAAAACAGGCACCAAACGCCAACCGATACTGCCGCAAAAGCCCCACGGGGGGGGGGGGAAGCGAGTACTCTTACGACTGTTAGGGAGCGCCCTGGCAACCGCTGACGAGCGTTAGCAGCCGCGAGGCCGCCGGGAAAGGTGCGCGGGCGCCGCAGCGGGGCGGCGTTGGGCTGGCGGCGGGGCATTGGTTCGCCCTGCCTGCTCGTAGGCAGCGGCCCAAAGGACTTCGCTCTGAAACCACCGCGTATTTCAGTTGCAGAAACAATTGCATTTTTACCCTGTGTTTCGGTGATCTCAGCAGAGGGTAAACCCAAGAACCACCAATAATACAAAAGGAGTATCAAAACAAGTTGAAAGAATAAAGTACAATCAGAGTGAAAGCCAGTTTATTACATCTATTAAAACAGATTTGTGTGAAATGTGCATTTTGTTAGATACGTGTAGGAGCATAATTCCTTTCCACAGAGCTGAGGGACTGTGTATGCCTCCCACTTTTGTACTTTGCTGTGCAGTCACCCTCAGGCAGCACAATAAAAGCTCTGTATCATGTTTTACAGTGCTAAAAGAGGTCATTTACATGCCTAGGAGCCACTAGGTTAAACACCTAACCACACTATCAGTTGAATCTCAACCCAGATACAATTGCTATTGTCTTGAAATAATCCCGGACCTTGGCTGGGATTGATGGCAATAGAGTAATTTTATATGCTAGAGGAGTCAAGAGATTAAGTGAATATTGCTTAAATTTTCATGTCTCCAGTACTGTAAAAACTGTACTGAAAACCACTGATTTCCTAAAGTCCATCGAACAGATATAGCAATGATAGTACTGGCCTAGGCTAGCTTAAAAAAGGTGGACCCATGCTTCATCCTGTTATTGTACTTATTTCAGCTTACCTCACAGGCACAGGTACTACCACTCCTTGAGCTCACTCATTTCCTAGGCCATGGGGAATTCAGCATGCAGGGCATAACAGCACCAGTCTTTCAGGGAAAAAAAATCCCCGTACACACTCAAACAGCAGCCTGCCGCAATGCAAGCCTGGTGCATGGGAAGCATGGTCACAGGCAAGCGACTGATCGCGACATTCAAGAAGAAATCTGAAAGGCAATCTTTTTTGGAAAGCCAGGGAAGCGTTTATCAGCTCTCCAGAGTGCCTCTGTTTTGGCCTAGTGTCCAAAACAAACAGCCAGGTACCCGCAGTCCAAGTCACAAGGTAGACACGTAGCTAAGAAGGGTCTCAGGTGATGGAGTGACCCCAGACTGCACACCAATAATTCTTCCCTAAGGAAAACAGGAATCTCACAAATCTGCTCTGACGGGTCTCAAAGATCTCAGTGCAGAAACTAATAAACCCACCTTTTTAGGGAAAAAGTATACATTTTCGACAATGATCTGACAGGAAAGTATTTAGTAACAAGAAAAAATTACAAAAATGAAAACCACAACTGAACAAAAAAAGGAGTGGTGACAACTCAGAGCAACACCTGACTGCAGTGCTAGAGAACAGTGGGGTCACAGAGGCAGTGGAAAGCAGTGACACGTGGAGACTATGCACTACACCTGTGGGGAGTGCTTTCTTTGTCATGGGTACAATTTGCATCTGATGCGGGCAGTGTTTACCAATTCCACTTCTGTGCCTGTAAATTATTTGCTTGATGCCCTGGAGCCCTTTTTCACCTTCTTGTGACCACATTTGATTACGTTCTGTTCGTTTCATCTGCTTGTAGCAGCTGCATATGGCAATGAACATTATCCCAAGCATTGTATGATCAATGGCTTCAGCAGTCTCATACTCCAGTCTTCTCCTGACTGACATGTCTCAAATGATCAGGCCTTTTTGTCTTAATGTTATTGTGTGACACTGAGCTCCAAAAAACTGGGAGGGCAAAGGGGGTACTAGCTGTCTTAACAGGAAAGAGATAGGACCCTCTCCCTGCAAACTGCCTACCTGGGAGAAAATTCTGTTACCACCTTGTAGCCTGTACTGTAATTTGTGGAGGGTTTTGGTTCTGCTGTTTTGAATTAATGTTTTCCTGGAAACTGACTTTCAAAAGAATACTTCAACCATTTGTCAAATACTTGAGCAATTTTCTATAAAAATCTTGTAATATGAGCCAGTCATTTAGCTGATTATATAATGGATAGTACATGCCTATTAGTATTTTTCTTTCTTTCTTTCTCTCTTTCTCTCCCTCCATATATAGGGAGATATATATATCTGTTGTGTAAAAACACATTAATCTTCAACAATAATTCATCTGATAAAGATGAATGCCTACAACTAGGAGCAGCAGCCTGATGATTCCATCAGTCTCCTCTGGCAAAGGAAAGGAAAAGTGTATTCTTAATAAGTTTTTCCCTTTTAATCATTTACTTTAAAGCCTTTACTTTTCTTATCTCTTCTTGCAGTTACAATAAAACCAGTTGGATTGAGGCAGGATCCCTCTGGAAAGATCAGATTTATCAGTTAATAGTTGAGGTTCCTGCACTTTATTTCTAAATACACTTTAAAGTATTTTACTAATGGTTAAAAATTAAACACAAATCAAACAACTGACATTCAAAAAAATCCTAGCTGGAGGATATCTCTCTACAAAGAGAGATAAACTTCATCATGAGAGTGGTTCCAGTTTTCTTGGTTTTCTTGTTTCTCTTTTATTTTTGTGGAGCAGAGGTAAGAATTTATTTTATTGTGGTATCATTAATTTGTAAAGAAAAAAAAGAGTCAAAAAGTTTACTTTTATAAAAGTAAAAACTTTTTTTTTAAGTTTCCTTTCATAGTATTAAACCATTTGTTTTAGCCCAGTCTGAATATTTGAAGCTCTCTTTCATAATATCGATTCTGTCTGGGATTTACATTAGCAGGCTTCTAGAAAAGATTTTAATTATGATCCTAAGTGCAATTTACAACCACGGTTGACCAGAGAAAGATGCTGCAGTTTGCCCTGTCCCACTTTTTTGAGAAAGGAGATTATGGTCTTAACTTCTAACATGGCAACATCTCATAATGCCTGAAGTTTTGCTCTGGAATTTCTTCTGGCAAAAGTGTCCCAGAAAGTACATATGGGCTCAGCATTCATCATAACCTGAGTCTTTTAGCAAACCCCTTACATAAAAATCAGCAACTTTGGTTCCCATTCAGTGAAACTCAGGAGAAACATCTAGCAGAATATGGGACTTAAGACAAGCTGGATCTGGCTGACAGTTTGGCATGTAAATTTAGAGATAATGCATTGGATTTTACTAACCTGAGAACAGCAGAAAGAATTTAATAAGATTATACAACTGTTAAAAATTGCTTTGGATTAAAAACTGCCCCAACAATATACCCACTAACTTTACTAGGGCCAGGATTTCTTCCCGAGAACTTTAAACTTCAGCTTTATTGATTCAGTGGACACAGTCAAAGTTGAAAAATCACATCTGAGGACTAACTTTTCCCTTATTTTTTATGCAAAGTCCATCCATATATTTTTCATGTTTCAACTTTCTTCCTACCTATAGCTCTTACTAAGCATGAACACTCGGCTGGCAATGGAGCCTCTGGAGAGCTGCATGAACATAGACATAGAGCCACTCACCTAGAGATGGTTGGTTGGAGGGTCAGAATCAGCCCTTGCAGTCCAGTAATGATCAGCAATCACATTGCAAATCCACTGCTGTGCAAGATACAGGAAAAAAGATGATCAGGAAGGACATTTCATTTTCAAATTTCTTGAAGATACTTAGAAATACTTGTTGCTTTAGCAGGCTTTACAGTGGAACAAATGATAAATTTTACATTCCTTTATTTGCTTCTAGGTAGTTCATTAATATTTACAGGTGATATTTGAACTCAAAGCCAATTAGGCCAATAAAAACATCACAGAAAAAACATTAAGTTGCTACCTTTTTTATTTTCCTAGTGTTTAACTACCATTATGAACTTTGCTTACAATCCCATTGCTGTGGTATGTTAAACAACTGGCTTAAAATGTTTATAATCTGCTGTGCACTCCAGCTGATGTTTGAACAAGAGTGCAATGTTTGCAGCAGACCAGTAAGAGTGAAAAATCATACCAGGTGAATGATCCAGAAAGAAAAAGACTCCCAGAAAAACTGAGAAAGATGAGGTGGCCAAAGACAAGGGAATAGACACCATAAATGAAATTTAATACTTCTATGCACATAACATAGGAAAAGGCTTGTGAGAAAACACATCGTTGAAGAGAGGGATTTGCAGAACTTCTGGTAGCTGTTGTAATTCCTGGTCTTGATTTTTTTATAAACTTTGTGCCTTGCAGAATGCAGCGTCTAATGCTGAAGAAGAACAGGTTGAGGCTGTCCAGCCAGCTGAGCAAGAAAATTACTTGATAGAAGAATGTTTAAGTAACCAATACACACACAAGTCCTGTAAGAAAGTTTTTTGTAACCCATGGGAACGATGTGTGGAGGGAAAATGCCTTTGTAAACTTCCCTACCAGTGCCCAAAGAATGGCACTTCAGTTTGTTCTACCAATGGAAAGCAGTTCCAAACTTACTGTCAGCTAAAGAGCTATGAATGTCAACATCCTGCAGCAAGGTTTCTGAACAAGGGAAACTGCGTGTCTGGAGGTATTAATATCTCCTTTTACAAAATACATCAGTCATTCATTTGTGGCAAAGTAGATGCTTTACTACTTAAAGCTCAGAAAGCCTCTTAATTTCCTTGCAGTAGTAAAAACATAAACCAGAAAATGAGAAGTCACTGAAAATGGGCACTATTTATTGATTTTCATAAAACTAAAGTGATTGACAGGCCCAGCTACCTACTCACACTTCTGCTGCTTGTATCCTGCTCAAACTATCTGGTGGAAATGGAGGAAAGGGAATGAGGAAAAAGAGTGACAAGGTTTCCATCAGGATGTTAAATATGGTGGGAGGCACAGAGGGAGGGGGCCTGCTGAGAAGGTTAGCAGAGAGGGTTTCATTCTGAGAGGGACAGATACCTCACAGGAGCAGGTGTTCAAGCAACGGAGTCAAAGGCTGCAGAGGTGTGTCTGGGAGTTCATGGGGAGAAGGTAAGCCATGTTCACCTCAAGAGCAAATTTCATCAAAACAGAGCTATTGCCCTGCAAACCAGGCAGGTTTGTATGCTGCCCTGGCAGGTGCTTGTTTTCTCCTGCTTCTCAGGCTGCATCAAGCTGCTCCTCAGAGCTTTCTCAGCTCAGCCTTTGCTTGCCCCTCCCTCCCCGAGGAAGGTGTCTGAGCACGTGGAGAAATGGCTCCTGCTAAAGAGAACAGTGGCATCTTAGCAGGAGCAGCTGCTGTCCCAAGCCATCTTCCAGCCTCAGCCCCACCTCCACCATTTGCAGGGCTCAGGACTCTCCTGCCTCCGCTGTTCCAGTACCATGCCCCCCTTCAACCCTTCCCCATAGAAGCAGCAGCTCAGCCCATCAGCCTCAGTGTGGCAAAATTCAACTTGCCTGTACTGCTGAGAAGCACCTGAGAGCCTCAGTGTGGTCCTTAGGCACTCCCTACATGACTGCACTAAGTTAAGGGGGGGGGGGCTGAATCCACTTAAAAAGCTGAAGTTTTGCTACAAAGTTAATAGATGCAGGATCAGGCCATCTCACCTGACATGTTGCTGACTGGTTATCGAGAGTCCTATAATGAAACTCATGGTACTAAGATGCAACCTTTTCTCAGCAGACCTCCGCATACTCTTATGAGGTAGGAACCATTATCCTCAATCGTCCTGAAACTGGCATATTTTGAGAAAGTGACAGGCTCAAAGTCACAAAGTCAATCACCAGAAGAATCAGGAATAAAACCTAAAACTTCTGTTTCCCAGTCTGTTGTTCCTTCCATATGAATTTTTGCTGTCTACAGGAGATAAAATTATGTCTGCTTTATTTCTGTGCTGTCTTTCCACTAAAATGCTCCTATATAATAAGATTTTATTTGGTGCTTTTCTGTTTTTTTTTTTTTTTTTAGAAACATTTGAAATCTCTTTGGGCCATGGAGATTCAAGTTTGCTTCGAGTAAAACATGTGAATCACAAAGAGGACTTTTTTGTATGTGATAGTGAGTGGACTATGAATGAAGCAAATGTGGCCTGCAGGCACCTTGGCTTTGAGTTGTAAGTTTGGGGAATTTACCTCTAGATAACTGCAATGGGTCTGAAAAAGTACTGATGCTTATGTAAAGGTCAGTTATTGCCAGCCAACAATTAATAGGACAGAACACTCATGAACAATGTATCAGCTATAATATTCTGACAAAGCTTCTTAAATTGACACATGAAAGTGAAAGACAAAACACAGTTTTTTCTATTCCATTACAAATAACTTCTAGTCAAACCATAATTATTTTTAATTTAAAATAAAACTGAAGACTGACGCACGAGTTTTCTGTCAGCTTAGTGTAAGGGAATAAGCGTAGGTGCACCATCACTGAGTAACTCTGAGCAACACATTGTACTCAGAAGTTCCTTACTCTGGCTGACTACAGGGCACAGCTTTGCTTTGCCACTTGCACCAGCCAGACCAGAACCAGAACCAGGTTTTCTGCATGCCTTGCCCCTGCTGCCATTGCTTAATTTGCCCACCAAGAACAGCTGAAGCTGAAGCTGCACAGAGCTTGTTCCTTATCTTGTGACCACACTGATGATCTGAGTTATGCACTCAGCTCATCATAACAAGTTCATTTTATATCCTGTAAATAATAATTTTACAAATATACCACTAATTTAGCTTAGGCATGGAGGAACGACTCCCCAACCCTACCTGAAGACTAACGCTGTCTTGCACTGCCCTAAATTGTCCCCTTTGGATGAGAAATACTTCTCAGTCCTGATCTGTATCTCCTTAGATAGCCCAGACAAGGGTTTGTCCTGAGACAGAACATTCAGTCCTTGAGTCCCATTGTAAGGCCTCTGTAGTTACTTATTTACTCAATCCGTGTTTATTTAGGATAGGGAACACACACACATGCTTTAACAGGATATCATTCAGGTGAAAACACAGCTACAAGGGAGATAATATTTATTAAATCCCAATCTTGCAGCTGCCTGAGCGTCCTCAGTATGCATTGATTCTGATGACATCAAGGGTATTCAACTTCACGCAAGATGGTTTCCAAACTATGGCTCATCTGTGTCCATACAGAGACAGGGCTGACAAGCTGTCAAGTTTTTCTATATAAGCAGACTCTTCTATCATGATACACGATGACTCTGACAGAGCTACATATAAATCCAGCGCCAGTCCTATGCAGCAATTTGCAAAAATTTCCACTTTGTTTTACTTTTTCTTCCAAAGCAGAAGAATCTCCTACTCACCCCTATACCATTCTATATGACGTCTGTATTTTTTTCCTAGCCATGACCAAAATTCTTCATCCCTACACTGGAGAAAATCACATAACGTCTAAACAATAAAAGCAGTGGACAATCCATTCTGAAATTATGTAAATTGTTATTATTATTTGTGTCTTCACAGAGGTGCTAAATATTACCAGTCCAATTCCAACATCACAAAATCTGCCTTAAATTCATCACAGTGTCTTCAAATAACTTGCAGAGGCCTAGAGACAAGTCTTGCTGAATGTTATATAATGGAGAAATCAAGAGACAGTAATGAGGGATTTGTTAGTCTTCAGTGCCATGAAAATGTCAGAGGTCAGTAGTTATTTCTTTGTAAAGATCTATGTGGAGTTCTTCATTTTAAGTTTATTTTAAATATATGTAATATATGATCTAGCCTGCTGAACTCCCAGCCACAGCAAACTTGCATTGAAACCTTTCAATATTTTTAATAATCTTTTCTCAATCTTTAAGATAATTTCCAGTCTTGAGTTTATTCAAAATTGGAAAGTAATTCCTTGTTGGTCCAAAAATATTTTGACGGATATTTCCCACTCGTGGTTCTGTTTGTTCCCCTTTCCCTTCCAAGGGTAGCAAGGTATATTGTATCCTGCAAGTCACGTCTCTCCCAGGTTAGCTGGCAAGGAGATAGTCCTTGTGTATAAGAAATGAAGTTACCTTTTTCCAGGCTACTGGAAGTTGGATGAAGAAAATAAGTGGTCACATTGAAAGACTAATGAAGAGACAATTAAAACAATAAAAAGATTACTACTTACTTTACCAAGCCCTAAAATGCCTAAGGCCAAAAGAATAAAATGAATAAGAAAAAATATTTCCTTGGGTAGTTGTGAACCTACAGACATTTCCACACTAACTTTGTTTTCACCCTGCTGCACAGATTGTTCAGCAGGTGAGTTCCAGTGCGTCAATAACAAGTGCATTTCTTTGAATAACACCTGTGATGGAATCAATGACTGTGGAGACCTAAGTGATGAACTATGCTGTAAAGGTAATATTTACTTACTTTCTCAGCTGTTTGAAAATCATTTGGAAAACCATACCCAAAGAATCCTAACAGTGATGCAAAAAGACTCTTTTGCAAAAAGTCGTTACATTAAGGCTACCAAACTATAGTTTCGGTATAGATAAGTGAAAAAAAGGAGACATAATTTTCTGAAGCAGGCAGGTGATCTCTGAGGATCTAGATTTCCTCTGAGAATGAGGAAATACAAACAAGATATTTAGGAGGCCATCAAACACTGATATAAAAAATTAGCTGTGTTAGAGGAAATGAGGATGCATTTTTAGTTGAGAAAAATCAATAATTAATGAACCATCCAATAAGTCATCTTTAAATCAAAGTAAGACCTTTCTTAAATACAAGATCATTCATAGAATAATATATATGACAGTTCCTGGTGCACAGTTTGTTCATGAACAGTCATTCTTTCAGCATCAGCAATTCCAACTGTAAAATTTTTCATTGGAAACAAGGAATAAAAGTAGCTCACGTAACCTGAATGAGGGAGAATACTCTTAGAATTTGGGTTTCAGGTCCCAAACTATAATATGGATTACAAATCCCATCACTACCCCTAAATAATCTTTACAAATAATTTTGTAGTTTTACAGTTGTCAGTAAATTTGATTGGACAGAAGAATCATGGAAACTGATGGTAACAGTCACAGGCATTTCAGAAGAACAATAAATACATGTGGCTTCACATATTTAGCAGATTTATTTAGATTTTACTTGACCAAACTGGCACTGTCTTTAACCGTATAGGCTGAAAGCAATGCTTGCTGGAGTCAACAGAAGTCTTTCCACTGAGTTCAGTGGTCTTTAGATCATATTGGGATATCTGGATACTTTTAGACAACTGTCTGATGTTCTATTAAAGAGATACATCCTTAAATAGTAGATTGACATAAGATTAGAAAGTAACTCCAAAAACTCTGCCATAAATCCAAGCATTGCTTTGTTTTCACAACATGCAAACTGATCACAAGAATTAAAGGGAAAGGGGTTCCCAGGCTTATAATAATGTTTTATATAATCAAGAATGTTAGAAGAAAACAGTCATTAAATCCAGTATTTTCAAAACAGGACTGTAGATTCCTAATCCTATATTTAGGCATCTAGGTCATTCAATCAAAAGCCTAACCTGGATTCCGATTTTGGGGGAAATTTGGCCCAAGCATCATAAAGTCCTCATTTTGGGATGATCAGTAATGCTGGCAAAACTGGAGGTCCTTTGGCTGAGGTTAAGTGTGGGCACAAGCTATGGATGAAACTGGTAAGGAGTGATACTCGCTTGGTAAAAAGGTCCTAATTTTTTAAGTCTTAAACCTTTGTTTTGAGATTGTAAAATGAAGAGAGCCAAGTATTCGTTTCATTTTATATTTACAGAGCCTGCTTTCATGATCTATGTATGAACAACCAAGTTCCTCATAACATGGATATTACATTGTGTTTATGTTAAACAAGCTCTCTAAATATGTGAGGTTGTTGAATCATATGATCCTGTGCTTGACAAATGTAATTCTCTTTTATTACAGCATGCAGAGGCAACAGTTTCCATTGTAGGTCAAATATCTGTATTCCAAATAAGAATGTCTGTAACAAAGAAGCTGACTGCCTCACAGAAGAGGATGAAACTCAACTTCTCTGTGCAGGTTTCCTTTTGAGAACTTTTTTTTGTTTCTTTCTTTCCATTCTGCTCAATTACAACTAGGGACTACACCATGCATATTATTAAATTATTTAACAGATTAACAAAACAAAATGCATGCAAGAGTTCATCTTCCCAAGGTTGTTATGCATAGTAGGAGACAAATAAAAGTTAAGTACTTTTCCTCCTCTTCCTTCTAGAAAAGAATATCAAGAAAACTAAAGGAAGGGGGAAACTGCTAAAGTTTCAGGAGGCTTAAGGCAGATTATGTCTTTTGCTTATACAGCCATCTATCAAACTGGTATCCCATATTTGTGAAAAAACTGTAGGCAGGGCAGGCAGGAATATTTTCCTCAAAGATAAGGAACTGAACCAGTTTGTTAATATAATAATTCTTCTGCGGTGTTCCACTCACTATTGAAAAGATTTGTTTTGTTTTGAGCTTACAGTGTTTTTCCTTGCTCTGATGAGATACAAAGTCTAAAGCCAAAAAGTAAACACTATTGGTAAATGGTGATTGGTAAAGGTAAACTGAACTCTAAGGTAAACATTATCGTCAGTAACCTGAGAATGGGCCAAATCCTCTGCCACCATTTAGGAACTGAATTCAATGGGCATTTTGTTTGAATAAAGGCTGACATACCAGATCCAAGGAAGCATTTAATTTACCTCTCATGCCCTCCCTTATCCTCTTAAAGGAGAACATAGCATATAACAGCATCATCTAAATTGGAAAAAAAAAAATCCGGTTACCTAATGCTCCTTTGGGCTTTAGAAAACTCCCAAAGGTTGATGGGGCAGAAGGAGGAAGTTCTGATGTTTCCTGGTGGAGGAGAATGTGCTATCACTTGAGAGATCAAAAGACAAAAAAGGCCATTTCTTAGGGTTCCTTTGCAGAAAGGTTCTCTAAGCATGGAAAGAAGAGGACAAGTCAAGTAATTATGAATCAACATGTGCTGGATATAGGTCACCTGTAGGGAGAGGCAGCCAAGGAGTGCCTATTAAGAATGGAAACAGCAGGCCCTAGGCTGACAGAATTTTTCTATTTGTGTGAAATGGTGTGCATTTACTGTTTTAAAAACTGTTACTGTTTACTGTTTTAAAAGCCAACCACGATTTTGGCACATAAACATATATTCAAGTAATAGAACAAACTTAAGTATTTGCAAACGTTTTTAGTATTTCATTATTCTACTACAGATAGAGAAAAAGATGTTGAAAATCACAGTATGGATGAAGGTAAGTGTGACTAACCCTCCATAAATCACTGCATATCCTCTAATATATGACTTTCCAG
Organism: Apteryx mantelli; assembly: GCF_036417845.1. NCBI lineage: Eukaryota > Metazoa > Chordata > Aves > Apterygiformes > Apterygidae > Apteryx > Apteryx mantelli. Next base: position 20,601,380 of record NC_089982.1, on the reverse strand, counting down.
CTACCAGCCAGTTTGGCAGATCCAGAACACTCAGATATTTGGACTTTGTGATTCAGTAGTATACAATCTGGGGCTTACTATTTGTCTTGCTTTCCACTAATTTCAACAATGCCATAGTAGTTTATCCAGGCTGAAGATCCAAATCTGCATGTTTTGGCAACTGATGGAGATAAACTCTAAGCAAGTCTAAGGAAATCGCTTTAAAATTATTTGCGTGAATGCTGGAAATGGAAAATGAGGGGAAATAATGTGATGGTAAGACACAGACAATTTTCAAAGCAAAAACAGTTGCAGAAATTTTTGGTCTTTGCTTTCCTACTACTGCAGCTACTGACATACAGCACTCATGTTTTCAAAATAAAAAAAAAAAACTGTCCAAAACAGAGATGTAGGAATTATGTTCCCAACGTTTCTGATGTAGTGCCTGAATTCTGTGACACATATTTCCTTTTTGTTAAAGAAAGAAAAATGATAAAGACATTTCTTCCCCAAATAAACTGCGGTCTTATGAATCACACATTAACTCGACGGAAAAGAATCATAGGTGGAGAAGTTGCAAAAAAGGTAAACAAAAACAAACAAACAAAACAAAAAAAAAAGCCTTACTAGATAAGAGTTCATTCAGTATCAGTTTAAATGGGCATTGCTGTCCTGTTAAAATGCCTGGAAATAACAAAAGCAGCTATAACACTAATTTCATGTCTTGCAGCAGTAGTGGCATTGCACTGAATGAATGTAAAAAGCAGCAGAATTCGTAAGTAAAATATTATGGAGTTGCAAAATGGAGCATTATAGTTCAAGGATACACTGAAAATGATTCAGCAAAATACTAGAGCAATAATTCAGCAAAATACTTAATACTATAGCTAGAAATTACAATTTTGACAAAACAGAATTTAAACCTAAGCCTTTGAATCAGGATACAGTCATAAATGCTATACTTGATCATACTGGGTCAGATCCTACATTCCTGATTCCAGATCCTGTTTCGCTGGCTACAAGGCTTTTCTCATAGAAAGTTGGGGAGAGAGAGAGAGATCGCACAAAGTTACAACAGTGAGCAAAATTACTGCATTTTGGAATATGCACCCTCTGTATCAGGTGAAGCACAATTCATGGGCAATTTCTGGGCAGCAGCTTTTGGATTTACAGTCAGATATAGTCAAGGAGATGAGATGATACAAAAGACTGTTTCCCTTTATGCACTACAAATAATAGTACAATTACTAAAATTTAATGTTATTTGGACTTTTGTTGTTTAAATAGGGTGAATTTCCTTGGCAAGTGGCAATTAGAGAAACTGGCAGTGAAGGTGCAACAGTGTACTGTGGAGGGGTTTATATTGGTGGCTGTTGGGTTCTGACTGCTGCACACTGTGTCAGGTAAAAAGAACAAACTGGGAAATGATTCCCTTGTTGTAAGGCAGCAAAATTAATTTGGATATTACTGCTCTTCTCATCTACTTGTTTGTTGACTCCTATTTGCCTAGTAAATAAAACAATTAAGAACACCAGCTCACCTAAGTTAATGATGGGAAAGATTCAGAGAAGGTAGATTATTTTGGCAGTGAGCAGACAGATGAAAAAGTAATGCTGATTTTGAAGAGACATAGCATTCATCAGTCAGATACGAAGCAAGCAGGAAAGGCTCAGTGTAACCACCTTGCATAAAAGGGAGCTATAAGGGCTGCCTCTCTCCCAGATCACCTCTGCCTTGGGGAGGTGTGGGATCTGTTCCACAGACTGTCCCTGATGGGAACATAGTCCCCGGAATAAACGGGCAGGAAAGAATTGCTGGTCCCAACATCCCTTCCACACCTGCTCACTGTTCTTTCACGTGAAGTTAAGGAGACATAAACCCCTGCTTTCTCTTTGTGACGGCACTAAATATAGATGCTGGCCTTTAGTATTTTTTCTGTATTAGTTGCAGTACTCAGCAGTAAGTGTCATCTGCCTTGCATTTGCTACACTTGAGAAATTTCTGAACATCAAGTCCAGAAAGAAACTATATGTATGTAATATGAATTTTTATTCTATAGAAACTTCAATAAAATGCAAGGGTTTACTGCTAGTGGAAACCTACAAGTGTGCTTGTGTTAAGCACCAAAAATAATTTATTTTGCTCTTTTTTTCCAGAGCAAATCGAGTTCATCTGTACCGTGTCTGGATTGGGCTGCTGGATACAATACGGTTTAACAGAGAGACAGATACTCACAGGTTAAAACAACTGATAATCCACGAGAACTACAATGCTGCAACTTATGAAAATGACATTGCTTTGTTGGAGCTGAAAGGTTTTGGAAAAGGAGAATGCTCCCTAAAATATACTGCACCTGCCTGTGTTCCCTGGTCAGAGCATATGTTCAAGCCTGGTGATAAATGCAAGGTTTCCGGGTGGGGACTAGAAAAAGGTACTTGATTTAGTGCTTCGTCCTAGAATGTATTATTTATATTTCTGTTTTTTAAATTGTGGTCAGGTTTAATTCTGAAAAGACTCAAGAGTGGTGTGCGCAAAGCTCTCAAAAAAGGTTGATAGCAGAAAACACAGGCCATGCTTTGGCGTTCAGCTATCATCCTGTTCGTTCTCTTTCCTGAAGAGCTTCCTTTGCTATCAGCCATGTAGTAAATTGGTCTGGAAACACCTCTGGTTAAAAGGTACCCTGACAGAAAGAAATGTTGATTTTTCAGCTGGATCTGTTTCCTGAGCTGGTTTGTCCCATGGCAGCACAGACGTTTGTGTCAGCTGGAATGAGATGGCAGCATGAAGGAGACCTACCCTTAGCAAACATATAGTTATTTGTTGAGATACTCGCACACATACCTCTTCTTAGATGAGACAACAACAGTTCAGTACCTTTTGGGTATATGAAAGAAGTGGCTGTAATTACTGATCTAAGATTTATATGGAGACCTGCTAAAGGTATTTAACAACTGGCAGTTAGTAGCTCACTGTGGCCCACAGTCGCAGCCAGTTCTCTGTCCCCTGCCCTGGAGGACCTGAGCTGCTGCCAACAGTTTTGAAACTTGGCACATCTCATCTCAGCCATGTTTGAGTTTAACCCAGAGAAGGTTGCACAGGGACAGATAAGCCAGATGAAGTCACACTTTCAGAGATTTGGGAAGCGTTTGTTTTGTATTACAGAGTGATTACAGTCTGGCATTGGAGCTACTGCATGCTGGCTGTGAGGCTTCTTCTGTCCATACTCAGTAGCAGTCATAAAGCAAATACAAAATTAGAAATTATTAGGAAAGGGACAGAGAATCTCCTTAACCTTGTGAATGCATAGTTCACCTGTATCTTCAATATCCAGTCCCCTCATCTCAAAAGGACATAGTAAAATTGGAAAAAGCTCAGAGGAAGGTAACAAGGATGATCAGAGGCAAGGAAGGGCATCCATATTAGGAAAAACTAAGTGAGGTAAAACTAGAAGAGATGGCTCAGTGGGGGGATACAAAAGAGGGTTTATAAAGTCAGGAGAAAATTTGTTTTTTCAGTCTTTCTTCCCAAGCAACTGTAAGGAAGTGTTTCTTCACAGTTGGAACTCCTTGCTCTGTATGGGCTCTGGAGGCGACTGAACAAGTTTGAAGAGAAATCATTCAGGACTACTTCATACATAGAAACCACATCTGGGTCAGGAAGCTCCCTGAGTTGGAAATGGTTGGAGACCAGGAGAGTACTAGGGAGAAGTGTGATAAATGCTACTCCTGTGCTCATATTCTTCCAACAGAGCTGCTTTTGGGCACTGCTGAAGATAGGGTACTGGACTAGATGCACCTCTGGTCTGAACTGTTGTAGTTAATACTTCAAAATACCACTGACTGCAGCCATGGAAGAAAAGGTTAAGGAAATTTGCAAGTAAAACTGAATCTTGGCCACTTAGACCACCACCCCCTCACCCCTATAATCTGCTGGAACCTGAAGAGCTCAGGACATATGTAACAAGTTCTCTTTTCAGCAAGGGGTGATTATCACTGTCCTCAGAGGCTGCAGCAGCTGCTTAATATCATATACAGAATTCAAAGGTTGTGTGGAAAACCTCTAAAATTTCCTCCAGGAAAATCATTTCACATTTTGTTCATAAGTGTCCTGTGATTTAAACTGCACAGTTTAAAGGGAGGGAAGAATTGCAGATGAGAGCTGAGGAGAAGCAAAAACCAAGACATTTCTAACAGTATTGATTAAGGCTCTCCATTTCACAGAAAACAATATACCAGTTTCCTGGTGTTTGAAAATGTTGATATGGAAAATGGCAAAAAAAAAAAAAAAAAAAGATAGTCAAGCAAGGGGAAAGGGTAAAAATATCACAAAAAGAAACCACTGTATTTAATGCTGCAATTAAACCACTCCGCTTTTGTTTCGAACCAAATGGCTGACGTACTACAATACACATGGGGAGAGTGTTATGGCAGTTTATCTGATTTATAATACTGATTATATTCAGTAAAAAGCAAATATAAAACTTTCACTTTATGATATTAATTATATTAAAAATGTCTACTATGCACTGATTTTTAATTTAGAAAAATTATTCTTTTTTTTTCTAGGTTATACCAAACAATATATCCTAAAGTGGGGCAATGTTAATTTATTTCAAAATTGTTCTGAATTGTATCCAGGACGCTTTTTCAAAGAAATGGCATGTGCAGGCAAGCATCAATTTTCTTACTATATATTTTTTTAAAAAGTCTCCATCAAAACCATTATTTATAAGATCTGAAATATTGGCAGGAAATTTTTAAGACTTAGGAAATACAATAAACCAGATGTCACACTATTGCCTTTAGCAAAATGCTCTTTACCTTTGAAGCCTAAATGCATCCACCATTAAATACATATTTATAAGCAGAGTTGTGATGACAGTATGCCAAGCTTCTGTGATTATCTGGGCAAATTTCAGCATGCAATTTGAATTATGTTTTTAAAATGCGCAAGCATGTTTCAGCCCACTGAACCTCCTACCTTTACTATAATTGATTCTGATTCAGCAAAATATTTAAGCAAATGCTTATCTTAGGGCACATTAGTAGTTCTGTTGACTAGAATGTGATTATTCACCTGCTCAGACATTTGCTACCACTATACCGAAACCCCGGGAAAAATATTTCAAACTTTTCAAACTACCAGTAAGATTAGTCTGGCCAAGAAACAAGTTTTTTTATTGGCTGAGAATTTCACGCTTAATTCATTTTTTCATGAGCATTACGTTTGCCAAACTGATCATTGAAAGCTGCAAAGAACAGTGAATCCTACACATCTGTGCCTTAGAGCTGATACCTGGTGCTCCAGAAGGTACACACTCTGACGGAGACTGTACAGGTAGAGCAGTTTGCTCTCCCCCTCACCCCAGCACTCCTATACTCTTTCCTGTATCTACCCATCTATTTTCATCCAGCTTGTAGAGAAATGTAATTTTGAGGCCTCTGCCTCTCTGTCAAGCTTACATGAAATTGGTCAATGAAATGTTTGGTAGAGAGGACACCAAAGCCGACACGTAGGCATACACACAGTATGATCACATATGCTTCATTTCCATAGGAAACCACATTACAAGTCTTTGTACCTTTTCCTTCTAGCTTTTGTTCACTTTTTAGGAGCTACTTCTAATGATATAAAATACAATAGGGCTGAATTCTTCTCTATTACACAGAGTAAAGCAAGATTCACATCACCCATGATTACACCAAAGCATATGAGGAGAATCTGGCCATCTACAAACATAAAAAGAGTCCCTGCACTTAAAAAGAAAGGAGGAGGAATAGACTGAAGGTGTTAGGAATCTGTTACTGGTGGCCATAAAGTGCCATTACGCGTGACCCTTAGGCAACTGTGTCAGGAAATGACATGGACCTAAAAACCACCCAAGCTCTATTTTCTGTGCTAGGTTATATACGAACTTAATTTTGCTTTTTATTTCTTCTTTTGCTTCAGGTACTTATGATGGTTCCATAGACAGTTGCAAAGGTGATTCAGGAGGACCCTTGGTCTGTTTTGACGCAGAAAATGTGGCGTACGTCTGGGGTATTGTGAGTTGGGGTGAAAACTGCGGGGAGCCTGGTCACCCCGGTGTGTATACAAAAGTGGCCAGCTATTATGATTGGATTAGCCGTCACGTGACAAGGAATCTCATTTCACGGTACAATATCTGAAGCTCTGAAAAGAAATTATTTTCTTGTTATGACCTATGCAAAACTGAAGGCAAGCCCTTTGTTACAATCAGCAGTCATGTAACCTAGCAACTATTAGTACAAATCTTTAAAGAATATATTTTGAAAATGCTTAGAGCTTTATGAATAGCATGATCTGGAAGGAGCCTGTGGGGAAAGAATTCTATAGTCACAGGAGTCCACAGCAAAATTCTCTAATAAAAGCATGCTTACTGCAGGGAAATTAAAATATCTGTCTTTTTGTTGTTATTACCTTGGGTTTTGTGTTTTTTTTTTTAAAAAAAAACATTTCACATTGCATTTAAATTGGGACTGTATATGTTTTTAAAATGGGCAACATACTGAAAGCAGTGGTTGGAAAATGACCAACACACTGGTGACATATGAACTTCACAAAAAGGTCAGCAAGCAGAATACTTTAAAGAAATTCTGTCAACTCAAGGTGTAGGTCATGAGACACTTTCAGGATGCTGCTTTGCTTGCCCGATAATTCTTTAGGCTTACTGAGAAATTAGACTTAAGACTGTCTATTCATTAACAGATTGAGTATGATCATAAGATTTGGGTAACTAATACAACAATTACCCAAAAAATTACTCTGTTTGGTCGTAGTTCCCTCCGCTACAAAATAAGTCAGTTTTTATCTAGTTAATATACCTTATCTGATCATCTAGCTTGTGGCAATTTTTAGCTCTAAATTCTATTAATTTAATTGTAGCTGGTCAAACAACAAAGGAATCTTAAAACCTTTCATCTTAAAAAATAATTTTAAAAAGTGTCTTAAATAAGTGTCTTTACTATCTTAAGTTCTCTGTGTATATACAGTTCTGGTAAGTTCACAAACTCAAGTAGGGTTTTACTGCATATACATGTATCAATAAAATACATATGAAATAAATATAAATATACAAAAATAAAGTATATAGATGATACGTACATACCTAACTGAATTCTACAAAACCAAGTTACAGATTTTAGGCTAAAAAAGAACACTCTCAGTCATAAAACAACAGATTCTTAAATTAGCAAGAGCTTCTTACACCAATATACAAAACCATGAAACAGTAATGCGAAGAAAGAACACTATCTTTACAAGGGCCTGATCCTGCACAGTAAAGTCAGTGGGAGTTTTGCCACTGCCCAAACTGATACAGAACTGGACAAACACAAGGGACCACCAACAAAAAGGAACCATGAAGCACAAAGTCCTTCTGCTTTCCACCAACCCTTATGATGAAGTTCTGCCCACATCATTATCAGGAAGCCTGTACTGGAGCAGGGCCCAAAGGACCACTGCATAATCTGCATGTTTTTAGACAGAAATGCTAGTGCCTGGTGTAAGAAAGTGGCAGTCTATACAGAATAGACTCACATTTGGCAAGAATAATGCATACAAGGAATTATGCAATGGGTAGGCTAGGCCCTGCATCTGCTAGAAGACAAGCTAGCATACACACCTGTGCTTTTAGAAGTGCCAGAATTTTTGGATTGGCACCTTCAGCAGAAAACTGGCAAATGACTCCAGAACCATCTCATTCAGTTCTATGAAACTACTAGATAATTTTATAACATACTCCACTCGATACTAATTTACAAATGTTTTTAATACCTAATTTAGTTTTTTTCCTCTCAATTAATTATCCTGTTAAATAATGACACATGTTCACACGATATGATTCTTTTTGTTAAATAATTCACTATAGTCTGCTTTAGACAGCACTTTTACATTTTCTTTGATTTATTTTTCACCTCTTCCACTGTCTGCTGAAAAACTCACAACAGAATGAATTTGTCACATATGAACCCTTTCAATCATCGGTAATGAAAGTAAGGGAATGAACTGCTGCTCTTATCCCCCCTGACAAGGGTCCCTATTTAGGAAAGTATTTAAGCATATTCCGGTGTAAGAACTACTTTCCTGAATCAGGGTCTTTGTAGAATAGTAGTAGGGGAAAGCTAGTTTTCCAGGACAGGTGTACGAAGAGCTCCCTCTTTCGTTTGATTTAATTAACTTCTGTCAAAAACTTTTTCCATCTATTTCTTCAGTAACTATAAATAATATTAAACGTTGAGGCTGAAAAGAAAAACCAACAGAATATTTGTCAAGTATCTTTCTGCCCTGCCTCTTGGTCTGCAAGTCATTCAGTTTTCTTTCCATTTCCTGTTCTTCTTTACAGTTTGTCCTAAAACCCCAATATTACTACGTTCTGAGGGATTTCATACATCTTAAAACAATGCTTTCGTCACAAAAATTAAAACAATTCCTATGTGGTTCCACTTCAGCTCATCTAAGAAACATTTGGAATTTAAATATAAAATTAATGCATATAAAAAAATCTGGAATGTTTTGCAAATGATGAGTTCATTTTGGCCTGATTTTTCTTCAGCAGATCAAGACTGGACTTCTAATGTTTAATAGACAGACTTCCATTTTGCCCTCTTTTACAACACCAACTTGCGCATCTGCTGGTGTTTCCTGAAAATGAATCACTCATACGTACAAAGGTCGCAGGATCGCTTTCACATTTAAAAACATCATAAAATTATTTTAAAATTTTAGAACATTCAAAATACATTCTTTGTTGCATATGTATTTTCTAAATGAGTATGTTTTCCTAAAAGTTACGTTTTTCTAGCACAATTAAGAAAGTTATCTCCCTGACTGTATGGAAGGAAAGGAAAATGAGTCTTTCAGCACACTGCTCATGGGGCGGCAGTGTTTCTTCAGAGCAACCAGACTTGGGAAGCCCTGGCAGGGCTGGTGCTTGCCTGCTCATCCTCTCATTCAAGCCAACGGCACAACATTGGAATGGTCGGCGAGAAAAAACAGCTTTTTATCAGTTTTTTTCACCCCAAATCAGCATTTTTTCCCCCAAAGCTATTGCTGTGTCTTTCACATTTAGCAATACCAGGATTACCGTTTCTAACACTGACCAAATAAAGGTTTTCCAAAATATGCATCCTGAGATTTTGTATGATCTAATAGTATTGGTATCCTCACCGGGCCCTGCTCAGCCAGTGCCACCATGTCCTGTGCTACTGGCAGCCAACAGCACTCCTGTTGCAAATCCAGTTTTGAACAACTCTCCTCCGGGGCAACGGGCACCATGACCCGCTAGAGACTGAGGCCTTTCTCCCATGGAAACAACCCGTGTTGGAACTGGCTAGGTGCTAAGGCACATTTTGCAATATCCCATCTTGCTATCCTACTGATCGCTTTTGCTACAGAGAGGAAAGGTTTACAATGTGTTTTCACTTTTTTCCCCTTGAAGAAATCACTATGATATTCATCTCTCTAACCCACTCTGTATTCATCTCTCTAAATATGTGACTGTCAGTAGTAACAGAGAGAAAGGTGTTTCTGACAAATGACTCCTTGGGGAAGGGCTACCCACCACAGACACAGGCCGGGCAGCAAGGCAAACCGGGCAGGGCGCACTGGCGTGCTCACTCCCTCACCAGGGGTTTCTACCTCCGCTGCAGACTTACGTTAAAACATGGTTTTCCTTTCCTCTGGAGGAGGAACCGGGAAACGACTCCAGAAGGACCCAGCCCCTCAGCACGGCCGGGGACAGGGGAGGATTTCTCCCGATGGAAAGCCAGGGCGCGCTGCGCGCCTGCATGGCCATGCCCGCGTTTCTCACAAGCGGGGCCGCGGCCCGGGAAGCCCCCGGCCTTCACCCTCAGCCGCCCCCGGCTCTGCGGCGGGGAGCGCCCCGCTCTGCCAGGGGCCGTTGCGACCGTTGGGTCCGTTGGGGGGAGGGGCGTGGCGGCGCGCGGCGGAAGGGCGGCCCCGGCGGGCGGGCGCGGGGCGGGATGGCGGCAGCGGGCCGGGCCGGGGCGGCGCGGCGTTGCGGGAGCGGGCGCGGGAGCGGGCGCGGGCGGGCGGCGGGGGCCTAGCGAGCGCCCGGCGGCGCCGCTCGCCGCGGGGCATGGCCCGCGCCCCGCTGCTGCCGCTGCTGCTGCCGCCGCTGCCGCTGCTGCTGCTGGCCTGCGCGTGGCTGGGCCCGCGGCCGCCGGCGGCGCGCGGCCAGGAGCCGCCGCAGACGCCCGACTGGCGGATGACGCTGAAGACCATCCGCAACGGCGTGCACAAGATCGACGTGTACCTCAACGCGGCCCTCGACCTCCTGGGCGGCGAGGACGGCCTGTGCCAGTACAAGTGCGGCGACGGTGAGGCTGCCGAGCGCGGGATGCTGCGGAGGGGCGGCCTCGGCCTCGGGCCCGGGCCCGCGGGCTGGCTCCTCCGCGCCCGCTGCCTGCCGCGGCGTCGCCTGCCGCGGCGTCGCCTGCCGCGGGCTGGCTCTCGTGGCGCGTCCTTGCCGCCCCCGCGAGCCCGGCCCTGCACCGGCCCTTCTGCCTCTCCTAGGAGGAGCACTTCTCAGGCACGCTTTTTCTTCTCTGGTGCCTTTAACCGTGGCCTCGGTTTGTTTCCAGCACCAAAATGAGGTGAAGGGTCACTTTCTAAACCAACTCCGCAGTTTTCCCTAACCTGAGACGTGAAATCTTTCTGTACTACTGAGTGTTCGGGGTAACATGACTTTGGCAGTAGCTACTAATTTAAATTTTATTGTAAAGTATTCTACCTTGTACAAACAAAAAACAATTCCATGTTTCATTCCAGTTTCTAAAAACTAAAGTAAAAAAAAAAAAAATCAGAGTAGTGTTGTTGATAGCATATACAGCATAGAGAACTTGATGGTAAGTTAATACTTCGGTAAGTAAAATTAATACTTCAGAAAACTTTTCTGTTCTTTAGTGATTTCCTGCATATCACACACTTAACTGGTATATCAATCTTATTAACTCAATCTTATTTAACTTGTAATTTGGTAAGAACTGTTGATATTCAGGTGCCTGAGTATATGTTTAGTTCAAAAGTATGGCTGATACTATCTTAAGCCCACCAAATGCCTCTTATGAGTTTTGATAGTGCTAAGCTTCTGTGCAAAAGATTTATTTGAGGCACTATAAATTCCCTTTTTCAGGATCAAAGCCCTTTCCCCGCTATGGATATAAGCCCTCACCACCAAATGGTTGTGGATCTCCTCTGTTTGGAGTTCAAGTAAGTCTGTCTGTTCTTTGATTTCTTTGTGTGCGTGGTCTTTCATACACGGACTTTCCTCAGCGTGGGAGCTCTTTTCCTCCCTCATTCTGAAGATGAGGACTGTGTCCATGTACAATGTTCCCGCTTCTGTTAGCTCCAGCACATGCTTTGGTAACGTCGCATGGAAAACGTTAGGATTATAAACAAATGTAGCACAAATATTTTCATCATTGACCTAAAACATTATAGGAATGTTGATTAATTTCTAATCTTTTGATAAAAATGTTTTATTCTCGTGAATATTTTCAAAAGCATTGAGTAACCCTAACAGTAGCCCTCTGTTTGTGCTAGTGGAGGGTTTGGCTTTGGCTCTTACTTTGATTCTCCCTACTGGCACTAATCCATTTTCCTTAATACTAGAGAGGAAATATTCAATAACTTATAAGAGGAGTACTGCAAGTTATAGAGATAAGTGAATGACAGCTGGATTGGTTGTATTGTTTTTTAATTTCTAACTTTCATATTCTGTCATATTCAGAGACTGTATCTTTCCTAGCTGGAATACCTACTAATGGTGGAGGGGGATTTTCTTCACAGTTTGACATTGGTATCCCTTCGATGACAAAGTGCTGCAATCACCACGACAGATGCTACGATACTTGTGGCAATAAAAAAAATGATTGTGATGAGCAGTTTCAGTCCTGCCTCTCCAAAATCTGCAGAGATGTGCAGAAAACACTTGGAATATCAGAAAGTGTGCAAGGTAAGTCTGAAAAACATGTTTTTCTTCCCAAGTTTAACTGAGCTGATTTGGCAAGGAATATTTGTGCTATACAGTAATGTCATATTTTCATAAGCTAATGCTAAAAGAGGCAGTCCTAGCCTTGTTCTCTCCCTCCGTTGTGCAGCATTTGTACAGCTGAGCAATGACACAACATGGGAAAGTGATCAGGATTAAAAGTAACCCTGAGAAAAGAAATAATGCTCCCCATCTGGGTGTACACAGACAGGAATATGACTTCATAAAAATGTGTGTGTAATAATTGTTGTATTACCCATAGTATAACTGAGTATTATTTGTTCTGCTGGGTGAATTCTAAATGTCTACTACATGTGATTGCTAGTAAACTGTAGAAAAATATTGAATTGTTTCCTTTTATGAAGTAACATCTTAAAATAATATATCATTATAGTGTAAGCACTTAATGCTGTCCCTCAGTACGAAAATTTTAGGTTTTTCAGTAACAGCCCATAGACTATTCCTTCTGATTGTCAGCCCACATCTCGATCAATACATGATATAACCATGCTTTTAAAACTTGGACAATGGTGCTCTTACAGTAAGTAGTTCCACTGAACAGTCAGTTTTTAGAACAAACCTGTGTTTGCACCTCTCAAATTCACATGACTGCAAAGAAGTCATATTGTTAGTATTTTGTGTCAGAACTGGTGAATATTTGTTCAGTTCTGTTGAGCTGCTGTTAGAGATAGCAAACTTTGCATAAATTGGGTTGCAAAAAGTGAGGGGTAAAACAGCTCTTTCATCTTGCCAAGTCTAAGCGATGTTTCTAACACTGATAACAACCCATATACAATGAATTTTCTTGCTTATTTTATTTTGGTTGAAATATGAAACATCATTAGTCATAACTTTAATGATTCTGCATTGGTTTAGTCTTTCATTTGATGGTCTCCTTGTTATGCCCAGAGAGGACTGTTTCTTTCTTAAAATTGCTTTCAGTTTGCTAGAGTCATTTCTATTAGTCTGATATTCCATTTAAAGAGTATTTCTAACTAAATTCCTCTTTTCTTGCAGCTTGTGAATCAACAGTTCAGCTGTTGTTTGATGCAGTTATACATTTAGGATGTAAACCCTACCTGGACAGCCAGAGAGCTGCATGTATGTGTCAGTATGAGGATAAAACAGATCTCTAAAAGAAGATTTGAGAGCTCATGGTGTGGAATAAAGTGAAAGACTCAACTGGAATGTGGCCAGCATTCGGTTACAAAGCTTTAGACTTTTCAGAAGGTAATATATTAAACACTGATATGAATATACTGGTTTGAAAGCCACTACAATGTTCTTTCTAAAGTTTAAAACAAAAAAATATATATATCAAGCCCTCTTTCTCTCTCCCCGCTCCCCCCTCGCCCCCCCATACCCCATGAGCTTGGAAACTGAAATTAGTTTCCTTTGGTATATGTCTGTATGCTCAGGGTGTGCTACTGTAAAACACGTGTCTTTTTTACTTTAAAAAACTCATAAAGAACTGCATAATAGGGAAATCAGAGGTGCAGAAGATCTGTATTGAATTCTCAGATTTTTTTTCAATGTAGGTCAAATTTTAGGTTTACTAGCAGTTGATGCATCTGATGGCTCTAACAGGAAAGACTATTTTGTGTGAGTTTAATATGGCATCTTAAATATCCTGTACTTTTGTGCTTTTGGTAGAATCTCACTGAGATAAACTGACTTCATTTCTCTCTGATGTATGCTCTCTTGTGTGAAAAAAGACCAGAAGAAGCCCTTAACAAGAGCGTATACCTGCACTACGTATTTTTATCTGATTATACATCAAACTCGCTTCTGCAGCACTTTTCAGATCAAACATGTTGATCCTTCTAAGGCTTGACCACTAAAATGACCAGTTTGCAACGTAAGGATATACTTTTGATTTGTCAAAATGCTGAAATGTAGTTGTAATATTATGTTATTTTTAAAATGAATCT